>NC_134366.1:36482898-37752898 GCF_035582795.1 Mycteria americana | reverse complement strand
TGATACTGATGCTAACAAATGTGAAGTACATATTAGTATATCATATGAAGCAGCACAAACACTGATGCTCTGAGAGATGCTCACCAAAATTACGGCCCCCAAAGAAAGACAAAAGATATAGGCTTCACCCAAGAAAGCTTATAATTGAAACAGAGGAGTTTAAAATGAGGGAAAGGGAGGCAATGACAAGAATTTCTGGTATAGCTGTGGTAGGAGCCTGAAGAGACTCGCAGTCAGCAATGAGATGTGGCCAGCAGACGCACAGCCGGGCAGGGCACTGGGGACTGCAGTTCTTGCGAGAGGCAGAACCTTCAGCTCCTCGCTCGTGCCAGGCTCTGAGTTCAGGAGCTACTGACTCACACAAACAGGAGTATCGCTCATCAGGTGATTGACAGCATCTTGCCTCTCTAGGAGTCAGCATTTCCCAGCTCCCACTGAGTTTCTATTGGCTTACTTAACCCCTAATTTGGAAAAGAAAAATACAGGCTGCTACACCACCTTGACCTCTTAGCCCTACCTTATGTAACTGTACAAGTAAAAGACAAAAACAACAACAGAAAATCAACAAAAAGTCTTTCTGCCGGCAGTTTCTTTGCCACAGAGAGTAGATGATTTCACTGTCTCAGCAAAATAATTCCTTTGCCATTATGAACTGCTTGTCCACTAGTGAGCTTTACCATTATAATCACCCTCGGAAAGTCTTTGTAATGCTGATGCTGACATTTTAAGAATGATCCATCAAGGTCAATCATACCCATAAGGACTGTAAATTGTTTTTCTCCTATTGAAGTCAGCAAGTCACACTGACTTACTCCATGGAGAGAGCTGGTGGGTAACACCAGTTGCAAATCTGGGCTGAAGAGGCTAGAGGAATTACCCCCTAGGAATATTTCTAGTGACAGAACAGGCTTTGCCCAAAAGACCTTTCCTTGTGTCTTAATTGCCAGAGTTGCAAACACATGGAGCAGATGGAAACACTTGTTCGCAGGGGCTCACTAAGGATTATTCCAGGGCTTTTACAGTCCAGTACATGGTAGTCTTTGTGTCTCCTTCCGTTTCATTATTTCAAGGAAAAAGTTATTAGTCATTGATTGTTATTTCACACTGGGAAAAGTCACCATCTTCCTTCCTTAACTGCTGTTGAACTTACAAGAAGTTCTCTGATTACTGTGGTTACATATTGCCTACAGGTCGTTTGTACCTTAACAGCTGGGCTTGCAAATGCATATTGATTTTCCAGCATGAGCTCACTGCGGTGGAAGGGTGCTAAGCCCTAGAGACACCAACTCAGCAACAGGAGCCTGTTCTCCTGTGGTCATGAAACCCAGCACTGTCACCTGATTCACACAGCAATTTGGCATCTTCTCTTCAAACACAGCTTTTCCTATCCCATCCTACACCGATAAACAATTAATACTGATCGCCTTCATTCCT
This sequence comes from Mycteria americana, assembly GCF_035582795.1. Taxonomy (NCBI): domain Eukaryota; kingdom Metazoa; phylum Chordata; class Aves; order Ciconiiformes; family Ciconiidae; genus Mycteria; species Mycteria americana. The sequence goes on along the minus strand of NC_134366.1, from coordinate 37,751,464 downwards.
GGGCAGCAGGACAAACATCGCTCTGGCCATGCCGTCACTCTGCAAACCACTCACCTGCACAGAGCTTGGCTGTGGGGAACAGAGGGTTGATCCCTGCTGTTTTGTCAGGAAGATGTCCCGAAACTCTCCCACACCGCAAGCCAGGGAGGAATAACAAGGGCACTTTGCAGCTGTGAGGCTCACAGACCAGCTGCCAGCCACAGCTGGCTCCACCTCCTGCACACCTGGAGAGGGCAAGGCCATGCACTGGGTGTTCACTGCGTGAATCAGCCGGCCACACTGCCACATCTTCTTCCAAATCATTTTTTTCCTGGAGCTCCTTTGCCTACCAGCCTTCAAGGCCCTGTATTGTCCCACACCAGCCCAAGCTCACAGGCAGGGGCTTCCACCCAGCAGCCCGCCAAGATGGTATTTTGGGGGGACATTTTGGGCTCCTACAGCATCCTACAGCAGTGGTTGGACCTCCACTTTCTCCTCCTTGACACTGCCCGTGGCGTGTTCAGGTGACTCACAGACTTACCATCACCAGCAAGCTCTCTGTGAAAAAGTCATGATAGCGACGTATTATGACACTTTAAAAAATGCTGGGAGAATTCGCTGTTTATCAGCCAGAGGATATAAATAGCTGCATAACTGCATGTTTACCAGGGTGTTACTCTTCTTTGTTATCTGTACTGCCATAGTGCCTACAAGCTCCAGACCCGGACCAGGTCCTGCGGTGTTAGCTGCTGAATTGGCATGGATCAAAGTGATGGTGTATTGATACACCACCAGTCCAAGTATTGATAAACTACAAATTCTTCCTGGTAAATCAGCTTTCACCTCTCCTTTCCTCAAAGGAACAGAACAGCCACCCAGCCCAGGTGCAGGGGTTATCTCACAGCTACAGCAAACAAGCTCTTAGAGTTCAGCAGTCCAACAAACTGTGGAAAAGATGCAGAAACCAGATCTTTCTCAGCCTCTCTCCAACCCCAAGAATTGGTCTGTTGAGAGTTTAGATACCTCCCCACCTTGGAATCTGAAATGCCAAGATATTTATCCATTTTTCCGCTATACCTGTATGTGAAGGTGTCATTCTTTATCAAGTTGCACTGAAAAATATCCCAACATCTGTGCAGCAAACAAGGGAAATTAATTGCTTTGGAGACAGGGGGGAAAACAAAAAGAAATCATATAAATACCAACATTCCTTCCAAAAATGTGATATTGAAAAAAACTGCCAACTGTAATAGGTAAGCAATGCCAGGAGAAAAAAGTTAGGAGACAAAACACACTCGAGAGAAAAAGACAATAATCAATATATTAATATAAAACAATAATACAGCTGGTACAATAAAGCAATACCGTGGGGAGACATGCAGTGCATCATTAGTATTCTGCTCTAATGAAAGCCACAACACGCAGTGTACATTAACTAGTGTAAAGTCTTTTCAGCACAGTGAATATTCCACTACTTTACTGGCCCATTTATTTTAACTGAAAGAGAGATGATTCTGTTGCCAAGCCATCAGATGGTAAAAGGGATATATTTGATGGATAATAAAAAAGGGTCTGCCACAGCTTTGCAAAATATATTTTTAATTTAAACGCATGTGGTATACAACACTCACGCCATACCTGCGGAGAAAAATAAAGGTGGGGGTGGGTAAGAGAGAATGCAAGGAGGGAAAGAAGGAGGGGGGAAATATCATTTTAAATAAACAAAAAAAAGTCACAGACATCACTCACATTTTTTTTTTCAACCTGTTCTTGTGATACAGATTGACAGCCCTTTTAATATGAAATAAATCAGCCAGGATAAGGAATGTCTCGGAGAACATACAGATTGAGCGCTGATTGACAGAGCTTCTCTGAAACCCATTCTGTTTGCGCTCGCTTTTTTAGCAGCTAACTTGAAAGGATGTCAGGTGCTTTGAAATGTTTCAAGTGTTTTGAACCCAGCAAACAATCGTAAAATGTGCTTATTGGTGCTCAGGCTGAAGCAGGAGCGCGGCAGGGCTCGTGCGAGGACAATGCTGAGGAAGGCAGGCCAGGAGAAATGAAAGCAAAGCTCTCCTCTTCCATTCAGGCACTGGCTAGCCATCGGGATTTTTGGACTGTTGTCAACATCCATGCCTAGTTAGCATTATATTTTAAAGTGAAGATGCTGCGTATTGGAAACTTGTGTTATGCCTGGGGAGAGTGCAGCATTGCATTCCCTTTATAGACTTACAGTCACTTTTAACCAAGGATTAGCTAGTCGCGTTGCTGATAACGAGACATGACATTTTTAAAGTTATGTGTCCAGTTTGTACCACTGCTGCTTTCCTGTTAGATTCAGACCAGCATTATGCTGGCTTTGATAATGTTGCAGATATTATAGTTAGCTGTCTCCTCATATTTCCTGAAATGTCCTATGTCTGTTGTTATCTTGCAAAGCAAATACCAGCACATGTCATAGTCACACTGAGAGAGAAAAGACGAAAATGAAGCCCAATGGCATTTGCAGCCTATTTTAACAGTAACAGTACTATTTTAACAGTACCCTTGAGAACGACACTTTAGGCTCATATGGGTAATTTTTGTATGAGTGGTTTGGCTTTCTTAAAAAATGGCTTGACATTTTCACTTTTATGCAAGGTGCAAAAGCCATTCAGAAAAGATATCTTGGGGTTCTCCCTCGTGGAAAATCAGCCCAGTGAGGGAGAGCACTCAGTAACTCAGTAAGACTTGGTGAAAGTTGCTGGGTTCAGCTCAGGTGCTTCACCCGAATGATTCAAAGCTCATTCACAGGAGCTGAGAGTGAAACAAACCCAAAGACAGCAGGTCTGCTTGCATGGTCCACTTCTCAGGTACCCCAGAGCAACCTGGCTGGATGAGCAATCCTTGTGCCAGGCTCTTGCATGGCTCCTTCTGCTGTAGCCTCAACTTCTGGTATGGTCGCTGCCTCACACTGGAGAGGCCTCTCTCAGCACCCACATCTCCCTGCATCTGGCTCCTCCAAACAGCAGATCCCCAGATCCCAGGTCGTTCTCCGTGGAGTCCCTCATTCACTCTCTGATACTTGTCTTTCCAGCCTTTGCAGAAGGAGACAGAAAATTTGCTATATACTGGGATAAAATCTGTGCCCCCAGGAGTGAGAAAAATGGTCCCATCATTCAATGTGGGAGCAGAGGAAAACAGTCTTTTAAACTCTCAACTCTTGCTTTTCTACTAATCTTTGCCTTCTAGGTTCAAGTCACCAATGTTCCTGTGATTTGATGTCCTCCCTCATTGCCCTCCTTGCTTCCACCTCTAGCAAGGACACCAGCATCTCTGCCAACATCCCTTACCCTTACTGCCAACATCCCTAACCTGTACCATGCAATTCTCAGGTGATCACATCTCCTGGTGTATCAAGACATGCCCAGAAATGCAGTACTGCCACGGCTGTTTCGGCGTGCCTCAGGGCAGCTGGGTGTCCTGGGCAAGAAGTACACGCACAGGCTGGCACTAGGATGAGTGGCATGTCTGATGTGTCAAGGATGGGTCAACCTGTTGTGAATGTGTTGAGTGGATGGTCCGTACGTGCACAATAACGGCAAGGCGTCTGAGACACACTGGATGCAATGGACACAATGCACAGCGCCTTGTCCCCAGGTCATTGGATGGATTGCACAAGTTCTGCTTGAGCAGGAATATGAGTCCTCTGGTTTTTGGCTTCAAGCAGGAACACCCTCCTGCCCCGTAAAGACGTGGTTAGTCACCTAATCTGCATGACTTTGTGCAAGATTGCCTCTGTGAAAATGAGATGGGACTATGTACCACTGGGCACTACCTGGGCACAGAGAGAGCTACTGAGTCTCAGTGCCCTTCTCCCCTCCTCTTTTTTTCAGAGCTACATGTCCTTCCCCCAAAAAATTATTTCTGCCTGGATTTGAATAAAACCAAAATTCCAGGGGAAAAATGTTTTTATCTATCTCTGTAAAACCAACAGCACAAGGTCTGCTGATCAGCCTTTCCATTTCTCCTTCTCCAGGGCCATGCAGGCCACCTTCCAGCATTCGCAGACCTGTGGCTGTTAAATCTTACAACAGAGGGCTCCTGGGATTCAATGGCAATATTATTGCTGTCCCTTATTTCTATAAGCTTAGACCGAAGCCTTCACACTACTGTGAGTAAAGGGCAGGAGCCAGACTGTAACTCTGGGAGCCATGTATTGATCCCTGTTTTAACAGGTGTTTCAAAGAAGATATAGTGTGCGCCTGGTCTTTTCCTGGCACAAATCACCCCTTAGCCTTCCCCTTCCCCTTCTCCTCCTTGGCAGAGTGCTGGTGGCACAGGAGGGAGGGCAATACAGAGCCTCCATCCCCTTTCCAGTCCTCTGTGTGAAAAGGGGGAAAGCTGGTGACCCTTACCCTGCTGCTACTCGAGGGCCCTGCCTGGGTGTCCCATGCAGGGCTGACCCATGAAGGGGGACCCTCTATGACTCTTTGCTTCCTGCAAAAATGCACCGCAGAGCCGCAGCTTTGAGCCAGGAGAGCGAAAGTGTGGGAGGGCTTTAGAAATCTCTGCCAGTCTCTGTGCTGCAGGTACCTGTCTGTTTGCACCCTGGGCCTGTGGGCACCAGCTGATGTGCCACCCCCAAAGGGATGTCTCCCCGGGGGGACAGACAGCACCACAGGCGCCTTCTGCTGGCTCTTCCCTCTTTCTCCTTCTTGCAGTAGGCAGTTTTGTCAATATTCCAATTACCTTTTAACCTTTTAGCTGTTTATGTTCATCTCCTCTGAGGGGATGTGAAGCTTATGTGGAAGTCAAGCCCACATGGAAAAACAAAATGAGTTTCACTCCCTGTACAGTCCATAATAAGATCAACAAGTTTCCCATTTGTATATACATGCACGTCGCCCCTTTTTGATGTAACCTTCTCAGCTTCCACCTACCACTTATTTTTTCCTTCCAGCCTCAGCAGTGACCCCTCTTGCTCAGAGCCGCCAGAGCAAAATGCGAGCCCCCCCCCTCCCACCATCAGTCGTTTTCATGTGGAAGCTGAATGGCGCAAGGTCACCTGAACATCCTCCCAGCCCTCCTCAGCCTCCAAGGGGTGACTGTGCTGCCTGCCTGGCATACTGGAGACACCGAACCTCACAGGTCTTGGCTGGGAGGCAGCACTGGGAATCAAAGCTCAGTTTTTCAAGAGCTGGCAGGTTTAAAAGGTAGTCCCCTGGAGTGCTGAGCCATGGCATTGATGAGCATCAAATCTATCTTAAAGTTGGAAATATGATCCAGTTGGGAATGACTGTGATTTAATGTCATCCAAGTACTACGGGGCACACTTCTTAAAGAAACTGCTGTAAATTATTTGTGGCTAATTCCGTGTGGATGGAGGGCATGATATGTTCACAAGTACAAGAGCCCTGCTTGTATCTTATAATTGTTATATCTTCTCTGAAATTTACTGCCGATGTCTCAATTTTAACAATTTAAATAACAAGCTTAACCAAGCGGAACTAGGCGAAGGCAGGCTGGCTCCCTTGATGAAAGCGGGACAACTCTTACGTCTGAGTACATTTATACTTTGACATGAGCAGTGACACACAAAGATGAAATCTGGTTAAAGCTGCAGCTTTCTCAGCACTGTGACAGCTTCTTAGTCTAAGCAAAACTGTTCCCGAAGTGGGCATAGCTGCTAACTTTACTTAGAAGATGATTAGAAAAAAAACGACTCAGAGAGGCAGGATTAGGGAAGATGCACTACTGGACACAGAGCAGCCGCAGGATCCCCAGACCAGCGGGATGGCTGTGCGCTTTGATGGCACTGGCGGGCTCAGACGGCCCTGGCTGAGCTCCATGCATGACCGCAGGGCTCGGGAATCACTTAAGCCCCAGTGCAAATCAGGGGGGGCTGACAAAAGCACGTGTTGCAGATGCTGGAGGGCAATGCTGTGCGCGTTTTAATGCTATGAAGCATAATCGGTGATTATGGGGACTGGCCTAAGGAAGCTGATAGAGTCATTTAACGGGGGCTTATGTGCCACTGCAGCAAGGGAAACCTTGGGGAACAAGTTCTTCATTGTCCCTGAAAAAGAATAACCCATAACGAGAAAAAAACTCCTAACCTATCATCAGCTTCTACTTGCAGAGTTTCCGATTAATTCTGATAAGAAGACGAAAAGGAGAGACTCTCATTCTCCCTCTGCACAAGACAGCAGCACTCTTAATTCAAAAATCATACAAGAATCAATAAAAGGTTCCTCTACCTGCCTATTGCAAATCCCACAGAATTCTGTCTCAGCAGATAGGCAAATGATACAAATAAACATATCTGGAGCTCATTGTTATTTGTTGATCACATACTAAAAATCTTCCCTGAGCTACATCAGGGTTTCCTTAAATTAACTATCTCCCTACCTACTTCTGGTTTCTCGGCTGGGAGACAGTTTGTCCTTGTCTGTGTATTCAGTGAAATTACGTTAATACCAGGTCAGCTACATTTCTTGTTAGCAGTGGGTGATTCTTATAGCAAAAAAATGAGGGAAAAGTAAAGGAGAGTCTGAGGGGAAGGAGAATAAGGCTTTTCCTCCTAGAAATGGTTTGCTGTTAAAACCATCTTGAAATACCTCTGGCAGCCGGTCCCACCAGTAAAGCTGGCAGAAGTCCTGTTGTCACTGTAACATGTGAAGTTCTACCAGCTCCCAGAATAAAATAAGTTACTGGAGCAAAATGATTTTGCTGCCAGTAAAATTATGTCTATACCAGGAGTTTTACTGGCACAGGTTTGTGAGTTGCTTGGATGATTTTTTTCCGTGCCTCTTACCAAAAGTAGCTAAGATCTATAGTACAGTCCAAGTCAAAAACGTCAACAATGAGAAGGAAGACACAGGAGAATAAGGAAAGGCTTAGTGAATGGGAAAAGAAATGGATCTGTGCTGGGAACCAAAGATATAAAATGAACTAAATGGCTGCTATTGTATTATTTATATGATTTATTGGCATAATTATTCATTATTTATTCCAGGCTTGAACAGTCACAGGCATCAGTCAATCTCAAATCCTTCAAGATGCCAATCCTATCATGAGAAGGTAGGCTTTCCTTTAGGTCAGCTGGTTTCAATATTTTCGCACAAGTGAAAGGTAGTCCATCAGGTTTGTCAGCTGTCTGGGGAATTCCCCTAGCCTCCTACCACGTCCCCAACGACATGTTTACTAAACGTCAGGTACCCATGAAGTTATAACAAGCCATGCAAGTACGTGTGGCTGATTACAGTCTTTGTGTGCGTCCCTCCTGTTCTCCAAAAAGGTACATCTATTTCTCCAAGAACATTCCCTTCACATACTTTGCGTTTTGGAGAGGGGACAACAAGAAGCAATCCCAGCCCACCCTGCAGGGTCAACCAACAGCTCACAGCACTTGCAGACAGGAAGGTTAAGTCAGAACCTAGCTGGGAAACAGCATTAGAAACCCATCCAGAGGCAGGATGAAGACTTCCTGCATAGTGTGTTCATACCTTCTTTATTTTGTGTACAGCCTCTGTGTTCCTTCAGTGGAACAGTGTTTTTTGAACAGAGCAGGATGCAATGTGGATAACCAGCATGGTCCTTAATGCAAGGCATGAAAGAGGTCCCTTTCTCCAGCCCTGTTATTGGGCTCCCCTCTCTAGCCAGATGTTTTCCTAGCCCAGCCCTAGCTCTCCAAGCACCTGCTTTGAGCTGCTGATAGCTGCAATGTTAGAAGGAAGAAAACAATTTTCCTTGGACTTAATGTCATAGCTTATGCATGTCTTTGGTCCCTTACATAAGCCAGTCCGGCTTCTGACCAGCGACTGTAGAAGATGCATTTATACTAGGATGGGGAGAGAGAGAGAGAGAGAGAGAGAGAGAGAGAGAGAGAGAGAGACTAATGAATGGCTTCCAGAGCTTCTCATTGCCTCTCACACCACCACTATGAAGAAGAGAAATGACTGCAGTAATGAATTCTTTCTCTCAGTCCTTTATTGAGCCCAACCTGGTTTTGCACATGGGAAATGGGTAATAGGAATATGTGGTTTTCTCCATTAAAAATATGCTCATTTCATGCACACCAGAACTAGTGAAGCCCAGGTTCTTGTAGGTTTGTGTCTTGTATTGATGTCTAAGAAGCTGTAAGGTCCAGCTAAAGCATTTCTCACAGTTGAGCATTAGGCTCTGTCTTTGTCTCCCTTCCCTTCCCTTCCCTTCCCTTCCCTTCCCTTCCCTTCCCTTCCCTTCCCTTCCCTTCCCTTCCCTTCCCTTCCCTTCCCTTCCCTTCCCTTCCCTTCCCTTCCCTTCCCTTCCCTTCCCTTCCCTTCCCTTCCCTTCCCTTCCCTTCCCTTCCCTTCCCTCCCCTCCCCTTCCCTTCCCTCCCCTCCCCTCCCCTCCCCTCCCCTCCCCTCCCCTCCCCTCCCCTCCCCTTCCCAGGGAGAAGGGAAGAAAATGAAAAAAACTGTTTTTTTCCTGGGAGAAAACCAGTCACCTTTCCTGCCTGGTTACCATCTTGTTCCTTTAGAAGAGCTGCCCTGATGAGCGGTTGGATAGGCACCAAAGCTCAGAGGTGGGGATGGCACAGCATGGCATGGCTGCAGGCAGCATGGGCAGGACCAGCACTGATCCCTTCTGCAGGAAAAAAATGTTGGATTGCTCAGTCATAACATTATGTCCCACCTTGTGTCTCTCCCATCTCTCTTTGCCAAAGGTGTAGGAGCTACCATACTTCTGATGTAATTTGCCAAATTTGACTGACAGGTTCAAAACAGTTTGGGTGGGACCCAAAACCTATACAGACAGTGTGGAAACCCAGTTAAAAGCACGCACATCTGAACTTAACATTACTTCGATCCTGTAGATACGAGCATCTTCATATGCGTACTGTGAGCCACGACATTGCTTTGCAGGTTAACTTTAACAGAATTCTGTAAAAGTTTCAGGAGACCGAAGTATTTGTTTTCTTTCTTTCCTTTTTTTTTTTTTTAAAGAGAGATTCACTGGAGTATAACATCAAAATATTTGTTGTGGTAAATTTAAATGATAGTCACTGGGTAAGCAGACAACATTGGTTAATGCATACAGTACATTTTTATTTACTTGTTTCTGACACTAACATTTTTATTTGGGGTAATTTTCTTTTAAGATCCTTCATTTTTATTCTCCTTTTGATCTGATTTTATGAGATCCCATCAGTCACAGTAAATTTCAATCTGCTAGGAGACAGCCCTCAATTCAGACCACTATAACAAACAATCAATAACATTATTTTGCCTTTAATGATTCACCTGCATGAAAATCAAAACTTGCTCTCTTCATTAGACCTTCCTATAAGCATGCTCTTCCTTCCTTTCTGGATATTTTCACAGCTGGCGAGACGTGCGCCTAGGTCTCGAACGACCAAATATTTGAGTGATTTAGATTGCTGTGAAATGCAGCGGGCCAGACACGAATGGGCAGAGGTGCAGGAGAAGTCAGCCTTGCCCTGCAGCCCCCTGCGCGCTCCGCACACACAGGGAAGCCCACGCAGGAGGGGCTGCAGCGACACACGCTCGCTTACCCAGGGCTAGAAGGGGAGCGATAGCACACAGTTGGCAAAGCGCCGCGGCAGGCTGAGAGCCTCTTGGAGCAAGGCAGAGCCCTCCCATGGCAGAGCCATGTGGACCAGCTGATGGGGAGGGTTAACCCACGAGGCAAGGGCTGCGGGTGGAAAGGGACTCCACGGCACATCTTTCCCTCCGTGGAATTGCTTTCCAGGTCATCCTGTAGGAAGCGTGGAAAATGCATCTGCTTATCAGCACAGCATGCCCGTTAGGCCGCCTTCATCCTTTAAATTCCCTTAAAGTGCATTATTGTCCACGGTGCTTACAGACATGGGGAAGGAGAAATAGGACTTTATACTTATGCTGGGTTTTCATTTTGTTTTCAACTTACCGTACAAATCTCCTGACTTTTCATCTCATTTAGCTGGACCAGGCTGCGGCCCTCAAATTCCTCACGAGTGCGAGCAGAAGGTCTGGCCTCAGATGGAGCTACTTAGAGAGCTTTACTGCCCATCTACTGGCAAAATTATAGCTGTTGTTCCTTATTAATATTTTGTGTTATTTAATTCATTTTAATTGTGTTATTTAATTCATAAATAAGAGCAGCGGTAATTTAGACCAAAATATTATGGAAGGCTAATAGAGGCAAGAGGCCAAATTTCCCTCTCCATCATGTAGTCCTCAGTTCAGAATAATGTTTTGCCAATAACTGCAATAATGGAATAACTCAAAGACGAACCTGGCACAAGGCGTAGCTGAAATCCTTGTCCCAAAAGTCTACAGCAAAACACTCACTGTCTTTGTGGGGACAGGATTTCAGACAAAAAGCCATTTCTATTACATGCTAAGGAACAGCTGACCTTGAATCAGAGATGAACCCCAGCCAGAAATAAGAAACAGAAGTTTTCTTCAGAAGTTGACTGAAAGTTTGGTTAGCAGAGATGATAATTCAGACCATAAACATTTCCCAGACATCAAACAAAATGCAAAAAAACCAACACATGCAAAACCAAGATAGAACAAAAGCAGAAGATAACTATCTTCTAAATCAAACATTCCTGCTGCAGTCATTGCTCCAGCGAGACCAGGGTCTAAATGACCACAGCAGATGTGGGCGTAAGTAACCCTGGTCAGAGCTTGCTTTTGAAAGGTGGCAGCAGGGTTCAGAGCTGTAAAACAGAAAAAAAAAAAAAAAAAGTAGCTGCTAACAATTTCTAATTTGGCCAACCTTCCTTTTTTTCCCTCATTGTTTTGGCACTGATGACTGGTATGCCATCTTCGTCAGTCCACAAAAATAATTCTTTATAAACACACTGAATAATAATCACCAGTGTTGTAACTTTACTGACTACTGTGTGTGGCTGTTTGCATGAGGGAGAATTTGACCTACTTAGCCCCACTCTAAATTATTGGAAACAAATTGAATTTATAGTTCTTTTATAGTGTAAATACACACATAAAATTTTGAGATGTTTAGGAAAACTTAATAGCAGAGCTTTGTGTAGCAACTTGCCTAGACAGCACAGAGAGAGACCACTTCTCATGTTCCTACAGAGTTTACACAGAATACAAAGATTCCTTTGTCTTATCTCGCCTTTGTCTCTGCATCTGATACCAAAGTTTGTTGGTGCAATCTTAAAAAGAAAGGGTTGCTCTCCCAATCCGTCAGAATTGCTGTATGAACACATTTTGCACTGCGACCTTAAAAGTAGTTGTGCTTCTCGCTTTTGTTCTTTCATTATGTGAGGCTCACAGTTATTCAGTATTTTATTCTCATTAGAACACTGCTTGTCACATGTTTTCACCAGAAACATTCATCACCAAGGTCAAAGGGTGAATATCGTGATCTATTATGCTTAGAGGAATCTAATGAAAAGCCACATAATTATCCAATTTTAAGAGAAGCATGTAAAAAAAGAAGGGGGGCACTTGCTATAATTTAAATTGTTTTGTTTCCCTGAAGCAAAATTCAGCACCTGATTGACAGGATATAATGATAATTCTTATTGATATGGTGATGTTAATTGTGTAGAGATATTTAATAAGTCCCATATTCCTGAGGTAAATGCATGCTCTTAACCTGCACCTGAACCTGATTTTTGATGCAGTCTGAGGATGAGGCAAAGATACAGATAACTGAGCACAAGTGGATTTTCAGTCTTGTGTGGCAGAATGGAAATTGGAATCTTCAGAATCTATTAGGAGAACAATTCTGCAGTTGCTCACACTTTTATAAATTATGCTGTATATGATGCTAAGACACAAAGTCGGGAGTTTCAATTGGGGAAAATTACCATGACTTTACTGCATCTACAGGAGTACGCTTTTTTTTTCTTTTTTTTTTTTCCCAAAAGGGGGTAGAAAGCAGTTTACATTTTAATAGAAACATACTTAAATAAGATGAAAAACATTCTGCCACTTAACCCACTGACTGGCTTGTCCTCTAAAATGTGGGACAAATAGCAGAAACAACAGACACAACAAAAATACGTAAGGCAGAAAGCTGCAAACAGCACAGTCATTTAAATGTATTTTACATTCAGATTTCCAGCTTGGTGATACTCACCAGCTGTAACAAGAACAGCGTGGAAATAGTGAAGGGGTATCGAAGTGGCTGAGAACAGGAGTGGTTTTCAGAAAGAAACAGGTTATATTTCTGGATTTCCCCTGAGGACATGTGCCTTGACATTGACTAAGTTCTTCAACCTCTCTGTGTAACTTAATTCTTCTGTCTTTGCAATGGAGATAATGATTCCTTTTTCTTTTTTTTTTTTTTTTCTTTAACACGTGGAATTGGAAACCCACAATTTGAATAATGTCTTGGGATTGATCCATTTGGGGCTTGATAGCCCCAAGATGCTGAGCACTTCAAACGCTCATCCATATTTCAGCACATGCCTGAAGCTCACTGGGACCATCCATGCATTAAGAACTAAGCACATGCTTACATGCTCTGCTGGAAGGTGCCCTGAACGTACTGCAGGGGGGAGGCTTCAGTTCACCCTGAGGAATATGTCAGAGGGCTCTCTGTGTCAAGCACACTGAAATTACAGAAACTGCTGTCCTTTGCTGCTAAGGCTCTTCTTTCAGGAGCCATACCATGACACCTTAGGCACTCAGAGGGGTGACGGTACCTCTGGCTTTACGCTGCCCACCCAGGACAATCCGTAGATGGTTCAACAGCGTGCTGATGTGTAAAGCAAGGCCACATCTTCCCTTTTTTTGGGATCTGAGAAACTTGGCCTTGCGTATGCTCACTGTATTGGAGTGCCTACAGAGCTGGTCGTGGTGTCTGAGCACAGGACCAGGTCCTAAGGACCTGGCTCTGATACCTGCCCCAGCACCTAGCAGCACATTACCCTGCAGCAGATGCCAGTCCAGCTCACTGAACAGGGCTGTGCTTTGCGCGCTCACTCCATCAAAGGCAGAGAGGAGGGCGTAGATGACACAGTTATCCAAAAGAGCTGAAGGGTGTGAGACCTCCCGGCACAGCTTCTCTGCTGGCTGCCCCTACTGTAAACTAGTGTGTGTGCTGCCCTACACATGTTTATTTCTCTCCGGAGGAGGAGGAGGTGGGTCGGGAAGCCTGGAGCTCGCTCCCGGCCACCCACAGAACAAAGGCGGGGTTGTCCTCCTGAAATCCAGGACAGAAGCAAAACTACTTCCTCCAGAGAAAGGTGGAAACAGGGGAGGGCCTGTGGCTTGGAGGTGAGCCGCGGGGTTATAATGCTTCCCGGGGGTGCTCTGGGTTTGGTGCAGCGTGTGTCCCACCCTGTGCTGGGGCACTGCCCAAGTACAAACCCAAACCCATGAGGAAGGCGAGTCCCTACCCTTCAGGATCTGCCATACGCTTTTTGCAGTTTCTGCAGTCTGGAAATCGATCCTGTTGACGTCTTTAACTCACTAAGACTTACAATTTAGGATTCAGCCTGTTCCACTAGGATAGCAGAAGTGACTTAAGGAGCAAGCGAGATTAATGAAGCAACGAGGGACAAACTCAAAATGAGGCAAGCAACTCCAAAAGTTATATATATGCAGCCTGAACATAGAGGGGAGGATAGCAGATAAAGAGAGAGAGTTTAAAACTGAGTCAAACACCCATAAAATAAACCCCAAATCACATTTCTAAACTTTAATAACACTTTAAATAAGCTGCTATAAAAATGCCAAAAATAATATATTAACTTTGAAAATAGCATTTACAGCACTTATACATAAAACTGAAACGCACTTGTGGTCCACTGTGTAGTTTGCTCATTAGATGAGCAGCCAAGGATCAATAACTCTGTAGGACAACTGCTAAGAATGGCTTAGATAAGATAATTTCAGCTTCTATTTTATGAACATGAGCAACTGAGCAACTGCTTTTTTAAGTAGTTTGGAGATACCACATCTAACAGCCTCCCAGCTTTGGTCTGGTTTTCATCTTATGTTATAACATGCAGGCAAGAAATTATTATGTTTTAAATGTGCATCTTGCAGTCAAATATTTCCTCGTTAAGTGAAGCTATCATCAAAGTTGCTGGCAGTCCAGCTTAAAAGGCAGTCTGTGGGTAACAGGACAAGGAATGGACATTTTGAAGTGAAAAAATGCACTTAACTAAGTGCCACAAAGGTCAGTGGACATAGGCAGGGTAACTGCACCAGCCTCCACCACTTCACTGAGAGATCATAGAATCATAAAATCATAGAATCATTTAGGTTGGAAAAGACCCTTAAGATCATTGAGTCCAACCATTAAAATGAAAGCAGAGTACAAAGTATATTATTTTCATAAAGAGCTAGTCTTTAACAGACTCTACCTCCAGAAAAAAAAAGTGTGAAAATAATAAAACAAAGCTATTTTGGCCAGAACCATCAAGCCATGGACCCTGGATAGTGCTTCTGAGACTGCACTACGAATAATGTTCATGCATGCTCCGACTGGGAAAAAGAAATGCTAAAAAGCTCTACTTCACCTTCATTTTTTTGCACTGATTGTTTAGCAGGCTTGTGCTTCTTTCCATCAGAACTGGCATATCCATCTAAAGAGCCCTTCAGATCAAATCTGTAAAACACTGGGCATCTTTCTACCCACTGAGCATATCCATAAAGAAGTAACAAAAATAACTACGGGACAAGAGGAATTGATGTGTAAGGAAAAATAATCAAATAAATCAGGCTTGATCTTGAACTGATGAACTGGAAGTAACATATTGAAGACAGTAGGATTTTACTATTTTAGATCCATTGTAAGTGAATAAAGGCCCTTTATTATCTGACTTGAAGGTAAATGGGAGGAAGTTACTATAATGAGAGATGGCCTATTATGTCAGAGAGGGAAAGAGATCAGCTAGAGACTAGAATATAACAGTTTGCAGGGTGGTAAATCTACAAATGGTATTCTTAAAGGTAGCACAGAGAGGTCCTATGAAAGGTTCTCCTTGAAATCCAGCTACTTGGGCAATACCTACATTTAGCTGATAGGGCTGGGGATGCGTCTATCCTTTGGTGGCCCACATACTGAACTTTTCTTTCCATGAAAACCAGTGTGGAAACAGAAGAGAAGCCAATATGCAGCCTGTTCTCACATATGTGAAACATATACCCAGACTCATGAACTTTGATATGCTCCTGGATCCATTAACATAGACAAAGTCCTGATTACCTCCTGAAAAGACAATTTGGATACTGAAGAGGCAAGAGGATCCTGGACCAGGCTGTAGGGTTTGCCCAGTAACAAAGCCTGACAACTTTAGGAAGGGCAAATATCCACTGTGGGAAGAGAGTAGTCAAGGAAATCTGTCTGGAGGGGCCATAGGATCTTTGACAGATCAAGCAAGTTCATTTTTCTAGGCATGGTTTGTTGTACTTGAACACAAGCTGAATGCAAACAAATCTAGGCTTTATGACAGTGCTCTTCTCTGGTCAGGGATCTGCTGGATCTCCTGGAAGAAGTGGAGTTGCTAACTTAGCCTGGCTCCACACATATGACCAGGTCTGCATCATGGTTTGCTCACCACTGAACAAGAAATCCAGAATTCAGAGTCCAAATTCTCATACATGGTATCTTGTGTAATTAGCGTGAAGTGGCCCTAAAGTTCATGGATAAGGTCAGTGGAGAATTCCCCCTGTGCAGGGACAGTGTCATACAGGTAGCGCAGATAGTACAACACCTTCCTGCACCAGCTTTGCCTGTAGTTCCATGCCTAATGAGAAAGGACATATCAAGATGGGTTCAGGAGAAAGAGGTGGACAGAAATAAGGCACAGCACAACAGCACTGCATTATGCACTGCAGTCCTTTTTCCTTACTAGAGGTCCAGCTGTTATAAATTAACTCTGAGGTGGAGCACTCTGCGGTGCTGAGCTGAGTTTAACAGAGTGAGGAATTAGGATCTGCACTGTAAAAACTTGTTTGTCCCTAACAGCAACTCACTTTCAGCCATGGAAAGGTGTCAGCTTCAAGGCTGGAGAGGAAGCCTTCATTAGATACAACATGACATAACTAGGTAAAACAGCATAAATGATGGCTGGCCCAGCAGTTATGTGAGGTGTTCAGGTCCCTGCTCTGTCACAAGCTTCTTGTGCAGCCTGGAGCAAGCTACCTACCCCACTGTCCTCAATGCTCCTTCCACAAAACTGAGACAGTAATCCTTTCCCTTTCCAATGGATGAAAATGATCACAGAGCTGCAGAGAGGATTTTCTACTTGATAGTCAACTTGACAGAAGGATTTCTTCAGGTACAAAGTTGTCCCAAAAGAGTTGTGGTGGAAATCCCATCATTTGAACTGTTTCCAGGCAGAATGAACATGGCCTAGGAGAGAATCCTGTCTCAACAGGCTGTTACAAGCAGATTGAAAATTAAACTTCTGCACCTTGTAGACTATCCTTCTGTGCCAAGAGAACAGATCAGATAACTTTGATTTATGAGAAGCAAATCCTGAGAGGCGCTGGACATGCCTAACAAAATGATGGGCAACACCCACCTAGAAATGCTCCTGGGCTAAGAAAACTATACAACTCAGAACTGAAGTACAAGAGTACAATGAACGGCAGATAACTCCAGAGCTGACTAGTCTTAAGAATCATGTACTGAATTCTAAACCCCAGCCAATGCCCTCTAAATCATATTTCACTTTAGGAATCCCTTTGCTCCTGGGATTAGTTTAGTCACCTCACATGTCACAGCCCAAATCCATAGGGAACAACTACCAAAATAATTGTTTTGACCAGGTGTCATAGACTGTAAGCTTTTATCACAGTTGCCTGTGTACTTGTGGCATAATAGGAGATTAGGACTCACTTGAGAAAGAAATAGCTTGTCACTCCATCGATCAGAAGGTCGCGCAAGAGACCAGCGTCGCCATCATCTTGGAACAGGGGCGAGTTTGAGGAGGGACAAGGAAATTACTGCAGCTATCGAAGAGACATAGATCACTTCCCTACTCACACCTGGCCAGCTACTTTGACCATCAAGTTAAGGCAGAAAACAGCATGACAGATTGAGGATATGTCTATGTCAAACTGTGAACTCCATTTTGTTCTATGAAACGTGTTTTGTGTCAATGCCTCTATATAGTGCTGTGACCTTCATTGAAGAATGTCACCCCATGTTGGACTGCAAACTCATTTGTAGATTACAGCATATATTTTACTGCAGAAGCAAACAAGCCGTCAGCCCTGAAAAACTCTTTCCTATGGGAACAAATGTATTTTACTGGATTTTGTCTTTGAATACCTCTCCCAACCACAGCTAAGGAGGAGGTTGACGGTAAAGCCTGGGAGAAGGAGCACATGGACAAAATAAAGCAGAGCTCAAATGCAGGCAGGCTGGAAGAAACCTCACCAAATCTTGGGTTTATGATTGCCTCAAAATCAGACTGTAGGAGAGTTGTGGTCAGGGTTTGTGCTCTTTCTAGAGTGATTTGTTAACAGTGAAGTGTTTGGGATTACGAACATCCTTCCCTTGTGACCCACTGTTCCTGTGATGCTGCTAGAGCTTCCCTGCACATAGAGCCTAGGGAGAGGGGTCTAAGCAGCCAAGGAATCAGGAAAGCAGAGGGATTCATTTAGAGGCACAAAGACCATGCTGATGAGTGTGCCTGCACTCAGAAGATCATACCTGAACTAGGAAAAGACACCAGTTTCTAGAGACGTATCTAGCAGATTTAGAGGAAAAGATGATTACAACATAATTCCCAAGAGGGTAACTAGCCTTGCAGACAGCTCTGACCATTGCCCCTCTGCCTGTGCACTGTTCTTTTCCCAGACCATGCATCCAGAGCAAAAGCAATGGCTTCAAAGTTGAACCAAGAACCTCACCTTGTGCTTGTATGAGCAGGGAAAGGACATTTACATGCTGTTCAAACAAATAAGACAGATGTACTGTCTAATTCAGGGGGACTGTTTGCAGATTGCTGTGCTGGCCATAACAAGTCATGACTACCAGGAGACCTTTCCATTAATGCTCTAGGACAATCCATAAGCACCGCTCCACAGGAGTTTCCTTCTGCCAGTTGTTTTGCCTAAGAACCAGAGAGGTTTGCTAGCAAAATCTATGAGGGACCACTCAGAAACTGTTGAATTACATAAAAATAAAGTGAAGCAGTCCCTTCTGCTGTAGGATTCATCTCCCTGGTGTCCCTGCTAGGGCTCCCAGCCATTACCTGTGAGATGGAGTTGAGATTAGAGAGTCAGAATTTCCCTGTTTTAAAAGTCCATTTTCATCCTTTCTTTCTCCTGCTATGGAGGAAGACAGAAAACTGCCCCCAAGCCAGCAATGGTTCTGAGGCAGCTTACCCAGCACAGACAGCAGGGACTGGGGATCCTTCTGTTCTTGTATCGTGTCTGATTTTGGTTTGATGGATTTGCAGAAAAATTCGTGGGAAGAAATAGCATAGTCATGGCAATTTCCTTCCTTAATTTTCAAGGCCCACTATATCAAATTAAAGATGGTAAAATCTAGACCTTTATTTAGTCTCTCTGTCTGGACAGTCATGTCTATGTAAGCCAGAGACTGAAGGGAGGTATTCAGTGACCACGTCAGAAAGCTCTGTGTGTCTTCTTGTCAGATGCCCCATGAGAGGGAAATGCCTTTCATTACCAGTCTAGTCCAAGGAAAAAGAGGAATAAGATAGAGAGAGAAATATAAACAGATAAACTCACCACAAGTCTGCATGTATATTTTTTTGAAAAATTTCTCAGGTGTCCGTGCCCAAGCATGTGGAGTCTCTAGCAATGGAATGAAACAGGAAGGTTTTTTTTAAAATCCACAATCACATATCCAAACTAACACTGCCTAACTAGTAAACAAGATGTGAGCTAGGACAAATACTTACTGTCAGATGTAATACAGTGAAACAAATCACATTTTATCCTCCTTCATCTGATTATTTCCCCATCGTATTGTTTATCCTTGTAGACCGCGGAGTTTAGGACTCTGAGCTGGGATGTGCTCTCAGTGATATTTTCTAGAATAGGAGGAATTTTTTTGAGTCTATCTAGGTAATTTGAGGGCTTTACTTCTCCCATTTGCACCCAAGGGCATGTTGCTGCTGAATTCATCCAGGGCAAGAGACAGCGAAGCATAACGCATGGCGCCTGTTGTCAGGACACTTAGGCTTAGCTAAAAGGAGTGGAAGGACATAAGTTGAGTAAAGGCAAGACAAGCCAACGGAAGTTCACTGGAGCAAACTAGTCATAACTGAGCAAAACTTCTCAGTGGAGCATAACAGCAGCCACTTAGCTATTTTTAGGTCAAAATACTGGGGAACAATACATGTACTATGTTTCTCAGTGCAGAAGAAACATATGGCATCTGTATGAATGCTATGTGATTAGCCTGTGTTTTACGATGTGGATGTATGGAGAGGTACTTTTACTCATACAAATTGACACAGAAGGACATGTTTGACAGTGAATATACACCTGTGACAATGCTGACATGCTCCTGGGGTTGCAGAAACACGTGTGTTCCTTACAAATGGGTTACAGAAAAAAATGTAGCAGAGTCAAGTTCCAAACCTAATCAGACACCTGAAAATAGGGTGAGCTTAATTTATATATATTTTTTAAAAACCCATTAAATAGACTTATACCTACTAGACACAGGATCTATTACAAAAAACAATGGCTGTAGACAATACACATCGAAGCTTATTTTAGCCCACATTCTTACAATCTGCTGAGCATATAGTATTTCTACGCATGCTGTTGCTACCTGTGTAATACTAAGGTACACTGGGAGTAGCATAATGCCAAACTGTGAATGTACAGGCAGAAAGGAAAACTGTCCTTTTCCCTCTTAACATATTTGCTGAAGAGCTGGACTGGACTGGATCCAACCCTCACTAAAGGGAATGAAACAGAACAAACAGCGCAGCCAGCTGGACTGCTTGTCCCAAACTGGGCAAGATTGGGCAGCCTGAGGATGGACCCACAGGGCAGGACTCTCTCTACAGCCAGGGAGCTGCAACTGGAGGGCATACAGTGCTCTTTGTAGTACGTGTGCTTAATGCTGCTTCTGAACATATTCCCTGTGTCTCTGGAAGAACCAGTCTTTCATGTCCTTAAAACATATACCTCATCCACTTCTCCTCTGCCACTGGGCCAGAGATTTTAGCAGTATAATTTATTCAATAATAAAGTAGCTCTTGGTCCTTGGTTTCTCTAAATGAAAAGCTTATTTACAAAAGGAAAGAAAAAACATAGATTTCTCCTTAAAGAATCCCAAGGACTTGTCATAAATAACTGCAAAGACAGGGCACAGATTTAAACTTCACTTGTTTTCCTACTGCTTTTTGCAGGAAGGGTGAAGTGTGAACCTTTACTTTGGATATCCTAACTGTGAGTATTAAATATTAAATATAAAATGGTCAAATGCTTCATGTTATTCAAACTAGTCTTGTATCTTTAGAGAGTTTTCTCCTTTACGTAGGCTTTTACCTGGATATATGTAGAGACGTATACATGCATGCACATGCCAAAAGCTGGATAGACGTACATTCACGCAGACACTGTTCATCCTGCAAAGACTACGCCTCATCTGGGGTCATTCAGACCTGCTCCTCTGTGCAAAAATGCTGATTTACGTAACTGAGGACCTGGTCCTGGAAGCACTGCCGACACAGCCGCGTCTGCCTTGTGTTTCCCCAGCCTTCGCTGAGAGGTGCAACAACACATTACAGGATTTTCAAGCCTGATCCCTCACCCCAGGAAACCTGTCGAGCTGGGAGCACGGATGCTGGACATCCGCAATGCAGGGTGGCATGCCAGTGACGGGCACTGGCTTACGGCAACCCCGATGGTGCCCCAGAGAGGCCGGGCCGCTCTGCCCCACTCCCAGAAGGTGCTCGGGCACTGCTTCCTTGGACCGCCGCTTTAGCAGTGGTCTAACACAATACATCTCAAGGAGCATTTATGCTGTGTTCACTGCGCATTCAACTGTGGCCACTTCAAAGGTTTAGCCAAGTATTTTATGGCCATGGTAAAGGGTTCTTATTGATTTAAACTGCAAGCCTGGCTCCCGTCAGCTTCACTTGAGGGCAAAAATGCAATAAAATATCCCACAGCAGAGAGACAGACGTATCGCATTGAAAATCTTAAGAGATCCTTTTTACTATAATCACCTTCAGCGGCATGCTGTTTTTCTGTTAGTTTTTTTTAAGGACAAGGTTATCTTAGAGAGTTGTCCATCTCTACAGATTTGGGAGGGGCTGCCTCTAAAATCTGCCAGCAGGTCCATCCAGTGGTAGGCATGAACCAAACCCCGTGTGGTTTGGGTTTTTCCCTATTTGTCGGACACATGCATAACATTGCCGGGGTGACATTGATGTATTGGCAAACGTTAGCATGGGGTTGTAGAGTTTGGTCATGAAATCATTTGCATACGTGGCAAGCAAACCCCAAGCGACTCGGAGGGATGCGGGGGACCCACCCCTGCACCCTGAGGATCCGCTGCCCCCACCGAGGGACCTGCTGCCATCCCGGGGAACCCTGCTCTGGACCAGGAAAGTCCTTCCACCCTGGCACAGTTTTGAGAAAGGAGAGACATTGTTAATTTGGAGCATTGTTTATTGTCTTCTCATCGTGGCGATGCTTTAATGCAGCCACAAAGGAGGTCTCCTCACTGGGGCGGTGCAAAAAAACAGGCAATACTTTTTTGTGTATTTCACAGGCAGTTTCTTTATAATAATTTACCTGAAATGCACCCGAGGTGAAGATAACCTCCGGACACATCCAGAAAATAGCAAATGACTATTACGTATCTGACATTTGAAATAACATGTTTCTGGAGGGTTGACATTACAAGAGTCATTTCACTTCAAAATGTTATTCCTAATGTAATTTTTTCAAATTCATAAGAGGCGCTTGCTAGGATTCAGCGCAGCACCGGAGTCACTCGAAAGACAGAGGTCAAATTCATTTCATTTCTTTTATGTTTTCCTCTCCCCGCTAGATGAAACAAATGATTGAGCCGGGAACGCTTGGCAGGTCGGTGGCTGTGCGCGGCGGCGCCGTCGCAAGATCGATTTTCCCCGTCCGGGGGGCGCGGGCGGCATGGCTGACATCTGTCGCGGTTGTCATGGCAGCCCGCGGCGCGGCCAGGGTCAGGCCTGACAGGGAGGGCCTCCCCGCCTCCGCCCGCCGCGCTTCAAGGTTAACAGCCAATGGACCAAAGAAATAGGCAATTATAGTGCAGTCAATTCTGGTTAGGGAAATACCCGAGAAGTAAATATATCTGATCAGTGGATGAAAATGAAGCGGCCTGGTGCTGTTGATGGGGGGCGGCAGTGCCCTCTGGGCATGGGGCTGTGCCCTCCCAGGCCTGGCGGCCACTTTCGCCCATCTCCGGCTCTGCCTCGGGGGTGGAAGGTGCAGGGGGCGGCTTCCCTCCTTCACCCAGGGATGGTCCCTGTCTGCTGAGGGAGACCCACCCAAGGGCAGCCGCCGCCAGCCTGGTGAGGGGCCACCACCACCGGGGAAACTCTCCCCCCTGGTGAGCCGCTGCCAGCCTGCCTGGTGTTTGGGCAGCTGGAGTCACAGGGCGACCCACTCGGGGGGCCTAAACAGCTGCTTTGTTAAGTTATACCTCCGTATCGCCATATAACTGTATATATATGTATGTCATAATGTTGATATCTTGTCTGCGGATGGGCTGGTTATAGAATAAAAAGGGGGCAGAGGGGAGGGGAGGGGTGGTGAGGGCTCCTCAGAAGAGCGGCAGCAGCCGAGCAGGGGCAGACACCGCCCTCCCTCAGCCCCTCAGGGAAACCAAGCCACCCGCCACCCCCAGTGACTGGCCTCCAGGGCCCAGTAAGCAAGAGCATCGAAGCTCAGCACCTTCAAAACCTCACAGCCTGCCTCAGTTATGTCTTCCCATCTTCCCCGAAGAGAAGGGTAAATATAGGAGGCCATCCCATAGCAGCTGTGGTGCAGATGGGGGAGGAGGAGGCAAGCAGCTGGGTCCCAGGGCTGGTGAGGTCCCTGAGCCTCCGAGTCAGCTGTAATGTTCGAGGAAGACAGCAAAATATTCCCCCACCACAGAGCAGCAGGCGCCAGGAGGTTGCACACAGACACATCCAAGGATGCCTGGGCATGAGGAGTCCCTGCAGCATGTCCGGCTCGTCTCTGCTCCTCAGCGATTTTGGAGGTGAGGCTGTTTCTTCTGGACCTCCTGTCCCTCAAGCGATGGACACCCCAGCTAACTCCAGAGACCCCCAGTCTCCTGCACAGCTTTCCTGCTGCTGCTACTGAGGATGGCCCAAGGAGGGTGGGCGAGTCACCACCTCAGGGACACCAGCAGAAGGCTGGGACTAGCTTCACGGGCTGTCTCTGCATGCCCTGTCATCACAGAGAGGCTGCAAACAGTTTCCTCCACCTCTCAGTGCCCGTGGAAAGGAGGAAAATCCCCCTGGCTTCGGTGCTGTGGAGGCTGCTCTCGCTGAAATGCATGCACCAGTTCCTGTACCTCGGGGCGCGAGTCTGCCCAAACCAGAGCCCCTTGTCAATCACCCCCAGCTCCCAGGAGGATCAGCACAGCAGAATGGGGGCTTGTTTGTCCCGGCAGCTGCAGCTCCTCCAGAAAGAGGCTATCCGAATCAATGAAAACATTCAGTTTTAATGACCGCAGAAAATAAATCCCTCAAGATCATGAGTTTGTTGCAAATGATGGATCAAAAGCAGTACTGGCATTTCCTTCTGAAGAAATTTTCCCAGCATCTCGGCATGGTAACAATCTTTCTCCCTACAGTTCTGACTTTAATCCAGAGCTACAACTGGAACAAGATGAAACTTTCCACTTCCAAGAGCACAGGGAACTAGAGCTAACATGGCAAAATTTTCACAATCAGCCCCAATTCTGAATTGTGTCTGTGACTCAGGTTGATTCATTTCTTTCTGCCCGTATCTTGTTTCCTACTCAATCACCTACAGGGCTCCTGTGTTCCCCCCGCTGTGCTCAGCCACGTGTGGACTCGTGTGGGGTCAGGGCAGGGCGCTGAGACGCAGCCTCACTCCTCCGGCCTCAGTGCAAGGGTCCAGCCACTGGTGCTCTGCCCTAATGGTGTACACAGCACCAGAAAGCTTCTTGCTGGCGTTTATGAAACCCAACTCCTAATCTCTTTGGTATCACTTTTCAGATGTGTCTTGCACACAAAATAAACATTTTTGCGGATCTTGTGTTTCTAAAGAAATTAAAGATTGGGCAGCCAAGCTTTGCTCTTTTTTTTTTTTTTTTCTGAGAAGCCTTTCTTCAGATTTGCCCTAAGCAGTCTTTTCCACCAAAAAAAGCTTGCACAGAACCAAATGCTGTCCACCAGACTTGTAATTGATGACAAAGGGAAGTACCAAAACCTGAAGATTTTTTCGTTTAGTTATTAGTGTCTCAGCTGTCATCCTGGTCTGAGATTCTGTTGATCTCCTGTTGCCCTGCTAGCTTTCTGTCAATCTCCTCAGCATATTGCCTGGGTACCAAATTATTTGACATTGCCCCTCAGATGCCCTCTGGACTCATTACATGGCTATTAATGTCTCTATGTTACCGTCTCCATCTGCTAAGGAATTACTTTCAAAGTATACTGTGTTTTCGCTAAGATCTCCCTCTGGTACGCTAAAAAAGAAATATTTATTCCTAAGAAGGTCACCACCTCTATTTAGTCACCTGTTGAATGGATTCAAGATGCTTTGATTGCAAGCTTTCTGAGGCAGGGCTTGTCTTTTGTGTCACCCGTAGATACTCAGCGCCTGCTAAAATGATCCTGTGCTTCAGAGGAGGTCTTCATCTATTACTGCAGCAGAAATAATAAACACACAAAAAAAAATGCTTCCCAGATCTGGGGTCAGAGTGATACTATTTTTCCCCATTTTGGTCACATTTGTTGTCTCACAAAAAATGATTCATGAAGTCATTTAATTTCTCAATCCTTTATGTGATCAACGCAGCGAAATTTATAATGCCCATACACTCTGCGGAAGGCACCAGTATGTTGCAGCATTTTAACCTTTTAAATATTCCGTATTTCAGCTGGCTAGCCATCCTACCCCTTCTGCACAGTTCACTGCAGCTGTAAATAGTGGAGGGAAAAGAACAGACAGCCAATCAAATTACAAAAAGCTGAAAAGGTCAAAACTGCACAATTTACTACTACCTTTTCCAAAATACATGAGGCTTTAAGATTCCATTATTTTCTCTTGAAATGCTTAATTAAAAGAAGCAAAAATTGTATAACAGGAATATGTTGGTGGAAAAATTAGTAAGGCAGTCCTTGTGTAAGACGTGTCACCAGTGTAACTGTTTCTTTACGGTCTTAGTGTCAACTACTCCTGGTCTTCGCCTGTTATTAAGAGCGGGTCCTGCAGCTGCCTTCCTTGATTTTCTGTAGACCATCCCAGCAACTGGCCAGCCCAGCCCTCAGCCCTCCACCCTTCCTCTGCTTTTGATCTGTTCTTACAAGCGATTCAGTGAAAAACTAGCACTTTTCTTCAGGGAGATAAATTTTACAAATGCACAAAGTTGACCGCACAGATTCCATCATACTGTAGACTGGAGGACACCAGTACATAGGAAATGAAGAAGACAATAATCTGTCTTGAGATATGGCACCCCTAGACAACACTACCACTGCAATTGCATTCACCTGAATTATATGCATGGAGTCCTCTTTCAGACTGTGAAGATAACATTGGAAAAAGGCCCTCCTTCCCCATTTGCAAGACCACCCTTCGTACTGCAAGTCAGTTTGTTCTTTTTCCTGGCAGGATCAATGTCTATAGCATTGCACCAGCCTCCCCATCCTCTCCCGCCAGCTGTCCTTCCGTCCATTGTAAATAATTCAAACAATTCCTGCTGTAGACAGAAAGCAGCATCACCCCTCTCTCCTTGGAGCATGGAGAAATAGCTCAGGGATGACAGACTGCCACAGCTCTGTCGCCCCCAGGTGTGGGCTGCTGTCCTGGGACTCCATGAATTGCAGGTAGAAAAGTTATTTTTGCTCTGTGTAGCTTATTCAGCTATTTCAGCGTGTGGAAAAGAGACTTTTGCTACTTTGCCATTTCAGCTGACTGGTCTTTTCTGTGAAAACGTTGGCAAATAATCGTTAGGATGTATTTGTTCTGAGACTTCTCACTTTTTCTTTCTGTTGAAATCATATTTATGTCATTTTATGAATTTTCACTTGGATATCTTTGACAGTAACTTAAAGCAAAAGCAGCAGAAAATGAATGGAAGATAGACAATTTTTTATATCACACGAGAAGTAGGGAAAAAAGGACAAAAATAAATGTAAAAGGTGGAAAGGAAATAACCACTCTCCTGTTTTTCCACAGCTATTTAATGGAAAAGTAAGTTTAAAGAGCACTAGAATAGTTTTTCTTCCGTCAGCCCTAGCCATATTTTCCTACTAAGGAAAAAGACGTAAGAGCATGTGGGAGCTTACTCATTTGGTCTTATTTTCAATTTTTTTAAAATAAGAAACTGTGAAAAAAGGATCCCCACTTTTTTTGTGTCTGGCCTCTGTATCGTCCTTGGCAGAGGAGCCCTTGCTGGGGATGTGCCCTCGTAGCTCTACAGCTCTGCACCAGGGCGAGAAACCATCGCAGTGCCAGCGCGGCTCAGTGGACACCTCCCGCCTTCCTCCAGGGCTGAGCGGGGACCCCAAACAAATAACTGCGAAGGATATAACTGTACTGGGGCGTGGATGGAGGGGCACCTGCTCAAATCAAGCTAGCTGAAGGGCTGCCAGTTTAGCCGAGAGGGGCTGAAGCTGGCACTGGCACTGCATCTCATTTGTGCAGTCACGAGACAGAGGTCAGTCACAGCGTGGATGGCAGGGAGGAGGCAGCGATGTGTAACCTCCTGCCCGTGCCTGGGGCAGAAGGGACCACAGGCTGCACCAGGCTGGTGGGCAGTGATTTTCCTGAGGTTACCTTCAGGCCATACACTGTGTGAAGGTTCACAACTATAACATGTGGAATCAAGCCATTAATAGAAAGGTACCATTTCCAGATTTCTTCGCGTACGAACACACCAGCTTTCTATTCACTGGGCTCAAACGGTTGAAGAGACAATGCTCAGGTATTCTGTTTTGTTAGAAAAATATCTTAGCCTGGATTTAACATGCCCAGTCATGGAGCAATGGCCCTAACTCCTGGTAAATCATTCTAATGGTCAGTTACTCTCTGTGTAAACACTCCAGTGTTTACATGATGAAAGGGAGCTTTTGTCATTGACTTTGACTTGGACCCATTTCCTCCTACTTCCTACTTCACTTCGTTGTGTTTTCTGCTTCCTCATCTCATTTTACTCTCAGCTATTGTTTGTCGTCTTCTTCCCCCTTAGCTTCGCTTCCTACCCAACTTCTATTGTTTCTGTCTTCTCAGTCTTTTTCCCCTTCCACTTCTTCTCCCTCTCCATTTCCTCTTACAACATCCTCCTCCTTCTGAATTTATCTGCTCTGCAGAATTTCATCATGTCCGAATACAACCGTGGCACAAAGCCGGCTGTGATTTAGTCACCAGCAATCTGTCGCTTAACCATAATGAAACCCTGTCGCAAACAAAATTCCATCATAAGAGAGGAATTTCCTGTATGGAAATTATATTTCTGGATGTGAAGGGCATTTCTCCTGTGGCAACTCCCCCCCCCCAGCACACCATTCTTTGCAGAGCCAAAAACTGCATTTACTTCAGTATAAGAGAATGCCAAACAGGGCCTTCTGGGGAGGGAAGAAGTAGTGCAAACTACTGATAATCAAGATAAATCAAGCCATGACGTAGAACATAAGCACTATGCTCCATTCAATTCAGCTAGGGAGCTCAACTTGTTCAGCACTGTAGGTTATTTTCCATTTGTAATTAGAGCAACAAAGAAACAGCCTTTCCCTGTTCTGCTCCATCAGCACAGCCCCAGCAAACATCCTCATTTTCAATAACTCTTCCCCTTTATCTCACTCTGCCTGATGCCTAATAAGCTGATTGCTATTTACTTTGGACCAACAGCTAATCTGTTAATGATTGATTTTAAATTTTTACAGCCATTTGTCTTTGGCAGGACTTGAGAGTGTGAGCAGCAGTCTTTCCTACCTGATGAATTGGCTTTTCTCTAAAAAAAATAAGATTTAAGTCAAAAGTCTTCACTGTTATGTTTTGCTGACAAACAGCTGACACATAGTAAGCAAAGCTTAGAAAAAAGGGTAAATCTTCATCCAAAAATTAATCAGCCTTTGAAAACACCAGCAAATAATATAAGTGGACATTTTGTTAATAGTTGTAGAGGGGTAAAGACCTACTTATGAAGTAAAACATAATTGTACTATAAATTCACAGGGTTTAAAATTCTTAATTAACAAAATTGATGCTCGTAACGAGGACTAGGTAGGGAATAAGAACTAATATAGCTACTGTCCTCCAAAATGATCTAAACTGTATACCATATGATATATGTATTACCATGATATATGCCCAAAAGTGAATTTCATTTCCCATTAAAGGACTGCCAAATAGACAGTAGTTATTTTAATTGGTACAACACAGCAGTGCGGTGCAATTTAATCGTTGATTCTAAAAATGGAAAAGTGAATAATAACAGCTTAGCCTGTATATTCTGAAAAGAATAGGAAAAATTCTATACCAGGAAGCTATGCATATTTATAAATGTTTTTTCTTCAATGAGCCACTTAGGGATAGGCCCTGCAAGGAAATAAATCATGCTTAGAATGCCTATAGTGTGTCTCACCCATAGATCTCAAAGCACTTTACAAAGCTAGGCAAGTTGTGTGATTATTGTTTTACAAAGGGGAGAAGCCAAATATCAAAAAGCCAATTTCCCTAACACCCAGAAGGATCCAGATCCAGAGTCTGGTTCAGGACTCACACTGGAAAATAAACCCAATTCAAGAAACCAGTGAAGCCACTTTGCGCTTCTAGCAAGTTCTAATAAATGCCTTTTAATCAGTCAGTGACTGTTGTCTGAATATATACGTCAATCTTTAAAGCTGTATATGTGCGTATGTATGCCTATATGCATCTAGGATCCAGGTACATAATGAGGGATAATCTGACAGAAACAAGGCGGCAACTAACAGGTGGTGCAGCTGCTCTGTCCCCCTCACTGACAATGAAATAGCAGAGAAGAAGGAGGCTGTTTAATCCTCTTCAGTCCCACGCCACAGCTGTGGTACTACAGGTAGCCTCTGACAGGCTTGAGTTAGGGAAGCCTAAGAACTACTCCCAAGTAACCCCAAAACCAGGCTAGTGCACATGGGAGTTGTGAGCCACCATTTCCATGTCCATATTTTGCATAATTTGGGCAGGACCGATGAGCTGTAACCAAACTCTATATGTACATCCCAAACCTCTCAGCTCCAGACCGCATTATCCAAAGCTTAGTATCTTCCACAAAAATATTGAACCTGTGGCTAGCTTAAAATGCAAAGCAGCGCTTTCTCGAAGAAAAGTAACACCAGTGTAACTAATGCAACATTTTGGCAATACCAGCACAGGATAACAACCATCGCTACGGAGGTTTTGCGTTCCATTGACTGGCTGCGTAATTGCAATGCACCAAAAAGGAAACACTGAACTATTTGAAGGATGGAAGCTCTAATCTCATTAATATTTTAGATGCCACAAGACGTGGAAGCCTCATCTGCCGTCAGCAATATCGTGGAGAGAATCAAGGCGACTTGGGAACAGGACTCATGGGCCTCCACAATGGTCTATTGACCTTCTGGTGAAGCAGATACCGTGTGACAGAGATTGCCTATCTCAGCAGACAGGATGGAAACAGGAGAAAGTGTTAAATATAACCAGGTAGACAGTGATGAATTGACATGCTGAAAAATCGAACGCTTCAGTAATCAGCCTAAGGATCTGATATCAACAACATTTTTCAGTTTTGTCCGAATTCATTGAAAGGTATAGTTTAGCAAGCTCACTTCTCGTTGGTAAGACCTTTCATCTTTATGCAGGTTTTCTGATTGGATTCCGAGACGTCATCACTGGGCTCTGTGTCATTGCTGTTCTTTGCCTAGAAAACACAGAAAACATTTGCATGAGAGCAAAGTCGCTGAACAAAACCAGAAATAGTTTGATTTGCAACATTCATTAAAAAGTATTACCTTTCCCTTCTTCCAGTGAGCAGTTAGGGCCAAATTCAGTCCCAACATTTACATACATGGTTGTGTGAGGCCTCCAAGTGATTTCCAAATCATGTCTGTGGTCCTGATCCAACACCAAGGGAACATCAGACTGAGAAATGAGGGATGTATCTTCAGGCTTTGTTGCAAGCTGGAGACAGCATTTAATTGAGGCACGCTCCACAACAGTGCCCAAAGAGAGGATCTTGGCAGGCTGCAGGTGGCCTGGAGGAGCTGGTCTCCATAAATGTAGTTTCATGGGTTATTTGCCCAGTTTGAGGGGAGGTGACATTCAGGGTCCTCTCACCAGGTTAGAGGTGAATTCCACGCCCACAGCTCTGAGTTCTTCCCCTGGATGAAAGCTGTTTACTGAAAACTTGAAACAATGAAATACTGCAGGTATATTTAGCACTCTGAAGCTTTTGTAACTGTAATTCTAATTACAGAAGTCTAATGAATGTCTTTATGGCTTCATTAAATCTTTGGGATATTTATATTATCCAAAGAAATAATCTCCGTCCATTAAGAGTGCATAAATTCTGGAGCAGAACTTTAAAAATTGCTATGGATATGCTTATTTCATTGCAAAACACATATAGAGAATTTAAAGAAATCCATTAATAGGATTATATACCTTTCTTCTAAAATATATTTTGAACATAATATTTTATTACAGAGGTCTGACTGCTAGCAAAGAAATGCAGGAGAGGACATTCTAAAGTAATTACTCAGATGGTCAAATGGACAAAAATTATTCAGCTAATGTTTGAAAGATCTTTCATAAGGGAAAAGTTTAGTGTAATTTTCATCTGTATAAAGAAGCCAGGTTCCCTTCATCTCAAAATTAAATGCTAGGGGTACAAATGTCAAAATCTGGAAGTTTAAAAAAGAAGAGAAGGATTTTTTTTCAGGGTATATTTATCTCAGGCATGTGCACAGGAATTAAAGGTTCTTAGAACAGCTATGAATTGCGTATGCAAAGCACAGATTTTGCAACAAGATGTGCAGGTTTTATGGGATTGATTCTGTTACCCAGACAAGGGGGCTGATGCCCCCCGAGACGCCCTTGGGCAGCTGTGCTAGCCTTCAGCTGCCGCTCCAGAAGGGCATGGGTCTCCCACAGCTCCTGTGTCACCCCAGCCAGCCTGAACAGACCCCTCAAGTGGCCAAGGACATCTCCAATGGAACGAGACAACCATGTGCGGATGGATAACCAAGTTTCACCCCACCCATCTTCATACACATCTCATGTAGCTTTATTCCAGAAGACATCATGCACCTCAGTCCCTGGAGAGCTCTCTTCTCCAGACACCCACTGAAGAGCGGGTCTCACCATCTGAGAAAAAAACACTTCTGAGGTACAGACGAATTTCTTGCATTCTTTGCTCGGTCCCCAACCATGTCCCTTTCTTCTTCCTCACTTCTGAGGAAAAATAAGCCTCAGATCCTTCCCTGATCTGACCCTCTCAGATCCATTTAGATCCTGACTGCCAAACTGAAATCAACAAAGAACTTTTCCTTTCCCTTTTCCCTTCATTTCTCCATCTATTTCCTACTTGGACTTTCCATTCCTCTGTCATATATCAGGACTGTGGCTATATTCTTTAACAATTTCAGAGCCAGGGCTCTAATTTGCAGCATGATTTTGTGCACAGTAATAACTGGCATTGGCTAGGTTTCTCAGGAAGGGGAGATAATATAATTCTTTCTCTTCCTGCCTTTCAACTCCTGCATGGGCTGCATCGGATCCATGTTAGGTTTCACTGTTACCTCATTTCCCATCAACATTGCAAAAAAAGCAGTGTTCTCCCCAAATTGACTGAAGTGTGCAGCATAGCTAGGAGCATCCTCAGCAGGAAACAGACAGCGGCTGTCCCCGGTGTATCCCACAGCTACTGATGAGGACAGATTCAGCCCTGCTCAGACATTAAGTGGTGCTACTGAAAGCATACCAGCATCTCTGCAGGGACCTATTTCAGAAAGCTAGGAATTTGCTGTAAAATTATATGCATGTGTGTGAGTGTGTTTTCGTAGATGTCTTACTGAGAATAAACTCTGGATTATGGCAGAAGGCTAAGGCCATTTCAGATTGATGTGGAAAGCAAGTAGGTGCTAGGGATGCCATAATCCAGAGGGGCTTGCTAGTATATCGTGCACCCAGATGTGCAGAGCCGGTGGTTTGCGGATGCTGGTTTTCTTTAAGCAGTAATGGCTGTGAGCTGTGCTAGGCAATACAGACTATGCGCTTATACCGAGATAAAATCATGGAGCTTGTGCTAAGATTCAGCTGGAACAGGGCTGCATGACACTTACAGGGCTCATCTATGGCTGCATTTCAGGTTGTAGCAGGGGCCCACTTATGGATCAGTACAGACACAGATGCAAAAATCTCTTGACTGTCCCCATTTACTTCATATTGGTTCATGCTGCAGAACAGTCTTGCAGCATGGAATTAATTTTGGAGGAAAACAAAACAGAAGATAAGCTCCAGAAGTGCACCTGATACACTCCAGCTGCTAATAGGTGTTCAGTCCTGGGGGTCAGGCTGGAGTTCATCTTAAGTAAAACCCCAGAGAGCATAAAGTATGCATGTCAGGTCTTCAGCACTGACTGTCTTACCCTGCACATCCACTCCTGTTGGGCGGCACTACTTGTTCAGGTAGATATAGCACAGATAACTATCCACAGCTAAAAAAATTTAAAATGTTCAGATGCCTGGGGAGAAAATATAAATTTAGAGTCTTCCTACTACTCACGCTCTTCATCTTTCTTAACAGAAACAAGTACCATTTGTTGTGTTTTACCCCAGCCCCACTGAACTTAACAATAGCAAATAGTTCAGTGTTTTCTCCCTAAATGCAACAAAGACATCACCCCAGTATTTGGGATCCTTGAAGACCAGCCTATCATCAACAGTCAGCTGAGATGGGCTGCCTTAAGCATTTGTGTGGAGGTAGACTGTGAAGCAGCCAACATTAGATTTTGTGAAGAGCATTTCCAAGGAAGTATTCCCGTTTTGGAAGACTACCCAGTTCTTCTGTATTTTTCTGTATTCCCAGTACTTCTTTAGGAAGTGTCCCCTTTATCTCTGCCCTCTGCAGACTGTGCTGAGTGCCAGCCTGCAGCCCAAAACAGGATACCCAATACCCAGTTTTCCTCTTATGGCTGTACTTTGCTGTCCAAGCAGGAGCTAATGGGGTTGTGACTACCTTAGCACTAAATACCATCTATCGGTTGACTTTCTGTGACAGAGGGAGAAGCTGATTGAACAACTGCTTACAATTTTTGTTTTGTGTGTCTTGAAATGAATTGTTAACGTACTGAATATTTGCCATAATTTGTTTCTCAAAATCTCCACACTTGTTGTCAAAAATTATCAGACCTTCATGGAGATCTAGGAATGGGGAGACTGGAGTAGCTCACTTGAAAATCAGCTCATAAAATCCTGGGAAAGGGAAACTCTTACCTCATGCATTAAGTAATACAGCAATTGATCAGACATTCCTGATCCTTTTGAACATGACTAAAGTAGTGGTATGATGTGTGCTATATATAAAGTGATATCTTCCAATAAAATGGCAAACTTCATGAATTTTGTCATTCCAGGAACAAACAGGAAAAGCTATTTAAGTTCCCAAATATTAGTGATGATCTCTGGACCTTTCTCAGTTTTCTTTGGGTCTCAGTAGCATGTATTTTACCTCTGAAGATAAAATTAGGTCAGACTTTGCTTTCTATGAAGGTAAAATTATGCAGAAGATGGAAATACTCTTAATATTCTTAATATGCCGTTTTTCTCTTGACTATCAGGAGTCAAAGAATTTAAACATTTCAGAAAATAGTATATTATAATGGAAATTTTTATAATGAACTTCAGTGGACCTCAGAAGCCAATATATTGCAACTTTAAGCAGCCTTTCACCAAATGGTCCAGTTGTCAATGTATAATGTATTCATTTAAATCGTAATCAGAGTCAAAGACTTTCTCTCCTTTTCAATTAAATGTATTCAGAGTATTATGAGTTTCTTCTGAGAGAGTTCTGTGGAGGT
Source organism: Mycteria americana (assembly GCF_035582795.1). Taxonomy (NCBI): domain Eukaryota; kingdom Metazoa; phylum Chordata; class Aves; order Ciconiiformes; family Ciconiidae; genus Mycteria; species Mycteria americana. Next base: position 37,717,299 of record NC_134366.1, on the reverse strand, counting down.
TGATGGGACTCCAATTTTAATTGTATATTTAAAATTTTATATTTTCTTTTTCAGTCACCTCCTGGAACCTTCAATATCATCTTTATTTATTAAAAAAATCAAGCTCTCCAACATATTTTCCAACTCTAAAGACAAATCTACCTACAAATGATAAAAAAAATCTGGCCCACTCTAAGTACATTAACAGGTACAAGTGATCTGCACTTAGCAATTGCTGTTCCAGTAAAACTTTCCGTAGGTCCTCCTCTTACAGGAAAAGCGGGGAAAGAAGTGTGAATGACCACAGTCTGAAAAAGATGGGTTTGCACACATACGGCTAATTTTCTTTGGCAGTAGTTGTCTTAGGCTCAATTTTAGAAATTTACTGTGGAGCCTAGCATCTTCCAGTGATTTCAGGTGGAGCTATGGACAGGCCCACTGAAACTTTAAATAGATTAATCCAAAAGTTGTGGGTTTAGGTGGATGGATACCCAGTGGATGTTTGTTTGAAGATCCTTCGAGTCTTATTACTTAGGACAAACATCAGTTGTGCTTAGTTCTCCTTCTTCTTCTATAAAACACCCTCACAACATTCTGTGTAAATGGCACATCAACCTGGTCACTCTAAACCTAGATGCATTTGTTGATTATAATCCTGTCCTGTGCCAACTTCATCCCATTTAATTTTGTACTGTACCCCCTCCAGTTTCATCCTACTATAGAAATCAGTTTAAGCTGAAACTCATAGGAAAAGGCAGAGAGATTATATAAACCAGAAATAACGTCCCACTGGGACATAAAGAGTGCTTTTCTTACAATTCGCTAAAGCTGCTCCTCCTGTACACTGAAATTGTGCCCATGTTTGTTTCTACAGAAACAGCACTCGCTGTATCTGTTGCAGCAGCCCTTTTCCAGACTTGCTCCTCTTCCATTTTCTCCTCATGCTCCCATCACATGCACAGTGTTTGTCCTGGCCTTTTTCTATCAGTCATCTGTGTCATTCCTTCTTCTGGAGAAGAAATAACTCCAAGATTTAAAATGCAAAGCCAACTCAGAAATTGCCTTTGAAATATCTGCTTTAGCAGGTTCAGAGGGGAAATGCACAACATGAAGTGTGGCCTAAGACATCAGACTCATTTCACCTGTAATGGCCAGGGGTTCTGCTGTTTGGATGGGATCAGGTAGAACCAGCCACGTGGAGCAGATAGATAATCATGGCCCTGAGACAACCTTTTTCTATCTTCAGTCTATCGTGGTTTTTTCTTTGACTCTGCCTCTCCTAGAGTTGCATTTGCAACCTGATTTTTTTGTCATCTTAACTTTTTCTCTGCTCTAGCAATTCTAAAGCATGAGTAGCTGGAGGTGAGAATGGTGACCCAGGGCGCTGCAAACAACAGACAATTTCTGGAGGATAAATACTCCCTAACACTCTCTTCTTACCTGTCTCTGAAGGCATTCTAGTCTTTTCTCTTGCATAATCGTCACGGATATGGCACAAGGACTACACAGTCTTATCTTCAACCTGTTAAACCATTGCTGATGGGGTTGAGATGTATTAGAAAAGACTGTGTTTTGGTCCCAGCTGCACTGTGGTCACAGGTTTACCAAATCATTTAAACTCATTACATCCCAGTTTCCCCATCTGTTCAAGGGGAGGTTTACAACTGTTGGAGAGGCATTTTTTGAGATGCAAGTCACAGAATAAATAGGCGTTATTATGGTTTGGGTTTTCATTTCCCCTTCCCATCCTGCTCTGTACTAGGAGGGCTTTGCTCTTTTGCATAGGAAGTCAATCTGTGTCTAGAATGACTCTTTCTCAGTTTAAGCCTTGGTACCCTCAATGACAGTGACAAAATTTTAGTGTGAGAGTCCTGCTCTGTATGAAGAAAGACATAAGCATATAAAATGTATAAAAGTGCACTTGTCTACAGTTTTTTATATGAACCTGTATAGGCACGTACATACTCAAACAGAAGCCACCCAGACTACAGAACTGCATCGCTGGAGACATTCCTCAATTGGTATGAAGGATGAGAACATTGTCCATGTTCCTGTAGCACCCAAAAAGGTCAATATGACTTAAGTGGGACAATTTTGGCTCTTCCATTAGGAACCACAACAACTCTGGTCTCAGTGGATCTGCACAAGACACTGTCATTATCCCCGGATCATTGACACGATAGACCAAAACAGCTCCAGTCTATCGTGTCAATGTGCACTTAGGGAGTCCTTAATCCATGGATCATTGGCATACGATGCTGTAAAATCTCTGTAGGAGATGTTATGGTGTAGCGAGTCAATGCACACTTAGGGACTCCTCCATTTGTGAATCATTTACAGTGCATCGTGCCAATTTATACTCAGGGAGCCTTTAATCTGCAGGTTGGTGCATTTAGAGTAGCCCTGTATACTGGAAATACTTGTAGACTAACTGTTGTAGTGTAAACATAAAGTTCACTTTCTCAAATAAATTTCAGTTTGCTCAAAAAGGAGCTCCTGAAGGCATATGAATTCCAGTGGCACAGTGATGTATCATGCCATGAAAATTTGTAGCTTGCTGGGGTTCTAGGGAATCTTTCAAAATCTCATTGTAAGAATAAAGGCCAAAAAAAGTTGCTGCTGAAACCTGTGTGGTTTTGACCCTTCCGTAATTTTTTAAAAAATGCTTGAACCAGTCTTTTTAACATGCTGCTTACAAAATAAATTAATCCCATGGGTCTTCTGTGCTAAAGGATCATTGATCATGTTCATAAAAGCACAGAAAGTATCCTTTTCTGCAAATAATGAATGAGTTGCTGATCCAAAAATGAGACTATTGAGGCAGCTAAATATTTACTGGGGTGATGAATATTTTTAAGTGGCCTTCAGTTTCGCAATGCACATTTGACAACCTGCAGATGCCTAGCTACATAGTGACATCTGCCCATCAAGCCTAAAAGCTATCATTTGCTCCTGCAAGGTTGTAACCACAAGTGGGTCCAGTTACTGAAAGCAGAGAAAAGACAGCCCTCCTTTTAAGTATCCATCTCCCAAGTCTTCATCCTGGTATAAATCACTGTCATTCCATTGACTTCAGTGGGTTTATGCCAATTAACACCAGCTGACAGCCTAGCCCCATATTTAGTAAAAGCTAGTTTCCAAGGCTAATGGGGTTGATTCAGACCTTTTTGCTTACCAGGCAGCTTTGCCACAGGGATTTTTTTATGTTTTGGGTTTTTTTTTTTCCAAAAAATGGAATTAAAAATTACAAAAGGCCAGTTCTGACTGCCTTGTTATTTATGATCCTGTGGTTTCTTTTATGAGGACAAGGTATGTCTGCGATGCCCTTTGCCAACACCCCCTCGACACCGGGAAACATGAGGGCTGAGTACCACTTGGCCGCTGCCTCCCTCCCAGCTGCACGCCCAGTTTGCACCACGCTCTGCCATTCCTCAGCAAAAGGGCACGGTAGGCACGCAAAACATGAACGTGCAATCTTCATCTCCCCCTTACTTAGAATATCTACCTAAATTTGAAGCCTTTCTCTTCCGTGTGACCGCGACAAAATGCCCCAGACATTCAGCCTGCGATTAACGTGGTGCCTTGGGGAGCTCTCCCTGCAAATTCGGCAGGACCACTGCCGCAGCCTCGCTGCGGGCAGGGCCGTGGCGTGACCATGCGGGGTGCTTGCCGCTCATTAGCAGTCGGCCCATGACACCCCGTGCGCAGGCAGCCCGGGCGCGCGGGCAGCGGCGCGCAGGCAGCCGCAGCTGCCTGTTCCCTGACTTGGAAACAAAAGCGCTTGACAGGGGCAAGAGTGCAAGCACAGCCGGAGCCAGGGAGCCAGCGAAGCAGTAATCCAGGGAGTCAGTAGATCAGCTGCGGGGATGGGGGGAGAGCGGGGGGCGGAGGGTGGTGGCGAAGAGGGGGGAGAGCTGGCAGGTCTATTTGAATATCAGGCTCTGCCACACTCGGGGCTCCGCTGACAACTTCATTACCTCCACATATAAAAATGACTGCAGGGTAATGCAAATGGCTTTTACGTCGTACACTCGCCTGCGTTCTGCGTGCCGACTGCAGGCCGAGGAGACCTGGCGATGGAGCCTGGAGGCAGACGAGCTTTTGTCCAATTTAATAGGATATCTCTTCAAGGCATAACCCTCCCCTCCCACTCCCCATGCATTATGGAGTCCGGTGACCTGGCTCTTCAGGCATGGGGAGGGAGGGGGTGCTGTCTCCGGCTTGACCTCATCTGTCAATCACAGGAGAAAGAAAGCGGGGGGGAGAAGGAGGGAGGGATGCCTATCTATCTATAAGAAATTTCTAATGAATGTTAAGCAAATTTCCTACAGCCTGACACGGTGATCTAATTAATATTATAGAAATGTCGACGGAATATCATTCTGCAGATAGGATTTATCACCTTGAACTGCTACATAACTGATGGTGAAGGAATGGGCACCCCCGTCCCCCCTGATGCTGATTAAATTAGACATAAGCATCAATATGTTACTTATTGGAGACTAGAATTTCATGCTATTACTCTTCAGTTAATCAGAGAACTGTATCTTTTTTTAAAAGATATCAGACTCCCAGTTCTGCTTGTCTGATAAAACAGATGAAGGGTTTGACTGTACGACACTCACTGTGTGGGGGAAAAATTCAAAAAGAAATCCTACCTAACGCAGGCTGAAAGGTCTTGCAACGACCTTGGGAAAGCTTATCGTGAACACACCCCATCCAAAATTCAGGGTGGCGTTGATTCCGATGAAAGGAGCAGAAACATAATATTACTTCCCCTTTATTGATCATAAAAAAACTGGTGAGGAGGAGGCCTGCCATTCGTTTGCCCAAGATGCTTGGAGACAAGTCTCTTCCTGCTATACAAGATGCACCCAAGCCTTATTCCCTTGAGCAAGGGCACCGAAGAGTGCCTGAGAGCACCAGGCTGTGGCACGGGTCTGCTGTCTCTTGCCTGAGCCAGCCACAACCCACTGCACACTGGCTTTTACTACCAAAACCTGGAATTACAGAGCAAACCTTAAGCTCTTCCTGTGAGGAGTTTCACCCTAATCATTCATTATTAGGGGACTCTTGTGTGAGTAGTGAATTCCTCTTTCCACAGGAGTACGTAACACCTCAAGTTGGTTGGTTTTTTTCCCTAGACTTCCCTTTTTTCAGCCTTTATCATCCCTCCTCAAAGGATGCGCGCAGAAAACAGTTCCTCTAGGAGAAGCTTTGTTCGATGCTGAATGATCAGGGCACCTCAGCGCTGGAACAACACCAATAATGATACCAGTGGCTGAAATAACTGACTTTTCCTTTATGTGTTTAATGCCTAGCAGGAATGATTATACAAAAAAAAAAAAAAGGGGGTGTGTGTGTGTAATAGCTGTCATTATATTTTGTGACAACGTGGCTATGAAAGAAGGTAGAGCTGTTCAAGAATGTGTAGCTAGGTAAAATGGGATGAGTCTAAGCATAGGAAAATTGTGACAGAATATCAGGAAACATTTCCTCACAGTGAGGCCTTCAATTGTGTAATGGTCACCCCAGGGAAGTGATAGAAGTCTTGGCACTTGAGTAATTTAAAATTAGAGTGGGTAAAGCACAGGGGAATATCCTGTTGGGAGCAATCCTGTATTGATAGTTGAATAGGCAGTCACCTAATTGGTCTTTTCAGGCAGAAGTGGGAGTCTGTGATGACTGATCTGTCCCTTAGGCATTAGGTTGCAGAATGACCATTTTGCATCACTAAATGCCTGTTCCCGATTTTCTGGTTGGACAGTTTAATGCATTTCTAAGCTTGACTAGCAGAGATGAATATTGTTGCATCCTATATGGGGCATAAAAATGTTAAGCTTGAAAGAAGCTCTTACAGCAGATAAGAGGATTTGTGATTCTGATCGAAAACGTTGTGATTAAAATCTAACAGTGTGATGCAAAATTTAATGAATGGCTGTCAGCATCCTTTTTGCTCAGGGTTCAATTTCACAATCCGTTTAATTTTGCACCGCTACCAGCAGCAGCAACCCTCCCACTTCACAACGCCAGCAACCTCTGCCTTCCCATCTTCTCCCTTGTGCCAGCACTAGTGACTGTGGGGCTGCCTGGTCAGCTAGATCTCTAAAAATGGAAAGTTACCCTGCGACACCCCCCAAAGACTAGTGCTCAGCCAAATCAGCTCTCAAAGCAGCTGTCCGCTGAGCTGCGTGGATGCTGAGGCCAGCAGAAGCCAGGGATACAGATATGCAGCTTCAGGTTGGGGGCTTTCAGTGACAGCCCAGACTTAGGCCAGCTTCTGCTGATCAGCAAATCCGATCCTCCTTATTTTAATGCTTTGAAAAAATAAAGCACAGCCAGCATAAGCACTTTGCTGTGGTTGCGTGGTCAGTCTCCAAGAGCTTTGGCTACCTTAGGGTCATTGTGTGGTGACCTCCCCGCTAAACTCCCCAGTGGAAGTCAGATCCAGTGCAGATGCATAGCATGGGATTCAGCTCATCTCATTTGGCAGCCTAAAGGTTAGGCTTCCAGCCTGAGCTTTCCGCAGCCCAAGAAGAGAGCAGGTGTCTCCAGAGGGTGATTCACCTCCTGTATCTTAGGCTTAGCCTCAAGCACCCGCTTCAGGCTGGGATGAATCCCAATGGCTGTGGAGGGGGCCCAGATGACTAATTCAGACTAGATATCTAATTTTCGACAGCGAAAGTGAGCTGGGGTGAATGCTTATCCTTGGATATAGAGAATTAGCCCATTAAGTGCTTGTGCTAATGATAAGCTTCAAAATGATATTGAAATATTGTTTTAAATATACATTTAGCAATCAAATCTTCTTTCAGAGAGGGAGCTCTGAAAAATACCTTTCGGGATCGCGAAATGTTCTTTGTGGTCCCACAATGACAGTTCTCTGTCTCAAACAGGTGTTTCATCTCTCTCACACATTTTTCTCAGACCCCAAGAGGCGTAAACTCGCAGATTAATTTTGTTTTGGTTTTTATTAACTAGAACCATTTTTTCCTTAATCTGCAAAAAGCAGAAACAACTTGATGGCAAGCTAAGGCGCACGGGTGGTAAGAGTGACATGGGCCATAGCCCCGCTGTTAAAGCCAATTAGTTTGGCTCGTATACCCTTGGGTCCAGGCACAGCCACGCAGCTCCTCGCTCAGGTCACCCCCCCTTGGCGATGCATTCAGGTTTTTGATTGCACGGACCAAATAACCCGTGGCCCAAGAAACACTCAGATGCACCACTCCAGTCAAAATAGATGGTGTCATGATGTTACACCTGGCTACAAACTAGGACTTCTAAGCAAGGAGCTTGTATGCTACATATATGTTATAGGAAGACACGCATTGTGCGACGACTGTGGCTATGTGACCTGTGCTAAAGCAGGAGGTGGTACACAGCACAAGCAAACGCACACTGTGTCGCCCACCATTTTGTACTGGCTGTGTCCTACCCCCCTGACAAATGTGCGGTCACGTTTGCTCTTGTACATAAGCATTCATTCATCACCTTCAGTCCTAAAATACCAGGAGATAAATACAGTGCAGTTCTTCCCTTTTAAATCTGTAGGAACTCCTGTGTCCCAAGGAAAGCAAGACACGGGGTATAACATTGGCTTTAAATTACATAAAGCTGCAGAAAACCTCTACTTTGATAGCTGTCTGTTTGCAGCATGATGATAAAGTGCACCTTCCCAGCACAACTTAAAGACTGCTCTTATTACAGATTTAAAGCAGAGATGAGGAAAATGTATAGCGATTTACTAACATTCTTAAATGATGACATACAGTAAGAGAGGAATGATAACTTCCCTTTTCAGCAACTGCTCTAACCTACACTAATGAGTAGACTGTTAGGGATTTTCTTCACTTAGCATTTCTCATTATTAATAAATTTTGCACTGACAACTATAAAGTGAACACTTTGGATTTATGCACCCAACCTAATTACATATGCTGCATGTATGCATTTCATTATTTACTTGACAGATTCATTCCTTGATACCATAAATAATTAAAGAAGGATCAAATATTAACAGATACATGTTAATTCTCCTCAAATCTGGGGAAACAAACACATTTTATTTTCTGTTCAATAAAAATGGAATAAAATGCTTTCATTAGAAGGATTTAAAAAATACGTAAAGTTCTCGAGTGTCATTTTTATTTTGCATAGAGTGAAAACTAAAATGTCCAGCTGCCCTCTAGTCCCTTTACAGGAACTATATAGCAATTTTAGTAAGTATAAAAGGTTAGTAATTCCTTTTTGACAGTTTCTAAATGAAACATTTTGGGTTAGTGTTTGCCAGGCAATCTCAGAGGGAGGTGACTTCAAATATAAAGTGTGATCCTGTCCCTATGAATGTCAACAACAAATCCGTACTGACTTCAGGTAGGACAGCATCCATCCCGTTATTTCCTGTACATTAGCGGTTCATTTTTTTCCAACCTAAAAACCCAAACCCGCCCCCTCCCACCAAGCGCTGCCAGCTGAGCAAGGGCCTGATCCTGCTCGCCTGTGAGCGCTGGCAGTGCCCAGGGGTAGCCAAGAGCCCTGCATGCGCAGCACCGCCGGGGTTCAGCCCTGCTGTGAATAAAAGGTGAAATTCTGCTCCTGCCCCTTTCTGCCGCTGCCTTGCAGCCTTTCTGCAAGCATCCTACTCCGGTTTTGGTGGGGTTTTCTGCAGAGGGTGTAGCACAACAGGAACCAGGCAAGGCAATGCTCCCTGGCCCAGGAGCCTGCCAGGTCCATGTGGCCCCTCCAGCGCCGGCGGTGGCCAGGGGGCAAGAGCTGCCTGCCAGCCCCGGGAGCCGCTCGGGGCCTCCAGAGTCAGGTCTCTTCTCAGAAGAGCTACTGCTTAAGCTTTGAGTTATAATTAAATCTTCAGGTGAATTATTTGTGATGGAAAGCTGCTCCCAGTCACAAGCCCATACGAATTGTCTTGCCTGCTGTGCAATTTAAATTGATGTTTAAATATTTTTATACACATTATTCAATATCTCCATTTGATCAAAAATATTCTCCAATTTGAACAAGTTTACTTTTGGATATCACATCCCACAATTTTATCATTTTAAAGGTGTTAAAAATTCATAGATTGCCACATTATTCATCATGCAAGATTAATGCCAGCCTGACAGGTTTTGCAAAGGCCCGGGGTTTTTTTTTCTAAGTGCATATACCATATCTGTATGAGATGTACCTTGGTTGTTGAATATTGATTATTCATATCTCCTTTCTTATTTCTGATGCTAAAGAGAGAATATTAGGGTGTGATTGTCAGGGTTAGTGTCTCTCTGACCTACACATGTACTATTAATAATTTATGAGTTGATTTGAAATAGATCTCTGTGAAATGAGCTGGCAATAAGCAGGGCTGTCTAAGATGACAAAGATTCAGAACAGGGCAACTCATGTACATCAGCTTCCCGGTTTCAATCTGAAAACAAAATGAAACAAAAACTCAATATGCCTTATGAGGTAGTTAGGGATTTATTATTTGAATACGCCAAGCAATATCACTGCTCCATATTAAAAGTTACGTGTGGATGATGCAATTGATATATTAGTGAAACTTTCTAAAGTCTTACGCTTATTTGACTATATAAATATATACATATATGATGCATGAATGAGCAATAAAAGGTATGGCAATCTGCTGGTCAACCCGGCAGCTGATGAGCATCTGCTTGCAAATATAGAGCCAGCTCACAGACTCCTGATTCCATGTAAGAGTTGTCTCCCTGAACCCAAAGAAGATAAAAATAACAAAGGTCAAGATCTGCAAAGGCAGCTGCTGGATTGGCTTGAGGTTGCCTAACATCTAATGGGAGCTCCTTGACAACACACACTATGGTTTTTTTGCTTTAAAAGCCTTCTTCCCTTACACTTTACCTCTTCATTTAGAAAGCAGCCCTGTTTATGTCCACAGACTTACTGAGGCTGCCTAGATCACGTTTAAGGGGCGTCCTCAGGAGCAGACCTGGAAAAAGCAGTCTGTCTTCCGATCGCTGACGCCAGGCACGCCCCAACACGGTGCCTCCAGCAGATCTGCACCCCGCCGGAGCCCCTCGTGGAGAGGAAGGGTCTCCCCCGGCAAGGGGTGGTGGGACACGGAGTGGCCCGCCAGAGCAGAGCAGGGGTGGCCACCCTCCGGGACCACCCAGCGTGGGCTTAGGTGCAATGGCAGCAAGTGAGACATGGCAAAGAAACGACAACAGGGATGCCCACTGCGTTTCAAAGTGCACTCTAGTAATTTCGTAGTAACGCTGACTCTCTGCCAGCTCGCCCAGGGGAAAAACATCTAGTAAATTGAGGGCCTCATCGCCTAGCATTGGGATTCTCTGCATCTACCTTCTTCTTTTCTTGGCTGCTGGGCTAAATGTGTTTGATGCTCACTGACAAGGTGCATTTCTGGTTTCCTTGTCAGATGCACTGCTGTGATCCTGAGCCCTTAACCTGGATGGAAATATGGCACATAAGGAGTTTTTTTTAAATGTGATGTGATACAAAAACAAACAGGGAACGTAAAAGTCTAGCTGACCTTACGAGGAAGGAGACTGTTCCTTAAACCGCAAACACCCAACAGTTAGGCACAGGGAAACTAGTTAATACCTCGTTACAAATCTGAAATAAAGATGTTCAACCAAGGAAATTACATTGAGCAGCACAAGCGAGAGCAGCACAGAACAGCGTGTCAGAATCACGGGGGTGCTACGGTGACACAGAGACAATGAAACGGGACGACACCAGCTCTTCGCGGTGGGAGGGTTTTCTCCTTCTGTCTCCTGGGAGTTTTGCTGCGCATCCTTTGTAGGAAACCTTTCCACCAAAAGTGGCAGCAAGCCCTTTGGAAGTCTTATTAATATTCTTCCTCGGTGCTGTAAAGTATGCTGTAGACAGGAGATGACAGTTGTCTTACCGTGAGCAAGGGAAGAGCAGGGGGCTAACACCAGCGACTGACATACTCTGGTAAAGCTGCATCGCTGGCATCTCGGGACACGAAATGAATCAGGAGGGAGAATCGACTTGTAATCCCAAGCCCAGCCAGCAGCTGAAGCAGTTATTTATTATTTGCGGTACAGAGCACCGAACGCGTGCTTCCCAGACAAATCGGAGGGCAAGGTCCTTGCCCTGAAGAGCATACAATTTATGCAGCCGACCCTGCGAGATACTGCAGGCCCTCCCACGAAGAGCGCAGCAATTTCATCTCAGGATCATTTTGGCGCATCTCGGGAGGTCTCGCCTCTCTTGCTAACACAAATGCTTCTTCTGACCCCGGGGGATGACTCCTGTAAGTGAGGATGGTTTGGTTGTTAATCTGTGACTCGTGAAAAGTAAAATCCTTTATCTACCTGTAGAGCTTCTGCATATGCATGGTATTAATACCTCCCTAACTGAGAGGGGAGCTTGAACTCCTCAGAGCTATCAGGGGAGCTGCAAAGCATCATGCATTCAAGTGGCAGAATCTGGCAGGCACCTCTCAGCGAACCCCAAAGCACCGTTCCTGGGGGGGAAAGCTGGGCAAGGCAAAACCACATCAAAGCACTGCAAACCGGGGATGAGCAAGTGCAGGTGACCCTCCCACTGGTGACATCCCTGGCACCACTCACAGCCAAAGCGGTCCCCCTCCGTTGCGGCAGGACAGCTTGAGCCAGGGGCCCCTCCTTGCCCTCCCTGCTATGGCAGACAGAGAAACGGGGAACTGCCAGAGGATCCTTCTCTAGGAACTGCATTTCACTTTATAAAGCCAAATCTTTGAGGTCTCTTTCCCAAGTTATTCCCACATGGGAATTAAGGCACTGCCCTCAAAGAAATTTCAGGGGGTGCTGACGGTGATGGTCACGAATGAGTGCAAGCACGTGGCACCACCGCTGCCATGAACTGACTCCCCAAATCATTTTTCACTAAATTTAACATGCAGGTCTATACTTGCTTGTATTTCACCCAGGAAAATCCCAAGTACTAGGCTGCCAGACCAGCAAAACGCTTTGTGGACTCCCAAGCCCTGAAGTAGCCCAGAATACTCCGCTCCTTACAGGATGCAACACATCAGTGCACATCCAGCTCATCAATCCAATGCATCAATGAGTTTGCCGTCTTCAGAAGGAAACGTAAGCCTCATCTTTTTACAATGGCTCCAACATCATCCAGGAACAAGGAGGGACAAACTAAACCAAGGAATTTCCTAATGGCTCTCTTCTGTGGGAAAAAGGAAAGATAACATTGTACTTCTGGCTTCTGGAAAGGACACGAACTCTCTTATTTACAGGCAGTGGCCTGCACTGATAAATGCGTTGTAGGAAGCCACTGTGATTAGCAAGAAACAGGGTGGGAGGGAAGAGCTAGTAAAGCTCCCGGCATGGCACAATGCTCTGTCCTTGGCACAGTCTTCATCTCCTGCTCAGAAGTCATCGTCGCTTTGTACAAACAATGCAGAATCAAGGAAGTATAAGCTCGCAGATCCTGCTGGTGAAGTGTCTCAGTCACCACCCCGAGAAAAAGACCTGGTCGGAAAGCAAAATATGAACCTTAAAATATTCTGCTTGAGTTTAATTAAATGGGTTGTTGCAATCTAGAAAATTCTGTTTACCTATATTGCTTGTATTTGAAGTCAATTTTTGAGACTTGTTTTTATGGTAGTATGGAAGGCCAGGTCACACATCCCATCAGCAAAACAAATTCATGTCGTGTGAGGAGGTCTGCGGGAATCAGCTGAACAGGCAACACAACTTTGGTATGGGAAGTTTAAAGCCCAGGTTTGCAGTGCTCATTCACACAAACCGTCTTTACTCATGCTAGCGGTCCCAAATTATTTTAATAAGTGCTGTATGCATGGATGAGTAAAGACTGAAAGATCTGGCCAAAATCAATCTTTCCTACAGTTTTCAGTCAACACCAACCCTGCTGCCTTCAGTCCAGTTCCAATAATCACACCAGCTGATAACAACAAGGCCGCAGCACTTCTGCAAGTGTCCCTCAGAGAAAATCCTGTCAGTGCTGCTTATTTAACCAAGACAAACAAGGTACCCTAATTGCCTCTCTCTTCTCACCTCTGTTTTTTTAATTGGTGAGAGGAGTGAGTAACCCCCTTTTTCCAAAACAGACATAAATCTCTGTTCTGAATGCTGCAACCCGAAGGATAATTAGCCCAAAATTTTCAGATGCAACAGATGCCAGAGGGAGTTTGGTTTCCAAGCACCAGAGTGCACAGTGCTTGGAAGCAAAACCCAAATCCCTTTCAGGTGTTTCAGGTCAAACATCAGAAACTAAGGCCCCTCTGCTACCACTCACAAACAGTCTGTGCCAGTAGTCGGGGTAAGATTTTTCACTCTCTGTCCCTCCCAGCGGGTGAAGTGGTGGAGCCCAGGGGCGAGCGGGAGGACTCTTGTTCCTCCCTTATCTGCAACAGACGCCCGGTACATCCCTGTGCATCACCTCACCGTTCCTCAGTTTCCCCAGCTGTAAAATAGTAGATCCTGTTTATTGTAAGGCTGAATTAATCCCTCATTGCAAAAGGCTTTGAGATTCCAGACAGGAAAGTTTTATCATAAACACAGACGAATTATTAACTTCCTATATCCAGCCAGTGATGTGCTGACTCTGGTGCCAAGGGGGGAGCTTTGACTTCCCAACAAAATTCAAACCATCCAGGAGCCAAGCTTGCTTTAAGACTTCATTTTTTGTGCAACTGAGTTGGCAACATTTTGATGGATAGACAGTCATATCCCACCTCCCCTCCCAGTGTCTTAGATCATTAGAAGTAGCAAGAGTTGTGGGTCTTTTATAGAGTGGAAAATAGTAATAAAAGAGAAGATTCATATAAACAGCACTTATAAGGCATTTTTTTGCCATATAATGAGAAGCCAGCCTATTGCTATAATCAGGTTACTCTTCCAACAAAGTTATTTCTTGGGGCTAAGGTGGACATTCATAGGGTTACTTTTCTATCATAGGACTGGGTCTCCCAAGGCTCTCACATGTCAGGGGAGTGATGGGCTCCTTCAGGGGATGAGTCAGAGCAACCAAATTTAGTTAGGAACCAGCCTCCCTAGGCTGAAGTTAGCCTTTGAGAAAAACTCTCCCCACATCTCAGGTACCTCAGTCTCATAATTCAAAACACAGAGCCTTCAAATGAACATCGGAAGTCAAAACCAGTGTGCAGACACAAATGGGAACACAGGTACACTGGACTTCATGGGTGAACTCCTGTCCCACGCTGAGGTCTCTAATTAAAGCCCAATTTCATGGTGAGAGTGCTGGGCACAGACCAAGTTGTATGTTACTACCTGATGGCCGTTGCTTTTGCGAAACCTAAGAACTGTGTCAGACCAGCGGTCCTTGTGACTCTCAGTCTGCTCTTGGACAGGGACCACCAGCAAACACCAGGAGAAGACTGCAAGGGCAAGACAGGCGTAGGGTGATGCCTCCCTCCCTGCGATACCTGCCCAGCTCTCAGCCTCGCACTGACTTCACAGGGATAAAAACACAAGCCCAAAATTTGGCAAAAAACCAAGGAATAGTCACGTATGCAGAAAAACACAGCTCAGGGAGTGAGCTGCTGAAATATCTCAAGGGATCCAGACCCAAGCGAGGGACGTCCTGAAGAACTCAGAGTTTTCAAGTGTTTAACACCCTCACCTAACTCTTTTAAGAGAGCTTGGCCACCTATGGCTGCTGGCTGCCTTTTCCTTGCAGAAACCTTTTTAAGAACGTATTGCTTATATAGGAAATAAAATAGAATCAAGATTCCTGACAGTCGGCTCAGAGGTGTGACTTCTGAAAAATCACAAGTGCTCCTTTTCTGAAGCACAAGGAGATACTGTTCTTTTAAAACTGTTTTAATTACCTGTGTAAATAACATGAAATAAGAACCTGTGAGAGGTCTTAGAAACTGGAAATATATGGCATTTTGAGAGCACAAGCACACAAAAAAGCAAGGATAGATTTTGTAGTCCACTTTATCATCACCATTATTGATCATTATCGTGCATTGAAGACTCAGGACTTAGTGTAAACAGAAGTACACCAAAAACTTCTAGAATACTAGGAAATAAATCCAGAGCTTCATCTACTACCTATTGCCTTTCAGAAACAAAAATACATTTTCACTGTGTTTGAAAATTACTGTTTGAAAACGTTCTCTACTTCAAAGCAGACATTTTTCTGTTTTCAGGAAAAAATTAACTATAGCACATTCAAAAAGGCCACCTATTGGTTCAAACAAGAATGTCATTTTTAATCTAAGTGCTATTCAGAAGACAGAATTTTTTCACCTTCAGTATAAGCAGCACATAGCTTTTTCCATCTACTTCAATTGAATCAGTGCTTGATATTTCTTAACCACTTCTACTCTGAAAGTTGCAGTTAGTATTTGCACATAAATTAAAACAGGCCTTCTGTATTGGTATAAGTTACAAAATATCTGCAGCAAAGATATTTTTGTTCAGAAGGCTTAACTATGGGGTTTTTCTGTATTTGGCTTTCTATATCGTGTTTTTGCTTTGCTTTCTGATTAACCATCAAAGAATATAAATAGTGTAAGAATCTGGCAAAATGCCCATCTCAGCTGATGACTGTTTTCTCACCTACAAGCAAAAAATAACCCCAACTAGTAAATACTAGCAGTAAATACTAACTTTAAATTTGTGAGCACCCAAAATCATGGGTGTCACAGGAAGGTTCTACCACTCAGGCATATTTTAAATATATCCATGGGAAAGAATCAGAGAAAGCGCAAATACTTATAGTTACAATATCCATTTAAACTTAAAAATGCTTTGTTTTGTTTGAAATCATTCTAAGCTCAGGCATATGTGGGCACATTTAACATGGAAATTAGCTGTGCCTGATCAACATTTTAACAAGAGGAACATTTGAGCAAAACCTATAGTTGCAATAGTACTTGAGCCGTTTGCCACTCCTGATTGTTAAAAAAAGCAAAGATAGACTCGGTGAGACAATGGTTGAGTTGGGTCTGTGTACCAGCATAAAAGATAAATTATTCCCTACCTTTGGGGGAAATCTGAGCTAGTTGACACATGTGAAGATTTTTTAATTTATCAGGAGACAGTAAGACAAAAGATATTCTGTGAAGGAGCACAATCAAATTGTAATCTATTGGTCTGGGTTGGGTTTTTTTGTTTTAAATCAAGGAGATTAAAGCAATGATCTGGATTATTAGCTGACAACTATGAGAACAATGTAAAGGCTACCACAGAGCTAGATCAAGCACCCCAAGGAGGACATGGTAGCCCTTCTCCAAAGTGTTTGCAATTTGGTAAGGGCAGGTCTCCAGCACCATGTGCTCAACCCTGTGGAGATTCCCAAACTTAGGACTGAATGCTCGAGTTTTGGTACCAGGATTCATATAACCATCCTGGCGCAACGATGGGAGACAAGGCCAATATGCACATGGACAAGGTTGACCAGAGGATTCGAGCCACATAGACTTTATTTGCTGCATTTTATTTTTAATCTGCATTTGCCACTACAGTCTTTGCAAACAATTGTGGTTTTACTGTCAATTCCCCCTGTTTTACGTCTTTTCCCTCTTCCTGGTTATTATACAGAAAGCAACAGGAGCAAATGGTGGATCTAAGTGATCGTGGAGGGGAAATGTTCAACTAGCAAAAAGCATAAACCAAAGAAACAAAGAGAAAAGGAAAAATACCCCTCCATCTTTGCATGGCATTTGTCACAAGAGTAGGTAAACACTTTGCAGGGAGAAATATGATGATGCCTCATGGCAACCTTTTAAAGCCATTTCTAACAACTGTATTCACTACCAGCGCAGTCATTAACAGGTTGCCAGGAGAGAAAATAAAAGCTCCTAGACCGTTTCCGTACAGTCTGCACCCGATGTTGTTACTATTACATCGATGCCTAGGAGTGATAACGGGATGAGGGCCCTCCCCAGCCAGGCACCGTGAAAAACTGCACTGAGAGGTTGTGGTGAACCAGCTGACAAAGGGAGTTTTCTCACTCTCGTCTTTGTACGTGGGAAGTTGAGGCACATCAGAGCGCAGTCACCCTCGCGCTGGCAGCATGGAGGCCTGTCCTCACCCCCGGATCTGCTCCTTACCCGCCTTGAGCATCCTCTTCCCCGCCAAGGAGGGCATCACTGTCCGGGCTGGAAGACCCCACTTCTCCAGGATCAACCACCCAAACACCTCTACCCCTAAATCCCTCCAGCCCTTGGCAGCCCAGAGCCCATTCCTGGGACCTCTGATGCCGGGGCTCCAAGTGCTCGGTGGCTCCCGTGCGGCTCCATCTGAAGGTCTGGCTGAGAGGCAGCAAGCCCCACGCTGATGCCGCAGCCCCGTCATTCGGGTACCTTCCCTTCCCGCCGTGCCAGGGCTGCCTTCGCGGCGTTTTCATTGCCACGGGGCCGGGAAAGCACCACTCTGGTGCCTCCACTCACCAGGATACGTCCCTCCCTTCCCTCCCCCTGCTCTGCTCCATACATGAATACGTTTCTCTCTTTTTATTTCCTTTTGGTATTTATTTTTTTTTCCTCTTTCCCATTACCCCTTCAATGCAGAGCAGGGCTGCTGATTACAAAAGAGGCAGTTTGACTCGAGCAATAGGTCTTCTTCACTAATCCTCACTGTCATGGAAATTCCAGCTGCTACAAGAATAAGAGGCTCAATCCATATTTGCCAGCTCTAATATGAAATCTGTCAGGGCCCAAATTAATGAGTTCCAAATTCCTTACATCACGATAACAGGTTAAGACTGGTCAATTAATTACATAAATCCTTCCCGATTCATTGTGCATTTTCAGGCGAGACTGTGCCTTACATAACCGGGTGACACAAGGCCTTTTGGCTCTTCGTGTTCCGCGGAAAGGCCTCCACTTGAGCGCAGCCTGCCTGCCACGGAGGCTGGCAAGTGGCACGCCTCGGCTCTGCGCTGGCCCCTCGTTGCTTTTGTATTAAGAAAATATTTTTTTTTTTTTTAAATGAAAAAAATAAAAATTGCGGAGCCCGGCGCTGCCGTGCCGTGGGGGCCGGTGCGTGGGGGCGGCGGGGACTTCCCCGTGGGGAGGCAGGTGCCGCCTCCCCGCCCCGCCCGAGCCCCAGCGCGGGGCGGGGGGGCCGTTTTGCCCGGTTGCGGAGCTGCGCGGCCACGGGAGGGGCTCTGGGAGGGGGGGTGGGGAGCAGCAAACCCGCGAACTAACCGGAACAGATTCCACAAGCCCCGCGGACAGCGGCGGAAGCCAAGCGCGCTCCCAGCGCGGGGCTCGCCCCCCGCCCCGCCCCGCCCCGCCCTCCCCGCGCCGCGCCCCGCCCGGCTGCGCGCTTCTCGCTGACCCACAGCGCCCCCTGGCGGCGCGGCGCGGCGGGGCTGGCGCGAGGCGGGGGCGCCGTCTGCGCGGGAGGGGGGGCAGGAGGGGGCCCGGGGCGGCGGGGGGGGAACGACGGGCTGCCGGGGGGCGCGGAGCCGGTCTGCGCGCCGCCCCCGCGGGGAGAGCCGGGCTGGCGCCTTCCGCGGCCGCGCGTGGGCGCGGGTTTGGGGAGGGGGGCGCCGCGGGAGCGCGGGCGGCCGGGCCCCCCCCCCCTAGCCCGCTCCCCCCCCCCGCTCCCCCCGCCGTTGCCATGGGCTGCGGTTGCCGGAGTTACCGGATCAAGGCCCGGCGGCTCCGCTCCCTGACAGCCGCCCCCCGCCCCCCCGCCGGCGCAGGCACGCGCGTGCGCGCACCCTGCCGCCGGCCGGCGCGCACCCTGCCGCCGCGATCCCGGCCCTGCGCCGGGGGGCCCTGCCGGGCCGGGCCGGGCCGGGCGGGGCGGAGCGGAGCGGGGCGGAGAGGACGGCGGCCCCAGGTAAGGCTCTCGCCCCGCTCCGCGCCACGGCCGGCGGCCCCGGGGCAGGGCCGGGAGGGGACGGGGCGCGGGGAGGGGCCGGGCCGGGGCGCAGCGGCGGCGGCGGGGAGCGGCGCTCCTGCCTCCCTCCCGGCGCCCCGGGGAGCGCGACCCTTTTTTCCCCCCCTTTTTTTTTTCCCCCTTTTTTCTCGGCGCGGTACCCGGCGGGAGCAGCCGCTGTGGGGCAGCGCGGCGGCCGAGCCCCGCGGGCACCCGGGGCTGCCGGTCGCCCTGGGAGCAGCGCTCGCCTGCCCCTGCGCGGAGCTGCAGCGGGCGCACCCGCACAAACGCACCCGCGTGGGCGATGGGCGTCCCGGGGGTGTAAGCCCCAAGGAGAAAGCTTGATTTCTGTGTTACAAGGTCCCTGGCATTACTCCCTAAGGAGGTTTTATTCCAGAAGGCGAAGAAGCGATTTAACACGTTACAGAGTATTTTTAACACCGAAGAAGGGAATCATTGTGTCTTTCCGCCAGCACTTAGGCCTTTCACGAAAAGAATCAACCCGATACTGGAAGTAACGGTTTACGTTGTTGCAGCACTGTAGAAGCTAGTGGGGAATGGCGAGCGCCCTGGGCAGTAGCACTGCCCCAGCTCCTGCCATTACGGGGGGACGACCCCGAAACAGCCAGCTTTATTCTCGCCGCTGCACACCCCGACTTCATCTGTCCCTTGCATTTTACAACAGAGCGAGTCACAACTAGCGTGTACCTGTATCATTTAAATACTGCTCTGCAAAAATGTCAACATAGCACATGCCCCAGAAAAAGACTCGGACACAGCATTCTGCCGTGTTATACGGTGGGGCATTGAAGAGTATAAATTTTCTCAGTGCTTATAAAATTACATTGCTATTTAAATGAAAATTTTCACTCCAAAGACAATTTTTCTCATCGTTCTTGAAGGTGTATGTCAATGACACTGTAAGTAACAGGTTGCTTAATAGCAGTTTACAATATTCTGAAGTTACACGTTACAGAACGTGATAGCACAGATGACTGGAGTTATTTTCACTTCTTTACATTTTCTACAAAACCAGTTACAACAAACCCAAACACAACAGCATGTGTGTGTATATATACATATTACAAAAATAGTTGAAGAGTAAATTACATGTGGTAAGTCCTAAAGTGATTAGGATATTGATATTGGAATAAAGGAAACCTTACTGGCAGGTTTAAATACAAAATAAAAAGTGGTAACTTGTCTTATTTAATTACTTAAAAGCTTTTAATAAATCATCATAAAAATGAGAATATAAAGTTCTAAGCAAAAGATGAAGTTTTTGAGTGCAGAATTATTGCAATTAGATATAAATTAGCAATAGTAGTTAGATGATATTATAAACTAGATATTAGCCTGTTTAAAAACTAGTAGGAAATATCAGCATTGTTTAAACTAAGAAATGAGAATCAAAATACCAGTGATCAACTGAATCAAAATATATTACATAGTGTTGAAAAATCACCAAATCATTGAAGTCACAAAAGACGTTAAAAATAATTTTTTTTACATTTAAATTTGTACGTTACATTCAAATGTTCCAAATTAAACAAAATGTCTTAAAGCATTTGTATGCAGTTACACACAGTTGATACAAAAAGAAGACATACTAGAGCATAGAATACTTTTTCTTCCCCTTTAATAAAAAAAATTCCAGTTATACTAGCTACACATACAACATTCAAAAGATTAAATATTTAACAAATTTCTGTCAAAGCTGCGAAAAAACTTCTGTGATAGTAGTCTTGGAATTTTTGAACACGGTGATGAAGAAAATAACAACAACAATAGTAGTATTAGAAAACAAATATTTCTTTCAGAAACATCTTCATTTGGAAAACACTCACTGGCATACAGATAAGCTCCTAGAATTAAAAAATAGTCACAAAGGCTCTCCAAACCTTGTATTTCTGTAACGTTAGTCAGATATTGGGGGAGTGTTAGTAGGCCAGAATTGTAAAGTGCTTCAACAGTTTAGCTCAATCTTTTAAAACAAAACAAAAACCCTACTACCCTAACATTGTGTTAAATAAAAACATTAATATCTTTCTCAAACATTATTCCAGCTTTTGTTTTTATATTTTCCCCATCTTTTAAATAAATTTGCTAAACAATTTTTCTTGTAATGTGCCACCTCAAAAAAAAAAAAAAGTCAAGTAATCAAACATCTCTGTCTGGCAATAACAGCTATTTTTTAAGCTACTTTCAGTGATAACTTGTTGCTTTAATTAAATGTTACCACTTTTACATTAAAATAGCTTTGCTGCTAACTCACACACAAGCTGGGAATGTGAATAGATACATTTGTGCAATTCAGTAAGACCGAGCAAAAAGAAACACGGATATTTATCTTATAAAAGTGCTACCATCAACAAAATACAGTGGCTTAAAGTAGTTACCTAAGAGATGTTATCCTCGGGCTATTAAAACATGTTTCTAAAATTACACAGATTCCCAGCTGGATGCTTTAAAAAAACATGCCCCCACACGCCTATGCTAACCTTTATTATCTGGCCATTTAATAATCTATTGTTTCTATAATTCACAGGTTTAAAATGCTCCTTCTGTGAAAGTATCCACAGAACTCTTAAAAAAAAAAAATCCATTTCTAGGTCGGTAACTACAGCACTGAAGTTAATGGGAGCTTTGCTAGGGTGATCAGACCCCCTAGCTCTTTTTAATAGCAGTTAAATGTCAAATATAAATACAACACCACAGTGAAACATACTCCTTTGACAGAATCTGGGACAAGACACTACGCAGCTGCTGTTAAAAATAAGGAACAAAACTGACATTTAATCAAAGTAAGTGTTGGTGGTTACGAAGTTGTGTTCAAGCCTGCCTTTTGTTTGTGAAAAAGTCAATATTCCAACGCGTTAACTACAGCCACAATGAAATCAGCAGCTCCTGTTACTCCCAACGAGTGGAGAGGTCCACGTCCGTACAGCGTGTTATAGCTGTGCGATTATCATCATCTTGGAGACGGAGATACTCTCTGTTTCAGCTGCTAAACTAAAACATCTCTCCCAGCGTCCTCAAATATAGGTGCCTAAAGTTAAACATGCTGAAAATGAAATCCTGGCTCTAGCGAGGTCAATGCAAAATTCAGCCATTGGTTTCAATGGACCTCATCCAGGATTTTCACTGGGGACGAGTATCTGTAATTCCCTGGGAACTGAGAATCTCCAGCAAGCCTAGCAATGATGTCATTTTTATTAATATTCCTAACTTCTAAGCAACCATGCTCAAGAATTTTGGCCTTCAGTTCTTATGCATGATAAAACCAAGCTTTCCATAAACATTACAGAAAGACCAGAGGAAGATATATTTATATCTCAAATTGTCAGCAGCATATAGTTTGTACAAATGTTGTTTTGCTGATGTTGCTGAGCTACTTTAAAAAGTGAATACCTTGTGGGGTATGTAATTTCATCACCAATGTCAAATGACTTCTAAAGATGAAACTTCTCTGATGCAAATTACAAAAAGATGCTTTGAATATATTTGATACGATATACCAACTTTTAATCTGAGGAATTAAGTTATCTTTATTTTTCAGACCCGAGACATGCACTCACTAAGGGAAATATTTTAACTGCCATGTATGTCAGCAGAGCATGACTTACCCAATACTGAGATTTTAATAGTCACAAAAACCTAAATGTAATAGGTAGCATGTAGACCTGAATCAACATACATAATAAATCAACAAAGAAATAGTATCAAGGTCTGTTTTGAAAATTTTGTAAGGACATATGGTTGTATTGACAACGCGTCTTTTAGGTACGCGTTACCAGCCAGCCGTGTTTATGTGGTACACGTAACCAGTAAACAGAAACTCCTTTGTACTGTCCTTAAGATAGCAATACAGGAATGATTTTTCATGATTCTTCAGAAGCCGGGCTTGCTTTACATCCGCATGAAATGCTGTCATCACTAGGACTGAGCCCGGAGGATGAACTGCAGAAAAGGGGAGAGGGAGGGGGGGAAAAAAAAAAAAAAAAAAAAAAGGAGGAAATTGGTTTTCACAACACACTCAAAGCCTGAGTAACAGAGGAGAACTTTAATTATCTCCAGTCACAAAGAGAGACAGGAAATTTGGACTTTTAATTAGCCATTTGGAGTGCAGTTGGATATTTTTTTAGCAAGATAATTTAAACGCGAATAATTCAAGTCTGACTAAATGAAATTCACATAATCAGAATGCAGATAATTGAATTTCTACTGCATTCATTAATTCAGTGTGGAGGTGTGTGTGAAGACTTCTATGATGAGCTGTCACAGCTCAATAAAATCTCAGTCAATTAATTTTTTCATTATCTTAGTATTACATCAACAAAAAAGTGAAGCATGCGTGTGTGTATGTATGTATATATAATCTCAGAAAGTAAGGAAATGCAGAAATCACCTCTCTGAATCAGAGTCCGCATCATTTTTTCCTTTTTTTCTCTCTTCATCTTCTATAGGAAAACGTCTGTTCAAAGAGGCAAACTTATGAATCGCATCAGCAACAGAGTATTTGGTCTGTCCAGATACACAAGCCTCCATATCTTCGGGGCTTAGCTGAGTCTGTAAGAAGAGGTGAAGCCTACTGTCTGAAAGCAATAATGCATCTTGCAGGATCCTGGAAAAAGAAAAAAAGTCAAATGTTTTTTATATAGATGAACATATATTCTAAAGTGTTTTACCAGAATAAATTCTAAATGATATCCTGCTTTTAAGTTTTCAGATGAATCCTAAATCAGTAACAGAAGGTAATGAACATACTAAAATGATTAGGTGTGTGTTACTTTCTTATTACATTATTTGGAATTTTAGGTGAGTAAAAACACGAAGCTAATAGTTAGGCACATCTGCTATTAGAATAACTTCAAGGACATTTCTTCCATTTAACCATCTGTTATTACCACATGGATCAATTAATGATTTTTAGGCAGTTGGAGGCATATACTCTTACGAAAATTTAGTCTCCATTTGAGAACTCTTTTTTTTTTTTAAAATAGCTGAACTTTTCTAAAAATTGTAAGTCACCGATTTCTTTGGTGGGGGAAACAAGTGTGCACAGAGACAGACGACTTCATACACACGCAGTGTCAGAACTTTGAAATACCTGTAAACAACAGAGCCAACACTAGCCAAAATAATTTACACTTTTACAAATATGTGTACGTTTAAGCTAGGATGAAACTGCTAATACTGAACACTGATTTAAATTTACTTGCAAACAGTTTTCAGGGAATCTTAAATACTATTTCAATCCAGCTATTCTTTTCAAAAGTCCATTTTAATCTTTGGTTTATATTTTGGTTTATTTGAAGACTTAATTTTAAATTAAGTCTTCAAATAAATTTAGCACAGAGTATTTACTTACATCAAGTGAGAGTAAACAAAATGCAATACATTCCAGTAACACAGAAAGTTGTAGAGATACTTTTACAAGGATTGAGAATTGAGGATCATCATCACTATTTTGGAGGGGGAGGGAAGCAACTTTGCTGCAACATTTCCTAAAGGAGGAATTCTTGAATACACAAATCCTACAGTGATTAACAAGAGACTCTTTTTTTTATATGTACATGTAATTTTACTCATGTAATAAAGTCATCAGAGCCTATGACCACGCCAAACAGTGCTCCACAGAAAATTATGAAAATATCTTTAAACAAATCAAAACTATTAAGAGTCAATATTTACCTATTTCTACCCATTTAGGTTACAGTCGTTACCAAAAAAGTCATTGCTATGCAATAGGAAACAAGAGATGAATTAATGTAAGAACTAGTAAGAGCAGAAAGAAATATTGCATTCTATAGGTACTCTGACTAAAATGAAAAGTATAACTGATTAGTTCCTTCTCTCAAATAAGATTAATGTTGTGTTTGCACTGTAATGTTTTAAAACACAAATACGTTCTGAAAACTGTTCCCTGAAGTGGCCGACATTACAATAACATTTACTAAATACACTAAAGGATTTCTGGCTTCATCTAAGCCTATAAAAATCTGTCAAATCAAAATAAGTAATAAGAGATACCTAACTGAAAGTGCGGGATATGTGTGTACATGCACATTTCATTTGCCTGGGTAAACACACGCACACAGTCTCAACCAAATAACTCAAACTTTGACACCTTCCAACGAGGAAATGTCTGCAATGACCCTAATGATCTACCAGGTGCATTTGAAATTCAGTCTCAGAAGGACCAGATTTCGCTGAAGTTCTCAAAATAAGCACACTTTCATACCTAGAGAAAGCCTTTTTAATCCGATCTAAATTCTCACAATTTCACTTTAAAATAAACATAGAAAATAGCTGTAAAATGAATGCACGCAGCGTATTAACATACAGAAAAACTTCTTCGTAGTCTAAAAGAAGCCAGCAAATGCTGTGTAAAAATGATTCAGAACACAGAATTTACAGGTCTACACACCTTGACAGCAACAGCTTCACGAATACAGTTTGAAAAGCCGTCATTCAGCAGCCACTAAAAGATGATTTCAGCCTTGACTCTTGATAAACATACATTCCAAACAAAGACAAACATTGCAACAAAAAGTAAAAGAAAAAGTATCATTCCACACAATAAATCCACGCTTATAGTTTATGCAATTGGGGGAGTAAATACTTCTCCTTCCTCTTTTCTTCCTCTTAAAAAAAAAAAAAACAAAACACCAAAAAAACCAACATGCTGGAGTTTACTGTAGAGTAACTAGCGTTACTGGTTTTCCCAGGCTTACGAGCACAATGAGGGGATGCACATTTCTGCAATTCTAACATTTGCGTGTCTAATACCAAGTAACCCAGCAAAAAGCCAAGACATTAAATTCTGTGGATGGCATTTAGTTTCACAGATTTCCCTCTTGCCGTACCTTCAAAAGTTTCCTGCCAACCAGCGAAAACACAAGTAACTAACTGTTCATGAGATTACACTACACTTACAGCTCTGTTGCTGTTTGAAACGTATTTTATTTTCTTTATAAAATAATGGGTAATCTTTAAAATTGATTTTAGATGGTTTGAGGCATTACACCAGAGAAGTAATGAGCACTAATGTCAATGATATTGGACACAAATTCATTTTAGCTTTATTTCATGTCCAGTACAATTCTGCTAAGCCTTGAACTGCTAAAGCACTGTTATTAACTCGGCAGTAACCTAACACATGGAACAGCAAACAAAAGTGATAAGAGTACAGACTGATCAGGACCTCAAGGCTACTGTTCTTTTTCTGCAGCTATAATTCAATTTCCAATTTTACTTTACATTGGACTCATTATTTCACAGTAATTTTCTTTTCTGCTTCATAGTGCCATCTGGAGGTGAAAGGAGTGAAGAGAAACCAAGGCGAAGAAATGGAAAGATGTTCATAAAGTTAATCACATATATATACATATATATATATGTATATATATACACACACACACGTTCACAAGGGGGGAAGGGACCAAACACTCAATGCATTTTGCAAACCATTTAAAACCATCCTGAAAGCAAATATATGAACACCTTTCACCCAGTCATACCCTTGAAGCATTTCTTCTTTCTTTTAATTAAAAAATAACTTCTGCTTTCCCCCCCGCCATCTGAACCAACAGGTTAGATTGCTTTTTAATTGTATCCTTCCAGCAATCAAAATGAAAAAGAAATTCTGTGCTATCCGTAAGCGTTATGCTTTCTTGTTCAAAATATTCCTTCTTCAAGGAAATAACCATACATTTGTCACCAGATGTTACTAGTAGCATTAAGTGCTGGCATAGCGGTTGCTCTCCAGGGCTTTTGCTGTCCTGGAGACTCACTGTGTGAAGGGTTGTACATCTAAAAAAATAGATTTGGCTCCAAGGACTTTTAAAAAAAAAAAAAAACCATCAAAATTACAAAACGCAACCTAACAAATTAAAAAGGCAAGAGGAAAGGCGGAGTGTCATAATATTAATACTCGGATGTCTTAGCAGAGGCTGAACGCGTGCGCAGTTTGAACACAACCAGTAGCCCTCCCAGTGCTTCTCAAACAGTTCTATTACAGCCAGCGTCAGTGCAAAGCTGTGGCTACAGCGATGTAAATCAGCTCTCACTGCCATCGCGCTAATGGAAGAGTCATGGCTCATGGTGATAATTCCTATAAACGGACCGAGCATATTTAAGAGGACAACAGACCTTCTATGCACGCCTGGAATAAGAACGAAAGGCTAAATCCTGCAAGTCTTGATCCCATCAGTAGTCATTACTTGTCAGAGATCTCACTCCTCTCAGCCAGATTGCTCACATGCATAATGACTACTTATGTGATTAAGGGGGCTGCAGGATAAGGCTCTACATTTGAATTAGAGATAATAAAATCATTTTTTACGCGTGGTCACGTGAATCTTTGTTTGTAAGCTTTCAGTAAATGCTCGTGATCTCTAGACCTTTAAAGAAGCAGGGCCGAAAAACATGACTTTACAACCAAAAGAAATAAATGTCATTTTTGAAGAAATGCTGGATACTATACGAGGAGTATTTCTCCTTCCCTGTGTTACAGCAAGAGCATTTACAAAAGACAAAACATGTGTTTTGTCTTATTTGGACAAGGTCCAAAATCTGGTTTTCTTCAATGTGATTTTATTAGGTATATTATACACTGTTCTGCTGGAGGAGAACAACATATGGCTGAACAGTACAACTTAATCCTAACTAAAGATTTCCTGTATCTACTGTAACCTAATACAATGACAGATGCACACTTGCATGTGTGTGGAAGGTTAACACTCCGATTTTGTTTTCGACAAATTTACTCTGCCCATTTACATCATATCATGAGAGCAAGGGGAAGAAAAAAACCCAGGAGCTGCGAGGCGGGGGATGACAGCCTGTGCTGTGGTGCCCTCTGTTGAGCATCCAGCCCCTCAGCCCCAGCCCACAGCAAACAAAGCCCCAGTTTCCTCTTAAAAAAAGCCGACTGTGTTTCCTCCTTCATTTTTTATAAGGGAGGAAACGTTACTGAGGGCGAGCAACTGCAAAGCAACTGTTGGGCATCTGATAACGCATACGTTTAAGAAAGGATTAAGTGACGTGCGCCTGCTAGGCATTATTCACTCACCAGATAGGAAATATTAGCAAGGCTCCATTGGAAAGAGGCAGCCACCACTCGCCCGAGGAGATCCCACCTGCCCCACGGCCGCCGATGCTCCTGCCCGAGCCCTGGCAAGCTGGCATCTGTCCCCTTTGGAGCCAGGCTCCCGCCTTCCGCATCCCTGAGAGAGCACCCAGGGGAGACACCTCCAGGAGAGAGCCCTCTGACCCTGCACCAGCTCCTGCTTGTGGGACTGCGGTGGGGAAGGTAAGGAGGTGCGAGGAGGAGGGCAAAACCCCAGCCACCTCCAGAGAACGGCTCTGCCTGAGGCAGCCAAGTTTTGGGTGGCTTGTTTGGCACCAGGTGAGCCCAACGCACAGCCACCCAGAGCAGCGACACTGTGGATGCCCTTCGTCTCCTCTGGATCCGAGCGCTGCATTTCTCAAAACTCCCAGTATGTCTTCCACCCCATCATAAACTGCACGTTTGAAAACTAATTGAAGACTAATCCTTTTTCCTAAACCACGTAATTTTGGGGGGATCCAACTGTATTCAATAAAAAAGTGTCGGTGATGGAACCCAACTTCATTTAAAACAGTTTTGTTAATTAGCTTTCTAATTAGCAAGCATGGATGATCTTCTGTGAAGGTAATCTAAATCCTGAAGTTAAACCTGTGCAGCTAGAAAGGAATGAAAGCAAAGAGGATCTTACAGAATGTAGTATTATAAGATGGTGTTTTAATTTTGACCTCCAATTTAAGAATAAGCTTTTCCTGTGATTTTACAGACATCTGCAAAGGCATGAGGATACTTACCAGGAAAAACACATCATTTTCCTTATTCTTACGATGTAATTCATAATTGAAAGGGGGCTAGCTGACTTCCGTTAATGCAAATGGCCTTTTGAAATATTAAATTATGCCCAGACAAGAAGTGAGCTTTACAGCTCTTCATCACTCAGAGATAATAATCTATAAGCCAAGCAGGTCTTAGCCTGCATTTGTGCAGTAAAGCCAAATCAAAATGGGAGACCCGTTTCCAGATCTCACCAAACTCTAGTGCTTTGCTGTAGTTTCCAGCCGTTGGCCTAATTCTCATGCTACTGTGCTCAGCACGGAGAGGCTTCACAAAGGCTCTAAGTGAGCACCTTGCCCCAAGCTAACTCGTTCTGGAGCGACGTGTGAAGGAGGACAAGAGAACTCCATAGCTGTCCACGTATAGGCAATATGGAGGAGCTCCCAGGGCCAGGAGCTGAATACCAGAGAGCCTACAGCCGCTCAATCCTTACTCCTCAGGCACGTGGCTCCTGTCTGGGCAGAGGTGGCAGCAACCTGCTCACACAGCAACAGGCACAGGGCACAAACTGAGACTGTGAAAGATCTAAACCCCATTTCAGGGATGGCTCAGATCCTGATAACCTCACAAGGCACTGAGAGCAGAGAGAAGCTCGGGTTCCTGCATCGCATGCGGGCATCTGAATGTTACCTATGAACCTCTCCCTTGACAGGTCCACATAGGCTCGAATCCCATTTCTTCCCACTGTCACAAAGAAACACCGGCGGGGCTGTGAGCTTGTGGGGTCACATCACTGCTGGGGTGAACAGAGCACTCAGCTTTGCAGTTCTGGGTTACACCACCCCTTGCAACTACTTTCTGGCTCCTTTCCCACCCCCTTCCTAATATACCAGGGAGGTCCTGCTTCCCCTGGCATTGCCACACTCCGAAGATGCAGCATCCAGGCCTAGAGCTTTAGTAAAGTCAAGCATGTGCATATATATATATATATATATATATATATATATACACACACACATGTCAATGAGGCCCACAAATGCAATTTCAGAGAAATAAATCATAACCTTTGGTTCAGACTCATAAAAAAAGGGGGGTGGAGGGGGAAGCATCATGGCAGGCTAGCTGAGCCAGTAAAAAGGTCCCTCTGTAAGCAGCAGCAGCAGCACAGAGGTGCCAGCCAGCAGAGGGCAATGGTACGGCACGTAAGGTGCCAAGCCAATTCATCATAACACAACTCTATCTCTGAAAATTCCTTCCAACTGTTCCCCAGGGCTGAGAGAAAGCTGACACCTTTCTAAACAGCATCCAAGTTCAAACATTTAAATCATCACCTTACAACAGAGATGCCTCTTTTCCCACTCCTGGACTAACAGAGGCAAGGTAAAACGCTCCACATGCTGCCATTTTCTGCTGTCAGTACCCATTTAAGCCATAGACATCCACAAAATTGGAGAGTGAGGATGTGTTTTAAGAGAATCTACCTCTCTGTTTTGCCTTCTGAAGCACAGACAGTGCTTGTAAATTTTTTTTCATGCTGAAATACTGTACCTTGTGACCAGATTGGCCTCTGCCATTTTAAAATCAGAGTGATTTTGGAAACACACTACTCCAAGGGGCAGCACAGCTAAGCTAGAACTGCTCAGACCCAGGGACCTGAACTACCACACCCTTTGTATGACCATTAATATTATCACCTCTAGAAACACAGTCACTCTCTTTCACTGTTCTTCTTTCCCGAGGTGCAGAAAAAAAACCTCTGAACCTTTTCTGCTTTCCCTTCCCTGTCTCACATGCCTTCAACCAGTATTTATTGGCTACCCTTTTGGCCACAGATCCTATATAACTGTATACAGAATATATTCCTGCAGCAGTTAGCTCTCCCTGCCTTCCTCCTCCCAGCTGTTAAGCCTAACAAATATACCTCAGGACCAATGATTTGTTGTCTGTTAGGGAGGGCTATAATTATAATACACTGACTGGAAAAACAGTGGGTCCAATATTCCTCTACCCATTGACCACAAGGTTTAAAGCCTACTTAAATGATTTACTTTTTTCTTTCCTTATGCAGTTCTGATTCATGGAAACATTGATACTGGAAGAAGATGAATAGTGTCTACTCGCAGTGTTTTACCATGCCCTTACCTGAGCAGTGGCTAAAGAGAGCCTGCAAATGTATGCACAATTCCTGCCCCAGCAGCTGTGAGCAGCCTGCTCTCACACCGGCGGTGCCAGGGTACTATGAGAATGGCAGACCATTCTCAGAAAATTACAGAAATTCTCAGAAAATTACAGCAGAAAATTACACCAACAGGGTCTCTGCCACTGCAGAAGGTGCAGTGGTTATAGCAGCGGGACTGAGGGATGCAGTACTGAAATTCGTACAGAACTCCCTTGTAACACAGGTCAGACTCTAGCTAAGTCTGATGAATTATTTTATACATATTGCAGCTGTACTGAAAATGGTCACAGCTGCTAGAGCTTGTTTATGTTACTGGGACTGGTAAACAAAGCAATTGGCATTATAGGAAGTGTCTGTGTTAGGAGATCTTGCTACAGAATTTTCCCAGGCTCCCAGGGGCTTAGCCCACAAAGATACTGATTTTCTATGAACCAAAAGAGGGAGAGAAGTCTGTTTCTTTGTATGAGAATATCTAGCTCATTCTTGAAAGCTAGAAATGGACATCATGGTGAAAGATCTCCCAACCTTAGTACACAACTGCAAAGTGACATAAACCCAAAACTGTTATTTGTAACCAATGCAATGAAACGGAGTGGAAAAGCCTCAGCTGAAGTTTCCTTATAACCAATAGAGCTGAAGTCATGTGTATGCAATATGACTGTGCAAATAAAAAATAAAACCAAATGTGTAACATGTAGAGATGACCACACGGTGGCTCTCAAGTACCAGAGATGAGCTATTTTAAACCAGAGAACTGATGACCTCATAAAAATGCCAACATCTCTAGGATAGGCTGTACTTACTTTTCCAGGAATTCTTGCAGACCCTGCCGGCGATGGTCCACGTGATGAGGGTTGTTCATATTGAAAAAGGGAGTTTTAGATGGCAGTTCAGGTAGCTGTCTTTATAAATAAGGAGCAAATACACAGTTAAAACCAAATCTGAAACAGCGGAGAAAAATGCAATAAGCAAATGCCAACCCTGAGCATGTGAAAAATCATGGGTCATGTTCCAGAAGCTCATGAAATCGAATTTGGGAACACAAGGTTGAGAAACTGGAGGGCTTCTCACAGACCTCAAAGGGAAAAATAAATTAATCTGATTTATCTGGTCCAGTTGTTAAGCCTGCATGCATGTCTGGCTGGGTCTCTTATGGTCCTTGCAGAACCTAACCACATCCTAAAAGCACCTACGCCTACACTAGATTGCTATTTCTGCTACCTGTGCATAGCAAAAGGAAATGCAGATCAAATCTGTTACACATTAGAGGGGGGCTCACTGAAAAAGGCTATCAGTACAAACCACATTCTTCTGGGTTTAAAGCAGAGAAAATGCCTTGTACAGAATAAACTTGTGCTAGTAAGAAATACAGGACACTTTCCAGCTCTGATTTCTGTAATTTTCAGAATTAAGGTGAAACAATCCTCCCCTTCTATGATTGACAGATTATTAAATAGCCATATATAAAGTTGCTCACATAAGCACTGCATTGCTCTGAAGCCTCTGCCGAAGCCAAACAAATTCTCGAAAGCGTCGTCTAACACAGGATGTTTTCCTTGTAAAGCACATACTGTTTGTCTGTTGGGAAAATAAAAAACATTTTACTTTGTAAATCAGCTTAAGCTAAAGTGCAGGCATGGTATTAAAAACATATCCGAGATGCTAATCCCTGAGACACCAATGGAAAACTTGACTTTAATTCAGTTTAGGTTAAGGACTGTGCTTTATCTCAGACAGGACTGGTGACAGTTTGTACTGCTTCTCAGGAAATATTTTTCATCGTTTTTTTTCTTTTTAAAAGCAAGAGATCTGGATTACAGTACAACAACTTGCAGTAACAGGAAAAAAGATCCCATAAAAAAAGTTTCAGCAGATAATGCCAATCTTTGCAGGGAAAAAAAAAATCATGTTTAGCTATTCTAGTTATAATCCTGCAAACAGCTACATAGAGTTCTTCCAGTGTGCAATCCTATTTAAATCAAATCAAAGAAACCAATGTGACTGCTCTCTGCAAGTAGCAGCATTTGGAAATTTTCCCACAGAACACTATTAGTCCACTAGAAAAACACCAATTCATCAAAAGAGAAACAATTCACAGAAGTTAAATGCTTTTGCCAAATTTTCCTGTGGAGCATACATTTAGATGAAACCCCACCTACCAGACAGGACCCCATTATCTGCCTGCAGTTCAACCCACCCTCAGTCGCCTGCTAGGAGCCACAACTCGTAGACAGCCATGTGATGCAGACTGGTGAGGGCCCAAAGATGCTAGCTTTCTGGAACAGATGAGTATCCAGGATACCTCACAGTTTAAGAAGCCAAATGCTCTAGGACCTGGGCAGAAGGGGAACCCAGCTGGTCTAAGAGCCTGGCAGACCCAAGATTTTGAATCCATTGAGAAGCCTGGATGGTAGGACTGACCTAGAGACATGGTCTCTGAAAGCCCTGGCATTGTGCTGGTAGGAAGCTGAGCTGATGCTTATCAGCTTCAGAGATACCCAGTGCTGAATCATATAACACTGGGTCTATATGACACCACCCCAACTTAGCAGTCGCCGAGAAAGCCAGTAATATACTTCTATTCAGAAGCACCGATGCCTGTGAAATAGTAATACAGCACCTGCCCTGCCAAATCTACAGAATTTCTATTTACCAGAAGTCAAAAATATAATTGCTTTGGAACCAGTACTTAAACCACATTGCAAAATGTAAAAGTTTCACAGCTCCGATTGCCACACAGGAGAGAAGTACTTGTCACGACGGACGTTTAATAAGCTATCATTTGACTGCTTGCTCTCATTACGCTGAATGCTTAACTCTCCCACGCAGGAAGGAAATGCTTTCGGTCTTGTGCCAAGCATTAACCATGTAACTCAGTGCTCTCAAATTCTTCACCTGATAGCAGATACACTTCACAACATTTTTTTTTTTTTACATTGCAATTAAAATCCCTGGATCTAGATTTGGGAAATTAGGATAACTCCATCCATATGCCATCCACCAAAGAAGAATAATCAACAAAACAAAGTGATGTATAAGACAGATTTAAGACACACAAGAACCATAATTCTAAGTGCACTCCCATTAACATATGGTAGACTACAATCATAAACCCAAATGTAGTTACTTGACATATCCAGGCACCACTAAACTAGCATAATATGAATGTCAAGGTACACTGAAAACAAACACATTGCAGCAACCACATAACTTGGCAAAAAGAAGAACTGAGGAGAATTTAAAGTACAAATAACGAGATAATTACTTGAAAAGAAAGTTGTTTTCCCAGGAATACCTGAACATCAAAATTCTTCTATAATGGTAAGACATTGACAGTCGTCCAGCTGATAAGTAAAGCTAAGAATAGTCTCTGTTGCAAGACATTGTGGAGTGCGCACATGAACACGATACCAGGTTCAACTCCCAGCTCTGCCAGACCTACCACACGGCCTTTGGCCAACCCACCTTACCTGTTCCACTGCATCTCAGTCGTTAAAAGGAGAATAATATCCTCCAGCCTCCCAGAAGTGGTGTAAACAAATTCCATTAATACCCCAAAGAGAACCCTGGCTGGGACAGAAACAGCAATAAGATACCAAAGGATCTGTGCTGATATTTTTATACTTACGTGAATAAATATCTCATAGTCTATGTAAGAATGCCATGAGTCTTCTTTCTGTGTCCTGGGGTCTCGCACCAAGACAGTTACAAATTCCTGCAAGCGCATAATAAAAATCAAGCAATTAATTTCGGAAGACAAAGGCAGCCTGAAAGACTCTCTTGATTGCTCTGCTGTTCCACAAACTACTGTGCTCAGATTAAAAGCTGAACTGCTGTTTTATTGAATTTTGCAACCCTATAAAAGGAGAAGCAAAAAGCAATGAATCATCTGAGCTACACCACATGTCTGGGAAATTCCTTGCCAAATTGCTAGCTGAAAAGGAGTATTTCAGATTAAGTAATACTGTGAAAAGTCACACATATTTCATGCATGGGAGATTTGGTGATCTCAGTAGCTACAAACTAAAAACATAACATTCAAAGTCACATATGTAACAGAACTAGGCAGGTATTTTAGGCTTTTCCCACCCTTGTAATCAACATTCACCAAGAATGTGTTACAAACCTGCTGCATGTACCAAATACTTACATATAACATTTTATTTGCTCCTAAATTTCTTTTTGTCATTTTATCTATATTTTTTTAATCAAGTATTTATACCCATCGATTTCAGGGATCTGAGGTAAGTGCTCGGTATCTCCAACAAGGAGCTGAAGAACTGCTTTTTTTCCACACCCCAAATGACTTGCTCCAGCCCAGTGGAAAAGGACGTACCACTATTAATTTCCCCGAACACAGATTTGACGCAGCGAATCAAGCTCTCAAGCCCAGTGTCCAGGATGCCATGTGGAAGGAGATGAATCCTCCCCCTCTGCCGCATAGCCTTCCTGATACACCAGGAACTTAAGCCACGGAGCACAGCCGAGGATGCAGGACCTGGGCACTTCTGTCCCAGTCTGCCCATCAACCTGCCCAAGGAAGCAACACAGCTGCACTACAGAGCATAATTCCCCATTTTCAGGGGACAACGATATAGAGTACTTGTTGTAGAAGTTGTCATATCTAGTCTATTTCCTTGTAGTTCCTACATTTATATAATAATTTAGAGGGATCCCGAAGGAATGTGAGAGGCCTGCAGGCATTATTGTAATGTAACTGGGCATCACTAAGAGGAATTGGAAGAGACTGAAGAATTAAATGCTTCCGAGTATCCTCAGCTAATGACCATGTGAAAACTTGTACTGTGTTTTAAAAAAAACAGAAAACAAAAAACAAGTCTGCTAAATCTGTATGTTCATGCTAAGATGGAAAAGGTTTCTTTAAAATGCAAAGGTTGAAAGTGTGCCTAACTACCTATTTCCCGAGCAAACAAATAGGCTGCCCTACTTTAGTTGCTTAAATAAGCTATTCACCCAAAGAGCTAAGCCAACCACTTGAACAATGACTCAGTTAAAGAAAAGCATATCATTTTAAGCTGTAGATACATTCCCCTGAGAAGAAGGCACTGCACAAAATCTGCAGGTACAGGAATCGACTGTGGGAGGAAGGACAGCGTCTCTGGTAAATAACATGCTTTTTTAGTACGTCTTTGCATAAATCAAGAAATCTTGAATTAGAAAGCTCTCAAAACGTGTCTCTCCATGCCCAAACCACAGATGTTAGAAATAAAACCTTTACTCTTCAGCCAAGTCTTCTCCCCCCATCACACACACTTCAGCGTGCCACCAGCAGCAACCTTCAACAGACCGACAGGAGAACAATGACAACCTTGAAAGGAAGACAGATTTTTTTCCCTGAACAGTCATTGCACTGTGTACATGGCAGGGAGGTGTTCAAGGTCTGGATTAAATAATTTACCACTCTGATTTCCAGGCGGTACTGCTTCAGGGATGGGAGCCTGTGGCCTGATGGCTGGATACAGCCCACGGTTTTATCTCGTTTAGCCCAGCTCCTCGTCACAGGGGTGTTTTCTGCATTACTGTTGGATACGCTTTCGGTGTGTGTCACGAGCACCTTGCCAAAGAAAGCCCGTTTGAAAGGCTCCTGCCATTTCTGCCGCCTCCTTCCTCGCTGAAGAGCACCAGCGGCCCGATTCTCCTCTGCAGCTTTTTAACCCCATGCCAACGTGGCACAAGAGGAACAAGTGAACAGAGCTATAATCACTTCTACCAGCTAAGGGTCATGCCTTTACTTTTACAAAAACACTAGTGGGAGACATGAGGAAGTTATTCCGCCTCCTGAGCAGATCCTGAGCAATGTGCTGAAGAGGAAACCATTGGTTGTTTTTTCCCTCCTGCCTCACTATCAGATTTAGCATATATATATAGACATAGTATACTTTCGGACCCACTGTAACATCTTTTCATATCCATAGTCTTACATTCTCCCATTTGTCTTCCCCAGCCTCCTATTTCCCTGTGTCCCACTCTTCCCCAGAGCTGCAACCGTTTCTCCTAAAAGTACTTTCTTTCCTTTCCTGAGCACTGAATGCATCAGTCCTGCAAGTGGAAGAAGAGGAATTACGCCAGGAAGCTTCAAACAGGACACTGCTCTCCTCTTCCCTTCAACTGCTGCAGCCCAGGAGTCACAAGTGCAGGTAGCCTGCTCATAACCCAGCCTCGGTCCCCTTCCTCCCACCTACCGCCAAACCAGCTTCTCATCGCCCTTCCTTTTGTCTAGGTTCCCCAAATTACTTCATTTCCAAGTAACCTTCTATAACCCTCTCCTCTGTACAGAATCAAAATGATCTTTGAAGTAAAATGCTTCTTTCAACCTCTATTACACCAAAGTATTATGATTAAAAGTTACTATGGGAGATGCTGTGGGTTAGCTACAGGTTACCTTGCAAATCATTCCAGACCACATTTACACAAAAAGTCTGTACATTTTTCATTTCCAATTAGTCACTGAGTTTCAATACTGAGGAAGTCAAGCACCCTTCAGACTCTACCTATAGAAAAAAAGGAGACCTTGCTGTACCTGCTGTGGCAGGCAGGTGTCTAGGCAGTATATCACTAAGCCAAGGGTAAAAATGATCTGTGGCACAGCAGAGCACCTCAGCAAACTGGAACCCTCACACACAGCCAGTGTCAGCTCCGATTTGAAACACCACGATTTCAGCAGAAGACCGGGTGTTTCTTTTTTTTTCCTTTATTTACCAAAGAATGCCAAGTTCAGAATGAAGCAAGATAAACATTAAGCAACTAGAAAACAAAACCAAAAATGTACAGCTTTTCTCAAGATCTATGGTTACTTCCCCTATAAATATCTTGCATCCAGGAAGCGTTAATCCCAATTCCCATTACAGTTTCTGCTGCTCTGAAACAGTGGCATTGCACATGTAGACTACCCCTTCTCTTTTGACCTTTAAGCCTTCTCCAGGATACAAGACCCCACTGGGACAACAATATTGATTTAATCGAAGCAGCCCTAACTGCCCAGTATAGATGCAGATACACCGCCAGAAAAGGTGCTTATGCCTCCCTGTTCCTATAAAAGTAGGCTTGTAAAGGCCAATATTCACATATAGGCTATGTTAGGATCCAAGCACAGTTAGGTGGCAGAATGTTCCTCTGGGAGATTGCTGTTGTGTGCTCAGTCCATCCTGCATTCACTGGTCACAAACAGTCACCAGGCTACAGCAGTTTGGGGTAATAATTGCCTTTCTCCTCTGTATATACTCCCTTCCCTCCCCATCTTGCTATAAAAATTAGGATACTCTCAATCGGCATGTCTATCTTCAAGTAATGCACTGTTCATCTAGGGGAGGTGATGCTGACCTCTTCCTCCCACAGCCCACATGAAGACTAACTTCATCTTTTGTCACAAGACTGCATTGCAGTCCAGCCGTACAACCTGGGAAGCAGAGCCCGAAGAGAGCCAAGGTTTCAGGGACTTTTTACTTTTATCAGCTGCAATCTTTTTCAAGGTGTCTTCTTCCCCTCCTACCCAGTTCTGCTTGTTTTTTCCAGAATTGCAGATCTAGCTATTATGCCACATTATATGTACTTTCCGTTTTAGGTTTGGGGGTTTTGTTTGTTTGTTTGTTTGTTTGTTTTCCTTCCAATTGAGGGCCACAATACATGCATGTCTATCATGCATTCAGGAACAGTATGTGTCCTGTAAAGCTTAAGTGCAACAACTCTCTCAAAACCAGAATTTACTGCTGACGGTTCAAAGTGTCCAAGCTTGGTCGTGGAGGCCTATTGCACTAGGAACAATAGAGACTCAACAGAAAGCTCCTTGAAGAAGTGGCATCTCCACTTATTCCTTCTCCCTGGAAACTGCTAAATTCAGAAGCAAAACATTTCCTATCCAAACTGCTAGTGCCATAGTTTTGATATGGATCCCAGCAGCCATGCTGGCCCAAGCATCCTGTCCTGGTTTTGGCTGGGATAGAGTTAATTTTCTTCCTAGTAGCTGGTATGGTGCTGTGTTTTAGATTTAGCAGCAGAATAACGCGGTAACACGCTGACGTTTTAGTTGTTGCTAAGCAGTGCTTACACTAAGTCAAGGACTTTTCAGCTTCCCATGCTCTGCCAGCGAGGAGCTGCACAAGAAGCTGGGAGGGAGCACAGCCGGGACAGCTGACCCAAACTGGCCAAAGGGCTATTCCATGCCGTATGATGTCATGCTCAGTATATAAACTGGGGGGAGTTGGCCGGGGGGCAGGGACCGCTGCTTGGTGACAGGCTGGGATCGGTCGGCGGG
Organism: Mycteria americana; assembly: GCF_035582795.1. Taxonomy (NCBI): domain Eukaryota; kingdom Metazoa; phylum Chordata; class Aves; order Ciconiiformes; family Ciconiidae; genus Mycteria; species Mycteria americana. The sequence goes on along the minus strand of NC_134366.1, from coordinate 37,678,180 downwards.
TGGTAAGCAATTGCATCACTTATTTTTCCTGGGTTTTGTTCCTCTCTCTCTCTCTCGTTTTCCTTTTCATTACAATTTATTATTTTTATTTTATTTTATTTCATTTCAATTATTAAACAGTTCTTATCTCAACCCATGAGTTTTCTTACTTTTGCCCTTCCAATTCTCTCCCCCATCGCAATGGGGGGAGGGCGGGGGGGAGTGAGCGAGCGGCTGGGTGGTGCTCAGTTGCTGACTGGGGTTAAACCACAACACATCCTCTTCTCTGGCTGGATGTGCCTTTTAATTCTTGGCTAAAACAGCCAGTTTAGGCATGGCACCAGCAGCATTTTGCTACCCTGTCCTCACCTCAAGGCCTGGAGCAGTCCAAGTAGTTAGGGTCACACATAAATGACAAAATGGCCCAAGTGACCCCCAAGCCTGGTTTACACCTACTCCCTCATGGTTACAGTCCTATGCAAAGAACATGAGCACTAACGGCAGAGGAAAAGGGCAGCACTGAGGTCATGTAGACACAAGCACTGAAAACTGAAACGTTTCCATTTGGGTTTGCCTCAAAAGGAAGAATACACCATAAAAGCAGCTGAAGCAAACACAATAAACCTATCTTTTTTTTTTTTTTAGCTTCCCCCTCCACCTTTCTCCTGTTGGAAATATTGCTGCACAATGCAATGGATTGCTTAGAGACAAGGATAAGCCAGAAGCTCTACTATATAGAATTTGACCACAAAAACCGTGTTTCTGAGAAGTCTCTTTTTAACATTTTCCTATTAGGAAAATAGGAAATCTGACATGGAAACATCTATTTTTAATATGGGGAAAAAAATCCACCACAAGGAGGAGGAATAAAAATAATCTCACATTGGATGATTATTTGCGTTAATCATTCCAGCTGCATTTTAATTCAAACCTCTGTGCTCAGGACTGTATCAGGTGATAACCTCATGCTCCATGGTGCCACTGCTACACATCTGATTAGTCAAGAATCCCCAAAGAGTCATTTTCCACAAAGTTTTCGAGAAAAACAGAGTTTCCCATCAGGTTGCCTATTAGTAAAAGGATTAACCACAAAGGACATGGGGCTTTTCATGCTGGGAGTGTTGGCATCTTCACTCCACGCATGCTGAGTAGTAAGGCTGATAAGAGACTAACAGCTGAGACAAAATAATTTGTTGAAACTTTTAATGTTCATTGGGACTGAGCAAAAGAGAACATGCAAGTGTCATTCTTGTGGTCCATGCATCTGGTAATCAGAGTTCAGACACAGCTCCAACCATTACGTCCTACAAAAATACCTGAGGACTGATGAAGAGAAGACTAAAATCCAAGTCCTTCTCTCCTCTCTCAGTGTCCGAGACGCTTATGCACAGAGTCACTTACTCTCCTTCTCTCTGATCTAATGAATATTTGATTCTTCCATCAAACTTTAACAGAAGGAACTGGCACTACATCACTCCAGAATATTCTGTAGCCTGGCAACTAAAAGCATGAAGAATACAACCAATCTTTCCTGCTCCATGTGAACCTTAATGAAATTCAATCCACAACCAAACTAGAATCCTTTTTTATTAAAGCTTAGACGTGACTTACTTGTTTTTCATGTTTTGGTGTCATCTTCAGTGGTTTGTACTGAAATAAAAATCAATCTGAAAAAAAACAAAACAGACATCTGATTAGCATTTAGTAGTTATTTGAAAGTCATCATCACTTTTGCTAGACATTAGTAGACAGTGGAAAGAGCCAGGCTCAGTGCCATATATACCAGAAAACGTTTGTATTAACTATATCTAAGAATTAATTCATTTTTTAAAATCCCATTTTAGAAGCACTGGCTTAGTCCCCTTCTGGGGATATTTGTCATACATGGCAGTCCAGTGATGCCTGTCCATCTCTGGAAGACAGTGCTTTTCTTCATTGCTCCAAGAGCCACCCCGGGGCTCATCCTTGCACCCACCTCCCAACAGCTCTGCGCAGCCAGCATCCCCAGCACACGAACACAGCCGAGGCAGTGCTGCCTGTGCCCTGCTCCCAGGCACCCAAGCACAGGTCTGCGTGACTGCGGCTGACGTCCAGAGACGCTAAAACATCTGAGTCAGCAGAATCAAAAGCCCCTCTCAACCGTTTCTCTGAAACGGAGGTAAGCGGAGAGACAAACTGTTTGGATCCTGCAGGCTAGCTGAAACTCAGGCTAAATTTCATGGTGTCCGTGGTTTTAAAACCTCCAAGTGTATAATTAGACCAAATCAAAAAATCCCGTCATTAACTTATGTTTTCAATCTACTCTTTCACTGGAAATCCCGGTAAATTTTTAACTACCTCTGCAGCCCCATAAACCAGGTTTGCTCAGGACAGGTACCCACATAGGAAGAGCAGGGCAGCTTTATTCACTTGCTAGGTTACACACACACCACCGGCCTAAAAGCAACCTCCCTGGGAAAAGGATTTGCAATTTGCCTTTCCCCTTTACCTCTCCACATGCCATCCAGCCACTGCCAGCTAACACCTACATTGACCCCCAGCTACAAAAACATCCCATTGCCTCCTCAGCTTTTAAATATCGGTCTCCTCTTTCCAAACCAAGAGGAACCAAGCAGGATCCCTCCTTCACCCCAGGAGTACGGCTCCCTCCACTGGCCCCACAGTCAGGATGGATGCCACTCAAGCAGGAGAAGCTGAGCAAAATCTTCCCGCGCATCTCTCCAGGCAGGCACCTTGCGTTGGAAAGGGTGGATTTGCAGCTTTTTTAGGCAATCCTCGGCAGCTGTCGTCAGCTGGCTGCAAAATGTTCACATGTGACTAGGGAAGACACATGGCTACGTTTTGGGAGGTGGTTTGCTAAGGTTTAGCGATACAGAGCTTGGAGCCGCTCTTGTTATTATACAACTGTATGTTTAGGTCAAGGCCAGCTAAGGACTCCTGGACACCCCACGCCTGCCCAATGCTTCTTACAAACATGCCTAACTTTCAAAATACAACTCCACCTTTTTTAATAAAACAGAGCACAAAGATAAGCACACATATATTTCTTTCACCAGGAAATTATTTTGGAACAAACATCTTTGTCAAATTTCTACAGGATCAGTTATATCATAATAGGATACTCTGTCTCCAAATAGAGATGTCCATGCACGGGACTTCAGACATCCTAAATGGTAGCATCAGTATGGTTCCTGTCTCCATAAAGATAAGGCCACCATTTCACTTCTATAGCTAGGATTGTGCTGATAAAAGCACAGAGGACTATTGAAAACACACTCCCAATAACTTTTTGGGTTTTTTGCTCAACGTATTTATCTTTAACTGGTATATATGCTCTGGGCTGAAGGCACAGAAGAACACTCCAGCACTCCTTGCTGCACAGGCTCAGCAGCACCAAGCAGCTCAGCAAGGAGGGGCAAGAATTTGGCTCATCGGTTATAACTGCTGCAAATACAGAAGTATGTTAGGAGCTTTCCTTTTGGTGGAGATAAATGGCTTTGACCGCTCAGGCCACAAGCCCACACCACAGAAAACACTGTGCAGGACTCAGGCTGTTAAAAGAGGAAGGGCTGTTTCTGCCTGCTACCTCTCCTCGTTGGGTGCAGTTGTAAACCTACATAGTTTGGGGGCTTTTTTCCCCCTTTCTGCTCTGTTTGAATGTGGTTTTGTTTTCTAAATGGCAATTCAGATTTTTTTTCAGTTATATATCTTTATTCTTTCGGATTCTGCAGCCTCTTTCTCTCCTGTCTCTTAGCTGCTTTAAGTAAGAAATTATGCAAGCCCAAAATATCTCATTCCTGACACTGTTAGTGAACGACAGGGCTGAAATAACATACTTCATTTTGTCTTCTGCTTTCTAATGACCGAGTTATGTGCTGGTGCAGGTTAGAAAGAACAGTTTAAGCTCCAAACAGCCACTGCCATTTTAAATATTTAATGACTAAAATGAATGTTTCAGCACCAAAACCCTTCCTAAAATATTAAGGAGTAACGGCAGCCACCACCCACCCCCACAAAAGGCAGCTCAAGGGAGCACGAGCAACCAGGAGCGCTGCGAGCAGGGTGGGCAAACAGGGCGAGGGCACCTCTGCGAAGGAGGGGCATTCCACTGGCCAAGCAGGAGACCTGGAGGACACATAACCCAGCAACCAGGCACCGTTCTGTGACCATCTGCACAGGTCAAGGGCACTCATCCTACCTGACCCTCAAGGCAGCATGGTGGGCACCCATCCGACAGCAGAGGCTGCAGCTCCGGCTGGGGGGTCTGCACCATCTACCGCAGCGGTGGCCGATGCCTCCACCCAGACGGAGCTGCTGAAGGGAGAGGCTGCAGCGCGGACCTCAGACTGCAGGAAGTGCCTAGACCTTTCTCCTGGGGCAGGGACAGGAGGCAGACCTGCCTGCAAAAGGTGTGCCCAGGTGGAGGACCTCTGGTAGCAGGTGGCTGAGCTGCAGGAGGCAGTGAGAAGGCTGCAGGGAGGCTGAGAAGGAGTTCGATAGCTGCTTCCAAGTGCAGTATGCGTGGACCCACAGCCAAACAGCCAAAAACTCCCCACCGGCACACACAGAAGGGAGGGGGGCCAACAATGCAGAAGAATGGATGGTTGCAACGACAAGGACCAGCAGGAGGAAGAGACTTTCCCTGAAGCCTGAGATGCCCTTGCAGAACCGCTTCACCTCTGTGCAGACTGAAGAGGAAAGACCCGTCACACCAGCAGGGACACTGGAGCCGAGTAAGGCAGCTCAATCTGCTCCCCGTATAACACCCAGCGCAACTAAGAAAAGGCGACGGGCGATAGTAGTAGGCGACTCTCTTCTGAGAGGTACGGAGGCACCCATGTGCCCACCTGATGCACTCTCGAGAGAGGTGTGCTGCTTACCGGGGGCTCGTATCAGGGATGTCACCGAGAGGCTACCAAGCCTCATACACTACACTGACTATTATCCGCTGCTGTTGTTTCACATGGGCACCAGTGATACAGCCAGGAGCAGTCCGAAGAGTATCAAGAAAGATTACAGAGCCCTGGGAGCAGCGGTAAGGGATTCTGGAGCACAGGTAGTTTTTTCATCAATCCTCCCGGTCAAAGGGAAGGGGTTTGGAAGGGTTTCGAATCTGGTGAATCAACAAATGGTTACAGGACTGGTGCCACAGCCAGGGGTTCGGCTACTTAGACCACGGGACTTGCTTTGAGAAACCTGGTCTGCTGGAGGCCGATGGGGTCCATCTGTCAGAGAAGGGGAAGAGCATCTTCGGTCATAGGCTTGCCAAGCTCATGAAGAGGGTTTTAAACTAAAGTTGCCAGGGGAGGGGAACCTCAATCCATCCCACTCCTGCCAGTTCGATGCCAGTGCCAGCAATAGGTGCCCAGAGCATGGAGAAGGATCACAAGTCAGCAGGAGAGTACCTGAAGAGCAGCACAAAGGAATTCCAGCCACTCCAGCCAGTAAGTCAGCTTCATCGGGGGGCCCAACTTAAATGCCTCTATGCAAACGCACGTAGCATGGGGAATAAACAAGAGGAGTTAGAGACGTGCGCATGCCTGCAGGGCTATGGTCTTATTGGCATCAGAGACGTGGTGGGATGGCTCTTATGACTGGAGTGTTGGAATGGAAGGATACAGGCTCTTTAGGAAGGACAGGCAGGGGAGATGAGGAGGAGGTGTTGCCTTCTATGTCAGTGACCAGCTGGCATGCACGGAGCTCTGCCTGGGGATGGATGAGGAGCCGACCGAGAGCTTATGGGTCAGGATTAAAGAGAGGGCAGGGACAGGTGACATTACAGTGGAGGTCTGCATTATAGTGGGGGTCCGCAGGAAGACCGAGCGGATGAGGCTTTCTATGGACAGATAGGAGCAGCCTCACGTTCACAAGCCCTGGTCCTCATGGGGGACTTCAACCACCCCGATATCTGTTGGAGGGACAACACAGCAGGGCATAAGCAATCTGGGAGGTTCCTGGAATGTGTTATAACTTCCTTCTCCAAGTGATGGAGGAGCCAACGAGGAGAGGTGCTATGCTGGACCTTGTTCTCACCAACAAGGAGGGGCTTGTGGGGAATGTGAAGCTCAAGGGCACCGTTGGCTGCAGTGACTGTGACATGGTGGAGTTCAAGATCCTTAGGGCACCAAGGAGGCCTCACAGCAAGCTCACTACCCTGGACTTCAGGAGAGCAGATTTTGGCCTCTTCAGGGATGGAGAGTACCATGGGATAAAGCCCTGGAGGGAAGAGGTAGAGTACCATGGTAGCGTACCATGGTAGAGTACCATGGGATAAAGCTTGGTAGAGTACCATGGTAGAGTACTTGGGATAAAGCCCTGGAGGCAAGAGGGGCCCAAGAAAGCTGGTCAGTATTCAAGGATCACCTCCTCCAAGCTGAGGAGCAATGCATTCCAACAAAGAGGGTGGATGAGATGCATCTGCAGGTCCTGAGGGAACTGGCAGATGAAGTTGCTAAGCCACTATCCATCCATCATATTTGAGAAGTTGTGGCAATCCGGTGAAGTTCCCACTGACTGGAAAAGGGGAAACATAATCCCCATTTTTGAAAAGGGGAAAAAGGAAGACCCGGGGGCCAGTTAGTCTCACCTCTGTGCCCAGCAAGATCATGGAGCAGATCCTGCCGGAAACTATGCTAAGGCACATGGAAAATACGGATGTGATTGGTGACAGCTAACATGGCTTCACTAAGCACAAATTGTGCCTGACAAATTTGGTGGACGCCTACAACAGGCTTACAGTGTTGGTGGATAAGGGAAGAGCAACTGATGTCATCTACCTGGACTTGTGCAAAGCATTTGACACTGTTCCACACAACATCCTTGTCTCTAAATTGGAGAGACATGGATTTGACGAGCGGACCACTTGGTGGATAAGGAATTGGCTGGATGGTTGCACTCAAAGAGTTGCAGTCAATGGTTTGATGTCCAAGTGGAGACCAGTGACGAGTGGCGTTCCTCAGGGGTCGGTATTGGGACTGGGGCTGTTTAACATCTTTATCGGCGGCACAGACAGTGGGATTGAGTGCACCCTCAGCAAGTTTGCCGATGACACCAAGCTGTGTGGTGTGGTTGACATGCTGGAGGGAAGGGATGCCATCCAGAGGGACCTTGACAGGCTTGAGAGGTAGGCCCGTGCAAACCTCAAGAAGTTCAACAAGGCCAAGTGCAAGGTCCTGCACGTGGGTCGGGGCAATCCCAAGCACAAATACAGGCTGGTCAGAGAATGGATTGAGAGGAGACCTGAGGAGAAGGACTTGGGGGTGTTGAGTGATGAGAAGCTCAACATGACCCAGCAATGTGTGCTTGCAGCTCAGAAAGCCAACTGTATCCTGGCCCACATCAAAAGAAGCGTGACCAGCAGGTTGAGGGAGGTGATTCTCCCCCTCTACTCCACTCTCTTGAGATCCCACCTGGAGTACTGCATCCAGCTTTGGGGCCCACAACATAAGAAGGACATGGACCTGTTGGAGCAAGTCCAGAGGAGGGCCATGAAGATGATCTGAGGGCTGGAGCACATCTCCTATGAACACAGGCTGAGAGAGTTGGGGTTGTTTAACCTAGAGAAGAGAAGGCTCTGGGGAGACCTTATAGCAGCCTTCCAGTACCTGAAGGGGGCCTACAAGAAAGCTGGAGAGGGACTTTTTACAAGGGCACATAGTGATAGGACAAGGGGTAGTGGCTTTAAACTGAAAGAGGGTAGATTTAGATTAGATACAAGGAAGAAATTCTTCCCTATGAGGGTGGTGAGGCGCTGGAACAGGTTGCCCAGAGAAGCTGTGGATGTCCCATCCCTGGAAGTGTTCAAGGCCAGGTTGGATGGGGCTTTGAGCCTCATCTGGTCTAGTGGAAGGTGTCCCTTGCCCATGGCAGGGAGGTTGGAACTAGATGATCTTTAAGGTCCCTTCCAACCCAAACCTTTCTATGGTTCTATGAAAATACACCATTTTTTCATCAAGTAATTTGAAAAAAATGGAAATAAAAGCCCACCAAAGCTACCTTTTCCACAGACACTTCAGCAAGTCCAAGATCGCCCCAGTCACGCTGCAGCCAATTGCAAACATACTGAATGCAGTATTCTGTCTGGTAGCAAGACATATTTTAGGACTTTAACACATGTAGAAGTCACTGAAGCAGAACAGTTCAACTGTCTGCTAAAGATAAAAAGGCATTTTCTTCAGAAAAACCCTACCCAAAATACTGGTGACAGAGAGAAGCAGCCTTCAGAAGACGAACAGAAGGTTGCTGGTCTTTTTACTCATAAAAAAAAAAAAATCCACTGACAGAGAAATGAAGCAGTGCTGGGAAAAAGAATTAAAAAAAAGGCAGTGGTAGATCTGTAGTTTTGATGAATGCTTTCTGCGTGACTGAGAAAAAAACCCATTGCTTTGAGTAAGTTTTCGTTCTGCTTCTGATCTATTATCAGACTGAAGACTTTTTTTAATTATTACTTAGTTTCATATACTTAACACCTGCTCCTTGCAGTACATATTTTTGACAGTTCTTAATTGCATAACCAACGAAACCGCCAGGGAACGGCTCCACAACTGCCAACAACAACAACCCAAAGCAAAAAGATTACGTAGGATGACTTGCCATACTTCCCGTAGCCAAAAAAAACCCCAAAAATCGGGGGGGACCAAATAAGTACTGCAGTGCTTTTCTTAGGGATGACAGATAAACTGCAGTGCTCTTCCTAGGGACAGTAGAGAAACGCTATTAAGTATTACATTTTATTTCATATTTTAGAGTTGATTTCCTATTTTAAAATCTAAATTAAAATAAATTATTTAATATTACTTGGGAGTACCCTTTTATCATGTAAATGGGCTGCTCTTAAAAGGAGGAAGTAACTTCTCCCCTACATTCCCAAACTGAAAGATTAAAACTTAAGCAGTACCACAGACAAAAACCATGGCAACTTGCGTTAAGAACAGCACAAACAAATGTGAACCCTCCCTGCCACCTCACTAGTGGCTGTATTTAGTTGCACCGAAATTTTACGATTTCAGTCATTGCTGGGCTGTGGCCTATGCAACGTTCTTGTCTGCTCTGGGAGTGCTCACAGATTCCATGTGGCCAGTGTTTCCCCTCAAGCAATAAATGTTGATCTTCGGCTCAGGAATTATCCATCCACCCACCTTTGGTTATTTCTAAACATATAACTAAACAACCACCTTCAAGCTTTAACGGGGAAGAGTGATTTATTTTTAGACCTTGGTGATGATTGAAAGTCTTATCCAGTCACAAGCAAAAGTCCTCAGCTGCGCTTCAAGACTGTTCCCATCATCGGTATCAAATGAAGCTTTCCTTCAAGGCTTCAGTGTGACCAAGAGAGAGACAGATCCCAATTAAACCTCTAAATACTTGAAGTTCTTTCCTGCATTTTATGTTTGGCTTACCTTAACACTCGTAAAAAATGTCATAAGAATTTTAATATACAGCCTATAGAAAGTTCAGCTGCATCCATACATGGAGTTCACTATCACAGAACATGCCTGCGTGCATCTGACCACACTATGTTCCTGAAAGGCAAGCCATCCATGGGGATTTGTAAGGAAAATACACCTGCAGGGTGTGATGGTGGGAGGGGGAGGACATGAAGAACAGACCTGTAATAAAAGAAGATGCTAGCTCTGGAGAGTTCAAAAAAGACTATAATAAACTCAATAATCCCATGCTAAAACACACGTAGTACTTAGATTCGGGATAGGACAATGCAAATTTCTTTTCGGGAGCACTGATTGTATTTGCAGAAGCCTCAGGTTCTGGACTAATTCTGAAAGGTCAGTCACTGGCAGGGAGCATCGCTGCTGGGGAAAGAGCATCTCCTGCAATTCCTGCACAGAGCAGAGGACCCGAGAGACACCTGTGCTACTGCTGTTGCAAGGGAGTAGAAATTGGAGGAGCTAAATCGCCACTTAGTACTAACTCACAGGTAGTCAGAAGCATGGATGAAATATTATTATAGGTTTCAAATGAAAGGATAACAAGCGGGAGAAAGCAACATTAATTGTTTATGGAACAAAACCGCCTGAAATCATAAGACCAGCCATACTGTATATATCAGTGGAAAGGTGCATCTAGTCCAGTAGTGACTTACAGTGACTCGTACTGCAACCTCAGAGTACAAGAAACCGGCAAAATTTTGAGTGCTTATTCCCCAGTTTTGAAGAAAAGAATGTGAAAACTATATACAGGTAGCATACATTTATACATATAAAATGTACCATTCTGCAATGCCAAACTGATCACATCATAACATAGCCTGGCATTTACAGGAATTGGGTATGTGGCCATCACAGAACTACTACTCTTGTTGATAGGAAAAAAAAAAATCTTATTCAAATGCTGTTCCCCAAGCAGGGACTTCCAGTCAATCCAGAGTAACTCAGCCTCGGCGTAAGCAGATGCCTTCTACTTCGCCTGGTCCAGTTTAATACCTGGGGTCAACCCAACTGCGCTCATCAGGAGTCGTGAGTTCCCTTCTGTCCCTCACTGTCCATGAACGGGATGGTGAGGACTGTAACTCTAGACTGTGCAGGTCACAGAGCATCCTTCCTTCTTTCATCTACCCTGCTGGTTATCTGCCTCGCCTTCCCTCAGCAAATCACTGTAAAGGTCTGCTCATTAGAAGTGAGAAAAATATGAAATGCATAAGCATTTTCATCTAAACTCTGCACAGCACTCAGATGTCTGCAGACTGCTTAGTGAACTCAACACAATAAAGTACCCCTTGAGCAAATCCATCTCGATTTCCAGCTCAAGTTACCCGTTTCATCAGTGCTGTCTTACAGTAGCAGCAGAATCACTTTGCTGATGAGCAGGAAACAAGGACACTGTCTAAATTGCTTTTAAAAGAACAAGAGCTTTCCAAAGACTGACAGAATTCACACACCTTCCCTCCAACCACAACGCTACGTAGAAACGCGCTGCCAAAAATCATGCCTTTCCGGCTGCACTTGAAATTCTGACTTCCAGCCACCGCTGCCAAGAGGTTAGTTAACTACTCTTTTCCTACAGGATTTCACTCCGTTTGGTTGCTAAATGCTTGTTTATGGCCACCAGGTATAAGACAGCTCCTCTTTAAACACTACGTTACTGTTTTTCCCCAACCAGCCATTCCCTTGTGCTGCAATCTTCCTAGCTATTGAGACCTGTTTTATCAAGACAATGAATTCAGTCCACTTAAAAAAATTATCAAAGAAATTTTCATTAACTTCAGAGGAACATGAGAATCAAAGAGTTGATCAAACATACACATTTTCCTCTCCCCTCCAAAATACATACGTGACATGGATTGCAGTGTCAGGTGTGGGTCACAGATTTCCAATTACAGTGGCATTATACCACTGTATATACAGTGTATATACAGTGGAATTGCATCAACTTAATACCATATTGCTGGACAGCAGTGTGACTTACATGCCAAGGCTCTCTGAAACCTCTAAAAGCCTAAAGACAGACAAGAAAGAAGTACTAAGAAATCTGTTCACAGTAGGAGAGAGCATCAGATGTTTCATCACTCTCCTCTTTTTTTTTTTTTTTTGGTCTCAAATTGCAGATGTATCCTCAACTGAAGGACTTCAGACTATTCTGCAGTTTCAGTGGGTTGCTGATCCCAGGGCAACTATTACTTTCTTTTTCTCCCATTAGACAATACCGGTAAGGCTAACACTGGCAGACTGGGCTTTCAGGCAATGGTTCGAGAAAGGTAATTGTGGGTAAAGACACTGAAAGAACAGTACATGCCAGTCTTCATTGTGGTAATTAGTTATTACTCAGGGCTGATGCTCACCACAGCTTCTGCAGACAACCTGGGGACCACTCAAAATTCTCCTCCAGCTCTGGCTCTGCCATCTGAGCCTGCCTTTGCTACTCTTTCCAAATATTATGGTGCATAATAAGTAGCTTAAACTACACTAAATGGTTTTGTAGCATAAATAATTACAGGGTTTGTTGCTAAGGCATTTTCAGAAGGCCAAAAAAGAGATGAGGCAGTGTTTGAAGGGAAGCATTGGTGACCTCCAAGGTAAATATGCTTGCTCCACAGAACTTCTGAGAAACTGATTTCAGAAGCAGCAGCAATCTGGCAAGTTCAGCCATCTTTCAACTCTAGCTGTACTCAACATGGAAAATAATGGATAGGCACTAGACTTCTTACCGATACTTACACAAACAGGGCATCCCACTGGCAGTAGAACTGCCTTTGAAAACAAAGGGAAAGAAGCAAGTAATTTCCAGGCTATACTTGCTGACATAGTACCCCAGTACTTTCCAAGTCGAAGTTCTGTTTAGTTACAAAAGTGATGAGTGAAGACGTACACACGTATAGATACACCAACAAGAACCAGCAATATAAAATCACGGACAGATAAACCACCCGTAGATATTTTTATATGATGCCAGTTACAAACAACACCTTAGACAGCTGTTGCTTTTACAAGCTGGACTACAAAGAAGGGATTTGTACACTGAAGTACCAGCATTTCAGAACACCGACTAAAATCCTAAGAAAAATCTTAAATGCTGCTTCTGAAGGAGGGTTTATGTTCAGAGAACATATACTTTTCTGTATTCGAAAACTTCATGTTTCTTATAGAAATTAAATATTTCATTGCATTAAATCAAACTAAGTTGCCCCAAAAATATTGTCTTCCCCAAGGTATCTCTCTGTAATAACTAATTTTTACTTATGGGGAAAGAAGGGCTGATGGCAGCTGTATCTTTCCCGCTGAGTAAGCAGAGCAAATCAGCAAATGCTGCGCAGGCTTATTGCAACATTTCTTTTTCAGTCTCTCAAGTGCAGAGGCTGACATCACCCAACCCATTCCTTCCTGACTCACCCCCTGGAACATTTTGAATCTCATCTGCCAGAAATTTCACATTTTTTGCTCATTTCAAATGCTTTTAATTTATGATAGTATTTTTCTCTGCTGCTTGAATTGCTGTCACACAGCACTACATGTTTTAGCTTGACTTTCTTCCTGCTGTGGATTTCCTTATTCTACCAGAACAGCTATTTTTGTGACGCATCACCTGGTCCCGTCTAGGAAGTGCTAGTACTTGGTCTTGTCCCCAGAGAGGAAAGTGAAGTGAAAGCAATAGTCTTGGCCCTAACCACAGAATTAGAAGTCCCAGTCTCATGATGTGCATCTGGGGAGATGGCTAGGAAAGACCAAGCACAGATACAGTCCAAAATAAAATGAATAGTCAAGTAATAACGTCCTGAGACAGATCTATTCTAAGCATTCTCTGTAACTGCAGCTCAAAACAGCAGGGAAGATAGAAAATACTGCAGTCAATACAGCATGCTCACCAAGCATTTCGATCAACTCTGGTCAAACTGTTGTGTTTCTTGGGTCTTTCATTGACCAAGCCCATAGGGAATGATTACAACAGTCCAGCTGGATCAGCCATCCAGTCTCTCACACAATGGCAATTCACTCTTCAGGCTCTCTTCCCCTGAAGAATGCATCAGATGGACCATCATTACTGCAAAACCTTACTGGTGTTGCATCTGTGTCGCTGCATCCATATATTGCACTAGTTCATGAGCGGGATCTATCAACAGTTAGATTAACCATTTAAGAATGTATTAACAGTGATTTAACTGGGCAGCTTGTTTGTTCAACAGGCTTTGCACAGGCTCTTTTCAGACCTCAGCTGGGAGAGAATCTTGCATCCCTACTTTAAAATTTAGCCCCAGACTACACACCTAGTGTAGACAACCTTTTCCTGGCCAGCAGGTCAAACAGATCTTCCTTCCAAATCTACCTGTGATGACGAGTGAAATAACAGTCAGAAAGCTTCCTTGCGAACAAGCAGATTAGGAAGGCTTCGTTTCTGCACAAGTATTTATGCGTTTCGAACAGTTCTTCATAAAATCCCGAAAGGGATGTTTTGGCTATAAATCTTCTCTGATTCTTGGATCCTACTGCCCAAACCCAGTTTCGTGGCCTGGGAGGTGGAGGGACTGTTTAAGCCACCATCTTCACAGCAACCCCCACCTTCATCCGCCCAGAGAGGGGGAGACAAGGGGTTTTACCTCATCTGGAAGGAGTGATTTGCCTTCCTGTCCCCCCCAACAACCCTGTTGATTCAACTCCAAATAGTCATACCACAACCAGTCTTCCCCGTGAGCAGACAGACACAACGAATGCAATGTAGTCATAAATTCTTGGGGAGCAGACCAACTGACATCACAGCCATTAAACTCTGGTCTCATCATTTTACATGTGTGAAGACATGCGAGGGTATTTTTGGGCTGTGTTCCTCCACACCGTGAGAGACGAGGCTATTACATTTAGCTGTTCTCAGAGCAAGTATGATTGCAATGACACTACGAACCGATGCGACTATTTATACATGCAAATGCCCAGCACATCTTAGGCTCTGGCATTATCAAAATGCTCTCCAGCACCCAAGACTCGCAGCTATTTCCCTTCTCCCTGTAAACACTCCCCACCACTCCCCTACACTCCCCTTACCACCTCACTTTTTTGTGCCTCCTTAGTAGAAATTAATTTCTTCTGGGAAGAAGCATGCCGCTCTTGGGAAAACAAAGCCTTCCCCTCTGGGAAGACAGCTGAAGATCTCATTAAAACGGGTACCAAAGTAATGACTAATTTAAAACCACACATCACCATTATGCAATTAAAACAATGAGACTATTAGAAGGCACAAAGTTATAACCCAGTAATTGTTGCTGTACACGTGGAGCAAGGTAGGCGAGCAGTTAGGGCTTCCCCGAGGTAAAGGAGGGGCAGGAACTTGAAGGATGTGTTGGCAGCACACAGAGGTCAGGGTATATTACTCAATGTCAACTCCATAGTAAAATAGATGCTTTGTTGCAGGAGCAAAACATCCGTTTTGCTTTGAGGTATAGGATACCTGTAAGTGAGTTTATCCTCCTGGACAACTCTGGTAGAGAAGAAAGGGATAGGAAGAAGTAATTTTCTTAAGCCACAAATCCTTTAAATGCCAAGAAACACGGATTTCTTCATAACACAAAAAGCAGGCATGGAAAGCAAATTGTGTTCACTTTTTACACACAAGATTTACTGGAGAGAAGATCTGTAACAAAATCATCGCTGGTTTATTTGTTCTTAAACAAATGAAACTCATCAGTATGCATCCTCCTAAACGGCTCTGTGGCCATCCATAATGTCAATCACGTGAAGACACTGGAGCAAAAAGAAACTCCTTTCAAACCGATCAAGTCCTTCCTTTTGGGCCAGGCCACAGGTTGATGCTGAGTTGTAAAGGTTTTTGCAGGGTTCATGTCTATTGATGAATTCCTCTGTGGTACTGGGAGACATTTTAAATAACTTGTGCTGCAGTACCAGTGAGACAGCATGTATATAACACACCCAGCAAAGTCCAAAAGGAAACTGGTTTCTGGGACCAGAAGCCCCGAGGGCATTTAAGGATTCTGTGAAGACATATCACTAATTAGACCTCGAGAAGAAAAATACTATTTTGAAGTTCTCCAATTCGAAAGAGGATCACTGGAGGAACACAGTGGGAAATGCAGGACCATTTGCAATTACATTATTGGATTATGTTTCATCAAATCTCCCACTGATCCCCCTGTCCTGCACAAATCTGGACAAGTAGGATTCAGATAGCTAAACATAAACATTCAGTGCCTTTGTGGCTGCTCACAAGATGTCCTACTTACTCTTCAGCTTCTACCCAAGAAGAAGGTGGATCAACTGTAGGTCATGTGTCATGCTGTCAGCCTCATACAGATGTCCTGGATTCCCTTGGACAGCCCCCTTGAAAGGCACCGGTCACCTACATCCAGGCAACCAACCCATGCCCAAGCTGTACTGTGTAGAGATTTAGCAAGGAATGCTACAAATAAACAGATCCAGAGCCAAAATACTCTGCACCAGACTTTTGCTTGTAGTTCCCTGTAGTCAATGAGCAACTGTAGCATGATTTGCTTCTCTATCCCAAGAGTTATCCTGCCAAGAAGTCAGGAAATTCCTGTAGGACACATAGCTGTTTTTTCCTCTTAGTATTTTTAGTATCAGAAGAACAAAAAAAGTTGCTCAGTTATTTTTTTGAGGTAATAAAAAGATGCAAAATGTTTAACAAGAAGAAAGAAAGAAAAATCACAATAACCTAAATTAACCAGATCTCTTTTACTTCTCTGCTTACAAAAGCCAAAAGATTAAGCATGCTACATACCACATGCATGGAAATAAGATCCACATGATACATTGCAGAGATATGATACACTGAATGTCACCTGCCCTATCCTACCTACCTACTCCCAGGAAGCAAGGAACACCTGCAGCAGTCCATGCTGCTGAGCAAATGTTCACAACCTTTTTATTTTGGGATTTATTATAGTGTGGGTTTTGTTGTTTGTTGGTTTGGGTTTTTTTAAAATCAGCCTGCTAGAGAAGTGTTTCATTCTTTCATATGGTGAAATTACAAAATTGTATGACAAAAGCAAAGAAGGTTGCAGTTGCCTGAAATTATGGCGATTAGGAAAATTACTAAGCAAAAATTGACTAAAATAGGGCGGCAAGACTCATTCAGCCCTTTACAGTCAGACGGGCCCAACTTCTGTATCAATATTCTTGACAGCATCTTTCACTCGACAAGATCAGAGGACCAGCAGAAGAGCACGCGGAGGGGAACACCACACTGAAGCAAGCACATGTGGTACCAGCAGACGCAGCCCCTCGGGCCAAAGGCAACGCTGCTCTACAGCAGGGGCAATAAGCATCGAGGGGATGGAAGGAAGCATCAAGAAGAGGTGCTCTAGGGCTGCTTAATTAAGTAAGGAGGCGGGTGAGCAAAACCACCACCATGGACTTCCGGAGGGCAGACTTTGACCTGTTCAGGACACTGGTTGAGAGAGTCCCTTGGGAGGCAGTCCTGAAGGGCAAAGGGGTCCAGGGAGGCTGGGCATTCTTCAAGACGGAAATCTTAAAGGCCCAGGAGCAGGCTGTCCCCATGTGCCGTAACACGAACCGGCAGGGAAGACGACTGGCCTGGCCGAACAGGGAGCTTTGGCTGGGACTCAGGAAAAAAAGGAGAGTTTACCACTTTTGGAAGAAGGAGCAGGCAACTCAAGAAGAGCACAGGGATCTTGTCAAGTCATGCAGAGAGAAAATTAGAAAGGCAAAAGCCCAGCTAGAACTCAATCTGGCCACTGTTGTAAGAGATAATAAAAAATGTTTTTACAAACACATTAACAACAAAAAGAGAGCCAAGGAGAACCTCCCTCCTTTATTGGATGTGGGAGGGAACATTGCCATCAAGGATGAGGAAAAGGCTGAGGTACTTAATGCCTTCTTTGCCTCAGTCTTTAATGGTCAGACCAGTTATCCTCAGGGTATTCAGCCCCCTGAGCAGGAAGACAGGGACGGAGAGCAGAATAAACCCCCCATAATCGGGGAGGAAGCAGTTCACAACCTGCTATGCCACCTGGACACTCACAAGTCCATGAGGCTGGATGGGATTCACCCGAGAGTACTGAGGGAGCTGGTGGAGGAGCTTGCCAAGCCACTCTCCATCATTTATCAGCAGTCCTGGTTAACAGGGGAGGTCCCAGACGACTGGAGGCTTGCCAATGTGACGCCCATCTACAAGAAGGGCCAGAAGGAGGATCCGGGGAACTACAGGCCTGTCAGCCTGACCTTGGTACCAGGGAAAACTATGGAGCGGTTCATCTTGAGTGTGCTCAACAGGCAAGTGCAGGCCAGCTGGGGGATCAGGCCCAGCCAGCCTGGGTTCATGAAAGGCAGGTCCCGCTTGACCAACCTGATTTTCTACAACCAGGTGACCCGCTTAGTGGATGAGGGAAAGACTGTAGACATCATCTACCTGGACTTTAGTAAAGCCTTTGACACTGTCTCCCACCGCATTCTCCTAGAGAAGCTGGCAGCTCATGGCTTGGATGGGTGTACTCTTTGCTGGGTAAAAAACTGGCTGGATGGCTGAGCCCAAAGAGTTGTGGTGAACGGAGTTAAATCCAGTTGGCGGCCGGTCACAAGGAGTGTTCCCCAGGGCTAAGTTTTGGGGCCAGTTCTGTTTAATATCTTTATCAATGATCTGGACGAAGGGATCAAGTGCACCCTCAGTAAGTTTGCAGAAGTGTTGATCTGCTGGAGGGTAGGAAGGCTCTGCAGAGGGACGTGGACAGGCTGGATCGATGGGCTGAGGTCAGCTGTATGAAGTTCAACAAGGCCAAGTGCTGGGTCCTGCACTTGGGTCACAACAACCCCATGCAACGCTACAGGCTTGGGGAAGAGTGGCTGGAAAGCTGCCCGGTGGAAAAGGACCTGAGGGTGTCGGTTGACAGCCATCTGAATATGAGCCAGCAGTGTGTCCAGGTGGCCAAGACAGTCAATGGCATCCTGGCTTGTATGAGAAATAGCGTGGCCAGCAGGACTAGGGAAGTGATTGTCCCCCTGTACTCGGCACTGGTGAGGCTGCACCTCGAATCCTGTGTTCAGTTTTGGGCCCCTCACTACAAGAGAGACATTGAGGGGCTGGAGCGAGTCCAGAGAAGGGCAACGAAGCTGGTGAAGGGTCTGGAGCACAAGTCTTATGAGGAGCGGCTGAGGGAACTGGGGTTGTTCAGCCTGGAGAAAAGGAGGCTGAGGGGAGACCTTATCGCTCTCTTCAACTACCTGAAAGGAGGTTGTAGAGGGGTGGGGGTCGGTCTCTTCTCCCAGGTAACAAGTGATAGGACGAGAGGAAATGGCCTCAAGTTGTGCCAGGGAAGGTTTAGCTTGGATATTAGGAAAAATTTCTTTACTGAAGGGGTTATCAAGCATTGGAACAGGCTGCCCAGAGAGGTGGTGGAGTCACTGTCCTGGAGGAGTTCAAAAAACGTGTAGATGTGGCACTTTGGGACATGGTTTATTAGGCATGGAGGTGTTGGGTTGATGGTTAGACCAGATGATCTTAGAGGTCTTTTCCAACCTTAATGATCCTATGATTCTAATTAGGAATAGGACGCACGAAGCTTCAAAATGACTACTGCCACAACCTTCTCTGGGTGGGAAAAGCTATTTTGTAAGACATTCCTGTGCAGCAGCAGCGTGAGCTCTGTAAAAATTTCTAGGAACGTAGCCTTTGCCCTTGTTATGTTCTGGTCCTCATTGTTTCAGTGCTACTACCTTACATTAGTCACATCACCAGTCCTGGCTAGATGGTGACAGTTCACCCAGAGAAGCCACACGACAACACGTTTACCAACTGCTGGCTTGATTTAACGCCCCACCTCCTCTTCTGCCTGAGAATTAATCAGTTTGACCCAAATCCCCAGTGGTTTTTGCTGTGTATGGAAGGGAAATCCCAGGACGCTCAGAGCCTGCGGCACAGCAGGGCACCGCTCACGTCCGACCCCTACGCTGCATCTACGCTAAAAGCATCACAGCGCCGCGGGCATGCAGCGAGCGCAGAGCGGGTACACCATGGCTAGTGAAAGGTGCTGCCTTCAGAATAGCTGTTGTTCAGGAGTTAATGCGGAAAAGCATAGCTGAAAACAACTCTGAAGTGTATTAAAAGATGAAAGGGAGAGGCTTTGAAGAGTAAAGGCAATGTTTACCCAGCTTTGCCTGCAAGGCAGGGAACAAGGGAAAACCAGAAAACTGAAAGTCTGTTGAGACAGGATCTAGGCAATATTTCATGAAACATAGCAATGCAGTGTTGTGATGCTACTCCAGCTTTCTACGGGGCTATCCCTTATTGATTGTACCATAAACATATCTTGAAAGAAAAAAAGCTAAAAAAGAAGCAAAACCCAAAACAAACAAAAAACCCCACCAAACCTGCATCATTCAAATAAATTACTATCTTATTCAAGTATAAAAACTATTGCAGCAGATTCTATCACAAAACAGCTAATTTTAGGAAAGAGCATCTGCAAGCTGGCAACTGCTGTTTTGCAATATTATAGAAGCACTAATCTGTAATTCCAATAGCTCGGCTGATAACAGTTAACTGCAGTTAAACTACAGAGACATAAATGAAAGAGGAACCAGGATACCAATATAATTTATAATGGATTTGCCACTTGTATGAACATTTGGAGGTACTTGATTAAACAACTACTTCTGTCTATGTTCACAGATAGTGTCTTGTTTTCTATTTCACAAGTTCTCTGGGACCAAGGACTGCCTTCTTGCCTGTATTTGCACAGCGCCTACCATGGGGCACAAGTAACTGGATGAGGCTTCTAGGTGCTACTGTCTTCTAAATACACTATAGCGTTGGGAGAGATGATGTTGTTACTACCTTAGTAGTAATATTTTCAGAACGTTTACCTCCTTTTAAAAAAAATTCCTTAAACATAATTATTTTGCAAATAAAATTTAAAATCATAATAATCTATAATAAAGCTCACATGTATTATATGCCCTTAAAAGTATATGAATACAGGCATGGTGCACCAATGCAAGTTTCTTAAATTGAAATTCATTAAAAGGTAAATACTTCTTAGATTCTATATAAAATATGCATGATAAACAAGAGACTCTTGGATTTCAAGTCAAGCATTATAAACATAGCATAATACCCTAGGCTGAAGTAGGCATAAATATTATTTTCATCTTCTATACCAAAATAAGTGTTTCTATTTTTCCTAAAGGAAGTCCAGTTTGTGTGGTGCAGGAAAGCTCTGCCTTGCATTACTTTTAGTTTCAGTTTTCCCTAGCACAAACAGGAAGACCGTCCTCCTGAGCTGTTTCTTGTCAATGTGAGAAGCAGAGTGGGCAATGAAAACTCAAGCTGCTGTTTTCCTTGGGCAATGGGTGATGCGGGCATGTGCCAAGTGGGGGCTTCAAATGCACCCGAGCGGGCCAGACCCCGGTCCTCAGGGGCCTGGCTCCACACCTCCGTCTGCCTTTACCTTTTCACCACTGCTAGTAGAATTGGGCAATATTTACCTAAAATTGCCACATCCTCAAAGGGGCTGTGAGAACACCCAGCCCGTCACGCTGATCTGATGGCGACTGTATGTCTCTATGGGGCCATCCCAGCGGGTGGGTGCGAGACAACAAGCAAACACGGGTGTTTCAAGGAAGAGCGCAGGCAGCTGCCTACGTGCCTCTGTGCCTAATTCCAGAATGCGGCCCAAGGCAAACCCAGCAACTCAATCACTGGAGCTTTCTTTGGTTTATAAATCGGTTAGTTTTAATTGCACGCTGTGTTTTCAGAGGCTTTCTTCATATGTATCCAAAAATGCTCAGGCTGCTTAATTTAAATAACACACAGCATTTAAAAACAACAATAAGGCAGTCTCCTGACTAACACAAAAGGTACAACAAATACAATGTATTTAATATAAAATTATGCCATTACATATTTATATGTATATATATATACACATATATATGTGTATATATATACACATATGTATATAATGTGTATATACATTATATATTTATATATTATTATATGCAATAACGTGTATGGTTATATAACATATATAGGTAATAATATGACATACATACACGCAGAGCTTTTGCACACATCAAGGTCATAGTTGCCAAAGGTGGTGGACTCACTTTAGCAAAACAAAAAGCCTGGGTTCAAAACAAGATTAATAATTTTTTAAACCAAAGTTTCTTACTGCCTGGCGTTAATCATTACTAAGAGTAGTCACGTAGCCGTAAATCACAGGGGAGTCCTCCGTCAAAGAGCAGGGGAATAAATACTCTTGAAAAGCCGGGGCGGAACCAAGCCCTGCTCCAGCCGGCAGCTCTGCAGCGGGGCTCGCTGGCTGCACCCAGGCTCTCCCAGCCGCTGCCTAAACCACGGCTTATCCCGACGAGCTCAGGCAGCGCCTCACCGTCACCGGGAGCCCGGAGGAGGACGGCTCTACCCACCCAGCCGCGCCGGCGCCTGCGGCTGCGGACACACGCACACAGCCCCAACAGTCCCGCCCCGGGCGCCCGGTGGGCTCTGCCGCTGTACCGGCAGCCGCGCCGCGGCCGCTTCCCCACCTGCTCCGCGGCGGCTCCGGGTGCCGCGGCCGGGCCGGCTCCCCCCGAGCCCCTCGGGAGGCCGGAGAGGCTGACACCGGCTGACACGGGCTGACAGGCTGACACGGACTGACAGACCGACACCCGCCGACACCCGCCGCCCCACTCACCGCTCGCCGCCGCCACGCACAGCCCCAGCGCTGCCGCTCCCGCCGCCGCCCATAGGCCGGGAGGAGGCGGTGCGTCACCAGCAGTGGGCGGGGCTACGCTCCCCCGCCCCGCCCACCGCCATTCCGGGGGCGCCGGCAGCGGGGGGGCAGAGGGCGGGGCTTCCGCGGGGGAGGACGGGGAGGGGGCCGGCAGCGAGCGGGGGCGGCTCGGCTGGGCTCGGCCGGGCTCGGCTCGGCTGGGCTGGGCTGGGCTGGGCTCGGCTCGGCTCGGCTCGGCTCGGCTCGGCTCGGCCGGGCTCGGCTCGGCTCGGCTGGGCTGGGCTGGGCTCGGCTCGGCTCGGCTCGGCTCGGCTCGGCTCGGCTCGGCTCGACTCTGCCCGCCGGGTGCCGAGGGGAATTCCCGGCGGCTGCTTAATTTTTAAGCCCTGTGTTCCGCACCTGTATTCTGGAAACCCAGAGGCGCAAAGAATGGCTTTCCTCAAAAAGAGTTATTTTTAGGAGCCTTTTAGTTAAGGGGGGGAAAAAAAGGAAAAGAAAAAAAAGAGAGAAATTAAGATTGATAAATCAAATTAATTTTTTAGGGTTTTTTTTTTTTTACGGTGAATAAAATCCCTTCTGAAGGTCTATTTTCAGCTTTATTTGATTTCTCAGGAAATCAAAATACCAATACTTTTGTTTCCTTACTGGTTTTGTGTATTTTCCCTAGATCACATCTTTTCCCTAGATGTTAAAGTTCCAAGAGGGATTTGAAATACATGACTAACATGGTGTGCCAGCGCTTGGAGACGATCTTGGAAATAGTACGGTACCTTTATGCCACATCTCTGGAACCCCGGATTCGTGGGGTTTGGAATCTGGCTCCCGAAAAGGAGCTTAATGAGCTCGGGGAAATCATTTATCTGTGAGAATGCTTGTCTCTTGCTGCTGAGGCTGTTCTTGTGTGCTGAAATTGTTATAAGAGGCATAGATAAAAGTGCCTGAGGAAATATCCACTAATTAGAGTGGAAGGAAAAGAGTTAGTTTTCTGTTACAACAAGAAGTAGTAAGGGTTTCTGCTTCTGAAGAGCTTGAATGATCTCTACTTATCTATGTACTGATAAAGAATCACCAGAGAATCTGAGCAACTTCTCCTTTTTTAAAAAGGGGAAATAATTTGAATACTGTTACACATATTTACTTCATTTCTAAATACTGAAAAGCCTAGCATCTTTTCTTTTCTTAGTCTTTTTTAGGTAAACTATGGGCTGATTTTTCCCATAAGATATTAAAATATGAAGCAAGGTCTTGGATAAAAATTCTGCTAAAAGAAAATAATTATTATTAATGTCTTGAGTACCCCAAACCTTTCCTCTGATAAGAGTCCTTAAGCAAAACACTACAGAGACATGTAGAGATCAATATGAACAACAATCTATTCATAATAACAGAGTACAGAGAATTACAGGGGGGTTACATGAGGTGTCAACATCAGCCTTTTTCCCAGAATATTTGCCACTTTTGGTAACAGTGGTTCAGCATCGCTGGCAGCGGAGACCTGGTGTGTGTGTAAACAGGGCTCTAAGCGGCTGCTGGCGTCTGTCCCGTAAAGTTGTATAGAGCCCATTTTTGTGAAAATGGTGAAAGCACCGAGGCTGGACATGACCTTTTTTGCTATTACTGTCAGATGCTGTGCTGCGCAGCGGCTCTGAGCCACCATCCTGTCCCAGAAATGATTCACGACGGAAGGCCAGCATAGGAGAAGACTGGAGTGAAAAAGGAAGAATGAGGGTAACTGGCAACTAAATAGCTCTCCGTGGCATTGCTAGTATAAATGCATTTTCAGAAATCAGATCTTTTTTTTTTATAATCTAGCATAATAAAAATTATTATCAATGAGATTTATAAATCTTAGTTATCTCTGCATAAATGTGAAATAGTGCTACCTCTAAGCCACGCAATTTTGCCAGTAAAAAATCGTAATTAGATATAGTTAAATTTAGTGAACAGAGGCTGTACAGGGAAGTGTTCTTGAAAAAGGAAAGAACAATTATGACAGGGAACAGTTTTTTCTTTCAGAGAAGGTCTGTTCAAACTTCCAAACTGCTTGTTTAATTTCAACCCTTAATTCCTTTTCCAGGCTTTTTTTGTTCTGTCCTACTTCAGCGTCCTACTGAATTACCTTCTTCCATAAAGATATGGTGTGCGGATATTTTCCAGGAAAGAATGGAGACTGGAAGACAACAGACCTTACTAAGATGACTGTTTGCGGTGAGCAGCAGAACGAACATGTGAATGATGCTCCTATATGAATAGGAAGGAAGAAAAGTTCTATAGGAAAGCTTGCGTCAAAAGGGCTGGATGCCGATCATCACAACATCCACATTTCGTGGTTCTGAAGTGGAAGATTGTCCAAGACCTCCTTGATGAATTTCCTCAAAAGGGTGGTGTTTTTTTTCCATAGCCTAGTTTGGTCAATGCACCCAGTTTTTGCTAGCATAGACAAAATTTTCCTAATCTCAGTTATCTTAATTGATGTTTCCTAGTTTGTGTTCTGTTCTCCATTTATTAATGGATGACTGGGGCCGTATGCTCCAACTCCTCTCCCTTCTTCCTTGTGCCAGCAAAACAAGCTCTAAATTTGCCTTGAGCTATATAACTCTGTCTGGTGAGAGATCCAGAGGAACCTGTCGGTTATTGCTCAGAGCATCTACCACTGGACCTACTGCAGGGGAAATAGCTACCAGCTCAACAGCAAAATTCGGGATTATTGCAGCTGCTAAATAAAAAAATATAAAATATAGCATCCTAGGCAAACAACAGGAAAGACTGAGGAGGCAGAAGAAAAACAGGGAGGCGAAAAAGACCAAAGGGCTGGAAAAAGGGGATTAATGTCCTGAAGAAAGGGCTAGAAATTGGAGGCAAGGGGGAGTTTTATAAAACTGATGTTGCCAATTTAGTTCTGTTGCCGGTGGAGAATTTGCATAGAGGAAATTCCTGTGCATTTTCTGTGAAGTTCTCATGCTATTTTTGTCCAGCTCTTTTCACGCCAGCAGCATTGTGTCCTGACATGATGTCCAAGAATGCATTTGCATCAGTTTTATGTGAGCCTTTCTCGGGGTGCAGCCGTAGTGCTGGTATGAATGATGGGGGCCTGCTGCTGGCGTTGGCTGACCCAGTGGTCCAAGGGGACTTCTCCCTCTACTCCAAGAACTTGCCTTTCAACACTGTGATAAACTAATTGCTCTTCAGGGAGTTATTGAAGAATAAGGCATTTTCTCCATGTTTTGGCCAAAAAAAGGGGGACTTTATTCCACAACAGCTCTCTCTCAATATTTCCACTGCAATAAATTATTACTCTGCTATCATGACATCAGTTCGACTTACTTCAGATTAAATCTGCCACAGCTATGGCCGTCCATTTACTCAGAAGGGCAAACTTGAGTGTGCACCTACGTTAGCATTTTGTTTCAGATCAGGATCATTTTGTGGGGCAGCCGCAGAAGACGCCGAAGAAATGTTTCACCTGAAACATAACCAAAAGCTGCAGTCCAACCACTGATGGAGCCAGCCGGGACCAAACCCTCCAGAGCACGCAGAGGGTGAAGGTTAGGTTCTCCGCACAGTCTGGTTTGCACTGCAGAGCTTTTCCTGTTGCATCCTGCTGCTTGCTAACATAGACATAGCCTAAGTCACAGAGTGATTAAAATGCTGGTTCTGTTACCGCATGTTTATAGTCCATCAACTGTTTCATTAGACCGGAATAAAGCTCTGCATCTAGAAAATGCTACAGGACTATTTGGGTGCAGACTGCTTGATCACATCATGAAAAATTTCAGATACCAAGGAAAATTCCTGAGTTTGCAAGGTATGTTTCTTTGAACTAGAGTTAAATAACAAACACAAACGGAGTATTATGGACACAAAGTATGTTTTTAAAACTCTCCTATAACTTTAGCTCTCCTCTTTATAGCTAAAGAGCGGAGGAAATCACGCATCATTAGGCTAGGGTGGACTTCTTAGGTATTACTTTTAGGACACACCAATAAATAATGACAGCAGTTGTGTCACTGATTGCAGTTCTAAAAGATGCTCAGTGCTTTCATGTTGTGGAAGATGTAAGGATTAAGAAAAGAGTGAGAAGAAGAAAGGAAGGAACTCTGCAAATATTTCGCATTATTTGGTTTGTATTTTGTGGTGGAAAACAATTGTCCCTCAACCATGTTGTCATGTTGTATTTGGCAAGTAGTGATTTCTTTGTAGCTTGTTTGCAATAAAGCATGAAATGAACACATTTGCCGGTGTGCTGCTAATAATTTTTATCCCTTTTCCAAGTATGTATAACAATAAGCAGTTGAACGTATTTCAGTACTCCTACCTGCAAGTAGGACGTTCCCTCAAGCAGCTCGGATGGATGTTCTGATATCTAAAATTGCCGGAGGAATGAAACTGTTGGCTTTGGTTTGTCCGTTTATGTGAGCATGGCTAAGGCAGGAGTTTTGGCTAGAACAGGCAAGTTGTCAGTACACTGGACATTTTAGTGCCATGAAGGTAGTAGCTTTAAACTTGATTTTGCAAGTGCTGTGCTCTCATATTCAGTAATGTCTGCTAAGTTTGCAGTCTCAAAGGTGCCTGGCTTAGAAAAACAAAGTCTGCCCAAGCAAAATTGGGTCAGACTGTGGGAGGGAGAGGATTATTTGGATTTGCACGTAATATGAAAAAGGACTGTTTATTTTCTTTCTTTTTTTTTTCTTTTTTCCCTATAATTCCAGTTTTCTGTATTAGATCTGACCTGAAGACAAGCTAAAATGGAAGGCCTCGGGGTTCTAGCAGGAAGAGGAAGAAAGTTATCAATTGAGGAGAAAAGAACCATTAATGAAATCTCTACGCCATCTTTTCAACTCAAGCAGAAGCCAAATGCCTTATTAAAAACTGAAAACCATCAGAAAGAGCTATGATCCCTCACCATCCTTGGTGTTGCAGAGAGTTGTCTGGCCAACCTGCAAGACTTGTATGATATTCTGCAGTAAAAATAAGCAAGCGTGAAAGAAATAGGAGTATTTTTAAAGCGACTCCTCCTTTACGTGTTTGATAGAAGCAAAGGAATACAGACTTTCTTTTCCCTTCTCCCCTCTAACTTTGTTTCTTACAAGGTCTTTGTTGTTTCCTCCCTTTATTTCTAGGCAATTTTTGTTCTGTTTAGTTTTGTTTCTTTAGGTCAGATTTAACAAAATAACATAGAGTCACTATGTTTATTTGCACAGATCCAAATTAAAATTGGTGCCGAGGGCAAATGCTAGAGTAACCAAATATACAGGCCTCAAATTTTCCTTGATATTTATGACTATTTCAGAGAAGATAATACTAGTGTACAGCAGTGGTTGACTGGAAGAGCCTCAGGTGCTGTTTTTCCATCTTCAGTTTCTTACTGGTTGTGTGCTGGTTTCTTGCAAAATATTAGACCAGAACAATGTTTTTCTTGAAGGGCATTCCAGCTGAATGTTTATTTCTGTTTCTCCCAGTTTCCCCTCCTACTTCTGGCCCTTTGTACTGGGATGCAAGGCACAAAGGCCAAGGAGCTGGCTGCCCTCTTTTCCCTGCCTACACCAGGGACTCGCCAGTCCCTCAGCTCTCTGTAGTCGAGGCAGATACAAACATCTCCTTCAGACGATTCAGACTGACTAGGATTTAATTTGTCCTCTGAAAACGCCTGTGCCTCCAATGTCCGCAAAGGCAGCCAAAGGCAATTCTATACCTCGAGTGGGATGCGGCTGGGTCAGACTGGCTATAAAGCGGTAGTTTTTTCTTCTGGCTTGCAGAGGCTTGGCCATGAGCTGGCATTTGGTTAGCACAGAAAACGTACATGTCATACGAAAGGCAATATCTTTGTGGACTACTGTCTACTCCTCACCATTGTCCTGATACATGCATAAAAAGAGGTGGAATAAGAACAGACTTGCGATATTCTCAGTCCAAATACTCTCGGTTAGTAAGTACCTTTCCTGTATTTTTCTTCTGTTTTTCCTTTTGATGCAAAGAAACCCGCGATAAATTCCCATGTGCCGTTTATTCCACATCTGGGGAAAAAAAAAAACATTAAAAAGTTAGCCATTCTTTATAAACTTTAGAGGGAGCCCTGCTTTAAGCAGGTTGTACATGTGTATTTCCAAATGAGCATCTGTTTCCTTTGGCAGATTACCCCACAGTTCCCACCACACTCCTGAAGCCTGGGGAACTTGCCTCTTCTGCTGGCGGTACCCCGAGCCCGAGGGGCAGGTGGGTCTGGCCCAGTGAGGTGACCTCTAGACAGTTCTGTGTGATGACTTGCTAGGGGAACTTTTTGTTGCCTGCGGGCAGAAGGAAGTCAGAGCACCGGCAATGGGAACCAGGGAGAGCCGATAAAGAGGCTGGGAGGAGTTAGTCGTTTTGAGAGGCATTTGCATTGATTCTTTTTATCTGAGATGAGCAAGGATGGGAGAGGTCCAGTGGGTGGTCAATATTTTAAGAGAAGCTGTAGCAAGGTGGCTATGAACGAAGTTGGAAGACAATCAGGAACAGCAGAGATGTAATTAGGAGAAGTGGGTTTGGAAAGACCCAGAATTATTGGGTCTGGCATTACTGACAGAGTGGTTGTATTACTGGGGAAGGGACCTGTTTTCAGCTGGAGAGCTTGCTCTTGTTCTAATTACACGCTAAACGAACATTTCCCATTGGTACTTTGACAGCAAAGGGTCAGGGCTTACGCCTGTGCCGAAGATGTGGCAGCTGAACAAGTTACCGTGCATCAGCTGAGTTACACTGACTCTGGTGCTGGTTCATGTGAATGCTGTATCGTACAATCTAATGTAGCAGGAGACAAGAAAGATTTAAGCTAAATGCGATCATCTTGCCTTCCCAGTGCTCTGAGGTCGTGTCTGTGGGTGGCTCCCACCAGGCCAAGGACACACGGAACTTGGTCCCTTGCAGGGCTTCTCCTGCCATTACCCTCCCTTGGCCCTGTGCCCTGGTTACATGCAGGGTTTGTGCTGGTGTAAGTGCCGTTTAGGGGGGGGTAATCTTTTACTAGAATAAAGATACCAGTACAATTCCTAGCACTCATGTATTATGCTGTTTTAAAGCTATCACACATTAGTATCACTTACCTTCTTCCTTAGCACAGGCATAAGCTCATCTATATACCCTCCTAATGCCAATGTAATGAACTCTTTCAGTTCATTAAAGGCTTTATTATTTTAGACACACCTGCGTAGTTAGAGTGGTACTACTCTCATGTGGTAGTACGACTCCCATACGTAGACAACCTCTACTACAGCATTTAACATGTCAATGGCTGTCAGTTTTAATTATATCAATACCTCATTGCTGCAAATAAACATTACAAGTACACGTGGATGAAATCTACTAAACCAGCTGGCTTGTTAAACAGAGGAGATGGGCAAGTAAAACCATCTGGTGTTCAGAGTCCCCTCTTGACACTGTATTTTAGGGGGTCTTTAGTTCTTTCAGTAGTAAGTCAAGTGGATCAGGTACCTCTCACTGCCTGGCACAGCTACATCAGGCAGGCTTTGCCCTCCCTGTCGCCCGTGTGTTCTGTCCCTTTTAGAAGAGTGTATCCGTTGCCTTAAAGGCATTACAGTGGAGAAATTGTGCTATTTTTTTCCGACTATTTCTGAAGTCTATATGGAGTCAGCAGTCGCGTCCATGTCATATTTGAACTTACAATAGAAATTACATCCTATGCACTAGTATATTTGAAACAGCTTTTTGATTGTCTCATAAACATCTGCAAGGCCATTTATGGCCACAAAATCATGTTGTAGGGTGTGAGTGGTGCTGGACTATTGTTGCTTCTTTGCATTTGGCAGCCCGAACTTTGTGAGCCTCCATGTGTGAGTTGCAGCAATAGCTCGGCACCACAAGCAGCTTCTGGCTAACTATGACCTCATCATGAAGCCATGCGGTCTATTGTTCCATTTCCTTCATTCTGTACGTTCACAATGAAGGAGTAGTGCACTTTGGATTGATCTATATAAGGTGGTTACTGTGAAACAATCTGAAGTGGGGAATCCAAAGCCCAGCAGCTATCCTGCACCAGTTACTCAAGTAGATGCTCTTATTTTCCATGATGGATGCCTTTGTTTGCTTTTAACATAGTTCACTTCTCATGTGTATTAAGCGAAACCACACAAATGCATACTTATTGCAAAAAAGTGTCCCCTCGGGGAGCTGTTGCAGAACAGATACTCTGCAGTAGCTGTTCTGAGCTCTCTCCTGTGTAGACAAGTCCTATGGTGTAGGTCATTGCTTTGTCTGCTCTTAATGACTTCATGTGAGGTTTATTCATTATATTAGGCGGCCAAAAAAGCTGAGGCCAAGGACTACCTGAACTGTGTGTTACTTAATTATACATGCTTTCAGGCATTTGAGTGACTCTTTCGTTTCCACCTGTGGCTTGATTCCCTCTTTCTGACTCCAAATTCTAAAACATTTGGGTTTATTTTTTAATTAATTACCTCGTAATCACTAGTGTTGGATATTAGTGTAACTACTGTGGTGGGAAGAGTGGTAAGAATTTCTTAGTTACATTATTAAAAAATTCATTGGTCTGACCATAGGATTTATTGGTAGAGCAATATTCTTGGAGAGGTTTGTAATGCCTCCTGTCTTAGCTCAGCTTGTGACGTGGGACTCGACCATGCGCTTGCTGCGATTTCGAGTAAGTATTTCCATGCTGTACTGTGCTGCACTCCCTCACTTCATTAGCACAGTTAAGCAAGAAACCAAAAGTCTTTTTGCAGTCATTTATTTATTTTCTCAGAAAGTTTTTATATTACTTAAATTTTTTTTTTTAAAAGCATTTTGCCCCTGTGTGTTGAGAGCATGGTAGTTGGACTTGCTGGTGTAGTTATGCTGATTACACTCTGATTACAGGTATGTTGTGTAATATCTGGGGTACAGTTAGAATTGAGATTTCAAGGGAGTACATAAGCAACTCTCCCCTGCCTGTAGCGCCCACCTACCTTTTCAGAGCATATTGTCTTTCATATATGCAAGAGTCCAGGCTTTTACATGCTGACCTCGAGTCAGACCAGTCTCAGCAACTACAAAATTAATTTCTCACTAAGTACAGGAAACAGAAAGACATGCAAATTTTAAGTGAGAGCCTGCTGAGTTGTCTTAATAGTCAGATATGACTGGATCAGACACAAGAAGATGAAGTTGGTTCCGGTTTTGTGCTTATTCAAAGTAGACGCAGGCAGCAAGCAGTCTGTAGCAGCTCTAATTGAGCAGCTTCAGATGGCAAGTAATAGAGGATGATAAGGAAGAGCAGGAGGCCTTCAATTGTTTGAACTTCAGTTCTCCACTAACAGAAAGTATCTCTTAAGTTTGTAATTCTGTCTTTGAAATTTCCTCCAGTGCTGCTTGCTTTATATACATACATTGTCCTCCACAAATTCAAGCTTTAGTACTGCCTTAAACTTCAATTTTGCTTTTGCAAAGCACCGCCTATCAAATCAAATCAAATCAAATCGCCTCTTTTTCAAAATACACATCTCTTATTTTAAGAGCAGTTAATATTCATCATGGGAAAGAGTGAGGGACTAGGAATCAAGCCTGCGATGGTCCCGGTGTTGTAGGTGTCTTGCAATTGTGTAAAGAAAAGTGAAATGCTCCATATCTGTTCTTTCCACATAACATCCCCAGTATATGCTATAACCATTCTATCCGTATGGATAAAGTGCTCTCATTTGTTTGCATTGTTTTTCTTCACTGTTTTTCTGCATCCTCAGCCTTGCATCAGCAGATCAGCTCTGTGACTCTAGTCCAGCATTTACGGATGTTATTGCAAAAGGAACAGGAACATTTCAGTAGGTGCTGCTTCAAGTGCTCTTTTAGCACAACTTTATTTGAAAGACAGGGATTTATCAGTGCGTAATCTTTTAAGCAATTTGATATAACTGCATTTTGCAGAGGCAACATTTCCAGCTGGTGAGAAAGTTTCCCAAATCTATGTTTACCAGCATTTGCTGTGGCTCTGTTGCTCTTGCATATATGCACAGCAAGCAAACTGCACATTAGTGTGTAACAGCTAGTCTGCAGTCATCCACGTCTGCTCCCAACTCCTCCTCCACAGCTGTCCTGGATGAAGTTAAACAGCTTCTGCCTCCTGCCCAAATGTTCAGTGTCCTGGTTTTGGCTGGGATAGAGTTAATTTTCTTCCTAGTAGCTGGTATGGTGCTGTGTTTTGGATTTAGTATGAGAATAATGTTGATAACACACTGATGTTTTAGTTGTTGCTAAGTGGTGTTTACACTGGTCAAGGACTTTTCAGCTTCCCATGCTCTGCCAGGTGCACAAGAAGCTGGGAGGGGGCACAGCCAGGATAGTTGATTCAAACTGGCCAAAGGGCTGTTCCATACCATATAACATCATGCTAGTATATAAACTGGGGGGGGAGTTGGCTGGGGGGCAGCGATCGCTGCTCAGGGACTGGCTGGGCATCAGTTGGCGGGTGGTGAGCGGTTGCATCACTTGGTTTTTTTTGTTTTTTTTT
Organism: Mycteria americana; assembly: GCF_035582795.1. Taxonomy (NCBI): domain Eukaryota; kingdom Metazoa; phylum Chordata; class Aves; order Ciconiiformes; family Ciconiidae; genus Mycteria; species Mycteria americana. The sequence goes on along the minus strand of NC_134366.1, from coordinate 37,645,547 downwards.
TTCCTGGGTTTTGTTCCTCTCTCTCTCTTTTGTTATTTTCCTTTTCATTACAATTTATTATTGTTAATAATAATAATAATCATCATCATCATTGTATTTCAATTATTAAACTGTTCTTATCTCAGCCCACGGGTTTTCTTACTTGTGCTTTTCAGATTCCCTCCCGCATCCCACCGGGAGAGAAGAGGGTGGTGGCCGCGTGGTGCTTAGTTGCCGACTGGAGTTAAACCGCGACATTCAGTAAAACCATTTGGAAGCCAAGGAAGCAAATAGTGAGTTGGATATTTAGAACATCACACTGCCACCAATGTGACTAGCAGCCATGAAATCACAAGCAGGAAGGTAACCATGACTGTCTCAAAAGCACCTTGAAGAGCTGTTCTTTTTCATCAGAACTGTTGGCAGGTTAAGAGAGTCCTTTACAATATCTTTGGTAAGGGATTTTAATATTCTAATTAATGTTCTCTTACATATCTATTCAATTTAAATTTAAACTTTTAAAACTTTATAATTTAGTTGTTGTTCATCCTAAAATACATTCGCAAACCAGCATGGACCTTGCGTGTCTGCCATGGGATGAAGAAAAACAAAGTCTCTTTATTCAAACCTCGAACCATATTTAAGCAGTTAGTATTGAACACTTACGTTACTAACTTTATTCCCCAGGCCACTTACTTCCCTCTAAATGAACACAACATCCTCTTCAGGGAGACACTAATCTTCATGAGAGCAGCTCCGACTGCTGATCTACTGGCAGCAAATAGATTCGTCACTAGAAAGCAAGGAGCACAATTGGATTCCTGAAGGAGACATCAGTGCCTGGAACCATCTTGAGGGAAGCCTCTGTTCACCTCTGAAATTCTTTGGCCACTGCTCGCCATTCCATTCTTGGGACTATCTCATCCCGAGTGGAGCATCACAAGGAGATGGCCGTACAGAAACAGCTGCTTTCATGATCCCTCTTCTCCAGTGCTGTCCACGTTATGTCACAGCGGCCAGGCTGGTGGCATCTTCCAACTCTTCAGTGTCATCCACGAAGATGAAGGCCAATACTCCTGAAGAACTATTCAGCATTAGTGGTTTTCAGAAAGAGGGTGCACAGTACTGTGAAAATGGCACCTAGAGTGTTAGCAGCAAATTGACTGTGGAGCACTGAACATGGAAAAATGGTACATCGGTAATTTGGTCCCAGTCCTTAGTATTCCAGTAGGCTGTAAACTGCATCCTGTGGGGCAGTCAAAGGGTATATCACTGCAGCATCGCACACCAGCTATGAATTCTTTACAGTTACGTGGTAAAAACCAAACATCACCTCCCAGGCACCAGTGCCTTTCTGAAAGGGGAGGAACAGACCGCGGCAATCTGCTGTTAAAACACAACAGCCTGGGGTCCCTTTAGCCAGGAAACTCTCGGAAGATCCAACAGGAGGGTGGCACAAGGGTGACTGACTCTCCGCAAGACCAAGACACCGTTCGCACCATGCACAACCAGGTGTGCTTAGAGATCTCCTAAGGTGGTTCTCCATCATTCTCTCCTCGTAGGTGCCTGCTCGGCCAGTGTGGGTACGGCCACTCCACCTGCTGGGGGCTGACAGGGCTGGGTGCAGGCAACTGCATGACTCCCAGGCTGGAGTGCCATCTACTGAATCACCACCACCATTGCCTATGGCAATTTGGTTAGGGTTTGTAGATTTAGCCACAGCATTTGAAATAAAAGCAGCTACACAGGAGGTGTTTTAATTATGTGTTATATCTAACAACATGTTTAAATGCTTAAACCTAGCAACTGTGTCTTGAACTACCCCTGAAGGATTAAAACCAGCTGTAAGTCAACAACTCATTCAAAAAAGATAGGTTTAACTAGTTTTTTTCTAAATTGAGGTGATAGCATACGTTTTCTAAGCAGTGATGTGCAGAATACTGCCAGGTGTGACACCTGTGGGTCTGTGACAATTAAAAGAAACAACAGAATTTCAAAGGGAAGCCCACGAATTCTGCTTTTTATCTAAGGACTACCGTGTATTATTCTATTAAAGCAAAAACTTTAAGCACCTCCGCCTGGATCATTAGTACTATGATTATTAACACTGGAACGACACAAGCACGTCTCAGGTGACTGGAAGCGTGCTGGCTGCACGCTGTTTCAGCTGGCTTTTGTTCAACAGAAATGTTGCATCTTGTCCAGGCTACTTGTGGTGCTCAGTGATGGAAGGAGCAAAAGGGTTTCCAGTTCTTAACCTTCCCAATACGTTCAGTACAAACAGCAGTCTGCAGTTCTGGGAAAACCAAGGTTGCAATTCATTGCCTGCCTTTGGATTGGTATTTTAAAAAGCGGGGGGAAGAAGTTCAAGCAGCCTTTGAATTTCAGACCATGGAAGAAAAAAATAAATTTAGCAGTCTCATGTTGTCCAAGTTGTCCAAACATATTGGTTCCTATATAGTAGCCTCCATAATTGTATTTATCTTGATTGGTGTAATTCTCTTGCCTTCTTTTGGAATGGATTGTCCCAAAAATGAGATATATTTTTAGCTTGCTGACCATAGCGTATGCACACTAAAGAGAAATTCTTATTGCCCGTGGGACAGAAAAAGACAATACAAATCAATATTGTAGTAGTAAGTGTTAGTGTTCCCTGTAGTTGAGAACTGCATTTCTGTATTTCTCAGTATTTTCCTGTTTTATTTGGGTTTAAATGTAGTCATCTAGTTTAAACTAGCTTTTGGGTGTCATTAAGTGAAAAGAAAAACACTGACTTTCTAGCATCAGTTACAGAATACTTGGAAATTTGCAACTTAGTCTATCAGGACGGACATCACTGAGAATTGTATTGAAATCAAAATCTGTAATTCCTAATTTCTTAAGGAAGCAAGTGCTCTTTATTCACCTTTACATATGTCTCAGGTGTATCTTTATAGTATCTTTTTCCTTAAATTTCCTCATCTGTAGAGTTGCACTGACCTATTTCTTTGTCAGATTTTATATTGCAGTTAGAGCAATGGGGTGGTTGCCCAATACAAAATCCTGAATTCAGAGACGTGCATTTTACTAGAAATCAGCCATGCTGTGACTTATCAGAATCAAGAAATGTTCACCGATAGCATCTGAAACTTTAGATTAATCAGATACAACAGATGGAATCGTGCAGAATAATCAGAAATGCTGCTCAGTAAAAGCCAGTGATGCTCCTGCAACAACTGCAGAATGTCTGTGACAACAAGGTGAGATGCTGTTTCTCCCTCGAATGCCTGATTTTACTGCCTTAATGGGATTTATGCTTAGTACAACAATGGGAGTATCAAATTTAAAGGTTCAGCACATAAAGTGATTGCTTTCCTTGCCCTGGTGAAAAATTTCTCCTTTCTAGTTTTACAGGTATATGTCTGTTTATTTCAATTAATCAAATACATGGAAATTAACTGAAAATCCAAACTGCAACTCTGCTCATACAATCCAAAATGAATTACTTAATAAAAGTACTATTTCCTAGTTATGCAAAGAGGCTTCCTTTATGTAACTATGATTTCACCAATATACGCTTTTCTGAAATATTAAGACTTAATGCTTGTCTGCAGAGTTTTTTGCTTTCAGGTCAATTGTTTCAAACGATGGTAAACGATCCACTGAACAGCAAGCCCTGAATTACAGTGCAGTGATCTGTGAGGTCTGGTGGAATCATTAGACCCCACCTAATTCATTATAACAGCTCCTTTACTGTGGAGATGGAAAACTGATGTGCAACTCCATGTGCAAAACTGATTCAGTACCTGGAAAAATTATGGAGAAGATCATGCTAGGTGCTACTGAAAGACATTTAAAGAACAATGCAATCATCAGGCACAGTCAACATGGGTTCACAAAGGGCAAGACCTGTTTAACTAATTTGATATCCTTCTACGATAAGGTCACCTGCCTGGTGAGTGAAGGGACGGTGGTGGATGTAGTTTTTCTGGCTTTTAGTGAGGCTTTTGATACTGTCCCTCACAGCATCCTTCTGGACAAGTTGTCCAGCTGTGAGGTGAGCAGGTACACAGCGTGCTGGGTGAAGAACTGGCTGAAGGGCAGAGCTCAAAGGGTTGTAGTGAATGGGGCTACATCTGGCTGGCGACCAGCGGTGCTCCTCAGGGCACAATTCTACCGCCAGTTCTGTTTAATCTTTTTATCAATGACCTGGATGCAGGAGTTGAATGCACCATTAGCAAGTTTGCTGATGATACTAAACTGGGAGGTGCTGTTGACTCTCTGGAGGGACAAGAGGCCTTGCAGAGGGATCTAGGTAGATTGGAGCATTGGGCAATCACCAATGGCATGAAATTTAACAAGAACAAATGTGGGATTCTAGGATGGAGTAAGCCCCGCAGGAAGGGACCTGGGGGTGCTGGTCGACAGCAGGCTCAACGTGAGTCAGCAGTGTGCCCTGGCAGCCAAGAGGGCAAACCGCATGCGGGGGTGCATCAAACACAGCACAACCAGCCGGCCAGAAGAGGGGATGATCCCGCTGTATTCAGCGCTGGTGCGGCCTCACCTGGAGTACTGTGTGCAGTTCTGGGCCCCACCATTTAAGAAGGATGTGAAGGTCCTTGAATGCGTCCAGAGGAGGGCAATAAAGCTGGTGAAGGGGCTGGAAGGAATGTCCTACGAGGAGCTGCTAAGGACACTGGGTTTGTCTGGTTTGGAGAAAAGGAGGCTGAGGGGCCACCTCATTGCTCGCTACAGCTTCCTGAGGAGGGGAAGTGGAGAGGGAGGTGCTGATCTCTTCTCCCTGGGATCCAGTGATAGGACGCATGGGAATGGGTCAAAGCTGTGCCACAGGATGTTCAGAGTGGACATTAGGATGCATTTCTTTACCGAGAGGGTGGTCAAACACTGGAACAGGCTTCCTAGAGAGGTGGTTGATGCCAAAAGCCTGTCAGTGTTTAAGAAGCATTTGAACAACACCCTTAAGAACATGCTTTAACTTTTGGTCAGTCCTGAAGGGGTCAGGCAGTTCGACCAGATGATTGTTGTAGGTCCCTTCCAACTCAACCTATTCTATTCTATTCTATTCTATTCTGTTCTATTCTATTCTAAAATTTTCTTTCTACCTCCTTCTTTCCCTAACAGTACATGCTGAGGAAATCTTTGATGACATTTCTTCCCAGCTCTGCAGTAGCAGAAGGGATTGAATGGGCAATCATGTCCCATCATAGGCATTGACTCCGTCACTTTGTGGGAAGGAGGCATGTTCCTTCTAATGGGGGTGAAAGCTGTGGGTTGTCTCTAGATAATTTGACCATCTGAACAAATTTGCAAAAAGCACGTGTGAAGTGCGGTTTCTGAAAGTCTTCTGTGTTCATCCAGTCTCGCTGGGTTTCCACAGGATGGCAAAAGACCACATCTCTGACACCAGTGAGGCTCAAAGGTCAAGCCCTCAGTCTGAAGCATGACGTGCTCCTGAACTAAATGGTTGCAAATCTTTCTGATGTGAGCAATACCTGTTCATTTCCCCGTGGATTTTTTTTTCTTGTATTCATTTTTAGAAATGCCTGAGCTGTTTCCCTTGGAAAAACATCATAAAACACAAGAGCATGAGAACAACAATACTCCATCAGAGCAAAGGTCCATCTAGCCCAATACTCGGTCTCCAAAGTGGTGAACCATAAATGTCTGAAGGAGAGTATATAAGCAGTGCAGGTCTACTTCTGTCAGGGTCCTGGGGGTGCTCATAGGCCTCAATGGCTGGGACCGGCCTCACCTGGGACCCCCACCCACACCATCTCCTGCCAAGGCCAGGGGACGTGTCTCAGCTCAGCCTGGGGCCTTCCATCCCTGCCTGAGCGATGGTGTCGGTGTGCCCGTCTCTGCCCCTGTCTCCTGGATGGGCCCGGGACCTGCACTGCAGAGAGCTGCTCCCCTGGATGGACCCCGCAGACCTAGGTCATGGCTTGTCATGCATAACGCTAGGCAAAATATAGCATAACTATTCTATTCTATTCTATTCTATTCTATTCTATTCTATTCTATTCTAATTTCCTGCACTCATGATGAGTTGAATAGCGATGAGGCCATTATTTGCCTCAAATTCCAGGGGTTTTTCAGCTCCAAAAACTCTTTCAAGGACACAAATCAGAAAGGTTACAAGTGGAAACAGGATTTTATTTTATTTTATCTTATTGAATTTCATTATTTTATTTTATTTCATTTTATTTTATCTTATTTAATTTCATATTTTAGTTTAGTTTCATTTAGTTTAGTTTAGTTTTCTGAATCTTGTTTCAGAGCCAGTGCTCACAAGCATTAACACAATGCGCATGTGTAGCCAGGAGCAGGCTGATGCCTGTTTCGCTTGAAAAAACATCCCTTGCAGTCTGGCAAAGGAAAGCCACAGAACTACAGAAAGTAGCAGCAGGAATACGGGCCAAGCAGCCCCTGTTCCCTGAAGAGGGAGAATTTGAAGAATGAGCATCGGTACCGATCACACACAGAAGAAGAAGAAGAGGAGGTGTGTGGTACCGTGGGGTATTTTCAAAAGTATAACACCTATTGAGACAATCATACTTTTTGCCTTCAAAAAGTTCTTCCGCTGTGCTTCTTGGCCAGCGATGCATGAAAAGCGCTCTTGTGCCTGCCCTGCGCTTTATTGCAGGCAGGGAGAGCTGGAGAGTGGCAGCTCCTGGTGGTGCAGCAAGCCTGGAGCCCTTTTGCACAAGCCAGAACACCTGGGGAAAAGGAGCCAAGGAAGAGCAGAGCTTGCTCCCGCTATGAACTTGCAATGGGAAAGAGCCAGAGAGAGCCAGGGCAGGCGTGGTGCCTTGGTGGTGCCAGAGCAGCAGCAAGAACCTCGCCTAAAGGGCCCGGAGCCCTGACAAGGGGCTGTGCTCAGTGCTACAGAGGACAAGAAGCAAGCCCCGGGGGCCACCCTCGGGGGCCACCTGGGGAGTCTAGAAAGCTTCCTCCCCCCAGATGTGGGGCACGAGGGCCACCTTCGTGGAGCATGAGCAGCAGGCACCTAGCCAAAATGGCCTAAAGGAGCCGTGGCAAGGGGCCGTGCTCAGTGCTGCAGAGGAAGGCAAAAAACCCCCGGGGACACTTGCTAGTCCACCTTGGGGGAAAAAAAGCCTTCCTCCCCCCAGCTGCAGGGCACGAGAGGCCATCTTCGTGGTGCATGAGCAGCAGGCAGTAACCCAGCCGAAATGGAGCAGAGGAGCCCTGACAAGTGGTCATGCTCAATGCTGCAGAGGAAGGCAAAAAACCCCCGGGGACCAGTGCCAATCTGCCCCGGGGGAAAATTCCTTCCTGACCCCAGCGCTGGCGATCGGCTATTCCCTGAGCATGGGAGCAAGACCTGCCTCCTCGTCCCACGGGCTGGTCACGCCTCCCAGGAAACACTAGCACTGCCCATCCCCTTTCCTCCCCCAACCTGGAGCTATCTCAGGGGCTTCCAAGAGTAGCAAAATGCCCTGGCCCGATCGACCCTGGGGGCAAGAACCCTTCCTGTGCCTGGCAGGACACCCGTGGGAGCTCCAAAGCACTGGGGGAGGGTGCTGGGACATCTCTGCATCCCATTTCTTACGGCTGCTGCCCCTGGCTCCACAGGGGATGAGGACGATGAGCTCTTCAGTGCTCCTCAAGTGCCAAAAATCCATTCCCTTGGTCTTGCCACTGCTAATCAGCTGAAAAAGCCTGACAGCCTCGAGCACCTCCAGGTGTTGGTGGTTCTTCTCATCTCCAGAGGAGCTTGCCTCTGTTCCCCAAAGGCTGAAGCAGGATTTCCCTCCATCACATGAGCTTTGAATGTGGCCCCACCAGGAGCTGGAATTGCAGCGGAGAACCTCCAGCAGCCTCGTCCAGCCTCAAGTCTTCCTCCCTCAGCCCCCTCCAGGTAATTCCCCCGGCTCCTCAAGGAGTTCCTCTCAGATGTCCTCAGGCTGCCCCCAGGCCAGCTCTGTCCCGGTGGCGAAGCCAGGCAGGCTGGCAGCGGGACACGGGAGGATGCCCCTTTACCCTGCCCCGGGGCATTGTGACTGCTGCGTTGGCGGGTGGTGGCACTGTGACATGGGGGTGACAGGGTGCCCCGCAGCCCCGCCCGCCGCCCCTCCGCCCAGCGTCCCTCGGAGGAAGGCCTTTGGGGGGCTGGCCCCGAGGCAGTCCCTGTGCCCAGGAGGGCCAGGGGGCTGTCCCTGCCCTTGGCGGCCATGTGCTGGGCACAGCGGCTGGGTGTCCCCGTAAATTAATCTGTATGTTAAGACTACGTAAATAAAGGCATTTATACCATGTACATTCATTTGATTGTGGCAATGCCAGAGGTGAAAGAACGGGTTTTGGTTCCTTCTGCATGAACTTTGCAGGGGCATAGATGTTATCCCACACGTGTGAGGTCGTTTACCCGGTGTGCGAGACGCCCATATACGCACAGGGCAGAGGTATTTTATTTCATGTCTGCGCAGAGGTGGGTGCTAGGTGGTAGCTCCACAAAGCTAGCACAAAGTTCGGTCAAAGAGGTGCAGTCTTTATACAGTCTAGTTATGCATATGCATAAGTAATTACACCAAGCAGTTTTCTATTGGTCTACATTTCTCTTATTTCAACTTAAAGCTGCAGTGCTACTTTAATATTCTGTGCACGCCCAAAGGTGAGGGGTCTCTGCTTGGGCCGGGGTCTCCAGCTCGAGGGGTGTGACTTTTAGTATTATAATAAGGATAGTTCGCATGAGGGTGCTTCTTATCACGCTTCTACTCGTTGTTTCAGATGGTTCCCAAAACATCTTAATTAGCTTACACATTTCTCCAGGATGTGCTTCTCTCCCAAGGACAGTAACTCTTGTTTAGACGTTCCGCTTTCCAGCCTGAATCCCCCTTATCAGCTTTACATAAGCCTTGGCCTTCCACCAGCTCCTCTTCGACTACGCTGTTAGACTACACAGAGAGCATGCAGGATTTCCTCACCATTCCTTATCAATGCACCAAGTGACATTTGCTACTACACTGCTTATGGTGAGGTCTTCTTCTTGGAAAGAAGTCCTGAATTGTGTTCCTGACCATATTCTTCCTTGCGCTTCAATAGCTCTTTTCCTCCTTTGGCCTTTGTGCTGATTTTGGCTGGGGTGGAGTTAATTTTCTTCACAGTAGCTAGTATGGGGCTATGTTTTGGATTTGTGCTGGAAACAGTATTGATAACAGAGGGATGTTTTCGTTACTGCTGAGCAGTGCTTACACAGAGTCAAGGCCTTTTCTGCTTCTCACCCCACCCCACCAGCGAGTAGGCTGGGGGTGCGCAAGAAGTTGGGAGAGGACACGGCTGGGACAGCTGACCCCAGCTGACCAAAGGGCTATTCCATACCATATAACATCATGCTCAGCATATAAAGCTAGGGGGAGAAGAAGGAAGGGGGGACATTTGGAGTGATGGCGTTTGTCTTCCCAAGTAACCATTACACATGATGGAGCCCTGCTTTCCTGGAGATGGCTGAACACCTGCCTGCCCATGGGAAGTGGGGATTGAATTCCTTGTTTAGCTTTGCTTGCGTGTGCAGCTTTTCCTTTACTTATTGAACTGTCTTTATCTCAACCCACGAGTTTTCTGACTTTTACTCTTCTGATTCTCTCCCCCATCCCAGCGGGGGGGAGTGAGCGAGCAGCTGGGTGGGGCTTAGTTGACAGCTGGGGTTAAACCACGACAGCCTTCATCCTTGGTATCTTTCTTGAAAATGATAGCAGCTCTGTCAGCCTTTGTCTTGCTCCTTCTAGTTGTCTCCTTCTTCTGTAGGCTTTCCATGCCCCTAATCAACTGCTTAGGCTTTGTTTGCCTTCATCCTAGACAGAATTTATCTTTCTGGAACCTGAGTAATGAGAAATGTCCATAGTGGTACAGGTGAGTTCTCACCAGAGCTTGTCTTTCCTACGGAAAGGCTTGTAGCATTTAATAAATCTTTTTTACATTTGTTAGAGGGCGTTTAGAAATTTGCTGGTGTTTATTAATGTTAATAAGTGCCTACTTTGGGGGTTTACCTGTTTTATTACTACTGTTGATCTTGAATGCAACACTTCACTGATTGCTGCTTAATTTCATGTTGTTGACAGATCAATAAAGTGCTTTGATCCCAATTTGGTTTAAGCCGCATGGACTGAGCAGGCTTTCCTTGCAACACTCAGGAAAAAGAAGTAACTGACTCAGTTGTGTAGAACAGTTTAAAAAACCTCAGCTAAATAACACTTCAGGAGAGGGTACTGTACAGAGGGTAGAGATTTAGAGATAGACAACAAATCACCCCAACAGGTTTGTTCACATCCTTGAAATGCAGAATGGCTATCGGTCTCTCTCCTGTAAGGCTTATTTCTTGAGTGGTGGTCTGTCAGAGGAAAAGAGAACGTCACCGAGTTTGTTATTGGACATGTTGCTGTAGGCTACAGAAGACAGCCCCAGCTGGGTTCCTATCTGAAATGAGGAAATTTTTGTGTCTGTCTGAACAAACTGTTCTTTTAGGCAAAACACATTATTCACATTGAAAACAACAGTAGAAAATGTGACTGCCTCTGCCCACTCCTGGTGCAAAATGAGCATAATCACCTCTTAGAAACAACCAGGAAAAAATAATAAACACACAGAACCACACACATATCTACATATCGATATCTGTATCATCTATATCTACATCTACATCTGTATCTCTCTCTCTCTACATATCTCCTGGATTAGTGCAAATAAAGCCTCACACCACAGCAGTACTGGTAAGTCCAATGGAGCGCAGGTGCTGAGGACACCAGTTCAAAACACGAGAGCTGCAGCCACGGCAAAGGGAGACAAGCTGGAGAGACCTGCAGCAGCAATGCTGTTGCAAGAGCTGTTCATAAGCAAAGGCAGGAAACAGGGGAAGCCGTGAAGGGATAGCTTGTTGCCGATTCATGCCATGTCCTGAGTTGGTAGTGAAAGGGAAGGATGGGTTCTAGAAGTAAACGATCAAGGGACAGTGACGCCTCTAGCCAGGAGAAGAGCCAGGCTGTGGGGGAAAGGAGGCGATGGTTTGAAATCTCTTCTCTGTGTTTGAGAAACACATCACATGCTTGATAAAGGGCAGTACTGATGAGTTTTTCTCCGCTGGGCGAAGGACGGGTGTCCTTTGGCACTGGCTGGCATGCCTATTCATGGGCCCCAGTGTCAGCCCTGTACCAATGGTCTCTTTACAGAAAGAGCTGTCTTCACAGCCTCTAACACCCCAGGAGCTGCTAGAGCTCCTGTCACTGTCATAGTTACCCATGGACTCACACCACAAAGATCAAAAGCAGGGACTTGCAGAGGTTTCTGTAGCATAGGCTACATTTCAGAGAGGTTTTCAGGTATCATCTGTTTTCCTGACTATGCAAACCACCTCTCTTCTTACCATGCTTGCCAACATCTGCGTTACATTGATGCCATGCACTGATATATGAAGATAATGCATTAAATTACTACAAATCATCTCCTTTGTGATTGTTATAATTCACTGTTTTTACCTGCCAAGCTGGTGAGAAGTTGGGATACAAATATTTCCTCTGCCTATATTCTTGTGCCAAAAAACTCATTAAAATACATTAATACAAATACATTAGCAACAGAAGGAGGGCTAAGGAGAATCTCCATCTTTTATTGGGGGGAAACAGTGACAAAGGATGAGGAAAAGGCTGAGGTACTTAATGCCTTCTTTGCCTCAGTCTTTAATAGTAAGACCAATTGTTCTCGGGGTACCCAGCCCCCTGAGCTGGAAGATAGAGACGGGGAGCAGAATGAAGCCCCCATAACCCAAGGGGAAATGGTTAGTGACCTGCTACACCACTTAGACACACACAAGTCTATGAGGCCTGATGAGATCCACCCAAGAGTACTGAGGGAGCTGGCAGAAGTGCTCACCAAGCCACTTTCCATCCTTTATCAGCAGTCCTGGCTAACTGGGGAGGTCCCAATTGAATGGAGGTTAGCAAATGTGACACCCATCTACAAGAAGGGCCAGAAGGAGGACCCGGGGAACTACAGGCCTGTCAGCCTGACCTCGGTACTGGGGAAGGTGATGGAGCAGATCATCTTGAGAGCCATCACGCGGCACGTACAGGACAACCAGGTGGTCAGGCCCAGTGAGCATGAGTTTATGAAAGGCAGGTCCTGCTTGACCAACCTGATCTCCTTCTATGACAAGGTGACCCACTTAGTGGATGAGGGAAAGGCTGTGGATGTTGTCCACCTAGACTTTAGTAAAGCCTTTAACACCATTTCCCACAGCATTCTCCTGGAGAAACTGGCTGCTCATGGCTTAGATGGGTGTACGCCTCGCTGGGTAAAAAAGTGGCTGGGCCCAAAGAGTGGTGGTGAATGGAGTTAAATCCAGTTGGCGGCCGGTCACAAGGAGTGTTCCCCAGGGGCTCTGTGTTGGGGCCAGTTCTGTTTAATATCTTTATCAGTGATCTGGACGAAGGGATTGAGCGCACCCTCAGTAAGTCTACAGACGACACCAAGTTGTGTGGGAGTGTTGATCTGCTTGAGGGTAGGAAGGGTCTGCAGAGGGACCTGGACAGGCTGGATCGATGGGCCGAGGTCAGTTGTATGAAGTTCAACAAGGCTGAGTGCTGGGTCCTGCACTTGGGTCACGGCAACCCCATGCAACGCTACAGGCTTGGGGAAGAGTGGCTGGAAAGCTGCCCGGTGGAAAAGGACCTGGGGGTGTTGGTTGACAGCCGCCTGAATATGAGCCAGCAGTGTGCCCAGGTGACCAAGAAGGCCAATAGCATCCTGGCTTGTATCAGAAACAGTGTGGCCAGCAGGAGTAGGGAGGTGATTGTCTTCTCCGTACTGGGCGCTGGTGAGGCCGCACCTTGAAACCTGTGTTCAGTTTTGGGCCCCCCACTACAAGAGAGACATTGAGGTGCTGGAGCGAGTCCAGAGAAGGGCAACGAAGCTGGTGAAGGGTCTGGAGCACAAGTCTGATGAGGAGCAGCTGAGGGAACTGGGGTTGTTCAGCCTGGAGAAAAGGAGGCTGGGGGAGACCTTATCGCTCTCTACAACTACCTGAAAGGAGGTTGTAGAGAGGTGGGGGTCGGTCTCTTCTCCCAGGTAACAAGTGATAGGACGAGAGGAAATGGCCTCAAGTTGTGCCAGGGGAGGTTTAGATTGGATATTAGGAAAAATTTATTCACCGAAAGGGTTATCAAGCACTGGAACAGGCTGCCCAGGGAAGTGGTTGAGTCACCATCCCTGGAGGTATTTAAAAAGACATGTAGATGTAGTGCTTAGGGACATGGTTTAGTGGTGGACTTGGTAGTGTCAGGTTTACAGTTGGACTCGATCTTAAAGGTCTTTTCCAACCTAAATGATTCTATGATTCTAAGTTTCTTTAACATGCCTTTTCTTTATAAAGACAGAACTTCCTGATTGTTGACCCTGCTTATAAAAAGTCAGGCAACAAGGCCCAGTGTTTTTGACAAAGATTTTGAAGCAAAAATACACACAGATTTCAAACGGGAACTCTGTGCAGAGCAATGCACCTGAATAAGAAAACCGTTTTTGGGAAGGAGGAATCAGATTAGAACTTGGCCAATGATGCATCCGCTGGTCTAGCAAATCTGAGGGATTTGTACGTTCAACCAAGGAAACAAACCAAACCCTGCCATTCAATACCATATCCAGAAGGGCTACCTTTTCACCAGATTAAAATAATTTTGCAGACACTGCAATGAATGGGAGTACTTGACAACTTACTTAAACCATTATCTAGTAAGAAAATCCAAATAACAAAAGGTTATTGCATTCTCAAACACCATGCCATCAATGCCAGTATCTTTAGACAAAAGAATATGACCTCCCATCTGGCAGGTGCCATCTGGAGCCCTGGGAATCATATCCAATTCTCTCACCACGTTAATAAATCCCACAGCACTTTACAACGAAGAAAAGCACTGTTCCTGCTTGCATGGGGATGGATCAATTGCAGGCTCTTTCTCTGGGACAAGTGCTTCAATTTTGCTTGGCATAATTTTTTTTTTTTAGCTTAAACCATCTATCATTTATTTGAAATGAAAGCCCAGAGTACTTTGATAGGAGTCCCTAAAAGGGATTTTGGGAGATGGAAGTTTTCCATTTGAACTTCGAAAAGATCTGATGTTACCCAAGCTGACTGCTGGGATTGTCCCAACAGGAAGGAGCAGGAGCGAAGCTCAAAGCTTCTGCAGCTCTTTCCAGGTCCTGCTGGGATGAAGGTACCAGCAAACACTTTTACCTCAGCTGCTGCTCAAGTGTTGTCACAACTAAAGTCTGGGAGAACAGCAAAACACTATCAGGTGGAAACTGCCCGTGAACAGTATATATCTGAGACAGATAAATCCCACAACAGTTAGTCTGCATAGTCGCTCTGCGAAACAAAGCACAACTCCTTAGCTAGTGGAGACGCAGCTTCATAAATCAACAGGGAAAAACATGGCTCCATTTGACCCTGCAACGTTTTGATCCAGGAACCATATAGCCATATTTCCATGCTATTGCACTTCAGCTTGTAAAGTGCAGTAAGTCTGTGCAGTAAGACTCTTCATTTTGGCACCTCAGAAACAAATTTGGGGGCATCTGGCTTGGCTGCTAGACCAGGTTTAGAGGCCTCTGTCAGCAGAGTAGACATGTCTTAACACAAGCAGCTAAACCGAGAAGTTGAATAAAAGGGGGCATTTTGAGAAGAAATTCCAAACAGAATGAGGACACCAACAGTAAGGAAAACGCTGAGGAGTTGGAGAAAGCTCTTGAACAGGAGAGGAGGGCAATCTTTTCTAGTGCAAGAGCCTAATTCAGACAAGTAAATAAGATAAATAATAATTTGCAGTTAAAGAAAAAATGTACTTCTAGTTACATTTGAAATTATGGCAACATATGTTGAGTCCTAAATGTGCTATAACCTATTGTTAAGAAACTGTCAAGCAGTTTTGAAGCGAACTGGACCATAAATCTAGGAGAATTACCATGAAGCATGTAGAATCCATTTGTGCTGAACTGATAAAATTCACTTGCAATGCTGATAGCTTTTTTTACCGGTACTATCTGTTTTATTCCATTTAATAGCAATTGTTCTTTAATTAATTTGCAATTAATTCAATACTAATGAACAAATTAGGAGTTTTTAAAAAAGCAAAAGGTATTATTCTTTCCTAGCAAAGAAGTAAGAACCAGGCTGTGAGAGGATGATGCCATAACCAATCATGATTTGAATTTTGCATAACCTAGCACTACCTGGTTACATTTAACTCAAGAGTATTTTCTTCAGCCAGGGTCAGGAGTAGCACTAGAGCAAGCACAACTGTTTGTTTGTTTGTTTGTTTGTTTTTCAGGACAGCAGCATCAACACAGAGTGATCGTGAAATGACAGCCTAAAACCTATTTGTTTTGGTATAAGAAAGGACAATGACCAGAAACCTCCGCACAACTCACTAACTACAGAAGATATCTCATTTATTTAATCAGTTAATTTTAAATTAATAACATTTGTTAACTTTTTGCATATGTATGCAGCACATTCAGAGTAATTTTACAGAACTTGTAACTTTAAAGTGTTGCATTTCATTACTATCAAAATGCAGTTTGACACAAAGTGAGGAGACAAAAAAAAAAGGCAACAAATAGCAGTAGCATTTCTACCATCATAATGTAAAAAAATCAGAAATCTAAATAATTGTCTAACAAGCTGTAAAGTTGTTTAAATATGAATCCAGTGCACTTTTACGGACAGTCAGAAGGAAGAACCAAATATAATGTAAAAGCTGTACCTAACTGCAAATCTCTATTTTAAGGGTTATGAATTGAGGAGAATCAGCATTTCAACAAAAATCTCTTTGTCTACTACTTACAATAACTGATGATTTAAATCAGCTGTTTAACCTGTATTGCTTCAAATCAGCAACTTCATATAAACTTGATAACCACAGTTGAAATAAAGTATAGAAACTGCAAAGTTTCAGACAGTGAAATGCAAACTGTAGAATAACAGTTTTAAGACTCTTTAAAAGCACTCCATACTGAAGCAGCAGGCAGGAGAATGCAAGCTGCTTTGGAATTCTTGTTTAGCCCGTGTATTTCTCAAGCTACTGGGTAAAAACCCAAGGATTTCAGAATCCTATATACTAGGTATATAAATATTCCTATTATAGGCCTCAAAGAATTAAGCCATTGTCATGGTTTAACCCTGCCGGCAGCTAAACACCACACAGCTGTTCGCTTACTCCAGCTGTTCGCTCACTCCCTCCCAGTGGGATGGGGGAGAGAATGGGAAAAAAGGTAAAACTCATGAGTTGAGATAAAAACAATTTAATAGGACAGAAAAGGAAGGGAAAAAAATAATAATGATAAAAGAATATACAAAACAAGGGATGCACAATGCAACTGCTCACCACCTGCTGACTGATGCCCAGCCAGTTCCCGAGCAGTGGCCACACCCCGCCTCCCCCTCACCAACTCCCCCCAGTATTTTGTTCAGCATGACGTCATATGGTGTGGAATAGCCCTTTGGCCAGTTTGGGTCAGCTGCCCTGGCTGTGTCCCCTCCCAACTTTTCATGCACCCCCAGCCTCCTCGCTGGCAGGGCAGTATGAGAAGCTGAAAAAGTCCTTGACTTAGTGTAAGCACTGCTCAGCAACAACTAAAACATCAGTGTTATCAACATTATTCTGATGCTAAATCCAAAACACAGCACCATACCAGCTACTAGAAAGAAAATTAACTCTACCCCAGCCAAAACCAGGACAGCCATGAACTCTGTAGAAGACATACACATATGACAAATTCAGGGTCACATGTCTAAGGAACAGGCAAGAGAAGTTAGCTAGGTTCTGAAATTATCATTACTTAGTGCAAGGGAACCCCCACACTAATAGGGATACCAGATTTTTCCTAGAGCCACAAATAGACGGCAACTGAATTCTGCCCAAACCCAGTCATAAAAACTCTTGACAAGACAAAGCAGTTACACGTAAAAAGTGATTTAGCATCAGTTTAGCCACCCCAGTGTTTAACTATAATTAAGCGTTGTACAATGACAAGTTTTGATTCACAATGTAAATGGCTTTTGAAACTATGTGAGGACAAATAGTTATAGTAATGATTTGCAAAACAGTATCAAAAGAACATCAAGCACAGACTAAATTCCTTCATTCGCTCCTCAGCACACCATATGAGGGTTTCCAGGAATACCCGTCTTTTTTTAACCTTCTAAGAAAACATAGCCGGGCAATCTTAATTGTCTCACCTAGGACACTGACAGTAGCATACTACAGGATTATTTTTTTTTAGTCAAAACTCTAAATTAAGGGGAATTCTGAAACAAGCTTGGGCATTGACATATGGAGAGGCACAGCTCAAAGTAAACTATACCATGGTAGTCAAAACACAAATAAAAGAAGGTGTGTGGATGAAAGCAAGTGAAAAGAGGAACGGCAACTGAAGAAAGGATGGAAAAAGGCAACTTTCCTCCTCCTGAGTTCCCCACCCCTTACTTCTGCCCTTCTGAAGGCATTCTGGAAGCAGCTGATTATAGGACTAATTTTAAAATTCAATCTGAAATAGAAACAAAGTCTTTTGTTTAAAGTATATGACTTAGTATCTTCATTAAAATATTCCACTTTAAAGGCAGAGCTATGTAAGTATCCTTCAGGCCACTGCCTGAGGAATAATTCCATCCGAAACACCACTAGTTACAGTACAGCCTTGCATTAAGACCTGAAATTAAAGCAAAGGCTGATACTGTCAACACATATCAAATATCTTCTAGTACATCTGCAGAGGCCACTTGGCCTTGTGACCAGCAGCCATACCTAGGCAGTATGGTTGCTATCTGTGACTTAAAACAAGTACCCAAAGCACATTCATTTCACAGGCCCTTCCTGACTGGAAAAAACTACACCTCAGGCATTGTCCACCAAAAAAATACAAAGAATCAAAGCCTGGTATTTGTCTCATATTGTGATTACAGAGTAGCAATGGGGTAATATTAATTAATCAATCTACCCCCAAAAAACAACTTACAGTTAAATATATTACGAATTGAGAGCTTAACATATCAAAAGTTCAGAAATATCATACCGCTTCAAAAGAGTCACAGCCTATCAGTATAAAGGAAGAATATAAAACTATTTTATTGACCACTGTTCACCAGTATTTACAATAAAGTAAACAATATACAGTCTGATAACATTCAAATTACTACAAAGTTAGTTTTCACCTGGTCTTCTTGGGACCAAGTGATCCCAAATCCTAAAAAGAATTATTCTACAGGTTTAAAGGGCTAGGTTTGGGTAAAGAAGATACATGCACATCAATAGTATAGAAGACTACAAAACATCTGTGAGTTTGTTTAGACATTCATTATGATTCTGTAATAACTATGGAAGTTTATGAATGTTTTATAAAAGCTTTTACCTAATATGGAGGAAGTAGTAGTATCAAATGCTCTCTTGTGATAAATGAAACAAGTTGCAGAAAGCTTTTACTTACTTGCTGTTGATGCAAAACATACTACTTCAAAAAAATATCAAATTTGATTCTTGTTAGAATGTATGCTTCTCACATTGCTAATAAATCAAATTTCAGGTTTTAATATTCATATATATAAAAAAGCAATGCAAACAATTATTGTGCTTCATCTTCTGGGCATGAATGCCAAGTTAGTCGCTCTTCATAAAAAGCGATTACGATCTGAGGACACTTCACGTTAGCTTCTTTGGCCAGGACCAGATCTGCCTCATCAGAGTCTTTCCTGATGTAGAAGAGAGTGGGATTTAAGAAAATGCATAATGGTTAATTCAGTAAATTTAGCAGCTCTTGGTAGGTCATAGATTCTGAAAAGAATGTCAGCTAGAAATCAGTTTTCAGTATACCTTTCACTATAGCTACCAAGCATTTCCATGCTAATGGCAAGGTTTCACAGCTGTATCTTCCTTCCCTTCCCATGTTTTTTTCTGTTTGAAAGGAAAACACTATTCAAAGGGAACCATTTATACAGTTACCTCTTGTGGTACGTAATGAAAGAAGTAAAACTTTGCTAATTTTGCCTTTTAAAGCATAATCAAAACTTCAAAGTGAGACTTAAAAATCAATAGCATCAGTCTTAAGAGGTGGTACTTGCATCCAAATTATATTTAGTTTATGCAAGTAACTTGCTGTATTTCATAGTGTTGTTCTTGATGCTGTCTTGGGGTAATAAAACAAACTTTCCAGCCTGACATGCTTCAGATTCCATTTTAAAGTGTATGCTGCCTTTACAAGTCAGTTTTGTGCATACATATTCATATCTGTTTGTTGCCTACTATCAAGTATGAAAAACTAATCAACTGCAACTGAACTAAAAAAAACGTTTATTTTTGTACTTTTCTTTTGTGTTTGATTTTGCCAATTACCACTACAGAAATTCAAATAGTCATGATCTATATTTTGCAACTCTTCTAAGTTTCACATAAATTTTATAGAGAATTTGAAAAGGCAGAAGGGAGACAGAATCTTCCAAAGCACTAATCTTCAGCAGTCCAGGCACATCACATGACAAATGATTTCTCTGGAGACCACTCAGTTTGACTCCATTCAGAAAATTATGCCTTTCTCAAAGGCTGTGGAAAGCTATCATTCTTCTCATCCCACCACCATAAGAAATCCGACCCCCAGCAAATGTTAATTCAATCTCTTGTATTCTCAACACTGGAAAAAAAAATTAATTTTATCCTACTTGTTCACTGAGGAGACAGAAGAAGTCTTCTATTAACACTGTAGCTAATGAAGCTGATCTCCCTCTACCCTCCCAACAATGCAGACTCCCCCCATCACTCTCTCACTAGCCCATAATGATAAACCTCTCCTTCATATTGTTTATTCTTCATCTCAACCTCAGCTTCCTCCACTAGTTCCTTCCAATTCTCTGTCCACTCGGTTGCACGCAGAACAGCTGGCACTATGGTTGGTTAAAAGGCTGGCTATCCAGCAGCTCGCTTCTGCTTACTGAAACATGTAAAGCTGGAGTTCTGCCTGCCATTCCCTCAGCAAGCACACTACCGAGATCCATCTTTTCCTTACAAACATCAATCTTTCCATATTTTATCAGAATTTACCTTTCAAATTTCTACTTCTGTAAAACTGAACCAACAGAACCTAACATTATTTTGGTTTTGGAAGGAAGAGGGAGTAAGTGACTATACAAGCTTTTTTTTTTCCCCTAAGAATACAAGGTTAATAAGGAGATCACCAGCTGTCTTACTCCTGAAATGAAGTTGTCTCATTAGCCTAAGTGCAACTGCCTGCCCTCCCTTAATATGGACCAGAACTGTGGATGTAAGACTTACCATTTCATGAGGAACATAAGCTCTCCACTGCTATCCGTAGCCCCAATTATCCGCTCAGGATCAAGACCCCTTGCAAACCCTCTCGGTTTATCAACCTATTGAGTAAGTTAGAAGATTGTTATCTAGTTTAAGATAAAATACTCTTTTGGCATTAGAGCTAGATACATGCATTCTTGTGTATATATATGTGTATATCAGAACAAAAAAATATAGCCTTACGTAATTGTAAAAGCTATAATTACACATAATTGTCTGAAGATTACATTAATTTTATTTTTTCATGACTGATCTTCAGGCCAAGTCATTTAGATGTAGAGTAACAATGAAGGAATTTTACATCAATGCTTCTAGCGTTTATTTCTGAAAACTCAATAGATGAAACAAGTGATCTAAAAATCCTTATAGTAGATAAACAACTAGCATGGCCAGGAAAAGCAACAAAAGACGCAAAGCAAAAACGCACTCCTGGAAGTGGGAAAAACACACCCTTTTCAGTAAAACAACAGACTTGGGTTGGCTTAAGCCAACTGTGAAATGGCACCCTTGGGAAACACTTCAACTCTTGGCTCACTGAGATTGCACTGGTGGTAAGGAATATCATGACTATTTCCTGTATTAGTTCCTCCAGTTTCACAATATCCTTTTTGAGACATTGGCCACTACTGTACAAGATGAAGACACACAACTGACTTCATACAGAAACTAAAATATTCTTTGTATTATTCACCAACTATTCCTTCTGATGCCTTCCAACTTTGACAGTAACCACACATCCAACAGCTGTCTTCAGTAAACCACTGACATTGCCAACCGGTTTTGTTTACAGAGAAACCGGAAAGTTTACAGAGAAAAATGTGAACTATTGAGCACATTATTATATGTGCATTATTTTGTACTTATCAGCACTAAATTTGTCATGTTGTTCGTTAATTTAAATTGTATGAGAAACCCAGACCTGTAAAAAAAGGTAGGCTTTCTTCAGCCACCTTTTCTACTCCCTCTCCACCATCACGTCTGGTCCTAAAATCTAAGTAACTGCCTGGTCTTCACATTTTGCCATCTTGCCACTCACCTATTTAAAATCATATACTAAATATGAAAGCCAAACTAGAACTTCACCTTTGTTCCATTCATGAACCTTTTGCTCTAATACAAACTGACCACTTAACATAATTCATAAATAACTCTTAACCAGTCTTACTTTCAATTATTCAGTAAGCATCATGGGACAATGCAAGAACTTTTAGTCATCAGGCCAATCAACCATCTTCTACCTACCATTTGGATAGTCTCATTAACCACCATGAATGAGTACCCTTTTCAAACCACAGTTCCAGGTGCTGTGCGATTTTTACAGTTTTAAACCCATGTTTGGTCTCATTCTCAAAGTCATGACAGGATTTTGGGGGGGATGGGGATGGAGAGGTAGGGAAGAGACACAGGAAAAACAAAGCTTAGCACGTGAACATATACTTACAGAATCACGCTTTTTCTTTGATTTACTATCATCAGATTCGCTATCTGACAAAGATTTTCTTTTGGCACCGTCTGTTTTTTCTTTACCAGCTTTCTGAGAGTTCAGAAAAGCTTCGATTAGCTCTGGACAATCTAAGTTTTCTTCAGGTTCCCATGTGTTGTCAGCACTGAAATATACACACATTTATGTAAAACTAGGAAAAGAAGAAAAACGTAAAACTAGCCACATGGCTCACCTTAAGCAAGTTCATTTTTTTCTCATTATGTAAGGCAGGTTTCTTAAACCTAAGGATGCTTATCTTGCCATCTTTAGTAACCTTCATGTACTGCATTTGATGACCAAAAGAAGTAAGCTCTGCTGTTGTTGAAAAACAATGTTCTTGAACTGGAGATACTGAATAAGCAGCTCTATTAACTCCTATGATCTGGGTGGGATCATAGGAGTTAAAACAAGCAATCCCCACCCTTCCAAACCTACCTGTCTATTTAAACTGACTCCCTTCCCTAGTTCCTCTAAAGACTGTCCATGCAAACAAACTATATGATATGAGCACTAAGACTTACAGAGAACAGACACAACACTCACTACAAACTGTGTGAGTATGTATGTCTAAGCTTCTATATACAAGGAATGCTCTCAAAAGTTGTCTCCAAGCACCGAGATCAACTATACCTAGAACTATCTCCCTCCTTCAGTTGACTACAGGAGGGAACAAAGGTTCCATGTCCAGAGCTGGGCACTGCAAATGTTCCAGTGAGCGTGTATTTTGTTAACTAAAATTTTAAGAAGTCCATGAATGTTCCCTGCAACAACTAAGCACCTCATCAGAAGTCCTCATGCACAAATACTGCCACAGAGCTACTGCACAAGCAGGATGCCTACAAATTATTTTAAGTTACTAAAACGTATTTTTACAACTTCAAATCAGACCGTTGAATACTAAACATGTGTGTTGTGTTTATGCACTTATTACTACACAAATTTCAGGTGCCAGAATGCAGAATGTTGCAATGCAATCACTTTGGGAGGTATGCAAAAATAGTACGACTGCGTATGTAACTACTTATCTTCAAATGCTAGGTGCATCCCCTTTTTTCAGCTAGTAGCCTGCCAGAAAGTGTCACGGGAGGGAGGAGGCACAACTATGTGCCTTCTTTAACAACCAACTTTTTAAGTCCACTGTAAGGTTTTCCTGTGCTTTCAAAAGTCCTGGGAAAGAGACTCAAAAGATACCTTTCGGGAATGCCTACTGAAGGCAACCATGCAACAGAATTCCTTATGCAAATTAATCTAATTTGAGAGCTCAGAGAAGTGAATAATAAGCAAACTATCTGCTTCAAATTCATCGCTTCAGAGCTGCCTACAGTTTAAATCCCTGCAAAATTTCTTACTCAGAAGTAACATTCATTCTACCACATATATAAATATAATAACTGTCAGTCTAGTGTACCTTGATAGATACTGACACAAGCTAAATCAAATAACAGTGGTGAAATAACAATCACTAAGGACTTGGTAAAAGTCTTGGAACATTTTATGCAGCACGAACACTAAGCTACATATCTTCTATCTTATTTTCATACTTGACTGCCCCACTTGAATATGCATTTATGGATGTTCTTCCCTGGAGGTTCTTTAAAATGTATCCCCATCATCCAATCCGCTCTCTGCATAGTTATTTCAAATAAATGGTTAGTATTTAGCATTCTATCAGAAAAAAGTAATAGGTAATGCCTTACTCTGTAAATCCTTTCCATTTCAAGTAGTATTCCACCTTTCCATTTACAACACGTCTGTCCAGGACTTTCTCCACAACAAACTCTTCAGGCTCTGCCTCTTCAACTTTTTTACCTTTGCCATTCTGTTTCTTTCCCATTTTGTGCTACAAAAGAAATTCAGAATGACATTATTCATTCTTTTGCTTTACACAGTTACTTCACTGGCCAAATCCAACTTTGCTCAGTAAACAGCAAAGAATCATGTACTTATTCACACTAAAGCCAGAAGCTCAGACTCCTTTTATGTTAGTGCATGTGGTCAGGTAACCTGAGCAAGACACGTTAATGTTTTGGGTTTTTCAGTTGCTTAAGGAGATACCCAACACCAGTTTTTAAAAAGGTGAAATATTTTTGTCCGTACACTCAGTGCCTCCACTCCTCTTATAAATTTAATTCTCAGTGCTACATGCTCAAAAATTTATGAAGCTTCTAAAAGTTAACTCTATGCCTGTGAAAAGGCAGAGGGCAAGAAACAGCATAAGGCAGAAGTAAAGAAAAGTAACAAGGGAACTGTGGAAATGCGTAAAATAGAAAAGGGATGCTACTCAAAAAAAGGTGGTTACTACCTTTTCCAAAAAAAAGGAGAAGCTGATGGGAGCAAAATTTATGATGTATTGCTACAATAAGCAAAATACTCAACAATAACCCATAACTATTGAACAGGATGCATGCTAGGAGCATTCCATTACTGCAGTCCCTTCCCATTCTTAGCCACGCACCAATGTAACTTACATTCAAACAGATGTCACAAAGGTGCAAAAATTTAAGACAGCTACACTTAAGTACATCACTTAACATGTAAATGAAATTTTGCTAACTTAAAAAACTTTATAAGTGTTTTAAGTTTACATTTGATACTTCAAATAATATTCTTTAAGTTCTTAAAATAAATATTACATCCACATCATCCTCAAGGCATTCCCAGTTTAATAAGGCACAATTAAATAGTAGTAGAAGGACACATTTCAGAATTTCCTTGTTTGTAATGTTAAAAAGGTTGGAACTAGCCTATCATGTTGTCATATCACATTTCTGGAGCACTAGCAGACCAAAAGCAGTTCACTTGCCATTTTGGACCGCACCCTATAAGGAAATTGTTAAAGTGGCAGCCATAAACTAATGGGAGCAGTATTAAGCTCCTAAAACATCTAGTCATGCAGCACCCTAAATCAAAGCGGACAGCACTAATTCCTCACTAATGCTCACTATAGAACAGAAAACAGACAAGCAAAAATCACAGAGCACTTCTATTTGCTTGATGGCCTTTCTCTAGTCCTCTCTAGAATTAATGCGGGTTAGTTTGAGAATACCGTGAAGCAATTTTGAAACTGTCAAATTTTTTGACTTTGTGGAATTTTGTCTCGATGTGGTGAAAGGTAAAAAAATTTATGTTAGACACAAGAAAAACTGTCTTCTTTTTGTAAACTGAAGATTTGAAGCCGATTCTTTCCTTCCAAAGCCCTGTCTTTGTGCCCCTTATTTTTCATAATTAATTTTTCCCCTCCCTCCCCAAAACAGCTTTACTCTGGTTAGCAACCCATAAATTGAAGGTGCAAACAACAAAGACCAGGAAAAGTTTCAAGTTTCTCTTTCAAACAGCAAGTTTCTGTATATGATTATATCTTGTGTGACATTTGTTTTGATTTGGAAGCATAGAAGAGAGATTATCTAAAACAGAGCATGTATTTCCAATTAGATTTTAACTGCCTGCATATCCCAGGTGTATTTTGACCACAACGTTCATGTCTGAAAAGTGTCAACTTAAGCACACTGGCTTTTTTTGCCTCCACAGGGAAAAGAATGTAAGACTGAAATTGAAGGAAAATAAAAACATGAAGATGTCCAACTCTTCTGTGAAGGCAGCTTCTTTCAAGAAATGGAAGTGTGAAAAAAAGAAAGGGGTAGAGATGAGGAAAACAAAAAAAAGAAGCAGAGGGGAAAAAACCCCCCAAAAGACACAGACTCACTATACCATAGTAATAACATTATAATTACTGGTGATGAGGCAAGCAGGCTACAAGTGGGGAACATCTCCATCTGTGTTCTCTGCTGCACTAAAATTCTTTGATTCAAAGCAAGATTGTTTTCTGGTACTCTTTTCGGCTTCACTAATTCTTGTCACTTAAAGATAAATGTTTTGGACTTCTGTATCAAAGCAATAATTTTTTTTTTTACTTTCTAAGACTTAAGTATCTATATAATCTTCCACAGAAGAAAATGAATGTCATGGGGGTCTGTATTTTTTTCTT
Source organism: Mycteria americana (assembly GCF_035582795.1). Taxonomy (NCBI): domain Eukaryota; kingdom Metazoa; phylum Chordata; class Aves; order Ciconiiformes; family Ciconiidae; genus Mycteria; species Mycteria americana. The sequence continues at coordinate 37,619,746 of NC_134366.1, read as the reverse complement.
GAAGCACAGCAAGAAATAATAAAATCGAGAGTATGTTGCTTTTTGTTTTAAATATTAGAGATTTAATTAGGTCTCGTGCGCATCAGCACTGCTTTCCAAACTCTTGAGCCTTTCCAACCTATTAAAATAATACTTGATTGCAGAGATACTGAACATTTGTTAAAAACCTGTACATTCTGAGATTACACAAGCCAAATAAACCTCGGCCCACAAGCGAATGTGGTACCTGACTGAAGTTGAAGGGTACTAAATGTCCACTAGACCCCTGAAGCTCCCTCCTCTAGGGCTGCATGTTGTAAGCTGTAACTTCGGCATTTGACCACTGAATGCTCATCTATGGCTTGTTTCCCTTTCTGCATTCAGAAGTCACATATGACAGATGCAGATGCTCTCCAGTGGATAATCACTCTTTCTTTAAGGGGCAACATTAAAACACTGATGTGACACTATGGTGAAGGGTTTTAACATACAAGAGGTAACAAAATCCGAATTACAGTTCCAGAGCTACGCTATCCCTTAATACATTTAGGTTTTGCATGCAAATACATAATGAAGCAGACTTAGTTATGGTTCCCATGGGAACCATAACTGATTTTCCTGACCTGTGCAGCAAAATTCTCAACAACATCAAAAGATTAAAAATACTGCATTAACAGATTCTTTCCTCTCCCTCAGGCACCCCCTCCCCAGGCTGGCTAAGTCCTTCTGTAACTCAAATTAGAGAAAAGTGGGCAATCAATTACTAACAGAAAGTTCAGACATTCACCTTGGTGAAATCTTTTAAAATAGTTTGTTATCATACAATATAAAGGAAGCACTCCATTGCACTTCTAAGCCAGGAATTAATACAAGTTTTTAATATATCCCAATCTGGGTCAACCAGTAATCATCTCAGTAGATTTAAGAACAGGCCTTTTGAGTGCATTATAAATCAGTTGTTCTACTATCCAAATTTTGAATTGTACGTATGTATTTTTGCTTACTTCCCCACCTCAACCTCAGATGCATCTCACGCTATACTTTTTCAGTTCTGTCTTTCACAAAACTACATATTGTTATTAGTTGAATGGTAACCAGCAACCAACTGCCCTTAGAAATCCATATTTTAATGTCAAGCAAAGCTTTACAGGACTTGAGATCCATGAATGCATCATTAAAACGGTCCAGGAGGGGTTGACATCTGATAATCTCTGCTCCTATGAAATTCAAAGAAACTGTTATTTGTTAAAAATCATTTCAAAAGGCATCTTAACTATGCCACATCATTTCCCAATAATGTTATATTTCATCTGTAAAGACTGCCTTTTCTCAGACAATTAGTTTTCCCCAAATACACTGGGAAAAATTAAATGAATACATGATTTGGATTTTATTTTTTACGTATATGATGAATTACATGGTGTGCTGAAAGGAGGCTAAAAAAATCCTTAGTGTTTTCTACTGTAGGACAGATGAAATAGTGCAGAGTCCTTTAATATTTTTTTCCCAACAAGTCTCTTTAGAAATGGCAGATTTATTAAAGCCAAAGACAATGTCCTTTCTAGTAGCCTTACTTTCTGGATCTGAAATTTTGGTCAGAATAATGCTGGGGAGGGGAGATGTGGATGTATCTTTTAAATGGAGATGCCAAGTTATAAGTTTGAAGAAAAATATGTTGATTAAATCCTTATATACTTTAGGTGTGCATGAACTTACCAATGTAGTTTTATTGGAGGCCATTTTTATTGCAGACTTGCAGAGCTTTTACTAGAAAAATGCATGACAATTAAAAGGAAGTTTACATTACTCAAAGAAAGGCATCCCAATACAAGCATGGTCCTTGTTCCAACCCCCATGTATTCACTACATATAACATTTCTAATACGGATTAAATCCAGAACAAAAAGTAGGTTACTACTTTGTCCGGCATAACCCGGTAACGCACCATTATGCTAGCCAGGATGAACGATACTGACGAAGTGATATACAGGGTTGAAAAAAGGTTTTTCCCAAGGCCTTCTAAGGCACAGAGATGTTTCTAGGGAAAAGGGGGAGGACCATCAGGGATGCTTATTTCCTTAAACCCAATAGAACAGGAGTTCAGATTCTAGCAGTTAATCGAGATATACCTAGGTATATTAACTGCGAATCTGGTGGGGAGCAGCTACATATCTGCGGTGTAATGAGTTACATTACTCTTACATCGTTAAAGATGTAATTACTCTTACATTGCTCTTACATCGGTGTAAAGAGTTACATTACTCTTACATAGTAGTAAATGCTTATAAACAGCACATATTTATCTTAATGCAACTATAACGTTGCCTTCTGATTCTCAAGTTTGCAAGAGTTAAGGTCCTAGAGCAATATTAACTCAGCTAAGCTGTACATGCTACATATTTAACCTACGCAAATGATGTTGAACACAATCCATCCCCTTTTCCATGTCATTTCTCATACCGGCCAGCTCCTTAGGCATGTATTGTCCCCGCCCCACTGCAAACTAGAGAACTGTTAGAATTCCCCATATGCCTCGGCAAGGCAAAAGAGAAAGTCCTTCAAGGCCAGAAAACCTCCCGGACTCAGCAATCCCGCCCAATTCTCCCCTGATACGGGAGGTGGATTTTGGCAGTCCCATAGGCGGTGGGGTAGGTGAGGTGGGAGGAGAGCAGGGACGAGGGCCCCAGCGCAGAGGGGCTTCTCTTGTCCCCGTTTGAAAGGCAGGAGGAAGGGGAAAAGAAACAACAATAACAGTAATAATAACAAAAACCCCGTGCCCCCCTCACCAGCAGATAAAAGGCAGCCCTGGGCAGGCCTGCTGGGGGAGGCTGCGCCTCGGGCCTGTGGTGGGCGCACGTGAGGCCGGCGGGGACGCCCCGGGGCCGGCCCGCCGCCCCACAGCGAGGACCGGGGGAGGGGGCCCGCCACTCCCGCCCCGGGCAGCCGCCGCCGCCGCCGCCCGGCGGGCCCTGCGCGCCGCGCCCCCGCCGCCGGGGCCCCTTCCACGCCGCCTCCCCCACCCCGCCACGTTTCCCCCGGGCCCGGCACACGCCGCCGCCTCCCGGAGCAGGGACGCCCGGTCGCGGAGGCCGTCCCTCGGCGGTGGCGGGCTGGCTTTGTCTCCCGAGCGCGTCCGCCGCCGCGCGGGTGCCGCTGCCCCCGCCCCTCGGCGCAGCCCTCCTTCCCCGCGGCAAAGCCCGCTCGCTCCGGGGCCCTCCTCCCTCTCTCCCGCGCGGGCCGGGAGGCGCCATGCAAGCGCCGGGGCCGCGGCCCCCCGGCAGCCCTGCTCCGCCCGTTACCACCCGCCGCCAAGGAAGCGGCGGCGTATCGACGGGGGGGTGGGTGGGGGGGAGGCGGCGGGCTGCGCCCCGCATCTCCCCGCGGCGGCCCGCAGGCGAGGCCCGCGCCGCGGGTCGCAGAGGGAAGGGGAGTCGGGGGGGGGAAGGAGGCGGCTGGAGCGAGAGAAAGAGGGAGAGAGAGAAGGATACAGACTTCAATGGTGCCCAGCCGCTCGGGTCTCCCGTCTCCTCCTCGCTCTCGCCCTGCGCGCACTGAGCAGCGGCGGCAACAGCGACATCTGAGGGGGGTTGAGGCGGGGGGTGGGGGAAGGGAGGGAGGGAGGAAGGGAGGGGGTGGGGAGCGGCTGGGCGGCAGCGCGGCGCGGCGCAGGGCGGGCGCGGCGGCTGGCGGGGCTGGGCTGGCCGAGCACTGCGCGCCGGCGACTGACGGGGCAGAGCGCACGACGCCGCCTACGCGCGAGCTGCAACCTCCTACCGTCGTCGCCGCCAGCACAGGAGGGGGGCCAAGACGTCTCTCCAACGGGGGGCTAGCGCAGGACCGCGTCAGGCGTCCAAAAGAAGGAAGATGCCTCGCGGCGACAGAGAAAGCGACTGGGTGAGCCGGGGGCGGCGGGCGGGGGAGCGGGCCCGCGGCGCCCGGTAACTGCAGCCGCCATGATGGCCGCCGCCATGAGGGCGCGTTGGGCCGGAGCGGGCGCCGCCCGCCGCGGAGCGAGGCCCTCAGTTGGTGCGGGAGAGCGGCCCCGGCGAGCCCCGGGAGCGGGGAGGGCGGGCAGGGACCGCCGGGGTGGGTTTGAAGCTCGTTGCGGCGTGGCTGAGGGGGCCGTTTGGAGCGCGGCCATTTCCCGCGTTGCGGCGGGGAGGCCTACTTGTTAGCGAGGGCGCGGGGGGAGGGAAGGGGGCTCGAGAGGCACCGGGGGGAGCTCGAAAACTCTTTTATTAGTGGGAAAAGGGGCACGAGTCGGCTGGGGAGGCTTCGCTGCGGGTGAGGAGCCGCGGGTGGATCCGCGCTTGGCTTTCCCCGGGAGCTGGGGGGGAGGGGGGAGAAGAGGGGGCGGGAAGAAAGGAGCAGCTCCAGCGCCATTTCCCTGGTGCGCGGGGCGGCAGCACTCACCCTTTGTCGCGGTGCGTGTGGTGCCGCCGAAGAGAGAAAAAGGGAGGGAGGGAAGGAAGGAAGGAAGAACAGAGTGCCGAAGCGGGCAGCGCGCCCGATGTCGGCGGTGCGGGGTAGAGCGGAGCAGGCTGCGGCGAAGTCCGCTTCCCTCCGCTGGCTCCCGGGCCCCCGCGGTGTGTCGGCGCTGGCGCCAAAATCTGGGTAGTTATCACTTCCTCCTGCCCGGGCGAAGGGGGAAGGGGCCAGGCCGCCAACCCCAGGGGGAGACTTCGGGGGTGCGCTTCGCTCGGCTCCCACCCGCTCCCTCCCAGTACCACAGGTGGCCGCGGGGAGGGCAAGGGGAGGGGGGGGGAACACGACGACGACGATACGAGGCCGCCTTCAGCTAATTATAACTCCTCGCTTTGAGGTTTGAGCCTTCGGGGCCGTTCGGCAATTTCCGGAAAAAAAAGCGACACTGTGCCAATCGCGATCGGGGCCGTTTCGGCTCCTCTCGGGCATGTATTGCGAGTCTCTTCCGTTGTCGGAAATTGCCGAACGAGCTGGATAGTCGATGACTGCTGCGTCTTTTTCTCCGGAAATTGCCGATCAGCTTCTGAGCGCCATTCTTGTCTGCTTCGGCAAATTCCGGAAATTGCCGAAGGGAGTCGAATGGGCTTGCATTCCCACTTCGGCTTTTTCCGGCGACTGTCGAAGCGGATAAGCTCGACGACGACGGCTTCTTCGGCTCATTTCGGAGACAGCCATTACCAACGGAGTTGATGACTTTCTATTACGTGATAAAAACACGTAGGGGCGTTATACAGAACTGCTGCCCCTTTGGAGATATTTAAGCTCTAGATTCAAGCCTTTTTTTTTTTTTAAACTAAAACCTCAGAAGCGAGCCTGGGCTGGAGAAGGAGGGCGCTAGCACTACGTGGAGCTGAATTTCAAATTACGTAACAGTTAAGGCAGCCATTACTGAGCAGTTGTACGGTAGTCTCAAGCAGGAATACGTAAACCATGAAGAATATGGTACGTGAAAAGGGAAAATTCAGAGTTTGCTTTTAAGGAGGGTGGCACGTTTGGTTATGCGTACGGAGTGAATTTTTCTGGGTCTGGGCGTTACGAGTGGGGTTGAGCCCCTGTCAGCGCAGGTCCGGGTGCCGCTGCTGACTCCCGGTCGGTGCACCGCGGGTAGGGGGCTGGATGTCTTTCCGCTGAGGAAACGTTAGTGGGGAGGAAGGTTCTGGAAGCGGCGGTTGGGGCTGGTGCGCAGCCGAGAGAGGAGGCGGAAGCTGCGGTAGCCGTGCATGGCGGGTGGCGAGTTCTTAAATCACTTGACGTACCCGTTAGCCGAGCTGCCGTTAAGGTGGCGCGGGAGGAGGGGGGTCACACGGCTATGGAGGTCAGTCGATGCGCGATCCGGGGGGTCGCCTTTGCCCTGCGAGGTGCCGACCGGCTGTGGTGGCGCTGGTAGTAATGGCGGTGGCAAGGGGGAGGGGTAAAATGGCGGCGCCGAGACTCGCTTGTGCGTGAGGCGGTGAAGATCGCTCCGAGGATGAGAAAGCGGCTAAGGCGGGAGGGCAGTAGGGGCTGCGAGGCGGGCAGGCAGGCAGGCAGGCAGCTGTAGTCGTCTAGTATCTGCGGGGGCGGAAAACGGCGCTTGCAAGCTCTTCCTGGTACAGCGTGTGTAGGTGCACGCTAGAAGCGGTTTGCAGCGCTTGGTTTCTGTTTAGCCCGAGGACCCTGGGGTTATTTATCTTTTGTTTTTTTTTCATCTGGGGTCGGTGCTTCCAGAAGTTCTTTCCTGCCCGCCGCATCGCTGTCCCTGGAGGCGACGGCTGCTTCTGGACGCCATTTTCCCCTTCTAGCTGTGGGGGCCCTTGTTTTCCTGATATCCGCCACATGGCGGAGCCGGCACGGTAACCGCTTCACTCCTGATAACATCAGGCTGCGGGGGCGGGGGAAGGGGGAGAACTAGGCTGATGGATTGCAAAGCCCTGTAGAATGTATAGGGGCTAACGGGGCCCTTGGAGAGGGAGAGTAGTGTCTTTCTAGTTCGGGGCCAATAAACCCAGCTTTCATTTTGGCGGGCTTAGCCATAGTAGTTCAGAGATCCTGCTCGCTTATCTCTGTTAACCGTTTTTGTTACTCGGGTTCTTAACTCTGCAGAAGTCTGCGGTCAGCTTGGAGTATTTGTACACACTTTATTGCTATATAAAACACATTTCCTTGCTGCGATGATGAATTTTCCAGCAAAGGCTACGCATTTTCCAGTCTTTTGAAGTGTTGCTTTAAGTCTGTGAAGGAAGGCTTAAAATAAGCACTAATGAATATTCTACTGAGTTCGTAAAGATTTCCTCTTGCACTCCATTCCTGCTACAGAGGCTACTATGGAAATCTTGAAAGAGGTTTTTCTGCCAGCTTTTGTATTGTGGGCCTTGGCGGGGGTGGGTTGTTTGTGTGGGGGGGGTTGTTTTTACCGAATGAGGATTTTCATCAAGATTCTGAGAGGGACTGCAGTGATAATAATTTTTATCATACATTTTATAACGTCAGCATAAACTTCAGACAGTCAGAGCTCTCTGGACCCTGGTGGGAGGTTAATGCTAGACTAACCAGATCTTAAAACTGACAGATTTGAGACAGATGGCCTCCTACGTCCAGAGGCTGTGCATGTATTAGTGGAACATGTTTATGATACTTTCACACAGTGGTTTTAATTGAAGAACTGGTAGTGAATTTTGTTATTGTTGTGTCCTGACGTGTGTGGTGTCTCGATGTTGTTCTGGGTAGGGCATGTACTGCATGACACTTAATACATGGTAGATTACAGTTTCTAAGTGTAATCTACTTATACATCTGTAAAGTGTGTTATTATTCTGTTTAATGTTTATTAGTAATGTGTGGTGTATGTTTGCCCTTTCAAAAACAAATGCAGTTGTTACAGCTGATAGATTCCATTCTTTCCTTGAGTTTCATTTACATGTTTATAACTGTTTTCAAAGGCAAAGCTAACATTTACTGGAAAAGCCTTACCTGCCTACTAATTTGCTTGACTCTCATGTTTTTCTAAGAATATAGATGTGCATTATTAGATGCATGACAATTGATCATATAGGAAAAAGTCTCTTTTGTGGGCCTGTGAAACTGTAGCAAGTAGTCCCTCATTTTCAAGCAGCAGAAATGAAGTAATTTGAAGGGAGGATTTTTTTGGAAGTATTGTTGCTTAAAATTTCTGTGCTAGCCTACTCAAATTATAAATTACAGTATGACTTGGCAGCGTATGACTTTTTAGTCCAAGTCTGGTATGCGGCATCCTTTCCTTTATTCCTTTTAAGAGATGAGGTGAAAGGAAACTTGACGTAACGTATTTATTATTGGGGGGAAAAAGTTTATTTTTCTAATGACTGACTTCTTGTCAGACTGCAGCATCTCAAACTGGTAATAAGGTGATGCATTTTGAACATAAACTGATTCGGTACTACCTACAGTAATTGTCTTCCTGTTACATGCATCTAGATCCAGGCCTGCCTTGGACAACCTCAGAAAACATGTTGGTCTACATGCAGATTGCCTTAATACTTTTAAAAGCATTTGTGCACTGAACTATTTTGCTTATTTTCCAAATCTCATTGTTTGTCACGGGTTGTCTAATTTCCTTTTTACATTTATCTTAATGCTCAGTGTGTAGTTGGTCATGTTGTGTTTGTCAGTTACAGCTAAATATGCAGTGTTTGGGTTGTTTAAAAAACAACCACCACCGTAAAGAAAACACAAAACTAAACACCCAAGCAGATTTCTTGATTTTTAAAATTAGTTAACAGTATAACACTGAAGTAATCATTGTATTTGAGTTTTGTCCCTAGCAGGACAGTTCTCTTTCAAATAACATTCTGAAATCTTAAATTTTGTGGAAGGGAACTACTTTTTTAGTGTCCTTTTTTTTTTTTTAATTGTTGCTGTTTGACATGAAATTGCAAAATGTATGATCTAGTGATGCTATTGTGTGTAGAAAATGCCAATTATGATGCCTACTTAGTATAAAAAGCTAGTATAAAAGTATTTTTAACTGGTAGAGGTTGGAAGGTTGTCCTTCCTGCTTTGGTATAATACCATGTACAAAATAGTAAATGTAATACCTCATTATTGGTCCTGGGTTTTTTTAATTACATACTTGTCATCACAGCAGAAATTTTTGCTGAACAACCGCAATGATAATTTCTCTGAAACGTAATAGAACAAAGTCTTAGTGAAAGCATAATTTATATTAGTGGATACATATGCAAATATGTATTATTCACTTTTCTGTTTTAAAGGGAGTCCACTTAGTTTTGATACTGCTGCTGTTGAGGGTGGATAGGTTTACTGCTAATTCCAGTGGTGCAGAATCCCAGATTAATCTTACAGATGCTCTGGCTTTCATTCATTTTAATAATTAATGAGAAAATGTGAACCTGCAACCCATTTTAGAACATTTCTAGCCTTATCTTAATTTATTTTTAATGCCTTGGGTAAATAGCATTATAGTATTCATGTACAACAATTTGAGCCAGAATGGTTTTTAAAAATAAATGCCACCTGGAATAGAATCGGACAGTATGAATTAATTCATATTATCTGTAATGAGAACTTCTGGGTTTGTTTTTATTTTCCTTTTCTTTAAAAAGCATCTCCTCAAGATCTGTGAGAGGACTATTCTGGAAGTCTTTGAGTGTGGTCCTTTGTTCTTAATATTTGGAGGGAGAGATGGGAAGAAGCACATTATTAAAATCTGTGTCGTAAAAGTGGACCCACAGAATTGCATAAATTGCTTCATTTCTTGAATAGTGGTAGAACACTTAGAAGGGCCAAGCCTAATTTTGAAAAATAGGTCTTACTGAAAGTTTTTGACACTTAAGAAAATCTTTCTTGCTGTCTAATTATGCTGATGCAGAGGGAGTATTGTTAATTATATTAATGTAATCTTCTTTTCTGTGATAGAGGGAAAAGGAGCAGTTCCGCAAACTGTTTATTGGCGGCTTAAGCTTTGAAACAACAGAGGAAAGCTTGAGGAGTTACTATGAGCAATGGGGAAAGCTTACAGACTGTGTGGTAAGTTTGCCATACTATTGCGCAATGATGGCATAGAATGTTTAGAAATTGTAAAAGTGGGGAGCTTGTTTCCTGGATAGCTTAATAAAAAGATGGAATATTAAATTTTCTTAAGTGCACAGTTGGTTGGTTTATACATAATTCAGTCCATTGAAGCTATGCACAGACTTTCCCTTGCAAACTCTGTTGATAGAGCTAAGGAGCAGTCACAATCTGTTTCTTGTAAAATATTCCAGATTATATCGAACCACTGATTTCAGCAGTTTAAAATTAACTTGGGTGTCGTTGGCTGAAGTGCATTAGGGAGTGCTTACACAGAGCTCTGTTATATCTGTGTGATTGGTAACCTTTGGCAGAAAGCTGATATCACGGTAAGCAGCCTCAATAAAGCTGGAAAAGGATGTCTTTCTGTGTGATGTTTTCATAGAATCATTTAGGTTGGAAAAGACCCTTAAGATCATCAAGTCCAACTGTAAACCTGACACTGCCAAGTCCACCGCTAAACCATGTACCTAAGCGCTCCTTCTGCATGTCCTTTAAATGCCTCTAGGGACGGTGACTCTTGCAGAAGTTCCTCCACTGAATTTGCTTTGGGAGCAGTAGACACATATTTCATAACACAAATTGAAAGTCTGTGGTCTTCAGAAAGCGTAAAAGAACTTATGTGTTTGGGTTGGGGTTTTTGTGCGTTTTTGTGTTTTGTTTTTGTTTGGTTTTTTTTGAGAAAACAAATATAAACATACATCACTGATACAGCAGCATTTCTGAGTTATAGGTAGAGTCTTAGAGGACAGCAATGGTTTGAATTTCTGTGATGCTAAGCAGTGCCATTCATGTACCTAATCAGCATAGCCTGCTACTTTATTATAATTGTGTTTTGAAATCAAATCAAGGAAAGTGTAAATTAAGTTTACATGTTTTCTCCAAATGTTGTTAGTGTTAAGCTTAACATGAGGCAGGTAGAAATGGTTTAAATGTGTTTTATTATTTTTAGGTAATGAGGGATCCTGCAAGCAAAAGATCAAGGGGGTTTGGTTTTGTAACATTCTCCTCCATGGCTGAAGTTGATGCAGCCATGGCTGCAAGACCTCACACAATTGATGGAAGGGTGGTTGAGCCTAAGAGAGCTGTGGCTAGAGAGGTAAGTATGGCTTTGAAAGAAGATACTTTTCATGCTTTGAAAAAGAACTGGGTTTAAATTCTCTAGTTAAAAGGCTGTAGTTGGGGCACTATTTCCCACACTTTTGGTCTGTTAAATGACACTACTACATAAATGTCTATTATTACAGTGAATTATTAAGTTACTGTGGTTGTAGAATCATGTTTGCAAGGGACGCAACTGGGGCCTGAAAGTTTTGTTAGTGAAAACATGTTGAATGCCTGTAATTACGCATATTGCAAACTAACTCTTCTCTGGAATGATTACTGTTACTAAACCTCCAATTAATAAACTCCTGTCAATCTCCCCTGACTCTCTTCAAAGATCTTTCTGGGTATTTCTAAAAGCTATATAACTGAAGCGACTAAAAATAGAGACTGTAGTAGAGAAACTCTTCTTTTTTCCAGTGGTGGTGTACAAAATCATCTTGGGACTACCCTGGTTTTAGCCCCAGGTATATTTGGTTTTAAACTTCAGGGTACAAATTAGATGTGTGCACAGGAATGCAGTGCACCTGTAAGCTTTTCAGCCAGGTTACTGTGGCACAGAGGTACTTGAGGAGCAAGTGCAGATTCTCGGTGGCTACTGTTTACCACGTTGTGGGAGCTCTGGGAGGGCTTACCAGTTTAAGGTTGGACTCAGGTGTTGAGTGCATTTGGACTGATGAACTGGAATTGAATGAGCTGTCCCAGAGGTCAAGGGAAATGGAAATTGTAGCCACTGGTACCCCTGTTAGCTGTCCCAGTTTTGTTTCAATTCCCTGAAGAATACAGGGTTGGTTAGCATTTGGAAAAAGGTAATTAAAGCAGCATACATGCATACTGTTTATACACACAAAGCTATTTCTAAGCTTTAGGAATAAGTCATTCCTACCTAGTGCAGCAGCTTGGGTATCATGCTCAAAGTAACCCATTAATGTGAGGAGTGCCTTCATACTTTGAATAGGGGTTAAAACGCATAGCTGTGGATTCGCTGAGGTTGAAGGACCGTTGCTGTTGATATGAGCGGAATGTGGGTTTCATTGCTGTTGGGGAAATGGGCAGAGGAAGCTGACATATCTTTGTTTCAGTTACAAAAATTGTGCTCTAGTTTAAGTTACTAAATACTTGCAGTTCTTTCAAACAGTTGATCTTAGGTTTTCTCTAAATATGTTTAAAGGCTTTTTATGTACTTCTATGCATTTCATAGCACTTTTATCTGTATCTTTTTCAGAGTTTTTAAGGCTTTGACGTAAAGGGGGGAGGAAAAACCCCCATGTTACTTCTCTCCCAGAAGGCCCCCCCAGACAAGGTTGCAGGGACATGCATCGTAAGAGGGCTGCCTGAGTGCTTGAAAAAGCTTAGTTTATCAGTATTCTATTCCTGACATCGTGGCAAAATAGTCATTTGTTAAATTGTTTTTCTTTGTGGTAATTTAAAGGGTTCTTTTAATAGGAATCTGGAAAACCTGGTGCTCATGTTACTGTGAAAAAACTATTTGTTGGTGGTATTAAAGAGGACACTGAAGAGCACCACCTTCGTGACTACTTTGAGGAATACGGAAAAATCGACACTATTGAAATCATTACTGACAGACAGTCTGGTAAAAAGAGAGGGTTTGGATTTGTTACATTTGATGACCATGATCCTGTGGATAAAATTGTATGTAAGTAAGCTTCGTTTCACTCTCATTTGATAGTATTAATCCTTGCAGTTGTGGTAATTGTGTAAAGCTAAACTAAAGAGATAATGGGATTAGTTAGGTGCATGAATATTTGCTACGTCATAGTTCTGGTGAATTGTGTGGGAACATGTATTTTAAGTAAGTACTGGTGACTTTGCTTAAAAATCATATGGTATTTTGGGTTTTTTAAATGATACGGAGTATGTATGGATTAATTTGGAAATTACTTCATTTTTGGAAGCCCGATATTCTTATTTGTTGCCAGATCAGTACTTAAATGCTGATGCTATCTTAATTGATGTGGTTACAGTGCAGAAGTATCACACCATCAATGGCCATAATGCAGAAGTAAGGAAAGCTCTCTCTAGACAGGAAATGCAGGAAGTTCAAAATTCTAGAAGTGGGAGAGGAGGTATGTACAAGTAACGGTTAATGGTTTGTGGTTGATTTTTGTGTTCACTTTCCATGATCTCACCGCTTATAAATGTTAAACTGTTACAGGGAACTTCGGTTTTGGTGATGCGCGTGGAGGTGGTGGCAACTTTGGTCCAGGACCTGGCAGCAATTTCAGAGGGGGAGCCGGTAAGACAGGCATGTTTGTAGCTTTTTTTTTTTCCTTATTTATACTGTCTTTGTGGTTCTGGGTAAGTTTGTAAGCTACTGCTGTTTAATTTAAATGCAGCTGTAGCAGTTAGAGAATTTTTGGGAAAAATAACTTGCAAACCTCTTCTGTAGTACACAGATTGATTACGTGGATATTCAGTGAAATGAAGTGTTTTTGTTTTTAAGGATTTTATTAAAAGCCAAAATTAACCTAAATTTAATAATTTTTGTTAAGGGATTCAGAGATTTCTCCTCTGTAATTCTATGCAGCACTTGCCTGACCTTTACAGTGGAAGGGCTATGTCCAAAACTAAAACTGGATACCTTACAAATGCAAGAAAACAGAAGATGTAGAGCAATGATTGGATGTGTTATTTCACATCTTTTTCTAAGTTCAAGTGTATGTGCGCTTAATCAATAATCTCTGAGATTTGGTCCTTAAGGTCACGGGGGTTTGAGAATTGAGTTAGTTTGCTACAAGTGAATTGAAATACTTTGGGGTTTTTTTTCTCCAACAGATGGATATGGAAGTGGCCGTGGGTTTGGTGATGGGTACAACGGATATGGTGGAGGACCTGGAGGTTAGTTTACTTTTGTGGTGGTTGTTTTTTCTCTCATTCCGAAACATTTTCACATTCACTTACCATTTGTATAAAATTTATATTAATTGCCAAAGCCATTTTGTTGGCTTTAAGAAGCACACATGGCTGTTGGCTGATGTTAAACCTTTATAAGGTAAATTGTATGGTTATTTCTTGGACAACCATGCCCTTTTCTTTTCTTTAGAATAGCAGTGTTTCTTAAATTTCCTGAAAAATAAAGATTTTTAATTAAGACTTTTAATTGAGGCTCTTAGGCAGTCTGACTGGTGGGTTTTGGTCACAGTTCAGTTAGGGTAGGAGTTAGTATGTGCCTTTAAAAATAGCGTTCATAGAAATTTCTTTACAAAACTCCTACCCTTTTCTTCCCCTATAGACTTCTAAACAGAAAAATACCCCCTGATTCTGTAGAATTTGGTTGCCTTCTACACTGAAAAGTTTATTTTAAAGGATTATATTGTCATAGGTGGCAACTTTGGTGGCAGTCCTGGTTACGGAGGAGGAAGAGGAGGATATGGTGGAGGAGGACCTGGATATGGCAACCAGGGTGGGGGCTATGGAGGTGGTTATGACAACTATGGAGGAGGTAACCTACTGGCTTGAAATGACCAAGCATTTCAGTTGTAAATTAGTGCAAGTTACTTGAGGATGGGGGGGGTCCGTGGGGGTGTAAATGTTGTCTAAGGAAGCTCTTGTTTTCCAAATAGTATGAAAAAGCAGTTTGTTGCATACACTGCTGGAATACCTGTGTGATTTTGTACTTTATTTAAAATTCTAATAATGAGGTAACTTTGAGTGCCATATGCATTTTAGCTCATCTAGGTATTTCTCCACTTTTGCGTTGATAATGCAGGCAATTACGGAAGTGGAAACTATAATGATTTTGGAAACTACAACCAACAACCTTCAAATTACGGTCCAATGAAGAGTGGAAATTTTGGTGGCAGCAGGAACATGGGGGGACCATATGGTGGAGGTAATGTATATGCCCTGACTTGCCTTGGAGCCAAACAGAGTGGGTGGGCTTTTAGTCTTTTGGGGAGATGGATGGGAAGATAGGACAAGGGGTGACTGTTTTGAACTAAAAGAGGGTAGATTAATATTAGATACAAGGAAGAAATTCTTTACAGTGAGGGTTGTGAGGCACTGGAACAGGTTGCCCAGAGAAGCTGTGGATGCCCCATCCCTGGAAGAAGTGTTCAAGGTCAGGTTGGATGGGGCTTTGAACCAACCTGGTCTAGTGAAAGATGTCCCTGCCCTTGGCAGGGGGGTTAGAACTAGATGACCTTTAAAGGTCCCTTCCAACCCAAACCATTCTGTGATTGTAAGATCGATATGTAGAAATTGGATAACTTCTGCAATAGATGGGCTGCAGTGCCCATGTTCTTTCTGCAAGTTGTCTACAATTTCTTATCCTGAGACTGTAAAGCTTGTCTTGGTGAAAATTATTATTACTACTATTATTTTTTAAAAGCTAAATTACAAGATACTAATTTTTTCCAGAAAATTATTAAATGTTTTGCAGTTTCCAGTCTGTAAAGATTTTAGCCAAGTTTCATGTTCTTTGCTATCAGCTCACACTATTTGTAGAGAGTCTAATTAATGTCCACTAAACTTGCTGGGATTTCTTTTCCCCCCACTTTTATTGTAGTGTCACTTTTTTCTTACACTTTCTGCTTTTTGTTGTCTAAATCTTACTTAATATCGTGTGTAAAGCTTGTGAAACAGAAACTGAAACACGAAGGCCTTCCTTGTAAGGTTTAGCATGCAAATAAAGTCAGCCCTCACAGGTTCTAGATGGTACAGCACATCAAATCACATGTGACACTGTTGAATCTTCTTAATATTTCAGCATGTAGTTCTTGTGCCAGTTCTTGGAGGTTATTTAGAGGAAGACAGTGAAATGTTAAAATCTTCGTTGTGTATGTTGTCTGTGGAAGTAAAGGGGATGTTAATCTTCCTATGGAATTAAAAGCATTCCTAGATTTAAAAAAATGTACTGATGTAACTGTTCTGTTTCTTCTTTTTCTGCAATTGCAGGAAACTATGGTCCAGGGGGTAGTGGAGGAAGTGGTGGATATGGAGGGAGGAGCCGTTATTGAGTTTCTGCAAGCATGCCATGGGTAAGTATGTTTATAAGTGTTAAAATTGCAGTGATTCTTGAGAGTAGCTGCAGGAGTTAAAAGCTTTTTAGGATCATATTATCTTTCCTTTAAAAAATGGTTAGATGAATAATTTCATAACCTATTTTTTTACTCTTTACTTCTGTTGAAACAGGCTTCACTGTATAAATAGGAGAGGATGAGAGCCCAGAGGTAACAGAACAGCTTCAGGTTATCGAAATAACAATGTTAAGGAAACACTTATCTCAGTCATGCATAAATATGCAGTGATATGGCAGAAGACACCAGAGCAGATGCAGAGAGCCATTTTGTGAATGGATTTGGATTATTTAATAACATTACCTTACTGTGGAGGAAGGATTGTAAAAATGCCTTTGAGACAGTTTCTTAGCTTTTTAATTGTTGTTTCTTTCTAGTGGTCTTTGTAAGTGTAGAAGCATTCCTTTGATAATGTTAAATTTGTAAGTTTCAGGTGACATGTGAAACCTTTTTTAAGATTTTCCTCAAAGTTTTGAAAAGCTATTAGCCAGGATCATGGTGTAATAAGACATAACGTTTTCCTTTTAAAAATTTAAGTGCGTGTGTAGAGTTAAGAAGCTGTTGTACATTTATGATTTAATAAAATAATTCTAAAGGAAATATTGTGTAATTTTAGATTTTTTTTTTAATATTGTAAAATAAGGCAAGGAGTGGGTAGTATAAGGTCCCACAAATAATATAAAGCTATTGTTGTACATGTAAAATTAAATGCTGGTCAGAAAAAAGTATGTTGTCTGTAAATGATCAGGTTTAAAATATCTAGATAACTTAAGGGATATCTCTGCAAGGAGAAACACCTTTTTAGATCTTTTAGATGCTGCTTCTTCAATGGCAAGGAAAGGAAATATCCCCAGCGAGGTACTCTTCCAGGGACACAGGTCTAGTACAAGAGAACTCTTGAAAACGTCACTAAGTTCAGCCAGTCTTAAAAAGCTGCGCTGTATTTCTGCAAAGCTTTAACTACAGTAGTTTATAAGGATGCCAACGAAGGCTGAGGGTGTAGAGCAAAATAGTTCTAAGCTTCAGTTAAACTTCTTTAGGTAAGATCTTATTTACTTTTCCTTTCTTAATGTTCCAAAACCAAGAAACTAATATTGTTTGACAGTATTCTTTCAGTATAGTGATTATCTTTATGTAGTTTAACATAGCAATGAATTGAGTTAACAATTACCAATTGAAAAGAAATTTGTGAATCCTGTTTTCTTGTATTATTAAATTTTTTACAAACAAATTTTTGTTAATTTCAGCTACTTAACATATTTTTTTCCTACTGGAATCTAGCTATGATATGAACCCTGGACAAGCATAGACTGCTGCCACTGTACACTGCTACAGTTGAACAAATGAGACCTGCAAGTGTCCATTAGTAAAGCTTTGCAAGGGTTCCATCCCTGGTGTTGGTAGTTAAAATGGTAGGTCACAAGTTAATTAAATCATACAACTTTATTTTTGCATCCTGCAACATTTTATTTTTTCTTGGGAGTCTATGCATTATGATGGTTGCAAGGTAATGCAATGAAGGTAGTTCTGTGCTGTTGAAAATGAACTATGTTGTTATGTGTCTTGTCTGCTGTAATCTATTTTATATAACACGTTTCATCCTGAAGGTTCCCAAGTAACTGTAGACTGTTTACGTGTAAGGAAAAAAATTGCACCACAGAATACATCTGCCTCTGTGAAGGAATGTGTCGTCCATTCTTTTAACAACTGCATAAGCAGTTCTTTAGGAGGGGAAGTGAAAACTTCAAATGAAACTGCAGGTGGTATTTCATAAGTGTATAATGTAATTACAAAAATTGGAATTTGGCTAGAATGTTGAGGTTTCCACCATTTTTTATAGTTCTTGCAGCTAATAAACCTTAGTGCCAAATTCAGTCAGCCTTATTCTCACTGCATTGAATGTTTGCACCTCAAATTAATGAAAATTCATCAAGTAATGAGTTATTCAGAGTAAGGGTGGCTTACTCTACTAGATCTGGTTTTTAAATAAAAATCAACAAAACCCACCAAAAAAAAGGGGGCAACCAAAAAATGCCCTAATTTCAAAGTTCCATTGCCTTTAAAAGGCTACCCACTGAAGAATGTGGACTCAGCTAACAAAAGTCCTGTTCCTTTTTGTGTTAGACACACCAGTGAACTGCTTATACTTTTTTTTTAAAATGGCTGAAGTTCCCCTATTGGTAATTTGGTTTAGACATATGTGATAAACATCTTCAGATACACTTTTTTTTTCTTTGGCAGGAAGGTGCCATGCTGCAGGTAACTAATGAAGAAGTGGTCAACCACAGAAACGCTTCAAGAAATAAGAAATTCTGTATCATCAGAAAATAGTTGTTTTTGCTGCCTTCATTAAAAATCTAGAGGTTAAATGAGTACTGATAAAACATCACAATTAGTACAGCTCCCTGTAATGCTGGGTTTTTTAAATTATAGTAATAATGTCTTGTAAACCTTTCGAATAAAATTCAGATTCATTAGGAGAAACAAATCACTAATGTTAAAATAGCAAACATTCTGTGAGTAGAAAGTTTTAACTACATATTTTTATAACTTTCATAGCTTTAAAATAAAGTATTTTTTATACCAAAGTAGTTCTAGTGTAATGCTTAATAAAACTTAGTGTATGTCTAACATTAAATAATGTTTATGTGGAGCTTTTAGACCCTTTCATGATTTGAAACATGCCATTTTGAGGTGGATTTAAAACGAAGTCAACTTGGCAAGTGTATTCACAGAACTTGCATCTCTGACCATAGGCATCTGTTCTCTGTTGGGAGAAACAGTGCTGCAAATTAAAAATGCTGATCTTTTTGCTGTTGGACACAATTGCTTTAAAATAGTTTTTTGGCTGTGTTTTATATCACTTCATAAAAATATCTCCTCCTTTCCTGTTAATGAAACTAACCACTTAAGACAGTTTGTCAAAATGTGATAGGACAATAGCTTTATCCTTTTCACCTGTAAAGAGCTTTTAGCATCAAGAGAGAAAGACTGAATGGAATGTAGAGCTCCTGCTGAACCAGAATTGTTATTACTCATAGCTGCATCATCTGGGGGAAAAACCCAACCAACAAACAAACAAAACAAAACAACCCCAAACAAAACCCAAACCAAACTCGAAATGTGAGCTTGGGAAAGCTTCAGTTGGGAATGTATTTGAGGGAAGGTATCTTTAGTCTGTACTGTTTTAATCTGTTACCTACATACACGGTTTATTTGAAACTTCAAATTTCTGTGAGCTTTGGCAGAATCATGATGGCTTTAACCTTCTTTATATAATTCAAAAATATATTTAAGGATTCACATATGATTTTTTTTCTGTGTTTCTTAAGTTGAACTTTGAAATATTTGTATAGGTAACCAGTGGGCTTCAACGGAAGCAGAAAATGAAGACGCACAAAATCTGCTTTACTTTCTTCTTTCCAACAGAATGAGTTGACCAGTTGATGAGGAATTTGCCTTCTTTCCTGGAACTTAGATTTAGTTAATGGAAGTTTTTTCTTTACAGTTGCCAAGTCCACATTCATATGACATAAAAAACCGCCACACTTCAAAGGGGAGTGATTCTTCTCTCTTTCTGTTTGAGATATTTACACTCTTCCTAGTTTTGCAACAAGGTTTAAAACTTACTTGAATGAAGTACGTTGTATTTTCCATAATGAGGATGTTTTAATTTTGATCTACTGGTGATGGGGGAAGGGAGCGTATAGGGGACAGCAGTATGCAAAAAAATAAGTTAGTGGATATTTAAAGTCTTGAAAGCTTGGAGTATTTGAGTAAGTTTCCTGTTGTCTTACTGTTGAACTTTCATGACCTTTCTTTCTTGGTACGTTCTTAAGAATTAAAGCAACTGACAATCACAGTGTTTACTGATGAATTCAGTGAGAGAAATCCCTGTTTTGAGTCAACTTGATGCTGAAAGGTAGCAACTTTGAATAAAAACAACAGTGTGTGGTCAATTACTGGTCCTCAATTTGCAGACATTGTATACTTTTCTGATTTCTAAGAAGTTTGTTTTCTGTCACTCTGCAGACTTTCTGTTTTCAAAGTAAGGGTAACATTGCCAGTCAGTATGTTTCAGTGTACTAAGAACTGAGAATTAGGTTGTCGGTACTAGGCCCAGCTTGCCCCCAGCAAACACTTTCTGCAGCAATCTGAGCGAAGAATGTGAAAGACAACGTAACTTGTTGGTAACTGGTATGGGAGCAAAAAACTACAGTGTATGACTTGAATTTATAAAGTCATGGTGAAGAGAAGTCAATACTAGGGTTCTCTGTGTTACTTACAATGAAAGTTGAATTTTATTCACTTCTATTACTTGTGCTTCAGGTGCTGAAAAGTGTTCAGGAAAATGTAAGAAATTGCTCTTAATATTGTAAAATTCACAGGAATTTAACTTTGTCACATGTGGGGAAGAAGATTGCATTTTTTTATGATGAGTGTATGTATCATCTGAGGGGGTGAAATCGTACTAGTTCTGGGGAAGAAAAAACAAACCCCAGAAACCATAGATACGAATTTTGAAGGAGCCGTCAGCTGAGTTTGCTTTGGCAACTTGACCACATTTGTGAAAGAGGTTGATTTGCTGAGAACATACTGAAACAGCACATTCCCTGTAGCTTTAGTGTTTCAGTTTGTTTTCAAAGCAGAGTGCACGATGCAAGTTGAATCCCGTAGCAGTGCTGTTACTTTTCCTCCGAAGGGGGATGCCAGGTTCCCTTCTCGTGTATACGGTGATACTGGTAGGAATGCACAGGAGTGCAACATGGAAGGGTGTTCCTGGGTAATGTTGATCCATTTTGGCGGAAGTCATACTGTTCCTTTTAGCAGTTGTGTTCTTGCTTTGCAGCTAGTGTTGATTTGCATTGCGGCAGAAGTTATTCCAGTTTAAGCAAGAACTGGTTTATCAACAGTAAAAGTAAACAGTGTTTAACTTTCAATGGCGGTGTGACTTGCCTGACAGATTGCTATGAATGTACTAGGTAAACAGCGTTTGGGGACCATGTAGTTTACAAACTAGCTCCTGTGACCTCCTGGTACTGCTTACTGTATGAACAAGGTGACTTTGTGGGCAAGTCCTAGAAAATTGCTGTTCCCCCTGAGTTCTCGCCAACACGTGTTTTTCCCCCCACCTGTTTGCTTCCTCTTGGTCTGCTCACTCTTGGTCCGTTTTTAGGCATTCTTGTATGAAAATCAATGGCTGATGCATTTAATGGAGTTCTAGCAGCTGTGTAGCAGGTATCAAGTTGCAGTGCTTTTACGGGGTACGCTACAGTAATAAGACTTCACATGGTTACATGTGTCATCTCCGGTTTATTTAATAAATAGTTGTTCACTAGAACCTGGTGCCAAGTGTCCTGTTGCCTCATTTATAGGCCTCTACCTAATCTGACCTCAGGATTCTCATTACAACCATACTTCTGACTCCCGTAAGATATGAATAGTGTGTGTATTTTGGGACAAATACTGAACTGTTAAAACTGACAAACTGATCTTGATGCAGTTGCGTTGTCCTTTGTTTCCTCTTCGAAGTTTTTTACTCCTGTTTACTGCATCTAAAACTAGATTGTAAGCTCTTGAGCAGGAACAGTCTTAGTTTGTAAAATTTAGCTTCTGTAAAAAGCAAAGTCTGTTGAATAAAACCAAAACGTGAAGCTAAAGCTGCACTTCAGTACTGTTAGTGGTCGCTCAAAGCGTGTGTAGCGTGACAGCAGTATGCCATGCCTCTTCTGTGAGCCTTTATTTGCAGTATGCCTGTACATCAGTGGTCAGCCTTACATTTCACAAACCCTGCTTACGGAATTGCGTTCTAATAAAGTACTAAACTTGTGTTTGTTTCTAATGGATGCTTCTCTACAAAAGGTATGGATGCGAGAGCAGCTAGCGGCTAATGCTGTTCCATGGTGCCTGTGCGCGTTGCCTCCAGCAATAATGGGGAAGATAATCTGTGTGCTTTGTGATTTCCCCACCACCCAGTGTTTCTCTCTATACTCAATCTGACCCTTCTGACCTCTTGCAGATAACCTCTTACTTTTCATTATTAATGTAACAAAAACGCAGTTTACCACTCAAATGTTATGGACTGCTTAATAGCTTTACCATGGGAACTATTTTAATGAGAACTCCCATGTTGGTTTTTGCATTTTTTGTTGCTGTATCAACAGCTAAATCTACAATCCTCGGCTTTGCAGCTTCCTAGCAGTAGCTAGCCGTATAACAAGTCTTGAAGTGTTTTCATTGTTCCTACTTCAGCGAGATGCTTTTCTCCATGTTAGTATTCAGTAAGGTACAATGCAGCCCTAATAGCTTTTTCACTAGATTCCTGGCTCCAGAGGAAGTTTGATACCACGTTGTGTCTTTTTACACAGCGTAGTTCCTGATTTGTATGCTATGGGGTTTGGTTTCTTTAAAGTTATGATCTATCAATAAGAAAGCCAAGGCCTTTCCCGCCTTTTACAACCACTTCAGTTAAAAGTTTTCTTTAACAAAGCAGTTTTCCTGAATAGCTTCTTGACTCCTGCATAGCGTCTCCTTTTTGTCTATAGGTTGAAAATACAGTCTAAGGCCATTGCATGAAGCATATTAAAAGTAGCTTCAGGAACCCTTTGTTGTGGTAGGAAAGCTTAGGCTAGTCACAGAAAGGGAAGACACTTCAAAAAGTATCAACAGTTTGTAGATGAAACTTAATGGCGGTCTACTAAAATTGAAAAAATGGGACATTGTTCTGAATTCTGTCTACAGTTTTGTCTTTAGCCACAGAAAAGTAGCTGAAGGTTTTGAGAAAAATATGTAGTACATCCAGACCTAATGCTCAGTGTCTGTGTCATCAGCACTGTTCTAACTCACAGTCCATCCAAAATTAATTCACCTGAGAGGTTTTGGAGGGGTATAGTTGCTAGTTCAGTTCTCAGAAATTGAGATTCATACGTAAACTTCTTGGAGAAATACAGTTGTTGAACAATAATGAGAGTGGAATGAGCTGAGAGCAGTTCATGATACTTTCCAATCTGCAAATTTACAGGTAATGGAATGGGGTTGGGGAAATGCAGTTGGGGCTGGTGTCTTCACTTGATATGGGTCACCTGGAGTATGCTGCTTTCTATTACGATTGCTCTCTGAAAGAGTCCCAACATGCTTCCTTATTTGCAGCATGTGCCAAAATTTAACCATGTAACTGTTACCCAGTTGGGCATATGCTTTACTTCATTAGTAGCTGGCTTTACACAAATCTGCAGAGCTCACTCTACTGCTGCGGAAGGAGCAGGCATCACAAGGTTTAGCCTCCCCCCCCCTTCCCTCATAGGACGATAGAAACTTGCTTGTGAGGCCCTAAACCAGAAATACTTGTGTTTCTGGTTTTATCAGTTATGGGCCTAATCTAATATCTGTCAGAATTTGTGCACGTGGGCCATGAAGTAGACTTGAAGACCTGGTCCTGCAAAGGCTACATACATAGACTTTAAAATGCTTATTATATCATTTAATTAAAAGATGACAATCATGCTGACTCAAATGTACTATTTTTTTTTTTCCTGGAACTAGAAATAAAGTTCACAATTCATCGTATGTATCTGTTACCTGTTGCATGTTTTGGTTGAAGTTCATGAACTAGTAATTAAATAAATTCCTTGAGAGTACCAGTTAGGATAGATACACTTCTCACTGATGTTTAACCAACAGCAAGAAATTTCAGGGCCTCACTAATGAAAGTTTCCACTATGAATTTACCCTATCAATTTGAGGCTGTGGCGAAACTGATAAATAAAAGAACAGACGCACGCATTTATTTAAAGAAATTTTTAATATAAAATGCAGAGCAAATTGTTTGAACTGGCTGATTTCATTAGCGATAATTCAGTATATTTTGCATTCTGAGGCAGTGCTCCCTTTTTAGAAAATGCCACTTGATGCTACCAGTTACTACAAACACAAGTGCAAACAAACAACATGATTTACATGCTAATGGCATAGTTTATTTCTTCAAAAGATACAATTTGGCATTTAAACTTGTATTGCATGTACGTGTAGTTTTTATGTGTCTGGTGCAAGTGCTTTTTTTAACATACCCGACCATAAAGTTGCTATGTTGTCATCATGCCATGACCAATGAGAATTTTTTTAATACCAGTTTTATGGGGTTTGTTTGTAAAAGATATAAAAAGTATTTGTTCCTATCTAGTTGTTAATATTAGTAATTATTTTAATACATTACAAACTAGTACGCCTCTTAACATTCCTTCCTTATCATTCATTACATGCTTTTTAGGCCATCTTTTTGGCAGACCCTTTTCAGGTTGTAAAATAGAAAAGGATAAGCTGTTGTGAATAAGCATGTGAGTGAATAAAATGTCGTCTTTTTCATAGCACAAATAAATAAATAAATATCAAAACCAAAAGCTCGTCTCTTCATTTAAAGCCGCTATCAGAGTGTAACCTCATTATCACAAGTACAGATGAATAGTAGTTTGGTTCCATTTAATTTACTTTAAAGATTTGGGGAAAGTCTAAAAAAAAAAAATTAAACCATAACATTGAAGATACTTAAAAAATACCAGCTTTAAAAAGCTAAACTCATTTTCCTGGAAGAAAGTTGAGAATGATTCAGTTGCAGAGGATGACGGTAAGACAATACTGAATCAGATACTAATTATTTTTCAGAATCTATTTGCAGATTGACCATTTGAGTCGTAAAATTAATTGGTACGTTATGTTTGCTGGGAGCTATGATGGTGAAAGTAGTGAGGAAAAATGCAATAGTGTCCTGGGCCTCTCTCCTCAAAGGAAAACTAGGAAAAGCAGAACAGTTTTGAACAAATGCAAAGCAGAGAGTATCTCTTTGGAATACATAAATCCACGGTGAATTTAAGGTGAAGATGAACTACAATTTTTCTTTCAGTGCTAAAAAAGAATAATAAAATAAGGTCACTTTGCGTGTGAAGAATCAAGTACTCAAGACTAAAACACATTTTTCTTCCATGTGTAACTTTGATCTAAAGCTTGCTTTTTTCCCCTGCTGATGTTCTCCCCCGTCACCAGAAGCTAAATTCCTAGTTTTACACAGGCCTATATAACTACACTTACACTAATGGCCTAGCTCCTTTAATTCTAACTAAAACTGAACAGATTTCCTCATTCAGAAGCCTCAGCTAGTAGACTTTCTAACAGATCACAGTCGGCTGGGTTTGCCAGAGCCTTGAACAGAGTCTTTGCCAGAGTCTTTCTCCTCAAATGTAGTCTTTTCTGTTTGTACTACTGTAATCACTGACCTCCAGTCTTCATGCAAATATCCTTATTGTTCTTTCAGGACAAATAAAACCTAAGTGATCTTCAGCCACCTTATTTTTGTCTCTGCTCTTTTTCGTTATCTTGTTTCTGTTCTGATTTGACCAAGTGTTTGGGTATGATGAAAACCCTGCCATCGCTACTGCAATGAATGACATATTGGCAGGGGTTAACAGGTCTACCCTGGTCATCCCTCAATCTACTGAAAATGTCACGGTACAAGTTGTTTAACTTTTGCTTCATCTGGCTGATTGATCTGCTACACTGAGCGTGCTCCTTTTTAAGGCTTTCCTTTTGCGTTTGAAGATTACATACATCTTCTTCCAAGTTAAGAATTGCATTCAGTTTACGTTTACGACAATTTTGGGCAGCAACTTTGTTTTTTCCTCTTCGTCTGATGTCACGTAGAAGTGATACCTGAGTATCTGTCAGATGGTTCTTCACTAGCATGGTGTTGAAAGAGTCGACAGGCATGCTCACAATTTCATCTACCAAAAATGGTATTCTCAGAGCTTTTGCATGACGTTCATCGCTGCTAAGGTTTGTATCAGTAGAATTATGGCACCTCTCGTTTGGCTTCTCCATCCACATCTGCTGCTGATGCTCCAGAGTGGATGCTGCTTGACTTGGCAGCTGATTATACGTGTGGTTATGAAGAAACTGCTCAAGTGTGGCTTCTCTAGTACACTCTGAATCACCTGGATATTCCACATGGCCATATTTACTGTGTTCTTGGCTATGGCCACCAACAGCTCCTAAGCCATGCGAAGAAACAGATTTATCATCACTGCTGTACCCAACAGCACCTTCACTGCAGACTGAGTAAGAAGTGGTGCTGTGACTTGAATTCAAAAGCAGTCCCAAATTTGAGTCAGGTTCTTCAAAGAGCTGAGAAACTTCTATAGGATCAAAGCCTTCCTCCAAAGCCAAAGACATGAGTTTAATTTCATCAAAATTATCATCATGGGCCATTAGGTTTCTAATGTCAGCAGCTGAAAACAGCCCTGTCAAATTTGACCCATGAAGTAGCGATTCTGGATTTGTGGTATTAGAGCTTGACTGAGGAAAAGCCTCTTGCCTTTGTAAATGTCTTGTTTCTGCATTTGATTGAGTGGGGTAGTCTGTTCTTAGTAGCGTGGCATCATGAGGACTGAAACAGTGGCAAAGTGTCTGGGTCAAACTTATATTGTGGTGTGAGGATGATGGGTCTCGGCCTCTACTAGAAGTAGTAACTTGTATATCTTCCAGTAAACTCACCTAAAAGATGATGGGGGGGAAAAATGGGATCTTTTATAAAATGAATGTCTCTACATTCCTCACCTACACAGTTGTGATAATTTTTTTTTTAATATTCCACTATTTGAATCTATTCAAGTGAAGATTTTGTATGTTGAACTCTTCTTCTAGCTATCCTGAATACTGTTTCCCATTTGTACACAGCATAACCTGCGTTGGCATATGGCAAGAGGAAGTGGGAAGGGTGCAGAAGAAAAGTGACTGGAGGGATGGGAGGGGGACAACTCGTGAAGGACAGTGTGGGACCGATGAATGTTAAGAGGTGGAAATGGGACTGTTGCTAAGTGTACATCAAATTACAGCCTTACGTGTTCATCTGATCTGGTCTAAGAAAAGGTCCTTCTAGGAGAGGTGGTCCTGCCCCTTCCCTGGTAGTGGTTGTGATGATCATCTGATTCCAGGGTGAGCTGGTTCAAGGTGCTAAACTGTTAGAAAATTAACCTTGTAAAGAAGGTAACTAGCTCACTGGCAGGACTCAATTAGTGAGAACAGTGGTGTAAAAAAAGAGGGGAAGAGGACAGGAACGGTCATGCTGGCACATTCTCACTGCTTTTCTTTCATGGTTTATAAAGCTTTGGGGGCTGTGAGCTGCTACATTTGGCTTAGCTCCTTCTTAACTGAGGTCTATTGTGTTCAGATTTCAACTCGACTCCTTTACTAATCAGTTTGGAGGAAACATCCCCCCCAGATCACACCTTCTGTGGATGTCTTTTGACTTTAAATTACTACTCAGTTTTTCTTTACAAAAATAAAGCTGCTGTATGATCCCTCAGCCCTGAAGTCCAGACGATAAACAAGTGCTGCAGTAGCATTAAGGCCCACCTTTTGTGGGCCTGGGTTATAGTTGCTTGGTCCTAGAAGTACAAAGCCACTGTGCAAGATTATGTCAGGGCACTTGCTGACAAGTAGAGTAGTCATAAAATACATCGATACGAAACCGAGAATCTAAATACATCAAGTAGGAAGCGTATGATACAATTCCTCCATAGCTGAGCATCCCTACTGTGATGCAGGAAAGGACTTTTCTGACTGCAGTTCATTGAACAAACAATGTAAAAAGCACTTTTCACAGGGAAGGAATGACGGACCATAAAGACCAGAACGTCTTAAGTTCTCTACTATGCTCACTGGGAGCTCAGGTGACAGAAGAAAGTCTTGCTTATTTCTCCTAGGGAGTTACCTTGTACTAGACCATCTGTAGTCTGAGAGAGCGAGCTGGTATTTTCAATTAATCCCTTGAAAAGAAATATTCTTAGCAAGTTAACTATTAAAAAAAATCCCTCACACTGTAAAGACTTGGCACCTGGAAAAAACAAGCAATCCATTTTCAACAGACAGATTGTCACAAGATGGCAGTGCATTAATAGCCTTAAATAAAATATGCAACCGTGTATTGTTATAGCTACATAAAGGCTACAGCCAAATTGCTTTCAAATTATGAAAAGAACAGAGAAAACTAAACTGATGAACTTCTGGACCTTGTTAGTGTGGAATCCATTACCAAAGCTGAACAGAGGAGGAGGCTAATTTATGGGCTGGGAGGCACTATCCAACCTAGAGATTCCCAAAACTAGGTGCTCCAGATATAAACATGAAGTTATATGGAAAACACTAATGGGAAGCATATGTAAGATGCCCTTGGAGTATTGCAAAAAAGGAATGTAGGGAGTAGCTTCATGGTTAACGATTGCAGCTATGAGCTGTGGGAGAGAAGGAAGACTCCAGTTAAGGTAACAACTGGTTTTTTGTGAAGATGGGCACCCAGAAAGTAAACAATAGTATCAGAAGCCCAGAAGATAAAAAAAGAAAACAAAATGGTTTTGCCGCTAATGCTGACTGACCTGATTTGCAGCGAAGATGGGTCTGTTCTTCTTGAGGGTAGACCCCTGTAAGCACTTGACCCAATATTAATGGCAACTCTAATCTTTGGCTGCAAATGCTTAATAGCTGCTAGAGCACTATAATAACTCAGTGTTGTTCTAGAGAAAACACACCAAGAGCTGCTGTATAAATACGAATTGGCATTAGGTTTCAGAAAGAGAATTATTAGTTGAACTAAGTTGTCCAGTGGCTCCATCCAACTTTGAACACCAGGTGACAGAGAAGACAGGACTTTGCAGTTTTCAAATCCCAGACAAATAACTGGGGAAAATTTTTCAAGTAGAGCCAATATCAGCTGCTGTAAAAGGTGGATACTAGCGTCTTTAACATCTTCAGGTAAGTTTTACTGCACTGATTTGCTGATATATTCACTTTTTAATTAGACAAAACAGAGTAAGTCATTATCCAACGATCACTGACTGTATCCCAATCTATTAGCAATACATGTGTTTTCCCATTTACCTCTAGCATGTTTTCCGTCTGCGATGACAGAAGCTGTAAATAGCCCTCTAAGGAAAGAAGGGAATCTACATGGTTGCAGTTGCTCTGTGACAGAAGAAACAGAAACGCTTTGTAAAGCACAGTTATTTTATATAAAAGGAGGTAAAAATCAAAGTCCGAGAGGAAACAGAGCACAGCTCTGTGAAACACTGCAGCTGACCCTGCCATCAAGTCTTCATCCTGATGGGAGATGTCACGTTGCTAGAACAAGCAGAATAACTCCACGGCAAGAGCGTCCCACTCTGCTCCACAACAGCAGAACTGGACTTTCCTCCTCTGAGGCTGCACCTACCCACCACTGTGCAAAAATCAATTATTTTTTCAAAGCCTAGCTGCCAGGGCAGTGGTGAACAGAGGGGCTGGCAAGAAAACTGGATCTGATTTTCTCAGCTCTCACACAAGGTCTCAAGAAGAATGAATGTTCTTTTCATGGTAGTTCTCAGAGAGAGCAAAACCCAAAGTGCACCTGTTTGGGTTTAACATCATTAAGATGATTTCTCTGCCTTCTAGTTACAATACACATGTTAAGATCTGAACAATCCAGTTTCCCAAATGTAATTCTACATCTGAGCATCAAGCTTCACATAAATGGTGAAAGCAGTATAATTTAGCGTCCACGTCTCGAGTGTTTGTAGGCCAAAAAAAATCCTTGCCAACAAACACAACACCTTCAAGACGGAGAAAATAAAACCAAATTGAAAAATGGTTAGTTGCAAGTGATTTCTGTAAACTTTAGAACATTTCAACTACATAAACTATACTGGTGGGGGGCAATTTTCAGGAAGGTGTACAAGGACATCATTCACAAAGTATCATCTGAAGTCGCTGTTCCATTCCTGCCCTTGCAAAGGACACTCCAAATGAAAAGAGGAAATCAAATATTCCTTTCAAAACCATTCACTCCGTTTCTTTCACTACTCTTTAACTCATTGATAAAACCTGTAACCTCCCTCACTTCCTCTTCACAGTTTTCCCTTCTTCCATCTTTTTCATCATTTACTTGATTTATGTCTTCCTCCTCCTCCTTCTCTTGCAGTTCCAGCTGATCATCTCCTGGGTGTGGACAGCAGTCATCCAAGGCTTCCTGACATGCTTTCAGGTCAACATCCTGAAGACACAAATAAAACAGTTCTATTAAGTAAGCAACAAGCTCTCAAAATTAAGCTTTAAAATGCATTTTTTTCCTTTTTTTTTTTTTTTTTTTTTTACAGCTATAGCATTTCAAATAAAACATACATTGAACAGTTCATTCATGTGGATGAACTGACTCTATGTAGACTTTGGGGGCAGAATGAGACCAACATCAGTTCAGGAGTGCAGACACCACCTCCTCCTCCGGTGCCCAGGCACTGAACCCATCTGCAGTAGAAATGGACATTCAACACACTGGAAACAAATTACTCCAAAACAGGCACATGATGATGCGATTTCATGGAAAGTTTGGGCTATCAGTGTCTTTTGGATGTCATTTCACAACAACATGTCCAAGCCAGATATATACTCAGTGACGGAATCTTAAAATAGGCAATTATACATGGCCAGTTAGCAAAATCCCTCACTTTTTCTCTCAGGAAAACAATCACATTAACATTGCATTGTAATAGCAGCTCTGTTTCCCCATCACTTCCATGTAGTCATTACCCAGTTCTCATTTATCCAAATGATGGGGTTTTTTTAATCTCCAGCAATGAAATTGTTCTGATTTAGTCATCTCAGAAGCATTTTTCAAGTTATCTTTTAGCTATAGTCATATCAGCAGACTTTTTAAATTTTTATTATAGGGCTGGGGTATTGCTAGGGTAAGAAGGAATCACTGCTAAGGACTTTGCATATTTATATTTTAAAAAATTTTTGTCTTTTAGCTTTTATAGGGCAAGTCTGAGTTATTAAAATGTGAAACTCGGTGGAATGGCAGCCAGAAGACCAAGTGGCCCCACTGCATTAGTTCCATATATCCCCAGCAAAATGCTATGGCGGGAGCAGAAAAGACAAGCTCTCAACAGCAGCAAATGTAACGAGTTAGTGTTCTGTTTTAAAAATCACAACAAATTTACTTTACAGGTTTTATATGAAAGCATAAACTATAAAAACTGCAGTTGTAATAGTCATCAAGATATGTAAGAAATTTTTTTAAATTATTGCTTCATGCAAAACACATTAAAAATTAAATGTAAGAAGGTTTAAAAATAGGAGTCAAGTAAAATTAAATATAATTTGAAAATAAAGTAAACTAATTTCATTTTTATTCATTCTATTAAAATTTATTTTTAAAAATTAGGAAAATGAATTTTATTTTAAGCTTCTTTTATTTGTTGGCTTTCCATTTTTCTGTACTTTCTTTTCAAGGATTGGAAGGGAACTTTAATTTTATAAACAGTCATTTGTAACAACAAATAGACATACAGGGCACTTATCTGATGTAAGAGGTACTTTCCTTCAATGATGACCAACACAGTTTCTAGCTATTAAAAATCATATTCCAATATAGTCTGTCTTCTTTGTCAGCTGCAGTTGGAAATGACCAGATGACTTATTATTGCCAAATATGAGAAAACAAATTTACTTTTCTGAACGCACAAACAAAAATACAGTTTTCTTCTATGTAGTGAAACAGCAAGAGCAGGAATTTAGTGTACGGGACACTGAGTACACGGTAACTAGCTACTTGCAAACACTTAAATGAGTTCCACGTTGCTACTCACAGGCATGAAGTTAGTCCCATAATTACATGTTTGCAAGATCAGGGCTAGTCTTTAATTTTACAAACAACCAAACTGTCCCATGAATATGATCTATTATCATCCTAATTAATAACATTCATCATCATCAAAAGCAGATAAGAAGTCAAGGACAATCGCTATTAAAGACCTTAAGCAGCTCCTCTTGAGCTGAGTGGCCTGGGAATCTGCTGCTGCTAAGGCAGAGTATTCGGCTCCTCAATAACACAGCAAATTCATTACTCTACCAGCTGACAAAGAGGCAAATGCAGGAAACAGTTAGAAATGTAATAACTATAAAGAGATGCCTCGAAAAACACCTATAAGCACAGGTTTTGAATACAGAAAGTACATGGGTGACAACTCGATGGTTCCTATTAAAATTACCAGGGGTACAAACCTATTCTACTGCCAGGGAAAAGAAAAGCTTGCAGGAACTTTGTGAAGAGCCCACGGTGTCCCCTGCAGATCACTGGAAACCCTCACAGTTCAACTTGCTTATGGTGGAAATCTGCCTGCAGACGATGCCAGTCCGCTGAAGTCTAGGATGGAGATGGTCCTTCCCAGCACCATCGTGAGGACAGATGAATTTCTGCTGTGCCTAACAGGACGGCTTCTTCCTGAAGAGAAACTAAATGCTCCCGAAGCTCACAGAAATTTGTGAAGGCTGTCATGGCTTCAGTTTCCCCAGGATGTCAAAGACAACTGAATTTTTAGGTCTTTTCTATCGATATATAGAGCTGTTGACCACTAAGGAGATGGGGAATACTTCTGACCATTAATTTTAGGATTCATCTGGAGTCTGCATTGATTTGTATTTATCTTTTAAGAAATAATAATGTCTTTGACTATTTTCTCTGCTAAGATATAGGCAGTGTCTTGGTACCCTTAGTTTCCAGGCTGAGAGCCACCAACTGCACTACAGGATCACATGCCATTTTGTCCTAACCACCCTCTGGGTTAACAGCAGCACAGAGATCAGAGTCTCCCCCTGACCTTCGCACAAAGCTCCTGCTGATGTGAACGGAGGTGCCAGCGGGGACGGGAGGCAGGCAGGACCTCACGTTTGCAATCATGACCATTCACTCTAGTTCACCAAAGGGAGCGTATCATCTCTACTGAATCAGTTTAATAATGCTGCACTGCTGTGACGGTGTGCTCCCCCCGCCCCGACCTTCATCTCCTGCAACCCTGCTCAGGTGATAACCACCAGTGGCGACTGTAATGGATGCATCTGGTCATGATGGCTGCATCGGCTCAAAGTGGATTCAGGAGACAGATAACAACACAATAGCCTAGGGCTATTGTGCAATTCGCCCACAGAAGAAACTAAAATCTGTGGTCGGCGTGCAAATATGACTATGGGTCAATCATCTTATCCCCATAAATAGTGAGCAGCCCAAGAGCCCTTTGAGCTCTCCTGCACGGCAGCGGGCTGCACGCCAGGATCTCCCCTTGAGCAGGGACGCCTCTCAAGGTTACTCCTCGAGGCTGAGAGATTCCTTGCCACAACAGATCCTTGGTAAGTGACTAATAGCATGCTAAACTTTGAAATCTTAGCTAAGAGATATAAAGGATTGATTGCGCACATATAACCCTTTAGACATAAACCGTTGACCAAGTTTGGGACTAGGACTGGATCTAGCTGCACCTAGACTCCTCTCTGAGAAGGAGTTTAGAAAGCAAGGGGATCTTTTCCGAACCTCATGACTCAACGGGAGGGTCTCCCTGACAGTTTTGTCTGACCCTGTCCTCTCTGCAGTAAATAATCAAGCATACCTTGCCATTGAATCTTGTTAAAACACTGACGCATTGAACTTTGTTAACTCCCTATTCTGTATCAATAAACTATATTTTTACTTCCCTCTTACAAGTGAAGCGTGTTCTCACTCCATTCGTGACAACTGTGTGGCTCTGGAGATTAGTCTTACTACGACCATTTATTCCTTCAGAAGGTGATATTAAAATATACCCATGCCTGCTCACACTGCTGCAATAAATCATCTAACTGTTTAAAAAAACCTGTTTTCACCACTACCGGGGCAGTTTCTGAAGGGGCATGGCCCTGTAACCAGCTTTTCACAACAGTGGTGGTACAGATGTAGTGCATGTACGGGATCATTTCAGTGAAACATTCTATATGGAAATCATGTAACACAGCCAGAACCTTTTCCCCTTAATTTCTCCATTTTGGCTTTTAACAAAAATCCCTTGGATTATGCTGTTAAAGATTTACCCTCTGAGTAAATCTTTACACTTCCCTCCAGCTTGTTAGTCTTTCCCAATGATGAAGCACAGCTGGAAAATACCACTCCACAGCTGAATGCTTCTTTCCATGCCCGTGCATCACTTGGGATTGATTGCTGGGCTACTACTATGGGGAGAATAGGAGGGGTGCCTCCCCCAGAAACAGCCACATCATGTTTTTGAATAAGGCATTTCTTTAAAGATAGCTTAATTTTGCAGTCTGAATATACATCTAATGACAAAAGGGATTCAGTGTAAATGCTACTTAGTACTGCACTGCCACACCTTGTGTTTCTGTCCTGTTCCTTATTTTGCATTCATGGCAGCAGAAGAAACAGTGATTGAATTATAGTAATGTAGTCTAACAGCGTAGTCGAAGAGGAGCTGGTGGAAGGCCAAGGCTTACGTAAAGCTGATAAGGGGGATTCAGGCTGGAAAGCGGAACGTCTAAACAAGAGTTACTGTCCTTGGGAGAGAAGCACATCCTGGAGAAATGTGTAAGCTAATTAAGATGTTTTGGGAACCATCTGAAACAACGAGTAGAAGTGTGATAAGAAGCACCCTCACGCGAACTATCCTCATTATAATACTAAAAGTCACACCCCTCGAGCTGGAGACCCCGGCCCAAGCAGAGACCCCTCACCTTTGGGCGTGCACAGAATATTAAAGTAGCACTGCAGCTTTAAGTTGAAATAAGAGAAATGTAGACCAATAGAAAACTGCTTGGTGTAATTACTTATGCATATGCATAACTAGACTGTATAAAGACTGCACCTGTATGACCGAACTTTGTGCTAGCTTTGTGGAGCTACCACCTAGCACCCACCTCTGCGCAGACATGAAATAAAATACCTCTGCCCTGTGCGTATATGGGCGTCTCGCACACCGGGTAAACGACCTCACACGTGTGGGATAACAGTACTACCACCTGATCTAGCCCGAGAGCTAGATCAGGACCACATGTGGGTGGTCTCTGTACAGAGAAGATGACTGATTCTTGCTGATTGCAGGAGACTTGCTATTACCACTAAACCCATTTATTGCAGCACCCTTTCCACTTCTTCCACTGGTGGCGGTGTGTTCCCCCTGCCCTCCCACGTAAGCAATAACCACGAGTGGGGATCATGATGGCGGCATCCAGATTATGCTGGACTTTGGGGACGGATGACAACAGAATAGCCACGGGCTGTCTGGACCAGTAGCCCAGATGTCTTGCTGGTATGCAAATATGACCATAAGTCAATCATCTTACTCTATAAATAGTGGACAGGCGAGGGCCCGTTGAGCTCTCCTGCACGGCAGCGGGCTGCACGCCAGGATCTCCCCTTGAGCAGGGACGCCTCTCAAGGTTACTCCTCGAGGCTGAGGGATTCCTTGCCGCAACAGATCCTCAGTAAGTGACTAACAGCATGCTAAACTTTGAAATCTTTGCAAAGTGATATAAAGGATTGATTGCACATAGATAATCCTTTAGACATAAAGCGTTGACC
Organism: Mycteria americana; assembly: GCF_035582795.1. Classification (NCBI taxonomy): domain Eukaryota; kingdom Metazoa; phylum Chordata; class Aves; order Ciconiiformes; family Ciconiidae; genus Mycteria; species Mycteria americana. Next base: position 37,584,679 of record NC_134366.1, on the reverse strand, counting down.
AAGTCTGAGACTAGGACTGGATCTAGCCGCACCTAGACTCCTCTCTGAGAAGGAGTTTAGAAAGCAAGGGGGTCCTTTCTGAACCTCATGACTCAACGGGAGGGTCTCCCTGACAGTTTTGTCTGACCCTGTCCTCTACACAGTAAATAATCAAGCGTACCTTGCCATCAAATCTTGTTAAACCACTGTTGCATTTAGCATTGAACTTTGTTAACTCACTGTTTTATATCAATGAAGTATATTGTTGCTTCTCTCTTGCAAGTGAAGTGCACTCTCGCTCTATCCGCAACACCACTGAAGGGTTTGGAAGTTCACATCTCCCACAGCAGGCTGTTTATAAACCGTAAACTGCAATCCTACCTGATGACAACCTTCGAATTGCATTTGAAAGGATTTCTGTGCAAGCACAAGGCAGATTTACACTAAAAAATGCACGGGAAAAAAAAAATCCAAGTGTGTCACTTTCTAATCTTTCTTCTGCCATTTACTAGTTTCATCTGGGCTAGAGAACGCAATCTGAGACTAAGTCTGATTTACCAAATTATCCACCAGCCTTGTACGCTGAAGAGCTGGGCTCTAACTGTGCAGCTGCCCTTTCCCTAAGGTACAGCTTACCGCAGGTCAACTATCAGCTTCAGTTTGTCAGTCTTTGGAATATGAAAAATAGTAATTTATGTCAAATCTGCTACTTATGGTGGTCCAAGAATCAATGCGAAGGTGAGAGAAAGTATGATTTTGCAGGTGGCCTGGCCTACATCTAATTGGAAGGACGCTGCCTGCTCTGGCAGGTTTTCTTACTACATTAAAAATAAAGCCCTCAGTTTCCAATTAAGTACATTGGAGTATTGATCTCAGCATAAATCAGGTGCACCATACATCAAACTATCCCTCCACGTATCTCCTCCCCTTGCTTCCCCCACCCATATAATATTTTTTGTCCGTAAAACAACGTGTAGGGAGCAGAACCTGTAAAGATACCAAAATACGAATAGGTCTACTGCGATGCATTGGATGGGTGAACAAGACCGCTCTCTAGGAGCAGCAGAAAGCATAAGCAAGCTGTTTTCAGCTATTGCTCAGCGTGCAGTCGGCAAACAGGGCTAAAACTATACAGGTCAGGGCTACGAGTGCACAGAAATATCTGAGCTATCTCTGGAGGCACAGCGGAACAGAGCAGACAGGGTGGTTTGCCGAGCGGTTTGCCGAGGTGTACGGACAGCACCGAGAGGCAGGGAGTACCTGCCCCGCAACGCTGTTTCCCTGCGGTCAGACTCATGAGTTCTCTCTACAAATATCCCAGCGCCCGAGCAAAGATATATGACCACCATTATTTGCAAAAGGACATAATCTGTTGTGCTGATTACCCATGTATCCTGTTCCCATGCCATCTTCTAATTCCTCTACATTTTCTTTGTTTTAGTTGTCAAGCTTTAAATTGCTCCATTACTGCCATTAACCTTTGAGAAGCTTTTCTGCAAACTTGCGTCCCTTCTCCTTTATTAACTGCACTTCTCTGTAGAACTGGCCCTCTCCTTCCTGCTAGCTGGAAAGACGTGGCACAGGCCTGGTGATCTTTGCCACGTTTTGAATAATTCAGTAACGTTTCCAGAAAATGGTCTCACACCAGTACAAGTCAGGCAAAAGAAATACAGATTCTAGTAACATAACCAGTAGTTCCACTTTACTACTTTGTAGGATTAAATACAATTAATAATTAAATATAATGATGCATAACTGTTTTCATATAGCTCTAAGGTTACTGATCTTGCTCTTTGCCTGTGTACTTTAAATATGCAATGACAATTAATCTTACCAATTGGTACCTACTTAATCTCAGCTAAAAAGCAAAATGTTTCTTGCTGTTTCTCTATATTCATAATGAGCACTAAAATATCCTGAAAACATAGGAACAGAAGAGTACTTTATTATTCGAAATGCAGCCAGGGTTTAGAAAGCATGGAGGGTGGAATGGCGGTTGGAAACACCAAATATCGAAGTAACTTTTATGTTACATACGGCTAGCCTTAAAAATCACACTAAACTGTGCTAAGCAATGCAATTGAGTAAATCAAACTGCGGTGCATAACTGTGGCTCCAAATGTGGCACCCGTCAGGGGTCTAGGACACATCTACTCCAAATCCGAATAACGCTGTCTGGGCTGCAACCAAACGCACACTGTTAAAGGCACGCCTGCTTCTTGCAGTGAGTTGTCAGCACCTCTCGAAACACACGCATTTCGGAAACAAAAGCGCTGGGGCTTTACATAGCATGGCTCAGCTATGTCAGCTGTTAGAACACGGACATACTCTGTGCGCTCTACGTGTTTGGCACATACACAGGATTAACACCAACCTACTCCTAAATGGAGGCAGATATGGGTACAAGTTGAAGACATAAACAGTATCGTCACTGATTTCAATTAAGACACTGGTTTCCATGTCAAAGATGGCTCGATATCCCCTTCAAAACAAACCTTTTAAACTGCTTCTGAAACATAAACCAAACAGTTTTACACTCTAGCCATTTGGTCCTGTGCTGGTGTTTTGCACCACAAACTAATTTCAGCCTACAGAATGCAACATTTCTGACAGTGACAAGTCTGATGAAGGTTATTAAATTTATTCAGTCACTCTTTCAGAATGAGCACATTAAAAAAGAAAGAGCTCTTTCTGTGCCTCTGCTGTCCCAAGATGCTTTCTATTGTGGTCAGTGAACTACACAACATCAATGTTCTCCAAGAGACTCTCTTCTTTCCTTCTCTCTTTCTCAATCTTTACCCAGGCTAAATTGCTAGTCTATCCTCATTGGTATGATGTAGTCTCTACTGAATAAACATAAAACTATCCAGGGACCACCCTTTCTGATAAAACTTTGTCCACAGCTCAGTTCCCGATGTCCTCCTTTTGAGCCTTCCCAAGTGCACATACTTTCTCAGTATCCAGCTCCCACCTTTCTCAAGCTACCAGCCTCATTGCAACACCAAACGCCTGCCAACTCACAGCTCTGAATAGGGAGAGCTGTTAAAACCCCCAGTCTGATATTTTAGCTCCTCTGGGATTTGAGTATCTTCACCTTCCCTCTGCCACTGTATGTAATTCCTCTTCTATTTTCCACATTTACCACACACTAATTCTTTCTTTTCTGTCTGATATTCCCCTCACCTCCTCTCACGGACACTTCTCGTGCACATCCTACACCCGGAATACCTTCCCGCTCTCCAGGGAGCAGGAAAATGCTGGTGTAGGTCAGCCCTATGCCACTGACTCCCTCTACACCCGTCTTGTTTGACTTGGCTTTTTCAACACCCTCGTGCCTCCTGCAGCACACCGTAACAAAAATCAAAATCACCGACTTTCAAGACAATATGTACCTCAAATGCTTGAGCTTCTTCTCTTACCCCACCTCTCTCTGAAACACCACACAGTCCTTCACACACCCTCTTATTAAACCTAGGTAAGTTCTGACTAACGGGTAGGAGCCATCCACAAGCAGGGACCCAGCCCATTTACCTATTTGCAGATGTCCCTCCACAACAATATTGCCATGTCCTAGTGCTCAATGAGTTCAAAAGAAAAAAAAAAAAATATTCTGTTCTGTAAGTTAAGCACACAGCTTCAGTGAGATTGCTCTCAAACAGACTGGAGAAAAGCCTTCAGAAAACAAACCTACCTGGTTTCTACTTACCTTTGCTTTAACAAACTTTTGACGCTTGCCAAGAAAAAAAAATTCCATAACTCAAACTATTCTCACTCAGTGTAAATACTTCAAATGGTGCCCAAAGTCCAGGATGGATTCATTCCATCCAGTGCTTTAATACTGTGAAACTCTGCTTCTAGCAGTGTTCAAAGAACTGTGCTTGTATGAGGTTTCACATAACCTGACCCAAACTGGCTTTTCTAAACATGAACATCGCGACTATAGTACAAACAATACAAATTATCCACTATGCATCTCCTTCCTTAACTTTTGTAATTCATAACAGCAATGTTATGCTGTTAATTATTAATTAGAGCAGGTGTTCTTTAATCGAGCACAGAAATTCAGCTCTTGGGAAGGGCTTCAAAATCTGTTGTAGAGAAAGTAACACATCCAGATATAACAAACCTACTTGGTTCGGGTGGGAGCAGAGCCTTCCTCCTCTGTCCCACCCCGAGCTGGGGCATGTCCCACGTACGGTGCAGTGACCCAGCACAGCAACTGCTGCCCTCGTTCAGGAACTGCCTCTTCTGCTGGCGTGGGCAGCACCAGTGCTTGGGGGTTCACATGATTTGGAAAGTCAGAACATTTTTACTGTAAGATTCAGGCCACAGATAAAAAACTGAAGAGCTACGTAGTCCATTCCTGTTAATCTAAATAATTCCATGATAATTCCTAAATAATTCCATGTGCATTCCGTGAAAGATAAAGAACCCATCCAATTTTTATACTCCCTTTCTTCAAACGTATACATATATATACAGACACATACATACACACGTAGAAATACCGATACACAGAGAGAAAGGGAAAAGAAAACCACTGAATCAAGTAGGGCAGCTCTTAACTCTTGCAAGATCTTCAGCTAAGACACTTGTATTACAAGCTTCTTGAGACTTTCTATGTATTTGTAAATACTATCACCATATACATAGGACTGATGCCACATCTTGCAGCACTGAGGCCTCACATTTCCCCCCCCCCCCCGGAGTTTTTAAGGTGCTTTGGAAAACAGGTCTCGTTCATTTTGCATATGGACTTGTGGTTCAACGTAACAGCTTTTAGAAGTGTCGTCGGGGCAGGTTTACAGTGAGAAGCCTACGGAAAATGCAGCCTTCACTTGGCATAGTGGGGCACGGACTGCATCCCAGGTTAGTGCCTGCAGGACGGCTTCTCTCTTTTCCCCACCAATATCAGACCTATATCCAGCGCCAGCTGCACTTTTTTTTTTTCTGTATTTTTTGTTGCTTTTTCTATGCTTAAAACCTCAAAATTTACACAGCCACACCACATCTCAATTCATGGCATTCAAATAGGTGCTGAATATACTGTCAGCATTTAAGCAGTAAGTGGTGCTCCCATTATAAATTCTTTCTTAAAAACACAAGATTGCAATCTTTTTTTTCAGCGAGCTGTGAAGAGGAAGACTAGGTGGTGCACAAACACTGTTGTACCTGGGGAAAAAGCACCGTGAGAAATAATCACCCCAAAGAAAAGACCAGGTTCATTCTTATGCTTTTTATCCATTCCCTTAGCAAACATGCCCACTGGAGCCTAAAATCTTGGTCCAGGGTATTCTGCAAATGGTAGGACCTTTCACTACTATAGAAATGATTCCATTTCCTTGCATGAACTGATGCGTTTTCGTGGCTATTCAAAGCAAAAGTTTATTGCTTTTTTTGTTGTTTTTTTTTTTCTCTGAAGATGTAACTCATGGTTCCCATGCAGGAACACTGGTACCTTAGTCTCAATCCTAAACATCCATGAGAACCAAACCTACAGGCTTTGATTCTGTAGTTGACCCAGATTAGAACAGCACAGAGGCATTAAACTAATATCCTAAAAGACATGGGCGCATCTTCTACCAACCACCCGCTGTGACCTGCTGTAGCTAATGCAGGACAGTGAATTATGTATAGGATTCAGCACAAAAAAACCTTTTTTAAACATAGTCTCTCCTGTAGTACAAACACTTTATCCCCGGTCCTGTTACACACATCCATCTAAGAAAACGGGTAGCAAGACCCTGAGATCAAAGGATTATTTTCTCCATTAAAAGGTGTATTTCAGAAGAAATGTATTTTGTTATTTTTATTAGTAAGGCAACAAAATATTGTGGGGTTTACATTTCATCAGCAAACTTATGTTTAATTACAGAAAGGGACTGAATGAACTAGTTTGCTGGGAACATAGTGAATACAAAGGTTAGGGCTGATCCTAGTCTGTCGGGCAGCGAGCTAAATGTAGGCACCCAACCTGTTTGCTGTACTTACTGTCAAAAACCAAGTGCTCAGGCTGTCCTAACACTACACTACATCTCAGCTTAGCACAGAACAGAAAAATAGGCCAGGCAACCCCATACAGTTTAGCATGCTCCAACAGCATGCTTCAGCCACTGAATTCATCTTCTTTTTCATCTGCAGTTGTCTTCCAGAGTGGTTTTAAATACCAGTTCTCTAAGGACGAGGATCAACAGCTCGCATTGTGTTGCCAGCAACTTTCTCAGCAGGGACTGAAGCCCAATGAATAAAATTAATCCAGGGGTGGGAGAATCCAGCTGCTAACTTTTCAGAATGTCACACAATCCGACAATACCGAGCAGAACAAAGCAATCACTTTCATCTGTTTACACAGACTCCTCGTCCTGATCTAGCCTGGATAAGAGAAACGCTAAAAATAGCTTGGGTCTATTTTAACAAAAAGGCAAAATGAAGGCTATAAATCAGCTAAACCACTTTGAAATCCATTATACTGTTACAATAACATTTTGACAGCACAAGTGGACTTATTCAAACCTACAGAGGTCAGTTTTAAAACAAAGATCAACATTTTCCTCTGTTTCGTGTTTTGTACCTGTCATGCACTTCAAAAGAAGTCTGGTATAAGAGACATGGGGGTTTTCACTTAGAAGCCCATTTACATTTTAGGTCAAGAACTTAATACTGCCTTATCTTGCTCCAATCATTCTATCACTTAAATAAAACGTACTTAAGAGAGAGGCCCAGACCTACATTTAGCAAAGAAATGAATCATCCTCTCTCCACAGAATGGAGTGATCCCTTACCGTTAGGGTGTTGAAACTAGTTTTGCAACTACTTTACAAAAATAACCAAGCTAACACATGGGGAAATAGGGGAAAAAAAAAAAAGAAGAAAAAGAAAAGGAAGAAGGAAAAAATAAAACCTACCATGCAAGAGAAATTTAATAATTATTAGTTGATGCTGGTCCGTTAATTCGTAATAAGAACCAGCTCTTAGTAATGGTTTAAAACCAACTTGAAAAATGTTGGTAGTTCACCTTGATATTTCAAAATGTACTGAACATCTGAGTCACAAAATCATCATATTGGCATTACTGTACCTTTTGTATCCGTACAGTGTATCACAAAAGTCTCAGGTCATAAACTACTTGGGAAAAATGAAACTCTATGCCCACTAGCGACTTAACTCAGAAAAGCAGTCCCTGCAGCTGAACGGCTCGGCTAATCTTCGAATTACAGATGCGCACAGCTCTTCCGCAGGACGAGGGGCTGAGCGGGTGCACGCAGACAGAAGTGCCGTAAGGCCTGCGCGCTGCGCGACCGAAATGGGGAAACGGGCCATCCCCATCGGGTACTTATGGCCTGAGTGTATGGTTCAAGGTGCCATGCTGATAATAGAGGCAGATACAACCAGGCTGGAGTTTAGCCCTGGCACAGCAATACTCCCGAGATGTAAGAAATGTTCCTGACAAGTGTGGTTACCGCACTACGACATACACGTGCCCTTCCCCACGGTGAGGGGTGCAGTTCTGCTCCTCATCCTGATGCACTGCGGAGAAGCTGCATTTCTGCAGCCGCAGGACGTTCGTGAGCTGCCTGTGTGCCCGCACGAAGAAAACCGAGGCGATTCCGGAGGAAATGCCAAGCAGAAGTGACAGTGCCTGTGTGCCCGCACGAAGAAAACCGAGGCGATTCCGGAGGAAATGCCAAGCAGAAGTGACAGTCCTGGCCCTGCAGCCCAGCCCTGCAGGGGACGAGCGGCGCTGGGGCCACGCGTGTGCCCTGCCCAGGGCAGCTCTGAAGGGTTCACCCCGCTCGGGTGCTTGGGGACCCACCCGCAGTTTCTCCCGTGGCACAAGGCTGCACGGCGTTACTCCACCGCACCGAAGCGCCGCTTTCTTCGCTTTCGCTCCCCGCTGCCCGTGACCCCCCGGCGGGGCGGGAGGCCAGCGCGGGAGGCGGGGAGCGCACAGGCCAGCGCTGCGACCACCCGCAGGCGGCTGGAGGTCTCCCCACTCCATTTTTTGAGGGGGGGGGGGCTGGCTCAGAAAAGCGTCCCCCTTCGCGTCCCCACAGCTCGCCCCCACCTACACCCCCGCACCGCCCGCCCGCCCCGGGGCGCACCCCCCCTCGCTCGGCCGAGGCGGCGGGGCAGAGCCGGAGCCCGGCCGGGACAGCCCGCGCCTCCCCCGGCCGCGGGGCCGTCCCGCCGCCGCCCTTACCTCCTCCATGGGGCAGCCGCCTCCGCGCGGGGCCGGCGCCGCCCCATCCTCCTGCCGCGGCGGGGCGGGGGGCGGCTCCCCGGGCGGGGCGGGCAACGCCGGGCGCCGCCGCTCTCCCCGGGGCCGAGCGGCGAGGCGGGCACCCGCCGGGGCAGGTCCGGCCGCCAGCGGAGCCCGGGGAGGCCCGGGGGGGGGGCGGCGACCCACGGCTGCCCGGCGGCAGCGCCGCTGTCCCCGCAGCCGACGCGCCTCGTGGGGTGCGTGTGCGTGGGGGGAAGACGGACCGCCGCCCCGGCTCCCGCAGCCAGGCACGAACCCGTCCCTCCGCCCCGGCCCCGCTCCGCGAACAGCCCCCCCGCCGCCGCACCGGCCCTTCCCCCGGGCGGGAGGCGGCGCGGGGGCGGGACGGGGACGCGGGACGGGGACGCGGACACCCCCGCACCCCGCCGCCGGGCAGCCAAGCGCTGGGGCCGCGGGGCCGGGCGCCCCACCTGTGTGCCGGGGGCTTCCTGCGTGCCCGCGGCGAGTGACAGCCTTCGGTTGCTGGAGCGAGCTAGAAATAAAGGAGACGAGTTGGAAAGTACGGTAGCTAGCGAAAGAAAAACAAAATGCGAAAATGCAAAGCGATTCTCCACCTGCCTCTGGCAGTAAACATTCTCCCCCCCTCCCGTTTTTAGAATCCCCAAATACAAGAAAAAAAAATACAAGTTTTAACGACAATCACCCTGGTGTCTAAATATCTATCCAATGCCTTTGCTTCCCCATCCATTGAACTGCATTTTCCACAGCACATCTACTTGGCACTACCCGAACTTACTCTCGCACATGCTAGAGATATCTTTTCCAGCTGTTTTGTTCTCTCTGTCCTCAGAAAAGGCCTTTTATCACTTCTCATCACTTCTACTTATCTGAGTGTTTCAGACTTGTTTTGGCATCTACAAGCTGTAAGGCTGTTCGGGCAGACCCTGAAAGTGTCGCTTCTTCAGTGATAACTCTGTGTGTAATGGGTGCAGTTTCTCATTTTTCTGTTATCACGGATGACATTTCCCTTTTTTCATTGTGTCCAACGTGATACTATGTGACGGGTGTGTTACAAGACTCCTAGCGTTTTCTTGCTATTGCTATTTATTGAATTCCAATAAAATAACAGTTTTCTTTCAAAAACCCAAATGAACTGGAATCTGCTAGGGTCTTCCATTGCCAGCTTTTTTTTCCATGCCAGAGAGCTCTGGCTTTTTAACTGGAAGCATAACTGAAGGTCACAATGTTTATTTTGCTGTTGCAAAAAAAAAATTGTATCTGTCCTAAGCTAAATGCAAGAGACTTCACATTATGATTCATGGCACAAATGCCAGGACAGCCATCCACCACAAGAAGTCCTCACATTCCACATTATTCATTGGTGTTAACCCCCCCCTTTTTTTTTTTTTTTTGCAGCACAGTCAAAAACTTTGCAAATAATTTTTAAGCTTGTAAATCAACTCTTCTATGACAATTGCATATAGCCTATAGAGTCTCTTGCAAGAGATGGCGAAGAAAAGGAGCATGTGTTTTGAAGGCGTTGGTGGGTATGCTGTGGAAGAAGACCTTGAGGGAAGTTTGGACACATCTCAGGGCTAGAAACCAGTGTTACGTTTCCTTTAACTTTTCGGTGGCGATGCCCAGTGCATCTCCAGTACCGCCCGAAGCGCAGCTGTTGTATTACAGCACAGGGCACTCTCCTGCCTGACCCAGCGCTTGGCCTGCAGCTGGGCACATCTCAGTCCTCAAGGGACACAAGAGCATCTTTGTGGCCACTGTAGGCCACAACAACGTACATTAAATAGGCCCGTTTAAGCGCTTAGTCTTGTCCTTTAACAAGATGGTGGATTTTAAATGGTTAAGAGGGTACAGAAGCTCTGCACTGTTGCAGTTGCTTTTGGCGGTTAGTTTTTCATCTGAACTGAGTTTTGAGTCGTGGTCCTTAAGACCCTCAGCAGTGCACACAAGCCACTAGAGAGGGACTGAAACGGCTGTCAGGCTGGCCCAGTCACCTTAAACTGGAGATAACCTTCACTCACAAGAGATGTCACGGTGTTAGATTTAGGGATGCTGTCCAGGTCTCTGGCTCCCAGTGTTCAGGACTTTAAAATCCTGCGCTCCAAGAGTGATGAGCAAGGGTGAGCTCAGTTAGCGGGGTCCCGCAGAGAAGGTGTCAGTGCCAGAGAGCTCGGGTGTCCTCTCAGTCAATGCTGCGGCTGTTTTGCATGTCAGACACTGCCTACGAAGGCAGTCAGCGCCTCAGCCTGACCTGCAAAGTCAGTATTATTTCTGTGCATGTTTACTCATAAATCAATGCAAAGACCACTACATAGATGATGCCGTAGCGTGATCACTTCTTTTAGGATGAATCCCTTAAACAAGAGATCTGCCCAAACCTCTTAATCAAGTTCAGCACAAGAGCAAACATGACAGTTTATATCAGTTCGCTCTGCTCTGGCAGCTCATTGATCAGGGAAAAGAGACAACTGACCTCCCTAGGCCTGACTAAAAGCTTGATCTGAGTCTGTGAAAAATGTTATGATGGAAAAATGAAGGCCTTCTCCTTTCTTAGCTCAACTTGCAGTAGAGTAACTCCACAGAGTTTCTCCTGAGTTACTCAAATGGAAAGGAGGTTTGGTCCCTATGGCATATGGTCCCCCAGAATCATCTCCGCAGAAGGGAAGGCTGGGCATGCAGCCTGGGTAAGTGCCACAGTGTTTTCACCAGACTCCTGGTCTGAATTACTAGGGAACAAAGACTGCATATGTGTCTGTATATGGAGTTGCAGGTGAGCTTAGATTACATCTCAGCTGTTTACAGCTCCTAAATGCATCTGTGGTCATTTATTCCAGAGAAGTCTCTTGATAGTTTCAAGTACTCTGCTAGTCTTACATCCACTGAATCTAGGAAATAGCCGTTCATTTCTTCCTTATTGCTAAATTCTGATAATAATTTATTTTGTTTAATAACACATCAGCAAAGTTTCTTCCATGTGCTGCTTCTTCTTTCATGCATCATTTCTGATTATTTCAACTTATAAACCTACTTCTTGTGAAACATACTTTTAATCAAGGTAAGCAATTCATAGATAACCTTCTCTCAGAGAAGCATTAACATCAGCTTTAATAAATATGTTACTCAATTCCTTGGTATGGATTCTGCCGTGGGTGCCTTGCTCCCCAGCGTGCCTTTGTGCTTCGTGCCAGCACTGAAAAGGAGGGACAGGCTCTTTAGCATCAGAGCACCTATGGTGGAGGCTAAGCGATGGAGCAGAAATGCTCGCAGCAGCTATCTACAATGATGTAAGCATTTAAGTTTGGACCCTTATTCGGAGCAGGCAGGTACTGTCAGTCACAAACATACGAATGTCAAGAATTTGTCGCCTAGTTTTAGACTGTAATCATTTTCCTACTTTATTATCTGACTAGTTTCTCACCATCCCATTAGTTTGTCACCCTGACTGTGGCCAAGCAGCAAGATTTGTATTACTTTCCTAACGGGTGCCCCTGTTCTAATTTTACTTTCGTCTTTCTTGCGGTGTAAGAGATCCTACAACTGGTACTGGTTTTAAGCGCTCTCTTGCGAACCCTTCTATGCATAAGGAGCTTCAGTTATCAGTCCTAGCAGTGTTAGCTATAAAACAGATAGAAAAAAAAATTCCTTTGTTAAGTTTGGTCAAATTTTTGCTCTGTGCTTTGAAAAAAATTAATTCATTAAAGGTGTTTGTGTGGGCAGAAAGGAGAAAAAGAGAATGAATCTGCAGTGGCCAGATCTGGCATATTCTGAATCAAATAGCACAAGCTGAGCATACATCTGGGACCCACTTTTCTACACATGGCTCGAACCAGCTCTCCTTTATGTCAGATATATAGTTACTATACGAGTGAAATCACTGTATAAATACCTGGATGGATCATGTATCTTATTGAGCTCTTACTACAAATCCTTTGGCAGGGCTCTGAAATAGCTGCATTAGTGCTGCTGAAGCCGCAGTTTATAGACCTGGGCACAGATCACGAGAGAGTGGCTCATGAAATCCTCCTAAACAAGCCTGTAACACATACATGCTTTCATGCCTCGTCTCCCAGTACATCCCCTTGCAAGGGAAATATAAAGATATATATATACTCGGGGATAGGAAGTCAATTATGTCTCAACACAGAAAGACCTTCTGTTCAAGCTATTGAAAAAGTAAAGAGCTTTGTCCCCTGGACATCGAGCCACCCATTCACAGATTCAACTAGCTAAGCGTGCAACAAGAGGTGATGTGAAGCTGCAACTCGCTTTCTGCAACTCACCCCCTGGATTCATCCTGACAATTTAAGCAAGCTGCCGACTCTCCTTCTCCCCAAACTGCCCCCCCCCCTTGCTGGCGCTCAGCGTATGCACCGCAGACTCCCACAGAAAAGCGATGGGCCCAGGTTTTCTCTTTTGATCGATACCCTTGCCCACCTACTTAGTGTATTTCTCTCTACCATCTGGAGAAATGAAAACTAAATGTCAATTCCTTTTAAAACCAGGAAGGTATTGTTTTCCCTCCTTGACATTTCCCTCCTTGACAGTTAAAAAAATAGCAGACCTCCCAAGTCCAACATTGCCTTCTTTGAGGTGTGGCTGGATAGGATCCAGCTGCCTCTCCGTCCTCCATGAGGGAGGCCATTTGCCCCGGCTTAGTAGCCTCAGTTCAGGAAAATCCACTCTTTGTTCTTCTGTGGGCATCTTTTCGTTACATTGATGGACCTCAGTGCGAGGACTGTTGGTAGCAGCCCTGTACAGATGGGTGTTAGGCACCTACGTGCTTATGTTGAATCTGTGCCTTAATGCTTTCTTCCTTCTTCAGACAGTAGCTGGGGACCAGCTGAGGCCACAGCTCAGCAGGAATTCCTCCTACCAACACAGTCACAACGGCATGTGCCAAAGTAGAAGACTGCACACATATACAGAAACACACTCGGAGCACAGGGCTAGTGGAAATAACAGTTGTGACCTGAGGAACACTTGCCTTCTTCCTGGAGAGGGTGATACATGAGAAGCCATTGATCCTTCCATATTAAAAAAAAAAAACCAACCCAACACCCAAAGCCAAAAGACTACAACAAAAAAACCAGCAGGGACACCAGCTGAAAGCCAAGGAAAAGAAGATGGGAAAAAAAAAATCCAAGGAGAAAACCCTCTAAACAAGCTCAAGCAGAACAAAATATACTGAAATGCAGAAAATAAAATAATTTGATACAGGTAGCAGCAATGAGTTGGCTTTGTTCAGGAATTGGGAAGGGAAGAGGACAAAAGCCATTGCTTACTACACATGGCTAGCACTTATCAGTAGAAAGGACTACATTTCCATTTCTTTTTCAGTTGAAGCTGTCACTTCCATGGTAGTGGCATCTGTGGGCTCCAAGGATATGTGATGTGATAAGAAGTCCTGATTTTTTGGAGGCAGTCAATGTCTTGATACTCCTGATAGCCTGACGTGCTGTGCTACTGATGGCTACTAACTACCAAAGTAGAGGAAAACAGGAAAGACGGAGCACTTGGTGCTTTCAAGATCTGTTTGCTGTACATCTAAAGCTCTTGGAAGAAACAAAACTTTTTTTATATTTGGTTTCTTTTTACTTACTGATGCAGTGGTATGCTAGGAGCAATTTGTCACTGAGACTGTAGAAACCCAGGATAGAAAGGCAAGATAGTGCAAGGTGAAAGGGGAGACTGCATTGTATTTTGCAGCTACAGCATTTAGAAAGATAGTATCCAGCCAGCAATGGAGTTCATGGCTAAATGACAAATACGTTTTGACTCAGGTGGATTTGCTAGAACAAGAAGAGTTACGTAGCTCTGAAACTTACTTCTGTCTTAAATAATTTAGCAATTTTAGGAGTTTAGCTTAGGCTGGAGATTTCAACTGGAGCGTGGGAGTTTCTCTTAGGCAGAGGCTATGCCAGGTCAAAAGATTGATTCTTAGGCGTTTAGGAATCTACGCCTGCCAGAAAATATTTTGTTATGCCTGGAAAAAAAGATTTCAGCTCTGAGATTTCTTACTCAAGCTGCACTTATATTCTTGCTAGTTGCCTGAGCAATTTTTGAAGCTTACTTCAGTGCCTATTGATGCTTACATTTTTTTGTAATTGTATCTTTGAAACATTTTAAACGTTCCTAAATCTCTTTCTTTTTTCTTTTTGATATCTTAAACCTATATCACTCATGGATCCCTCATACTAGGTTGCTATGTGCCAACAATGCACTGTACCCAACCTGTTTGGCTTTGGGATGCTTCCAGAGAAAGGGTGGAAAAAGTAGAAAATGTCGTATTGATCTAGATTAGGACAACAGCTGCCACTTTTGCAATGAATGGATCTTCACCGTGATTAGACCAAACATATGTTGAAGCTGTATGTGTATCATACTGCCTTTTCTCTTGGAAGCTGTTTGCAAACAGAGGCATTGCTAATGCTTTGTTTACCTGGACACCGTTTGGGTACCATCTCTTTTTTCTGTTTTGTTGATGTTTTCAGCATCAGTATTGGTCTCTTTCAAGCATCTGCTTGTCTTCCCCCATGACATCCTTTATGGTGGGGATGACTTACACAAAACAATTTACCATTGCCAGATCGAAAACCTTTTGCAAAACATCTTCTGCACCAATTCCTCCAAGTGATGAGCATGTTGAAAGGTACCAGCTATGCATGCCTAAATGAAAAGCTAAAACCTCTTATATCTGCTGGGATCCTGCACCTCATATTTCTTTTAAAACCCTTAATATGGTTGCTGTTGCTAGAATACCAACAAGGTTGATAACAATAGCAATAACAATAATATTTGAAGAGCCAACAAAGCACACAGGGTCTGCTAGTGACAGAGGCTGCTACCTGCATTTATGTGCCAACGCTGTGTTGGCTGAATCACTCTCTTCTGTCTCAGTGTGTATTGAACCCGCGGAATTAATAGAGTAAAAGTTATTCCTGAGCATAAAATTGATTTTGAATCTCGTAATTAAATTAGAACCACCACTTTCTTAAGCACTTCTCAAAATCCTTCTCCTTCTTTAAAGACTTAAAGCAAAGAAATGTTATTGACACTGTTTCGAACCTGGAACTTTTTTTTTGGTCACCTGGTAGGGGATGCTTTTAAATCTCTGCACAGGGTGGCTCTTCACAGGAGGCAATGAAAAAAGAAACCGTCCCTCGTGGGTCCGTGGGTCGGTGCAGGGAACAGAGACACCTGCTGGGTAACCCACCGAGATGCTGCCGGCTCCCCAGCCCACAAGGCAGCATCGCCAATGTTCATGGCCAAAAGGAGCTGGCAGAGCAGGGATGTGAATTGCTGGCAACTCATATCCCTCCCATCACTTTGTTTGGGACCGAATGAGATCTGTCAGTCTTTTTCTGGAGTCTCACGGCCAAGATAAGGACCTTGTTTCTGACCTCGCTTCCCTCCACCCACAGTGTCAGATGTTGACCCGCCTGATTAAAGAGTTTGTTTAATAATGGTTCTTTCTTCTCTGCCATATCTCCTCCTTGGGTCATTCAGATGATACCAGTATGTTCTTGACTCCATTTTAAGTAATACTTTTTTTTTCTAAGGTACTCTTAGATGAGGAGAAAGGACTGAGATACTGTCTCCTTAAATCACAGTCCTGGGTAATTACAGCTAGGTTAAACACTGAAGGCCAGAAATCAAACCCAGACTATTCAATTGCTCTAGCTAAAAAATAATATTCCCTAAGATTCAGGGTGTTACAGTGTCATCTTCATAATGAAAAGTATTATTTTTCGGGCGGAGCACCCTCCAGCTAGGTTAATGACACTTTTGATTCTGTTGTCCCTGATGCAGCGCCTGGATTTCTGCACGACAAGGGCTCAGTTGCTCCCTGCATTTTGGCGTGTATGCTTTGGCTCTCTGCCCCTGAACTTTAATGGGAAAGCATCACAAAATTAACCAGTAAAAACATTGCTGCCTTACTCAAAGTGAGATGTCTGACTCGGGAACAAGGGAGTTGTAGTCATTGCCTGGCTGCAATTTACTTTAAGTTTCTGCAGCCTGAAATATATAAAGGATTCCTAGATGGGATTAACACCATCAGTAATTCCACAATATCATGTCTGCATTGTGCCCCAGTGCAGGCTCAAAGGTACCCTCTACTTCTTCAGCTCTGTGCCGCTCCAGCTACACAAAGCAGATGGCAAAGTGGAGGGAATCATATGGAATATATGTGTTATAATGGATGTCTTCTGTTTAGGCACAAGTGTGAGTTCTCACTGCCCTGCATGCTTCCACCCATCAGCACTACCTTCAGGTAAATCAGCTTCATGAGTAAAACAGCTACTCTACGTTGGAGACCAGACTGGTGGCTGAAGTCCTGTGAAGGGAAACCATGCGTCTGGAGTCATCTTTTTCTCCTATTTCCTAACCTGCTTAGTGCGGCTTTAACGCAGCCAACATCTGGGCTATTGCCTTCAGGATAGTCCCAGACGGAGCGGTATTTGCTGTTCTGGACTCTACCAGACTGTTTTCACACCAGTCAGCAACCAGCTACCTGTCCAAAGAAGAAATTTCTCCCACACTGTTTGCTTGTGTGTTAACCTTTTGGTTCCCTTATTCTTTATTTTTCAAACGTACGTAAAGGCTGAAGAAATGTTGGGGATTTCGACGAGGAAAAGGAAGGACCGTGGATGTGGAATGGGAAAGGCTGAGTGTGACAGAGAAACAGTCCCGAGCCATCAAGCAGCTGAGGAGGCGTATTTGGTCTGTATTTGGCACTGACATAGATAGCTGTTATTTATCTTTCATATTCATCATGAAAGATCTTTCATGACATCATTCACTAGAGTGATACAGAGCTGTTGGCTAAAGCATACATTCACAGTCACGCTTACCAAAAATACTGAGATTATGCATGTAACCAACTATTTCTGAAACAGTCCAAGTGGCTCTTCAATGCTTCAACAAGTTATTTTCTTTCCAAAAGGTCTCTTTGTCTTTCACATGTCAGTTCTGTCATCTCATGCCATTTATTGCTTTATACAAACTTCTCAAAGTATTTTAAGACTAGAGTTTAAGCATTACAGTGACATGAACCAAAAATTCAGACTTCCAAAGGTGAAAAGCAAAATCTTAGGTTTAGTCCTAATAGGAGATAATACCAACCACCAGATTTGTGGTTCCCTGCAACCAGCACCACAGGGCTTAGTTTTATTGATGGTAGACAACTCTGTCTTCTCTTATTCATGCTGGGTGCCTAGTATTTCTAAAAAACTCCATAGTTCTAGAATATTCTAGGAGACCAAACATGCTACAGGCTACGGTGCATATTCTCTGAACCCCGAATGGGGGAGGAGGCTGCGTGCCATTGTGCCTTGTCTGGCTGCAGTAACCAAATGGGAACCAAAACACTCCAGCGGGCGTCAAGTTCATTATTTGCAATTGCTTTTTTCTTTAGACTTTTGAACCTGGTCCACAGTGATCCCCTTATTTAGCAACTACATACTTCTGGTTTTTCCTTGACTACAAAGATCTGTAACTTCTTGACTCTTTTTCCAGGATTATTCTCATTTTCTTGGCAAACTTGTAGAAGGAAATTAGGAAAAGGTTACGAAGAAATCAGAAGTTGCACTGTGACTCACTCAATGGAAGCAAGGTGTCTGATTCTAGTAATCTGTTCTGACAAATTAAAATTTATTTTAATAATGAAATTATTCAAGACGGATAATAAGGTTATTTCAGAAAGATTTGCCACTTGTCTAGAACTCAGGCAACAGAGAAAATCCAACGTACTGAAAAACATAGGTTGCCAAGTTCAAAACCAACCGTTAATCTTACGCCTCACTTTTTCTATTTAAAATTAACTAGATGTGCATTTTTGCAGGAATGATTACATTTAGATAATAGCTATTAGCATGGAGATCTCTAACTGAGGTCCAACTCTGAGGTCAGGAATCAAATGTGTGTTTTCCACATAGGATTGCTAAGCACCTAAATTGATTGCATCTGCCATTACCTGTAATCTTGTGTCTGCAATTCAAAATAAGGAGCTTTCCATCCTCATTTCAAAATTTGGTTCATACCACTCATTTATTAGAACGTTCTCTTTTGAGTATTCAGCTGCACGTAATGACACCAAAAACTAAGGCTAGACATGCATGACCAGTTGATGATACCAGAATAGTACATCAAAGAAAGTGTCTTGTAGATGACTGGTCAATAAATCTGCTTGACAATTTAATTGGTATAATTGATAAAATCCATATAACTACTAGGGAGGGAATTAAATTACTTTATACAAATCAGATTAGGATTTAGATTAGAATTTTCTGGGTCAATTCTGTTTCATGCAAATTATGTTATGGAAGACCCCCTGGTTTGGAACACATTTATTAAGCTTTCTCATAAGAAGTGTATTAATTCATGTAGAATGGCGTAGCCTAGTATCCCTACACACAGTGTATGTATGTTTCCCATGTGGTCTTCCAATCTCCACATCTGTATGCACAAAAATGCCACAATAACCACAAGTAGTATTGTTGTTTTATGCTTACGTGGTGGGATAGTGCCTTAGGAGACACAACAGGTTGTAGTAATGGTCTGATGCAAGGAGTGTTAAAGCATCGTTCACCTGTATTGTTCATGAAGGCCTTTTACTGTATTAATGATGAGCTTTAGGACTTCACCCAGTCCTGAACTGAAGAAGAAGATGGCTGGAACTGCTGAATGGAGGTCTGCGGCTTGGGTTATACAGGTAGGGAGACTAAATAATTACAACAGCTTCTTCCAGCCTTAAAATTCATGAAAGGAAATACAGGGTTTTTGCTCTTCAAGCTTGATGGAGAGCGAAGGAAGAGCTTGTTCTTTCTGGTATGTAGTAGAAGAGTGGAAGGATTTTTGCTGATCCCGTTGTTTCTGTGATGATGCATCTAGACCTTCTAGGTCCTGAGGGAGAGGCACTATTGCTTCTGCCAAGTCTCAGAAAGCTCTACGTATTTCTGATACAGGAGAGTTTAATGGAAGAAGATCAGTAATCCTGGCATGCAGCCTTGAGAGTGCTTGAACCCACATTCATAGGAAAGCAGAGAGACATAGGAAAACCGTGCTCTTAAATGGAAGGGGTGGACAAAGCCTGGAGGCCACTCCAGTCCCACAGAAGTCTCCTGCTTACGGGAGATGGTACTGCAGTCACAGAGAGGGGAAGATGCTTTTCATGGGAACATAACACCATCTACCAATTGTCAAGGAAAAGAAATGGTCGGAGGCCTGCTGCTTGTGTTTACATGACTGCATACCAGCTGTACAGCAATATTGTAATAAAAGCTGTTTGGGCAATCATTGTTATGCTGGTGCTGTTTAGCAGCTTGCTTCCAATATTGCATTACAAAAATTACATATTTCATATAATCAGGTCTGTCTCTTACTTAATCATCCTCCTCTATGTATAAATCTTTAAAATGGACAGGTCTATAAATCACATCCATTTTTCATTTACCGTTTATTCTAAGCCAGGCAGTTTCTTATTTAAATTGCCATATGAATAAATCTAATAATCCTTATTCACTTACATCATCTCAAACTTTAAATCTAGTTCTGACTGAGGTCATAAGTGAAATCAGTATTAAGGGCAAAACTAGCAGCTGTAACAACTATAATAGCTCACCAAATTATGTTAACGGGCTGAAATAATGTTAAAAATGAGGAAGAATTGAATTACATTATTAAAGCATGCTATGCTGAATCAGGCAAACATTTAGCCTAACCAGAGATCCTGAATGTGCATGTACTGAGTTTATCATCACACTAGTCCATATGCCCTGGATAAATGAGGAGTAAAGACACTTCCCCAGATGTGTCTATTTATAAACTGCATTTGTATATGGTATTATACACATTTTTTTAAATGCAATAGCTAAGTTCTAAGCAACTGTCCTCACAGCTAGAGCCAGAAATACACTTCTTGGTCTAGAATGGGCAGTTTTGCTGGTCTTTTATTGGGTGTGATTCTGATCCTTTTAACTGGCAACACAGGAGATCTTATGAAAGAGCTATCAAAATTATTCCTCCCTCTTCCTGATAAACCAAACAAATCCCATTTTGCTGTTAAAAAAAATGATAGAAGGACTGACTCAAGCACTCCATCTGTCTAAGAAACAACTTACAATTTTTATGAAAATTCACACACAAAAGGAAGTGAAAGATTTCTTTGGTGGTGCAGGAAACAGTTATATGTCACGGAGGAGGGCCTGAAAACCTTCAGCATTACTCCCAAGCGGCGATGGATTTCAGAGGCTTTGCTTATAGCAATCGCCTGGGTGTCTCAGCGATTGCCTCTACATGAAGCTTCCTGCGGCAGGTTCTGCAAGGAAGTGTCCCTCCAGAGCTCGGGCAGAAGAAAGATGTACTTCACATTCTCACTGCAATTTTTAATAGTAAGTGGACTTTCAGCTATCATTATTTAGTGTTTGGATCACTGCAGCCTATAAACAGGAACTACATCATTCATTACATCTATTTATTTCCAGTGCTGATGGAAAGACCATAAGGAGCAGGGCAGGATCCTTCCTCTGCTGAGCCCTTCCAGCTCCTGGCAGCGCACAGCATAGGGTCTTCCCTTGCCAGAGGTTGCATCTGGGCCATCATGTTTATCAGCTGTCCCTGGGTCTATTTCCTATTAATTTATCAAATTCCCATTTGAACCCATTTGCACTTTAGATCCCCACAGTGCCCTCATATGCTGCTTGAGGCAATCTGCTATCTGATAATGTTATTAATTGTCCCTTATATCGTATGATCTGAGTTATAAGAAACAGTAAAAAAACCATTCCTTGTTTGCTTTTGCCATGCTGGCCGTACTCCTACAGACCTCTCTCAGTCCAAACCTTCATGCGAGCTAGTCGTACTTCAGATCCACCCTCTTGCCTGTTTCCACACCTTTCCGCACACGGTACCGGTGGTTTATGCCGTGGCATAATGATGCTCTGTTTCCCATCTGATTTCCAAGACAGCGTAACATTTTATTTACCATTTTGTTCAGGAACAAAAGGCTGCCAACACACAGGCTCCACTATACTGGGCTCTGTACAAACATAGTAATGCATAGGACAGACTGTGCCCCGTGGAGGTCCCGGTATAGGGAATAAGGAACAAGAGGTTTTAAGAGAGACAACCCAGCAGGTTGCAAGCTGCAGTCAGGTGGCTGCAGGAGGGACAGAAATAAGTATCCTGGGATATACGCAAAGCTGAACTATTTGGTAGTAGACATTGCTGCTTTTTATGTGCCTTTATTGGTCAGGTTATATACTTCATTAGTAATGGAAGAGGTGACTACCAAGAAGAGACTGGGAGGATTTTTATATGACTGCTTTCCAGTTTCAGTATAGCCAAAACATACAGGACAGGCTGAGGAAAGTGGAGGGAAAGAGAATCACGCTTTTCTCTAACTCAATGCAAGAGAGTCCCTGATCTTAACATCTAATGAGCTGCATAAGCATCCCTCTCAAAATGCGTCACCTTGTGAGCGTCTCGTTTGAATTTGTAAGATGCTTGGTGTTTTCTGAGAAACGGCTAGGAAGTGCACTTGGCTATAGCAAACATTGTTTACAAGCATTTGCCACACTGCTGGTTTGGGAATATCTGTGCGAGGGCTACATTTCTCAGCAGTCTGTTTGGCATCCACGAGCCGGACAGGCAGGAGGAGAGCTGGCGGGATGGTTAGGAGGTCCCTGGGCTTAGTAGGGCCCGGGACAGGGAGGGGAGAAGCAAAGCCCCAGCTGCGCAGCCTGTCTTGGCACCAGCCACATCGGCGCTGCTGGAGCTGAGGCAAGCCTGAGCATCCTCAGCCAGCCATTACTTCTGTAGATTTCCCCAATTCCGTCCAGTTCGTTAGGACAAAGCCAGCTCAGTTTGCCTTTTTGCATCCTTTTGTCACAGGAATGGCTTTTCTATAAACAGGCTAATTGGCACAAGTAACCAAGAACTGCTGCAAATTGGGGTTTTTTTCCTCACTCTATTTCGGAAAATTCAGCAAGCAAACACACACACACACATATAAATAAGGTCAGGATAATGCATTGGAAAACACTCCTAGCTCATTTATTTTGCCAGCTGTAGTTATTTTTTATTCTTTATAAAACTAAATAGTACAATAAAATTTCATAGTCAATATGCAGTAATTGCCAGGGCACCATGGGGGCTGGGTGCTCCCTGGGGTCCAGGACCACGGGAGCTCCCCAGGGGCAGCAGGGCAGGACCTCGCAGGCAGGACCTGTCCCCCCACCCCAGCCGGAGAGCAGGACAGCCCGGGGCAGCCCAGCCCTGGGCACTGGCACCTCCGTGGGGACAGCTGGGGGACCCCAGGGCCATGACAGAGCTCAGCACTGGCACAGCAGTGCGGGGAACTCCTGAAATGCGGCAGAACCCAAACCAAGTTCAAACCATAGATGTTGGCACTTCAGTGCTGACCACTGTGTATTCTAACAGGTCAACTGCAGGATGTGATACCTTGTAATATATTTTGTAAAATAATTAAATTTTAGCAATATGGGCCTTTCTGCTGGCACACAGTGTCATATCTTTACTGGGAGACAGGTCATTTGCCATCTTTCAGTGACGGTGACTGAAATTATCGGAGCATGGATTGGTGAGATCCGGTAACTAGCAAAGGGATGACGTCTTCCAGCAGGTAGAAAACAGTAACTTTTCTATTAGGCAAATTAAGATATTCGACAAGCCTCTACCTTAATTCAGCATTAAATAGTTGCCACCGTTTTGTTAATTTTAGCCATATCATTTTAACTATATTCTCTCACATTCTAAATATATTTCTACAAATTAGCAGTGAAGGACCTGCAAACATTTTATACTAAGTCCCTGTGGAGAGCGCCAGGTCCTTCTAGATTTTAAATGTACCTGATGAGCAGAGCCACATCTGTCTGTACCAAGATGACACAGTAAACATCTGCTGCTCCCTATCAGATGGGACAGTGCTGGCTTCATAAGCAATTCAGGGCAACCTTGAAGAAAATCATATTAGGCCTTTGTGCTTTCATTATCTCTCCTATGACTTTAATATTTCCTGTGACTTGCAAATGCTAGCAGCTGTCAAAAATAAGGCACATTTGAGTTGCTGCCTTTCACTGCAAGAGATCTCCAAGTGATTAACTAACAGGTCTTCATGATCCCCCTATGTCACCTGCCTATTCTTTCAGTACGTTCAATACTTACACATCCACAGATGCTGCTCCGGGCATGTCAGATCCTGTTTCTCTCTGCAGGCAAGCTTGAAAACAAAATGCATCACATTGCCCCTATTCCGAGCTGGCCCAGCCCTTTAAGAATGGAGGGAACTTTTGTGGACAAGTATCTTCAGTTTCAGTAGTAACTTATTTTTAATGATGGAGTCGGAGAAGAAGTGGTGGTTTTGGGGGGCAGGAATGGGAGAAGAAGCCTGTGGGGGAAACAAAAAATCTCTTTTTGCATCCAGGTGTGCTAGTAAGGATTGGTGGTGGGAGCTCCATGAGCAGAGTGGGTTAACCTCTCCTTTTCTTCCAGCTGCCAGAGGGAAAAAAAATAACTCAGAGACTGCTGGGAGTTCCAGTCCTAGATTACGCCAGTCTTTAGCAGAGGAATCTGGCAAAAACCCCTGCTGGAAAGAGCACAGTGTTTATACGGAGCTTTCTCTGCACATGGGAGCGTTTGAGCAGAAGTGCTAACTCCTGTCCCAAAATGCTGAGAAGCCTCCTCTCCTTCTCCAGTGGGCTGCAAAACCCAGAGCTGCTCTTGGCCCCATGCCCCGGGGGTGAAGCCCTCTCTCTCTTTCTTTCCTTTCTTACTCAATTAACCCATACTCTTAGGAGCAGGGTCCACTCTAAGTTAGGGATCTTGCCTTTCCACCTCCTCCAAGCAGTCCTGCTGGGTAGGGGGGTGTCACGTCTGAAGTGCCTGTCCCAGAGCCATGTCATGCACTGCCATCCACGTGGCAACCTGAGCCTGAAATCTTCTCCATAGAGTACGAATTTTTTTCAGAGAACAGTAAGGACTGCCCCTTTTTCCCTTTTTTTTCTGCCTTTTTTTTTCTTTCTTTTTTTTTTCTCTCTTTTTTTTTTCTCTTTTAGTAAAAGCAGGGTGCTGGCGTTTACCTTTCATTTAATGGTCTGCTTGGTTAAAACATTCACTCTGAGCAGCCATGAATTTTTCCACATAAAAAAGAGGTTTCATCTCCTGTCTCTTGGAGAGGGCCTTCATGACCACCATGTGGGCAGGAAGAAACTACAAGTTTATGGGGGACCCAGGTGCTGTCACCTTAGTGGTATGGGTGCTCAACAGGGAGGAAGGATTTTTCGGTTCAGGACGTGGGTGCTGGTGCTATTCATACTGTAATTCAATGCAAAATCCATGACCAGCGTGGGAGCTGTGCCTGTTGTGCTGCCTGGTGGCACAGCTTCACCCAGGGAAAGGCTGAACAAACCACCCAGCCCAGCCAGTAGCCTGGTACCCTTCTGGCTATAAAAGATGGGAACTTGAACCCCTTTGGGCCAAGAAGAGAAATCTTCAGGTCATTTAGGCTGCCTGCAAAAGAGGGATGACAGCTCGTGCTCTAGCTCAGCCTTGTCGCTACGTGTCTGCGTACATGGATGAGGTGGGTCGAACTTGGGAGATTTTGGCTGTCTGTGAGCTGGGGAAGGGCAGGAGCTCCAGCCCCCGCTGCCCAGGCACCTCTGGAAGCAGGACCACAGGCACTGCCAGAGGTGGACGTAGGCAAGTCAGGCATCTCCCCAGCTCAGCAGCAGCTCCTTGATTTTTGGAGCCAAGTTTTGGCCTCTGCTGCCTACAGCTTGCCTAAGCTGTCTCTGGGATCTGAGGCTTAGATAAGGACCCCAAAGGGAAGACATCTGAAATCAGAAGGGAGTTGGAAAATCTCAGCCCTGTTAAGGCTCTGGCATGAGTACCAGCACTTCTCCAGGGACTTGCCAGGAGAGGGCTTGGGGTGGTGAGGATCAGTCCATCCATGCCTCCCCACCCAGGCAAGTCCCATCCAGCATCCCTGGCCCATCTGGCTTTTCTGTCTTTGGAGTTTGTAAAGGGTGAATGGGTCAAATTCCCCCCTGAGATAACACATACAAATGATTTAACGCATTATATTTCAACTCAAACCAACGCACATCTGTGCTTGAAGGTATGAGGGATCTGGGGCATTATTCAAGGTTCTCCTAGCACAGTAATTCACATTCAGCACAAATAAGGAAATGATGCACTGCGCTGTATAACATCTATGTCAGTGTCAGTGATTAACTTTCTGTAAGCTCTGACATGCTTCTACATTAATAGGAACAAATGAAATCATAGAGCAGTTGAGCCCGATTAATTATGGAACCATGTGGCACAATTTCAAAATGAAAAATATCTGTTGCTCCATTTTTATTTACAAATAGATAAATAAACTCATGTCAAGGTAATGCCTTAATGGTCTGCCAGTAAAAAAAGCAGCATTGGTAGACAGGTTTACAGGACAAGATCTATGAATGTAATTTCTGAGCTTTTTTCTTGCATTAAAGAGGATGCTCTGGACTTCAGTTTCTCTCAAATAAAACACTGGGAAATCCTGTCTGGAAGAAGTTGTTAATATTTTTGAATTGGCATACTGTATCATGCTCTGTACCTTTAAAATGGTATCTAGCAGTACCTGCCAATCTTCACTGCCAAGAGATAAGGAACAGTGTTCCGTGCTATACAAACTGCCAACAAAAAAAGGAAAAGTAACAGTTGATGTGCAAAGTCTTGGTTCTGTCTGCCTCTCTTCTGCATCCTGCCTGCTTCTGCACTCAAATGCTTAACATACTTTTGGGAGCTGTATAAATAAATAATGCTCTTATTTGATGACAGCCTTCCAGAAAGAGTTATTGTAAAGAGGAGAAGTGGCTTCATGAAGCTAAATCATAATCTCCTGTTACACAATTGCTGTCATGGGTATAATCTATAGTACAAACTACTTGAGACAGGGATTAGCTTTTGAATTTAGGTCACTACAGTGTCTAGCCCAAAACATTAGGTCTGATTTCTAATTCTACGATACTCTTAATTCCTGAGCTGTGCCGACTTCTGCAGTTCTTGATCAGTACTGGTAGATAAAAGTGTAATACAAATCTATACAATCCATTACAAAATTACTGGCTACAAAATTAGCCAGTATTATTCGTTATTTATTGGTGAGTTATTGTTGTTCAAATAAATGGCACTATTCTAAGTATCAGCAGAAGCTAAGTGAAGTAATTCACATTATTTTTACTGAAAAGGAGGTAAAGCAGGAGGAGAGCTGAAAAAGACGAATTTTGTAAGGGCAGGGATAGATGTAAGTAATCAGGGCACACCAAAAATTAAACAAAGCACCACACCCAGCATGAAGGTTAGCACATTCGTTTTGTTAAAACAAGTGGGCTGAAACCCTCACACATTCTTCAAATGGAAGAGCTAATGGCCTTCTTTCAATGTATACATCTCTTTTTTTTTTTTTTACCTGAAACCATGCAGTGTTCAGAATGAGAAGATTTTTTTCAGCATAAATTAAATCATCAGAGCCCATATTAATCTGACGACAGTTTGAACTCGATATACACAAGGGTTTGGATCACAGGCTTCACACATAGCTTACTTCCTTTTCCTTCTTGCCCCTCTGATGATCATGTACTTCACCCCACCCTTGGTTCCCTTTCTTTTATATGTTGGATTCAAATAAATGCCCTGTCTTTTCAAGGCTGCCTCTCTTTGGCTGCCTACATTTCTGCACGAAAGGAAAGGTCTTTCAGCTAGCACAAGGTGTCTTGCAACCGTCTCCCGTCCACGCCACTGTCCTCTGGTATGATTTTGGCCAGGGCTGTGCAGGAAATTTCTTGGGTGTTCAGCACTGTAGTAGGTTTGCTTGTTGTCTTTGTGATCTTCTTTCTTTGAGAAGAAGGTTCTGTAGATGTGTGTGTGTGTGTGTGTGTGTGTATAAAGCTGCTTGTTCGTCACTTGCTGAACTGATGTACTCATGAAGAAAAAATTATTTTTGCCAGCACATGCTTTTTATTGGTGTGAATTACATTAGCAAACCTCTTTTAATAGGGATGAGGCATAGCCCTCACCTAATTCTCACCTAATGCTCTCTTTGTCTTTCCTCCTCTCCTTCCGTCCTATGTACTCTCAAGCAACATTTTGCACTTGGATCAGCCGCACCTTAATTAAGATAATTCCTTCTTTGCTTTCAAAACTCTCTTCAGATGTCTTCCTTCCACTTAGACTTTGCTCGGTGTGCCCTCCGGCACTATCTGCAACCACCTCTTCACTTGATCTTTTTGTTCTTATCCTCTATATTTGGATTAAATTTTCTTCTTCTTGGGGCAGGGATCTTGCTTCCTACGCCTTTATGAAAGGATGTTTTCATGTCCGGGAATGCAGAACTAGGAGAATACAAGCCAAGAAGAAAATGTTTTCAAATTCTATGCTGAAATTTCAGCTGTAATTTTGCTGTTGGATAGGCAAACCAAAACCACCATTTAAAATCTACCAGTGTAATCTCCAGAAGCAAAAAACCCCCTTAAGCTCAGCAACTAGAAAAATGGAAGAAGATTGCTTTCCATAAATGTGTTATGATTTGCAAAGATCTAGATACAGGAATGAATAGCTAATTCACACGTATTATCATTTAAGAGCCAAATCTACTAAACACACCCCTGATTTGAAAGAAATCTAAGAATAGGAAGCATGACAATTACTGTAATCCTTAAATTATGCATACCTTTCAAAATCCTCTATCAATGTCTTAGGTTTTTCTTGAGAGGTGGCTTCTGCACTTCCTCCACAAAGCAAAATAAAACATTGGTTTATTCCAACAAATGTTGTGCCTGAGGGGCTGCTATTTGTTACTAGGAATTAATTAATTTAAGGGATCAGCCCTTGTCATACAGACCTAAAAGGAGTTTTGGTCCATCAGATCTTGCTTCTTGCTTCAGAAGTGATCAGCATGCGGAGGAAAATGCTCTGCTTCTCTTCCCCAGAAGGGAATCAATTATTCAAAAAACCTTAATATAGAAGGCAAGCAGAGAAAAACTTTATCCTTCAGTAACTTAAAGAAAACCTTTCACATCTGACTGTATCAGAAAGATGCAGATACAAGATTATTTTGGTGTTCTGTTTAAGAAACCTACAATAAGTGCATCTGTTAGCTGCAAAGGTAATCACTATACAAACATATGGGTCTGCAATGAGAGAAAAAAAAATCATCATCTTTTCATGGCTTATACAGTAAAAGCCAGGGGTTGCTCACTTGCATGACAAAGGAGGCAGAGCCTTAGGGCACAGATTTTGAGGAGAGTGCTCATTCCTGAAGTTAAGCAGGTATATAGATTATTCTTAATGCAAGGCCTGAATGCACCCAACTGGATTTGAGGGAAAATGGAGCTGCTGTCCCTTGTTTACATGGAGAATTTCTATTTCTTTAATTCTCCTGGTACCATGGCACCACCTCCCCTCACTGGATTCAGCTCTGTAAGCACAGAGATTCTCATGGCTGAAATCTTTGTCCTGGGAAAACAATATTTTAATTTCAATATTAAATTATTTAAAACCTGACTGCACAGGTCACAGGTCGAAAGTCTCTTTCCAAGGCTTCTCAAAGTGTCATGTCACTCCTGGAGGAGCTTGTCATTGATATTTCCTTTGCTAATGCCATAAATCTCTTCTTTTCACTTGCAGCCTTATGACCTGAATTGAGTATGAAACTGGTCAAGCTCAAATGCTCTTTTGAGCTTAATAACTAAGGCAGTTAAAGCACAAGAATAACATTGCCACCATCAGGCCCAGCCACCTTTGGCTTTCTAGCTCCACCACCAAACACCTCCTTATGAATGGGTGAAGTTCAGGTCTGAGTCTCCAGCAAGGACTTCTCTGTCCTGCTCCCCCATGGGTCAGAGCCGCTGCACCTCCACACCGTGACAGGAATTAGGCTATGCCACACACTGTGTTTTGGTTAACCCATGGTTATTCACGAGTACCAACAACATTTAATATGCTTTGCTTCTGTATCCTCTGCCAGCATATCCATATTCCTCACAATAATCATGACAGGAGCATGGCAGAAAGGAGAGAAAGTCTCCAAATCCCATTTTTTGTCTGGAATCTATTTTTTTTGTTTTGTACAGGAATTTAGGCCATGTTTTTGAGAGCAAATAAGAGTCTGATTGCAACTACTTTACTTGCATATACTAATCAAGTAAATGCAAATGCTTAACACCTCTTTTTGGAACATTTGTGCATGTGGTTCTCCACGTGCAGGTATAATAGTGAGAAGTATCAGATTCATGGTCTCAAAGACAACCTCCCTCTGTGCAAAAAAGAAAGTCCAGGCATCAATGGAATAGGGGACCAAATCTCATGATAATTGATTGACTCAAAGTCTGCCTAGAGAGCCTGTTATAACTCTGCTGCCAGATAAGACTATCAATTAAATATTAGTCCAGCAATGGTTTTTGGAATATGATCTTCAAAATGCTGGACTTGAATGATAAATTTGTCTTACGGAGTCTCTGGACAGGTGGATTTTATGTGCCACTACTGAATCAGTGCTATCTGAATGCATCCCGATGCATCCAGTTCTCCTTGCAGGCTCTGAAGAAGTGCAATCATTAAGTGTGATTTTTTTTTTTTTGAGGTGTACATCTAGAAAATTATTTTTAATGCCATAATCAACCATCAAGAAATACATAGCTGTGATTAGCAATCCAATCTATGGGATGCCATATTCCTTTGTTACGGGAATAATTCTCATCTGCGCTTTTTTTGGCACAAGGGGATACCCTCAAAACTGTTTGTTGAGATAAACATCCTAAGAGAGCTCCAGTTTGAGGTGCCATGTTTTGCTCTGGCAATCCACTACAGCATTTTAGGAGGCAGATCAAAACTGCTTATATAAGCTAAAAAAGCTCCCCTCAACCCTTGCACACATGTGTGGCTGTGTTCTAATTAGAGCTTGGTGGCTAATGAGTAATTTATCCAAGATCTTTCACCTCCTTTGTTTGTAAATTGTCCACAATGAGGTCACAGTTTTCTTGAAAGTATTTCTTACTGGAAATTACTCCTTGGGCCTCATTTATGTCCACTTTTCACCAGTTTCTACCTTTTTTTGTATCTTATTTTTCTTTTGTCTTTTTCTCTCTGGACTGTAGCCACACGTGATCTATATGTATCACTGCCTACCTTTGTACATGCTACATATCACTGCATTGTGTTCAGACTCCGCTCTTGCTGGTTTTTGCCCCTAAACCTGTGGAGTCATCCAGACCCAGGCAAAATGGATATAAAACACTATCAGCTCAGAATCGGAATGTTTTATGCTGCTTTTGTACTCAGTTTGTACACTCATAAATATGTATGTAGGTGCAAGGACAATGAAAAAATCTGTTGTGGTTCCTCTTATTCTTTCATATTTAGCTGCTAAGGTACTGTAATGATTTTGCTAAAGCTGCTACATTTTTGCTTTATATTTTTCTTCTCTCGTCATATCATTCTTTTTGCCTAGTTCCCTAACTTTTCCTTTGTTTTTAGCACAACTACTGTTTCTGTAAAGCCACGTATTTGCCTGGGAAGGAATAGCAGTGACAGCTCAGCAACAGCAGTAGCTCATTTGTATTTCTTTCAGATGGAGAAATGGCAGTCTGTATATTACTGATATTGTGATAGTTAGAGGTTCAACAGTTTATAGTTTCTCAGCCTGTTCCACCTTTCTGAGACCCATTCAGATACTGTAACCCCCATGCATGGGGGATCTTTCACCAGTTCACAAAAATTCCAGGTCCGACAGCAGTGCTGGGTATTGAATTTGGATCTAACGATTTTTATCACTTGGCACCAGCCCCGCTCAACCTGTCTTGATCACACAGACTCAGAAGACTCTCGAGTAGGTTGTATCCTTGGAAGCTTTGTTCTTCTCTTCTAACCTGGAATAAATCCCTTAATTGCAGGTTCAGACTCTGCAGAATGCCAGAGATGCCAACACAATCATATGTACACAGAGGGGAAACAGGTGTGCTGCTATCCCTAACAGAAAATAAATACGTCTAAAAAACACTTTTTAGGTTTTGGACACATAATGTCTTGGTCTATCATAAACAGCATATTGGAAATTTCTCCTGTGCCCTTACATTTTCTTAGCATCAGTGTGGCTTTGAGAAAAGGCTACCCCTTGGTCTTTACGGCCGCTATGGATCCTGCTAGGATCCTGCAATCTTTTGTTACTTTTGCTAGAAATACCTGGAAAACACTACTGAACATGCGAGACCAGAGAGTGAAACATGATTATATTTCCTTTGCAAGGGGAGTTGTTGAAGTCAAGTAACAGATCACCGAAATCAAGAAACGAAGTTGGAAGGAAACAGCGTGGCTAAAATAGTTTAAAGCGAGAGGAAAGAGGCAGATTTTAGATTAATTTCAAAGTGTTGTTTACGGTTCAGAGCAGAACAGAGTAGTGCTAGCACCAATGTCATTCCAGGGAGGCTTAGGGAGGCCGGAGGTGATGTGTACGCAGGAGCAAGGGAGGCAGCCCGCTGCTGCCGCAGGCTCCCCGCTGGACCTACCTCTCTGCTTTCCGACGCGCTAGAAAACAGCAAACAAATCGCAGGCAAAACCCGAAGTATCGTTAAACTCTAAAAAGGCAAGAGCAAAACAGAAGTGACGACCTGGGATCTTTCTTACAAAACCTTCGACTGCCTGATCTATAGCAATGCTACTAATGCAACATTGAAGTCTCCTGCATCCAGTACCGAGAGGTTTTGGTCTTCCAGCTGGTGACCTTCTTTAGATTGCTTTGCAAGTGAAACTAAAACATACCAAGTAAACCCCTGAAAAATCTGTCTGCTCCGAAAATAAGTGTCTTAAATGCTGACAGCTTTATTGCTGTACAGCAGGTGGGGAAACCCTAGGAGAGATGACTTGCAAAAAAACCGTATTTGTTCCATTTTCTGTTCCTTTATTACAACCCTCCCTGAAAAACTAAACGATTCTTAAAAATATGTTTCTCTGCTTTCTATATTAGCACTCCATCTAACTTGTGACTTCTGCTACCTTGCTTCCAGGTATCTGGCTTGAACACATAACAAGTTATCAGTGTACTCTTTTTCCCCTGCATCCTGAAAATCAGGACCACTTTAAATAATGTTTTGTGAATTGTTGCATTATTTAGTTGCTGGTGCCACTAGAGTGCTCGTAGGTTTTAATCAAGCATTAAAATAGAGTTACGTGCTTCAGAGCACGTAAATCCATTGGCTCCTTATCTCGGGGTCTAACTCTGGAGACAAAAATAACCCTGAAACACTTGGGTGAAGTATAGGTATGCAAAGCTTTGTTTCCTGTATGGCAAAGGAACCAAAAACATTGAAGCCTCTTACTTCTTCTAGCTTCAATGACTGTGGGCTACGTTGCATGCTTAGCTTCACTCAAAAGCTGGTTTGTCTACTTTTCTGAGGGAGGAGAGAACTGCCTAAAGGGCACTGGTTTCTTGGCAAAGCCACAAGCTATTTCTTTATGATAAGAAACAAGAAGTGCAAGCTAATACCCAGTACCCAAGGCCACCTATTTTTGTGGTTCTCACTTAATGTGCCTTACGGTGACCACAGTCCTACCAGGCAAAAATAGCTTATGGGGGCCATAATGCCAAACACTGGTCCTGTTGTGTTACCCTCTTGTAATCATAGGATAACTCCCCCGACTTTACCGGAGTTCGCCCTCACAAAACCAGGTGTTTGCAGGCTAGCAGAGAAGTAGGTAAGCCCTCTGCTTGAGTAGAAAAGCGGCACTGTAAAAGGCTGCCAGTGGGAATACCCTGCCTAGGTCTGCTGCAACACCTCCTGCGTGGGGCAAAAAGACCTCGAACAAAGCATCCTGCTTCTCCATTTCATTCCTACAGTCCACAGTCACCCCCCAGCTTTGACTGCTCCAGCATACAAGCTGCGGTGGGATGTTCAATCACTGCTGTGCAAACGTGTGTCACCTCATTGCAGTCACTGTCCTCTAGGCTGGCACCTCGACCTTGTGACGAGCATAGCAGACTTGCTTAAAATGATGGGATTTCCAAGACAGCCTGGAGGATTTGGGCACAATTTGTGCTGCACCACTGATTTTCATTAGGGATGCGCTCACCCGCACAGCAACTGGGGCACAGGAGCAGGAAATGAGATGGGTATGTGCTCTCTAGAGGGGACACACCTGCAGATGGCTTGCCCGTCTCGAAACAGTGAAACCAGAGCATGACATCCACGCTCCATTTTTATAGTCATTGACTCTTCCCTTCTCATCAGGCTGTTCCCTGTGGTGTGCGGGGGAGCCTCATAGCACCACGGGGCAAGAGGCATGACCCAACTCCTGGCCAGCCCTCCCCCTTCAGCACGGCCATCGCTGACGTGGGGCCACCAAGGTTGAGAGGGTCCCTTGGAGGAAGATGCTGTGAGTGATGGGGTGAGGAAAGCAGCTGGCACAGGGGTGTGCAGGGGCAGCAGGCAGCGCTTACTCATTGATGGTGTTTTATTGCAGTGGGTTTTCCTATTGCCATTTAGCCATGATTTCTCTCAGTTTGGCAGAGCTGGGTACTGCAGGTGCCTGGTCAGCTTACGTGGTGCCTGGTCAACTTACATAGTGCCTGGTATTCATGGAGTCTCTGGCATGTCTTGCTTCTTGGTGTAAGGATGCTGTGCATGGTGTGCCAGATGTCTGCTACGGAAAGGACAATCTTGCTCGAACCTTGTGAACCCCTCAAAAGCCAGCACCCCAGCCTCTTCCACGGCTGCTTCCTGGTCCTTCCCTGGATGGGGCTGAAGGAGATGCGAGCAGGAGGTGAGGGCAGGGAAAACAGCAAAGTGTGACCAGACCTGGGCATCGGCTCTGTAACTTAGATTTGATAGTGATAACTGGTGGAGAGGAGCATCGCGAAGACACAGTGTCTGGATCTCTTTTTGTAGTTGGAAATCCACCGTGGCAATGGGCAGCTCCCAGTTTGACGCTGTTCAACTCTACCCACACCCTCTCTCATTTTTGGGCTGTAAGCTGTTCAGGATGGGTGTGCAGGGGACCTTCCTCACCCAGTATGGGCACTAGTGTTAAAAGGCTAGTCTCTGATTACCTGATGGAGAGAGGGTCTGCCAAGCTGAACGAGGGCAGGAACCTAGCTTGAATGCACTGCTTCACCTCATCTCTCCACTGAACATCTCGGGAGCCTCCACGTTTGGTACTTAGGCACCCGAGAGAGGCCTCTCCATAGATTTAGTTTGCTGTGCTGCATCAGAGACACTCACAGCACCGTAACCTAGTGACAATAACCTAACGTTAATAAATGAACAATAATCTGGGGTTGCTTTAAAATGTGCAGCAGTGATAAACATTTATTTTGTTACAGACAACATTTATGACAGGAGCTCTATTCATGTCGGGGTATAATTAAGTGGTCTGTGAAGATGTAGTCAAGGCATAGGATGATTCCAATATTGCTTTAGACTGGCAGGCTTTTAAAAGTCTCTTGGGCCAGATTCTTTACTTCTTTGCACCTCTTATCATCAATTCTGCCAGAGAAAAAATCAATCTGACCAGAGCAGTCGCTTTGCAATGGAGGAGATTACTTAGTATGGTGAGAAGCAATGAAGAGGCTGCACTGCGCTGCCTTGAGTCCTTCCCCAACTTAATTCTTCATCAGCTTACATCTTTCCCTACTGTCTGTTCAAGAATTACTGGTTAATGAGATTATTAACCACTGACCCAGTCTCTGTCCTAATTATAAGTGGGTATTTGTGGCAGGCTGGCTAAAAGGAAAAGTTTTAGGCACCCCTAAAAGTAACATCACACCTCTGAATTTGATTACTACTCTTCTTATTATGAGTGTATTCTGCGTTCTCACTCAGTCATAATTTTCCCAATGCATAGATGAACATAGATATTTGGAAAGTAATACCGACCACTATTGAAAACAATAGTTTGAAAAATTGTAATAAACGAATTAGTAACAAATTGCATACCCTTTCATCTGCGTATTACTTGTTTAAAGCCTGTATGAAAGTGAACTTGGCTTAAAATAAGCTTTTTTTTAGGGATTCAAAGGTTTCTGCACCAGTGAGTTAGGACTGTCAATCCAGTTGTCACTGTGGTTGGTAGGAGTCAGCAGGCTATTTCATAGACACAAAGATGGAGTGGACCCTAATCACTGGGATTTTTACTGCCTACCTCAGCGCTACGAGAAGATATTTGTTTACCGTGACATAGGAAATTACTTCAGCGCGAGCTTAACTGAAAGCATGTGAGTATTCCCAATGAAATGAACGGGTCTTTAGCATGTTATGAAGCACCTACTGGGTATGGAAAATATTGTTCCCAAAACTGAGCACTTTCTTTGCAGAATTTAAGCTTTAATCAATGTTTAATTATAAAGGCTTATATTTCAGACAGTTTATAGATAGAATACCACTATATGTATGACTGTTTCACAACAGACATTTAAGTGAATGTGCAGAGGGAACACATCATACCGCATAAGGCAACCCACGTCTGTAATTAATAACGCATTTTGTGGAGCTTGTACTTAACTGAAACATAAGAGAAAATTGCTTCGGGAAACTAAAATATGCAAAGACGCATAGCAAGCATTTACGGTGGCCCCAGTCGTATGAAACGTAATAAAAATATAAAACGCATCCATATGGTTTAAATAAATGGAAGCATGTGTTCTGAGTTAATGAAACATGCTTAGCAGAGAGCCATTCCTTCTCCTGCCGTGAAGCTGGGAGGTAGTGTCACCTCATGCTCCAGCCAAGCAAGTAAGGCCCCTCTTTGAGGACACGTGTCAGTATTTCCAGGTGTGGAGCTGTGTAGTCAAGGCTACTGTGCTTTATTTTTAATTCTGGTCACTGACGTGCTCTAAGGGAGCATGCATGGACAAACTCTTCCCAGCCACCAAGTCATGTGGAAGCCCAAATCCGGGTCTGCATGTGGCAAAGCGTTCGCACCCAAAATCAACAGGGTCACGGGGGGGACTGGCACAGGGAGGCTCTGTTCCCTGGCCCTAGGGAGATAGGTGGTGTCAGCCCTGAGGTCCTACAAAGTTGAGCCTAAGCCTGAGCACCACCCTGAATGTGGTAGGGACCTAACCTTTCCGATGGAAAGTAAGCACCTGAACAGGCTGAATGCACGTGGAAATTTTAGCTCGAGTTCTGGTCTGTTTATATGAAACTATTTTTCCTACATGAGGCAAATAGGTCAGACTGGTTTGAGCTGTAGGCCATGCAGAAATCCCTGTCCCAGCTGTGTGAAAGGGGCCCTCGGACCCCAGGAGGGATGCCTTTGGCATGGGGTGCCATTCCCCAGAGGGCTCTCATGCCTTAGCAAGGAGAGGTCAAGAGAAGGGGAGAAGGAGGGACTGGGCATGACTAAAGAGAACTGTTATTGCTACAGTCCTACAGTGCGATATTACTACGGCAATAATAATTTGTAAAAAAAGTCCCTGAATTTGTAATACCGTTACACACATTGAATTATTGCAGCTGGTCCTGGAAGCAAGTCGTAAGCTCCACACGGCTGGGCAGCTGAGGGATGGAGCCAGGCAGACTGCCAGGGTTTTAAACCTCCTTAGTGGCATCCCCTGGGCTACTGCCACAGTCACAGTTGGAGAGATGGTACAGCCTTTGGTCGGCTCTGCATTACCCTTGTCTTTCTAAGAACAAAAGCAATTAAATGCAAAGCAGCAGTCCCTTACACTCTGCTTTCTAGTAAACATATGATAGAGTCTCCCATATACTAAATGAGTACTACAGCTAATACAAAATTAAATATTTACACATATATTAAAAAAAAAAATCAGCAAGTTATTGACCTCAACTTTTCAAGATCTTTTAAATGCACGCGCCAAAAATATCGCACTACGTATTTCCTGAACAATCTTAACTCTGCCTCTGACTCAGTCCTGCCTCAGGGTGGAAAACTGCTTGAGACAAGGCAGCAACTGGGCTTTTGAAATTCATTGCCAATTCCCTATCAAGGAGACCTTTAGGTGAATCAGATAAGGGCCTGACTGTACCCCTTAAAACCAGACTCTGCATGCGCATTTAATTATTTTGTGTGAATGCAATGAGTAAGAATTGAATTAAACTCCTCTCCCAGCCAATGCATCTTACCATTTCCTGGCCTAAGAGGGGTGGTTTGAGAAAAGTCTGTGGGGTGCAGAGAAGGAGGAAAACAGTGTAACATTTTATGAAATCTCTGATCATGTATTATTTGTTACTGCTCCATAAACTACTGTTTTGATAGTATCTTCAGGCTGTTCTCCTGATGGATGAGATAGGATCACCCAACCAGGGAGCCAAGACAGTATTACAGGCCCTTTGTAATCATGGGCAAAATCAATTTAGTAGGAATTGTGTGTGCAACACACACACGCACACGCACGTGTGCGCAACAGAAAGGACCGAGCATTCTTAATTGATTATGAAACAAAGACTCAATTTACTACCCTCATGAACAAAAAATGTTAACTATGTTTGGGTAACAAATATATCTGGTGAAACTGCAAACTAAGTACAGCTGTTATGCAAACACAAAAATGAGAAAATTTGTGTTTAATCGCTCACTTGGCTATATCAATTGGTACTGAAAAACAAATACTGTTTACTGTGTTGATGTGAAATGGAAACTTCTACAACAAATTTGATTTCATCGACAAGATTTTTCTGATCAACCTTTACCTATCAACTTCCAGCTTAGCGCTTTTTGTCCATCTTTTCCTTTGAAGAAAATGGGTGTTTTGAATATGTAACATAAACCAGGATTGGATTTAGGACATTACAGTAGGTCCTGATACATTCAGTTGCCTTAGGGGAAGTCAAAATTACTTAAAACGTGAACTCCTGCATCGAGCAGAGTGTTTAGCAGCCACAGCCAGAGGAATGCACTTTATAAACATCAAGTGGTATTTATTTCTGAAACAGTTTATATTTTAAACGATTATTTTTTATACACATTGTTCTTGGTACATGAAGATTGGAGAAAACACATGCTTTTTTTTTTTTTTTGCATAGCAGTGTGATATATGATCAAGTAAATAAAGACATTTTATAGGGATAGAAAATGTATCTCAGATCAGAATGACACAAAATCTTGTAAGCAAATTTTTGGCCTAATAAAAACTGTGTGATGAATGTATGGAATTCAGAGAATGTATTTATCTTGGAAGCTCTTGGGATCTTGTTCTTATGTTTCTCTGAAAGCATATAGCATACTTTTTTTTTGGTGTTACAGGATAGGACAGGTACTAGGAAGCAGGTACTTATGAAACCAGAGGTGAGAGGACCTTGAGGCACTCAAGACTGCAATTTATTACAAGGACTACAGGAAAAAGAAGAAACACTGTGATACATTTGAACCTCAATAGCCACTTAAGAAGCAATTTTATGGCAAGTAACTCAGAATGCACTACATATCACACTATGCATATTTTGTTGTAAGTTGTGATGTTTCCTTTAGGGAATCAAGGAAAAGAAGCGAGGGTAGGAAAGTAACAATTACCCTGATCAGCATGAAGTGCTGTCTCACCTTCACGCTTTTTCAAAGCCTCACAAAGATTTTTCCAGCTCCATCAGCCCTGCGGAGCCCCACAGAGCTAAAGTGATAAGCGGATCCTCCTCTACAGCTCTACATGGAAAAAACAAACACAAAGCATCAGAGAAAGAGTTGCTGGCAGCAATTTCAGGGGGGCCAATTTTATATCTCATCACACTCCAGGGGGAAAAAAAAAAAAAAAAAAAAAGACATTCAGCTCGCAGTTTTATGGCTAAAGGTTTTATCGGCTGCCCTCTAGTGAGACCGTTCAGTGACACACTCCCCGACCTCGCTGTAGGAGTTGGCTGTGCAGGAGGCAAGGTGCTGTGTTTAACCTCTTTACTTTGGTCTATAGTATTTAAACCTGCAGCATTTAGTTCCTGAGCAACAGTGATTAGGCACTGGACACATGTAGGGGCAGGCAAGAGAAGGTGTGAGGGAGAAATATCCTGAGAGTTTATCAGCATTGTCGTGGTGGCGATTAAAGGGTGAATTTCTCGTTAAAAGCACGGGCAACAGCATGTAGTAGGTTTTCACAGTTATTTTACATCCTAAAAATCAAGGATGGAGGATTGTTGATTGCTATCCATGAAAGATCACCTTAGCCAAGTGTTTTAAATTCTGGTTTAGCTAGCTAAGTGTGATAGTCATTATAGGCCACCATTTCTTACAAAATCTATGTCTTGAATATAAGTCTGTTCTTTCTTCACTTCAGATACCCCAGACCCCTATGAAATGGTGATATTCTCACAGCCTTTGCAGTCACATCTTCCAGTACGCTTTGACTTTCTAGATAACCCTTAGGTAGGAATCTTGCTCGAACCTGAAGCTGGTCAGACCTATGCCAGCAGAGGAGCAGGTCTGTAAACTCAGAGGGGCCAACATTACTGCTTCCATGCCTGGACACGCTGCTAGTGTGTTTAGTTTAGCTCATGTTTGACTTTGGAAATAAAGAGAGAATTTTATCAGGTTGGACCACATGAAAGAGGCTTGATAACTCTGGGAAACGAGACAAAGGCTCTTTCTTCTAAGTTGCTTTCTGTTCCTATGATCCACATTCTTATACAAGAACATAATTTCCCAGCACCCACCTCATGTGCAGAGACCTTTCTTGTACCCACACCTGTAAGGGATGCACATCCTCTTATTTTATTTCTCTCCAGTACTGTCCTTTTCCCCTTCCTAACTCCTTGCTCAAGCTGTACTCGCATGAAAGGTTTTGTGTATCAGCAGCAGTTGTGTGTGAAGTGCACGTACTATAAAAAGGGTCTGCATCAGCACAGGCATGTGTTCCATATTAGTCAGTGTTGGAAAGGATGGGTCAAAACTGTACGATCAGAAAGCTGGACAAAGCCATTTGCTCACCACATTTGACAATGGACGCGCGGTAAGAAAATAGTATTTTATAGCACTTTCAATTTTGTTTGCGATAATCACAGTTTGGCACGTCTCCTCTACCACAGCAGGCAAAATGCAATTAAATGGTGTCAGATGTAAGGGAAAAATAATGAAATTTTTCTTCCATAAATCATAAAATCCTAAGTCTTTCCAATCTTGTAATGGTCTTATAATCCAAGCCCCTGCTTACATTACTTTATCTTTATGAAGGTGATAAAGAAAACATACCACGATGTACTTGATTATAAATTATAATTTTATGAGCATCAAAAAATGCAAACTTGCAAAGCTTATGTTCATGCTTATGTGTCCACATAGTTAAGTGCCAGCAGATGTTCAATGATCAATAAAACTCAATTTATATACATTATTCTGAAGCATCCTTGATCATAAATACAGGCTGGGAATGTCTAACTTCACTCTGAGTAAGAATGATGATAATCGACTACGAAGTTACAATACAGAATGCTATTGTGGTAAGTTTTATTTCGACTCTGGAAATAAAACATTTATCGATTTTCATTGACACTGCTGGGACAGAACCCACAATGTAGAACCTAAACTGTAGATTTATGGAAACAGCAACTGGCTAAAATTAATTTCAACACTATCAGGCATGGTTGACTGAAAAAGATCTTGTTTATTATGGTAAACTAAATGTCCCCAGAGGCTATAAGCTTTGAAACAAGGTGTCCCTGAATTGTGCTGTTTGCATTCGTAATGATAAACAAGCATACCTTTATTGGGGAGCGGCCACTGATTCGCACAGAGATCATAGCAGGTTCACAG
The DNA here is from genome assembly GCF_035582795.1 of Mycteria americana. NCBI lineage: Eukaryota > Metazoa > Chordata > Aves > Ciconiiformes > Ciconiidae > Mycteria > Mycteria americana. Next base: position 37,543,719 of record NC_134366.1, on the reverse strand, counting down.
ACGTACTTGATTGCAGGACTGACGCTCGCTATACAGAAGCAAAAACTGGGAGCGTAAGATGGGAGTGTAAGACACCGCATATCAGCTCAAGTCCACCTGAACAGAGCATGACTGGAAGAACAAAGTCTTCTGAAACCAGGTGTCTGTCAGACATAATAGAAGATGGGTTAACTAAATCTGAAAAACGAAGCAAAAAGGACCACTTTTCTGCGCTTCACGTGTTAAAAAACAAAAGATGAAACATTCAAACAAAAGAAGCAAAATAGGAAAAGTGATATATTGTCTTGGGTTTTCCTGTCCTTCCACTGTGTTTTGTCCATAGAAATAGCAAACCCAGCAGAATCAGGCAACAGTGAACCGGGACCAGCCCATTTCCCCTCAGCTGTAGAGTTACTTCACCGCTGCAACTACAGTTTCTGGGTTTCCTGATCTCTGCACTTTACTCCCTGCCTTGGATAAGAAAGGGATGTTTGATCAGTCAGGAGTTTTAACTTTGCTTACACTGTTGCCAGACTCCTGTTCCTTCAGCGTGCAAAGCCAGCTATGAGGTTGCTGCTGCCCATCCCCTTCCAGCACCGACATTATACAACCCCTCCGCTGCGTCAACGAAGAATTTGCATTCAGGAGAAACAGGTTAGGCCGGCTGCTTTCCAACTCCTGGCTCCTGTAAGAACAATTGTGCATAGTTACAACCCCCAGGTCATTTTTCAAAGGTACTTCTTTCTGTAAACTACAAATGGCTTTTTCAAATATAATCCCAAATTATTTTTTCTTTTGCTGAAACACTTCCCTTTCATTGGTAGCTGTAGTTTAAATAAAAAAAAAATCCAGCCCGCAGAATTAGTCTATAAATCTTTGCAACTGCCTTACGTCGTGGAGAAACTAGCCTGATAATTATTTTGCTTTGCTACTTAAAGCTGTTTTTCTAGATACAACAGGGCTTATGTTATTCTTGGTTAAGACTAAGTCTACAAGAGCATAGCCATGAAATTTTCAGCTGTAAATTTTCTTAGTATAAGTCTCCTTTGAAACATGATTAACTGTGGAACTCAGAGATGCTTTTGTTCTCACTGTAGATGTTTATTTTCGTCATATAGTCTTCTGAAAGGGTGTATGTTGTAATTTTTGGTTAAATCATTCATGTACAGGCAATGTCCATATCCAGTTCTACATAATATCTGTCAACAAATTCATTACCGATGGTGAAAAGAATTTTCTGCCAACACATTTTTTCTGGCTTATCCAGCTACAAGCCCTCTTTCATTCCAAAAGCGGCCCTGATTCAGAATCCCCGAACTCAGCGGGCACCTTGCTGCTAACTACACTGGGCTTTGAATTGGGTTCTTACTACTTTTGTGCATCGAGATGGTATTGCTTAGGGGTTTTTTTAATCATTTAGTGACGTACTGTTCAGATATTTCTACCTAACCCACCTGCAATAGATTTCCCTTCTCAAGAGGCTGTAGTATAATTTTTTCTATATAATTCTCCTGCCCAACAGTGTCCTGAGACTCCACACATACTAGCACATTGATAAGGGTTTTCACACTGAAATGAAAACCACATCCTTTCCCAAAAGCGCTGGCATGTATTCTTGCTGGAGCAGTCTGAAGTGCATACACATGAATGTCATGCCGCCCTCGAGATTGCGACCTTGTTTCACAGAAATGCACAATAGAAAGTTGAGTTAGCATTTGGAGGGAAGACCCAGAGTGAAACCCCAAGCTTCTATGCAGAGAAGAAGGTATTGGTGCTGGTTCAGCGGGCAGCCCTCCTCCTGTTGTGTTGGTACTGAAGCAGCATCCCAAAATGTCACGAGGCACGTTTCAAGACATGCCATCTATAAGTTGTTGCTGTTAAATGTCTCCTTCTCCCATACTGCCATTTACTGAACTGCTCCAACCACTGCGTGTGTATGTCTGTGTGTGTTATTGGTATTCATTTAATATACATGCACAGATAATAAAAAGTGTAGAGTGCCTTTTCATAAGATAGTTATTAAGGCAAAGATAGAGCTTTGAGACTATTTATTATTATTTAACAACTCTTATTAAAACAAACTTAGTTTTACACTTGACAGGATTTGGTCATGGTTAACCTCGAGAATTATATATCTCATCTTTTCACATGCGTAGCTTTCACACATTAAACTGAGCAGAAGTTATATACAGAAATCATGGTGAGAATACAGCTGACAAAGACAGGACATAGAGCCCAGTAAAGAAATATGATTTTCATCTCAGTAATAATTTCTACGTGCTTTGAGATACATCTGGAAGCTGTAGTTAGGATGTCAAGATTTTGCCTGTATTTGTGAAAGGTGTGCTTCTCTGAATGTTTTGCCAAATCCGTGCATGTTGCTATTGATCTATATGGACTAGTGCACTTGGAACAGACTTCTTCATTGAGCAGCATCCCCAGAACAGCACCAACGCCGTTCACGTAGGTTTGTGTCCAGGGGACACAGAGGTTGGGCTCCTTTCACTGCCACTCAGCTCCAGGTGCATGTGGCCATGCGTCACAGCTGGCACCCTGTGCCTCCTCGGGCTCTGCGGGACCTTCTTGTGTAAATAATTGCAGATAGTTGATAAACGGGTACTTTGTGTTGTGCCGGTGGCAGGGTTTTGTTAGCGTTTCCTTTGATCGTTTGGTAAGGAAACTGCTGTTATTTACCTAGGAGGTACTCACCATAATATGTTCATTTACTAAGTCTGAACATAAATCTTCAGGCTGCAATGCCTCTAAACTGCGGACGTGCTAAATGCTCACTGCGTCTGGAAGAAGAAGTCACACCGTGGAGAGTTGTGCCATCTGCAAATCATTTTCTAAAAAACTCCAAAGAGTAAGGGACTCTCATTTGAAAATGCTTTTATTTGAGAAATCAATGTGTCCTTCTTTTGATCCTGAATTGCCTTGGGCAGAAACATCTGAGCTTCCTTTTTGGAAAAATATTTCTCCTCCTTCAGACACAGCTGTCTAATGTTTTGATGGTGAAATTCATTCTCTGCTCTGGCAGAACTTCTAGTGATAAGGGGAAGAAAGAGTGTAAACCTCAAAGGCAAAAAAGACAGAGGTCTTCCTTTCCATGCCCTTTACAGTATAGAGTCCATAAATCCTCCCAATTTCTCCAGATAAAGGTGGTTTGAGACCCCAAAATGGTGCTGCTGGCCCTCACGCAGGCATTGAGCACAATCCCACAAGCTGTGGATGGGGTCAGGCAGAGATGCCCTGGCCTCGCTGTCGGTGCCCTTCGCTGCTGAGGTGCCTCATCCCCGCGTCCTGCAAGTTCGGCTTTGGTAGTGGGGATTGCCCAGTTAGCAGAAGATCTGCTGTTTCCTTGGTCCTTAACTGGACCTCTTAATTGCAGAGACAGTATTCTGGTATCACCAGAAGTCCCTAGGATGCATTCAGCTTTGAACAAAGTTAGCTCTTTTGGTCTCTGTGCCAGCGCAAGCCATGCATGCAGACGCACTGTCCTGTGAGACTTTATACAAACCAACAGAAATGTGGCCTGAGACTTCAGCATCTTTCCCCAGCATCTTTACCCTAAGCAATTGGCTCCTGTGCACAGAAATTCCCTATCAGACTCCAAGCAGCTCCACGTGATGGGGGATCTCCATCCTCCTTCTTTAAATTGTCCAAATTCCTCCAAAATTATCCAAGCTTCCTGTGAAAAACTGCAAGCAGGTGACCTCACTGCTCTTATATATCTGTATCATCTTATCGTGGTGGTGCAATGTCACAGGACCGGCTCAGCAACTCACTGGGCCTCTTCCCTGGACCAGTTCAGCTCACGAAACTGGCAGCCAGCTATGCACAGTTTTCTGATGCCTTTAGTTTTCTCCTGGGCTCCTGAGTTGAGCAGGCTTACGGAGGGGTCTGCTGCATGCCGGAGCTGAACAAGATAAGCTGACATGGAGACTGGGGTCAGCGGCAGAACTGAGAAGAGGGAACAGGATCTTCTTCCCTCTTTGGCACCAGCAGCAATCACACTTGATCAACTCATGTTGTGTGTCTTCACACTGAGGTAATCATGTGGGGCCTTCTGTAGTCAGTGGGGGAACAGAAGTACCTCTGGACAGTGGCTAGATGACAGACTGAGATGAGAAACTGAAGTTTTCAATGGCTGCAGTTAAATGAGGAGTAGCCTAATGACGGTTTGCTTCTAAATAAGACCGTTATAAACAACGGCCTCAGCAGGCTTTCTGGTCCTGGAACATACTGCCTGAATCATTTGAGAAAAAGCTTAGAAATTTCGTAAAAGAAAAGCTCCCTTCATCGAAGGGAGAGACAGCTCTGTATCAAACTTTCCTGACACCTCACATTTACATACAAAGTCCCACAAATCTTCCCCTCACACCTCTCCATTTGGAAATGGTATCGTTTCTGGGTACCACCCCCACTGTGTTGCCCTGGGAAGCACAAGTTGTCTATGCCAGCAGGTCCTAGGCTCTTACTTATCTTATTCAGAAGTGAGCTTCAAGGCAGTAGAAATGCCTTGAAAATTCAGAGGAGAGGGCTTTTACTTTTGGACTTTCCTCATTCTCCAAAAGGTGGGAGGATGGAGACCTATTGTGCTCACAAGACAAAATTTTAAAAGACTTCATCTAGCTGAAAGTTTTCATTTGTTTGAGGTTAATGTCATTGCCAATAGCAGTTTATCCTTAGAGCCAAACAAATGCTACATGCTTCTCTCGATCTCCAGGATCTTTATTTCCAGTATTGCAATACACAAGACCCACAGGTAGAATCACAAATTGCAACTTGCCAGTATTAAGTGTCATTCTGTCACCTTCAGACAGCACACAGAATTTTTTGCGAACTGCCTTACAAAGATAAAAGTCTGTAAAACCATACCTGTAAGTAGCAGATTCTGCATTTATCCCCCTGATAAGGTCTGAAAATAAAAACAAGGCAATACTGATTGAAGTAGAAAATAGGGACTTTACCCATGCTGCTCAAAGACTCCAAACCAATGAGGTTTTATTTAGAAAACAGATCTCAAGTTGTTCTGGACTCATACACCCTCCTATAGCTTCACCTCGGGACATCAGATGGCTTCATTTCCTGGCATGGAGATTAGTTGGCTGACTCTCTCAGTAAGAACATTTGATCTGAAGTCCCAAACATCCTGATTCAGAGAAGAAAATACTCCACAGAACACATGTATTCTGCAAAATGGGGAGATTAGCAATATGGTCCCCACTGTGTCAACTGCCATCATGCTGATCACAGTGTCCTGATATTCTGGAGCAAAAGAAGTCGGGAACATGGATGAGCTTGCTAAGGTTTCATTCTGGCACCCTTGAGCAGTGAGATTTTGAGAGGCTTTACTGTGAGCTTCTGAGACCTATCTGAGGGATACCTCCTATGCATCCAAATCCTATTTAAGGGTTCAGATGGGGCTTCGTTAGGAGCACCTGGCAACACAATTTAAACCAAAAATGTAAACTTTAAAAATTTTACTTCAAAATATGTAATAAATGAAAAATGCATCTATTTACCGTTTCCTTGCTAGCCACCTTTCAGAAAGGTGGGAATTTACAAGGTTTATTTACAATGCTGCCATGGATCCACTTCCAAGAAGACAAGTTTCCCGTAAGACCCCATCCAAAATACCATTCCAATTTCCAGTCTCTGTTTAGATCATGTTTTTCAGAGTTTGCTTCTTGGAAGTTTGAGGATTTGCCTGCAGTTATGGATGGTATTCCATTTCTCTGCAGTAGAAAGAAATGGGGTGGGGTAAAGGACATGCTTGGCAGCAGGAACTTCTTTCCAAAACATAGCACGGGGTAAGGAGAGGTGCCTGGCCCTGAACGTGCCTCGGGGTGCAGTCCCCTCGGGGTGATGTTACATCACTTCTGTGTTACATCACTCTGGTACTTCTGTAGCAGCATCTTTATTTTGTGTCACTTTGCAACACCAGACAGCCTTAATGGCAGAAGCAAGGCAGAACAAGGTTTATTCAGCAAGAACTCAGGCAAGAGTTTTGGTTACGAGATTGGAAACAAAAGGCTGTATGTAGGGCAGGTGTGAAACACGATTCCAGTCGAAGTGTAATAACCGGGTATCTTGGCAGCTGCTTACTCTGGCTTACTCGGGAGAGTCGAGGTATCTTTGCTGTCAGGACTGGGGCTGTGCCTCCCAGCAGCACCCTGATTTCTGAGGGCTGCCCTCAGGTCTGAGGAGGGCTGGCCTGGGAACGGGTCGCTCCTGCTGCTGCCGGGCTGTGTCTTGGCTTGGGCTCTCCTCTTCTGGGCAGTAATTTCCCTGCTGCTGTACCAGCTCCGAGGACTTGCACCGACTGACTCCCGCACATGCACAAGCAGCTGATTTTTCTCTGTCTCCCTCCTTTACTTTGCATCATGCTTCCTGATCCTTATTTACTAATACAGTCTCAAAATCTTCCACTTGCCACCTGGGCTGGTTCACAAGCCCTGCTCTGGACTACCCAGGCAACTACCCACGGCAGCCTTGTTTCAGCCTGAAAACCTGAAGAGCAAGGTCTCCTGTGGTCAGCTCATACTTAATCAGCCCGTGGGACAATTCCATTTTCACCTAATCTAAACTGTTTACTTTATACACTTAAGCATGAGTTGCAGCTTCTAGCAGCTGATACTAGATACTATAGAGGATATCAGTTATACACATACGCTGTACAGTTCACAAAATCATACTGTAAACTGGCATATTACCAGCTTTCTATGAAGCCCATAGGCATCACGTGAGCAAAGCAGCTGATAAAGCCAGTGACAAGGTACTTTGTCCAACTGCCTGATGCCTTTAGAGGTTCTGCCATCCAGCTTTCCCAAACCACAAACCACCAACACAAAACGCTGCACCTTGGATGCTGTCCGGGTGTCCTCACCACACAGCACAAAGCCTTTTGGGTCCCCCTCCGGCTGGAAACCCTGGGTGAGGACACACACCATGCCCGCTCAGAAGCTCTAAGAAGGCTTCTAGAAGCTTCTCCCCGCAACTCGGCTGTCTCCCTCCCTCCTCCAGCCATTTGTTTCCACCCCGCAAATACACTGGCACATCCTGGCACGACTACGCGTGCAGCTACATGGTGACCTGGATCGAGGAACTGATCCGAGTTAAAAATAATTCAGCAAAAGAAAAGGTTATTTCTAAGCCAGCCGAGTTGCCCAGTCCCGTCTCAGGAGCAGTCGTAGTGCCACGGGGAGGGTGTAGCACAAGACCTGCAGCAAGCGGCAGTGGCGAAGGGAGAGGTAGGAGCTGCCCGGGCTGCCATTGCTGCCGGGTGACATCCGTGTCATCCCTCACTGATAGCACAGCAGGAAGGACCCATAGCTGCTGTAGAAAGCACATCAGGTAAGCCGGTGCTTGTGAGCTGCCAAAGGCAAAGATGTAGGACGACGTTCAGCCAGCCTGGGCAGGGAAGCCAAGTCTGGCAGGCGTACCCAGGGTTTGCATCATCCATTGCTGCCTTGAACTTGGCTCCCATGGCGGTGGTGGTGACTATGTTAGATAGCTGTAATGGTCTGACGATGGCCAAGTATCTGCATAATCGGATACATAAAGAAAACAGTCTCTTGTGCCATAAGTGCTCCTTTTCTTCCATTGCAGATTGTGAAACATGAAACAAACTGCTAGCTGATATGACCCTACAATCTCACATTTCTGAGTAGCTCTTAGTTACTGGTAGATAATCACCAGATCTGCAAGACCTAAAAGAGAAGGATGGTCCCGATTCTTCCTCTACAGTGATGGAAATCAGGATTAGCTCTGGACACTGACTTACCTCTGTATGAAACTGATGTGAGAAGCGAGACAGACCCATCATCTGGCGTGCTGGCAGAGAGGATACTCACTTCCAATTATGCTGATGCATTTGTGTGAGTTGCTTTTCAAGAGTTCAGAGATAGCTGGCTGCAAACATCCTTCCCCTTTAGCCTTTGAACATACTATTAATGAAGTGATTTTCATCTGATATATCTAACAGGCAGGTATTTCCTTCCTGCCCTTCCCCTTGCTCTTTTGGAATGACTACATAGCTTCTTTTTGGCATATGTACTTTATATACTGTGTTCAAAGAACTATATAAGAGCAACAGCATGACAGGCAACCCATAAAACATAAAAGGGCTGCTCATATCACCCTGCGTGTCAAGCTAATGTTACCCTCCAGCCATATGCAACCATTATATGTAGCAATCATTAAAAACTGCTATAAAATGCTCTGTAAAGAACAGCCCTGCCTTAGCAAGGGATGGCTTAGATAATCTAAGGGACCTTCTCTCCACTGCGTGCTATGGTATTGCTGGTATATTTATCCTCAGAAAATGAGTCACTGCCTTCTTAAAGCAGTAGGCAAAGCTCTCTAGCTTTTTCTGTCATACCAAAACTAAATGGGTTTCAATGGTATTTCTTCAAAATTGTTAGAAAAAATGAAACCATCTGCAGGTGTTAGAAAGTGAGCTTGTTTCAGAAGACACAGCCCTAAATGGAGCCTTGGAAAATAATAACGAAAAAACGCTACTTTGTATGGCAAGGGGAAATGTATGTGATCACTTAACTAGTAGGTAGAATTTATTATGGCAGCTATCACAAAACCAGACGTTGAGACACACGGTTTTCATATGGGGATAAAATATTTGAATTTTGTTACAATGTATTGATAATATATATAGCATTAATAACTCAGCCTTTTCCAAATGAACACAGCAAGCACAGACAATAAGGCTTCTAGGGACCTATGAAAATCATCTAGTTCTTCCCCCCGCCATCCTAAGACAGCATCTACTGTACCTATGCCTCAGTGGTTTGCCTAACTGAGTCTTAAAAGGCTTCCAATGGTAGAGTTCAGTACTTAGCTACCCTTAGAGTTAGAAAAAGCTTTTTTCTAATGTTTAGCTTAATTCTTTCTTCATTTTAAGCCCATTGTTCCGCGTTCTGTCTTACATGGACATGGGAAAGAGATCATCCCATTCCTTTTTGTAGTCTTCTGTAAAATACTTCAAGATTGTTATCTCATTCCTCAGTTTTCTTTTCTCTAGATGAAACATCCCCAATTGTAAGACCCCTAAACCAAACTCTTCCCTATTACTCCATATCTTTCTTGAAACTCATTTCCTAAAACTGGACACAGGCCTCCAGCTGAGGTTTTATTAATGCTAGGTAGAGTGGAAGATTACTTCGAATGTGCTACAGACAGTAATTCTCTTTATCCATCCCACGGTGATATTTGCCTTTTTCATAACAGTATGACCTCGTTGACTCCTATTCAACTTGTGATCTGCAACAAGCCCCAGATCCTTTTCTGCAGAACTCTTCCCTACCCAGTTACTCCTTATTCTTTCTTTGTGTAGTTAATCACTCTTGCCTAGCTGTAAAATCTTCTTCTTATTGGATTGCACCTTATTTCTAGGTCATTTCTTCAGTTTGTCAAGATCCTTTTCAATTCTTCTCCTTCCTTCCAACCTTCCAGGTTTGCATCTGTAATATTAATGCATGCACATCTTTCCACCTTACAAATAAAAATGATGAAAAGTCCCTTAAGACAGACCCTTGGAAGACCTAATAAGTATTTCCTGAGTAGTTTTCTGGCCAGTTCTGTCCCCACTCTTCGGGAAGTTAACTTCTTTATATGTACTTAGCTTGCCCACTTAGAGAATGTCAAAAGTTTTACTAAAGTCATGACATATGGCAGCTATTCCTTCTCTCTATTCACCAGACCTACTACCTAACAAAAAATTAAAGTGCTTTGGTGCAGTTTGTCCTCAACAAATTAGTGGCAGCTATTATTTATCTCACTGTTTTATTCTAGCTGCTTACAAATAGTTCCAAGATTTTTCTGGGAATTGAAGCTCGGCTGACTCAATTACCCCTTTTAGCCTCCTTTTTAGATAGTCATGTCTCTGCCTCAGTGGTGCCCAGGGCAAAAAAGCGGGTTGCTATTTAGCGTCAGGGAATGCCTCTGGTAGGCAGTGTAAATTATGTCTTCCTCTCATGATGCCACGTCATATGAACGTTTTCATCCTCCTGTGATCAGATTACACTGCACGGTTAGTAAAGAACTGCGACCAGGATATATTTTTGCACCTTCATTTTCTCTCTTGGCCACAGCTTTGCAGGCACTAGGCTTCTGGTGTAACTTAACTGAAGCAAAACTTGCATCAGACTCTGCTAAGTGCCTTTGCTTTCAGAGTACTAGAGATAATAGGGATCAGTGTACCATGAACTGCAGCTGAACTTGAAGTGGACAGTGGTTGGGCAACTTACCAATGCTGCTTTGCTCTTTTTTTGCTGCTTCTTCTGTTGAAACAAAGTCTCACAGGCATCAGCAATATCTCCATTCAGTAAGATTATTTATTTTCCACAAAACTGTGACTCTTCTTACATCTAATTGGAAGTCAAGTTTCTCTCCTGTTTTCATTCTCCCATTACAGGTTTCAGCCTCTGATATCCCTACGTTAAGGATACACATTAAATGAACATTGTCCTTTTGTCTAAGCAGCTTGCAGGAAACAACAGATTAAGAGGTAATTCACTCTTGTGATACACCATGGGTGAAGCCCTGATCCAAATAAAGCTTACGGGAGTTTCACCAGTGGCATGACAAGGGTCAGAATTTCACCCCCAGCAGAGGGTTTTTTTTAAATACTGATGACAAAATAAACATATTGAATTGAATCATTATTCACCAGTTGTCCTTAGTGCAAAGACAGATGTGCACTCCACCCCTCAAAGGCTGTCTACAAACTTCCTCCTTCCCACAGAGTGGTGCTTGGCAAGAGTCCAGATATCAACAACTTCCCTTTGAAAATTATTGATTATATGGTTCTAACAATTGATAAATCCTCCATTGTTTGAGCCAAACTTTGTCTTTGTTTAGAGGCCAAAAGAAAAATTAGGAAACGTTCTTGCCTCGATTAAGGAAAAATGATAATGTTTAAGTGGGGGGAAACACATAACAGTCAAAAGAATATGTAAGACATCTGGCTTTCATATTCTACAATTTGATAAAGCAGATGAGTATTTTCTGATGAAAAAAACCCACACACAAGAAAACAAAAAGAAATTAGTGTCTTTACCTACAGCAAAGTATAAGATAAATTAACTAGGCATAATAACCTGGCACAGCACTTTTATATGAACAAGTCATCTTCCTGCACCACAACAGCACTGTCGCAACTCTCCCAATTTACTTTTCATTTTCTCAGCTGAGGATATGGTTAGCTGCTTTTTTTGACCACACTAGAAGTAGGGGGTTCTCAGGGACTCTATAAAGTTAATTTTATAGCTTCTGTTTTGCTTTGTTTTCTTTACCCTCCTCATCTCATTCAGCGAAGTAATTGTGGATGGGAGCACACTGGCAGCTGCACTGGGATATATCAGTTCTGCAACTTGATGTTTCCAAGAACCATGTGCATGATCCCAGCTGTGGAGGGCATTAACAGGTAACCCTGGTTCACTGCACTGTCCTAGTTTTAGGGGTCTGGTCTGAAGTTTTGAGAATACAATCCCTTTTGTGATTTTGCATTGTTTTGTTAATGTCTGCAAAGCAGAAACTCAGCTTTTTGAGCAGGGAGCATCTTATCTTTTCTGTACAATAGTTAAGTGCACAAGATGACTACTGACTTTAACGGGATCTTCTGGTGCTGTCGTCATTCACCATGGTTGTGTTCCAGACAAATGAATAATGATGACACGGATGATGATATAGCTACTCAGAAGTAATTCTGAAGTGGCAAACAGAAATTCAGTTTCTAAGCTATGATGTGGGCAGGATAGCATTACTTGTGCCCCACCATTTGCTGTTTCTCTGCCATCTATCTGGATAGCTTCCATTTCTTCCAAGTCTTATTTGGTCATGTATCAAAAGAGAATACATTTAAAGTAGAGGTGATGTATGTGCCAGTGCTCAGTCTCTGTTAACATGTTTCTGTATGAAACGGTAGAAAACTTCAGAGACAGCACAACAGGGATGGCTCCTGGACAAGTCTGGAGAGTCTACTTGCAGTGTCTCACTCGAGAAACAGTGTCAAGCAACAAACATGAGATCTCTGAAATGTGGCACTATTCGTGAATGAAACTTGTGTCTTTTCCATCAAATTTTGATTCCTCTGGTTTGATGTTATCCACAGAAAAGATGACTTGTCTAGATATTTTGGGAAACCATGTTTGTGGTTAGACATTCATACAATAGATTATAATTTATTGTCCTGTTTTCATCTGGGATAGAGTTAATTTTCCTCCTAGTAGCTGGTATGGTGCTGTGTTTTGGATTTAGCATCAGAATAATGTGATAACGCTCAGATGTTTTAGTTGTTGCTAAGCAGTGCTTATACCAAGTCAAGGACTTTTCAGCTTCCCATGCTCTGCCAGCGAGGAGCTGCACAAGAAGCTGGGAGGGGGCACAGCCGGGACAGCTGACCCAAACTGGCCAAAGGGCTACTCCATACCACATGACGTCATGCTCAGTATACAAACTTGGAGGAGCTGGCCAGGGGACAGTGATCGCTGCTCGGGGACGGGTTGGGTGTCAGTCGGTGGGCGGTGAGTGGTTGCAGCACTGGTTTTTCCTGGGCTTTGTTTGTCTCTTTTTTTTGTTGTTGTTTTCCTTTTCGTTACTATTTATTGTTGTGGTTGTTGTTGTTATTATTATATTTTATTTTACTTCAATTATTAAACTGTTCTTATCTCAGCCTATGAGTTTTCTTACTTTTGCCCTTCTGATTCTCTCCCCCATCCCACCGGGGGGGGGGGAGGGTGAGCGAGCGGCTGGGTGGTGCTTGGTTGCCGACTGGGGCTAAACCACGACATTTATCCAAGTTTTGATAGTGTTGGCCCTAAACATCTTTTCAAACCATCTATAATAAAGGTATATTTAAGGAACTTCCATCGGCAGAAACTAGCTCTATCTATAACCTAGGAAACGCATGCTTTTAATGAGGCAGTCACCAGCGGCTCCTCGGCATACCCATCTGACGTACTTCATCTAACAGCAGCTCTCACTTCCATGAGTTTCAAGGGGTGATGAGCAGAGGTCCCTGCCTCTAGCCAGGGTATGGGCAGAATTTAATTCTGGAGATTCTGTACTAATCAAAATCAAATGTAAGACATTGAGGTAGACCAGCTGAGCTCAGGGCAGGTTAACAGTGCCACCACAGAGAGCACAGGTTGTAAGCAGGCTTTCTCTCCAGCTAATGTTTGTGAGGAACCTCAAGAAAGGACAAGGATGACTGTATGTACTAGTCTCTTCACTCATGGCAGTCAGTGAAGATCCTGAATTTGTCTAGTCATGCCTAGGAGAAGTAATGGGGAAGCAGATCTGGTGTTGAAGCAATAAGCCCTTTCCTAGGAAATGACAGAATATAGCTTGCTTAAGGAACACGAAGACAAGCAGAAACTGCAGGCGAGGGTGAGGGTCCATAGTCAGCTAGTGGTGACAAGAGAGTCATTCCACTCCTCTTCCAAGATGCGTGCGCTCAAGGTCCAGCCTGCAGACCTCAGTGTTTGATTTCATTAGCCGTGAAGTGATGTTATGACTCAGATAAAAACGGGAAGATGGGGTGGCAGGGTGTTTTTGCGGAAAAAAAAAACCCGGCCACCCAAAAGGGAAGGTAGGAGCTGGAAAACACAGCAAAGCTAAGAGCTTGAGCAGTTCCACTTGTCTTGCATACTGTCTCATCTGGTAAATCTTGGCCGTCACCTCTCATTCCAATAATTCCTGCTCTCCTGTAGCCACCTTCTCCTTCAGCCAGGGAGAGATTTCAACCAACCTTAACTCCCAAGCAGACTATTAATAGAGAAGATATCAACCACCACAATGAAGTGATAACGGTAGCTGGTATAACCACTGGCCTCTGTTAAAGAAAGGCATGAGACAGTCCTGGAGACAACCTCCCAAGCCAAAGCTCCAGGAAGCAAATTCTTAACATAAAAACTGCTACGAAGTGGTATTCAGAGGGGATTTAGGGACACTGCAGGATTAGTGCTCCGCTTTCCTGAAGACAAGGGTGGGTTTAGCGAGTCATGGACCTTGGAAATGGTGGCTTTTGCTATATCACGGTGGATGTGTGTGTGGGAAGAAATCACCATGTTCTTTGTCTAGTGATAATTTTCTAATTAAGACCCATATTGTTTGGTCTGGCCAAACTGTATTGAGTACAGGGAGAGAGAGCAAAATTGATTTGGAGAGGGAGCAAAATTGATTTGAAGAAATCTTTCTTGTTCTCTGTTTTCTTTGTTCATTAAGAGGATACTGTGAAGGCAACAGCCGCTGCCGGAGAAGGAAAGCTGGGTGAAGTGACTGCTCTGAACTCGCATAACAAGTTGAATGATCCAAGAGCTCCTGAAGAGCACACCAAAGGCTATGTGTCATGGTAGGACATAGACTTTACACCGCATGAAAGGTCCTCAGCCTTTGCTACTGTGTGCAGTTTGACAAATGATGCAAAGATAAAAATAACTGATACCAAAAAAAATCAAAGAAAGTGTTACTAGGATACCAATCATTCAGTGGAGGGCAAATCAGAACCCAATGAGTCTGTAGGTAACGATAATTATAGGGCTGCGTAAGCATGTGAAGCAGGCTACCAGTAATCCTTCCATTTGTCAGGGGAAGACAGGCTGGGATGCCTGGCTCCAAGAGAAAATTTGTTATACATTGGATTGTTTTATTGTAGGCTTTTTGCTGCTATACTTGTTCAAAATAGAATCCTTTTCCAGGGAGGGAGGACTCCACAGCCTTTATTAATGATTTTGCTCAAGTGGCTTCATAGCTAGGATTTTGTCCACACCATCAGATCCGAATCTGCTTTACCGCTGCTGAAACTCATTTCTTTTTGTCCTACCAGCTCCCAACAGACCATCACCTTCTTTGTGACAAGCTTATGCACTGGAAGCCTGCTGTCATGCCCCCTGTCATTCCCCCCTAGAAGAAGGCAGCTCACTCTCTGCCACCTTTCTTCATACATTCTTGCTTTTGTTGATTCCTTCCGGATTCTGTTTAATTTGCCTATCTTTTTCAGTATGCCTGGAGCTGGAAACAGGACTTCTGCTGAAACTTCCTAACCCCCACTTCTTACACACGCCTAACCCCCACTTGTTACACACTGTCTAGCTCTGAATACATTTCCAAAGTAAGACTTGCATTTTTTTGTAACAGCACCATGATATTAATTCATTGAGTCTGAAATCTATCATAACTTTGAGGGTTTTTTTTTTCTGCAGTACTCCTGAAAATATTGCATTTATTTCCTGTTGTGTAAATGTTCATTTGATTTCCCCTTCCCAAGGGTAATGCTTTAGATATGTTTTTACTGAACTCCATCTCATTTGTTTCATTTGGAGTTAAGACTATTTTGAATTCAGATCCTGGTTTCCGAACTGTTGGAAGCTCTCCCCTCCCTATTCCTCACCGTCACCTGCAAATTTTGTAGGTGTATTCTCTGTTCCACCACCCGTATCATCCATATCAAGCACAAACCAGATATACAAGATCTTCCAGTAAGATCCCATTTAAAATAACCACTGTGTGTATCACATAACTGAGTGCAACTTTTTGTGTGTGCTCTTTTAGACAGCAATTTTTCTCGCACTTTACCAGATAACATTTTCAGTTAGTCTCCAGCTTGTTCATAAGAATGTCACAAAGGGTCATGCCAGAACCCTTGCTAAAATAAAGATATGGCCTATTGAATGCTATTAATGTGAGTTATCTGGGAAAAGAAGGAAATCAATCTGACTTGGTGTGATTTCGTTTTACTTTTTAACACCTCCTTATCCTCCAAGTGCTTGTAAGTATATTGTACACTGAGTTGTTGGAGTCTCTTTCTGGGTGTCAAAAGTAGGCTGACTGTCCTATAATTCATTTTCCCCCTTTAACAGACAGATATTATATTTATTTATTATATTATATTTATTCCCCTCTTGGCCCTCACGTTCACCCTGTACATACTCCCAGGCAACTGCTAATGGCTCAGACATTACTGTGACTAGTTCCTTCAGTACTTCTGGGTGAATGGGATCAGGCCTTGCACAGAACTGATTTAGACAAGCATTTCTAACTGTTCCCTCTCTACTGTGGCCTGCCCCCTTATTCTTTTGTTTAAAGTAATTTTATTAGGTATTGGTCACTAACTACTTTAGTGAAGACTGAAACAATGAAGGGATTTAATATTTTGACCTTTTTTGTGCTGTCTGTTATTTGCTCTCCCTGTTATAGAGCTGTACTTCTTTTGTCGTCTTGCGTTCTGGCAACATTTTCTGGTCGCCTTTATGCCTCCTGCTATTTGTAACTCCTTGTGTGCCCAAACGTTTTGCTTTATCTTTCCATATTATATAGTCAGGTGTCCTGGTTTCCAGGTTTTCTCGAGGCTTTGATTTCCAGGTGCCTAAAGAACGCCTTAGAGTACCACATCAATCTGCGATTGTGCTTTCTCTTTTCTTTGTACCTGAACAGCTTGTTGTAGAACCTTTAATATGTATTTTTTTCAGTATCTGCCAGTGGTCCGCTACTCTTTTATCCCTTCAATTACCTTCTCAAGAGGCCTCCATCCCAGCTTATGAATTTTTAGAAACCTGTTTTTTTGTAGTTCGTCCTTAATAGTGAGGCTTTCCTTAAAAGAGTGGTCTGTCATTTCACACTTGCTTTCACCCAGACTACCTTCCACCTGTAGATTCTCAAGAAACCCCTCATTATTTGCTGAATCAAATCCAGTTTAGCTGTGTCCCCAAATATCATCCCTCCTCATCCCCCCACCTTCTGAGAAAAAAACCTGCCCTCTGTGTATTCCAAGACCCTGACAACTGCCTGTGTCCTTCTCTATTGCTTGTCAATAGATATTATGCTTTTTGAAGTGCCTTGTAGGGGCGAGGCCGACTCTTTTGAACATCCATGTGAGTTGCTCAAGCAAAAAGACCCTCATGTACTTCTTCTTCCTCATGCTTTAGTTTTTGCCAAAAGACCTCCAGCAAGACATCCACCTTGTTCTTTTCTTTCCTCATTTTCACCCAAAAGCAGTCAAGAAGCCAGCTTCTTAGCTTTCCCTGAAGTGGAAAGCAAGTATACATGTCTAAATGCCTCGTCCTGTCTATTCTTCTGGACAAAGCTGTACCTGTGTCCCTATTCCTGGTCCCTGATTTGTTCCATCAGGACTTCATGGCACCTATTATATCATGGTTTTGTGCATATGAAGACTTTGAGTTTTCCTGTTTATTCAACATATTACTGATATTTGCATATAGCTATTTTGGATATTCAGCTGTTCGCCCTATTACTCTCTCTCTGGTCTTTCTTGTGCTTTTTGCTAACAGTTTCCCTACAGAGATTGTTAACAAAGTACTAATTACTGCCAAGCAAAGGGTATAGTGGTGGCTTTGTGATGTAGATACTGGTCAGCCAGGAACTTGACTGAGACTCCAAAATTACTGTAATTCCCATCTACTTCTGGACAGACTCCAGATAGTAACAGCTTTCAGTCTCTGCCAACCTGGTTTGGAGCAGTTTGCCCGTGCGTGATTTTGCATGTCTGTCAGCCAAATCAGAGAGCCAGTGCAAAAATCTAGTACTTAGAGGGTGTTTGATACCCGTGGGAGCTGTCTGGGTCAGGAAACCAATGACTACTTTATAACAGATTGGGAAAAAAAGAGAAAAGGTTAGAAATAATATGGCTAGCATTTTACTGACAAATACAACTGTAATTAAATGCAAATTACCAATGTAAATCAGAAAGATTTTTTTTCGCGTAAGTGTTCCCTGACAGCCTTAATAAAGATTAAAGCCGAGTTGGAATTGCTTATACAAAACGTGAGGAGCTGCAGCCGCTCCTGACGTGTGACGTGGTTCTCAATGAAGTGTCATGTTGTTGGTTTTACAGAGCAGGCAATGCGCAGCCTAGGTGGGAAATCACAGCTGGAGAAGCTGCCACCGAGATGTCTTTCACTTCCCTCAGGTGTAAGTCCTCGATCAGAGAATAACACCAAAAGCACCGAAACAACGATGACCTATTATAGAGCATGAACAACAGATCTCTTCGAGCCCTGCCCCTGTAAACATTTATATATACACATAGCTTTCCTATGTATAACCTAGACATACTTTTGTTTATTATTGCATTCAGCATAATTAATAATTAATACACTATAATTAATAACATAATAATAATATAATTAATACACTATAAGGATGAAGGTGACAAAGCTCATCAGAAACACGGTCAATTGCTACAAATGGCAAATAGGTGACAAAACTGAAAACCCTATTTGTGATTTGTGTGAGTTACTTTCTAACTGGATTTGATATGTGTACCAGCTTCACTATTCCTGATTGTGGAAATGTTTGTGCATTTTCACGTAAAAACAGTTCTGTGCTCATCTATTGCTTTACAGATGTTGCAAGGAGATGAGTAGGAAGCCCATCCTAGGACCAGACAGCTAGAATGTTCTGAACTACACGTCTGGAAAACAAATGAATGAGAAGCCCCGTTTGTTTTCATTTAACACAGCAGGTCAGTCATAATCACGCACAAAATACCATTATGAACTATGACCAGTAATAATCCAAATTTACCAAGTGTAAGAGAAAAGCCAGTACAAGCACTCCCTGTTCCACAAATCCCTCCCACTAAATTCACCTTCTCAAAAATCTCAAGTCTATAAAAAACCCTTGCAAAAATTTGGGGATCTAGTGCACCAAAGCAAAGCAATATTCATGAGCCCTTTACTAAGAGCGACCTGTCCTAAGCCTTTATTAGCTTTATTAGAAACTGTTAGCTTCTGAATCCCAGCTTATCTCAGCTGTTGGGTAAAAGCACAGAGACTAGTTTTTGAGATACTTGTGGCAAGGCCAAAATCATAAAATACCTCACATCCAAGCCTTGAACTGCACCTGGAAAGAAGTGGGAAACTAGCACTGTTTACAGAGCAGCATGTTCCTTGTACACACAAGTACTGCGTGCTAAAAATTGATAATTTAGGCTTTAAATGGACAGAGGGACTTCTTAAACATCTGAGAAGCCCACTGAACCAGCTGATCTACCCCAGAGACTGGGCAACTCAGAACAGGATGCAAGATACATGCCTTTAGTGAATGCACAGAAGCAGCCTTTTTTTTCCCCCTCCAGCATTTTATTCAAGCTAATGTCTAATTAGAACTGAGAACTCGGTGTGCTTTTTGCTGCTGCTATGACAGTTCCTAAAAGCATTTCGTGGACATCAATTGTGTGTGGTAGTTTTGCACTAAGCTCCCCAGCTACTGAAGGAGAAGAGGGGGCCAACATGAGCTCTGTTTTATTATTGCACAGGACAGATAATGATACACTAACCATATCAAAAGGAGCTTTGTAATTATTGGCTCAGGAGCTCTTGTGGTTCTTTTACATTTAAGCCACATACCAATTTGGTGTCTGCTGGCACATGGCGGCCATATGGAGGGCAGAAAGCATTACTGCCTACCACAGGAGAACATAATACGGAGAGCGGAGGCATTTTCATGTGTTGAACAAAGTTCCACCCACATCATAAACTGGTCATTCTGCCACATCATAAGCTGCAGAAAAATCGCATAAATCTTCACAGAGACTCTACAGGACTTCAATCAGACTCTGTCTTTTGTGCAGCCCATGAATGCACTGTTGATGCTTTGGAATAACAAGTAATAGTTATATATCTGCTACCGATACATTTTGTCATGTAATACTATATATCGTTGCAGCAGTGTTGAAAGGCACACAAACTATTTCCCTGCTATGAAAAATATTAGTGAGACAAATTATTGCCCAATGAAGATGGGCAAAGAAAACCATGGAAATTTATGCAAGATGAGAATCCACGGGGGTTATTTGTAATTCCGTCTTTTCATCTCTTAACTTTTGGGGACCAAAGTTTAAAAATGTCTGAAGAAGTTACATATATATATGTGTGTGTGTATATATATATGCAGCTTTGTGTTGATTATTCTATATTAGCATACACACAAATATTTCTGTGGACAAAACACTTGTCTATCCACCTACGTAAGTCTGTTTGTATTTATGTATGTATGTATGTATGCTCCTCTGCCTGTGTGTTTGTTGGGAAGGGGTGCTGTAGAACTTGTATCTAGGTCCTACACACTTGCTAACATTTTGGGCAAGTTTTATGATTGTTTTTCTGAGTGCAGACTGAAAAGGAGACAAAATCAGCGAATTGGTTTGAAACAAAATTCTCAGCTGTCTCACTGGTCTTGTACTACATTATAGCATAAATGGCAAGGGAACTTAAACACATGGAAGGGGGGGATTTTGTTTGCACTGCCTAAACAAATATTTTTTTAATAGTATAAAAATAGTTGGAACGGGAAGATAGGCAGGACCAATGTAGAAGAAAAGCATGTTTGTGCCCAATTCACCGGAGAGATTGTTAAAGAACATTTTATCATAATGAAAATATTACCCTTGGAATGGCAGCAAGATCAATGTCAATTTAAGTTGCCTGTCCTTTTTACTTCTAGTCACTGAAGTTAGACTTGTCCTAGAGTTTTTGTGACTAGCTGATTTTTTTATTTCAGAAAATGTTCTCTTTCATTCACGAATCAATAGCTCTTTGCTAGTCCTGGCTTTGCTCCTTGCTCTTCTCCGTCGGCCCTTGCTAAGGGCTGTTGCTAAGGGCCAGAGGAAGTGTCCTATTGCATTCGGCTGAGAAATCGGGGAGGAAAAGTGCATTTCTGTGAGGTGCAAATGAAGCACTTTTCCCACTGCTGTCCTGCAACATAGGAAATATGATTCTAGCTGGAACAAGCTGCTCATGATTAGGACCCCTGTGTGTTTCAGAATTTTGACAGGCTATTCCTAAACTCATAAAATTAGCAGAGTGCCATGGTGGGATCTAGAGAGCAACATTTTTCTTACAGTACAGGACTCCAGGCAATCAGTTTCAAAAGGAAACTTTCATAAAGTTTTCCTCCTTCTCTTAATGAAGTTAACAGAAATCTTCCTGTGGATTTCAATGAGAAAAAAAAATCCTTTAGTCAGACAGCTTGTAACTCCTTTATTTGAAAGCAGCTGAGTAGGGCATATATAAATTTCCTAAAAGTTTTAAAGACAACAAATTAATAAATCTAGTTAAATTCTTCATTTAATGATAGGGAATTTAGCTGGAGGGAACAGAAACTTTCAGACCTGTGGAATATACCCCATTTACTTTCTGATGTATTTCATTTTAAATATACTGTGCAGTATAAAATTCAGATTATTTATATAAATACATTTCATGGTGTGTTGCACAGATAGCTTGGACAAAATCATGTATTTTTCAAAAAAAAAAAAGACATACTCTAATTGTGGCTTACTATGCCTAGGAAGTCCTGTCCAGCAATTTCACCACTCTTCCAAGTGACTCTATTCATAAGTGATCACTGCATCAATTAGTGTTTTTACTGAAGAGTTACTTACCCTCCAGCATAGAAGAAATACAGTTCTTTGGGAAGTTGCATGCAGGGGAACCTGCACTATCCGGGTTTCTCATGCACGTGAGCTTGGGATCTAACAGCCGGCTCTATTGAGGTCACGCGTGCGTTGATAAAGAACCACAGCCAGGGTTCTATGATCAACATAAACATGAATACAGAATCCCATTGCGTCAGGCAAGCCCATTTGGTTGCATCTGCGCTACCCCATCCAAAGGCTGAACGTTTTGTGTGTATGCCTGCTGCCTGTACCTTACAGTGCTAATGAGCCTGTCTTGTCTCCTCTGAACAATCTGTGCTGGAGTTGGAATATATTTCCCGTGGTTCATCAGAAGAACTGGCAAGCAAACAAGGCTGATAGATGGAGTTCAGACTTGTGAGGATTTCCTGGTAAGATTGTTTTTTTCCTGTCCAAGCAATTATGAAAGTAATGGTAGATACGAATATCCATTTCCCTTTGTTTGCAGTTGCAAAAGTTTGGCATTCACTGATGTTTCCTGGTGGTGTAGAAAGCCAGAGGAGTAATGGGTTGCCGTAATGGTTTGGCCTGAAGATTCTCCCTGTGGACCTAGCGGATGGTGATTTGAATTATGTGTCCTGCAAGGTGAAAGCCATAAATCAGACCTGAGCAGAGGTGAAAGTCTAAATGATCGTTAATGTTCTGAACCTAAGGTGCCAAACTTCGTTTCACCTCTTCAAGATTTGGACAGGACAAAGATACTTTTTCTTCTTTAGAATAAGGAAATAGCGGAAGCGGAAACTTTTGAATCGTATTCTTCAGAAATTCCCAGGAGGTGCCATGAGTGCACTTCCTCTTTCAAGACTGTTACGACAAGCCGTAGTGTTCTGGAGGAGGTACAGATGGCCTCTGAAGGCTGCTTGGGTGGTGCTTATTTCACTGGGGCTCCGAGTCATCATACCCAGCCTGTTACCTCTGAGACAGAAGCTGATGTTTTAAATATGATCATGGAGCTGGGTACCTTCTGGAGTAGCCAGGCTGCATCCTGGGTGAATACCAGAGCTCGGCACAGTGTTCGGCACAGCGACGCTGACTCCGAGGGAGCTGGAACTGGAATGACCCAGAAAAGCCCACAGCTCTGGGATTCAGTGGGAAGTGCAGCATCTCTCCCATCCCCGAGCTAACTAAAACCTTTCCATTAGAGCAGGTCTTCCTAATCCAATGCCCCTGTGTCATAGGAACGTATGATAATTTGATGTGATCAGGAATTAAAGGTAAACTTGCCTAATTTGCCTGGCAAATTCCTTTTTTTTTTTATTGTTTGATGTAGGTGTTTAAGGAGACCAAGGAAAGGGCTTTTCTGCTAGAAATTCAGTTTCTTTTCCTTGAATAACCTTATCTACCCCAAATTCATGCTTTGATGTAAATAGTAGAAATGAAATAAATGTGGCAGAGATATTCTGATTTTTATCAAGTAAGTATTCACTGGCTATTTCTAAGTCAAATATTATTTTAAAAAATATTTGTAAATAGTAGTTACTACCTAGGATTTTATTGCTTTGGATACTTAGCAAGTAAGTTTAAATTAATATTTGTGCTTGTGCCTTGAGGGGTGAGCTGCCTATACAACCCTAAAAATTAAGGGGGAAAAAAAAAAAAAAGGAATTTGCCAGGCAAGTTTGCCTTTAATTCCTGATCACATCAATTGATAGCAGCAAATTTATGGTTTGGAGGAGGATGAAAAAAACTGTCACACAACATCCTGACTGTTTTTAACACCACCCTCTATCTTCTTTGGTTATTCAGTATGTAAGGAGAGTTTTCCTTTCCCAAATGCTTACCAAACTTCCCTACAAGACTAGTATCTGCAAAGGACACCACTTTTGCGTCTTTATTAAAAAGGCCCAGAGAAAACGTGTGTGCAGGGAGGAGGGGGTGACTTTAATATTCTTTGCACTCTCAGCTAGTCTGCAGTTGCCAGTTGCATTACTGACATTTATTCATTAAGTTTTGCCACATGAATTCTTTCCCTCAGCCTTGAAGGTCACCAGTTGTGATTTGCTAGGCTTGAGAAAAAGTTGCAATCAAATACTGAAGCCACAGACAGATGCTCACCAGAGAAATGGCAGCGACGGTGTAAGACTTCACAGCTTTCACCTCAGAACGGTCCATGCAAGTGCTTCTCTCCATCACTGTGAAGGCAACTGGGTTAGTTTGAACTGCCAATGCAGGGCAGATGGAAGAAGCAGGCAACTTCATGAATGCCCCAGCCATTTCTGCAAGAAGCATTTGACTACTGCCTGAATGGTTCTTATTCTAGTTATTTGCCTTCTTTTCACATTGTTGCAGCCAGAGGATGGTTAAGTGCCTTTTTAGGACAGGTTTGAATTCAGTGAGACTACTTACATAAGTAGCTGTTCACCAATTTGAGCCGTACGACCCTCGGTTTCCATTTCTAGGACACATCTTTCAAGAAAGTTGGGCCTGTTATGTCAATAACCTCTTGGCTGCCACATCTCAGCCCCGGTCCTGCAGAATCTGCCGATGAGCTTCAGCACAATCCCCATTAAAGTTATTACAAACTGATTAAATCATGGTTTGTGGTGGATGGTACAGAATTTGGTTGTTTATTTATCTCCGGCTGATTTTCTCGTATCAGGGATTTCTACTGCCCTAAAAATGAAAGGCTAAATTCCTTCAAGTCTTTGTCTGGATACCACCATGTCACTTTATTTGGACTCTATAGATGATCATATGTGTATCCCTTTGTAAATGCCATTCCAATAATTCTCCCTTGCATGATTTTTTCTGAAGGACTCCAAAGCAAAGCTTGTTGAGAATTTTCCCACAATATATTTGTTTGCATCTGAAAATGCTGACTTGCTGAAACGGAACCTTTTTGTGGGAAAGTATTTGTTCCAGTAAGAAGGCTTCTCAGATTCAGAAGTGAATTTCTGGAAAAAAAGTGAAAGACAAACTTTCCCTTCTTTTCCTCAAAATAGATGGCTGCTCAGTGTTCAGGCGTTCCCTGGGGGATATGGGCAGGAGAGGTTCAAATCCCATTGATTCAGCATGTTAGCCTCTCTCTGGGCCAGCTATGCAAAGCTGAACGGCTTCAGAGAGGGTAAAAGGGAATATTCTCACTGGGTTCTGTCTTTTTATGCCTGTTTTGGCATTTTTTCAGGAAGGTCCTAATTTCATTTTAATGCACAACAAAAGCACATTTTGAAATTTCTATTGTTTTCCAAAATACTAATGTTTTGCAGATACTCTTACACTAACCCAGCACTGACCGCCTTGCAGATCCATTCGTACCTTCTTAAAAATGCAGATGACAGAATCACTCCGTTTGGGATCTATAACTTACATGGAGTCCTTCTGAATCTTTGTGGGTTTTTAGGAGTCATCTAAGGTTTGATTCTGCAAATTTCTAAACTATAAGATGTTATGAGCATTAGTTACTTAACTAATGGAGCTATTCATACACTTGATGCCAGCACATTACAAGTTGATAGAAGTTGTATTAAAGTCAATAGAAAGATTTCCACTGGACTTGAACGAAAGTTCGTTACATTATGTCCTTGTATCTTGAAGGTTTAATCTGACACTTGATCTTGTCTTACTTTGTGTCAGATTCTACCAAAATTGTATTTATATCGATCACTTATCTCTACAATTACAGAAAGAGGTATCAACTTTGTTTACTTTTTAGAGAGACAGTGGGAACTCAGGAAACCTGGATTCTTTTCTGACTTACCACTGACTTGCTTAGACTATGTATCATTATTTATTAACTTTAGCAATTAATTTTATGATTCTAAGATGCAAGGAAATTGAAGCACTAGGAAATATAACAGTTTGGTAAAATACTGCATTACAGTGCTCATAACATTAATTTACTCAATGGCAATTTCACAATTAGGACATTATAATGCAGTTTTAATGCACATTTATTACAGTAATGAAGTACAGAATTGCACAGATATAACACAAATCATATTTAATCATGAGCAATCTCAGATAATAACAACTAAGAATTAGAATGATATGCCACTGAGTTTACATGTATCATTTTTCTTTTATCAATAAGTAGTGCTACAAATTGTCATAATATAAATTGTTTACATTTGTTTTAAAACGTTCTATAATATTGATTGATGCTTATGACTGAGTCTTTACTTATTGTATGAATACCATAAAAGTTCTCCAACTAATGAGATAATTAATTTTCCATTCTGCATGAATCCAGTTTCAAATTAGATTTAAATACTAATTCTTACAATGTACTAATTGCTTAAAAATGGAAAAAACAAAAAAAAAACCAAAACAAGCCCCAAAAAACAATTTACTATTTCATAAAGCTGGCAGAGGAGGACCCTTGGAAAACAGAGTCTTCTGTTCATAAAAGTAAATTCTATCATAAAACTCTCCCACCTTTTAAGTTAAAGCTAACATTCTGTGAAATATTGTTCGTCCTTACTTAACAAAAAGTCACAGCTTGGTCCTCTGTGTCATGTGCTTTTGCCCATCTTGCGTGGTAACCACCTTCTTGAATCTTCTTAGTTGGAAGCATGCTGCCAAAGCAGATGGATTCTTAAAGTAAAATGCAACCCTAATTATTACTCCTTAATCTTCAGCTATGAGTTTTACCTTGTAATTTAAATTGGAATAATAGTTTTATTGCAGTTTATCATACTTACACTGGGAAAAACATTCTAGAATTAAATAAAATTATATCATAGTGGTTTTAATATATTTTACATTTTATGTTATTACATTACTATTTTTTAAACTATACCTAAAATACTATAGCACATATTGCCTGTCTTGAGGTACGCTTTTAAGAGTGGTAAGTGCGTAGGTTCCCAGCAACTGGTAATACTAAGTATTACTACCATTCCTTTTGCATTTGATTTCTTAGTGAACTTTTAAAAAGTGTTAAAATGAACAGTTTTCTGGAAGGTAAAAAAACCTCCATGCTTGTGGGCAACAAAAACTTCTTCAAAACAGTGACACATATAAGCATATTGGAAATCAGTGGTCAGTTACTGAAGAAAATCAACTGACTTTTGAGAAATCTCAGTATAGTATGCATCTGTAGGTAGCAGTATTTTACATTTGGAAGCCTTCTACATGAGTCATGCCCTAAACTGGAGTTTAGCCGAAAGAAGACATAACCACTGCAGTCCTGCGTGCCTCCCCAGCCACCACTGCCAAATCAAGGTCTCCAGCTAACAATGCAAATGAGAGAAGAATAAATACCTGTGCCTTTTCACTGAACATGAGGGCCCCCATAGCATCTCTAAATAAATGCTATTCAGCACAAAGCATCATGACATTCACAAACATAATACTCACTCCTCTGCCCATTGTACAGATCTGTACTCGCTGCTGCAGTGAGAGCTTTTGGGTAGATGAGAATTAGCCTCTGACAAAACCAGAAGATAAAATTATTGAGTTAAGATAAAGCCGTATCGAGCCTCTCCAGAGCTGTGAAACAATAGTTAGCTTACGCTAATCTTGACTCTGAGCCTGAGAATGCAGTGGTTTCACATGTCATTTCAAGAAGCACTTCTGCTAAATTTTAAGGCATGATGCAACGGTTTAAGAAGCGGATAATGTATCATGGAGAACACTGGCTGAAATCCCAGGTCCATTAAAATCAATGGGAGTTTTTACTCTGGTTTTGTGTCATATATTCGTTTTTTCTCCTCCCTCATTCTTTTCACTTATACTCATTTTATGACACTCATCGATACATGCCGCTATATCAGAGTTCATTAAAGCACCGCACGTTTCATTACATCATCAGAACCCAAGTTTGCACCAAACAACGGAAAATTATTTTTTGTTTGCAGAAACAAAAATTATTAATTTTTCCTCGCAACTGTTGTTTGATAGACATATGATGGGTAAGGGGAAGAGGGGGTTTATTAAGCTCTAAAAAATGGATTGTGTGCCTGAGGCACGCTTTTTGTGTATGTTGCCCCCAATGCGTGACATTCTGTTGGATATGACTTCAAAGTAACTGTGCGCCCTGCTGTAAGTTAAACACTAGAACATAAACACCTACATTAAATCTGAAACAGACAATAAAATAAGAAAACACATTTCCATTTTCTGACTGACCTCAATCTCTGAATGAGGACCCCTGCATGTTACATTAGCAGGCTGGGCTCCATTACACTGCCGCACGCTCTGCTCAATCTACTGAAATATTGATTTTTTTACAGAGCATACACACTGTAAAATCAATATTCCCGTACACGCAGCCGAGTGGCTGAGCTGAGGCCAACAGCAGAGCTGAGGCCAACTCCGTGGCCTAGCAGAGGGGGTGTAGGCTGAGGGAGCAGGGATAGAGGGGGAACGGGAAGACGGGAAATAATACTACACATGGAAAACCGCAGCAAAACGGAACAGGGCTGAAGACCGAACGGCACGGTGAAGGCGCAGACAGGGAGGGAGGAACACGCTTTATAAACGGAACAGAAAGGCTCAGGAAAGAGTTGCCATTTCTGGTTCTGCAGACAAAGGAGCTAAAGAAGAGGAGACAAAATGTAAGCATTTAAAGGTAAGAGATTCTTCTGAGGTCCTCCCTCCCCAAACATTATGCTTCAAAGTCAGACAGTTTAAACAAACAAACAAAAAAGTACATAAACTAAAAAAAAGGAAAATATTTCAAGGATTTTTCAGTTTATTTCCCCTTAATATTCCCATACTGCAACAACAGCCAGAGATTTGGATTAACAGCCATCGCTGCGATCCTGCACCGACAGGGACCACGCGAGCGCGGTGATGCCCGGGCAGGGCCAGGCCTGCCCGCCTGCTCCCCTCAACTCCGTCACGTCCGTACGTAGCTCACACAGATGGACGGTGCCCCCGGGACTACTCAAACACCCTACGTACAAGAGCGATTTTACAGCCGAGGCCTACATGGCTACAAACTTAATCCGGGATCAGTCCTTCAAACTGTTAACTGCGTTAGCAGTTTCGTCCGAGTCGAGCGAACAAGCTGATCAATAAGAGCGGTTTAACTTTAATGCCTTTAATTCAATGTGAGAGAGAAAAACAATTGCAGGAATTATTATCTTTAAATCTTTATTTAGCCAATTTTGTACTATAGTGTACTTTGAGATCCACATAGAACTAGCAAAGCTTTGACACCTTCTCAAGAGCAGAGCAGAAAACACCCTCTTCAGACAACAGATCCCCCTCAGCTAGTCTTTCAGGGAGAGGGAACACACACTTTTCAGTAAGAGCTGTGACATTCTTTTCAAAGTCCTTCACATTCGAAGCGGGAACTAGAAACATCCGAGACGCTCTCCTGCTCACACCCCCCACAATCCAGGTTGCTGTCTCAGGGGGAAACCAGGCCACCCGAAGCGATGTTGGGCGCGGAGAACCGCAGCAGGCAGCCCTCGCTCCCCGCAGCTCCGGGAGCGCCCAGGGCCAGCACCTCCACCACGAAGTTATACCGAGTTACTCCTCCGCAGAGGCTCCGGCAGGCGTGCCGGCAGCCCTCCCGCCGCCGCGGGCTCTCATCTGCCGCCGGGGCTGTCTGCCGAGGACGGGGCTGAGCACCCCCGGGGGAGGGCAGGACCCGGCCTACGCGCGTCCCCCGGCGGCGGCGCGGGAGCGCAGCTTCGCCCTCCGCGGCCGAGGCTGCGAGCCGGCCGGGCGGTAACGGCGCGGAGCCGCAGGCGGCCAGGCGCACCGAGAACCGGCGCCGCCGCGTCCGCGCCCCGGCGGGCCCGCGCGGGTGCCCCCCACCAGCCCAGCCCAGCCCAGCCCCTCCCCGCCCCCGGCCCTCGGCGGCGCGGCGGGCGGCGGCCGCCCGCGGCCGAGGCGAGCCGGGGGCCGGGGAGCCGCCGGGGCGGGGCCGGCCCCTCCGCAGCGCCCGCTCTCCCCCTCAGCGCCCCCTCCCCCCGCCGCCAACGGCCGCAACCGCCACCGGGGCCCGGCGGCGCGGCCCCGCCCCTTGGGTGGGCGGGTGGGCGTGGCGGGCGGCGGGGCGGGGCCGCCTGCGAGGGGGCTTGGCGCGGAGCGGCGACAGCAGCCGTGACCTCCGACCCCGCCCGCCGCCGGCCAATAAGAGCGCGGCTCGTCCCCGAACCCAAAATTTCCACGTCGGCAAAAGTCAAGATGGAGCGGCGCGGCGCGCGCGGCGCGGCGGGGCGGGCGCAACCGGCGGCGGCCGCCACCGCCCGACGGGACGCGGCCGGACGAGACGAGGCCGCCGCCGCCGCCGCGGGGGGCGCCGGGGGCTGCGGGCGGCGCGGGGCGGGGCGGACCGGAGCGGAGCGGAGCGGACCTGTTGCGCTCGGCGGCGGGGGCCGAGGGGAAGGGCTGGCGGGGCGGGGGGGCGCCGCTCCGGTCCCTTCCGCGAGGGGCTGCGGGGCCGTGGGGGGATGCCGGGCGCTGCCAGGCGGGGCCGGGGCCGCTTCAGGGCCGCGGCGGCGGGGCTGTCAGCGGGAGCCGGCAGCTCCCGCTGGTTTCCATCGGCAGCGCTCCGGCCAGCCGCTCGGCCGCGACTCGCGGAGGGCGGCCCGCTAGCTCCGGGGGGTGTTTTGGGGTCTTTATCTAAACAAATCTCTTCGTCTTCTTCCCCCCTTTCCCCGGTCTTCCGCCGAGCCGCGGGGGGGGAGGAGGAGGAGGAGGAGAGGAGGGCTCCCTTCCCCACCTCTAACCGTGTGCGCCTTCCCTTCCCAGGCAGGGAAACTTGTGCTGGCAGGCGGCCCCGGTGCCGGTACCGGCGGAGGATTGGAGCCTCCGGAAGCAAAGTTCTGTGACACTCCGACTCTGGGTACGATAGCAGTCAGTGCACTACAGAACTTTGTCTCCGGCGGCGGCGGCGGCCCCGGCCCCGGGAGGCTCAGGTGGACACGTCACGGCGGCTGCCCCGCGGGACGGCTCGGCTCGGCACGGCACGGCCGGCCCGGGCGCTGCCCGGCACCGAAACCTGAGCTGCACCTTGGAATAAAGTCTTTGCTGTCGTGGCCTCCCGCTCTGAAGTTTTGTTGGGCTTTTTCTTTTCCAGGGTAAAAATAGCGCAACATCTGGGTATCCGAGGGTTATTTCGGTGCAGTCAGGCCGGCCTGGCTGTCGGCATAAATGTGAAACTAAGTGGTACTCGGTGCAGCTGAATCGGTGGGGGGTATGTGAACGTGCTCCACGCCGCTCCTAACTCTGCTTTGTTTTAAGCGTGTGACAGAATAGTAGCTTAACTAGGGACTGGAGTTGGATAAAAGACTTTGTGCTCTTAGCAAAAACCGGTGCTGTAGAGCCCCGTTGTAATGCAATGCAATAACTGTGCTAATTCAGTGTTTAGGCCTTGCCTTGTGGCGCTGAGCTGTTTTCCTCTTTATGAACCCCAAACCCCCAGCTTCTCTTGAGTAATAGCTACGACTTAAATTCAAGCCTCTGCATCTTCAAAAATCACAAGGTTTGTTGTAAGTAAGTACTTTATCCTCACCGATGCGGGAGGGAGACTTATAGAAGGGTAAGCGACACCTGTATTTATTTGTGCAGTTGCAAGGTTTTATAATATAACCTTGCTTGACAGCTCCACCATAATCAACATGGACAATGGCTTTAAGGGCTGAGCTCAACTTCTTTTTTCAGTTTAAGTTGCAATCTGGCAACAGTACAATAGCCAAGCCAGCTCTCTTCAGAAATTTTGCAGAGTTTCTTGATGTCTAAACTAAGTGGTGGAGTTATTGTGAGGTGGATGTAATCAGCTGATCAGCTTTCATCATAATGAGAATAATATGAGAAACAGGAATTGCTAGAGGTCAGGTGGAGTAAGGTCTGGCAATTTATTTAAAATTAAAAATCAGTATGTGCTGTAGAGTTTGTTAGTAAGTCTTTCACAGCAGCTGCACTGTATGGCAGATATGCTGCTTTTATGTTTATATGTATACACATAAATATGTGTGTGTGTATACACATATATGTTAGAGGTCTCATATTCTGTTAGCTTTTTGTAGCTAATGATCCCCTTTGGGCTCACTAGAAACCTAAATCAACTTTTCCTTTCTGCCA
Source organism: Mycteria americana (assembly GCF_035582795.1). NCBI lineage: Eukaryota > Metazoa > Chordata > Aves > Ciconiiformes > Ciconiidae > Mycteria > Mycteria americana. The sequence continues at coordinate 37,512,305 of NC_134366.1, read as the reverse complement.
GTCTGAATGTGGAAGGTACAGCAAGATTATACAGTTCATGGAATTGGGCTGGAAACTGAAATGCTATTCTAAGTACATGATTTTTAGCTCAAACCGTTTAATCAAAGGGTAGGTAAAGTGAGAGCACTTACTGTATGGCAGCCCATGTGACCAGCTAGGGCTATATTTGGATGCTGGTGGTTTAAGGAATCCTTTTTGCTAACCATTTTTGGCCAATTGCCTGCTGCTTTATGTTGTGCAGTGTGACGTCTGCTAAAAAGGACTTGGAAGTCTGATGTCTGCAACTGTTTAATCAGTGCAGTTATAGGGAAACACCTTGTACTGTCAGGGCTAAAGTCCCACTATTTAATTTAGGGGTGGTTCCTGCCTAGCAGGATATGTAATGCAAATTGTGGTTTCCAATTTTTGTACTAAATAGCCTTGGGGGGGGGGGGGGGAGGGCAGTAGATCTTATAAAGGCTTCTTAGATACTGAGAGTTGGTGGTTTAAAACTCTATATAGATTCTTACAGTTCTGGAAACCTACAGACTGGAGTGTAAGCTTACTCTTTCAGGGTAAGCATAACCTGTTTGGATCTCAGCTTATTTCAGTATAAATTCAGCCCAGAATAGGGGGGTGGGATCCTGAAGTCTCTTGCACTGGACTGGCTGTGATGGCAGATAGCAAAATGTGAGCCCAGCTGTGTTGGGAGTGAAGAGTCCGTCTGCTTTCTTTCAGTGTGTTTCAGCTGGAACCAATTTTCTGCCTGCTTTAGTTCCCCGGTGGTCAAGCTGACCAGCTGTGAAGGCAAGGTGAGTAACGCTTGCCCTCCTGGTAGCCCTCATTTGTCCTTGCTGCCTGTCTGCAGCATGTTGTACCTCCTGTCCTACAAGTAATACTCGAATAGTGACCTTTTGGTGACACTTCTGCTTCGATACAGGAAATCATGTGGCCTTCAGGTGCGACTAGAAAAGAGCTCAATGCTTCCAATGTCGTGCTTTATTCTTGCACTGAAATGTATGTGATCTGATAGTCCCCTGGCATTTGAACTTTCTCACTTCATTGCAGTGAAAGACTTTGGCAAGCAAGCTTGAGGCCTGTAGTGGTGCTTGGGGCCTTGAATGAGAGATGAAGAGTTTTGACTAACCTTCTAAGAGTAGTGTTTGATTAAGATGAAGCAGGAATTGGAAACAAAAAAACCTGGTGATGCTGTTTAAAAAAAAAAAAGTCTGAATGCCAAATTGTGTAACTGCATTGATAGACCTTACTTTTCAATGACTTCTTGGCATCTTCTGCTTCCATGTTAGGCAGTACATCACTGGAGATGTACTCAGAACTGCTGCTTTATTTTTTGGTGCTTTTTGACACTTTAGAGTGTCTGTTCCAATTATGGTCCTTTCCTCATTGGAAGAGTAGCAAATGAGCATGCTGAGTAAATTACAAGCATTTCCAAAATAGTACGGGTCTGTTACTTGAAGGGACAGAGGCAAAGGAAATGATACCCACCTGTTTATTGTTCTGCAAGCTGGAGAACAGGAAAGGGGTTTGCTGTCAAGTACTCTGAAGGTTGGGGCTGAATGTATCTCAGTGTGACCCAGACTCCCCGTGTGTATTGATCCAGCTGTATGTACATGCCTGAACTCTGTACATAGGTGCTGAAGTTTGATTTCAGAACTTTAAAAGACACTTTAGAAGCATAAAAGCTGTTACCTCATGCATTTTTGTCTTTTCCAGGTCAGGATCTCCTTAAAATCGTAAGATTTAGTTATACTGCTGGGAGTGACAATGAGGCAGTGTGCATGTTAAATGGCAACCACTTCAGTTTGCTTGGTGATGGGAGAATAATTAAGAGCACAGTGAATATAGAGTAAAGGCAGGCTGCACAGCCTGTAGCTGGTTAGTCTCAGGATGCCTCTGGACCTGATAGAGTGGAGGAATGTGCTTACTTTAGCTTCCAGAGATCTGATTTTGAGCTAGTGAAGTTTTTAAGCCAAAATCTAACTCTTGTACCTGTGATCTAAAAATGATGTCAAAAGATGAAAAGGACAAGTCTTTCATGTGTGTTTTCATAGAACTAATGTACTGTTTTACTAGAAGCAGAAGTAGACTTGCTGACTTCTAGCAACTGTATGATAAACAATTTATAAATAGACCATAGAGTCCAATGAAATACAAATAAAGTATTGGAAGTCATGAGCTGACTCCAAAAAACGCTGGGATATTTATATTTATCTGCTGCCTGGGCAACTATGTTCAAGAAACTTCTCAGGATCCATGCAGACTGAAGGACCCTGAAAGCCCCCCCCCCGAGCAGTGGGTTCTGGAGTCTCATTTGTTGGGCTTTTGGTGGTAGCAATGGTCTTTCCTCTAAATCTTGGGACAGCAGGGTAGAAATATTTTGCAGGATATCGAAGTTAGCAACACAAGGCTGCGTGTGGCTGTCAGCTGCAGAATGGGAAGTAGACCTGCAGCAGTTGAGGTAGGTCAGTGGCACCATGCGGTGAAGGATTTTCCTTATAGTTGGAGCCGGAGGAGGTGAACCTGCTCCTGGTAGAAATAGGGCATTGAGCTAAGAGTGAGTGGAAACTGGAACTGCTAAGCAATCCCAGGTTTATTTTCTATTTTATTCTAGGAGGGAAGTGGAAGTTACAAAAACTTGGCAAATGCCATTGAAATAAGGCTGTTTTCTTGCTTTGTGTAACAGGCAGGCTAGGAACTCAAACGTATCAGTTGTGCTTACTGTACTCTAGAAATAACCTTTTCTATGACCAGGTTTTATTTTTTGGAATACTGGTGCTAATGGTATTGAAAATAGCTCGGTGCAGTTGAACCTATATTTAAGGTATTAGAGGTGTTGTACTGAAACCTCATCCTGATTAACTGCAGAACAAGGGACCTGAAACTTGGCTTCATATAGTCAACACAAAAGTAATTACTTGCTGAATTATATATAAACTTTCTGAAGTGAGCGTACAAAGTCCTGAGCTCTATAAAAAAAAAAAAATAGCATTAGACTATTGATGAATGATTGCCGCTTTGTTTTGAGTTCAGTTGGGCAGTGAGGCAATACTGTCTTTTTGTGTAACGGCAGTTTTTACCCTGTCTGATGGTTCTTACCTCTTAAGTTTTGGAAACTACATTCTTGCACCAACACTTGGGCTCTTGCAGAGCTCCTGTGAATGTTCTTCAGCTGTAGTAAAATGATGCATTGCTACTTTTAATAAAAGTAAGTCTCAATACGGAGCGTTGATCCGCTTGTGCAGTGAAATCCTTAATGTGTTTTGTAGTAACTTGCAGGAGCACTAGTTGTGGGAACATCATTAACGGCACAAGAGACTCAAACTAATGAGCAACGGTGTATTTAAGTTGTGCGAGTAGTCCTATTTAGGCAAGCCAAAGCTGTTTAATAATCTGCATTTTGGCAGCTGGGTGCTTTTGGAGGTGTCTAAATTCCCATACAGGCAAATAAGCTCAGTCGCAGTGAGTGCCTTACTGACTCCCAGCTCCCATTAGCATGTCCCAAAATTGTGACTAACTATAACAGTTCCCTCAGGTGCTGCTTCCTTGGAAGAGGCAGAGAAATGATGGTCTTAGTTTGGGGAAATGTACGTAGATACAGCAATCAGGTCTCATCCTTTAGTTTCTTCGTTCACAAACTGACACAGAGGAGGCTCTGTCTGAACATCAGGAAATGTACTCTGAGAGTGACCAAGCGCTGGCCCAGGTTGCCCAGGGAGGTTGTGAAGTCTCCATCCTTGGAGATACTCAAAAACCATCTGGATGGGCAGCTGGCTCTAGGTGGCCCTGCTTGAGCAGGGTGGTTGGACCAGGTGACCTCTGGAGATCCTTTCCAACCTCAAAAATTCTGTGTGATTCTTTTCCTAACTTTATACCCAGAAAACGATGTTACCTTTTCTGCTGTCTTTTCCCCATCCCACAGTTTCTTCCATTGCTGCTTATTGTCACATGAATAATCCTGTCATTTATAAAGCAGAGAGCAAAGGGGGAGAAGGGTTACAGAAGATCAATATTACTCTGAATAAATGTAATCTAAAGCACACAGTGATCAGCTTTGACTCAAGTGTGTTAATTAGCTTCAGCTGAGGCTTGAGTGTATAAAACAAAGTTGAATCCCATCAGAAGAGGTATGTTCTTGCTTTAACCTTCATAAGTAGTAAAGTACAGGATTAAATGTGTTTAATGCAGAGGAATTCTCACTGTCCTGGGTGACTGGTAATCTCTTACAAGTAGTGGGTTTTGCTCTTCCGTCATGGTTGGGCCTGAGAGAGGAAGCAACTGAAGCTCAGAGATTTCTTTTGCGTAAGGCTTTTCCCGATGCAGTGATGTTAATAGACTGACAAAATATTCCTAGTGTGATTGCAGCTCTTAACCAAACCGCACCAGTGCCGGTGAGACTTGCCTCTTGCCCCTTCACCAGGGGAAATTAGCTGTGCTGAGGTGGGCAAAGTCATGCCACGGCATGGCAAACGACACTTCCCTGTAGGAGGAAAGGACCTTGCCAGGGCAGAAGTGTTGGTGAGGTGAGGAGTTGCTGCAGTTGAAGGTGAAAGGGGCTGTTGGTGTTTTCCCCTTGCCAAGTAGCGTCAGGTAGGCATGAAGGCTTCAAATAACGATAAGGAATATCTGCTTGGCTGCGCTGACTCCTTTTCAAGGTCGCTCATGTTTAGTTTTCAGGGAATCGCATCGCTGTATTCCCCACGTAGCCATTAAGGCAAGAAGCTGATGGTGTAGAGCAAGCCTTGGGGAAAAGGTGCATTTCATGCTACTTGTTAAAGGTAAGCTCTTGTAGTCCTTGCCTTGAAGAGCAAATATGCTGGAGAATATTTGCTTTGCTGCTGCTGCATGACATACTGCGCTCTCCTGCAGGTATGGCTTGAGGGACTGCGAGGAAGGAGGAGATGTAGGTACAGCTGAGGAGAGAAGCAGAAAGGGAGAGAGGACAAGGCAGAGGGTGTTGGGTGGAAGAGGCCATGCGGGTTGCCGGAGGAGCAAGATTTGGGTTCTGCTGTGAACTTTGATGTCCATGTGATCGCAATTTGGTAAGCACTTTCAGAGATGTTAATCTGCCAGACTGTATATTGACCAAACTAATTCGGGAGCCTTATATATAATTACACTGTGTGAAAGGAGCCTGTGCCTCTTGAGATACTTGAGTAAGTACCTGAAACATAATGTTCATAAAATACTATAGTTACATAACATGGCCTTTTAATTTATGCTGTGCATTAATTTGAAAATAAAAGCAGACTTCAAGTTCTGGATTCTTACGGCTTTTGTCATACCATATAAATCCATTATTTAAAATATGGTTAACTAAGCTAAACCACTGATGACCCGCAGTACACACAGTTGCTGTTGGCAAACAAACTATAATTAACTATCTTCTTTAGAGAGAAAGAGGAGATGCTACAGAGCACTGCCAAAACAGCAGAGCTGTACTTAACCCTTGCACAGTAGACAATCAATACCAGTAAAGTCCTAAAGAAGGAGGGAAGGCTCACGAGTCCTCCAAGGTAAAAGTTTCAGACAACAGCACTGGAAATGACTGTTTGAGGAAATACATGGATGATGACAACTTTGATTTTTCCAATGTGATGTGTTCTCAGCCAGCCAAATCTGAGACAGAACTGAAAAGCATGCACTAGTGCATGGAGACAAAGCTCGGTGGTCAAGGAGAGCTGTCCTTGCTCTGGATCACTCCTGGAAGAGAAGAGAAAGCAGGCTCAAGCCTACAGGGGGATAATTCTCTCATAAAAGGCTTTTTAAAAAATATTTTAAAATAACCTGTTCAACTTATGCTCAGTTGTGGCTTTATGTACAGGCTGGTCTGTTGAAATATTAGTTTTGTAGTTTCATTAAGCACAATGCTTTCCATGTGGGTTTGATTAAGCAGCAAGAATAAAAATACAATGAAAATTGAATCCTGTCTTTAAAAGATTTCATTATTCAAATTGTGTGTTCTTGGCTTAACATTAAGCATCCAGTTCTGGATTACATTGTTGTTCAATACGGTTCACTTGGCTGAACCATATTGTTTAAATTTTGGTGTTAAATTTGGTTATAATTGGGCTCAAGCAAACAAATGGGAAGATGTAAAGGCAAACCTTAGTGGTTGCATGTGAATGAAGCAAGGGCATGGGCAGTGTAGCTCAGAGCCTAGGCTCATGGCATTTATCGCTGAGATACTCTCTTCAGCGTTATATGGACCACTTGCCACGTGTCGTCAGTAGCATGAAGACTAGTGAAAGCATGAAAGGCTTCTGTTGCATGCATATTGATCTTGGTCTCAATGCTTTGAAGTCTTTGTGCTTAAATCATGTGAAATCACCAGCTTATTTTTAGGGTAATGTTAAAATGCTGAGCTTTATATAACCGTATTAAGCTCAGTTCTGATGTATGAAGGCAAATGTACTGGTGACAGTCACTGTTTCAGTGTATAGGACAATAAGCAGTAGATGTGTTGCTAGCTATGTAAAGCTTTCAACAAAATGTTGTCGCTTAGTCATGTTTAAAGTTATTGAATGTGAAAAGAAACCTAATCAAATACTTTGGACTAGAAATGGATTTTATAGTCTCCAGACTGAAATTATTTCTCTGCACTAAGAGTAAAAAGCATTTGTGAGAGGAGCTGCTGTTGGATTGTACTTTGGCAAATCAATGCTATTTATTCTGCTTCAGAAACTGTGTTTTTTGGGGAGGAAAGAGGTTAAATGATATATGATTATCTAAATATATGCACATAAACACATGTTTATATACATATGTAAAAAGTATGGCTTTAGATTTTGATGTTTATGAAGTTTTTTCAAGTGCATTGTATACAGAAGGGATCTTTTGAACATAGTTTTTGTGTAGTCAAAAACTAATTCACTGCATTTTTAAGTAAGCTTTTTAAAGTAAGATTTGATGACGCCACATGTCACAAGGGAGTGGTTGCATGCAGGGGAGGAGGGATACCTGTGTGTAACACTGGGCAGAGGATGGCAGTGCTACCAGCTTGGGGAATTCCTTGTGAGCAACGAGCACTTGCAGCAAAAGATCCATCTAGTCCCGGGCAGTGTATTCCCTTGAGGAAAAGGGACAAAAAAAAACCTGAGGAAGAATTAAGGCATGTTTTCACAAGCATAGGAAAACTTTTCATGACTTATGCTGCTTAGAAAAAGTAAAATAGTTGGGAGGTAAGTAAGTTTAGTACTGTGAACCACTGCAGAAGTGGGGAAACCCAAAAGAGTGGATTTGCCATCTAGTTGGTGGAGTCTTTTCTTTTTTTTTAATTATGTATCATTTTCATCAAATAGGGAGTAAAAGTTAAATATGTAAGAACAAACACATAAAGGACATGCTGTGCAGAAAGGCATGCAGCTAAACATTTTCCAGTGCTTGGAGTAGCAGAGTTTGGGAGATGCAGTTAGGCAGTGATGCATCCAACATAACTGGTTTTGGAGAAAGTACTTGTATGTCCACTTGGCCCAATCTAGTAGCTTTTCTCAGGGTAAAGGCTATACCACTGTTGCACAAATATCCTACATGATAGAACAGAGGCTCTGAGCAGCTTTGGAAATAGCTGCTAGATATAAAGTAAAGGGTGTTAGGGTTTTGTTCAACCAAAACAAGTGGGTGAGAAGCTGGGGTGGTGTGGAGGCAGGGAGGAGGTGTGATGGTTGGGGATCTGGCACGCAGGGAGGTGGTGCAAAGCCTCTGAGAACAGAGGATTATGTGAGGAAGTTCTTGTCTGACGTGGTGTTTGAATCCTCAATTGCCAAGCAAGACTGTGAAGATGCCAAGTATTCATGGGATCTGGATCTTAATAAAGGGCGTGAGGAGCTGAAGGCATTTGTTAACAAAGACAGAGTTATGGCACACGATGGTGGAAAGCACAGAACGCATCCCAGCCGGAGGTTTTGTGACAAAACTGTCAAAATTGGAGCCTGGTGGTTTAGGTGGTAACAGCAACAAAGTGCTGATGTGTTCAAACAGAAAAGCAGCTTTGGCTTTAATCCATGTGAAAAGTTTCATGCGTATTCATGAACCCATGTTATCTGAAGCTCGATGTAACTCATTCTTCGTGCTCACCCAAATGAACTGGAAAATACTACTTCTTAAATTGACAAATACGTGCCACGCAGGTTGAATATAAACAGAGAGAGATTTAGTGTTGCAAAGGCGCTCTCTAGAGCATTTAACACAAGTGCTGTGGTGCAAAATCTGGACCTAAATTACATGGCTACTTGTTCTCTCTCAGACAACAGAACCTGCCTTTTTGGAGGGGGACACATGGTGTAGACAGTGAGCTGGACTGCAGCTCTGTAGCGGGTCTTTCAGGGGACAAATAAGGCTGCCAGTGACAGGATGCATTGGTAGCGCATTGCTTGCCCATGGCACTGCAAATGGAAGAGTCTTTGGACTTGTTGGGATTTCTTTCAAAGCCATTATAATGACAATCCCTTTAGTATTATAGAGGAATACTTGAAGAGTGAGGAAAGTTGTTTACGGACTGACAAATCTAAGGAGGGCTGGAGACGGTTTATATTGACTTAAAATGAACAAATAACTTATTGCACAAGCTGAAAACACAAGCAAGTTTCTATGCTTGATCTGTGTCCAAGCCTTCCACTGACGACATGGACGGTCCATTGTGTATTGACAGTCATGCATAATCTTAAATGTTTATGTAGGCTCGTAATTAACATGATCCAGCCTTCTCCTGATAGAACTCGTTTGATTTTTTTTTTTATTCCTGCGCTTTACTAGAGTGCCAGACCTATTCCTGCAGTGGGCCTCGTTTTAAAGGCACTGCTCCTCTCGCTTTGCCAAAGCACCGATGTGCAACGTGCCTACAAGAGCTAGCTGTTGGTTTTTGGAGCTGGTGACTAGGCAATGTCTGTGCCTAGGAAAAAGGCACCTTTGAAGGCATTTGATTTTGCACAAGGAACAGCAAAACTAGTGATACGCACCTTGTTAACCATTGCAAGCGAAGATGCAGCTATTACATTGTAGTCTATTTAAAGTTGTTACGGTTTTTGCTTTTCAATAGTCATGGTCCCCATTCAACAATGCAGAAGTTTTAGAAGTGACCCATTTTAATGTGAACACCGAAGAAAAAAGTAGAGCAGGCACCACAGGGGTTAAGGCACTTACCAGCTGAAAAGAAAGGAATGGTAACAGGTAGCAGCCAAATGCAAAATGACTGGTTTTGGCCTGCAGCGTCTGGCAGGGGCAAATTTAAAAGGCAGGTCAGAAAGGCTCCCTGCTAAATAGTTGCAGTAACAAGACAATCCTGAGCATGGCCATAGGCAAGGTCTGCACCGATAATCCTATCAGTTTGTGAGTTTCTGTGTCATACTGTCCCTAATGAATAAATCCCTCGATATGCCAGAGATGTTTATCACTGCTACATCTCATAATTTTCCTAGCATCGCTTCTCAAAATTATTTTATGGGAGAACAAAACCAAAATCCAGCTTTTCTTTTCGCTTCAGCGCTTTCAAAACAAAATGGTGTCTGTAGTGTATCTCAAGTCTTCAGTTACTCAAAACCAGTCCTCCCTATGTTTATTTAATTCCTTATTCTTGGGTTTAAATTAGTACAGCTCTGCTAAGAAGAGATATATCAATAAGATATTTTGTAAAGAGAACACACAAGCTTGTCTGTCTTCTTCAAGGAGATACTAGACTACAAATGGATTATGAAGCATTACTTAAGTCATTACTAACCGCAGCCTCACGAAAGAGGAACAATTAAATCTCAGACTCCCTGTGTGGATTTGAACTGTGCAATCATAGAAGTTTCTTAATGGAGGAGTTGCACAGAAGACAAAAAAAACCCAGCATAGATGAGGTCACTTGAAAACAATGATCAATTAGAAAGGTTTTGCTGACATATATATTCATGTTCATAGTTATGGGGCTCCTTGCCATTTTTTTCTTTGTTCTTTGGTGAAGTATTTAATGTTGTCGTAAAACCTAAGCTGGATAGAAATCTGTACCTGAGTTTCTAGGTTTAAAAATAAAACCACAACCCCATCATTTAAATTCTTTCATAAAAGACTTCATTCACATTTGAAAGCTGCTAAACAAAAAAAAAAAAAAAAGAAAAAAAGAAAAAACCACTTTCTATTCTGAAATAAATGATTCTTCACCTTTAAATACAGAGCTCCTCAGCTTTCGTTATTTGTAGTATGAGCATTATTCATCTGAGCTCATGCACTAGAATATTTATAACTAAGAGCAGGAGAAGTGAAAGATGTTGGACATAGAGAAAAATTTCCTTCCTCAGCACTGGGAGGAATCCGGCTGCTTCTGTTCATTAGTGAAGGCTGCGCAGCAATGCTCTGCGATAAGTGACACTGTGGCAGCTTGACAGTTGGTTTTGCATGAAGTGTTAAGGCCGACCCTGGAAAACCAGCGTTCGTGTGCAGTGCTGGTCAGTCGACGAAACTGATCCCCGCGCAGAAGCAAACCGCCTTTCGAATGCTTTTGCTTTTGAGGCAGCTCAAGCCAGAAAAAAATATACAGCGCGAGTGAACGACGTTATTGTATCAAGGCCCTTGCTCGCGTGTCCAAACACTGCGCACCTTCGAAAATTAATTCTGCGCCAGTGCTGCCAATGCGCAGCATCCCGTTTGGAGCTGACGGTCATCCTAATGGGAGCAGGAGAGGAGCAATGGCAAACAGTGGCCAGTGTATTTTCAGAACTGAACCAGAAAATAAGATAAATGTGCTCATCCTCAAGAGCTCCATATGTACGTAATAACGTGATCCTACTTTGGGGAGGGTTTGTTTATTTTTTCTCCTTAAAAAATAACAAAGACTGATGAACAGAATAAACTGTTTGAAAAACAGAGGTCGGCTGAAGCTCAAAGCTGAGAAGACAATTCCCAGGACTGGATGGTCATTACTGTTAATTCTGTTAATCCGCTCTGTAACTTTTTGTGTCATTCATTTTTCAGTTCTTTCATTGCTGGATATCTGTTGAACAGAGAAAAATCCAGTCCCTGCTGGCAAGTTATTATTATTATTATTATTATTATTATTATTATTATTATTATTATTTAAAAAATCTAGAAGACTCTTAAGCAGTACCGTAGTCCTGTGGCAGCGGTACCAGCAGGCCACTACTGCATGTTCCCCCGCGGGTCACAAACTGCCCATGGCAATGGTCACTTTTTTTGACACATACTTATATAGTGGTAAGTAACAAAGGCTTCCTGACGCTGCTATAGAAATAACACCAGCAGTACAGATAATAGCAATGATGATGAACTCGGTGAAAAATAAAGTGACCATCTTCCAACTCAGTTATCCTTGGCATTAAAGCCACTAATCCCTATCAACCTGGCTTTATTTTGTGGTCAGCCACCAGTAATAGTATTAAGTGAACATTAAATGTTATTAAGCTCATTACACAAGTGACGAAGTGTCATTTCTCCCCGTGTTAATTGAGAGAAGGCATTTGATAGGGTCCTTTGGGATTTCTTTTTTTGTTGCAGTGAGGGAACTTAATTGCAGGCATGGCTTTATTACTGACGGCGAAGTGCTGTAGGACTGCCTCTGAATGGCCCCAGCAGAGCCTCTCGGGGAAGAACCACGTGAGACCAGGGTGGCCTTTCTCAGCCCTTACGCTGACTCTCTCCACCAGCGCTTGCAGAAGCTGGTTGAGGTCCTTCAGCAAGCCATAACGAAAAACGTGAAACTTGTGGCTTGGCACTATTTCTGTGCATCCCCACTCGTCCCGCAGGCCAGGAGCTGGGGCACATGGACCAGGCAGAAACAGTGACCTGGTCCAGCTGGGCAGGAACATCACTGGGACAAGGACCAGGCCTGACCTTCAGTACAGAAGTAGCTTCGAAGGCCGTGATATTCATCAGGATCCCACAGCAAACGAGGGTACTGGATGCCAACCACTCAGCCATGCCCACTTCACATAGCTGCGAACACCACCAGACTTCTCCCTCCCACGCAGCCCTTAGCAAAACCCGCTCCTGATATCAATAACCTGACTGGCAAGACATTCTTGAATTAATTTCCTTCTTTCAATAGCCTCTTGAGGGTTTCAAATACCTGAGGGGACTTTGCCCCATTAAATTACCCTTGTAACACTCGCTACTCCTCACCTTGAGACCTATAAAAATTACACTTCTTCTACCGGGCTGCTTCTGTCTCATAAAAAACCACGTTCTTTCCTACAGCGTAGAAATCCTCCTGGTAATTCTAGCCACTTGGCATTAAAAACAAAAGCTAGAGTAAATATGCAGCAAAATTGTAAAGCAGAGGGCTAAGAACCAGCCTGCTGAAGCTGCAGAGAAAGACAACGTAGGAGCTAATGTTCTCCTTATCTGGAAATGTCAGTGCTTGATAGGAATCATTTGAGGCACTTGAAGCTGGTTCCATTTTACAGAAACTCAAATTAGCAACCCACCGAGCACAACGCTGAAGCAAATGGCTGCTTTCCTTCCAAGCTCTCCAACCTAATTTGTGGAGAAGATGCTTTGCTCCCTCAGGAGGTCAGACAGCATATTTTCCAAGGAAACTCTAGAAATATGGAAAAAAAAAATCCGAGAAATCCTTTTGCAGTGCCAGTATTTTAACTGCATTCTTGCATATGTAGGCTATTGGTTTTTCTCCAGAGAGGAAAGCATTTAATGTAAAGATCAGCCCTTCAAAGACAGAAGACTTTTCTATGGTATAAGAGAACTGTATTTGAATGAATTCCAAATTAAATTTCAAATAATCTACTTTGAATGTACCATTAAGCTAGGAAGTGCCTAGATATGATTAATAAATGGTGATATTTAACAAAAAGGCAGAATTTCCCAGAAGAAACATTAACTAACTATACTCCTTTCTTTTCTTTACAATTTCTTGGCTGAAAACTCTTATCGGTGTCCGTACTACCTGCAACACTTTTTATTTAAGATTTTAATATTCTTCTGAAGAAGAGCTAATGCAATGCTTTAACTTATGTCCATTTTACTGCTCACCCTCAGTTTTGGGGAAGAAGAAAAATTAAGCAACCTTTCACATACTGTAAATGGTATAATCCATCATCCCACTCATACATTGTTTATGTGATTGCTATCATGCATGTTGATTTAGGACATTGATCCATCATTTCCTATGCTCCAGGTTGGCAAGTGGCTCTGTGTTAACTCTTTCCTCACGTGTCCTGGGAACGTGCCCATCAGGCCAAACTCCCTGGCACTCACTGAAGAGCTCAGAGCACATCTTTTTGCACAAAAAGTGTGTCTTAAATCTACAGGCTGTCTGAACAAAGCTTGCATGAAAACATGAAAAGCAACTCTATCTTAAATGATGCAAAACAGTAAAACAATGCTGAATTCTATAAAGAGTGAAGCAAATATGCCTAGAATACCCTGAGACTTCAGTCGGTGATCAGTTAACTGGAAATGATGGTTAAATTTCAGGAGATGTGAAATATGATCCAATTTGGTTATGCCTCAGGTGTGGCACTTACAACTTTTAATTATGGCCTGGAAGCTTTGTAAATATTTTAAGACCGAACCTGCCCCTTCTGCATGCAGAGGGTTAGATCCTCAGCTGCCACATGATTTGTAACTGATGAATGTCTGTAATTAAGCATCTTCCACCAAATACAGTTTTCTTTTTACTGGTATAACATTTGGTATTTTTAGACACCAAGAGGGTCCGAAAGCCTCCCCAGGGGCCAGCAACCACTGGCTGCCGGCAGACGGGCCGCTGTTTGGGGTGAGGGTGCTTGGCCACAAGCTGGGGACACGGGCACCCTGGGCCACAGGTCGCTGGAGGCTGGGGCAGCATCCGATGGAGTTATCGCTGCATATGTCCCTCTCTGGATACGCAACCGCCTTTGGGCACCCCATAGACAGGGCACATAAAGTTTATGCGTACAGTTAAGTTCAGCTGTAGAGAGTTATCACTATAGCTACTATCGGTTTCCTTGGGGGTGTCACTGGTTTCCTTTCCTGCCGGGGACCTTCCTCCCACAGACGGATGAAGCCAGTTTCTTTCTACAGCTCCAACACGAAAAACTGGTGGTGGAGACCCTGCCTCAAACTTACACCACTGCCTTTGTTTGGAGGAAAGCTCGCTGGTGCTCCTTCCCCACCAGGCTTCCAATCTGCTGCTACTTTTTTGAGATTAGCTGTAGAAATTCAGTTTTCACGTGGCTTTGGTAGAGCGTCACTGCCCCCCATCTCCTCAGAGGGAGAGATGAGCAGCCGTAATGATATCGCGCGTTGGCGTGGCCTGGCGTGGAGGGTGCCCTTCCCCAGCCCATGGGGCTGGGAGCATCAGGGATGCGGCAGGGCTGGGCGCCAGGCTCAGTTAAAATGTATAACCATAAAGAGGTAGTGCTATGGCAGAGGAAAATTCTTTCAGGAGAGGGTTTCCCCCAGCTGGGTTGTCAGTCTTCACAGATATGAAAGCCCCCACTGGAGGCTGTGGGTGCCTGGGGCTAATCTGGATCATTTTCATTAAAACAGATGCATATTCTGCAAAATCTTTTTTTTCCCCAAAATTCAGTGTGGGCAAACTCCACAGCTGTCGAGGTAGGAAGCTACTGTGATGCCGTCTGTTTCTGAGGACAGTTACTGTCTTCATATGGAGGGCCTTGCTTTTGTATGTATCTAATAGGAGCTTGGTTTTTGAGATAAGTCTGATTTGATTAATTTCTCTCATCTGTGGAAAAGGTGATTTCTAAGTCATGCTTATTTTGGTCATTCATCAGATCTCGGCATCCTCAGTATCTCATACTGTTGCTCTTATGGAAATACTGCCTAGAAAATGTTAGGCAAAATTAATTAATCTTATCAAAATGCATTTGGTATAGGACTTTGGTTTGAAGTGATTCCTAAAACACTACGGTTCTCTAAAGTAAGTGACCATTTTTGCAACTAGCTTTGCTAACCAGCATGGTTATAAAATTAAGAGATAGTAATCACCTCCTAAAGCCGATCAGTAATGCAAAGTAATGAGGACAAACAAGTAACATAAAAGGTCGTAACAACCATAAAAGGTCTGTCTTCTGTCTTCCTGGATGCAGCAGTGCTAGATGTTAGGTTTTCTCTGAGCAGCAGCCCCCCAATTCTGCTGGGGTGGGGTTATCTCCATGCCATAGGACAATATCAGCCAGCTTCCTTCTGCGCTTCCCTTCACAGCAAATGGTAGCATGAAGCAGAATGGTTTTGTTCTCTGTTGGGGAGGACAAATTCATGGAGAGCACCAGGCACTCCTGGGGTGCCAGTGGAGCCCCGCGGGAGCAGGGCCAGGAGCAGGACAGAGGTTGCCACAGCAGCGGTCACGGGGCCAGCAGAAGTGATTCATGGTCCTCAGCCACCACCATGCTCGGCGGTGAAGACTTGGTGTCAAAAGACTTTAATCAGCCTTCCTGCCAGATTAAAGGCTGCTGAACCCCCTCAATCATGTCCTCAATGTTTAAAAGAGGAGGGGAAGAGTCATCAAAGGGGGATACTAAAGACTTACCAGGATGAAAATATGCTGGGTTCTCAGGTCTTGGTGTATGTGTGGGAATATTTTGTGATCAAAGCCCTGTACCTTTTACCTCTCTCCCTGTTGTACTGATAAGAAATGTCTTGGTGCAGACGTGAGAGCTAAAGGTCAGCACTTTGGGAGATTTTGAAGGAGGCCTTCCTAAAAGCACTGAGCAAGTGTGTTTGACAGTGAGGGGAACCCCGGTCCTGGGTACTAGCTTTCATTGACCAGTCTCTTAGTACTTTGAGAGAAGCTAATGAAGGCAGTTGACTATGAGACCGTTCTCACTGTGGGAATGGGTGTCTGAGAACATACCTGTGGCAGCGATGCATCCCAGCGAGGCATTCTACCCAGTGTCTGCACTTCGGATGTGAAAAAATTGCCTGGTTCTGGTGGTGTTTTTTTCCATCTAAGTGCTGAATAGGATGAGCACAACAGGCATAGGTGCTTGTTTCCTTTTAGAAAGACTGATATCCTAAAGGCTTCTATTTCCAGAATACAGCACTGGGAATTATTCTCTAAACTTTGAGACTTTATATGTTGTCACTCTTTTTTCAGAGATTTGAGAAATTGTTATTCCACATCCGCAAGAATCCCTATTCTGCTTCTTCAGAAGACATTTGTCACTGGTAACTATAAAAAGACACGCAGTGCTCTCCTCTGCATGCTTTTGAATAGGACTGCTCAGACATTTAACAACACATTTAAGGCAGAAAGGCTATTGCCTGAACCATTTATATTTGTCTCGGGGAAGTTAGATGAGGCTCCATGATGCTTCATCTGAAAGGCTTTGCGTAGTGTAGTTGGAACCATATGGGTCACAGAACAAAAGTGTCAGTCTTTGCTAGCTAAGGACTAGTCTCACTTTACCAAACCATCCATCTGGTGACCTTTCAACCGACGCTCTTTACCAAAGAGGATAGCAATCTATTAGGCAACTGTTTTATGCAAGCACAAAGCAAAACCGTCAGGTAACCACTGTACTCCGAATCTGCCCTAGTCAGGCAATTCAAACCCCACCATCTATCTCTAATATCTTTTATATTATTTTGGTTACTTGTTACTCCTTAAAAACTGCAATGGAGTTGACGTAGAAATTACTTTTCTTCTAATTTTACTGTCACTTTCTGAATCTGACATTTGGAAATAGAAAACCATTGGCACAGAAACTAGCTCAGATGATAGTTCAGACTGTGATGAGAAGAAACTGCTACGTATCTGCTAGGATTGACTTACATTTAATTCCGGGCTACAGATAGGTTTTCTTTGCTTGTGTTTTGTGACTGTTCAGATGATTCAAGGAGCAATAAATGAAGGCCTAGAAATCCTGAGTTACCCAGCACTTATATCAGTAGGCTTACATATTGTTCTCCACTCATCATTCAACTGTTAAATGTCCCATCATCCACTCAGAGAGCAAAAACAATACCCCGTGCCTAATGATACATTATAAACTGTAGGATAATGAATTATTGCCATGAGCAATTTGTTAGCCACACAGATTCTGTGCTTCTGCATTTGTAAAAATCTTGTAATAATACAAATTACTTCACAGGCTTTGGAAAGGATTTGCCAAACACAAGAGGCAACTGTTGGCTCAACAGAAACTTCCTTGACTGACTCAGAAGGAAATGCTGAAAGATGTCTACTTTTCAGTCTTACTTGGGTACATTTAATTTTTGGAGAAGGTACCTGTAGGCAAGTCAGAAGGGCAGGGCCCTTAGATCTGGATCACAAAGATTACAGATACAGATTTTCTTTGCACATCAAGGCTATTGTGTCTCAGCCCTTGGTCTCTTGAGTGGGTATGAGATGAGGTCCCGTCAGCACTGATTGCCACCAATTTGGTACTCTGCATCTCTCCATCATTAGCTGAATTCAAATCAACAGATCTTCTGGGGCAGTCTCAAATAGCTGTTCCAGAGCAGCACTTTCCTGTCCCAGTCCTATATGTGCTAGCCTGAGATCAAAAACTCTGCATTTCTTTTCCACCTGAGCCACCTTGTGGGCCCTCTTCCTATAGCAAAAATGTTACTTTTAAGAAAAGATACCATTCATGGTGTACATTTCAGAAAACAGTAATGGAAAATGATGAAGACGGCAGCACTGTGGGACTTGACCCACGACTGCTTGACCACCAGACTCTTCAACGACCTCTCTGAAATGAATTAACTTGTTTTGATATAGTTCCTAGAAGACCAACAGCCTCCACACAAAAAAATCAAAACTGAGCACCTGGACAGTCCCAGCAGACATGGAAAGGGATGACACGGGTGCAGGAACAGAATTGCTTCCTTGATTGTTCCCGATACTGTCAGGACTCTAAAATACATTCAGCAAAGTTCACCAACAGATTTTCTTGACACTGCTCTCACAACAGGAAGAAATCTGGGAAGTCACTAAGTTAGGTGTAACATTACCTTCCAGCCCCTGAGAGAGAAGTCTTTCTATCCATGAAGATGGGAGTCATCTGTTAGGGTGCTGTCCTTCTTATTATACAAAATGTCTTGGATGGTCCCCCAAGGGGCAATGGTGCTGGAGAAACTTAAGCCACTGAAAATGCAGTGGGTCCATGTGAAATGTTTTTCATAGAATCAGAGAATGATTTGGGTCGGAAGGACCTTTAAAGATCACCTAGTCCAACCCCCCTGCTGTGGGCAGGGACATCTGTCACTAGATCATGTTGCTCAAAGACCTGTCCAACCTGACCTTGAACACTTCCAATGATGGGACATCCATGACTTCTTTTGCAAAGAATGAAGTGAAAGGAAGAGTTTAACAGAGGGGGATTTCTGTGCCCTTCACAGCCAGCCAGCTGAGGCTTTGTTATATCTTTTCACGAGCCAAGAGCATTCAGATGCTTCTAGGCTCCATCCTTACTTTTTTTAATCACATGTCACAAAACTAGGATGAACAACAAAGCCACCCTCCAGAAGCCAACATGGTGTGCCCTTCTCCAGGCACAAACCCTCTCTGATCTGCTAATACCACATCTCTGGCTCCTCTGGAAAGGAAAATACAGGAAAGAAGATGCTTCTTGATGATGATTTCTCCCATGTAAATAGTGGACTGTTGTTCCCAGGGCTCCTTCCCAGGGACAGAGGCCTGATGGCAGCTGTGATGCTCCAGAGGTGAGGGAGATGCTCTGAACTCACGCACACAAGCAGGGAGCGTTTGACTGCACAAAGATGAGGCCGCATAAAAATACTCCTGGCTGTGCTGTGCCTGAAGCGTGCCAAAACCCAGCCTTGGCAGGCAGAGAGGGGTGGGAGCTCCAAAGGTTTATTTATTAAGTTTCTGGATGGGCTGCTCATTAGGCTGTTGAGCAGGAGGGCGAGCAGCTCTGAGCGATGCTGGTCGTGGTGGTGAGCGTGACGGCAGCAGTGCCACCCAGCCGTCGCCGCCTCCGGACAGCCGTTCAGTATTTTCAGTGATGAGAAGGAGCAAAGTGCTCACTATAACCCCATGCCAAGGAATGCGGGGTTAACGCTTGGCTTGCTGTGCTTGGGCAGCAAGTCCAGCAGCTGGCAAGTTTCCAGCCTTTGCTTGAGGAATTTATCAACATGAAAACAAGCAACTGTCACGTTTTCTGTTTATTTTGCATTTCTCAGGGTCACTGTGCAGGTTTCTCAACTCCACCAGCTCTGCGGCAGAGCTAAAGGTTCGGTGCGACTGGCCTTTTCCTTCTTTCCTTCCTACCTCTCGTTTTCCTCTCCAGCCCAGAAGAGCCTGAGCAGGCGTAACACAAACCACCTCGAGGCCACCGCCTTCCTGACGCCCACAGGGCTTGGAAAAAGCCTGGCACAGGTTAGATGCCGATTCCCTGGCCCGCTAGCCTCCAAACCTGTCTACATGAACGCACACCATCACATAAAATTTTCTTTCTGTATCAGAATTTCTTTTTTCTTTTTTTTTTTCAGATTAAAGGTAAAACAAAAGGTGTTTTATCTGCTCTGGGCTGTACTTTGAGTTTCTGGGTTGCTCCCTCAGCATCTGCTGATAGTGCTAAGCCCTGAAATATGAAAACAGCTACTTTAGCTATTGCATTACCAGCGCAATGACTAGCTCTGTGATGGCTGCACAACACACAGAGAAAATTCATGCGTCATTTTAAAGGGTTCTTTACGAGGCCAAAGCTTTGCTTTATATTGGAGTAAATCTGAAATAGCATCTTTGCCTGCCTGGCACTGGTTGCCTGCCCATAGCTAAGAGCAGGCTCTGCTCCATACCCTGGAAAGATTTGGATTTCAAATTAATTTGCTCCTTTATTAAAAAAACAAAAGCCCATGAATATTCCAGGCCAAACTAGAGATGATTGCCCAGTGAGACAATAAGCTGTAAGTGCTCTAACCTCGCAGTATCGCTAAATTATTATGCTCCTGAACAATACTGTATTGTGGAAACAAAAAACACTAGCTGTAGCCTTCTGTTATCAATCAGCCAGCAGCACAGGAATAAAGTTATTTAACTCTCACTCTCAGAAGCACGCAGATCAATATCACTGGGTATGGAGCAGAAATGGACAGCCAGGCCTTGATGTTTAATTAATTATAAATTGCTATCAGTTTATAAATGACGAGACTTAAGCGATGTGTAAGTGACAGCATATGATTGTGAGCCTCTTGGTTTCCCAAAACCTAAAAGAGGCATCTTAGAAAGACCACGGCAAGTTGGGGAAAGCACACAGGGCTGAACAATCACAACTGCTTGGTATATTTAAAAGCAGTTCCTGATTTCTAGCTGATGTTGCTAGCTAAAATGAATACAGGGTCTGTGCAATTACGGCACGCAGTCTGTGTTCCTAAGGCTTGGGCCTCAGCCTTTTAAATTAGTTCAGTTACATCTTAAAGTCCTACCGTATCGAGCCACGATTGGTTTTTAGATACGCGTATTTAGTTTGTACTTCTGTTTTTATTTTTGCACAAATACTATTTGGCCTCCAACCCTCCCCCTCTGCTTTGGGGGAGCCCAGCGGGGCTGGGCAGCACGGACGAGCTTTGTACTTTTCATTCAAAGGGAAAGGAGTGGGAATAATGTGTCAGCGGAATTCCTGGATGCAGGGGTAGCTGCATGCGTACGGCTACACCCGCATACAGGTGCGGTGTAGGTGCTCACACGTACGGCACGCACACACACGCAGGGCACACACACGCACGGCACACACACGTATGGTGCACGTACTGGCACACACACGTGCAGCACACACACGTACGAACACGCACGTACCGGCACACACACGTATGGCGCACGCAAGTACCGGCACACACACGTACGGTGCACGCACGTACCGGCACACGCACGTACCGGCACACACATGTACGGCACACACACGTACGAACACGCACGTACCAGCACACACACGTATAGCACACACACATATGAACACGCACGTACCGGCACACACACGCATGGCACACACACATGCACGGCACACACACACGCGCGCGGCACACACGCGCGCGGCACACACACGCGCGCGGCACACACACACACACGCGCGGCACACACGCGCGCACACACACACACGCACACACACACACACACACACGCGCGCGCGTGTTCCTAATCGCCGGCACCGGGAGGCCGCTCACAGCAGCATCCGCAGAGGAGGGGCCGCCGCGCGCGGGGCCGCCAGAGCAGCGCACGCGCCCTGCGCCAGCGGCTGCACGGTGCGCGGTCGCGTAGCGCCCCCTGCTGGCCGCCCGCCGCCCTGCGCGCCCGCCGAGCGCCCCCTGCCGGCCGGCCGCAGCGCAGACGCACGCCCCGCTGTGTCCCCCCCCAACGCCGAGGGTGACAAACTCTGCGCCCCAGCGCCAGGCTGCTGCTTTCGGGGGGGGAACGCAGACTGGCTTGCAGGACAGAGCGCCCCACATCCGTTAGCCTTTCCTGTGGGGTTTTTCCACGGCAAATTAATTTACCCGGCTTTTCTCTAAAGAGTTTCTCAGCCTCGGCACAACTTCCCCGACTTCTGCCTTCGGCGCATCCACGCATAGCTGGCACGGCCCACTGCCTCACCGAGGGGAGAACGAGGATCCCTCACTTAGAGTTCACCCACTGTGAAAAGGCGAAAGATCCCTCGGGAAGCTGTGAAGCACACTCAGCATTTCTTGACCACCCTCGGAGGAAGGAACCGCTCGCCAGCTTTGTGATTTAGAGGCTGAATAATTTGGAAGGTTTCCAAGGAACTTGAGCACAGCCCGGTCACCAGAAGCAATGGGGGTTTGGGGGTGACATATCTTTTGGGAAATCCCACTGGATGCCTGTGGGCGTCTTCAGATGCTGATCTCTGGGCCTTCATCATCGATGGTGAAGTCCTCCTGCTGGGCACTACCGCAGCGACTAAGCATGGACATGAGGGTGTAAGGACAGGTCTCACACCTGCCTTTATGGGTAGCAGGTCTCAGACACCCACCCAAATAGCTGGAAATTTCCTGATTTAGCAGCAACCACACGTTGCTGCTAAAACCTCTGTTGCCTGAAATGACCCCAAGGGACCTCACAGTAATTCCAGGGGAAGACTGACAGGACATCCTTCCTGCAGGCAGGGACACGTGGAGATCTTCCACCCAGAACAAACAGCCCCGAGCTAGCGACCTGGCGGCCAGGGAATCCCTCTGTCGCCCTGGCAAAAGCATCTTCTAGTTTGGACTGAACCCAGATGACCTAAACCCCAGTGTTTCCTGCGGACAAGAATTGTGCTTTCTGGCCACCTCTCTCCAGTCTGACCTGTAAGCCCCAGTTTCACCGGCAGAGCATATTCCCTCCTATTGCATTAAAGATGTGCATGACACTGAATACAGCATGCCCTAAACAGCAACGTTGCTTATAATATACAGTGATATGAAGGAATTTCCCTTGGACGCTCACAGGTTTTCTTGTTGTTGCTGTGCTAGAGGACCACAGCAGGTGAAAGGGATTTGTAACTGTCATGCATATTTTGAAAAGGTAAGGTGAAATAATGCCTGCAGCATTATTATTATTAGCATAAGTTATACTTATGCAGAGCTAAATGTGGGAGCTGAGACCTAATATCCCCATCCTAACAGTTTGGGCACCAGCAATCGGGAGATAAGGCAAGCAGAGGTGGCTAAATTGTCCATATCACCCAGATCAGAAAGGGATTGACCCCATATGCTCTCACCTACCCTCAGATACACAATTGGTTGAACCTGCAGTCAGTGGGGAGGATGAAAAGCTTCTGCTATGACGTGCAGTGGCATTAAACCTTCCTCAAACATGCTCTCCACCCTCCTGGAGGGGGAACATTGTCTTTGAGCCCAAGGCAATCTTTTGGCCTCCTCCTGGCCAATGAAGAAATTCTCTGCTACATGTTCAAGGCAGGCTATGGCCTGACCCCATTCTAGGATTGCTAGATAGCTGGTGTTATAAAGGATACCCCATATTACATTTGCATTAAAAGTTTACAGGAAATGGCCTTCCTTGGATTTTCACTGCATCCGCTGCTTGTCTGGCAACCTGGATCCTGCAAGCCCAGAGATGCAACTATTGCACACAGCAAATAAATCGTGTATTTACTGTACAATTTACCCCTTGTGCACAATGAGCTGCAACTCACTGCACAAATGCAACTCATCTGAGACTATCCCAGATTTTGATAAGCAAAATGTATCAGCCCTACCCAGTGTGCAGTCCTGTCTCTGCAAAAGTAACTATCCCGCCACGGACTGCTGACTTATAAATCATGGTTTTTATTTCTCATTGAAGGAATGTACTGCAGATTTATAAAACATTTAAGACCCAGTAGTCAATGTTTCATCTGTTCATGAGTTTCCTGAGGGACCAAACTATTGTTTAATCTTCTACAAAAATAGCCATGATTTATACAAAAGTTGTCTGAAACATTTTTCTTTTATTAGCAATACCATTGCATGCCAAAACCAGGACCTAGATTTATCTACTGTTCGTGCTACCCATAAAATACATAATGCTGTGTAGATTAAGTAAGGAATAAAAAAGTAAATATTGTTCCTGTTAAGTGAAGATCTACAGATAGATGGCTTCATTTTTGAGGTGATTTGGATCTAGATCAACATCCAGCAGCCATACGAGTTAGCAGAGCTCTGAGTGTGCTAAAGGTCTGAAGCGCACCCTGTCTTTGAAGTGGCTTTGCAAATCAAAATGAAATACCATGGAAAAAAAGGCAGTTTTAGTTGCCCTGTCTGGCTGCCAGGGTGCTGCTTGCACTTCCTTATGTGGTTGAGGTTGGACGTCCTAAATTAGGGACGCTAAAATCACCAGCTTTTGGAAACACGGTTTAGAAAAGCACGATTTAAGCTGGCAATCCAGAGCCTGCTGCATCTGTAAAAGTTCCAAAACGGACTGTAAAATCAGGGTGACCAAGGGGCTCTCACAGACCCCATTTCCCAAAAGTTACAGCAGGAAACCTCCTTTGTCCCCGAGCTGCAGACTCTGAAAGCAACATGTCCTTCTGCATCACGTCCTGTGCCCGGCCAGCCGCACACCTAGCAGAGACCTCAGGGCCACCCTGCACCCGGAGCCACCTCGGTCCTACCAGCAGGACAGGCCCCAGCTCCCAGCCTGAGCTCACCCGGCTCCGTTGCAGCCCACAGGAGCAAGAAATAACAGGAAAAAAATGGGGTTCAACATCCACAGCTAGGACGATGCATACAGGCAAGGAAGGCAGTGATAAATATTTGTATTTAGCCACTTCTCAAGGGGCATGTTAAAGAGGGAAGTGTGTTTATTATTCCCCGTCAGAAACAACAGTGGGACTCAGGGGCTGGGGTTGAAAGTGCATATCAATAATTCAGTGTAGAATATATTATAGGGATATGGTGTAATTACCAAAAACAAAACAAAGAAACGAAGAAAAAGTCACTCCAGCTCTCAAATTACATTTGGTCAGAAAACATTTTTCTTTTTCTTTGTATTTTTTTAATTTTTATTTGAGAAATAGAAGGGAAATCTTTGGTTAGCACATCTGCACTTTCTGTTTTCAAGCCTGTCTGAGAACCTCAGACATTTCTGCACAGAGAAGGCAAGCGGTGAGGAAAAAGAAATGATACTGAGCTGAAAAAGATTTCCTCTAAGAACACAAGCTCGATTAATACTCACAGGACGTTCAGAATTAAAGTTACATTTTAACAAGTGCTGAGATACAATAAATATGTTAAAACTTCAGAATGTTGCTAATCTACCCAAGAAACCAGAACTTGCCTTATGGGGACAGGGTAACAAGCATAAGACTGTAAACAGGATTTTGGTGTTTCTGATCACATTGAATGGAAAAAATGTCTTTGTTTTCTTTTACACGTTAGTACAGGGAAGAGACAGTTGTGGTTCTGAGCAAAGCTTGTACCTGAATAAAACTTATGTACTTGGGTCCTACCTGATTTAAATACGTATTATTTCACTCCCCATTCAAGAGCAATGCTAATTCTTAGTATCAGTCAGTGCAATTCAAATTGCAAAATTCAAAATCAGTGGGTGCAATTCTCACTGACATCAAGAAGGGTAAAGATGGGCTTTTGGTTTCAAGCCTCCTTTCATCAACACTAATAAGGCTGTGCTGTCTGGAGAGTGGCCTGAGAAAAGGAAGGATGAATCCATGAAGAGAGGAGAAAGATGGAGGAGAAACTCTGCTGCCATTACCTGATGCAGCTTCCCTGGACCAGCTGGTATCAGCTGAGGAATGGGCTTTGCTTTGTGAAAGAAGCCCTTCCGTTTTGCTTTCCCCTTGTCGGGAAAGAAGGATTGATACTGCCGAGCCATCAGCACATCAAACTTTCTGTGGTTTCACAGTATATTTACTCCATGAGTTCACCTGCTGTGACAGAGTCTCTGAAAACAAGAATCAAGACTCAACATGGCTCTCAAAAAAATCTTCATTTACTTTAACCCTGCCCTTACTTTGCTCCTCCTGGCAGGATCTAAAGCAAGGATTGTCTTTCCTCCTCCTCCTCTTTTTTTCCTTAACTTTGAGACTGTTGTTAGCTATTGACCTTGTACCCTCATTTGCTGACAGAATTAATTATTTAGGTTTTATTTTACTGTAATTCTTGGCAGCTCTTCTTACTGAAACTCTCAGCTGCTAAATGAGGTAAAAACAGATATAAAAATGTTCATTCAGTATATATTTAAAAAAAAAATCATTCTAGCAATAAATCACTGAAGAAATGTATGGTTTCTTTTGTCATCTCAATGGTTTTCATGGCCAAACCACAAATCTTAGCAGCAGAAGAGTAGTGGGGAAAGAACTGCCTTCTCCCTAATTTTAATGTAGGTATGTAGGATACCTGTACTATCAGAAATGCTGGAATTGTTCAGCAGAAGAACTTCTCAAAATCCCAAGAACAAAAGCCACATAAAGATGGTCTTCCCCAAAGGTGAGAGTGACTTTTCTTTAAATAACAATCATAATATTAGGCATAAGGGACACAAACTGTAAAAGTAAGTCCTCACCAGTATCACCAATGCACTTTTAATCAGGACAGATGAAAATATACACACACTCATGAGCTGTAAAAAGGAGAAGACCGCTGAAAAATGAGTGATACATCACTCTTCCACTGAACTTTCCCCACATGGTCCTCAGAGTCCTTCACATAAAAAAGCTGGATCCCTCGTTTTTCCCTCCATTTTGTAAATTGATGCAGATAACGTGTTAAAGATTTGAGGTTTCAGGCTCGCACAGGACATCTCG
Organism: Mycteria americana; assembly: GCF_035582795.1. NCBI lineage: Eukaryota > Metazoa > Chordata > Aves > Ciconiiformes > Ciconiidae > Mycteria > Mycteria americana. The sequence continues at coordinate 37,486,134 of NC_134366.1, read as the reverse complement.
TCAGAAGAGAGTGTGGTCCTAAGCAAGTCCCCTCCTCCCCTAACTGGGAGTTTGGTGGGACCAGATTTCCAGCCCCATTCTCCTGACTGGCGGGGCAGTGGCCTGCCTGTCAGAGCCCACTGTGCTGGGTGAACCCCATCAGACAGCTGGCACTGCACAGCCTCGTACAAACCCATCTGTGGGACAGCAATTCACGGCAATCCAAAATGGCCTAGAAATGTGCTATCACAAGGGAAAAGATACCACTTTTTAGCTAAAAAGCTATACTTAAAAAATATAAGGTGTAATTCCATTTACATTTTATTTGACCGGTGTGAGTTTTGGCAGAAAATGTAAAGTAAACAAAAGGTCAAGAACCAAATTTAATCTCAGTTTCTATTTATCCATTAATTCCAACTGCCATAAAAGACCTCCGATTTTGGCCTTGAGAAGAAAAAAATTGTTTTCCATAGATAATCTGCTCAAAGCATATTATGATATCCCTATAGATAATAGTGAAAAAAAGAATTTGGACCTGAGTAAAAGGCACAGCGATGAGAAGAAATCTCATTCTGAGCAGAAATCTTTCTACTTGGTTACCACACAATCTAATCCTGACAGTGCACCCGACTTGAAAAATGACATCCCCATCTCCAAGAATTGAAAGGTGGCAGAAAAAGCAGGCACTTTGTGATTTGGTCTAAAGCAATTATGAGCTCCTCACAAGCTCGAAGACAAGAATTGATTTTCATTTCTAGATTATCAAGAGGTGGGGGCAAGGAGGTCAGGAAATCTGACCCTATCTTGACCTTGTGGATTGGATTGTTCTCAGACCTGTTCAATATTGAAAAGGATTGTTTGGGATGGGAGGGGGGAGGAGGAGAAATCCTCTGGCGTATTCTGTACCCACTGGTATCTAAGAATCTTTTTTTACCTTGCTTTATGATCTTAAGAATTCAACATACAGTCAAGTATTTTAAGGTGCTTATTTGAAAGGCATTTGCCCATAGATGACCAAATCTGATAAAGACAGCAGAAGCTGCAGACTACTGAATCAGGGAAGTGTAAAAGCGATATAGAAATAAGCACAGCCTGGCTTTAGAGGGGACCTGTAATTCTTTAGATCACTCCTGTGCTATACATATACTATAAACCAACCAGCTGACTTAAATTTTTTGTTATTGTGGGAATTCAACATTTGTATAACACCGTCTCTTTCATAAGACTCCAAACCATTGCATCATTACTTGGCTTCCATGGAAATTTTGCCATTTACTGAGGTGAGACACATGCAGCTATGCTTTAAACTAAAATACAATGAAAGCTTGTTAATTCAAGTGCATAGGGACCATATCACTACTCGGATTACTGAAAACTGGAATTACTGTAACATTGTTTTATTTTCACTTTAATTTTAAACTATCGCTCTTTTTTTGAATACAAATTCTGTAGATGCTTTAGATAAACTCATGCTCTGCCACTCCTCCACGCCCCCCTCCCCCCCCCGAAAGAGTATTTTGGCTCCAGGGAATAATACACAAGTTAAACAATAACTTCAAGGAATAGGTATGAAAAATATAAACCTTGTAGAGGAACTAGAAGCAGCAGGAGGTCAGGATTAGCCCAAACACTAGCCCAGTCATTCAGATTAATCAGTTCCGGAGTAGCAGGGTCCCACTCTATAAACTGTATAGTGTGTGTACAGTCAGCCACCGCTGAAATATTGCCATTTCTGGCAGAAATGCCACAGCTGCTTAACAGCCCACATCGACACAAGCCCTCAAAGGAGACAATGGGAAAAAAACGCCGGCCAAGCCTTTAGCCAACTGTAACTGCAGGACTACTACAGCAAAATGGAGTTGGTCAGTGGGAACTGCGCTACTGCAACCATCCAGTTTCCCAAAACTTCAGGAAAAACGAGGGTTTTATGAAAGGGTAACGGAAGGAGGTGAGCAAAGTCACGCACGCATTGCAGCTGAGTGTAGGCATTCAGGGCAGTGGGGCAGCGATAAACACACAGAAAAATTATGTTTTCTGTAAGAATCTGTCTAGCTAACACATCATAGTGCCCAACATTTTCACTCCGGTTTTAAACTGACGTGTATCTCCAAAACAAGAATTAACAAAAGGCCACTTTGCCTTTGTCCTTGATGTCCTACTGCCCTAAATCAAGCAAAGATTTGAAATGAAAATGTCTAAAATGTCCCAAAGTAGATCCCTGCTGCTGCTAAACCTCCTCAGCCAGCCTTCCAATTAGAAAAGCTAAAGGGAAATTATCTGTGAGCAGACCACATGCAAAATAACAAATGCACATGTGAGTGTGATGCTGGTTTTGTAATTGTGGTGTCTCGCTTACAGGACTCTAAAGCAGGAATCTGAGGTACAATGGCTCTGCATACATAAATGCTATAAAATTAGTGCAGACAGCTGGCAAATCATTAATTAACAACAGTAATGGTTTCAAACTAGAGCTCTGGGGACTCCACAGGAAATAGGAAGTACACTGGTCCTGCTTTCAGTTATGCCTCTGACCTGGTTTCTTCCCCATAAATAAGAAGAAAGAACCAATCCATGTCTAAGCCACAGTATCACACAAGCCCCCACCAGCAGTCTTTGAGATAACGTGCACTCTGAACGAGTCGCAGCACAGAAAGCTTTCTTCAAGTACGTTCCAGCATCAGGCAGCTGCAAAACCGACTCTGGAATACTATGCATATAGTGCCAGATAATTAAAGTAACCACAAAGACCATTCCAAAGAATCAAAAAAAAAAAAAAAAAAGTAGGCTTTTTCCCCTTCTATTGCAGCCTAATTTTTACATATTAGATGATTCATATTGTTTCCTGGATTGTCCCCAGGAGACTCACACAATAGAAGTGCACATAAATGCTAAGCTAATATGTAAATGAGAAATAATCTCAAGATTTATCTATGAACTCCAGCTTCTTTTTGCAAATTAATTCATTGACAGCAGAAGGGTTGCTGTCTCTCTGTGAAACGTATGGGGGAAAATGTTGATTCACAGCAGATTTATTTCCACAATAGACCTAACAGGTCCAATAATTATTATAGTTCACCATGTTGTTCCCGTGTTTGTGCAGAAGATTAGATTCCCTGTTAGCACAAAATATATCTGCAGGAAAAAGACAAGGAGAGCAATTTAAAATGCTTAATATTTTCTCCCGAGGATGAACTCTACTGTAGCAGCATCTTCATATTCACAAGATGGAAGCGATAATCTGGAAATTATGTACTCGTAAAGCTCTGGGGAACAGGCAAAGAACAGTTATGCTATGACAAGAAAGAGACTGGCTGGCCTCAAATATGCACTTTATGCCATCCCTTCTACAGGAAAATCCAGTCCTTTCTGTTTTGAGCTGGCAACGCTATGGGTCCTACCACCCCAGAGCCACCTGCACCTTCCTGGCAACCCTGGCTCCAGGCTGGGATGGTAGGGGTGTGAGGGCAGGGGTCTGGGTGGAGAAAAGCGACAAACACAGAGAAATCCCAGGGCTGGGAGGAGGGAATGTTGGCTCCACCAAATCACCCAGATCACCAAATCACCAAATCACCCAGCTGCGGGTTCTCCCGGTCCCTGTGCAGCTAGCACAGCAGTCCCAGAGCTTTATGCCACTCGCTGCATGGGAGCAGGGGTTGACGGATGCATGGTGTCCTGGTTTCGGCTGGGATAGAGTTAATTTTCTTCCTAGTAGCTGGTATAGTGCTGTGCTTTGGATTTTAGTTTGAGAATAATAGTGATAACACGCTGATGTTTTGGCTGTTGCTAAGTGGTGTTTACACTGGTCAAGGACTTTTCAGCTTCCCATGCTCTGCCAGGTGCACAAGAAGCTGGGAGGGGGCACAGCCAGGATAGTTGATCCAAACTGGCCAAAGGGCTGTTCCATACCATACGACGTCATGCTCAGTATATAAACTGGGGGGAGTTGGCCAGGGGGTAGCGATCGCTGCTCAGGCACTGGCTGGGCGTCAGTCGGTGGGTGGCGAGCGGTTGTATCACTGTTTTTTTTCTTCCTTGGGTTTCGTTCCTCTCTCTCTCTTGTTGTTTTCCTTCTCATCAATAATAATAATAATAATAATAATAATAATAATAATAATAATAATAATAATAATGTTCCAATTATTAAACTGTTCTTATCTCAACCCATGGGTTTTCTTACTTTTGCTCTTCCGATTCTCTCCCCCATCCCACCGGGGGGGAGGGTGAGCGAGCGGCTGGGTGGTACTTAATTGCCGACTGGGGCTAAACTGGGACAACCATTTAAGTGGCAAAACTTAATGGAGCCTTTTCTGCCTCCCTAGGAGGAGACTACTTTAAGCGTAACACCTGTCCCTCACTTTCTGCATCAGAAATGCACCGGTTCCCCTGTGCCTCTGCAGTTGCTGTGTGTGTCTGGGCTGGTGAAAGGGAACGAGATTTTGCCCTTTGCTATTCCTTTTTGTGTCGGTATCGAACAAGATTTCTGATGGTTAAAAAAACATGGAAGGGGTATTTTTGGCTTACTGATGAGAAAAGATGCCGAGGGATTGTTTAGCACTGGAAAAGAACAAAGTGTTTAAATAACTGTGTGTTTAAACTATAAACCTGGCCAGGAAACATAGACCCGCGTCGTGTCGAGAGGGAGCGGTAACCTGAGCTGAGAGGTTCATGTCTCGCTAAGATCCCGTTCATTCCTGTCCCTTCCCTGACTCCGTTTCCCATTTATTCGTTCTGCTTTGCTGCCGTGTGATTTAAGCGGAGGACTGAAGCAGCACTTCGGAGCTACATTTCAGCGCTGCCGCAGCCCCCGACCCCCCTGTGGCAGATTAAAGAATTACTTCAGTGCCCTGCTTCCCTCCACCGGCGATAATACAGCTCTCTTGCTCTGAGAGGTGAGAGCTGCAAACCTGCCTTCGTTTCTCAGAGCAGCCCCTGGAAGTCAGGCAGGACTCCAGAGGAGAAGCTCCTGCTGCCGTGTGAGCTAGCCTGGGACCTTGCGGGCTAACAGAGTTTTGAGCATCTTAACCATTTTATCGCATGACACTCGGGTCTTTTTATTCTGTGGTCCGGCGATGTCCAGGATGGCATTCACATTCGTAAGCACCTAGTGTTTGTAAAGCTACGCGCACGTATCTCTTTTTTTTCCAAGAAGGCAAGGTAAGCTTTATAGAACAGGTTTTCATTACTTCAGGGATGTGACACGAAGTTCACAGTGAACAGTCAGGATACACGAGCATGATAGACTTTACCATGAGTGAATAATTCAAACAGAATTAGGGGGGCAGGGAGGGAACTCACAATTATAATGGTCTAAAGTGAAACAAATTCCTTATCCTGCTTTGGGACAACCTGCACTTACACCACCAAATTGTAATGTAATTCTAGTTCAGCAGAAATCACGGAGAGGAAGATTTCTGTTACTGGGTTTCAGAAGCTCAGACATGGCTTGGAAAAAAACCAAAATAACAAATGAGTTTCAAGTGTCCAAGCTGTTCAAACAGCAAACATTTTTATGCCACTGAAAGTACTCAAGAGAAGAAAAAATTCACTGAGCAGTTACTGCAGTGTGCTTTACATGAGCTCTTTTCTCCCGTGTCTGGAAAGCACACTTTCTCCACTTACTTTAGTTTAAAGACTTCAGTTTGTGCTTGGTATAGGCAAAAATCGATCTCCTGATGCATCTGTGAATGATCCCTGATATTTTGGATTTACATCCACAGGCTGAATGTTTCTGGCATGCAGGAGCTCTGCACTTTCTGCCTGGTTTTGTAACTGTTTCTGCACAATGCTTTGTATTTCTAGAAATCTTTCAACGGTGACTCTTGGAGCATCACAAACAAGATCTTTAACCTGCTTCCATGAAGCAAACTCTGACTTGCCATCTACAGACCTGTAAATTGAGACAGGGTCACACACTTGGTGTGGATCCCCAGGGTCAGAAGCAGAAACTAGGAGTTACACTTTGCTACCCTGTCCTCATCACTAGGCAGTACAGTCCCGGGTGTAAACCATTCTTGAATCTCTGTTGCAATAAGTAGTACTTATGGTCTCCCTGTGTAGTTAACGGATCTACTCTTTCTTTCTGTGAGTAGCTACCTATATAACATATTGGCATGAAATAAATAAATGTGGAAGAACAAACCTGTTTCTCTAACACACATAGAACAGACATCAGCTGCAAAATGTTGTGTTCTGTAGCAGTTGTGCAAACCACAATAACTGTAACACCGAGAAAAACAGATCTAATCAGATTCCATGCTTATTCATTCTTTGGCATTGCGTGAAATATAGTGCATAATTCCTTTAGGGCATAATCTAATGTCTGTCAGAGTCGCTGGAAAGACTCCCATTTATTTTAATGGGGAACAGACCTTGAATGAAGCAGGGAATATGATGATTTATGATATTCAAAAAGGAAAATATATATAAGCATTGACAAAAATAAAAGTGGTTTATATATTTCAGTGTTCTGCTTCAGACAGATATCAGTCCCCAATGACTCAAAGTAAGGGACAACAAGTAACTTCTTGTTAAAACTAAGCTATTTAACAAGTAACTTATTGTTGAAACTAAGCTGTATCCAAAGGAAGCTATTTGGATCTGTAGCATCTTGTGTCACTGAGTTCCAGACGTATTGATGATCGGTATCTCATAAGTAATTTAGAAAACTAAACTAAAACAGGATTTAAGACACAATAAAAATAAGCTGACACCAGTTGTTCAGCAATAGCCTTTTTTTTTTTTTTCCCGCCGTGGGCCTGATCCTGTATCTTTATCCATCAAAACTGCCTTTGCAGTTCGAGTGAATTAAACCCCAGAAACTTAATGGCATATAAACCTGTCAATATCACAGATCCCCAGCTAGTGGGAAATGCTCCTACCTGTGCCCATTTAGGTCAGGTAAAGAACCAAGGCGATGCACTTGTTACCTCCTCTGTCCCTGCAGCAGGAATCTGCAATACTCTGATATAAACAGCCAGTGAATTACTTGCATATTTTAAAGTACCTCTAAATAACAAGAAGCAGACAATGTCTAGAAAAATACACAATTAAGCTAGAAATTAGTCCTGTCATGTGGGTTTACTACAACCATTCAGCTAGCTTTTATCTCTCTTTTCAGTGCTTCACCATGTCATTTATGTCAGCAACAATATGGCAAACATGCACAACTCCCTTATTAAATTACACGAGCAACTGAATTACTGGAAAACAGTGTACAAAATTTTTAACAATGTAAAAAAAAAAAAAAAGCTTTTTACGTATTTTGAAGTAAAAACCCCACACATTTTAAATTTAAAAATAACTCCCCCGAAGGCATGCTGTCAAGTACAGAAAGGTATAAATTGCAGACTCGCTCTTCCCTCTCTCAGGCACTGAGGGAACTTCAGACACCAAATGCACTAACACAGCAAACTTCAGCGTGACCGGGTCTTTGATACGACATCCTACAACCACGTACTGGCTGTATTTCTACTAACTTTCCACCCAAGTCTCACCCCTGAAAATGAGCCGTACCCAGCATCTCATGTAGTTTCCTTGATTTTTCATGAGATTTATTCTTCATTAGATGGATTTTTCATTTTTCATTTCCTTGATCCTTAAGCAGGGACTTCGTCCCTATTTTTGCAAAAGTTATGAACAATTTATCCTAGAAATGGTCCGAATAAATATCAAGCACTCACTCCGTTAGCGGTTACAGGATCAGAGCCCAAACTTGCCTCTCTGCCTGAACCCCCGGCTCTCAGGCTGTCAGTACGCTTAACGAAATACACGGCAAGATTTTTCACTTTGTGTTTAGAACAACTATTGCAAAAAGCCTTCCTGAATAGAGAGCAGTACATTACAAACCACCCTCACGTACAAACGTCCTGTAGAATAGTGTAGAGAGAAATATTTGCTGCCCTTCTGAGAGATTTAGACGTCGTTTATGCATTTGCTTGGCCAGCCCTGTGGTTAAGTCCTGAAGGCACAGTTACACCCTTAAATTATGTTATATTATTTCCCTGAAGTTTTTATGTCAGAGATCAATTCGTGCATACTCAAGAAATATAGTGAAGAACAACTTGTGAAGTATGGTGTCAGTGGGTAAGGAACAAACTGTAAAAAAAAAAAAAAAAGAAAGGTAAAGAACAGAGAAGCATCATTGTTCACAAATATATACTTGTATACTTTCAGATGTTCTTTATTCTTAAGCTGTTAGGTAAAAATACTGACTTCAAAACAGTGCCTTTAAGACTCCATTGACCATCAAGAGATTTTTGTTTCGAAAGTGACTTTAACGAAAATGGAGGAATAATCGCTTATGGCAAGACGATCACTTAAATCCCTTCAGAAAATCACTCAAATTACGGCGAGGTGAAGTTTGGGCACTTAAAAAGCACAAAGCTGCCTAGACCAAACACTTCCACTACTATTTGCTTCATTTAAAAATCGCAGTGGGAAGGCTGGGGGAACGCTTAAATTGCCGCCTAAACACCCCTTCGGTGGCTCGGGGACGTCGTTTCAGTAACGGCATGTTTTCTATTAGCCGCGGAGGCACAATTTACATTCTTTTTCTCCGTAGCACATGAAGTGAGGGGGGATACACATAAGGGCCACCCCCAACCTCGCCTTTAGAGCCCCGTCCCGGCTGTGTGGAGACAGATTTTAACGTATTTTAAAGCCAGACCTCCTTGCCTTAACTTGAGCGTTCCTCTCCCCTCCCTTGATCAGCTTTCCCCCCTCAAACCGCCACCCCCGGGCTGTCGCCCCCTCCCCGGTGATTTACAGGTCGCCTGGGCACGGCGGCGGGCTCCGAGCAAAGGCGGGAGCGGAGCCTCCCGCCAGCGCCCGCCGCTAATTGCCCCGCGCTCGCGGCTGCTCATTAGCCGCAAACGAACGGAGATGAGACCCCCCCACTCCCCACTCGGGTTGGTTTTTTTTCCTTTTTCTCCCTTTTTTTTTAAAACACGCAGCCCACCGCTGGCTGCTGAGGAACACCAGCCTGCCTCCCGTCAGAGCGGTAACGGGCGGCCGGCGGGGGCTGAGGGAAGGGCGGGGCCTCACAGCGACCGTTGAAGGGAGGGGCCCGCCCGGGGACCGTTGGAGGGTGGGGCCCGGCCCGGTATGCAGGCTGGGGGCTAGGGAGGAGGGACACAGACGGCTTCAGAGGGGCGTTCTCCCCCGGGGTGGGTGGTTCAGGGCCGGCAGCCGGGGCGGGCGGGCCGGAGGCCGCGGGGCCGGACAGGGAGGGAGCGGGCGGGACGCGGAGGCCGCCCCGCCCCGCGCTCCGCCCGGCCGCCGGGCCGGAACGCCTCGTGGTGCGTCATCCGCCCCGCCCCGCCGCGGGGCAGGCCCGCCCCCCACCGCCGGCCAATAGCGGGCCGCCTCCGCCCCGTTTGGCGGGGCCGCCCGTCGTCGGCGCTGCGCGTCCAATCCGCGACGACGAAGAGCGCACCGCCCTGTCTTTATTTGCATTCAGCGCTGCTATTGGCTGGACGGCGCGGCCAGCGGGCGTTCCTTGGAGGGGCGGGGAGAACGGGAGGGGCATGCTCAGGAGCAACCCGAGACCGCTCCCGCTCTCATTGGCGGATCGCCCCGCAGGCGTCAAGCTCCGGGTGGGGCTATTGAAATCAGGGTCGGGCACCGCCTCCCCGCCCACCGCGCGCACCGCCCAAGGCGGAGTCAGGGCGGCGATTTACATGGAGGCGCCGCCTGTTTGCATATGCATGAGGGGCGGGGCGGGGGCGGGGCGGCGGGCGGTGCTCGCCGCCGCAGCGGGGGCCGCGGGCCGTCAATGTCCCGCCGTGGTTTATGGCGGCCCGCGCCCCTCCGGCTCCCCGGGCCCTTCCGCCCCGCCGCGCTAATTGGTGTGATGTGTGGTCCCGGCTCCCCGCTCTCTCCGCTTTCACCTCGGCTCTGTAACCCAAGCCCGCTCCCTCGCCGTTTTTAATAACGCCGAAATCTGGGCCAGATGGGAACCATTAGCGACCCCATCCCCTCTTGCTGATCTTTATAATCTTATTAGTTTAATGGGTCACGCAGTGCAGGACCTATTTCCTACGGATCAAAGGGAAAACAAACAGGGTAATATCCCACCGGGCTTCCTCCGCTCTGCCCCCACGGGTGCTGCTGCCGGGCCGCTGCCGCTGCTTGAAATGTCCCCCCTTATTAGCCCGCACCGGCCGCCGGTTTTAAAAGGCTCCTGGGCTGCTCTCGCCCCAGGCGGGGGCTCGATTCACCCAGCGACGCCCCAGCCCCAGCCCCAGCCCCAGCCCCAGCCCCAGCCCCAGCCCTGGCCCGCACCGCGGCCGGTCCCGGCGCGGGGCTCCCGGTGGCCCCGGACGGGCGTTGGCACCGTCGCCAGTCGGGGCTGCGGCGGTCTTCCCGCTTCCCCCCGTTTAACCGGGAACGATTTTCTGTTTAGGGACCCTTCGGAAAACGCTCCCCTTTATCAGATAGGCGGGCAAGATAACGCCTGGCGTATTACCGGGGGATCGCGTTGCAGTATCCGGTGGTTTGTTTTGCTGTTGTGTATTTTTTCTCCCCGAAAAGCATGAAAGCGGCATCACATGGGAGAGATGATGGGGTCGAATCGGATACCCCGTGGCTTTGCCCGGTGACCCAGGGGCGGCGTTTTCCGCTCAGTGGCAAAACGCTTATTTGTAGTCCGGAGACCCCTCCCGCAGCCCCGCAATAACTTTTAGCACAATAAATTAGATGTACGCGCACTGTGGTCCATTACGGAGGAGTGTTGGGTGACGGCTCCTGTCAAAGGTTACCGGCCTTCATGCAGCCGCGGAAAGCGTTTCTCTAGAGGGTAAATATTTGGACTTATTAAAGGGCCTGGAAGCTGTGGGCTACAGTAGGGAATAAAGGCCGGGCGCTCCCCGCTCCCGGGGCTGCCTCCCTCCCCAGCCCCGGCGGGAGGCACCGCGACCGACCCCGCACACCGGCGTCTGGGGGTCCGCCGAGGTCCCCCGGAGCCGGGGCTCAACCCCTTTTCTCTACACTTCTTGCATATAAAATGTATACGTATACACACGTACACATATACAATGTGTACACGTAAAATATTTACCTAAAAATACACACATTATATACGGACGCAAAACCTAGGGAAAACTAAGCCTGTGCACGAAAAGCTCCTACATCGTGTCGTGTAACACCCACCGGTGTCCTCTCACGGGTTTGGTGGAAATCCCTACGCAAAGGGGAGCGGTGCGTGTGGGCGGGCACATACACGCGTGTGCGCAAACAGGGAACGAAACGGTTTAATGCCCTCGCAAATCTCCGGGATTTCGTTTTCCAAACTTCTAAAGCGTTTTCAAGGAAAAAAAAAAAAAAAGCTGATGGATTTTTCTTTTATATCTCATAGCAAATCCATTATTTCCAGTTGTGTAGTCTGGCTCACAAAATATTTAAGACATAAAATCCACTTGTTGAAATATCAGAGGTGATATATGGTTCTCCCAGGTCGGAAACTAGATCTCAGTACGTGCGTACGCAAACACAGACGTATTGGGATTTATCAATACGTGTTAATGGGTATATGTATATACCCCCTCTAATACTACCTGCACCGGTTAGCAAACAAATTGAAAACCGGACGGTGAGTGTAGCCATATGCACGCAAACCACACACATACACAGTAAGCTTTATTTTATTAGAGACTATTAATACACAAGCCCATAAAAACCTGCCCCTATTTAGATTTTATGGTAGTCTATGCTTTAAGTGCGCCTGTTTGTGCATGCAAAAGGAATTGTGAACATACGATTGTATATACACACAAAGCTTTTTTTTTTGTATGCCTGTATTACAAAATACACATAACGCAGATTATTACAAAACGACTGATTAAAAAACCTATTGTAAATGTAAATATCCACTTAAGGGCCACTTAAGAGATAACAGGCGGTGCTTTCCCCTGTCCGCACAGCCAGTGGAGACTACGCCAGGTTTTGCCTCTGTGTGTGTTTTTTACCATATTTTCTCCTGGAAACAGATGTGTACTTTATTTCAGGCGAGCTTTCTGCTTCCCCCCCCCCCCCCCCCCACCTGCTAATTCCCCGAGTTTATTCGTGCCATAGACAATAAAGCCATAAAGCTGACTGCAGAAATTTGTTTGCCCTAACGACGTGTTATTTGAGTCCCGGCTTTCGGGACTCTGACACTCGGCCAGATCAAAGAGCCCTCTTAAAACCCGCGGGTGATTCAGAGCCGGTGTGTGCGTGTGCGTGTGCAGGGAACGGCGGGGCAGCCCGGGACGGAAACCAGCGAGGGGAGAGCCCGGAGGCACCTCCGCCCCCCCCGCTCCTTCCCTCCGGTGCCGGTCCCGGCACGGGCCCGCTTCCCCCCGCTCCCAGGCTGGGGACAGCTGGGTTTAGGGGACGTTTCCCCACTCCTCAGCGCCAAGTTCGCCGCCTGGTTTTGGGTACGTGCCCCTTCGTAGTGCATCTACCCCGACGCGGTTTTAAAGCACCGTGTCTAATTGCCCGGTATTAGTTTTACTACCAGATATCGACTCCTGAAAAGCAGATTTAAATTACGTGTTAGAGAAGTGATACTATAAAGCCGCAGAAAACAGAAACCCTCCTCAAACGCATTTATGGGCTAAGGCTGCAAAGATCACAGGCTTCAGGTTTTGCCTTCGATTTAAAGGTTGTCCCGGCACGGGAAGTCGTTTGATAAACCTTTAAGCTGTATTTCATAATCTTTACTGCTTTATGGAGCTTTCCAAATCTGTAACACGCTGTAACCTTTTCAAGACAGATTGCCAGACAACATTTCGGTGTTAGGTTTACTTAATGGAGTTCTTGCGAGGAAGTGAATTTTCACGGTACCCACATTACCGCCGGGCACTCCCCCCCCCCCCCCCCCCCCCGCCCCTCGCCCCGGCCCCGCGGAGCCGTCGCCTGCAAAGATTTATTAAAGCCGTTGATTTATAAGATCTCCCGCACGAAGTTTGATCCGTCAGATTACAGCCTACGCCGTCTCTGAGGCTGCCAATGGTGAAGGGCGCTTTTGGTACATATTCCTCCGATTAGCGCTTTCCTGGAGGGGAGGGCAGTTATGATTTATTGCCGTGTTCAGCCGTTTAGGAAGCGAAATTAACCCCAGAATGCCTCCATCCCTTTTGAAGTTCACGGTTTGTTTTCCTTACTGTACAGAGCGCGGATCAAAGGCTCGAAACGCCCTCTTGTGTTTACTTGATTTGCAAGAAAAAAAGAAAAAAAAAAGATGAAAAAATTAGAGCTGTTTCGGGCAATTAAAGTATCAGCTCGCCGCCGCGGAAATCCAACACCCGGCGCTGCCGCGGGGGGACCACGGCTTCAGCCCCCGGTACCCCCCACCCGTGACGAAACGGCCCCTCCTTTGTGACGTCACCCAGCCCCGCTTGAGGGCTGCACCTGGCCTCGATTTCTGCGGTAAATAAGGGCAGTGAAAGAGTCAGGACGCACCTGGGGTTGGGTTTTTTTTGTAATCACCGGTAAAAAGCCCCCTGTTAAGCCAGCCGCGCTGTGCCCCATCGCCGGGGGCCGGCGAAGCAGCTGCCGAAGCCGTTTCGCTGCGCGGCCCCTGCGGAGCGGCCGCCGCTATTCCTGCTCGCCAAAATACCGGGGCAGCCACGGCGGGGGCTCCCCGTGCCCCCCTCGGCCCCCAGGACCCGCCGTAGCGCTTTTGGCTCTTTCTCCCAGCCGCGTCCCGAAGCGCGTAAATCACCGGCCCGGCGCTCTCCCAGCCCGCCCGCTGATTGGTGATCGCCGCCCGTGACGTCGGGGGACGGGCGATGACGCGTGGCGTCTCGCCAACGCCGGGGCCGCGGAGAGCGGAGCCGGCGCGGTGGGGTCCGGGGTCCGGGGCACGGCGGCTCGGGGGCGGGGGGCAGCCAGTCCCGCCCCCGGGAGGGTGAGCTCGGAGCCCCCTCGCCCAAACGCGCCGCTTCTCCCCTGTGCAACGAACGAGCGGCTACAGGTTGTTTTTATCCCCGCGTCATTTTTCCCGCTGCGGAAGCCGCGCTCGGCGCTGCCCCGCACGGAGGAGCTCTCTCCGGCGGAGAGCTGCTCGGTGGTCTCTCTCCCGTGCACTTATCCTGCGGGGAGAGGCCGGGGCGCGGCGGGGGAGCTCCCACGCCCCCGACTCGCATCCCAAGGGGAGACGGGGCGTGACGTGCCGTGCCACCGAGCCAGCTGCGGCCGTGGCGGTGGGGGCCCAGGGCTTCGCCTCTTCCGCCTGCTGCCGGAGGAGCCGGACACGCGGCTCTACCCGCCGCGTAGCACCGCGCGCGCACCCGCGCGTATATTTCAGCGCTGGGTTATTCTGTTTCTGAACGATTTTTGCACGTGTGGCCCGTACGCGCCTGCCTGGCAGACGCAACTGCTTATCACAGTTACGCGTGCGAATAGAGAGCTGGCGCTCCGTAGAGCGACACGCAAGGCTGGGGAGGCGTTAACGGGTGGCGTCGTTATTACGTGCAGTGACGCCGTATGACCGGCAGACGCTGCGGCGTCTCCCCCGAGCCCCCCCCCGCCGCGCCCCGCTCCCACGGCGGAGTCGCGCTGCTCCCGCCCCACCGCGGCGCGCCCGGCATGCAAATTTCGCCTGATTGACACCCCCGCAGGCAGCCAATGGCGGGGCGCCCGGTGAGCCATTGGTCCACGAGCCTTGGACGTCAGAGGTGACGCGTGTGACAACGCCGACCAATCCGCGCTGCGTATGCAAATAACCGCGGCCCGGAGGGGGGCGGTGGCGGCGGGCGCCGCCCCGTGGCCGCGCGGGGCGCTGCAGCGGCGCGAGGCGCCCGGGCCAGGCGGCGGCCGCGGTGCAGGGACGCGGCTCCGCGGCGGGGCTTTGCACAGGGTTTTTGCGCTCGGGGTTGCCCTACCGCTGCCGGGCGAGTTGAAAATACCCACGGGCCGCAGCGGCCAAACCCCGCGGGCAGCGGGTTGCGCCACTTGGCTTTTTATTTTTTAAGTTTTCGCACTTTTTCCGCGCCTGCCCGGGGAACAAAAACTTAGCATGAAATCGGCAACGAAACCCACGGGTACCCAGGGAGCTTCACTGTTCCCCCCCGCCCCGAATTCTGTATACAGCAAATTTCCTTTCCTTGGCCAGGAGAAGCGGCATTTTATTAAAGTTAATTAAACAAAGAAAACCAGCTCCGGCGCGGGTTTATTTCTTCCCTGGAGAGGGACGGGAGCAAATTGCTTCGGGGGTTATTTCAGTGACAGCTCCGGAGCGGCTCTCCCCGGCCCGGGCTGAGCACGGTGGAACGGCAGCCGCGCGGCGCGGCCGGAGCCGCCGCCGCCGCCGCCACCGGAGCGGGCTTTGGGGCTGCCCGGGGCCGCCTCGGCCGGCGGCGAGCCCCGCGCCGGGGGCTGCAGGACTGGGGGCACCTCCTGGAGCACCGTCACACGCCGCACAGGCAAACAAGCACCCACCAGGCAGGCCCGGATCGGGGCCACCCGCGCTGGTTCCTGTGCAGGGCAGAGAGCGGGCTCCGGCCCCGAGCTCTTCCCCCGGCCCTCTGCGGTAGCAGCCCGAAGCGGCAGCCCGGCGTGGCCGGCTCTTATCGAAGAGCTTCGGATGTGATCAGGCTCTGCATGCCCGGGTCCCCACGCTGGGAGTGCAAATATACATATATATACACACACACGGGTACGGATTTGTATTTTACGCGTGTAATTTGACGTGTAAAAAAGGAAAGTTATCCTCTAAAGAACGTCCCTGAGCCGACGGGCTCACTTGAGCTGCTTCTTATCTTCTCCTTCTTGCCCGCAAGCCCCGGGACTGCCACAGCAAGCCCCGTCCCCCGGGCCACGGCTGCTCGCCGGGCTCCCGCCGGCGCCTCCAGCCGCCGCTCCCTTTGGGTCCTGCCCCTCTTTCCATCCCGCTGTCGCGGGGTTTGCATTTTTTCCTCCTGGGGAGCTTGCAGTCCCTTCTTTCAGCTGTTTAAGTTTGTTTTAGCAGACGAGGCGCTCTGAGGCCACGGCGTATAGTTTGCATTTTAAACAACTTTTAGCTGGGCTAAGAAACATCACGCTACGCCTCTGCCCGGCATGGAAATAATGCACGCGGGTACAACGGCACTCCGTGTCCGTGGGTGCCTCTCGGAGTTGGACTGTGACGGATTACAAGCGTGTCTGTGCTCGTGTACGTGGAAAAGTGCTTGAATTCAGTGCTCTGCATTTAGAAATAATCCTGTGAAAGAATAAATGTGATGTTTGTATGTAACAAGGAAAGGATTTTTTTCTTTTTGTTTGGGGGGTATTCTGCTTTTTGTGACTCAGAAAAGAATTTTAAATCGATGCTGTTTGTGTGATGGTCCAGGACAGTTTATACCGCAGTGACCCAACACATGAGAATTGTTTCCCTTTCTAAGGGAAGGGTGAAAAGCCACCTTTGCAAACACCGACTGAGCAATTTTACAAATGTCTCTATTTGTATTGCGTGGCTGGAAGAGAGTGAGGCTGCGTGTGTGTGTGCACACGCGTGTGTGCAGGAGAGGTTAGCGGGGGGATAAAGAGGCTGCGGGCATTGGGAAAGCAGCAACTCCTGAGAATGCATGTGGAGTTCCCCCCCGCCCTTTAAAATCCTAAACAGACATTCCAAGAAGGAGGAAACAATCCTGATTTGTTTTCATTCGAGGTTGTAAAGCAAGACCCAAACAGAGTTAGAAATATAAACCAACTGAAAGGTCTCCCAGCTGTTTAGCTGCTGCTTCTAAACAAGCCTGATCTCTTTTTCTCCCTCTCCCCTCCCAGATCTCCCTGGCTTGTGGTTTCTCTCTAAATAAGGAAGGTTCCCTAGAGAATAACTCGCTGGAATTCACTCCCTTGAGAAATGACTGCATAGTTTGGTGAGAAGTGAAAGGGGCCTTGAGTCGGGGAGGGCTCGGGGAAATAGAGATGGCTCCACAGCCGAGGGGAGATATCTGCTATGGTAACAAGGAGAAACAAATGCTATGCCTCAGTGCACAAGCCTGATTACCCAAAGGACTCAGGAAGAATCCCCTCTCCCATCCCCAAATAATCAGAAATAATTGCCCCTGTGCAAAATTGTCCCCCCCTGCCCCCGGTTTTCCTGGTGCACTGGTCATTCCCAGGGACTGCGCCGGGAGTCTAGCAGGCCCTGCGGTGAAACGCATGTGGTCCCCGATGAGCTCCTGGGTCACCGCTGAGCCCTGGCCCTTGGCCTTCCCACTCATTTTCTCCCTTCCTCTTACTAATCCTCTGCCCCCAAGCCTCTCCCAGCCCTTCTCCAGTATCCCACCTCATTTCTGGCCTGTTCTTGGACAACCATTTCTTTTGGTTTTAGTCGGACCACTTTGCTCCCTCAGGGTTTTGAATACTGAACCTGTGGTTTTCTTGTCTGTTTTGTTTTCATACAGAGTGCGAGAACTGTGACTTTAAACTGCTGTTACTGCATAGTTTGTTTCTATAGCGCGGGCTGTCTGCCTGCAGTGGTGAAACCTGAAATCCCCCCCTCCACTCTCGGCTTTCCCCTTTCCATGAAGTTAAGGGCCTGCACAAGAATGCTGGCCGGAAAACAGCCAGATCCGTGCCGGGGGCGATGGAGCAGGGCAAAGTACAACTCGGCGTCTTTCCCACAGTGTCACATCTGCAAATTCGACAAGTGAAAGCGATTCCCTAGGCGGGCTGTAGAACCACCAGCACCAAAACAAGCAACTATACAAACAAACAAACAAAACGTGAAAGGAAAAATAAGGTTTTTTTTAAAAAAACCCCACACATCTTGGGTTGCAGTTATTGCTGTGACTTGGATTATTTCCTTCCACACAGATGTGTTTGCCCGGCTTGGGGTGTGTGTGTCTATCTGGTATTACGTGTTATCTTTTTGTCCCTGATTAGAGAGCATTATGCAGTGTCATCAAATGTCGTTCCCCCAAATCTTATGAATCATGTCCCCAAAGCCACAAAGAGCGCAGGGGAGGTTGAGGGGGGCGGAATTTTTTGTTCAGAGACAGCCGATGCTTTATATATATATATATAGAGAGAGAGACACACACACATCTATATATGTAGATATATATGTGTATATGTATATGAATGTGTATATGTATGTATGTGTGTACATGTGTATGTATGTGTATATATGTGTGTATATTTATATGTGCGTATATATGTGTGTGTGTATGTATATATATAAATAGGAAATGTATGTGCGTGCAGATGTCTCTGCACACACACACACGGTACGCATACATCGGTGCACACATGTACGTAGACCCCCCCGCCGCGCAGCCGCGGGTCGGACGCGGTGTGGGGGCGCGGCCGCCAGGGGGCAGCAGACACCGCGGAGAGGGCGGCGGCTCCGCCGCGGGGCGGGGCGGGGCGGGGCGGGGCGGGCGGGGCGGGGTCGGGTCCTCGGCGCCGGCGGCCGCGGGAGCGGTGCGGCCCGTTCGGCAGCCGCCGCCGCGGGCCCCAGCGCCCCGTTTCAACAGTTTTCGTTTCAGGCGAGGCCTGCTGAAACAATGGGTTTATTGAATGCAATGGGAAAGCCGGTGGAAATCTGGGTTAGTAGAAGCTGGATTCCTGTGAAGAAAAACATTTCCACACCCATGCCCCGCTTCTTTTAGCCTTAGCAAAGGAACTAAGCCTTTTAAACACATTTCTACAGCTTGAAAAATACCAAGGCAAATTTTTGAAATTATTGTAGCTGGCTTGGGAAGATTTTCCCACTACTTCCCTTGCAGAAAACAGTAAGACAATGCTGGAACTGTCTTACTGTCTTACTGTCTGAGGGCTGTCTTACTGTCATCCACATGCAGAAGTGATTGTGGGGGTCCTGCAAACTCTTGGGAAAATATCTGCTTTTAATTCAGTAGAGAGCTTTTAACACAAAGCAGGCAATGGATACACAAGCTGGACCTGGATACACAGTGGACTATATTTTCTGTGGATTTTCAGTTGAATTTTTGAACCAGTCCACTTTGTCTGGCTTGATATTTCTTTGATTTCTCTTCAACATCACTCGTGCGATGGAGTTTTGGGGCCCCAAATGGCTACAAAAGGCAAATTTGCCCAGTTGCTTTCTGTTGGCACTTTCATCAGCAACCTGCTCACAACTCACAATCTCCGATCAGGGGCCACCACCACATGACTTAACCAACTACAAGGAAGTCACAAGCTCAAATAGTCAACCCTAGAATAAACAAAACTCACAGAAAAAAATGATCTGAGTCATTTCAACAGAGACTTGTATGCCAGAGCAGGTAAAAGAGACCCAATTCATTTGTCAGTGATTTTAGAGTGCTCTTGCGAAACCTGTAGCTCACTAAACACTCACAAAATAAGCTAGTGGAAATTTAAATTGTTTCTTCTAACACTGTAAAAAAAAAGCTCAAATGTTTAGATTTCATGCATGCTGTATAATGTAAATGCTGTGCTGTAGAGGGTAGATGTGTTCCCAACGTTACATTGCGGGGTCCGAGTGATCCTGGAGCTCAGCGGACTCTGTGAATATGTATTGAGTCCATAACCTGTGGCTGAAGGTCCTGATCCCTCCGAGTCTGCAATAGCAGCCAGTGACATGGTAACCGCAGTTCCTGTCATGTCAGTGATCGGGAGATAAAAGACCATTGAGCGCGGGGATGCTTGGAGCTGAATAGGAGCACTGCAGCAGTTTCAGAGCCAGAGTCTCTATACATGACATTCAAGACAGATTCTTTCTTCTCTTTTTCAAAACAAAGAAACAAATGAAACAGGAAACACTCAGCAAAGAAGCTCAGATGCTTTCTCATCCTCCTCCTCCGGGCCTTGGTACATTGCTCTGTGGATGCAGAGGGGTCATGACAAGCCTCACTGTGAGCTTGCAGCGAAGTGGCTGATAACGCAGATGATGTGATGTACAGGCAAAGAAAGGCCTCTGCTCCAGACGTGCTCTGGCCTTATTCCAAGTGCAGTTGATAAGCAGTTTTGATGGTTTTGCCTATTGGCCGTGATGTGATCTTTCCAAAGGGTAACATATTTTAGTTTGGACATTGCAAGCCTCATTCTCCACCAGCCAGATTAAATGACTATTCTGACATTTTGCCTGTGCTGTCATCTACATCCACAAAATATCATCCTGAAAAGCAGACATTCAGTGTTTCGTTACCCAGAAAAAATGAGCCAGGCTCCCTGCAAAGGTGTGCCCCATGTGCCAGAGTAGGTACGTGCACGATTGTATCCCCGAGGACTTTTTTTCCCCGACATCCCCAATAATTACTCATACTTCAGGAAGCACCACGATGTGGCAGTTCCAGCAAAGATTCCTATTACAAGAAATACTAATGGGAACTGCAGGCTCTAATTTCACTCCTGATCATGGTGCCTGTGGCTTAGATATTTGAGGCCAGACTTGCACTACGTGAAGTCAAGGGAACGGTACTGACTTAGCCCATTTGGGAAATCTGTCCCACCGTGTTCTTTATCTGTTTGCCAACATAAAGCCTCTCATGGAAGCTTATGCACAGTATTTGGGTAGTTTCTGCATAAACTCCAGAAAAAAGTTTCATATATTTTTTTGGTAATACGGAATTGGTCCTGTTGCTATATTTTTCCTAGATATGAAGTGGAAATGCAGAGCAAGAGGCAGATGCTTATTTTTGAAAGTGGGAAGCCCCTCTCGTCATGATCAGCTGTGGGGTTATAAACAGAAGTTCATTTGGTGTGAATGTTATAGGTTTCAGCTCTTGGACAGTACATGGGAATGAATGCTGTGGGCGATGCCAAAGCTTTGAGCTGCAGGAAAGGGGAGCAGAAGGGAAAAAAAAGTGCATTTGGGGTTTTTGTTTTGGAAAACAACTGAAACCATGCATTATGGGAGAATGATTTCCTACAATGGTACCCAGAAAGTTCTCTTTCTCATAAGCCTGAACTTTAGAAATAGTTCTCCCTGGGCTTGTCAGAAGCATCCATACAGACTTAGGTAAGACACAGATATTTTGGGGAGACACTAAGTATGGAAATTGTCTTGCAGTTGCTGCTGAGAATAGGATACTGCAAACTAGCAAGTTGAGTCCCATGCACTGTGCCTTTATCTTGCCAAGGAAAACTTGGTGGCCCAAAGCTGAGAATCCTGCAAGCCCAGTGGATACATAGAGAAACACTATGCTTTGCATTTCTGCAGGTGGTCTATAAGAATATGTCTTTCTTTCACGTCTTTATGTCTGTTTAGATCCCACCAGTGATATCAGATGTCATGAGATTTCCTCCTACCCAGCTCCCTCTGTGTGCCCATGAGCAATGAAGAATTAGGATTTTATTGTTTTACCCGTGTCACAATCTAAGGAGCAGCAGGAAACTTCAGAGAAGAGGAACAATAATTGAGAGCACATAAAAAGTTGCCTTACATTAAGTGTAAGCAGCATAGTACAGGGACTGTTAACATGGACAGGGCTAGGACATATCATCTCTGTGGATGAGCTGGGGAACTATGCTTTCCCTGTGGACCAAGGGAATGCATTCCCATCATATACCCACAAGGAGGAAGGGTGAGGCGCTCTGGATGAAAGGGGGCTTTCCAGCAGATTCAGAAAGTAGAGTTTCCATCCTGGAAGCCATCTTCATGGATATCTAAAAATGCATGGGGGCTGGGGCAGTACCTGTCTACGTACAACTCCAATCTTCTCCTAGGTAAGTAATTGTGAAAGTTGTGGCATTTTTGTGTGTGTACCCTTTTTTTTCTCCAGCTATTTGTCATTTTTGCGGGCTTCCACGACATGAGTCTCCTGGAATTCTGGCTATGCATCTCCCACAGGAGGGCTGCAATCGCCCCGTTTGGGCACCTTGCCCAGCGCAAGCTGCAGAGCATCAGGAAGGAGGAGGGATGAGGAAGGTGCTGGGGTGAAGAGCTGCGGAGAAGAAAGAGTGATTTACAGAAGAGGCGATTTGGAGATTGCTCTGCCTCAGGAAGTTTAGCTGAGTGCGAATGTAATTGACTGATGATTACCAGATAAGCAATACGTCTAGTGGAATTTTGCACAGTTACGGGCAATGTTTTCCATGTAGCTCAGAGGAACTGCCTTTCACTGGAAAGCGGGATTTCTTTATTTCTTTTTCTTTTCTTCCTTCTTTTTCTGCTTCCTTCCCTGTATCTGTGAAATTAGTTCCATGCAAATTACCTTTCTCTGTCCTGCTTCCAGAGCTGGTGCTTCTGGAAAAGGAGGTGGAAGAGCCTGTCATGGCGTGCAGACTGCACCGGCACCCCAGGGACGGTGGGCAGCTCCATCCTGCGACGGGGGTTTCTGCCGCCCTCCGCTCCCCCAGAAACCGTCCTCCCTGGCGTGGCAGTTCGGGAGCAGCAGACAGAGTCGGAAAGCATTAACAAAAAGTCTCTTTAACCCGTGACTCACCCCCTTCCCCTCCCTGGCAGGTCTCTGCTTGAAGGATTTACTCTGCCCCACGGTATTGTTTTATTCGAGCTGATCATCAAGTGCAGCGATCCCTCGGAGGGTGTTTTATTTCCTAAGCGGGCAATCTTCAGCATGGTAGGACTTCAACATCTCTGACATAAACTTTCAGGCCTAATCTAGTGATATATTCACAAGCTTCTGGGCAAAGCAGTTCTCCAAATGGGGAGGGGAGGAGTTTAAAAAATAATAATTGAAAAAAGGCTTCTCCTTTCACCTAAGAACTGGCCGATTTGTGGTTTGGATGCCCCCACCAGATACTGAACAGAGTGGATGGAAAAGGTTTGTTCAGCTTGAGTTTGACTTTCCCTCCTCTTGTATCTTTTGGCAGGGACTTGGGCTGGGCTGGTCCCCCGCTGGCCCCGCTGGCTCGCTCTCTCCAAGGTGTTGACAGACTGTTTTTCAGCTGCATCAGAGGCCACAGATCTCATGTCAGGCTTCGAGATACACGTCTTGATAAACATGTCTGCCTCCAGCAACTGGCAGCGTTCTTTCTGGAAAGGAAAACAAAAAATGGCTTTATATAAACAGGCGCAGCGGTGTGCGGGGTGTAGCGTAGCATGGCCTTGGAGGTATGGCTGAGCCCCCGCCGCCCCCACAGTGGGCTCTCGCTGCCGGGGAAGCGGCCACTCGCTGACAGGGCTTCGGCAGGGGGCCGCAGCTTGCCCAGCTGTGGCGGTGGCCCTGCTCGGCTGGCTGTCCTCTGCCAGGGTAGAGGAGCTGGCCAAGCCACCATGGCTGCCCTGACAGTCAACATGGCTGCCCCAACAGTTGCTATGGCTGCCCTGACAGTCAACATGGCTGCCCTGCCAGTTGCTATGGCTGCTCTGACAGTCAACATGGCCGCCCCACCATCCACGATGGCCGCCCCAGCCGGCCTGTAGCTGTTAATATGATTTCTATGGATCTGCTTCCATATAACGTGGCTTTTCAGCCACCATCAGTTTGAAACGCTCTCCAGAGGTGGCTGTTTACCCTGTCTGTTGAGATCACTGATGTCACGCGCAGCCTATGGAAACGGACGCATAGAGATCTTGATGAGGCAGCATGGCAGCTGGGATGGCAGAAGCCATTCTTAGCCCCAGGGAAGTGCCCTCCCTGCATTCCCCTTCCCCTTCCCCTTATCCCCAGTCCCCCTCGGTGTTATCTGACGGAGTGCTTTGTGTCTGGAAGCTGGCTGGGAGAGGGGTCTTCTCTTGCTGAACGTGAGTGCTTTGCACCAGTATTAATAACCATGTGAATCCCTGATCCCTTGTGCTCTGAACAAAAGCTGCTAGTCTTAGCTGTGGTGATTTTCCTTCAGCTCTCGCACAGCCAGCTCCCTGAGGAACGATGGAGGGAGAATGGGCTTCTCTTAAACAGAAGTAACAGGGTGTGATCAGCACTAGCCCTGACCCAGGAGGATGGTAAGTTCCCATGTGTGCTTCTTGTAAACGGGACCATTTTTAGCAGGCTAATACAGACCCTGACTGGTGTTTTTAGACTGATGCTGTAGCAGTACCATGACAGCCGCTGAAGTCCCTTGCCTGTTTGCTAGGAGAGCACAGAGTGGGGAGTGTTTGAAAACCAACCCAGCTCCTCGGAGCACATGATCCTCATCTTTTCTTCTGCCATCTCCCACCTGATCACTGCAGGAGACTGCCGTAGCAACGAACCATTTAAATCTCTGCTCAGTCCCCTCTCGAGGCTGTTGAAGAAAATTGTAGGGTTCTTTTGGTGCAGTGGAGTCTGGCATAAACCCAGGCTGTAAATGCTGGGTCTTCCCCACTGCAAATGCTTCTGTCAAAGGCTGATGGCATTCCTGTTCGACAGACAGTACCAGATCTGACAATTGCTTGTCAGGAAAATACGGACTGCTTAAGCTGTAGGCTCTGGAAAAGAATCTTGAAAAAAAATCAGCAAGAGTTCAGAAAATAAAAATCTAGAGCAGATGTTGAAAGTCCCTTCTTTTCATATTTTATCCCCCCCGAGGGGAGAAGGAGAGGAAAAAACCTTCTGCACAAATGCAGCTTAGAGAAGGAAATGGCTTCCTAGCAGGGGCCTTCCTTTATATTCTGAAACTCTAAGGCTGTCTGCTGTTCCTCGGTTAGTTAGCAGGATAGACTGGGGCACGGCAACTGTTTTGCAAATACAATCCCCCCCAGGGCTCAGGGTGTTGAGCAGAGGTGCTGGGGAGTTTTCCCTTCCCAGCTGGGTACACGTGGCCAACTTCACTTTGCAAGTGCACATTTGTAAGTTTTCCTCTGGGGCTCGTGATTTTCCTCTTTCTGAAGTGGCTGGGGAGCACTATGCTTGAAGGGCAGGGTGTGTTTGGAATATACTGTTCCTTTTGTATATTCTTCCCTTTCTTAAATCAGAGCTTGATTTAAAATGCTGTGGCTTGAACAATTCAGTGCAAGGGAGAAAAATAACACAGTGGGGGGTAAGAACAGAGTGTGGCTTGATTCTCAGTCATACTAATCAGCTGCCTTTACAACAGACTGCAATATGTTCGAGGGAGTGATTTATCCCTCAGCAGTGTAAGGTGACTTTAATAGGAGACTCCATCCTTCCATCCAGAAGCCCTCATCCCTCAAATGTCTTTTATTCCTCTCAAATGACTTTTCTTCCTATAAATTCCCTTGCACAACTATACTTTTGAAGCAATGGGATTGTGCGTCAAGTGTCTTGTAAACCATTGATGGCTCTGGCCATAGCTTGGAATAGGAGTCTGCGAGGATCAAGGCAACCTGGACGCAGTGGAATATGAAGACTAATCCCCTCTCCCTATCTACACAATTAGCAAGGTCACTGTGCCTTGTAGGTTTACTTCTATAAGTGGAAAAACATGTCAGCTCTATCCATTTTTTTGCAGAGAGCTGGTGTGGCTGTCATGTGTTGTTACCTGTTTGTCAAAGGAACAACACTGGCGTCGAACAATAGTCTGGATGCAAATAAGAGAAAGGATGCGTGTCCTGGATTGGTAAATGGAGCCTCTGTGTGTGCTGTGACCTCTTCTTCCTCAGCTGATTGTGGATCATAACGATCGCTGCCATTTGGACAGGAATAATTAATGAGATAAGTGTAGGTTAGTGGCTTGTGAGCAGCCAAGGGCAAGGCTGCCTGTCCATTTCAGCTCAGCCTAAACCATGGGGGCACTTCCTTCCTGAGTCAATAGTGATCCTGTAATGCTAACAAAAGACCCCCATTGATCATTGCCCTCTGGTAATTGCTGCCAGTGTGAGCCTGCCTCTCACAACTTGTTGACATCTCTGGACAATTTAACTCAGCCCCTTTAAAAGGTCTCTGCAAAAGAAGCAGGCTGAGGTCTATAATAGTGTAGGTCAGGAATGTAAGGACAAATGACATTCTTCCCCAAAGACACCAGGGTAGGGTACACATGGAGTTCCAAGCCAAGGCACTTTTGTAGTGTTATGCGAGGTCTCCATGTCTAGCTTCAGGGCCGTTTTACTTCTGATTTACCTCACTGGGAGACCTGGCCAAAAAAGTGACATTTCTGTTTCATGGGGATTTGTATGTGTGTGTGCAGAATACCACCTTTGGCTTGAATCTAACCCAAACCAAAATTTTTTGGGGGAAATTGTACTCTCCTCCAAACTGGGAGTTTCCCATATTCAGCAGTGTCTTTGTTCAAAGGTGTTCTCAGGAGGTTTACTGTGAATTGCTTGTCAGGTTATGGAGAGCTGGTGTGAGCCTAGGGTACATATTCTTGCCTTGGCACTCATCTTCATGGATTGTCCTGGGCTTGTCTGTACCCTGCCTGTAGACAGACTTTCTGGGCAAGTCTGGAGGTAAAGGCTGTATGTTCCAGGAACATCCTGAGGAATCGAGGCAGAGGCCACCAGAACCTTGGCTTGGAAGAACGTTAGTGCAAACTGAGATGCTTTGGATGAAACATCCTGGGTACCAAGAAATTACCCACCAGCTCTATTGTCTTGCTTCCTTGATGCCATAGAGACTTCTGCCCAAAATACAGTGTCTTTAAACAGAAGCTAAGACCTGTTGGTGGTTGGGTATGTAACAATATTGAAAGGCCTTTACATTTATAATGAAAAGCTGTCCAATTAGTAAGTATTGGCACTGGAGCTGTTTGGTGCTAATCACCCTCTGCCCTCTGATATATATCAGAGGTTCTTAGTTGTCTCTTGCTATCATTTGGAACATGGTCTTTGTTCCATTCAGGGTCCAATCTGGAGCCTATTTGGCCAGTGTGCTGATACAAATGCCTTTGTAGATGTCTGCAACTGCAGCATTTGTCATGTTTTCAAGCCACAGAGCTCTCACAACTGGCATAATTCCTCTCTCCCACTATTATTGTCCAGCTAATTGAGGCAAAAGCTATGGTTTGCCCAGCTGATACATTCTTCAGGAAAACTGAAGAACAGAGTATTATTTCAAGTGAAATTCACCATGAATTGCTGAAAAAAGAAGATAGAAAGAAAACAAATCCAATAAAAAGCACGCCAGTGACTCCTGCACAGAAGCAGAATGGGGAGTGCCAATTTACTACAACAGCTGCTTCATTCAATGGCGCTGGGATGG
Source organism: Mycteria americana (assembly GCF_035582795.1). Lineage (NCBI taxonomy): Eukaryota > Metazoa > Chordata > Aves > Ciconiiformes > Ciconiidae > Mycteria > Mycteria americana. The sequence goes on along the minus strand of NC_134366.1, from coordinate 37,459,219 downwards.
AGAGGGGTGCCCCAGGGAATCATGGCCAAGAAAGAATTGGACACCTGGTCTACACTAGATGCTGTCATGAAGTAAGCATAGGGCCATGGCGTCATTCCAGATCGGGGGTTGGAAGATTAGTCATGGAGGAAATCCATTTCTTGCTCAAAGGTTGGGAGCTGGATTCTTCATGGAAAATTCACATGCTGCTTTTTTTCTGGGTTAGCAGGTAATGCAATCCTTTTGCGATTGATGGTTGTCTTGTGTCTGATGTAGGTGCAGGTTTGATGTTCTAGTAACACCAGATGACACTTTACCCTTTACAATATTGTTGAATTGATAAATGCAGACCTTGTTTATTAAGTACAGCTGACATTGTCTTGCCAAGGACTCATGTAAAACAGATCTGGGTAATACTGCAATTCAGTAATGACAGCTTATATTAAAAGAGAAGCATAAGGCTGAAGCTTTACCACAGGATATTGGTTTTCTACAGATTCTAGTAGGGTAAGATCAGTGTCCCATCTTGCCAGAATGCATAAACAGAGTAACACACTATGTGCTGCATGGAGAGCTTTTGAAGGACACTGAAAAATCAAGGGCTTTTTTCAGCTGTCAGTAATCCTGTAGCAATTTTGGGAAGAGATGCCCCAGCATCCATGACAAGTATCTGCCATTCCTTCCCTCTCACACTATTGGTCAGTGAACTGGTACCGTTCATCTGCTGGATGTAGCCCTTTCAAGTTGTATTTAGAGGAGGGCTTGTTGAGGTGTGAGATGTCCTGCTCTGTAATAGCTTAGGTGGGTGTTTCCCAACCCCCCAAAAATGGCTGTAAGTTGGCCCAGCCCCATCCTGGTTATTCCATTTTTCTGTCCTGCCTACCCAGACTTGGCCACTCTGTTAAACTCTGCCATTCACCTGCCTGACCCACAGTCAAGACTGGTACTTCACTGTGGTCCCCGAGACCTTCTGGTAGAGACCAGGGTGGACAGAGCAAACAGCTGGACCTCAGCCAGACCCTCAAAGCTCCGACTGGTCTGTAAGCATGTTACAGTGGTCCTCTGTAGTAAGTTGGACACTGGCAGGGCTGTGGCACGCCAACATTCAGCCACAGCCTTCTGAATCAGCCCTCTGAAAACTGCTCAGCATGTGGGAATCTTGAGGCGAATTCATTAGTGAAGATCCAGACACTTTTCTTCCCAAATGACAGTCAAAAGCAAACATGAGTCATGTAGAGACCATCTTGGTCAGGCTTTCAAATAGCTAATTCCTAGGTCCAGGAAAGGTGCTGCCATGTCTGTCTAGCTCCTCAGGCCTCTCTGTCATACTGCTCAAAATGGTATACCTGAGAGTTTGTAAACCATAAATGGATTTCTTCCCCCTTAAATATGTAACCACAGAGGAAAATGACACCTCTACTTTCTATGACCTGCCCTGCAATTTCCTCCTTGAGGGTTTTCTCTGCCTTGTCTGTCTGAGTCCTGTCTTTCTCCCCACCTCATTGCCTGCCTCAGTGGTGGCACCACAAGGATTACTAACAAGACTGTTTGTTGGAAAGAGATTTTAACTGGAGGAGCAGATACAGAAACAAACAAGCACTAGAGTCATTCTCCTGGCTCCTGGTTTCCTTAATGCCTTCAACTTTGAGCCAGTGCAAGGTATTATGAGGTGACTCACCCACCTTGTGCAACATATCTTTCCAAAAAAGAAATTCCTCCTCGAACTCTTTCAGGAATTCTCACCTCCTGTGGGTTATTGCAGGAGTTGATTTACTTTGCAGTGGAGATTTTTGCAGATGTCCAGGTGTTTCAAAGGGAGCCAAAGCTGAAGATAGAGCTTTGATACTGCCTGGCATTTGCCAACACTTTGCACTGTCTGTCCATACACCCTGTGATTCTCTTCCAGTCCTGCATTGGCTCTGAGGCCATGGTCCTGACAGGTACAGAAAATTTGCCTTTCTGAGCAGAATACTAGTCTCTACCCTGGGACCAGTGCTTCCTTATTCTAGAGGAGAGCAATCAAGTCCTTACATGAGAGTCTTGAGCAGGAATGGATGTTGGGGGAAAAGGGAGAGGGTAGCACTTGGCTAATTTAAGTAGCAATGCAAATCAACCAGCTGCTGCCCAGGGCCTTCAGCAGTCTAATGCTGATACTGGCCTCAGTGTAACAACCTTCGAAAAGTCTTCAGAGTGGTATGGACAGTCACTGGCCTTTCTTTTACTGCTTCACCTTTATCAGCATGCTAAACCCCTGTTTTTTACTCTCTTCTCTTAAGAGCCTCACAATGCGATCCAGCCCTCTTAGTCCCTCCAGGAAATCCTCTCCTACACCTGGGTCTCGGAGGTGACGGGAAGGCAAAAAGCCCTTCTGTAGCCAGTAGCCTGAAAAGCAAAAACTCATCTGGTTGATCACTGTAAGGTTTTAATAACTTTTACTTTTGGCCATTGTTTTTAGTTGCTGGCTAATGCAAGTTTGCTACTCAGCTTGATCTGTTGAGCATTATTTTTGGGTCTTCTGTGTGGACAGAATTGCTGTCACCAAGTCCACAGCGGCATCATAGGAACATGCAATGAAGTCCAAGAATGTCTTGGCACTGTGCTATCCCAGGGCAGGAGGGGACAGGCTGGGGACTTGGCTGTTGGGAGCAGAAACTGCTGTACAGTGCAGAGATAACATGATGCAGAGATAACCAAGTAAGTCATGCTACATGACAGAAGATTTGATTCTCATTGATGAAATCACAGACTATGCTCATATCCTGGATCCAAATTTCCTTATTGTAATGAGAGCTATAAATATATGGAGAGCTATAATCTTTTCCTGATATTTTGCATTACTTCATTCATGGTGATTTTTTTCCAAATATTAAAAGAAAATATCACTTCTAAAATGGCACACCATCTGATCGCTATTTTAAAAGTAAGCTAGCTGGTTCTTCTGGAGAACTGGGTTTCTTGGTGTTAGCATGAACGTCATTGGGGGCTTGGATGCTACAAGCAGACTATCATTTCCCTAGCAAGCAAATAGGACACAGCCTGGAGACACAGGGTGGGTACTTCTCATAATCAAAAAGTGATCCAGCATAGGGCTTTTTCATCATCAGAATACCACAAGAAGCATGCAAACCTTATTAAAGAAAGTCCACTCACAAAATACACATTTGCCATCCTTGCAGACAAGTAAGACCTACAAAAAAAGGCTTGTGGGGAGGAGGTCCAGGGTGATGTTTGGAGCCTTCCTTAGAAAAATAAACTTTTGGCCTTTGAGTCCTTCAACCCATCTTGGTATGATTAGGGCAGGCTGAAATACCAAAGCTAAGGGAAAAAGGAGAAGGGAAACAGAAGGGAAAAACAGGAACAAGGGAGTGAGTCAGTTTGAAGATGAGTTTTTGTGTGCATTTGTGTTTTGACCAAGGGGAAAAGATATAGAAGTACTTATCTTGCACGGAAAATGCAAGAAATCAGATAGCCCATGGGCAGACTGAGAATTAATTTCTTCCTAATTTAGACACCGAGTTTCTTTAGATTACTTCAGAAAGCCCAGCCTGTGAGTTTGTCAGCTGCCACAGAATGAGCTGGGGCAGAAACAAAAACTTGTAGAGCTCAGCTCCAGCCCAGCTGGCCCCAGGGCCTCCACTCCACCGTTCCCTGTCCTTCTGTGCCATCAGTGATGGGTGGATTGTCATCCAAAACTCTGCTCAAGATCACGTTATTGTGAAAGGCCTCAGAATGAGGCCAGTCTCCCAGTACTTGTAAATCATTGCACCCATTGAAAGCATGGAAGAAAGGTAGAAAACACCAGTGACACTGTAGAATAAGTGTTGCATTATCAAGTGCATTTATATACACTTGTCTTCAAACCACTGAAGCCTAAATCTCCTGAAATGAGTGACTGGCTTAAAAAGGCCTGTAATGTGAACATCATGCAATTGATTTTCATCAAAGACAATTATCTGGGTAACATTCTTTGGGGGATATGTTTGCTCATGGTGCTTGGTATCCAGATGGGACTGGATGTCATTAACCATCAGGGAGTATGAAAAGGAAAGAGCAGAATATGTATTATTCCCAGCATGGTGGCTTTTAACCCCTTGATGAAGGGAGCCAGAATTTCCTGAGGCTTAGGAGGCAATTCTTGTGCCAGAGCTAAAGGATACATGGAGTTCATATTTTTTTTCTGAGTAGGTTTTATGAGTTGATCTCTGGCATTTCACACAGATGAGTTCCACCGCATTCTCACACGTATAATGGCTTTTTTTCTCCCCAACAAAGGTAACGCAGAGATGTGCAATGTGCATGAGGGTATATGTATATCCAACCAGGATAGAAGGCGACTGCCTTCTTCCTTGAAAATATTTAGCATATTTCAATTATGGTCTACATTTTGGTTTTGTTTCCATTTCTTTTCTATGTGCAGTTCAAAATGCTGATACATAAAACCTTTTCCAGTTTATAGTTTAGTTGTATTAGTCCTTTCTGCATTTTTATGCTAAGGTTTGAGACTACCTAGGAAACTAGAATTGCCTGTGCGTACTCCCTGTTACCACTTCCATCCACATTCACTTTAAATGGAGCACAGTTCCACAGAAAGCTTCACCTTGGCTCCTGAGATATGCTGAATTACAGCAAAATGAATTCGACTTTTTGGCTCTGCAATGAAATCTGAAAGCCCAGGCATTTTCTCTTGGTTTCAGCTTTCACAGGGACAGTTCCATGCAGCTCAAGTCCTTTGAGAAGTGCCAGGCTCCTAATGAAAAGGAGCTGGAATTGCTAGTTGAGGTTTCATGAGCAGGCGGGGGGGTAGGGGGTGGAAAGAAAGAGTGAAATTCTGCATTACCCAGAGCTTGTGCTGACAGATGAATTAAAATGTAAATCTGGGCTAAGATTTCCAACACCAGGGCATAAAGTTAAGCTCCTGGGTTTCTCCTCAGTCTCTTAAATAAATCTTAATTTTAAGAAGTCCTCACTGCCCCAGCATTCCCCTGTAGAAATTTAAACAGGGTTTTAGGAGCATCCAGTTATAAAAGCCTTGGCCCAGTTTTCCAAATATATGCCACTGTAAATCATAGCATGCTTCACAGTTTAAAAGGGGAAGGAAACTGCAGCTTTAAAATTGAATGAGATGCTGTTCTCGCGTTCAAAGTCTTTGCAAAGTGTGAAGAAAATATTCAAATCTACACCAAACCAAAGGCAAGACTCGAAACAAAACTAATCAACCAAAACCAGAGGGATCTAACTGATGTGTTCAAGAGGAAAAAAAAAAGAAAAATAAAATGGTCACATTTTCTGGAGTAAATCCCTATGTTGAGAATTTTGGGCAGCTCCTTTCCTCTGTGAGACAAAAGGCACGAAAAAAGAGTCCTACTTGGATTTTAGTGCTCTGCAATGGGGTGTGCTACTTCTCCTGGTCTGCTCATTTTGGGACTAAAAAGTATATAAATGTCTGTGATTCATTTAGTGAACCAATGAAACTGAGTTGAGCAGTCCTGCTGAAAAGTGTTGCTGCTCATTTGGTCTCTTTGCTTGGTCCAGAATCGCCCTTGAAAGTGTGGTCGTGGCTAGTTATTCCCAAGTCAGCTATCTCTGGAAATTTCTGCCTGGCCATCTCCCAAGCCAAGGTAAGGCTCACAACAAACTATGTGGGTGCGCATTTTGAATGAAGCCAAAATATTTCATGGTCACATCTTTTCTGAAATGTGCTGAGATGATTTGCTGAATCAAGACTCAAAAACAGTTTGGGATGCCTTTTAGCTGGCTGGTGAGAAGTTGACTGAAATAAATAAAGGGTTTCTTTTCATATGTTGCATGGATGGCAATGAGCCCTGCCAAGTGGCTGCTCTGCAGCAGGATTTGAATAACATTTTCTCATCCCTCATTCCACTGGGGCGATTGATCCGCCAAGGTTTGTTTTGGCAGGAGCTTGCCTATCGTGGAATGTAGAAGGGCATGGGAGAGCCTCTAGTGGATAGGGGTGGGCATGATGTTTATTATGAGGTATTTTGTAAAGTATTTTCAGTATTCTGATCATCAGAAACTAAGATTCTTTTAAAAAGAGGAAGGAAATAATGTCAGGAAAATGCATAAATAATTACTTAGATGTCATCTGGTATGAGGACTCGTGGCAGCAGAAACATGACGTGACACTTTGCAAGGGCAGAGACCATTGTTTTAAGAAAATTAGGCCCATCCCAGCCTTGTCTATAGTTTCCCATGGATTATTATATCAAGAGTGACAGTAACCTCACTGGTGCAAGGAATACAGTGTTGCAAAAATGAGGCAGCAAAATAATCCTGCCTTTTTTTAAAGTCAAGTATGTTTTTAAACCAGGCAGTAATCACCCATCCCAGCAACAAGTTCTGGAAAAAAGTTCGTGTTGAGTTCTGAAAAGTCACCAAATGCTCCTTCTTGTGTGGCTGGAAAGAGCTGTGAATATCTGTGCCATATAATACCCTGGGCTGGGAACTCAACCCTTAGTTTTAATCTGAAACAGCCTTGTGTTCGGTTGCGTGTGCCAGCTGCTGCTAGGCTACGTTAGGCAGCGATGCAAGCCCTCCTGTGCAGGGGTGGTAGGGAAAAGCCTGACTTTCTGCCCGGGGCCACAGGGAGTTTGACGCTGGCTCAGCTGGGCAGATGCTCGGAGAGATGGCAACCAGTAAATAGAGGGTTTGACACAAACTCTTCAGTAGTGTGTGCAAAGCCAGCCTAGCCACATCCCTGCCAGGAGAGGTGAAGCCTGAACAGGTAGTGGCGTTGGGAAAAACCTTTGCAAGCTGAAGAGGAGCTGCTGCTGCCCGAGCCAGGAGGCTGTGCTCAGCTGCTGCAGGCTGGAAGCCGCTCACTATCTGCACGTGGTGGTACCTTTACGACGGTTGACTTTACAAGATGCAAAAGCTGACTCTGCTCATGGGTCATCAGCTCATATTGGCTAATAAAATCCACACTCTACCCACAAGCACTGTTGGTCAGCGTGCCTCCCTGCTTATGGCTGCATAAAATGATACCATACTGTTTGGCACAGCTGTACATAGGGGAATTACATTTAAATTCGCCCATAAAAGAACCATTACTTTACAGCAATATTAAAAGAAACCATTTATGAGTGTTAAATCTTTATTTAAATATAATCCTTACCATGTGTTGGGTGGAAAAAGGCAGCAGCCTGTAACATAAAAAAGGTATACTCAGTATGTGGCGTTTTAAAAATACTTCAATTTTCTAGAATTTTCTTGGGGGAAGGAGGTCTATTTTGGCAAGGGAGAGTCCAATCTCTGGCTGGCCAAACCATGCAAGAAACTGTCTCTTTATTTATTTATGTATTTGGTCATGCAGAGGCATGATGTTAGCCATATTTATGTGTCTGAGCTCTGGTATATGAAGGAACTGAAAGGGCTATTACGTGCCCCCCCCCCCCCCAATATCACCTAATGCAGGGTATATACTATAGTCAAGTCAAACAATGTGGAAGCAGCTGTGCCCTCTCCCCCGACCCCGCTATATCTCCCCACTCTATGGCTTCCTGGTCCGTACGTTCATACTATGTTCACCATACCCGCCACGCTATCTGATTTTTCTCTAGCACCCACATAATACAGTTTTCTGTGGTGACAGCTAGTGCTCTTCTGCTAATACTCCGTGATGGGTTGTTTCAAAAGCCACCTTAAGCTCTTGCAAAGCTCTTGCCAAGGCTGCTAGACAAGGCAAGAGTCCACAGCCATTCTTCCTATAAAGTATGAGCAGGATTCATCTCAGGCTCAAATCCCACGATTAGCAGGGGCAGTGGGAGGCATGGGGAGAGCACAGCTGGGGCACCTGATATATGGTTGATATATGCAACGGCCCGGAGCAGCACAACCTGCCCCTGCCGTGTCCCATACTGCTCTTTCAGAAAGACACAAGCACCCACTCTTGCTGGCTTCCTCACCCTTTCCTCCCCAGTCGCTCTGACTACAACCTCACTGACAATTATAGCTGGCCAATGTTTCCTTATTAAAACTGGTCTTCACCAGGAAACTTGGTTTTGATCTCAGTGGAAGTTTCTCTGAAAACTTTCTTTTTTGGGGAAAGTTTCAACATTTTTGTCAAGAAAGAGAAGAAAAATGAGGCAAGCCAAAACATTTGTGTGAGAAACAGAAACTTTTTTGGAAAGGGAGCAGCTGTTGGATTTTAATTTTTTTTTGTAAAAGGAAAAAACTGACCTATGTTCTTTTTTCTTTCTGCTTGTCAAAATTTTCCACAAGAAAAATATTGGACCATCTTTTCTTATGGCTGTAAATGCTACTGGAGGTATCCAACGAGGCCTCTACCTAGAGAGACTGAAGAGGGAGGAGCAAGAAAGATCCTTGCAGCCTTTTCCTTTTTAAAGCATTGTTTCAGGAGAGCGCAGAGCTTTCTTCAGAAGCTGTAGTGCAAAATACAGCAGTTGCCATATTTATTTTTCAGATCTCCAGGACAACTGGGAAGATCTATTTCTATTGACCCAAATAAATCATATCCCACTAATCTAATTCATACTGAGCTGTTTAGAAAACAGGTGCATCCAGCTCATCCTATTATCTGTGTAAATATTCAACTAAAAATCTGTGTACAATAACAATGTCATTTTTACTTAGCAAGGCAAATCTTGACAACATACTAACCATGGTTTTTTTCCTCAACATCCACATCTGAAGACATTTTCATTCCTTACCAGAGAATAACAAAACATGGTATGCAATATGAATAATAACTTATCCCAGATAAAACACAGGGTGGAATGCAAAGAAGAAAGAAAAATAATTTGCGGTCTGATGTTTATTCTGTAGCGATGCATTTGTGCTGTACCGTTTTTCCATGCTTTTCTTGTAGCATTTTTCTTTGTGTTTATATCTTACAAATGTTACAGGAAATGAAGGGAGGATACCAGAAAGGGTGAATAAAATTTGCTTCTCTGTATATATAATTAGAATTGGAGCAGGACATAAACATGGATTAAACAAGCAGAAAGGAGAAAATAGTAAACCTTGTTAAGCATTATGCAAGCTAGTACAAAGCATTTCATAATGCAGTGTTGATAAAAGCATTGCTATCTTTTTCTAGGCTAAATTCTTATGCTGGAATAACCAGCTGTTACAAAGTCAGAGTAAATCAGTGGCAATCTTTGAATCAGGCCTTAAATCCAGGGTGGCTCTGCCAAAATCAGTGCTGGTACTTCAGATTAACACCACAGTAACTGAGATCAGAATCTGATCCACAGTCTTAGCTCATATTATTCCAGGAGGAGTAAATCTTCTTAAGGACGTGGCATTTTTTTGCCTGATTTTGTGGGTTCCCTCCAATATTCCAGCCGCTCTTCCTTTCACCTCTGGTTACATGGCGGTTATTCCCATCAACAAGACACAATGGATGTGCTGAAAAGCGGCAGAGTGGAGCAGTGGTTAAAATTGCTCTTGCAAATACATCCAGTGCCTTCAGGAACATTAATCTGAGCGAAGTACCTGAAAAGCTGGAAAAGCCTCCATGTACTTCTGAATGCACATATTCATTTGAAGCTGATTGCTGTTCCTCTGGTGCCCTGTAAATCCTTGAGGAATGCAGTTGAGGTCTGGGATCTTCCGCAAAGGGATTTAGAGAGGTTGTGAACAGAAAAATGGAGGATTTGTCTGACTTTTATAAATCTGACAGTTTTAATATATTTTTATAGAGAAATTTTTAGTCATACATATATTAATAAAACTATGCAGCTTGAGAGAATCCTCCATGAACTAACCAGTCCTATTAGCCATGGTTATATTCAGTATTCATAAGTTTTCAACAGAAAATTTGGATCAATAATTTTCAGACTAGAGGTTTGTTCATGAGCTCTTCACTATTTGTTATTTGTGATTGGTCACATAGCCTGTCTTTGCTTCCTTACTGGGTAAATTAATGAAGATGGGAGAATGGTAAGTACAAATTATGAATAATGAATTTCTGTGCTCATGCAGACTCAGTGGCCACAAATCTCCACAAAAAGGAGTCACATTGAGATAATGCAGCTCGTATTCAACATGCACAAGTGGATTTTTTCACTTCGTGCCTTCTGTGTCCTACACAGAATTATCTCCTTGGCTTTTTGGTAGAATGGGTTAATTTAATCCTTATTAATCCAGACACAGTAGTGAGTGTGATTCAAAGATGGGGGGCAATCCCAATGCTCAGCTTTAAGGCCCTCATGTGTCTTTTAGGTTCCCAGTCTGCCTGAGCTATCCATGTAGTTAGGAGCATTAGCTGAAGAATAGATTACAGATACCTTTAGGAAAAATTTTGTGAATATTCTGATATTGCTGAGTCAAATGATTTCTCATTTTTTGGTATCAAACCAATTGTTGATGCAGGTCTAAGGGCATTTGCTCTGTGGACTGTAGATTCCATGGATTTAATATAGATGCACAAATGACGGTTTAGTTAAAACTTTCACTAGAATAGTATTTCTTATACTGGGTACTTCTCACTGTTTCTGAAGGGTCAGTTTTCCAGTCATGACAGTGAAACGAAACAGTAAGTGCTGGGTAGCAACTCTCAGACACAAGAAGTCTGGTATTTTTTTGACAAAGTAGAGTGCATTTTGGGATGGACAACGATGATTTGCAAATGTGTTCCTGTTTTGGCAAAACCGTCACTGAGAGAGACACTTCAGGTTCAGATCAGAATTTCTGGACAAAACGTGAGAGAAAGAGAAGCCAGAGCACCCAGTAATCCAGAGGGCTTTGCTGGCACCTTAGAGAGGTGGGGGGGTCCCTTATCTCAAGCATTTGGGAAAGAGTGTTTTGTGGTCTCTCCCATGCAGGCAGTTCCACTTCATACAAATGACTGAGGATATCCTCAAGCAGGACACTGAATCTGAGATGTCGTGATTCTGGGAGGGTATCAATAGTCCACCATGGCATTACTCATAAGCACGGAAAGAGGGAGAAGAGAGGAAGTTGTCTTCTGTCTGAAGTGGAGTGAGAACATTTTTGAAACTTTTTACTTTCTCAGAGGATGAGAGAAACATTTTTTACCCATCGCTAGTAATGGAGAGTGACTATAAAACAGGCCATGATCTGTAAGCTGACATGAATTTGTGTCAATAGCATACTGGTAGAAATAAAAATACATTTATGGGAGAAACAGTTCTTCTCCCTCTTGCATTATAAGGTGCTGCATTGAGACAAGGAGCTGCTGCTTCTCTGTTCTGTGGCTTTTCTGCACTGTATTTCTGAGTATTTCTGTATTTCAGGCTACATCTGATTCTTTAGGACAATATAGGTGCTCTGCTGCATTTCTGTGTAGGCTAAGTGTAAAGACAGACCTAATTTCTGTGAACCACTTGACTCTTGTCAGAGGAAAAAATAGTTTTTTGTCTTCTCCTGACTCAGATATAGCTTATAGTTTAGTTTTTTTAAATAGGACTAAATGAGATAAAACATGTTGGTAGAGTTTTGTTATTTAGTGCTCTGTAGAGCTTGGGCTTTCATTTAAAGATTTTTTTTTCTGAATTGAATATTTTAAAATTGAGTTTGACTAATGACCTTTCAGAAAAGTCAGACCATTTGTCATCTTGAATGAGAGAATGTAGCTGGTTGTAGTCAATTTTATTTAGAGATTTTTTTTTGTTCCCATGCTGCTTACAGAAACCAGGTCATTTGAATCTCATTCCCCTGAGGAGAAAACAATAAACATACTTTTGATCACTTGCTAATATGACTGTCTTTCCGAGATGCAGACCGTGATCTGCTTGGTACCTATCTTTGCACGTGTACTTTTGTGTCTCCTCTGACAGAACGGAACATGCTCACTGTACTGACTGCTTCCCAGGATGAGCCCAAGAAATAGTGAAGATTTATTGGACAAAATCATTTGTGGAAATGCTGCCTTTCTACAGAGATACCCAAGACGTTTTTCTTCTTGTTCGTATTGCTGCAGATGATTTGCATAATCGTTGTTATCACATCTGATATACCCCACTGTACATCACTTTGTATGTGGTTTGTGCTATTGAAAGAGATGAAATGGTGGAAGCTAAAATTCTGTAGAATATTAAAGTTGTTGCACATGTATTGTTTGACGTTGGATTACTGCGATTTTTTAGAAAAGGGCCAGCAAGGCTTGGTATGTAGTGGATAAAGCACTAGCTTTTCGAGTATTTTTATTAGAAATTTGGATCATGGTTCAAATCACAACTAGAGACCTAAATGAAATGAGTCTGTGTTTTCTTCTGAGTCCCCCAATGGACAATAATCCAGATCATAAAATATACCACTTAAACTTTGGCAGTCTTCTGTTCTCAGGAAGCTTTATTGCTTCGTATTACCTTAACTCAAAGATAGTCCTTCCAGGACTCAGTTCAAGCTGAGGTTATTCGAAGAACAAAGTTTGTATTTCTAACTAAAGCTGGTCTGTGGATAACTGTAAGCTCTAATAGGGTCGCAAAGCAAACTCACATACCTTTCTGCTGTATCTTAATGAAATTTAGCTGTTTGGCAGGAACTGTGTGTCAGATCATTCCCTCTCTATCTCCAACATGGAGCCAGAAGGAGGTGGGGAGACCTCAGGAAAATTATTCTTTGAATCCCTAGAGCCAGAAACCTTCTGACATCATCACTGGTGGCTCAGATATTGTAAAGGAGTTCGGCTCAATTTGGGATCGATGCATGCAAAAGGTCACAATTGACAGCCTGTATATTTTGATCCTTACGCCTCTCCTTCTTCCACCGCGTGCCTACGGGTCACAGCGTGGCAGCCTGCCCTTGCCTGAAGGGTGACCCGTGCGGTTTGTGTGCTGCCTCTGGCAGCGCAGCAGCCCCCGAGCCAGGGGACCCGCGCTGAGGCCAGCTGCATTGCAGTAATGGGAGTGTAAGTGGCTAGAGCTCTTCTGGATTTACGTGATGTAACTGGAGTCCCACTTCAGCCCTCAGCATCGTGTGCTGGCTGCATTTGATGTCATGAACGTGAGCTATTTTTCATGCTTTGATAATAAAAGCGGTGCCTGGCTTCAAAGGAAATCTGGCTTGGAACATCCTGTAGCATCTCAGAGACAAATGTGTTATCAATATAGACACCTTTTCCTAATGATTGATCTAAGGCATAGTAGTCCTTCCAAAACAAAAGGCATGGATGCACTGTGAATTAAAATCTGACATCTTGCCATGCACACCAGAAATAAGGGAAAAAAGTTCATGGGAATGTCATGGATTATGAATGGATCCCATCCAGGTGAAATTCCTTCTGGTTATTTTAAATGTAACAAGAACTGACATTAGTAGCATTTTTTTTACCCTGAAGGTGAAACACTTTTCAGACTGTAGCTTAAAACCAGCTCTCAGTTACACAAGTGTAAATCTGTGCCAAATAACTCCGGTGAGGCCAGTGGAGTTATTGGGGATTTACACGGGTGTAATTCTGAGCAGAGTTTGACCCTTTGTGGATATAGATATGCACTCAATTTATTACACTATTACACCGCAAGCAGGTGTGCAGGGACATCCACTGGGGAAGGAAAAATATAAGTCCCAACTACAGGTCACTTCATATCCCTTTCCTCAGGATTGCTGTATTTCCAAATCAAAACTCACAGGCAGAACAAATCAACTTGAACTACTGGGTAATAACCACTCAAGGCCATTTCAGCTTCAGCCCTATGCAAGGCAAAGGGAGGTGTCTTTTCCCTTAGTATTTTCTTTTGCACTTTCTCCCCTTTTCCAGCTGCAATCCTGCCTTCATCAGGGCTGTGATGGCAGGAACTGGGTAGCTCTTTTTATGCTGGGCTGTCATGGCATCTTGCTATATATGTGTAAGTGAATGGCTATAACTGCAGATGCATACACAGAGGGGTGTTGCGCTCGTGATGGTACCTTTGATAATCTAAAATCATTTATATGCATGTAACTATCTGGATGGGTCCCGACTGAGAGAGATACACGCAGAGCCAGGGCTGTAGAGCAGGTTTATCACCTATGATTCGATATCGATTCTAGGTTGTGTGCTGCCACAGTGGCTACATAACAGTATTTCTAGGAGCAAGTGCTTTAGGTGGAATGATGGGGTGAATTAGGAAATAGGAAAATTACAGGAAATATATAGGAAAATATATATAGAAAATAATAGGAAAATAGGAAAATAACATATGGAGACCTAAACTGGATAGCCAGCATACCTGGGTTAAAATCCCTGGGGCCAAAATGTATGTAAAAAAGAGGCAGCAAATCTTTCATGAGTGTGGGTGATCCAGATTTTGGTTTTATGCTTCCATTGAAATGATGGCATGTCCAGCACCTCATAGCCCCTTTCTTAAACCCTGGGCTTAAATGAAAGCAAGGTATTTTATGTCCTGACTCATCATCATTCACATTTTTGGTCATGTTCCTTCTTTATGGTATAGTTGTCCCCTTGCAGCTCAGTCTCTCTGGCTCTCACCTCTGCCCACTGTGTGTCAGGAGGACTTTCCTTACAGTCCCACCGTTTTTAGGCCATTGCACTTCTGCCTTGGACAGCCAGTAGGCCTCACCCAGCTACCAAAATGATGCAAAAAATACTTGCAAATTTCCCTTTCCATGCCTTGTTTAACCCTGAAGTTTCAGCTTATGCGGCTGAGGTACAACACTGCCAAACAAATCTGGTGATTTTTACTTGGGGTAAATCCCTTCCTTGCCTTCCTACCAGTCTGGAGTCTTCACTCAGACTCTTCCTTCTTGAGATTAGCACTCTTTGGGGCAGGGATCTAGCTTTTCATAGTGTTAGATGCCTTCACAGCTCTCAAAATAAAACAACATTTGATGACCTAAAATGTGAATGATGATGACTCGCTAGATCAGTGCTGGCTAGATGGATGTGCAGATGGTGATCAGTTTTGAAACTTTGATCCCTGACAGTTGGAAGTGACCTTTTATGCTTTCTGGCTTTGAGAGAAGAGCATCATTTATTGCACCAGCTTTTTCTCTCCTGGGGCAACTGGTGATGCTTTGCTCATGAGACACTGGGCAAAGTTGGGAGAGGGCTACATGCCCACACTACTGGCTGGAAGCCGGAAGCCCAAAATGAATTCCATGGGAATGTCAAGAAACATGAAGTTTCCTTTTAAAATAATTAAAAAGAAGTTTGTTTTTTTTTTTTTTTTAATGGTTTTTCGATATCTTCTAGGCAAATTTTTAGATTAAGGATCACCTTTTAGGTATTAAAAATCAGTAAAAAAAAAAAAGGAAAATTCTTCACATCTGTACAGAACTGGCTTAGCTATTTTTTGCCCCTATGGGTGAAATATCCAATGCCACCCTCTCCCCATGTGTATAAAGCAGACTACACCAACTGTTTTGTCAGCTCATCAAGCTAAAAGAAGTACTCTGGTGCCCAGGGCAACAACTGTCTAATTTGCCCACAAATCAGGTCAGTCTTGTACCAGGGTGGTTAAAAATTATCAATCCACTAAACTGAAATCCTCCCTAAGTAAATTACAGACAATTTGTTAGTGTCACAAATCATCCAGATCTATTGTCTTTAAACCTTTGTAAGAGGAGGGAGATGCTTGTACAAGCCTTATCAGAGTCTGGGTTTGAACTAATCATCTTCTACCAAATGTGCATATTTTCTACAGGTGTGGAGCTGGAGCTCGTTGTAAAATAGATACAGATTATTTAAAGTAGAAAAGACCTTTTCATTATTTTTTTTAAATGGTCAGTTTTCAAAAATATTAACAAAGCAGTTCAGGATTTTCACCCATCTTCCCTACGACTTGGTAGAGATTGTTTACCATTTAGCTTTTCATGTTCAGTTTTCCCTCTTTTGTCCTTTTCTGTCTTTGCATTTCCTCTCTTCTGCTGTTTTTTGAGAGAAGACTGGGGAGAAAAAAGTAATGAAGGAAAGAAAGAAGGAATAGAAAAATGAAAGACAAAAGCTAAAGGAAGGAAGGAAGGAAGAAGGTAGGTAAAAATCAACCTTTTGAGACACGTTTGTGAAAACTCTGTTTGAAAAGTCTAGCTGCTTTTTGTTTCCTTTTTTCTTTTCATTGTGGCCTTCTAGGGAAGGGGGGCCGAGTTTCTTCCCCGGGAGCAGAAAACAGATCGGAGATGCTGCTTTCACACGGCCAGCCGCAGTTGAGGGCAACTGAGCTGTCACAACTGCCAACACATGAGCAGAGTGACTTGGGAAGTGCTATGGACAACCAGAGACCGGGCAGGACTTTTAATGACTGCTGGCAGGAGGTAGCTAGTATGAAAAAACTTCTAAGGTTAGAAACCAAGAGGTGTCAGGGTGTTTCATAAAAATTCTGCTGCCCATGCAGAGAGAGGATGGACTCCTGCTTGTTTTAGGCCAAAGCAACATATGATACTGATGGTTCAGGTATGTGCATAGTCTTTTCTAGTCCAGACTAAGGACCTTGCAAAACCATATCCCACGTCAAAGGTTACAGTTTGGCTTACTTTGGAAAACAGTCTTCTCGCTACAAACGTCTGCCCCAAGCAGGGCTGCCAAAGGCAGTTTAGTGTTTTTGGGGATTCACTGGAAGAGCAACAAAATGCAAAGATGCTGAAGCCAGGGCACAGCATCAGACAAGCAAAGCTGTTGGCCCCCTCCACAAGCAAGTGAAAGCCAAGATCTTAAGGCAGAAGGAGGTGTGCCCTCGGAGAGAGAGTGTGAAGGTTGGAAGTGTGCTCCGCTGCTGTGGCTCACTGACAGCTCCCTCAGTGCAATGATATGTACTGGTCTCCTGTAAACATCTCTCAGGAAGCTCATTTGAAAGCGGCTTGCCAGCCCTCAGCTGTTGCATCCCAACACCTTCACCGTGTGGCTAACGTGAGGTTGAAGCTAACACATCAATGGCATGCATTAACTAATACCCCATCTGACTTCATGTGTTTGGTTTACAGGTTTCACTACAGATTTTATTAGCCTGTGATTCAAATCCCAACCCTTCCACAGTTGCCAGTTGTCCAGATGGTTACAAATGATAATAAATTAGAAATACTTAATGCTAAAGCTATTTAGTATCATGTGAGGGTAGAGACCTCCAGGCTGGAACACTGTGCCATGTGTGCTTTTACCTTGAGCTTGTTGAGGGATGTTTGCCTAAAACTTTATTTTATTTTATTTTAATTTATTTTAATTTATTTTATTTATTTTATTGTATTTTATTTTATTATTTTATTTATTTTATATTACCTTATTGTAAATGGTCTCCAAGGTTGGAGAGAGACTCAGAACCTGGAGCGTTTCCCTTCAGTTCTGCTTGGAGCACTTCATGCTGCTAAGTATAAACATCAGAAGGATTGCTAGACCCATTGTGTAAGGCAGGATACTGGGGCTGACCGCAGCAGTCTTCAGAAAGTGAGATGGATTCATCTTGTGTGTCTGACAGAGCTCTGCTGCAGCCACGCCTAGATGCAGTGTATCAAGCCGCTACCCACGCGGGAGCAATTTTTAAGACTTCTGTTAAATACAAGACAAACCCTGCACCAGCCATAAACACCCATGGGTATGGCATTGCTTGGTACAGCTGAAGTTGCCTAAGGAGCTCTGAAGATTTCTCTTGAAAAATATTTCTGTCGAGTGTTATATTCAGAAGGGAATCATGTACACCAGATTCCTCCCGCAGCTATCAGACCTGTACAAATCAGGCTGTTCCATACCCTTATTTCATACCCTTATTTATGTTCCATACCCTTATTTATGATCCTTGGGTACACAAGAAATACAGGGAGTGTAAAATGGCCTGTGTTGCAAAGGAGTTTTATCAACACATAGTATACAGCTAGACCCCCCCCTCATTAATAGGGTTTTAAAGCTCTGCAAGGCAGGAATGGGGTTAAGGCACCAGCAGCTGGGGAGCAGCTGGTGGGTTGGGAGGAAGAGTGCAGAAATGGGACTTAAAGCAAGGCTGCTAGGGTGCCTCTGAGGTGTTTGGGGCTGATCCATCAGAGTGCAGCGGGCAGCGACTGCGGGCCAGTCCTGGATGGAGTGAGGGTGCTTCTGAGCAGGGCTGAGGTGGGAAATGGTGCCCAGGAGGCTAGCTGTGGGTCTTTGTCAGTGCAGGTAAAACAGCAAGTCGGAGGGAGCAGGGTGAAGATGGCAAAGCTGATGCTTGTTATTATGCAACACCAGTGTTTGATTTTTAGGCTTGAGAAAAAGTGCTGGTACACCTATTAGTGTCGATACCGTTTCAGTGCTGATGTATAAGACTTTTGGGATTTGGACAAAACAGTTTGAACTTTGTATTCTTGCATCCTTGTGCGTTCTCTGATCTCTCGGGAAGGACCTGTCTGTTTCCAAGGCATTAATTTCAAAATTTATGTGGCTCTGTCACCACCAGCAGTGGCTCCTAAACTCTTTTTTTTATGATAGTGATAGCCTGAGCTGCTGTCAGGCTGGTGATCCTGTTGAGGTTTGCAGCCCCTTCTCCACAAAGCTGTTGTGAGGCTCAGGACAGAGGCAATCTCTTAGCCCCTCAAAGCCCATTGGAAGCCACTTAGCAAACTAGATATGCTATAAATCCTCCAGCTAGCTGTAATTTGAGTTTTTGTGGTTGCAGTTCCCTAGTGGTGTTTGGCTACCTGCAGTGTGTGTGAAGTGACACAAGCTCCAGGACCATTTCTTACAAGAGATGCATCTCTTGTTCTTGGACAGGTTACGCAGGCTGGAAGGCTTTCTTCAGGTTACTTATTTCTACCTTCCCCCACTGCAATGGGCTCTACTCCTGTTTGGTAAATAGGTAGTGTGAAACCACTTGTCTTAAAGCTCCTTTTCCATCTTCGAAGCTGACTACAAGGCATTTTGGTAACTTGGTCCCTGCTTTGGGGTGTTTCTGGACAAATCTGGTTGCAGTGCCCATCCATGTATGCAGAAACTTAGGGTTCAGCAAGGAGTCTCTGCTCCTTGCTGCTGCTCTATCCTTTCTGGGGCACTCGAGATGTCTGCAGTGTAAGCACATAAATGTGCACAAAGTGGTACATGGTGTGGAAAACACAAGGGTCTTCAAAGAAACACCTTCTGTAGTCTACTTACAGGCTAGAAAACAGCTGAGCCTCCAATTCCAGTAAATTGCTCACTGATGTTTCTGTTTTTATTATATATTTATATATTTTTCAGAAACAGAGATCCCCCTGAAAGCTTTAAAAGAAGCTCTGTCAATTTGTTATTTCAAGTCATCAGGCGAGTACATTTTCTAGTGAGAAGGTTCATGAGGACTGGTCTGGTAAACCCCAGTCCATTTGGAAACGGACAGGTGAGTAAAGCCACGCGTAGCACAGCCTGGGACCATGGTGTTCCTTATGGATAACGCAGAGCGTTACCTCTGGGACTTCTCACAACACTGAGTGCTGTAAGGATTGCGGTGTTTGGCCATAAATGGCTAGTGTTGTGCATTTAAAAACTGCAGAGCCTCCATTTGAGCTTCCTTAATAAAATGTTTGAGTTTCGTTAAACAGAGGATGCTTTCCAAGGAATGCAGAGCACAGAGGATCTCTTCCAGCCAGGCTGGAAGGCTGTGCTGGGATGGGGCTGGCGGTGCAGGAGGCCAGGTGCAAGGATTCAGGGCTCATAAACAAGCTTCACCTTTGGACTCCAGGCACATCTCGTCAGGAGCAGCAAGTATGGAGGCCAGGCTTCAGCCTCGCCGTGTGCAGCGGATTCGAACGCGGAGACTGAAGCTGGAATTAAATGCTATGCCAAGCACTTCTCCAGTACGTAGCGGTAGGAAAATGTTGCTCGTATCATTATGAAGTGTGTGTACGCTTTCTAAAGGGTTTGGTTGAGAAAGAAACCAGAAGACACCAAACACATATTTATATAAAGCCTTTCCCTGAGTTAAGAGATGATTTAAATTGTCATTGTTTATACTCCTAAACACGAGAGGAAATAGCCTTTGGTGTAAATTTTCGGCAGGCCAGGCTATATAGCCTGCCCTGAGGGACTCTTCCGGCTCCAGAGGAGGAGCAGCTCTCAGGTGGATGGGCTTTTGGGAGGACATCAGCTGGGCACGGCACGACGCTAAGGCGGCTGGCCAAGCTGTGCTGCTTTGGAGTAGAGATCGGTGTCGCCGTCATCGTGTCACAGCTCCTGTGGGCACCGTTAATGCAGAGCAGGCAGTGGGCTGTGCATTGGTGCCTCCTCCCCCTGCACAGCCCTTCCTGCCCAGAGGCACATGCGGGCAGCGGGCAGCAGGCAGCTGCCGGGAGTTCCTCTGCGTGCCCGAGGACAGCGGCCGGGCAGGCTTCTAACCCGGCAGCAGGCACAGGGCTGAGCCCCCGTCACACTGCCCTGGGCTGTGGGCTCACCCTGGGGCAGGGAACACTGACCAAACCAGGGCGTTGGCGTACAGATGATTACAGTTAAAGAAAATAAAAGTAGTTAACCTAAACTCCATAAAGTTGCCCACATTCCTTTTAGAAAATATTCAGGACCCAAATACACTGCAGAAATGCACTTAACCACCTGAATCCATATGGGGAGGAAGCAGTAGGTACTTAAGATTGCCCTGCTGAAGGTATGGTTTCCAGGGTCAGATAGGATTACCCAGTTTATGTCCAACGCCTCCCTGCAGCCCTGTTTACTCTGCTTCTGATTTAAGCTGTATTGAAGGTAAAACCAGACTGTCAATGAACACGCGGTGTTTGTCATACAATCTGGCTCTATTTCTTTTGCAGTCCAGCACAGGAAATAATGAATACTTCTGAGGCAATGTTTTTTTTGTTTGCAGGATTGTTGTTAAAATACAACATATTTTATCGATCTTATTTTTGTGTATGAACGTTTTTATGAGACTTGGTTATGAAGATTTTCATGTTTTGTTCTCTGCCCTGTGTTCTCCAGCTCCTCTTTAAGAGAAGGTGGTACCCCAGCCTGTTCATCTGCTCATCTGCCAGGCCACCTGCAATAACTGCTGAACTTGCTGGCCATTTTTAACTTCTCTAGACGAAGCAGACACGCTCTCAGACGTGAGCTCTTAAACCTCTGAAAACTGATAGATGTGCAAAGAAGGAAAAACAGTTCAGGGAAGAAAATCTGTAGGGTGTGTTCAAACATTTAGTCTTGTTCAGTGTTCCAGCTCACCAAATCCACACCTGTATGGGCTGCTCAGCCACACGCGCCTCGTTTGGAGCCAGCCATTTGCTCGGGTTTTAACGAGGGGAAGGAGGAGGGAGCTGATGGCACTGCTGCATGGCACAAAGCCCGGGAAGGGAAGGGAAGGGAAGGGAAGGGAAGGGAAGGGAAGGGGAGGGAAGGGAAGGGAAGGGAAGGGAAGGGAAGGGAAGGGAAGGGAAGGGAAGGGGAGGGAAGGGGAGGGAAGGGAAGGGAAGGGAAGGGAAGGGAAGGGAAGGGAAGGGAAGGGAAGGGAAGGGAAGGGAAGGGAAGGGACAACAGAACGGTGGTGAGGGTGAAGCCAAAGAGCTGGAGTTACTGCAGAGCAGGGACACAGAGTGCATGCCAGTAGAGAAGCCAGCTTTGTTAGTTTTACTGTGTCTTGTTCCATTTTTACACAGAAAAGGCTGGTGTGTTGTGGGGGAAAGGACTGTAGGAGTAAGACAAGAAAAATTATCAACCCAGAGTTGAAATAGTCACTTTTTTAAATCTCTGGAGGAAAAAAAAAAGTGTAAAAATGAAGATTCTGCTCAATGCTGAATGGTCATTTTTCTGTGAACGTACTTAACTAGCTCCTGTAGAAGCTTTGGTATTGATGCAGGGTAATGAGAAAACATAAGACATAAACCAAGAATATTTGTAAAAATGCTCTTAAAGATTTCTCTTTTCAAGAAGTGACAGATTAACTAACAAAATAATCCATTTTATTGGACAAATTGGTTAGAAAAGTATGGTGTCTGGCTTACCTCCAACAGCAATAATACTATTAACAGCAGCCATAGAATTGATGCCAAATTAAAAGGAGAACAGTCTGAGCTCTGAGTGACAGAAGTGGCCTTCTGCCAGGAAAGGTAAGTATGAATGCACGCGGAACATTTTCTTCTTGTTTTTGTATTTACATTTGGCATTAAGAAGTCACATAAGGGCTGTTAACATCTGAGGTGGTATAAATCTAAACAGGTAAAGGACAGGACAGATTTTAAAGGCATTTCCCAGCAATTCATCTTGAACACACAGCTACCAAGCATTTTCACTCTTTGAGTGCAGCACCACAAAATAAATTACCGTTCCACATTTTTATTAGCATTTCATTAGAAATAAAATCCAAACCATATTTTTAAAAGTTTCTGAGGGTAGGTTTCAGGCAAGAGGAGGATTTTTGTTTAGTTTGTAAAAGGGCTAGGATTTGAGAGCTCTGAGGCATTCACTTTTTTAGCACTGCAGATCCTGCTCCCCTCCTGTTGAGCCCTTTTTTTATTTTCCATGTATACCAGAGATCTCAGTAGGGCTCTTTCTTGAGGAGGGTGCTAGTCACTGTGAGGAAAGGAGGTGAAATCCAGCCATGAATAATAAATGTTTGGGAAACAGGTGAGAAATCACTTTTGCCTGATGGCTGAAACTTTACCAGTGTACTTAACACCATGGCTCAGACCTTCAGCTGCTATAAGTTGACTTCTGTGGAGCTACTTTACTTCACACCAGCTGAGGATCTGGCCCCATATGTCTGATTTAGTGGTGACTCTAGTCCAGTCTGAGAGCAAATTATGGTGTGTACTGAATGGCTGCTTTCCAGAGGTTAGCTGGACCAGTCCAACAGAAGAGGCCCAGACTGCCTCTGATCTCACTTCTTCAAACTAAAGGCTGTGAAAATAGTCATGGATGTGGGAAACGATTACATCGTGATGCATGTATATACTTCTAATCCCCAATAGCCTCTGCCTGTCATTTCACTATAAATATGTTTTCTGGAGTGTCCATTCTTATATGGAAATTTCTGAATTCAGTTCATGATTCTGGCATTGAGGGATTTTTTCTTTCCAGAAACAGTGTTTTTGTTCCCCACTTTTTACTTTCATTGGACTGGATGTAGAAGAAAACTTTAGGAGATGCTCGTTTCAGGGAGGAACTGCACTAAATGTAGTTCTTCAAACAAGTGAGCTAAGCATCTGTCCAGCCATCCACCTATCTGTCCTATCTTCCCAGGAAGACTTTTTAAATTAGTTTCTTTAATGAATAAATTTTTTTTCTGATCGGTACAAAGTTCATTCTGGAACTCTCTTAAACATGTAGAAATAGTAGAAATTTGTGAACAAGGGTAAAGAAGATCGATTCTGATGAACTAAGAAGTCTTAGGATATATTGCTTAAAAGCTTAGGTCCCAGGCCCACTTTAAAAATACTGGTGCAGATCCTGCAATGCTGTGGCTGTATGTCTTGGCATTGCCAAGACCCCTAAGTGCCCTTCAGCTGTGCAGAGTGCCTGTGACATTTGAGGGTTAAGGCAAATGTTGATGCATTAGAGTAGCTCTGGGGTTTTGTAGGGATCTCTCAACCTGGGGAGGAAGAAATACGTATTTCCATCTCTGCAGACAGGATGCTTGTGCCTACATTAGGAGGCTTAACCCACAACTGGGAGAGAAGTAAGGAAGCTTGCAGGAAAAAGCTGGTGTGAGCCCACTGAACTGTCAGCTGCGTGTCTGACTGTCTCTGGGACTAATGACATGTAAAATCCTGACAAATCTGCAATTGAGGAACAAATGCTTGCACACAAAATCCATATATTCAAACTCAGATATTGGTGTATGTGGAATTCATATATTTAAACACCCAAACCCTCAGAGATGAGCTGAAGCCCGTTCCTGGTGACAGATCAGGCCAGATCCGCAAGCTGCTAGGGAAAAGTCTGTCACTACTATTTGCAATCAGTTTCACGGGTTGGTCAAACTGTTTCTGTTTCAGATGTTGACAAAAATGTTGAAATCAGAATACTGACAGCCTAACCCCCATCAACAAATGGGACTTATTTTTGTGAAGATGAGTTTTTCAAAATGCTCTATTCAATGCACATGCAACATCATGAATACTAATGGGCTAACAGAATGGTGGTCATTGTTTCTACCATAAAGCCTAGAAACCAATTCTACCCATAACAAAAACAAACAAACAGAAAAATCAACCCTGAAATCTGTTTAACTATAGCAAGTCCTTTTAACTAAACCCCTGCTTCGTAAGTAGGCAACTCTGCCCTCAATATTTTCTTGTTCTGAGCAGGATCAGAGGTGTTGGTGCCAGAAGTCAACATACCATGAGAGTGTCTGGTTTTGTTCCGACTGAATCGGAGAGCAGGAAGTGCAAAGGATCACACAGGAGAGCTTTCCTTGCGCTTTCCAGCCTTCTTGGATGGAAGCGTCAGAAAGTTTGGATAGGATCTGGGTTATACTGGCACTCCCAAACACTTTTCCAGCCCAAGTCCGGTCTCCAAACCATCTGAGGTTTGCCCATTGCTAATATGTTTAATCTGATCTAATCTGTTTTTTATTTAAACAGGGATTAATTGCATTTCTTTGTTCTAGTGACTTGATGCTAATCACATGCAGCACACTCCTTAGGATCAGTTACACGAATGCCTGAATTGCTACCTTAGATGATGAAAAACATCTGGGAGAGGAAGTGTAGCAAAGGGGAAAGGAAAAAAGAGGCAGATGGCTGTATCTGGGGGCCTTAGCTGTTGTGGCAGGAGCACTTGTAAAATGGCTCTGTGGGTTCCTCCCTGTTTAGGACTTGTGTTTTTCTGCCTTATGCCTGCAGTTCTGGTGTTGCAAGGCTCCTGAAGCCTAAAATAACCCAAAACTCCGGCTTTTTGGAGCTAAACCTGGGTAGTTAGCAAGTTTACACTCAAACCTTATTAATTCTGTTGCAGGAGATTTCCTGCATATCTTAGCACTGACAAAATCCCTAAGCACCCCACCCTGTGCAGAGGGCTTGAGACATTTTAAGGGTAAGGCATATGTAGAAAAAGAAAGTAAGAAAGACTGTAGCTTCAGCATAAGCAGAGTGGAAATTGGGGCCAGGATGATGCTGTGAAGTCCACTCCTGCCCTCTAGACTGGGCTGTTCAATGTGCAGGTGACGTATGTGCTGTTAAACATAGAGCAAAGTGTCCATCAAGTCAGGACACCCACAAATTAGACCACAGTTAAACAGGCCTTTAATGTTGTCAAGAAACCCCAATATAGCCCCTAACTGAGCAGTGCTGACATAACTTCAGCTTTTTATTGAACTTAGCTTTCTCAGTGGCTAAGGGAAATGGCTTTCAACATTTTTCTGAATGTGAATCCGTAATGGTTTTCCAGGGTGTCCGCAGAGAGAATTAAAGCCTATGCATGACAGATTGGTTTTTCATATGCTGCCTTCAAAGTGGTCCATCTATGCCCAAGGGTCCACTGACTGTCAATGGAATACCTTCGGTCTAGGGGAAATCCTGGTCCTAGTAAAGCCAATGACAAAATTATGAGTTTCATAGTAGTCCGAACTGAAACCCCAGCAACTCTTGTGGTGTTCAAAGAAAAAAGAAAACATTTCATTTCATGACTGGATGGGAGGCTCAGCAATGTAGACAGATTGTCTTGCAGCAACGCCAAAAATATCACCTATGTTTTACAGGAATAAGTAAAGGGACTCCAACAGCCCCGTCTCTGAAGAGTGGCAGATTAATCCAGGAGTTATACTTAGATCATCTCCATAACAATGCACAGCATCAGCTCAACTGACTAGGCATGGGCTGCTTTAAGGGATTTTGTGGGAAAATCAAAGTACCCTTCATACAGCTGTCAGTTAAAAGGCTAACAAAACGTCCAACATTGCCCAGTGTCTAAAATCTAAACCAGGATTGATCAGTTTTCATGATATTTAAAATGAATGTTATAACCATGTCCAAAGTCTACCTTACTTGCAAGTGTATTGGCTGTCTTACAAAGCCTGAAACAGTCTGGTTGACATGTCTTATTTCATGTATGCCCTTGAGTATGCAACATATTTAAATCACACTGTGCATGGTTAAGGATATGTTTTTCCATACGTTACTTTGTGGAAAACTAAACTGAGGCTTACCTGCAAGAAGCAGCATTTCAGGATGTCAGCATATTCACACCGACTGCTGCTCTTGCGTAGGTCAGCAGGAATGAGCGCTTAGAAAAACTCTCTTAAGGTAAGCTCTGGTATAAAGTGTGTATAACAACATTTATTTAACTCCCAGAGGAGTTTATGAGGCTTAATTAATGCCAGCAAATTGGTTTAAGATCTTTGGGTGAAAGATGATACAAAACTGTGCAGAGGGTGGCTTGTGGCTCTTGCTAGTATTTCAGAGCTGAGGGATCTCCCCAGGCTTTGGGTTGAGCTGCGGAGCAGGGTGAAGCACAGATGCGTGAGTGGGTTTGAGCAGGTATAAAATCATGACCCATGTCTTCTGCTCATATTGCAGGTTGTCCTTCAGGCTCAAGGCTGACACGCTGAGCTCAGGAGATGAAGATGCTGGTCCTGCAGGGTCCCAACCTGCCTGTATGAAGGACATCTATGCCAACTCTCCTCCCCACCGCATACCTTTGCAGCTTGGGTTGATGTTGGCATTTTTTGACTTCTGAGCAAGCATAGGTGCGGTCTGGAGGACTGGTACAGAGTGCTCTGCTAAGCTGGGGAGACCTGCCTGCCCCAGGTCCTTGGTGTAGCTGGCTCTGACGGAGCAGCGGGGATGGGGGAATACAGCAAGAAGTGCTCTTGCCCTGGGCACCCAGGAGCATTTTGCTTCCCTTTTCCTTGCCTTTGCTATTCCAGAGAGCAATGCAGCTTCACAGCATCCTTTTGCTGCAACCTGCACGTGAATGACAACACAGCACACCCCACAGAAATACCACATCAAATATGTGAGAGGACAGTTATCTATGAACTGCGTGATATTTTGCAATGAATCAGATCCAATGCTTATATGATCTGCTTAAAAGCCAAACAAAGCTAAAAATTTCATTGAGACTGGCCAGAGGAAGGGAAAACATCACAAGCAAATAGCTGCACATGTAAAGTTGCTTACATTAGAGCTTCTCTGTTTTTTTGCCCAAAACTTTTCAGTTAAACCTGCAAATTCTTTCTGAGGCATTTCCCTAGAGCATTGCTTTCCCTATAGCAAAGGTTTGGACTACCCAGAGGTGACAGACTTACTAGGTATTTTACAAGTGAAAGCTTGGAGTAGATTTAAAAATAAGTTAATATCTAGATTAACAACAACCATCCCCATGAACTCTGAGCACTGTTAAATGACTGAGAAATTAGGATGGCATGATAGGCCAGCTGAACTGGCATTTCTCAACCCATAAAAACCAAAGATGGAAGTGCTTGATCTGAAAACCTGTACAGATGGTGCTGCATTAGCTTCTCTCTTACAGAACTAATTAAGGAGCTCTTTTTGGTTTATAGTGGCAGGCACTGCATATGAGTGCTTTATAAGACTTATTAAGGACCCTCTACCTCAAGACATCTCCGAAGGCTGACACAATGGTAAAGAATGATGCTCGAGAAGGTTGTGATGTTTGATTGAATTTCCATTAAGATAAATTGCATATAAAATAGCTAATTGATTATGTATCCACCCTGGAAATATTTGGACTCCTGTAGCCAGAATGAGGGGTCATTGGAAGATCAGACTGAAATAAACCTTCTAAATGTGCCCATGGGTTCAATTCTGTGGGTTAACAAAAACAAAACTAATGGCCTGTGAAGGTCATCCATTTGCTGTAGCCACAGATCCATACAGTATCAGAGACAGACCTGAAGGTGTTCCTTGTTCATATGGACAAGTACTCAATGCCTGGAGACCTCTTTCTTTACTTGGGGAGCTTTCAAACACACGCCTTATTCAGAAAATTGTTTGCATTTCTACAGAACACAAGATTAGATGCAGATCTATGATCAGCAATTCTCTTTAACCACTGTGTAAACAGGAAAGCTCGCTTAATTAGGGGTGCAATATGTGGTGGCAGAGAATTTTGCTATCTAGCAAAGTTTCTGCATCCTCAAACTGATACTTGATAAGTCCCAGTGGATTTCAAACTTTGAATTTATAGAATATGCTGCTCTTTACCAAAATCTCGTAAAACAGGCTAATATGCAGCACCTAGGGGAACATGAAAAGCAACCTAGTTATAAATATTTGAGCTACATTGTAAATTGTACACTAAAGGCAAGAAAGCAGGAAATCCCCAATTCAGGAGACGAGCGAAGCTAGTAAATGCGAAGTGGGGGACTGCGTGATGCCAGAGTGCGTTTCTCCCATTCCACATCCAGTGGGAATGAGATAACAATTGCTTCAAAAAAGCCCACTCCGTATCACTGTCTCTTCAGCTCCACTCACCATGTTAAACTTTAAGGAATTATTATTTTGAAATTCAAACTCAAACATTTTATTTTGGTTTTCACTTAGTTTTAAAAATATTTTTAGTTCTTAGCTTCACTGATGTCAAAAGTTGGTTGGGAGGAATTCTAACCTGATAAATCTAAGAGAATAGCAAGGACCCTGTGCAAAGCTTTGTTTTTGTAATTTTTGGGATATTAATCTGGTGTCCTTTCCTATTGTGAAGAGCAAATACTAGTGACTTGTTCCCGATTATGCTGCATTTTCCTAGGATAAAAAGTATTTTTGCTTGTGAAGAATGGTATGTGAGTCAATGAAAACCGCTTTTTGGGGTCATCTGCAATGAGGAAAGACTTCCTGCTTGTCGTTCTCCAGAAACCTGGGCAACATTTGAGGGGCTGTGCCAAGCACCAAAGGAGGCAGGATTTGCTCCCTGAGTGCAATGGGAGGCGGTTTTGGAAAAGTCTTGGGGCATCCTGTCTCGAGGCCTGATCCAGCTTCTCATATACTCCATGGAGAGACTTTCTTTTTTTGAGTGGAAGCCCAAATCACCTTGTTTAAAGATAACAAGGAAACCATTAAGCAAATACACCAAAGCAAAATAAATCAGTTCAGCCAGGAAAATAGTACACTTTTTTCAGGTTTTATGTC
Organism: Mycteria americana; assembly: GCF_035582795.1. Taxonomy (NCBI): domain Eukaryota; kingdom Metazoa; phylum Chordata; class Aves; order Ciconiiformes; family Ciconiidae; genus Mycteria; species Mycteria americana. The sequence goes on along the minus strand of NC_134366.1, from coordinate 37,430,344 downwards.
CTTTGTAATGTTGCTGACAAATGTCTTGTGCTTAACTTCCCTTATCGCCTTTTATTTTGAATTAACAGCCTGGTTAGCTTAGAGATGATGTATGTTTCCTTATTATTTAGGACATATTTTCTATGTCATATATGGAATTTTTGGACATTTTTCCCAATGAATGTGAAGTTGCCGTCACCTCTGTGGTTTCAGTCTGGTCATAGTTAGGATTTTTCAGGCCACACACAGGCCAACTTCTTACTTTTGGCAAGAAACAGACAACCGCTCATAAATTATATTCATAAATATTTAGTGTACTCATATGTGTGGCTTTCTAAATAAAGAGGAGGAAAACCAAGACCTGAGGAAACCTGGTAATTCTGGGGGAAGAATAATTTATTTTGTCAGGAAGAAAAACCTTCTACAAAATCTGTAAAACTATAATTTACTCCTGACATTTAAAATAAATCATGTTTTTGTACAAGTATAATGCAAATGAAACTACTTCCAGAAAATCAGTATGGGCTTTGACCAACAGAAGTACTTGAAATATTGAACACTGGAAGTATTCAGCAATAGTGAACAGCATAGGAGAGCATGATTTATTATGCCAGGAGAGAGACTATCTAATCATATATATTCCATTCTCAAGAGTGGGCAGTGGTCTCTTTCTGCACATGACCCTTCTCTGTTAAAAGGAAAAATGGGCTGTGGTAGTAGTGATGGTGGCTTGAGGCTGGTGGGAATAGTGCATGGCCCTTCTTCAGCCACGACGCCACCAAGGAAAGAAGCTTCCCCAGGCTCCTCCCATGGGCTTAGCCTGGCCAGGCTCTGCTCACTGCGCTCAGGTCACCTTTCTTGGCTCCTGCAGAAAATACAATAACTTTAACTTTCTATTTTTTTGTGTGTTTTTTTTTTTTTTAATTTCTTCTTTTGCTGATATAAAGGTGATTTTTAGCATCTTCCTTTTTTTTCCCCAGAAACAGTCTTGAGTTAACATACCTCTTTTCTGCAGCTTTGCTAACAGAATTATTACAGTGAATAATAATAATATGGACAACACAGCAGCACACAGCTGCGAATAAATTGCTTGCTGTGTTTGGACCAGCCTAGCTCCTGAAAAATGCCAAGTGTCATCTAAGAAAGATATAATGTCTTCATACAATCATAGAATGGTTTGGGTTGGAAGGGACCTTTAAAGATCATCTAGTCCAATCCCCCCTGCTGTGGGCAGGGACATCTTCCGCTGATCAGGTTGCTCAAACCTCCATCCAAACTGACCTTCAGTTCCTCTTGACCTCAGGTCTGGCTTTGGTTTGGCCTTTATGAGAAGGCTTATACCACCTCCCCAGAAGGACTAAGCTCTCTACAGTGCTGGTTGTTCAGTTTGTACTGTTTTGGTTGCCTTTGTGGCGTACTACAAAATTTTACAGATTGGAGACAGGAATGACAATTATGCCCAAGGCAGGTTTGTTCCCTATAGTTTGAACATCATCTTGGTTTTGAGTTCAACCTCATTTTCATAAGGCCCGCAAAGAAATCTCTCCTCTCATCTTCTCGTTAAAATTCCCCCTTTCTTAATATGATTACATTACATTTCCTATTTTCCACCAAACCCTATTCTAAACTACCCTAAATTGTTTGGTCACCCTCTATCATTTGGATAAAATATTTGTGAGGCAAGCTAAAGAGAATCAGGGGAGATATTTGTGTGCAGGACCCTGTCAAATCGCAGGAGTGGAAGAGTTCAGAAGACATATGTGACCAATTTTCATGGTTAGCTGATAGGAGATCAGTTGCCTGGGGTAAGAGTTGAAACTCATGCATCAGTGAAAATCATCACCCCTGAATCTCTGGCCAGATGTGCACCCCTCATCTGCTCCTGTATTGTTTTCAGGTGTCCATGTCTTTGCACAGGTATTGGAGTGGAGGCTTTGAGGCATGCCTTTGGAATATATTTCAAACTCAGACATTTGATAGGGCTATGAGAAAGCCTTTTTTCTTCACTCCTGCCACAGTGCTGATCGTTGATGAAATGTATTCAGAACATGCAAAAAGTTGGTCACCAGATTTATAGCAGTGTAAACAAGAATAGGGCAGCCTGCTCTATCACTACAAAGCTGAGGGCGAAGGTATGAGAACCGTGAATAATACTGTTAACACACATTGAAGCCACTGCACTTTAGTGCTGGGGGCTCCTTGTTTTATAGATACAGCCATTAGAAATATGTTTCTTCTGCAGAAGAAATGACGTAATCTTCAGGCATGTTACCCATCCCCATTCAAGAGATATGTATGCCTGTCTGCAGGGCCCTGGGAGAATACTCTGAAAAGTCTGGCTGGGTGGGAGGAGAGGGCACAGGGTACATAGCCTTCATGCTCTGTCCCTCTTTATTATAACAATGGCCATTTCAAGCACTGCTTATGAACTCCTGCTGTGTGATGGGCTAGTAATTAGCCCGGTGGGTCATGGGGCTGAGGGAAATCCTCTACCCCTTAAATATTACCCTTATGACACACACTTGAAATGTGGTGTAAAAATGCAAGTAAAGTATTTGAAGGCTTGGGGTGAACAAAGCTCTCCAGATATCCCAGTTAGGAAGGGAATCTGCGGGACAACTCAAAAGAGGATTTCCCACTGGAAGGCATGGCACTGTGGCGAAGAGGGAAGAGATGCTACCTTCATGTGTATTCTACTCAAGCAAAACTTAAATGGATCCTACTTAATAGTAGTTATATGTTCTGAACTGCATAGCACTTAGTAAGCTTAAATGGAGATGAGATGTCTGTGCCGTATGGAGAAGCACACTTCCCACCCAAAGAACTTGTAAAAGGAATAAGAGAGTGCGGAATTCTGCCTCATTTGTTATGTACCTATTTGGTTTTTGTTGAAATATTGCTACATGATTTCTCATTAACTCCCAAGAAGCCTCTTGGATCCCTATTCCCTGGCTTCTAAGCTCAGGCTCAGGTAATTCTTTGACAGTGTTTGACAGTGACCAGTGGTACTAGTCAAGAATATGATATCCTCATATCATGTTCCCCTGTGCTGTATTTACTATGTTTATGTTAGAAAAACCCCACCTATGGAATTTAAAACACTAGAGTAGAAAGATGAAGAGCATGTCTTGGAGTTTCAAATGATCCATAGGGTTGATTAATAGGGACCTAGAGGGTCAACCGAAATTTAGGGCTAGAGTTTCTAGTAATGGAGGAGAAAATTACTGAAAAGCAAAAATCCTAATTTTCCCCCTTTGGGCACAATAATAGTCATTGTCAAGTTTCAGAAATATAACACCGAGGAGCTGTCTACTGAAGAAAGCCACTGAAAGCCCTATTAGTAAAGTCATAGGGAACAGGACTGAACAAATTTGGGAAAGATACCCTGGGGAACAATCAGGGGAGTGGTGAGATGATCTGAGGGCTCTTTTGATCTCTGCTATTTCTGATTTTAAACATTGGTGTTACTGCATCCCCAGGAGTGAAAGAGAAGAGAAGCAGTAAAATAGTTGGAGGTATTGAAGAAGACAAGGAGACATCCGTTAACGTGAGAAATAAAGCCAAGTATCAGCAGGATTTTGGATTGGAACAGGTGAATTTCTGCTGTAGACCTGTGGAGAGAGCTATCTTCAGGGGTGAATACCCAGAATAATTGCCCAAGGGCCCAGGACATGGGCAGAGGGTCATACCACACTAAATTGGGTAGTGCTGAAAGTCATCTAATACGTGGGAATGGAGAAGGGCCCATACCTTAACCTCTGCCTGAGGTCCCCATAAATCTGATGCTGACTCTGCCTGCGAATGCCAGAGATGAGAGGAGATGGGGAGAACGCAAGCCTTGTCACACTGGCACTCCTTATTTCATTCCCGTCGCAGCTGCAGCTCCTGCCTCTTGAGGACTGACACCATCAGCCAGGATGAGGTTGCAGATTTGGTAACCGATACCAGGGCACACCGTAGGGAGGCATAGAGTGCTGGCTATTAACCTCACTGTATTTTCCTTTTCTTTGTACATTCTGTGAGTGAGCCAGCACAGCTTAACTGGCAAGGCTCACAGAAAGAATAAATCAGCACAGTGCTATTGGAGCTGCCGTGATTTATACAGCTGAAATCCTTGTGTCTGTATTTTCAGTTTGCTTCTCTAATTTATTGACTTCTTGTCCTTTTGGCTTGACTCTGCCTTCCTCCAAGGGTATCACCCTGCCATTCCCACTTCATAGTATTTCATCACAAAAAAGAAAAAGTCACTTACTCTTTGGGGTTATTTGATGTCTAAGAAGTCTTTCATCTCCATGTTGCTATTGGGGATAAAACCCAAGGTATTCTGGGTGATATTATAACTTAAAGAACACTTGTATAGTAAAATATTTCATTATCAAGAATCACCTGTTCCTAAGCCCTCCCATGTGAGAGTTTTAGATCACAAAGAGGTAACTGGAGGCAGTCTTTCCCTGATGAAGGAAAAATAGCAACATTGGAAGAGGAGGTCCTCAAAGGCTTAAACATGGAAACTGACCCCACAAATAGGAATTGGTTACATTTATGATTTTTATGAATTTAGGATATTTAGGAAAATCCTTCTGTCTTCTGACTGAACCATGTGGCATGGCTATGCATCTTAGTGGAGTCCATAGGCAATCAGGTGAGACTTTTCTCTTTGACATAAATATTTGTGGAAACATCAAAATGATAGGTGTTTCATCTGAAATTGAATCCAGAAAGATAAACTGGGACTGGCATGTGACTCAAGCATGATTTTTACCTAAGTATGGCCAGAGGAAATAACCTGTCAATATGCCATATTATGAGATGGTATGTTTACTCATACCTATTTTTTTCATCCCAAGTGGAGGTAGATACATGAGAAGGACAAGAAAGACATGAAAGACATTTCAGGTAGAGATTGCAGACAAGAGAGACTGAAGAAGAGTGACTGGGAAAGAGGGAGAGAGATGCAATTACTTTTGAAGATGATTGGACAGGTTCAAGTTCCACTTCATTTTAGTGTGAATTTTGAATAGTTCCCTTGGGCTCACATGGTGCTCCATCAGGGTTTATGCTGGTGCAACTGAAGTCGGAGGCAAGGTCATTGTTTCATGTAAATGTTGTCCCACTGAAATAAACAGTGGAATTTAACCGGATTTGATAATCACTTTTATTCTCACTTGTTTTTTAATATAAAAAAAAAAAATCAAAGAATAAATGTCATATCTGAATTTAGCCCCATCATGCAATCTGCATGTCATTGGTTCCTCATTCAGTAATTAACATGGGACAAATCAAGGATACCTGTGTTACTATTAACAACCAGAGCTGGGCTTAATAGCATCATGACCTGCATTTGCAACTTACTGTCTGCCTGTCCGTGTAATTGAAGAAATAGCCCCAGTGTGATTAATAACCCTTATATTGTTACAGTTGTGGAGAAGTGGCCTGCAATGAGAGGAAGATTTAAAAATAGCATTACCACCACTGGTGTCCGTTTGTGAAACAATCGTAACATTTTATGAATTTTTTATCTCCCAGCTATTAGTTGCCACCATCATCATATTTAAGTTCGCCTCTATATTTAGGAAGGAAATGGTCCGGGGCACTTTCTTGGGGTCAGTTTACCAGCTGTCAGTTGAAAGATGGGGAAAAAACCTGAGAGGAGGTGCCTTTGTGCGCTGCTGTAACTGTTGTACAAGGAAATACCTGGGGCAGCTTGAGTTTTTGCACGGTTTCATCAATATTCCTCTGCTCATGCAGGGCTAAAAGAACAGGCTGAACACCATTTTCTGCTGCTGCAAAGCTATTTCACATCCTGCTTGTAGAAACAGTAATTTCGGTTAACAGTCTTTTGAAACTAAAGCTCGTGTGGGCTGAAGGAACTGATAGGTTACAACTGCCTGATTTGGTGAACCCATCTGATACCATCAGGAAACCATCTATCATTATTATTACCATTAATAAAGACCAAGAACATCGTTAATATTGTAGATATTATTAATCTAAACCAATGATAAGGGTAACAATTCTGTTTTAATATAGAGATGGTACTGATACATTTATGCATCGCTTAAATCCCAGTCCCTTATATTGTAGGATTTCACCTCTCTGTGCTGGGTTGTCACATATTTCCTGGTGCTTAGGCAGACCCATTAGTTAACCATAAGTTTGGTAGTTTCTCCTGATTCTTAATTACAGCAGTAAAATGTTAGGTACAGGCCTGCTTGTCAAATGTTTTAAATACCAAACTATTTTAAAGCGGCTTGCTTTATATAAAGATGTTTGTCAAATCACAGAAGCAGGGAACATATGTGATCCATTTTACAAGAGTGAAATCTAAGGATTTACCTAAGGACACAGGAATTTTGTGAGGTAATATTTATAAATGTCGCAGGTGGTGTGGTAATTGTAAATTGGCAGCCTTACATCATCCTTCTCTAATTGGCTTTGGATTCTGGTCTCTGCACAGTCATCTGGATGTTAGTAATTTCATATCATGCTTGAAAGCAGAGAGAAACAACTCTTTTAACTGGGGAAAAACAACCCGAGTGACTATCCCTGTGTGCCTTCCACTGCTATTTGGAGATGCGAGCTGGGAGGGCAGTGCTGGGATTCTGGGGGCACCTGATTTCTGTAGGGGTGACGCTGGGTCGTGGAGCATCACAGTGTCTTTCCACTGCTAGCAAAATGACCTGAGCTCTTGCAAGACGTAAAATCTCAGGGAACATACAAAAGTTATCTTCTTCAGTGAGTAAATAAATCGTCATATATAACAACCAGCTGTTGTATGCTCAGCGGAAAAATTAACTCCTTATATTAATTAAAGTCTGTGGTTTAAAAATTCACAGATGTCATGAAATGCAGAGTTAAGGCTCCTGTTAAGTCAGCCATAACTCTGTCCCTTATGCCTGTGCTATAAAGGGACAGAGGAAAAAAGGAAGTGCAAATGTAAGTATTGGATAAATAGAAATGCCATTTAACATCCAAGTCCAGAAAGCACATAAATACATGTTTATCTTTAAGACTGTGATTTACCCTATCCAAGCCCAATAAAGTGAATGAAACCATTCATATGTGTAAAAGTTAAGCACATGCTTAAGGCTTCCACTGGACCAGGGATTCTCTGTCCTTTGAGATTTGTAGAGAAATGTACTCTTAAATGTGAAAGGAACTTCTGTGTCTATTGTCAAAAGCAGACCTTATCTATCTAGAATATTTTCTAGATTTTGGGAACCTTAAAACCTTTACCCCTTCTATATTCTGGCTGAATAATTCTTTTCAGTGTTAATAAAATGGTGTCAGGAAATTTGCTTGCGCATCTTAATTCATTAATTTATTGGACCTGTTCCTAACTTCTTTGCATTCCCCCTTCAGGTCAACATAAGTGCCCACATAAGCAGGATTCGTGCTTTTATTATTAATAAAGGCATAAAAATGCTACTTTCATTTAGAAAATTCAGATTACACAAACCTGTAGGAGGTTGCCTTTGTGACAGGGCTAATCTTATTTGTAATTGTCAAAGTATTAAACAGCATGTGGCACACTGGGCTTTGTAACATGCACCTGGTTGTAGATGAGAAATTAGGTTCTTCTTGCGAGAAGCAATATCTGCAAACACTAAGTAAATTTAAAACGAACAATTATGTTCTCCATAACTTTATTAAATATGTTCAGCTGAAAAATAAATAGAGGTCTAACTTCACTTGCAGTTGCATGCCTTGTTGTTGTGAGGAAGGTCAACTTCCTTCCGCTTGCATTTAATGGGCTTTAATATTGGAAAAAAACCTGGATACTGAGAAAAGCAAATTAGTGTCTACTTCAACAACTGTACAGAATTACCTTTCCATGCAAAAGAGCTTTTTCTGTCTGTTCATCTGTTATTCTATCTATCTCAAAGGAGAAAAGTGAAGAGGAAAATGAAAAAGAGCAATTAACATTCAGAAAGTTGACTGCTATCTTAGGAACCAACCCAAAAGTTTAAAAGCCAAGATGATAGTCAGGGAACCAGCTGTAGTGGTCAAGTTAAATAAAGGATAGTCAGAGCAGGAAGAAAAAAAGTGCCTCCTATCACAGACCCACATATATTTAAAAATTGAAAGGTGTAATTTGTAATGTCATAAAACACAATTTAGATGTGTCATAAGAAAGAAGTTAAGTGCAAATCAAAATACAGATGCAGAGCTGAACAGTGTCGTAGTATGACCATTGCAGTTGCATCTTGTGGATTAGCCAATTAAAGAAATGTAAAACTTCTTAGTGTATAATACTGGCAACTGAGTAGAGGATTTCTTTATCTCTAATTTGCATGTCATAGAAGGGGAATTTTCATGTACGATCGGAAGATCCAGTTAGCATGTCTGAGATCTTGCACCCCAAAAAACCTGGGCATTGATATGACTGGTTGCTCTAGAGAAATCACATAGACCATGAGTCAATGAACACAGCTGAAGTCTGGGCATTTAATGTAGGAAAGTAACAATTATTACAGTTTACCAGCAAATGCTCAACAGAGAAATATGTGGGTGGGCTCTAAGGGGTCTACAGTGCTGCAAGTTCAAGGGGGTCCCATGAGCATGGGAATTTGGGGCTTCCCCGCAGTGAGCTGATATGTCCCTCTTGGCACATTGTACAGCACAGTACTTGCCGTTGTCCTAAAAATTTGCTGTACTGTGCTGTTTGCCTGTCCATAGGGAGCTGGAGGCTTCTGCTTTGAGTTTTGAGTGCTTTGGCTCAAGGACTGTCTTTTTATTCACACATTTGTCTTCTTAGTCATACACCAGCTAGCACATGGGGTTCCTATCACACACCAGTAGTGGCTATTGGTATTGTGGCAATACAAATAGTATAGTTCACCCTAATTCTACTCAAAGTGCTAGATGTTTTCCCAAGCACTTTTTGAATCATTTATTTAAAAAAAAAAAAAAGTTGATTTCATGTTGACTAAAATTTCAGACATGTTTTTCTAATTAAAGAGATTTGTTTGCAGCATGTAAAAATAAATCAAGATTTCCAAACCCTTTAGCTGGCTGGATCTCCAAGGGCTTGGGTATATGTCACTGAGAGTTTAATGTTACTGGTAAAGAGTAAACAGTCTTCTGTGATAGATTATTTACATAAGGTTGCCTTGCAAATATTCAATAATTGATAGAGATTCAAATCTGAAGTAAATAAAACCCGACATTATTTACTTGAAGTTTTCTTCCCTCCCTTAGAAAAGTAATGCCTATTCCCCAAATGTGTTCGGGAGAAGAATGTAAATTTGTTTGCTGCTATCACATCCCTATTTCAGTGCTGACACAGGGAAAGAAGAAGCCTTTCAGGGCACCCTTTCTCCTGTGCTCAGTTACATCTTCTGTACTCCTTAAATTTCTTACCGCAGCTGGCATCTTTCCATTTCAACGACTGCATCAAGACTAACATGGGTGTCAAAGTACAGATCCCCCTTGCCCTCTCCTTGGCCTTGTTCTGCACTTACAGCCGTGCTGATATTTTGGAAGTAAAGGAGTAATCTCTGCTCCCAGCATTAATCACTTTGGCTTTAGGAAGATATTTTGCATAATACAGGAAGAAGAGTAGAACAACTGGACCCTAAAGGCAGATGAGAGAGATGAGAAGCTGTGAAAACCAGACAGCTATGAATAGGCTGGGTATTCATCGATTCTCAAAGCACAAGTCTTTTGCTTGTTCATTGCTTCCTGCTCACCAAATTATAAATACATCCTGTTCTTGGGTCTTCAAGTTTGGCAGTGGTGGCCAACCGAATGCAGGAAACATCGCCTGTTCCGCTGTTGTTCACCGGGACTCACCTTCGTGAGCACGTCTCGTGGCTGGTGTTGGTATTTTCATTGTGAAAATAAATACAGAAGGCAATACTCGGAGTCCATTCCCTGGCTGGCTGTGTTTCCTACAGAAATGAATTAGCAAAAAATGAAGCGAATGTGATTGCATTTTATGTTGCTTTTCCTCCTAATAACTTTTGAGTCCACAGGCCAATTTCAACTAAATTTGACAGAAGGTAAAAGGCTCTGAGATTATCAGCTTCCTACAAAGCTGGGGAAAATCAGCATCTGGATAGAGAAGATAAGGCCAAATGAGTGCCCCCGCAGATGGAAAAGCAGACAGACTCATTCAGCCTGACAGCAGCCTTCTGGCCACCGAGCACGGGCTACCCATGTCACTGCCGTTTGCTTGGTGAATATGTCAGAGGGGACGTGGGATGGAGACGGGGTAATCCTGAACAACGAAGTGATACTTATCCATCATATAAAACATATTCATATATTCCTGATCAGGAAAGATTTTGCATGGAAGGAAGCACTGGAATCCATGAATTTTTAGGAATACTGAACAAAATTGCAGCCCTGAGCAAGCAGTACAGCTCAAAATCAAGCACTGACGTTCTGTTGTGGACCATGCTATCCTAAAGTTGGCCCTGTGTATGAAGCTTAGATTAGTACAGGTGAGATGAGGAATCCTAGGATAAAAACAAGATACAGAGGTAAAGTCTAGTATTTTGAAGTACTTATAGACAATCATCTAAATCTATACATTAGCTTCATTTCTCATGGCCTGATTTCCCTGGTTCTGAATATCTGAAGCTCTCAGCAACTTAAAATAGATACTGGCATTCAAGTCAGTTCTCTTTAGGTGGCTGGATGAATGTGGATTTAAAAGGATAATTCTAGATACTTGAATTTGGTTTTGTTATCTGATTTTCAGAGATGATGAAAATGAGAAACTCCCAGCTGAAGCCACAGGCATCTGATCTTTGCAAAAATCATTCAAAAATGACCAAAGTTATGGCTGAAAGTTATCCCTAGCTCTTCATTTTGGAGGGGAAGTAATTAAAACATCGAGTTTTAATGTGAGAGGATAACAAATGGAGAACATTTCTGAGGAACAGTGTAATCTATTTTTCTAACGGAAATCTGGCTTCATTAGCTAAGAAGTTACCAGCAGACAATCACTAATGGTGGAGTCACAGTGTCACTGTATTAGGGAAATACCCCAGGACGAAACACAAAGAGACGAACAGTTCAGCCCCTACCTCGACTGGGACCTTAATTTTGCCACAGCCACCTGTTAATTTTGTTAGGACTGTGGGGCCCACCAAAACTCCTCCGGTTCCTTCCTCCTTCCCTCAGCTGCTCCGTGTGCCCACCACGGGCAGGCTGTAATTAACTGGGCTGTTGTTTTCAGAGTACCGTGGCACTTGAGGCTCTCAAAGAGGCAGCGCTGCAGTTGTGTTAGGAACTACATGAGCTTTTAGGTAGACATTCCCTATCCAGAAGAACTGGTTGGGAAGCAGTGTGAAGCCACACTCTTCCTGACTTCTCTTCAGGAGGTTCAGGTCTGGCATTAGAAGAAGAGAGAAACTCTTCTCTTTTTCTTTAAGGAGTATTTTGGACTGAGGCTATGTGGAGGACCCCACCTTAAGTCTCACAACTCATATAAAGTTTGAACAAAAAAAAAGTAAATTGCTATAAAAGCTGTAAGCTCCTATTATCCATAGAAACAAGAAAGCTGAGTGGTTTTGGCAGAGAACCTGCTAAAAGCATTCCAGAATGATCTGAAAATGAAATGCACTGCACAAAGCCAGTTTTTAGACTAGAAGTGGACATGTTTAAAGTGTACTTAAAACCAGGAAAGTATTGGAACAGCAACTTTGTTGTTTACCGCAGGGACACTGGCAAAAGAAAAGGATCTGTCCCATTATGACTTTAGTATTAAAAGGACATATACGAGTTTTTTTGAAGTAGCCTGTTATAACAGACTGTCAAAGGACTTCTAGCACACCCTTATTTGAGATCAAGATTTAACCACTAAGGTCCTGACCTGCAAAGGTATTAAAACACCTTTTTTCTGTTTACTGAATGGCAATTAGGAACCTGTGCAGGAGGTACACCTTCGAGGATCTAGACCTATATTTTTATACTATGTAGGTTGGTAAGACAGCTGAATGGAGTCATGGATATATGGTGTCCTTCTACTTTGGTGTGTCTCTGTTCACATCAAATCTCATTTCTCATTCACTCTCATCTCAAAGCAGAAGGAGGCTTCATACAAGATAATCTCTCCACATTTTCAGACTCTGAGATGGAGTCTTGGCCCTCAGGGCAGTGAGCAACCTCTTCCACTCCACTGAGAGCTGAAATTCAGATGTACGATGTGGTAAAGGCCTCCCCCACTTCTGATGACCCACCCCATGTAGGGTTTTGCCCAATGATTTTATGTAGTACTGACCCTGTTGGCCCATGCCACTCCTGCTCACTTTTCTTCTCTACCATGCAAGTGCTTCACAAGAAGACAAGAAGACAGCGCTCTTTGATATTTCCAGACTTAATTTCTGTGATACCTCCTGGTGTCCACAGAAATAGTATAATCACAGAAATAGTATTTTCTGCTTTTCAGCTCTAACAGAGACTCTATTCTTTGTCACTGTTTGCTCCATGTTAGTTAAAAATGTGCATGTTGAAATACATTGGAGGCAACCTTAACAGATATGATCTGGAGATCTTCTCACAAAGGATTTACTAGTGCTTCCTACTGCACCAGCACCATCTTCTTGGTGTGAGCACCAGAAGAGTAAATCACAGCAGTCTTCCTCGCTGTGAAGAAAACGGCACAGAGAAGGCGGAAGCCTGAGTGATCATTGCCCCTCTCCCCTTTCATGCTTCTGATGTTGAAATCTGGCAGCTCTGGTTTCCATGGATTTTTGCGTGTGTGTGCTTGGAGACTGTCTTAATTTGCATGGTTCACTGCCAGGTGAGAAAGAATAATGCCTGAATGTACAGAGCAAACAGAGCTGGAGTATCAGACTACAGCTTGCTGGAGGGGATTGAAATGGTAGCTGCTCAAGACTTGCAGACCTTTGGCAGGGCTGTAAAAATACAAATAATAATAAAAGAAGGGAGACATTCTGACCCTAGCAGCAGCAGGACGCCTTTGTGTGCAAGTGCATCCAGGATCTGACTAACTGTCTCGTACGGTCCACCTGGAATTTGTGAAGATTTGCAATAATCCCCTACTGAAACAAGATAGAGAACTTAACAGCCAAAAATGGCTCATGCAGCAGGACCTTGGCAGGGGAACGAGCCCGCGCACAGCTCCATATGGAGCTGAGCTATTATCCTTTTGTGCAGCTTGGTCTTAATGCTAGTGCCTGAACTAACGCCTGCCTAAGACCAACTGATCCAACAACTGGCTGACCAGCCAGCTAAGAGAAGGAATAGAGAAGAGCTGTGACAATTCAACCAAGCTGGGCAGTCCCGTAGCCATTCCTCCAGACCGGATTTTGGCCATGATGCCCCAGCCCTGCCCCGGGTGTGGCGTGAGACCCGGAGGGGCTGTTCGCAGGCTCTCTCTTTCTCTCATTTCACACTTCCTTTTTCATGTCACCGATGCTCCCTTTTTAGCAGGCTGGTCTCCCAGCACAGAAGCAGGAGTCAGCCTGCTGAGCTGACCCCTGCAAGAGTGAGGACAGTGGCTGTGAGCATCGCACAGAGGGGACGAGTCTCCAGCATCTTGCTTGTGCCAGCACTGCCAGGCAGGACCAGTCCGCATCTTGGTTTGTAGGCAGGGATTAGTCAGGCAAAATTATTTTAGCTCCCTGGGGTTTTCTCCTGAGTAAGCAGAGTGTGCTGTAAAGTCACAAATTAATTTAGCTTAAAGTCAACTGTACTAAGGTTATTTATACTGCTCTTACAGATAAGGACTTGGAGGATCAGGACTAAAGCTTCTCAATGTTGGTCCTGCCCCACCAAAGCCTACTGGTCCTTGGTGGTCTGTGACAGGACGGAGGGGACAGCCCAAGCGGTGTGTCCTGACTGCAGTGTGTCCCAGCCCTGCTTATCGCCAGACTTCACACTTACAGTCGGTAGCTTGTTTGTGTTTCGTGCTTAACTTCTCTCCCACTATCATCAGGATTAATAATTTATTTCTGCAGCACTTTGGCTAGTGAAGAATGCAGCCTTAGCTACTGCACCGGCAGTGTAAACACGGCCAGAACCTGGCTTCTGTATGTATGCATTTGTGTGTGTGCACGCGCATTTATGCGTGTGTAAGAATAACAATCCTATGGAAACTTTAGTGTTACAGCAAAAGCAGAGAGATTTAAGTGAGACAAGCTTTCAGGGAAAAAAGAGAGAGAAAGGTTTATCATCGCTATTTAACTTGGACTATTTCTTAAAATAAAACCCAGTTTACAATAAAAAATAGCCAAGGGGCTGTGCAACTTTGGCATGATATATTCCAAGTGGAAAAAGACCAGTTTGAAGCCACGCAGCCCTCGCTCTTTGGCACTGAGTTAGTTCTCCTGCAAATACAGCCGCGCAACCAAGACCGTGTTTCCTTTTACAAAGATATGTTGGTTTGGAGGGCAAAAGGAAAATATGAATCCCGCTCTGGAGCAGCGCTCCTGGACCCAGTCTCCTATAATAGTCCTAGAAAAACAGGGCAGATGATGTCATGGCAGCTGCTGATTGCCTGACAGACAGTTTCCGCAGCGCAACATGAGGCCCTTTGGTCTCCCTGTCAGGGAGATTGGCAGCTGAATGGCACCAATGAGCGCTGGACTGTATTCCCTCTGGGAATGCTGCCCTCATTGATGGACAGAAAGCAAAGGGAAAGATTGTCTTTGAACCTGAAAAGAATCCCCTTTTTTCTCCCTAAAGCTCCTGCCCCCACTCTCCGCAGCTCTTTTTTCATCCCCTTTTTTTAAAGGTGTTTTGTTCTACAGCAGTTACTGAGCTTAATGGAACTGAATGACTTTTCCCCTTCACAATCTGTCAGTCAAAAGCTCAACTCCAGGGCTGTTAAATGAAGTCCTTTCAGAGTCAGACAGAGGAGGAATGTGTCAGTCATCCAACAGACCCTGTTGTGTTTTAATCTGTCAGAGGGGTGATAGGGAGAGCAGCCGGGCTCGGCTGGGGCACATTCCCAGCAGCAGCTAAGAGGCCCTGACAAATCCAGGTGCTGGAGCCAAAAAGTCAACCGCTCATAAACACGGGCGAGGGACGGCGCTCCGAGCCCCCAGACGCTCTGCTTTGCAATCGGCTGTGAGATGTTTGGGCAAGCTTTCAGCAAAGGTATCGTAGTAAGCATTTCTAGCAGAAAGCCAGCCTTTAAGCACAGGATGGATCTGGGTAAGGCATGGCTTTCAAATTAATATAACTCTTAACTAAAACACTGGAGACAGTAATCCTCCGGATAAAATGCATTTAGGTGGACTATGATTCCAAGCCATTTCTGCCGAATTACCTTAATTTTTTGAGTTTCCCCCGTTATATGACATTCCATTAATCTTACCTATTAGGTTAAGACTGATGTGCAATTTGTGCCGGGGCTGAACAGTTGGTCCTATTCACTCAAGCGCCAGTGTTTCACTACACATTATGAGAAGTGCCCAATGTTGCTCTAATGAGAATAATGATCCTCTACTTGCATTTCAAGGGTTTGCTATTTCATCTTTTCTTTTCGGCGAGGGAGTAGATTTAGACAAACAGCTCCTGTTCATATCAGATCTCGTAGGGAATGTGTCTTGCCTGTTTTTACAGAGATGGCAAACTGTGGTTCTGCACACAATGTAGTTCTGTGTTACCGTGGCAGCTGGACTCCTGATGCACTCGAATATGCTGGCTTTCCATCTGTAATGAAGTGGGTTTATACGCCCCGCAGTGCTGCTGCGGTTCCCCTCTAGTTTTGCGTACCCGTGGTCTGATGCCAGGCCCAGCAGAGTCGGCGGAAGGGACCCCCTGCCTGGGAAGGGTGCTGCATGGGAGTAGCACCTCATTTCCCATCCTGTCTGTTCGCTTGTGTGCCGAGTCACGGAAAACCAGTGGCCTCTCACAGCTTGTCATTCGGCGGTTTAAACAGAGTCTATCTTGTCTAAATGCTGCAGCAAAATGCATTCCCTCTGCCTTCTCCCCTACGCCCCAAAGGATTTCCCTTGTATTTACTCAGAGCAATGGAGCTCTGTCTGGTCTGTGGGGCTGTGACCAGCCCTGGGCAGGGACTGTTTTGGAGTTTCAGCTGCTTCTAGAAAACTACCTCTCATGGATGCTGATAACTATGGCTATAGAAAGTGTTGTTGCCATAGAAAACTGCCTGTTCTGGTTATCTAATGGGTTAAACTCTGAAATATAGGGCTTGCTTGGGACAGAGCCCTAAGAACAGCACCTGACTGATACGCTGACGGGAAAGATTTACAGTGTTGGCAGCTTTTACAATAAATTTTCAAGTCAGTGGGTATGTCCTGGGGTAAACAGAGTGGTTTCCTTTCACTGAACTAGAACAACAACCAGAGCTAACAGCCAGCGGGGTACAGAGCCCTGGCAGGGATCTAAAGGTGTGTAAGGAGTCACCTCTGCCTGGTCTTGACTTGTTTCCTTTCACAGTTGAAGGAAAAGATCAGAGAAAGATAAATTTTTAGAAAACTGCCTAGATGCCCCTGTATAATTTATTTGAGAATTACCGTAAGTGGAGAATAACTTGAGTTCATGCTGCAAAGCTGCACAGGACAGTCCCGAAAAGAATGGTGAGGTGAAGTCCTTTGCATTGGGCCACAGAAAGCTGTCTGCATTTGTTTAGATGAACTGGAGTTATGTTCTCTAGGAACCAAGCTGCTTTATAGAGTAACTGAATTTGTAGGGTATTTGCTCTGCCCAGAAAGGAAGACGTTGCAGTGCGGCTGGGATGGCCAACACAAGTCCATCCATACGCAGGGAGGCCATTTCATCCGCAAGGACTCTTGCTCCATCCGTCACTCAGGGCTAAGCTGCGGGCGGAGGGAGGGGTGGGAGGGCATGAGTGAATGGAGTCTGTTGTCATGTAGATTATTTATCCTCTGTGTGGAGGAGTAATTAGGCCCAGAGGGCAGTCCATCACTGTCCTCAGGCTGGATCAGCGGAGACGGACTGGCTCCTCTTCCAGCGATGCTTGGAAAAAAAGCTGTGCCGCACACTGGGCCCCGTGTGGAGCACATGGCGATGGTGCATCTTGATGTGGTCAGAAAGGTCACCGTCCCCACTGAAAGGCAAGAGAAGCCCGAGGAGCACTGGCTGACAAAGGCGGTGGCCTCTTGTCTGCACACGGACAGGAATGTAATTGCTGAACATAAGCTGTCCTTGTTTCACAGAGAAGGATCAGACAGCCCTGTTGGGGTTCAGCTGATCTGAGGAGAGGCTTGGCCCTTTATGCGTATTGAAAACCTCTCTGTAAAGAAAGGTTCCTTTAACAGTGCCTTAGCTGATAGCTGGAACAAAACCCAGCCACGCTGTCCGGGTTGGTCTGCATCATGGGCTGCAAAATGTGGGAAACAGAATTCCTGCACTCTCAGAATGCACTGAGATCTTCCCAGGCTGGTTAGCGTCCTTGGTCTTTTTATTGTTGGGGTTTTTTTGCAGATCCATAACTTAGAATGAACTAAACAGAATTTCCTTTGCATGTAGGTCTGCTATCCTATATTTTTAAGTATTTATGATATGATCGCATGCACACACAGGCAAGCACAATATCATTCCATTCACGGGAATGAATCGGTTTGGATGCCTGTCTATCCTATCTGCATGCTCAGCCATGGAAAATCATCAGGCTCTAGCAGCTTGTCACTCACTCAGCCAAATAAGTTGCAAGCCATATCAACATCTGCTTAAAAGTGGCCGGACTGCCACTGAATTGCAAAGGCTCAAGTCAACCCATATAAATGGAAATTTTTACTGTTGGCATAAAAGCATTTACAAGCTGAGACATATATTATAATGGGAATGAAAATAAACCCTTAAAAAATCTGCACCCCATTTGTTCAGGCTGTGCCTGAATGTTCCCATGCTGAGAAGCGCTTCTTGCCATTTATTAACTGTGACTTTAACTAGAGAGTGAAGCTGTTCGTTCATATAAAGTGCATTCCTGGGTCTCCTCCTGGAGTCTCCTACTGTCATTTTGCTGAAGGGCTGTGTCTCAGTGACACATGTGCCAGCAGTAGCGGCTGCCCGACGTTGCCTGGTCCTTATACATCCGATATTCCCCGCTCCTTGTTACTAACACTGAATGCAAGCCCTAAAACTTCCCTGTGAGTTTCCTGCCTGTTTCAAGAGACACTACGAAATATTTTTAACAGGGTATTACTACTTATTTTTAAATGTTTGTGCACTGAATTTTTCTTGACAAAAACCTGTGAACCTGGACAATCAAATGGTCATAGTCACACACAGACACTTTTAAACACAGTTGGCCCTGTCTTCATGCAGCACAATCTGCAGCTGCACAACCAATTAGTGATGTATGTGTGGGTGGGTACGTTTTAGGGAGAGGTTACTAAAAATTTGTACTTTTATGCCCAGAAGGGTTTGTATGTGTGCGTGCCCCTGCTAACCGCATAGGGGAAAAAGTGCAGGTGTTCCTGTTTGCAAAATAATGCCCACAAAATCAGAGACCAGGTCAAGAGCCTAGTGAACAGGAGATCCTTCCTTCATTAATTTCCTTAAGTTAAGCCCTAAAGTGCTACAAACTTCTTCTGGTTATTGTTAAAGGGGAATGGAAAGTTTCAAAAAATCTCTCTTGTAAAGAAGCTTATATTACCCCTAAAAAGAAATGTGGGCTGGGAGGAGGAAAGACCCTCATCTGTGGTACGGTGATTTCAAGTAGTGAGCTTGGAAGTCCTGCTTTTAATCCAGGCATTTAATTTCAAACAGGTGCTGCTGCCTGTCCTCCTCGGGACCTGGGGGATGAATCCCTGCCGGTGGATTCGGGATCCTGCTTGCTCCAGGGAAGGGGTGTGCGGCTTTTCCTGCTGCTTGCAGGCGGCAGCTCCAGATCCCCCGTGGGCGAAGGAAGAGGTGGGAGCTCTGCGCAATGGTGGGAAGGGGCAGGAGGCCGGGGGCCCAGGGGCCAGGGCTGGGTTTTGGTTTCGGGTAACATGTGGGTTGCAAGCCCCACTGCTGTAGGTAGACGCTTCTCACTTTTGCATGGGAGCCGAAATACTCATCTTTTCTTTTGCTGACGTTTCCCACTTGAAGGTCTTGCAGACCACGAGGTGGCATCTTCTTCTCCCGAGTGATTTACTCTCCCCCCCGACCTGAGGTCCTTCCGGGGGCCTTGAGCTGTGCCTGGACCTACACAGCCATATTCTTTCAAGATGTTTAAGCCTCTTTTCATTAAGTTTGCCCCACTTCTTCCCATGCTGCTCTTGACCCTCGCTGTTGAGTATTATAGCAGGATATTAAACTGGCACCCTCTGTTACACGTTAAGAAAACAGCCGTGAAAACAGAGAGCTTGGCGGACACACCTTCTGCAGCCTCTCGGTGAGGGTATCCTTTGAACACCGGACCCCCTCCCCCTGGCCGAGTACAGTGGGATGCGGCTGCCAGACCCTACAGCACCAGCCCCATCGCCTTCCGCAGGCTGGTGGGTTTCCCTTTGCCTTCGGGATGAGTGACAGCTGTACCTCCGGGGCATCACCCTCCTGAGGGCAGTGGGAACTACGGGGGTGTCCCAGTGCTCTCGGGGTGCCTCTGCAGGGGCCTGGGAGCTGGCCTGGCCCACCAAGGGCTCTTTGTCTGTTCCCGCTCTTTTTTGGGCACAAATAATTATAGGTGCAATTTAAGTGACCTTGGTGTCTAACTACTTGATTTGAAGGCACAATTAAGTACCTCGACATATAAATAGCCTAAATTGGACCTTTCAGTTAATGGTTAGAACAGCAATAGGGGCCAGGTTAGGAAACTTTGACCTCGTACCAATATGAGCTATACTGTACATTTAAACTCCCCAACTGGTTGAAACCTTACACACCCTGGCTTCTAGTCAAACCTCTAAATGTCAGCTTTGCTGACGAGGAGTACATGTCCTCTGGGGACTGTTTATTGTGCAACAAAATGCCCTTCTAGAAGAATTAATATCACCCTGTCTTTTTACCCATTCAGTCAAATGTAGCAAAGCGCGGAAGAAACGCTCCTTTCCCCTGAGCTCGGTGGTGTGGGATCACTTTGGAGGTGCGAGATCACTTTGGAGGTGCGATGCACCCACCCTGCGTTGCTGGGTGCACCATCAGTGCCGGTGGTGCAGCCCAGCGAACCTCCTGGAGATGTGGATGAGCCAGTTCTTGCTCAGGTGGTCCTGTTCACATTTGCAGGATAGTTTGGGTAAGTAACTGTGATCAGGGTGAGTAGCTACGCCAGAGTGTATCATTGCCTGAGTTGCGTGGAAATGCAAAGTCCTCTGCTCCTATAGTACGTCAGACTCTTCCTAGAAAAATCCTTTTTGCAGAGGGCAATAAAGAAAGATCTGAGCTGTTCAATAGCATTTAGAACACGTGAAGAAAGACAACAGTCCTGGATTTTGTTGGATCAAAAAGGGTCCTTCAGCTGTGCCTGTGAAACAAGCGATTTCTTCTACTGGCAAAATCCAAAACGTATTGTGAACCTTTGAACTCAGTAATAATCCACAACAATGCTTCCTGGGAACTGCTGTTATTATGAATTGATGTAGCCATCTGGATACATCTAGCTATTGTTAAACATGATGTTTATATGATGTCATATGTACCTATGCGTCTATGAAGAAAGAAATGCAGTTTTCTGCACCAACGATCTTGTATTTTGAAAGCTAAGCTAGCACAGTAATTTTCCACCCTTTTATGATTAATGTATCCTTCCTTAACCATCCTCCAGCAAAATTGTGAAGTCTTTAAAAAACGTTACATCTGTAGATCACTATCTAATATTTATGAACTTATTTTCTTTCATCCTCTTCCCTGGACCTGGAATCTCCCAGGGGTCCTCAGATCACAGGCTGAAAACCAGTGGGTCGGATATACCTTTTGTACCCCGTGGGACAAACGATGGTGTGAAGCTGTTAATGTTCCTTTTGAAGGGAACATCAGGCTATGCCCCACTCCTTTGCTAGGAGCTGGTGGAGCGCAAGAGTAGGGGCAGCATCTGTTCTGTGTTCCCACTGCAGAGCCCTTTCCTTACAGGAACGCAGAGTCACAGTGATGAAGGACCAGGCAGGACATGGCTCTGTTTTAGGCTTGACGTGGCCAGCTCCATTAATAAACAAAAGTTCAGTAACCATTTTGCAACCAGA
Source organism: Mycteria americana (assembly GCF_035582795.1). Lineage (NCBI taxonomy): Eukaryota > Metazoa > Chordata > Aves > Ciconiiformes > Ciconiidae > Mycteria > Mycteria americana. The sequence goes on along the minus strand of NC_134366.1, from coordinate 37,409,294 downwards.
CGTGACATGGGTTGTGCTTCCTGTTATTTCCATCAGCCCTGAGGGTACCGAGGGGTCAGCAGGGCAATACCTCCATCAGTGGGCTTAAGCCTACAGCAGGTGGTTGCTTTTGTTACTGTACACGCAAAATACTTGAGGCACGTGGACCCTTGACTTGGGCACGCAGGTCACTGGCTAGCAAGACGCAATGCCCAGGCAGGTCTTGACGTCTGCCAGGACTTGGTCAGTGTCTTGGCTTTTCAGAAGAAGGACAGTTTGGGAGCGATCGTGGGCTGGGCGGCACGGCGAGGCAGCCTGCACCGTGATTTTAATTCAACTCCCAACGCGCAGGGGCAGATTTGGCAGCCTCCTCTGCTCCTTGCTGCTCAGTCCATGAAGTCACTCTTCCTTTGCAAAGACCCGTTCTTGCCTCAATAAATAGAGCTTTCCGCTGCCATTGTTTATTTTACTGGGGGGGGTCTCTTCGTGTCACCTTTCCCTTTTTTAATTTCAGCCTCTTATGGACTACATGCTGGTTTGCAAAACCTGCCAATCTGAATGAGTAGCCCAGGGAATACAAGTTCCTATGGGATAAATGCTCTAACCTATGACTCATGGACTAGAATAGTAAAAGTTGATGCATAAAGGGCCCTGGGCACTAGCATACCACTGATGTTTTAAATTTATCTTCTGCAAATGAGAAAGATGTTTTTCTTCAAGACATACAAAAATATACCAGCTCAGTGCAATCTAAACGAAGTTATGTGGGAACACTGCTCTGCACTGTATTGCCAATCTCTTGTGTTTATGTATAATTTTCCATGGGGCATTCCTGTCTGTAAAACTACTCAGAGCGCTTTCCTGTGGACTCCCTTTGACTGGCAGGAATACTAGCAGCCCTAAGTGTCATGTTGTTCATTTTCGCACAGTGTTTTTACAGCTATTCGATAGCATCTGTGAGTCATTTGCCGGCTGAGCCTCGGCTCTTCAGCATGCGTCAGGTAGAGGTCTCGGGCAAGCAGGGAGAAGGAAAGAAGACTTCGGGACCAGGACTGGGCTCTGTGAATAGAGGCGCCCGGCTGGCAGCCGCGGTCCAAGGGGAGAGTGGGTGGTCAGCCGCCTCGCTCTGCCCCCTCTGCATGGTGATTTTGGCCCCAGGAAAGATGTCAAAGAGTTTGGTCCATAAGTTCCTCCAGGGCAAATAAAGTGGAAGGGAACAGTGGATCGTGGAATCCCTAATTCTGCCTTGCCACTCCATGACTTGTTTAGAGAAGTGACTCGTTCCCTGAGGAGAGGGTAGGTGACTTCTCTCCCAGAGCAAAGTGGAGCAAGGACTAATGCTGTCAGCTGCACGTAGGTATCTGGTCTATTCCTGAGCGACAGGGGCCTTTCCTGCCCTTTACTGGGAGGTAAGCCTCACCTGTGTCTGCAGACTTGCACATCACTTTGCACAGATATATTTCTAAGGCTTGCATATTGTGTAAGACCAGCACAGGAGGATCTGCTAGGAAGGCAGTGCTTTTCAAAGCCATCCCACTCATTTCTGTGCCCCAGCTCAAATATTCAGCATTTATTTCCTGAAATACGTGGCACGACTGAAGGTCCTAGCCGTACTTCTGAGGAAAAGGCTGCCCTTGGCTCTAGGCAAGATCCAGCTTGTGTTTCCTGGCAGTGAGGTGCTGCAGAGGAAGGGAGAGGGGAAGGGGGTTTAGCAGTTAAACGCGGAGCTGATCGAAGCAGGAGCATGCAGCCTGCCTGTGGGGCAGAAACCCCTTGCAGATGTTGGGGTGGAGCATAGCAGGGTGAGCCAAGGCAGGGAGGACCTGAACATGAGATGCTCCTGCCCGGAGCTGGCAGCCAGGGCTGCAGCCCTGCCTTGGCAGCTGCCAGCAGCAGAGAGCCCCTGGGCTTGTCACCCTCTAATTGCAAAACCGAATTAAAACTGGTGACTTTTAATAGTGAAGAAAGAGACTGCAGTCTTTTTATTTCCTTTCTGTTCTCTGACCCTCCATGTTTTTTATGCTGCAGGAAAAAGGAAGGGAAAGGGGCTATTTGCATCTAGTCACAAGGGAGAGAGTGCATCTAGATATTTCACGTGTGATTTAAAGTGAAATGAGGAAAAAGCAGAAAAGTGCAACACTGTGCAATGCTAGGCATCAATGTTCCTGTAGAAAGGGTGACAAAAAGCACATTTTTTCCAGAGTTATTTGCATCTAATCCTTGGACAAAATTGCTCTGCATGACTCACTCATTCTTCTGTTTTCCTTGTCATACTGAGTCCAATGTTATATGGGCTTCTGAGAATAACCCTTCTATAGATTTTGGGCAATATATAGAAAGGCCAAAGAGGTGAAATAGAATAAAAGGAATTTATAAAAAGGCACGGACTACAGAAAATGTTTTAAGACAGTGGAGAACCTCCAGATCATCAAAAATATTTAAAAAATTTCCTAAAGGCCAATGTCTGCTTCTCAGCCACTCTTTCTTGTCAGATTTCAGCTGCACCAAAAATAAAATGACAGCCCAGGTTGGTTTTGGACCCAGTTTACAGAATTGATATCTGTGGCAGATGCAGAACTGAATGTTGAAAGTGAAAACAACTTAGATCTGAAGTTCCCATTTTCACCATCTGTACTTGTAAGATTAACTGAACTGTTTTGATTTTGCACTCAAATGCGCTAGAAAAATACTGGTCACTTTTCATGTTTAAGACCACAGCTGATGTGAATCCTGGATTGGTCTTGAAGCTGAAAAAGAGCAAAAGGAAATGATGAAACATTCTTATCTTCTCAATTATTCATTCACTGTTTTTTCCCCTTCATTTTCACTCCAGGGATAGTAATGAGTTTTACGAATGTAGGGTGTCAGCTATAGGCTTTTCTGTTGAAACCTCTAAATTTATGGCTCCTCTGGGCATTACAGACACAGATAATGCATAATTTACAAACAGACTCGAAACTTTCATCTTCCTTTTCCCACTCCTTTTCAGAGCTTTTTGTTCATGGAGTGATTTGTTTTGCTGTAGTGGAAACCATATGCTCTTCTAAATCTCAGCGGAGTGTAGAAATTCTGCAGCGTTGCCAGATGTTGCCAAAGAAACTTCACCTGACATAGAATTACATGGACTTTTCTTCTTCAGACAAAACCGTCTTTCTAAGGGGACATTTTTTCCTGCTGCTTGATAGTGGGTGAGATGAGACCAAATCACAGCCAGCTGGTGTAGGTGCAGTCTTGACATCAAACTCCCGAGGTCTGTGCCCTGTTGCCGGTGGGGCAAGAGCTGGAAGGTTTAGTGAGCCACCTCTCAAGAAGATGGGTCAATAGCTCTTAAATGGGAATCTCTCTTCTGGCATTGACTCTACTTTGTCACTAAGAAACATATGACTTACCATATTGGATAAAACCAGTCTAGTTCAGAGTCGGTGTGACCACGGCCACACACTCGTGTGCTGCAGAGAAGGGTGGAAGAAACATCACAGTTGAGCAGATAAACCAAGAGTTACTGTGGCTGAGCTTCTCTCTGTTACTTGGCAGTTAGCGTGTGACTTGAACTAAAAGGCTTTATGTTCTCCCTAAAAACGTGTCTGTAACAGATGATAAAACATTTTATGCTCTTTTTATTATAAAAATTCCCTCATTCTTGTGTGCGTCTCCATGACTGCTTTTCCTTGTGGCAGCAAATCAGAGGGTTTAGGTGCTCTCGGTGCGAGAGCAGGGGATGAACTCTTCCCTTCACTGAAAAGTGCGGAGTAGTGAGGACAGCCTCCAAACCTAGAGATGCTGAAGGGAGACTGGCAGAGCAGAACTGCACAAAGAAGTGTGGATCCTTATTCAGCCAATTTATTCCTAAAGAGAGTAGGGCTTGTGTTTCCTAGGTACCTTTGTGGACTCCTTAGCTGCAGGCTGTGGATCCCCAGAAGTCTGCTAAAAGCCAGCGGTTTGGTAAATACTTCAGTGACTGCCATTTAGGCTACGCCTACAGTGAGGTGTCAGTAATCCGAGAATCTTGTTAACAACATGGTTTTGCCTCCTCTCCCCAGTGTGATTAAAACATTATTTTATCGCAGGGTTTAGCTGGGAGCTGTGTCTCAAACATTTGTGTGACTATATGGGGAGCTGTGAATGTCCCAGCTGCATTACCAATGGAGTCATGCTTGCCTACACCATCTCTGGGACAGCCTGGGAGGCTGAGACCTGGGCATGGCTCTTGTCATGGGGTTAAGGATGTCCCCCTCTGCCTCCCACTGATGGCTCATAGCCAGGTTGTAAGACTGTCTGGTGAATCCTCAGTCTGCTTTAAACCTGACCCCAAGGCCATACTTGCTCCATTTTAGTGACCCTGGCTGCATGGTTGGAACACTGGTGCTGTGGCTCGTACTCCCACCTGAGTACCTGAATCTGCTATGACTGGGTCCCTCAGGTTTATACCATGTCTTAAATATTATCACTCCCAGCCCATGTGGTCATACTGCCTACAGTTAGCTCCCTCAGGGAACAGATGACACTAGACAGGGAAAACACGTGCAGATTTTGTTCACTACTCAAATATGTCATGGATCCTTCTCAAGATATTTGAGAGAAACAGAACAGGAAACTTCCTCTGGGGCATCACCAGCCTCCTTGTGCAGCCTTTCCCTTCATTTCCCAGGTACTGACAGGTAACTCCATTCCAGATAAACTGCTGTAAATGACTGAAGACTTTTTTTTGCCCCAGCCCTTCAGTATGTCCAGGCAGATTCCCACTGGTGTCTTTGTTCAGTCTTCCTTACTCTTCTCCTGCTCCACACGCTCCTCACGCCTCCTTGCAAACAAAATGCTTCTCCTGGGTTTTAGGTAGCCCATTGACCCAAGCAGCATCCACTTCAGCATTTTCCACTGGGATTCACCAGATGGCTGTGCTTGCTGGTCTGCAGACGTGGGTCTTGGTGGCAGAGCCTCATGCTTTCATAGCAACAGCTCTCAGCTCCACGTTGACTGGTATTGACTGTCAAAACTGACAAAATTTTGCTTTTCTATGAATTTCATTGATACATATCTACCTGTTGAATCCCATTTGCTGTACTGGAGAACCCCTTACTGTATATGATGGTGTGATGGACTGTGATTTGGTTCACTCTGTGGTTTGATTTGTTCTGCTGTATTGTGTTACACGTCGTTCAAAGCCCAAGGCTTCCAGCATAAGTGAAATGCAGTGTTCAACAATATGCTGTGAGGTTAAATGGAACGGTTTAAGTGCATACAATCACACATTATAAATAGAACCCTCAACGTTATAGAAAAATATCATTAATATGGAAGTTGTGTCTTTTTTTACTGTAATACCTAGTTCACATAAGGAATCCTTCTGACGCATAGGATTGTTAGTTATTTTTTTAACTTAAAAACAGGATAAAGTTTGATAGCTTTATTCAGCAGGGCATTGTGGAAATACAGCAAATCAGCACAAATACATGGCCTGTCACAGTCATTCTTGTATAAAATATGACCCACGGTTTTGAAACATATGGTTACAAAATTTTTAATTTAAGTGGCATCTTCTTTAGTCAGCAGAATGAGGTCTGGCTTGCCTGTGGGAAGTGGAGTCAGCACCTTCACCTGCTGAAGTGAAAAGGCTCCCCCAGTGACCGGTGTTGGTTTCCACTGCTGGTGTATGGCTGAACAAAATTTGAACCTTTGCACATGATGCACGCAGGAAAAACCCAAGAACCTTTCCATTCATTATCTGTAAGCTGCGAGAAATGCAGCTTACCACATACCTTGCGGTCACACACCCCGTGGTCCCACTGCCTGAACCCCCTGTGTGGATAACCAGCTGCACCCCCATACTGGAAGCACTAAACTTTCCCACTAATACTTGCTTTCAATTTTGCCTCTCAGCCACGATAGGGAGAGCTCCATACGGTTCCATCTTGCCAAATATCTCTCTCTCTTTCTATTTTGTCACAGCCTATTTTACTGATGCATTGGATAGATTTTAAAGCCTCCCTTGGTCCTAGAAAGGAAATAATAATTAGCATCTACTCTCACAATAGGGAACTATCATCTCTTCTGGAGGAGAGGAATAGGACTTGTCCTCCCACTCCTGACAGCTGCTGCTGGGAGACATTTCTGGGCTGTCAGAGCCTCTTTATGAGCAGATTCCTTTGTAAGTCTTCATTGCCCAGACCAATAGGTCTACACTTGGCATCTGCTTTTCCCTGTGATGATTTTTTTTTCACCTTTGTCAGTGTTTTACCTACCTAATCCATTCTCTACTGCCTCTCTCTTCTGGTCATTCTTTTTTTCTACTTTTACTTGGTCTTTATTCGATGATGAAAGCGATTTTGGGGCAAATGAAATGTAAATCCAATCTAGATTTTGTGTCGAGCTTTCCTGGAGTTTTGGCAAAGGGTCAGTTTTCTTTGGACTGGGTAGAAAGAGTTAACCAAAGGAGGAAAATTGGATGGACACTGAAAAGACAGATATTTCACTGTAGAGATCTCATTGCAGAGCAGTGTTTGTAAATGTGAGGAGAAATGTATCTATAAAGAGTTCGCCCAGGCTTTCTCAGCACACTGAAATGGAGTCATCTGACTTTGTTTAAAGTTTTTTGATCCAAAGAGCAGGAGAACATTTCACTCATAAAGAGTATCTACAACTGTGTTTGAACCTTTGACACGGGAAACTGAGGAAATTAAACCAGCTGCTACCAGTTTCTCCGGAGCCAGAAAGATGTAAAGCTTACAGAAAAACAAAATGGTCTTTTTTTCCTCATATTGTCATTTTCTAAAAGTAAAAAAAGCAGCAGCTATTTTTGGAAGGGGGAAAATATCTGTGTTTGCATTTCTGTCTGTAATACAATGTGTGGCTGATAAGAGGCTTATGTTTTAAGTTGTTATCGTAGGGAATGTGATGACTTCTGAAGTCGGAGCAGGGCTGGAATGAGGCTGGATCCTTCTGCTGCCTTTGTCCTGTCCTGAGCTGTGCCCCACCAGTGAATTGCACAGTATCTTAAAATGACCTTTCATTCAGGCTGTGTGGAGGTACTTTTAGTCAACTGGTAGGAGCAAGTGACCCCCGACCTCCTGATATTCGCTGTGTGCACGGAGGCATTTTCTGCTGCTGATGGGTGGTCCCGGTGGACAGTGGCCACAGATGTCTGCTCCTGATAAATCCAGAGTTCAGCTAATGGGAGGGGACCTGTCACTGGCTTCACTGGAGGGTGAAATATGGAAGCGCTAGGCAAGTGTTTCTGCTGGCTTTTAGGCTTCATCACTGGCTGTGAAGACTGAAAACCCTTGACGGTGCCTTGGGCTGCTTCAGGATAGGTTTCAGTGCCCCCCCTAAGTCCTTCCACAGCTGTTCTGCTCTTGTGCTGGGGACCCAGCTGCGCTGCGTGCGAACGGCTCTGAGCTCCCTTCGCCCTGATAGCTGAGAAGTAGAGTCAGTTGCTGGGCACATGATTTTCCTCTTTGTTCTGGAAGTTGCTTTGTGCATCTGGCAGGAAGCAAACTTGACAGTGTCCACCCCATAGTGAGTTAGCCTGGTTAGTAATTAGGACTTTCTTGCCCTGGAAACCTTCAGCCGAGAGCCCATTCTCAGAGGAAGTTCTGCTTCTTTGGTCATAGCAGCTTTTTGGAGTGGTTAGCCAAACCCACTATCGTCGCTGGCTGGGGCAGCTTATTCAACTTCACCCATCTCTCTTGCCCATCCTCTTCTCCTTGCTCACCTCCTTTCTTCTGGTGCCAGCAATTTCTAGAAACTATTGTATGCTGCTCAGTGGCAATAAATATTAATAAAGGTATATCACTTTACTGCTGGAATAGTGGGAGAAGAGGTGAACGACATATATTTTACTTCTTCAGAGGCCTGGCTCCCTTTGGCATGCCTTTTCCTCCCAGAATAATTGCCAAATTATACTCTAGTTCCCTTTCCCAGATGAACTACATCCTCACATCTGTCTGGCTCTGCTCCAAGCTGCTCCAAGTCAGTAGGAGCTGGGAGAAAAGTTTAACATGCAAATTGAAAATGTCAAATTTTGGCTTTATTTATTGCTAGTTTTGTAGAAAGAAGGAAGTAGAAAGACTTTCTGTCAGAACAGCTCACTGTTATTGTTTCGCTTTGAGTAAATGAACCTCTGAATTGCAGTAAAGGGAGTGTCTGGGAGGCTAACAGAGACCGAAAGGGCAGTGCCATAGGAGCAATCTTAGTTGTGCTGGACGAGCGCGGTGCTGGGAAGTGTGCGGCGTTGGGAGTTTACATTTAAACAGTTGAACTTTTTGGACACTGGAAACCAGTGGAGAAAAGACAACTGCAGAATGGGTGTATTGTTACACTGGGCAGGTGTGGTAGATTTCTGAGCCCAGTGCTGAGACCTTTCCATATGAGTGCTATATACTGCACTGACCCAGTATTTCACTCTTTAATTACATCATTTCTGTTTGAAAGACACAATTCCGTGATCACACATTCCATTAAAACTGAGAACATTTGCTTATGCAAATTTAACACATCCTTTAGGAAACACAATTTCCATGAAGGGCTTTTGGGGTGCCTGAGGTGCTCTGCTGAGAATGCAACACATTTTAATGACACAGAACAAGAGTATTTTATATAGGTGATGTTTTGATCTGGGACAAACCAGCAGATGACCAGAAATGCTTGGCTAAAGTTAAGTAATAAATATTAGTAATTCTGTATCGGAGAATAATGTATCAGGAAGAGAAACTAACCCAACAAAGTGTGTGAGCAGCTCATGGTAGGACCAACGTTGTCACCAGTATTCATGCTCCCTTGGTGAAGAAAGGGATTGATATGAAGGCTCCTAGCGATGGGAAAGTTGTTCATGTGTGAGCACTGGTGTGCAAAGATGTCCAAAGAACATGAGAGACAGACATTAGCTGAATTTGAGAAATGGAGGAGATAATGAGAAGATCCAGAGTTGAGGTACAATACTGGTAAATATGAAGCAGCTGCTCCCACTGTGTGTATTTGTTCAGTTTTCTTCTGGCTGTGTTGTAAACCTGGAGACGAGCAACTTTTCTGACACAGCAGTAAAGATAAAAATGCCACCTGCCACCTAAAATTGAGTGTTAATACACAGACAGAGAATAAGGCCATGGGCTTAGCTTGGCGGCGTAAAGAAGTTCATTTCCTTATTTATGGAAGCTGAAATGTTGTCTGAAATGGGCCATAAATCACTTGCTACCATTGCCAAATTGGGTCTGTCCCGCACTCTGCCTAGAACAGAGATGATTTTCAACTGCAGAGATGCGATTTGTATATCTAAGGCAAACCTGATGGAGAGGTGTTAATAGCAGGCACGTACTGGAGCATTTGATGAAAGTCCCCCAGTATGTGCCACTTAAAAAATACCCTACAGTTTTAATTGAGATATGGATTGTGATGATTGTGATGACACTAATACCTGTGATGATTCCATGATGAAAACCTGTATGAAGTCATTACCACAAGAACAGTATTCTCCTAGCTTCCCTCACCCATTCAGAGAAGCAGCTCCTCGTAATAAAGGGGATTTTCTCTAAGACAGCAGCAAAGTGATTCATAAGGAATTGAAGAAGATTTGTTGAAAAAGATAGATGAAGGTTACTTAGGGATGGAACAAGAGATGGGCTAGAGATTCCCAGTGAATAATGATACTGAGAAAGTTGTCTAGGCTTGTTGCATATGTCAAAAATACAGACCACACTGATCGGAATAGTATATTGGTGTTCCAGGGAAAAATAAGCACTTTGCTATCCATAGCTACTTACTGGACTTGTGAAAATTATTTGAAAAAGTCATAAAATAAAGGCAGTTTTGCAAAACTGAATATATTTGGGCAAAATTTCTTTTTAATTGAAACTTTAACAAGACATTCTATTATGTTTTTAGCGTCTTTCATATTTTGCCCAGTTTTTTTTTTTCCTTCTTGACTTTTCATGTGTTGAATTAAAGCGGAGACTGCTTTTAAAGATTGCTTAAGAACATCTAACTTTAAAAATAAGTTCAAACAACATCATTGATACAGATGGGACTAGAAAAACAGATTACACTATGGTTGTTGATACTGGTCTTTTAGTTAAAGTGGATCCCCTAGTTACAGAGTAGTTCCTGGAAAGCCTCTATGGGGCAAGGTCTATTGAGTTAATCACTGCACTTAACTAAATCTGGATTTGAAATAACTGGGGAAGAGTATAATTCTATATTTCTATGCCTGAATCTCAAGTTCTTACGGAAGTAGTGTGAGTGAAATCAATGAGACTATTCATATGGATAAGCCTTAATCATGTGAGTAATGAGAAAGGGTTGAAGGGTCATTCTTAAAGTTGCTAAGAAACTTTGCAGCTGCTTCATATGGCCCAACTATCATTATATTTCCCCAGTTACTGCTTCTAATGCAGTAGTGATTAATTAAACTAGGGTGATATTGACCCCATGCCGGTTTGTTCCCCGTTCAAGCCCCCTCTAAATGGTGTCTCGAGGACTGAAGTGGGTGTGAGAGGTGTGCAGGCCAAAGCCTACAGCAGTCCCCCTGCATGAGGTGCATTCCACCCTGCCCCGGTTTCAGATTTCCTTTCTCAAGAAAATTGTCTTGGCGCCCGAAATGGAGTTTCCAGTCCCCATCCCCCTCTTGACATCCCTGTCTGAGCATATCAGTTATCGTCTCACGCGATGGCACACGGAGTGTAGGAGAAGTATTTATAGCTAGCCATGGCTATCAGGAGAGATTTGCAGTGCTATCTTCAGTTGTTCCACATACGTCTATATTAATTACTTCCTTTCCCTGCAAAAGTAAGTCTACGTCTTCCAAAATAGCAGCAGCCTTGAGGCCAAATATTCTCCCAGGTGTTTTCTTCCCTCAGCATCTACAGCCAGCAGGATGTTGTTTCTGCCGCCTCTGACTGCCCAGGGACTGTCCCTACTTATCTGTGATACCATTACCAGAAATCTCCATTAACCTTGACGCTGAATGATCCGGCAGCCCGTTGCTTCACTTCTGAATTTGCCTTCTGAAGGGACAGTAATGGCCATATCAAAACCATCTGCTTTTCTCGTATTGAGGAGCAGAGCATACTGTATGGTTTGCATTAATGGTAGGTTTTTCAGCAGCATAGGAAAATATTTCCAAGCCTCTAATTTTTTGATTTACTGTTATCCTTGCTTCTTACATGGCTGCAGCGCCACGTAAGAAGAACTTTTTTCTATTTCTTCACCCTTTCAGGAAGAAACTGACTGTTGGTCACTTTTCTTGACTATTTCCCTGCCCTGAGATATGTTTGTTTATTTTTGATACATTACTGTCTTTGATCACACCTTAAGAAGATTCTTAAGAGAAATGAGACACTTTATTTTTGGAGTTTCACACTTTCTTTTGAAGAATGTGGCCATTTCTGGAGACCCAGTACATAGTACTGTCCTGCATCAAGGCGTTTGAGTTCTTACATGTCTTCACTCATCCACTTTACAGGCAGATTTTTGCTCCAACTGATGTGTTCAGTTAATGTGAGCTTGTACCTGCAAAAGTAAATGGGCTATCTGAAGAAACAAGGTATTAAGCAAAACCTAAGACAGTATGATGGAAAAGAGGTGGTTCTCTAGTCCGGCTAAACTATAGGAGGTTATGAGTAAGAAAATTGATGAGAAACTAGTTTGAAAAGAAAAAAAGCGGGCATCAGAAAAGACAGGACTGAATCTAGAAGTAAAAAACAGGTGACAGCTTTCCTCATCTGTCCCCTTGTCAGTGATCCATTGCATGATAGAGCACTTTCCCAGACAATACCAGCATTGTTTGAAAGCAAAACCCAGGCTAAGGAGAGCAGATTCAGAGATCATTGGTTTTATGGTGCAAGGTGGGAAAATGTCAACTCCAGGCTCTTCACATGCAAAACAATTTTCCTATACTTCTGGCTAGATTTATTCAGCTCAATGACTTGTCAAAACAGGCACTAGTTAATTCTCCTGTAATAAATATAACACATCAGAAAATATAAGCTTATTCCAAGCCTTGCCTGCTTCATGGAGCCGGGTGGATTCTGGATCCTTCTCCACTTCTGAGTTTGTCAGCAAAGGTGTTGACCACTTCTTCATGTGTGGAGGAGGCTAACACCCATTACATGCCTCGTTCTACCTCCCGCTTCAGGAAAGCACTTCACAAAATGTTCGGCTTTAATTGGGTACTCACATCGTATTCACTTAAGCACGTTCTGATATGCTTTCTGAAATTATGAATGCTTTCCTGAAACAAGGTCTGGGAGCACATAAGTCCTGCCTTGGACCACAAACGCCAGGTTGAACAGAGCAGGTTAAAATTATCATAGTTTGCCATTTTGAAAAAATTTCAACAGAAAAGGGGTATTATTTTTGCCACTGCAATTTAACTTAGTTACCTCCCTCAGTGAGAAAAGGTGAAATAGGCTTTAGGCCATTGTGGTAAACTTAGGAGAGCTAAGCTCAAGTACCTTGTTTGGCGTCTCCCCGTTTGATTTGGGAGAGGTCAAGCTCAGTAAGTGTGCATGTCGGAGCTCCCTAAGCAAATTGTCACTGAGCTAATGTGGTATGCCAGCGAAGTTAGCGTAAGCTAAGAAGCCAGACAAATCAGTCAGGCTCTCATTTATCTTTCTTCCACAAAGTGATGGTGTTCACCTGCACATTTGTTGGCTTGTCTTTTTGCAAGCAAGATTTTTGTGTCTGGGGTGGAAGAGGGAGTTATGGGTGCTGGTGTATAGTGTCTCTGTTTATACAGAGCTCTTTACTTGATTTTTTCTCTTCAGTGTGCTTCCTGGTGTTTTTTTTTAATTTTAATTTTAATTTTAATTTTAATTTTAATTTTAATTTTAATTTTAATTTTAATTTTAATTTTAATTTTTATTTTTATTTTTATTTTTATTTTTTATTTTCAACATATTTCCTTGTTATCAATGCAGTGTGATTTGGCAGAAAACCAGTCCAGAATGTGTTACTAAAGAAAACAGCTGTTCAATGCACAGAAGTGTATGGTAAGACTCTTGAAGTCATGTGGGACTGGTCATTGGATCATTTGGGCATTAAAACAGAAGAAAAGGAAAAAGGACAATGATAATAAGCATTCTTATCACAGGTAGTTAATGTACACTTCCCTGGACAACTTGCTATCCCTTTACCAATGAAAATACTCATGTCAGAAAAAAAAGAAAAAGGAAGCCCAAGAAATGGTGTGGAAAATTCCCACACTTGATTCTCGTTCAGAAGAAGACAGACCTCTGCCAGCATGCCCAGGGAAAACATTATTTCCAACTCCAGATGAGTCATTTCTTACCCAAATCTGCACTTAGTCTTTCTTTGCTGCTCCTTGACATGCTTTTCTTTTGCATTTTTCATGAACAACTGTCTATCAAGCCAGCATTGCACTCAACAAGTTAACTGTTTCCAACAAAGAAAGAGGGAAACAAGAAAACTTCCCTTCATGGGAAAGAGCTTTTTAAAGAAAGGCCCATCCCACTGGCATAAATCAACAAAAAGCAAGTGTATTCATTTAACCATCCAGAAAGTCCTAATATGTCATCATGTCATGTACAGCATTCGTTTGCTTTAATAGCATTATCCTTTTTCTCTTTTTAGAAAAGAGATCATTTCAGTGAGCTTGTAAAGTACAATATACTGTATTAGAGGTTTCATTATTCACAGGAACCAAAAGAAAAAAGAAAGATCTTTCCACACATGATTAATACTTCAGCTGAATACCACGTGCTGGATGTGGGCCATCCATCAGCAATTTAACATCTGTAATCTGGCCACGGTGAGTCACTGTTAACATCATGAACGAATCATGGATGCTCTGTGGTCTTAACATGGTTTATGGGCCTTGTATGAATTGAACGTGTGTTCAGCCGGGGGATGAAATGGGGATGGTCTAAATTAGAGGCAAAGGAAGTTATGAAAAGGAGCCTTGCCACTTATTTATTTATTAAGTAGACATATCTGAGGACTGTTTGTGAAAGTCTGGCTTTCAGCCCTTCCCTAACAGGGAAAGGTTAGAGGATGGGAACCAGTGGGATTTAACAGAAAATCAGCAATAAAAAATAATAAAACAAAGGGAGGTGATAAAATCCAACACACAGACACATGCTTTAACCTGTCAAGGCATGCACAGTGTTTGATGGTACGTGTGGTTTTATTTAGTCCCAGCTAGTGCCGTGAGCTGCGGGTGTCTGCACACCAGTATGGCGGGCAGGGGGTGGGCTCACCCCCCCCAGCATCTCCCTCCCCGAGAACAGACGACCTCTTTGCACTGTGCTTGCTCAGCGCAGTGGCTCTGCCAGCTTTAACTTGAACAGGGACTTAATAAGTGACTGAGAGGCAGAAGAAGCTGCCCAGGGAATAACCTGACGAGACTTATCTCCCGCGTAGGCTGATGTTCATCTCTAGCTGCACTCGTTAATTTGTCAGCAGGGAAACTGCTCCCCTACCTAGACAAATTTCCCTGTGCCATGATCCCTTCATTCTGGGCATGCTGACGGCAAGTGGCATGTCTCTGTGCTGACTCAGGTCCTGCTGCTACCCTTGCCTTCTGCCCCGGCCCCGGACACCACCAGAGGTGCTCATGCCAGCAGTCCCCTGGTTTGTGCCCGAGGACCTCTGCGACAACCTGCGCAGGGAGAGCCCTCCCCCCGGGGTACTCTGCCTCCCTGGGTCTGACAGAGGCAGAATTTGTTGACTGTCAAGGAGCATTGTAGAGTTCAGCTGGTCATTCAGGCATTTCTGAAGAGGAAGGTGAATTTGGGAGAGTCGTCTTCTTTCTTTGGTGGCTTGGGGAGTGTTACTGTGACTACTGTCAGCTTAGATGTATTCTGTAATACATGCTTAAAGATACTGATCGCTCCTGCAACTTGATTATATGATAGTTGCACTGGCGATGCAAATAAACAAAGAAATCGGGGCACGCTGGTGCTGTTTGGAGCTTCAGAGCTGTATAATTAATAATTTTCAGTCTTTTCCATTCATGAAGAATAACTCTGGTCCAATCCAGACTCCTGCTAACGTTTTGTCTCTGCCTTCACAGAAAAGCAGCGCAATAGCTCCGTCAGGGTAAACCAGTCAGGATCACTTTCTAAAAGTTTAGTTGAATGGCAGGTTCTTGAGGGGAACATGAACAACTTTTGTAAATTGCCTTCAAAAGTAGCACAGGATCTTTCAGTCAGTTTTAAAAGAACTGTTTACTGTTGCATATGGCAGTTATTATTTGGAATAATAAACCCACCAAGAATCTGAACATGCATGGGCCAACAGATGGGTCATCTTGCTTAGCAATTTAAGCAAGTCATTTATTTCAGTCACTAGGACAAAGCACATGAAGATTACTAATTCCCTTCCAAGACACATGCAACAAACTGCCACAGCTTTCTGAATCTTGCAGCCATTATGGAAATGTAGATCTGCTCTTTGGGATTTGGGACCATTTTTGCTTGCTTGCAGCAATTTGTTTCATATTTCTTACCAAAACCCATCATTTTCTGATTCAAATCAAGAGAAGGTAAGAAATGAATGACTATAAAGTTATATTGCAGTGTAAGGTCACCAGTATTTAGGCAGTGTTATACAAAAGCTGAGCAATAAACAACAAAAACAGAGAAGCACTTAGACTATTTTTAGTAATAATTATGCATCTTATCTTCCTCTGGAATGATTAGAGCATCATCCAGGAATAACATGTAGATATATATTTCAGTTTCAACAAAACAGAATTTTCTACCTTATGGTTTGCCAACTGCATTAGCTACTGAGGTCTCCTCTTCCTCGTCTTTGAAAGTAGATGTTCAGCTCCCAAAAGCCGCTGAAGTCACGACTCTGAGAATTTGAAGTTTGCCATCATCCCAGCGGAGCAGGCTGTGCAGGCAGCACAAGGACCTTGGTACCATTGCACCAACGTGTTTCTGCTCTGACTTAGGGCTATTGTCATCAGGGTGATTCAAGGTCCATGGAGTGTCCCAGAGCGTCTGCTGTGACTGATGGGAAGGTACAGGGCATCTCACCAGTGAGGATGGCTTGTGTAATATTTGCTCACTGGTCCAATATGAAAATTTGCTGTCAGCTACCCTGGAGCTCTAGTTGAGGAGTGCAGCATCACTGTTAGAGAACCAAGTGTTACCCCAAGCAGTGGTCCCCCCAGGGTGGACAGCCTTGTTTCAGTGGCCAAGGTTTGCTGGTATGCATGAATTCTGCAAGAGAAACAGAGCTGCTTTGGGTAGAAACTGGCTTTGCAAAAAAACCCCACCCCATGGAGCTTCATGGTGTTAGCATGCCTGATGGTTTGCAGCTGTGAAACAATGCAACTGGAGGCGATTGCGAAACAACGTGAGTGGTTTTGACACCCCATGCCAGAGCTGCTGCACGCCAGTTCCATGAAAGTTTCCCACAGGTCTCTTCACTGCGTGTCACTGATGGCAATATCATGTGGTTGCACTGATCTAGGTCATGCTCAGCCCCGTGATCGATAAGGTAAGAAAAGTTAGAGGAGCCTGGTGGGCTGCGGTAGCAGCTGAGGCATCGGTGGGTCCTTAAATTGCTATGCAGTGAGCACGGTGGGTCCCCATGCAGCGGCGGAACTGCCATGACGCTCTTCGTGAGCCCTCTCAGCCCGTGGCAAATGCAGTCAGATACATTTATCTAAACTGGAGTTCATTTAAACCCCCTCTCAGCCAACAAGGAGCTCATTAAACCTATGTAACTCGATTGTGTGCCTGAGTTTTAAGAAATAGCAAGCTTTTCTAAATACATAGCATGTTTACCTAAACCTCTGCAGTATGATCAATGTTGTCATATAAAATTTAGCTACTGATATTTAATTTTGAGCCATAAACATTGAATGAATTATTAAAATGAATTCTAAAGTTGCAATATTTACTCATTAGCCAATACCCTGTGTGAGCAGAAATAAAACTTGTCACCAGTAGGTTGTCCTAGGGATTTAAAAAATTGTGAGGGAGTTGTGAAGAGAAGATCCTTCCTCTGCTAGGAAATCTGTGGCTGGTTTTGAGAAAAGCTTACGGAGCGCTAAATGGCCTTATGAAGCAGTAAGTATGCTCCAAAGACAGAAAGGGAGAAAAATTTTAGCCATTAGAAAACCAAAATAACAACATGCATGTCCCAATGCATACTGGTTGCGATGACTCGTTCTTGTCAGAAAAAAAAATGGTTGCCAACCTCTTAAAAATAAAAATATTTTATTTTGACGTTTTCAAAATGAATTTTTTTGGATGTATAATTTCACACTAATTGTTTCATCAAGAAACAATTGAATGGAAAAAGCTTGGAGACAGCCTTATTTTTTGGCGAAAACCAGAATGAATTTGTTTGTTTTTCTTTCACCAAGAATGATGAAACATGACTGGTTTTGGACTGATCTGAGACCCTTTCCCTCTGAAATTCTGCTGTTCTTGTCTTCCTCTCTGCCGAGTCCTGCGGCAGACCTGAGCCTTTCGCTGGGCACCTGAACTCCGTTCTCTGCTCTGTGTCCCCAACCCGACCACGTTCCTTGGGCAAATGTCACCAGGATCAGAGGGCAGTGGGGACTGGCACTAGCCTCTGCGACCTGACCAAGGCCCTTCGCAACCAAAATGGAAATTCCTGTTGGGAGCCAGCTGGTTTTGGACGCGTTAGTGGTTTAGCCCTACTTTCCCTTTTATCTCTATTATTTCAGCCACGCCGCTGTGGATTCTAAACTCTTTGGTTACAGCACACAGCGCATTGTCCTGCCCGTTCTCTTCAGAGCCTGCTAATGCTTTCAGTCCACTCGGAGAGCAAAGTCTTAATGAATTTAGAAAAGAAAAAGTTCCAGATGTTTAGCAAACTATCAAAATACACTGGCTATTATTTTTGTGAGAAACTTTTCACAACCTGATAAAAGCCTATTTTCTTAGCAAACAGATTATATGTCAGCCAGAGATGTGAAACCTTACTAGCAAAGAACCGTATGCCAGTTTGGGAGAGAAAAAAACCCAATCTCCAAGTGTCACTACGTGCTTTCTAATTGTCTCTCAAAAAAATTTCAATATCTAAGAAGAAAATTAAAATAAAGTGTGTTAAAAAAAAAAGATAAAGGCAAAACAAAAGTCCAAATGTAAGATCTAACATATTGACACAGGTTTTCAGTTACCCTTTTTTTCCTTTAGACAGAACAATATGAAATTCACAAACTGCAGGTTTTTTTTCAAGCTTACCCTGAGTGAATCTTTACAGGGAGTGGATGAACTGGGCTTCATTTACTGAAGTGGTGAGCATGAATCCCATTAGGGGACCAAAACTCAGAGTTATGGTAGTACATTTCCTGCATCTTGTATCATAAATGTTGAAAGGCTGGTAAATGGACTCAGCAAAAAAACTCTCTGAGTGAAGATCTTGCGTCGTGACAGACAGAAAGAATTTAATAGGAACAATGCCTGATAAAGTACTTTTCATCAGCAAAGCTCAGAGTGTTTTACGGAGAAGATATCAGGTACCTTGTTTTACAGGTGGGGAAATGGAGGTGTTAGTGGCTTCCCTTGCAGAGCTGCAATGGACATACCTCCTTAGGTACGGGCCTTTGCTCTAGCTACCATCCACTACCTCGAGGGAATACAGATATTGGAGACGTGCCTTGAGACACAGTGGTATAGCAGTAGAGAAATCTGTCACCTTTGTCGGACACACGTTTTGATTTGTTTCCTGACCACAGATTTTTATTTCATTTCTTTCTCTCTCGTCTAGCTCTTACCCACTTGCAAGCTTTATGCTGCCCCGGACAACACTTGTTTCTCTGCTTTTGCAGGTGTGTGAAGGAGCTGTGGGTCTGGCGAAGGAGCCTCTCCACTCTGTGCCAGCTGCTGCAGGTTGGAGGTGGAGTGCGCTCTCGGAAAGCTGAAGGCCAGATGATGGTGCCTCCAAAATTGCTGGATGCTATATTACAAACACTGCCTGCCTGGCTGGGCTTCCTCCTGTCCTTGAACGTTCTGCAAGGCAAGAGGCTGGTGGTTTTGCACAGAGTGTGGGCATGATATAATGCTCACCAATTTGTAGTTGGTAGCGAGCCCAGCAAGCACACCCCCCGTGCAAGGACGCCTGATAGGAATTAGGGGGATAATGAATAGACCCACTTGCAGACCACACATGCTGCTTTGATGACTACTCTCCTGCTAATAGGCTTTTTCCCAGGGGCCAAATTCCTTGGTACATATTGTTTTGCCGCATTACGGGGATTAAAGTCACCTGCTGTATTGGAAGCTCTCAGGATGAAAGGCTTACTGACCTATGTGGGATGATGGTCCCTCACAAAGGGCTCGTGGTTGCTGATCTCTTTTTGCTGAGTTAAATATCAGCTTATATACAATTTTGCTTATTCATTTTAAGCCACGGGTTTACCTTTCAGAAGCTTGCTTGTTATATCTTTTTAGACCTATGTTTCAATACATTTTTGGCGTGATTGCAAGTTCCTGTGTCCTTCCATTGGGGTGAGCAGCAGAAGGCAGTTAAACAACTGCAGGACTACATTAAACTTATAAGTGCATGTTAGGAGTGCAGTCAGACCCACTCACTGCTGCCTAAATAACAAACAGTAATGAGCTCTTCAACTTCAGAGTAGAACTGCAGCTCATCCTTTGGAATCTAAACATCAAAGAAGGCTTTGGGGAGTTTTGCTGACAGTGACATCTGCCATCTGCGCTGCCTTGCTTACCTGTCCCCTCCAGTCTCTGCTCATGCACATGGTGAAGTACACTGCAGGTGTAGAGCCAAGAGGGATTTTTACTTTCTCCCCCCTGTCATATCCCCCCAAGGGCTGTCTGTCCCCCTTGTGCACTTCCCTCCGGCCTGGGCAGTGAAGGGGAGAAGCCGAAGGAGCAGTGAGTCACGGAGAGGGGGGGCTTCTGGCAGCTGAGCTGGTTCACATTGGCAATGAAGAGCTATGAGCACCTGCAGCCTCCCCTCCATGTAAGCTTCCCTGCAAGCTCTGGAGATAAGTTATGTGTGCAACAGTCAAAAACCTCTCCTGAGTCTAAAATGAGGCTTATGAGGACCAGACAGTGTGTGCACTATGGAGATGATGACAGAGAATGGAGAACTGGGTGAGATGATAGAAGATTTGAAGTAGAAAGGCATAAGCAAGTCAAGCAGAGTTATGTACGCTGCACGTGGGTCTGCATGAGCTGTGGCAAAAAGCACAAGGCAAAGCATGGGGGAAGATTACCTCATTTTGCAATAGGTTGTAAGGAGTGTGCATATGAAACCAAAAGACAGCAGGGTTACTGCCTTGAGTACAGTATCATAATAGAAAATTAATGGACCATCAAGTGCAAACAAAAGGTCGTCTTGTTTAGTTGGAGCTGGACACAGGAACATGATTTGGCTTGGTGCTAGAAAGAGTGATAAAATTATTCCTTTGGTGCTCCTTCGGCAGGGAAGCCAACTGAAGGAGAAAGTAGAATATAGGACTTAGAGCAGCCATCTTTTCTATGGGGAGTGGCAGTATGTTGGCTGAATGTATTGATACGCCACAAATAGGAAGAAAAACACCTACAGGATCTTTAATTATAGCAAGACAAAAGCATACCTAGTTTTTGATCTCAGCAAAAAGAGCCCAGTCCCCTGGAAAGGCAGAGACCACATTTTCTGAGGAAAAGGTGAAGCCTGTCTTTTAAAGGTGACAGAAACTCAGAAAGAGGAGCTAGAAAAGCACAAACTTTCCACAACGTAAGTCTAAAGACAAGTTCCTTTTGCACTGCAGAAGAGGTGGGTTGGCTTTTGGTCTCACAGCCATAAGTAAAACCCCCAGACACTGGTCAAGGTACAAAAAGGACACATTCCCTTGCTTAAGCATAAGCCCAATGGAAGAAATTCAATGTGTAAAATGATCATATTCCATTACTTCTGAATGGAGATCTTACTGAAACCAAATATTTTTTTACGTGTGATGCATCAGCAGGGTTCTGGCACTCTCCTTAGGAGAAACACAGAACACGTTTGTTCAGATTTAACACCTTATATGTGCAAAAGAAGCTATTTCCCCTGCCTACTGGTTGGGTCGTGCTTGGCACCTATGGCAGCTCGCTGGGAAACACAACAGATTTTTGATGGTCTAGAGGTTACTAGAGTCTACCTGGGGGACACTTTGCTTTTGGGAGAAAAACATGAGAGGGGCATGATCAGAGGCTCCTAGCAACTGTGGGCTGAGCCACATCTGCTAGACAAAAGCTAAGCAAACACCACCAGCATCATGGAAAGAGCGCATGTGAGAGAGCAGGTAACAGGGTGCAATGTCCTGAGAGATCACAGTAAGGCTGCAACCATCATGAATACTGCTTCTGAATAGGCAAAAAGGTGTTAGAGACATTATGAATCATGCAGGCAAATGCAGGTCTTAATTAACTACTTGAAGGAACAATCCAGTATCAGAAGGGCAGGGGGTTGACAGAAAATTTGCAATAGCCCTGGCAGTAATGAAGGAGTTACAGAGACCCTAGCTCTGAAGCTTTCTGACGATAAGCACAAAATTAAGATGTCCTCACTCACCTCCACAGCAAAGGCACAACCAATACAGTTGGTCTTTCTGGAGAGACTAAAACCACTGCTGCTACTGCTGCCTCAGGAAGACCCACCTGGGCACGTGGCAGCGCAGAGGCCAACTGAGCATCGCTAATCGCAGCTGGTATTGCACACGTGCGGCCCAACCCTGCCTCTGTTTTCTGTCGAGTCCAGCATGTACCAGTGTGAGTAGCCCTGTTGACTCAAAATCTTATCGATGTATATAAGTACCTGTAGGGAAGGTATAAGGCAGACGGAGGTGAAGCTGTTAGTTAAGGGGTGCAGGCTTTCAGACTGTGACTTGTCGTGATCATTCACAGGCAGGTATGCTGGGTGAGTGGGCTGATTTCTGAGGGCTGCTTCTTCTGTCAGTTTACTGTACCTCCCACAGGAGACAAGGAGGTCTGTTCTGCTTGCTTTGTTTTTGTAGGTCCTGTCTGGGTGTGCTCACTTGCCTTCCAGCAAGTGCTGCCCTATGACAGGCCCATTCTATCCTGATCAATGGTCTCCAGCAGCTGAGGATCTTAGACCAACCTGAAATATTGTGAAATAGCTGAAAAAAATATCAAGACTTAGTAGCACTTCCTGTTGCTGCCTTATCTAAGATAAATGGAGCATCTCTTAGGAAAACACAGCAATATGTGCAGCAGGCTGGAGAGAATCATTCTTTGACCTGTCTGCAAGATGAAGAAGTTGATGAAAGAGCCTTTTGCTCTTCATACAGTAACTGCATGCAGGTAATTGAGTCTGCTACTCACACACAAGAGGCTAGGGACAGCCTAAGTACAAACACCTACTATTGCTCTTGCAAGTTCCTACAAGAGGAGGGCTTATTAAGAAAGCTTAGAGGGATGTTGCACTTTGTGTGGATGCATGCATCAGGTGTACTTCAGGTGAGGGAGAAGGCACCACCACAGGGAACCATTAGGAAGTAATAAGGAGAGAAGACTTGATATGGAAAGCTGGGCTTTTCATTGGATGCATTAGGACGAAAAAGCAGACAATAGAGAAGGGAGAGCTGATTGATGTAGGGTCAGAAAATGGTTCTCCAAAGCTGGATCTGTTAGCTACCTTTTAACTCAATATGAGCATGGGTTTTTTTCTTACCTTTCACTGATGGAGATCATATAAGCGGCTGTTCCTTGCATTAACTCTCGGCCAAGAACTGTGGCATGTCTTTGTGTAATTATTCTTTCTGGAAGTTATCCCGTTCCACTCCTTTGACTCCAGTCGATACATGTTTAAGCTGTGGTACATAAATTCCAAGATGATGATACTTTTTTTTCTTTTTCTTTTTATAGAACATCCCAGGAATGACCCAGGAATTTCTTTTAGGATACCTGATACATCCCTGTTTTTAATTTCAGTCATCAAACATTAACTTTCAATATTTGTTCAAGACACGTAGTTCTACAAAGCAGAGTGGTGTCCTGTGGTTACCAGGAACAAACAGACCAGTGAAGTGAGAAATAACTGTGATAAACACAATGGAAGAAGAAAAAAAAGGATACAGGACTGTAAAAACCAGTAAAGCTGTTTATATACTCAAGGTGATCATTAGCAACACTTGGTTAAAGTTTCATGACAAACTCATTCATAATGCTAAGTTTCTGGCAAAAATTCTTCACTCTGAGGAATATGCAAAGTCACTTTTCAGCTGGAAGCTGATATATAAGCCAGCAGATATAGGTCCTTTCATGGGTTTTTAAAACTAATCTTTTATATGACAATTTTGTGATTCTGGAAATGCCATTGCCAAATATCTTGATGTTTTCATCTGGAGTGGAATGACAAAAAGGCAAATTCTATGGTTTTACACTGGAGAAGCTGAGGTATTTCACAAGACCAGCTTCACGATTGTTAACAAATTTTCCAATAGCCAAAGCAGATGGCATAGATTATTGTACACAATAAACCCTTCATACAGATATACCACAGCTGGGCCCAAATTAACTTTCTTTTCTTATAAGGAATCTGCAATTTGAGCTGAATGGTGGGAAGGAATCCTGTAATTTTTCTGACCACCAAAAAGCACTGGATTTCTTGTTGTGTAATTCTAGTGAACTGAAACATTTTGATATAAATAATTTCCAATATTCCAAATGTTAAAAACTCTTCTCTTCAACATGGTTACAAGTGAGTCTGCCAGGATTCAGCGACAGATTCCTAGAGAATTTGGGGTTGCTTTTCAAGTTTTACTGGGAAGCGTCTTCTGGGAACCTGTGACCTGATGGTGGAAAACAGTGTGTGTCTTTTCATAGGAGGCTTGGCTGTGTCTTCATCCTCTTTATTTTAGGAGACTGTCTGCATTACCTGAAGATAGAGACACAACTGTCTACTCATTTTGAAAATCCCTAGCAGGGGCCAGCTATGTCTTTGAAAAATAGATGCTTTTTTTCTGTAGAAGTAGTTGAAAAAGGACCAAGGTTCATTGCTGGAGAAGGAAACAGAATTTGAAACAGAAGCTTTTGATGGCTGGTGTTGCCAGCCTGTATGGATCTAGTTGGTCTCGAAAGGTTATGGGAGCCTTGTCATTACATAGTGATGAAAGCAGAGTTGTACCCTTTTTATTTTTGTTCTTACGTGCTTGGTAAAAATCTTTGTCCCTATTTTCAGAGCTGCTAAGATGGCCAACAAGAGTGTGCAAGTTTTTTATGAAATCCAGGTAGATTCAGAATGGTGGATAGACATTTCTAAGGGGCTAATTCAAATTGTGATCTTCTACAGTGGTGAAGAAACCAGTGGTGTGCAAGTTTAGGGACAAAAATATTTATGGGCAGATCAACAAATCTCTCCCTGTCTTACCTTATTACAATAGTTTAGTAGGCAATAACCAGGATATTATAGTTTTTCTTTCCAGGGGCTTAGGCAATTGCTTTCTTCCTTCACTCTCTGTAAGAATCTTTAAATAAGCCTCAACACTTATTTTTCCATAGAGGTAAAATAATAGAGCACTTACAAAGCTATAGTTCATTACTAAAGACATTCTTGCAATTCTGCAGAATTTTCTATTTTTACTCAGGATTGTTTTTAGAAGCTGACAGAAATTAATCAATATTGTTTTAGGCTATTCTGTAAGACTTAAACTATTTTCCACAACATCCTCTTGAGCACTTGAAGTGTTCCCTCTACACCTACTTCTGGATCACTGGTGGACTATGTCTCACACTCAAACTTTAAACAGAATTTGCTCTGGTTGCATTTATATTCTTTTGGCGTTTGCTTTCTACCAACCCCATTTTACTCCCAGCATAACTGATGGCAAGTGAATTAAGTTCACATGCTCAACCATTTGCATCGGAAGTGATGGATTTTATGGGGACGAGACATCAATAGATCAAGTTTCCTCAAGCCATTTAACAGGGCCCAGGCACAGAGGCAATTAAATAAAACATATACAGATCTGACTACATTCATCTTAGCTAGGAACCAAACACAGAAGCGATTATGCGATGCCAGTCACAAAGGTGCTGACAAAAATTACAATCAACAATGCAATAATGTATCAAGCACATTTTATATGGGATTGGACACTGTTTATTAACAAGCACGGGACTAGCAGGGTCATACACAGAAGAGAAGCAATACATTTATATTGTGTTCCCAGCTAATAAATTTTATAGTAGCTTTAATATTTTTAGGTACATTGCTGAAGGGAAGTGTTATGAGACCCAAAAAGAAAGATTTAAAATGCTCTAAAAGGCTATAATCCTGTTTATTGGAACTTTGCTTTAGCAGGTTGCTTTCTCCAAAATAGTCAGGCTCACAATTATGCCTCCTTGTAATGTGCATTAAACTCATCTATCTGATCAGGGAAAAGAATTGTTAAATTAGGACTAGGAATGATTAATCAATACAGGTCACATTCCAGAAGTCATTTAGCAAATTATTTCTCTATTTGTCACAAACTGTACTTGAACCGAAGGTGAAAAATCAAGCAAACTCAAGCTGTGATGTTGAATTAAAAACCTGAGAAGCCTCCATCAGAAATACAGGTTAAATTCATTGGAGGCATTATTCATCCTTGGGCACCGCTGCTTACCCAGCTCCAGGAACCGGCTGGGATACCTGTGAAGTGGGGACGTGGTGCTCCAGGGAGCAGCTCCCCAGCCCCTGCCCAACACCAGGACACTCAGCAGCGTCTGCTCCACCATCACAGCGGCCACCGAGAAAGCCCGGTTAGTTGGTCCCAGTTCCCGTCCCTTCAGGCTTTTGCCTGGTTTCAGTGGGCAGTCAGATGCTTCCAGTGACTCTGGCCATCCACATGCACACAAATTACTCCTTCCACGTGGCCTGGAAGAAAGCGCCCTTGAGGTTTCTCCAGGTTAGAAAATGTCTTTGGATCAAGACTTACCTGGCAAATATTAAGAGTGAGTTGCACATTGTTATTATTTCAGCTCTCTAGTTATTAAAAGGGTCTGATGCCATTAAGATTTACACATAAACATTTTCTTTTAGGATTATCTTTATCTGCACCTTAATGCCAAACATGTTGTTGTTTTTCTGTATGTTAGCTCTGTTACAGGTACTCGACCGGTCGTTTCACGTCCTATTCATTGTGTGCTCTGCTGTTGGGGTTCAAAAAATGTTAATGAATTCTCTTAAATTCAAACTAAATATGGTTTTCAATTTAAGTTTAAGATGAACTTCTGAAGTTCTGTTGTTGATCTTTCCTTTCTGTAAACCTATTTTTGAGCAAAATCTAAATTTGGGTCCTTCTAAATTGTCTTTTGCAAGCTAGCTGGTAAGAGCATATCTTTTAAGTTAAGAAAATAACTGTTGTTTTTTCTGGGGCTTGTTGGGTCCAGCCATATGTTTGATTTTTAGAGGTATTGCATTGCTTGTCTTTCTGTGAATGGCTGGACCTACTGATCCATTGCCTTTATTCTAAAATTAATCCCATGCATCCCTCAGGCTTTGGACATACAGAAGCCTGGGCTGCAGAGCCAGGGATTTTTTGTGTTCAACAGTTAGTTCTTGGAGCTGATGGGCTATAAAAGCCCTCTTCTGAGATCTGTGTTACTGGGAGATTGATTAGCTGCGGTCTGAGTAGGACTCCTATAATTGTACCATGCTGCTGTTCAAAAATGTTACATCTTTGTATGGAAAAGAAATAATGCCATTTTATTTGTCCTTACCCTTTTTTTTTAAGTTCTGGTCTTCCCAGAATGCCCATGGGATCAGAGGCACATAAGTAAATAGTTTAGATAGCTACGCCTGCTCTTTCTGCTTTTGTAGCATTTCAAATACAAAACGTACGTATGTATATCTGTGCATCGTATGTGTACGTATCAATGGGCTACGTCGGCGTGTGTTACACACCATAGCTATACTGAAAGAATATTAAAGTTGCAAATTCAATCACTCTAAAGTTGGGAAGTGGCTGAAAAAAGTGCACTTTTTGCTAATGGCTTTCACAGATATTTGCTGAGAGCAGAGGAATGCAGAGGCGGAGGACTCCTTGGATCCATTTCAGCTCTGGCGAGAGCTGGCCCCATCCACCCGTTCCCTCCTGACCCGAAGTACCAGCACCCCTCTCCGGGTTTCCCTGCCCTGCTACTCCTTGCTTTGCTTCTTCTGTCCCGGTCTCTTGCTCCCCGCTCTTGAGGTGCCTGTGCCAGGCTCAGCGCCTGCCATGGCCCCAGCTCCCCCTCCGCCAGCTGCCGCCACTGCTCTGCTCGGTCCCGCTGCTCTCGATGGGACCAGGCCACCTCTGCTCACCCCTCCGGGCTGGCTCTGGAGGGGGCATCCAGCTCCATGCTGAGCTGGAGAGGTGCAGCAGGCTTAGCAAGGACATACGCTTTTTGCAGTTTTTGCCACTGATCACCAATTGTCTCCTGAGCAGACGTGATTGATTGGCAATCATGTAAAGTCTCACAATGTGCCAAATTTGCAGAAATTTTCACAGGACATTCAGAAGGCACATCCTGAGAGGGAGGACAGACCTGACATCCTTAAGTCTCCTGCTGCAAAGTTAGGTGGACAATAGCTTCTCACAGAAAGTATTTCTGGAGGTTTTTAAAGTTTTAAAGGTACAAGCTCTTTTCAATGGCTCCATTTGCAGGGTAGCCAAACTGTTGTGGATAAAACTTATGCGTAAACACAAATCTGAATGTGAACCTGGCACAGAGAGTTTCAGCTTAACTGGTTATAATTTATTGAGGATTTAAGCCATTGAAAATGGGATCTTATAGAAGGAATTACTAGATGCCCTTAATAATAGGCTTTCTCTGCTATAACATATACCAAAACAGATTTGTTCCATCTTGAGAAATTCTTCATGGTTTATGTGCCCTCAATTGGGTGAGGATCATTGAGAGTCAATTACAAACAGAAGTGCCTTGGAATTAAAAATAGTCCAATATATTTTACATTCTCCTTCAGTGAATACTTGCAATCAAACTCATGCTAGATACAGATTTAGATTTGAGTAACAAAAAAAACCCAACCTTGAAACCTAGCTGGGAGCTGGGAGCAAAACTTTTTCAGGGTCTTGGAGCTAAAATGAACCACCAGAAGGCAACACTTTAAACAACAACCTAGAAAAGAATGCATCATCCATTTATTAAAACACTCAGCTACAGGGAGAAGGATGTTCCACTGGTAACAAAAAGGATAAAAATATGTTAATGCTGTATTGATACGAAGAGGCTAAGTACAGTATGTAATAGATGATGATCTGCTATTTTATATTTATTGATTTCTAGTTGTCTCGAGCCCAACATTCCTGATGTTTCCATTCATAACAGCATAAAGTCTATCATTCCAGCGTGAGCTTTGGTAGCAGTATTTTTCTAAACTTCATTTGGTTAGGTGTATGAGTAGATTACCTTGTGGATTTGTCAAGATTCATGGCGGCAACATTTTATGTGTTTTCTTTGACAGAGCCAATAGCATGGGCAGGCACCAGAAATAAACCAGTTTTCACATCTTAGTAGGCATGCATTAAAAAGTTTGGTTCATCAGCCTGCACAGAGTTCGCTCATATCTTACTATTCATTGACCCTGACAGCTCGTATATTTACTAGGTGGCTCATAGTGCTGCAGTTCCCATGGCTTTCAGGCAGTGGAGCTCTGCAGGTTTTATTTAGCTTTAAAAGTTATTGCTTGCCAAATTCAGACTGGCCCCTTTTTGCACTTTGTGAGCGGAAAAAAATGCTGTGAGAAGTTGTTATGTCTTTCTGTGGGCACCCCTCAACCTCTGAGCACGCATCTGCCTCAGCAGACGCTGCTCTGGTACTGCCAAGGGTCTCTCTAGAGAGGGGCCTGGTGGAAACACGGGGTGCAGGTACCTGGCTCCAGTTCACCCAGCAGATGATGGGAACAGAGGGGCTGCAGTGGGGCAGTGCGAACTTCAGCTTTCCAAAAATGTCAGGGAAGAGGTTGCTTTTTGATTCATCCTCCTATGATTTAATGGCACGTACCATGCAGGTTAAATCACCAAAAGGACAGCAACAGTTTTTTGCTTCTTGGTGAAAACATAAATTTTAGTGTGCAGCCTCAATCCTTTTCCTGTTCCCTGAAATAAATATTCTGGTTGTGAAGGCAAAGCAAAATCCAGTCTGGAGGCTGTGCTGCGTTAGAAACCGATGAGGCTCTGTCTCTCAAACGCTCTCACTCCTTCTAGTTTGCTGACAGCTGATGGGTGAGTTCTGCCTTGGCAGGTTTTCTGATGCTGGAGTTTCCATCCCCACCTGCCCATTATGTTCTCCGGTGAGCAAAGGGAATAGTGCATTTTACTGCCTCTCGGGAAAGCTATTACACACGGCTGCAGACCCAATCCATGGAGAAGATGAGGGTCCCAATCCATGTCTCTACTCTAGGATGTTTACTTAGAGGCATTTGTAAAGGTATTTCTTGTTTATTTGTTTGCAGTGGTATAAAACCCAGTGCACGCAACCAGCATGGGCTCCTCTGGTGGTCGGTGCTGTACAAAGACCCAGGAAGCCTTCGTCTGCTCCCCCAAATGCTCACAACTGAAGAGGCAGACTGTCCTCTCATTATGCATCCAAAGCAAGTTGAAGAGAAGCTGAAATGGAAGCTGGAAGCTGGAGAAATAGCAGAGTGCTGAATAGGCAGCTGAAGGAAGCAGCTCACATTCATCCTTGCTTCAGCTAAACCTGGCTGCTAGCACAATAACTCTTTCAGACACTATAAATTGAAGCAAGAGGAGATGAAGAAAGCATTTAAGGAGGCCAGGAGAAGCTTGTCCTCCTCACCTTTGACATCAAATACTTCTCTGGCATCTCACAGTCATGCTTGCAGAACAAAGGTGAAAGTATTGCAGTCAAGAGTCTTTTAACAAGCACAGTTTGCCCTCTATCCAGTTTATCATCTTCCCTTGCATTTATTAACAGAATGTTATGGTTTAGGAAACATGAGGAGGGGCATGGGTAGTCTCCAGTCTAGAACAAGATGTGTGCTGGTCAGTCAAGGATCCCTGCCAGCCATCCACAGGCAATGGTGCTGGCTGGTGTTTTTGCCTTTGTTTCATTGCTATGGCCACAGATTCAATATTGGCATAACTTTCATGCCATTGAAAGAGATTTTTTCATATAATATCCTATTCCTGGACTAAACTGATTACTGCTGAATTTGAATGACTCCAATTGTTTTCACCTCAGTTTGTGCTATTAAGTTTAGCAATAATTAACATCTCTTTTCCTTAGGTTTCCTCCAGATGCCTGCTAATTAACCAGTCTCCCATCTGGAACTGCATATTGTAACCAGTGCAGTGGCCATTTACTTTCATGCTAGGACACTGTGGAAGCTCTCCTTTCTAGCTTTCCTGTATAGCAACAAAGCAGTTGCTGGTGAGATAGTAATATCAGCTGATGCGTGGTAACACAAGGATGCCAGTAAGCATTTCTTTTCCTGTTTTGTTAACGTTTGTTAGCGGTAATTAACCTGTACATAGGTAAGGACTGTGAAGCTAAGGCAGATCAAAGAGCTCTGTGGTAAGCAAACTTTCCACAGAGATAGCCGACACCTTTCCACACTATTTTTTTCCATGCTAAATTGTAACTCTGCAGAGGCATTTGCCGCAGACAGCAAATCCTGCCCTGCAAAGTGTGCCCCAGAGGCGAATCTGCAGAGGGAGAGGACAAGCAGGTCAGGACTCCTTCTAGTCTACACCTTGCTCCCAGCTACCTACTGGGAATCCCCTCCACTTCCATTTTTGGGGAGATAATCTGTAAATAAGCTAGGCAAAATCTGACTTCCCATTCTGTATGCAAAGTGCTCCTAAGTTTTTGTTGATGTTTTCCTTCTCCAAAGAACTAAGAAGCTATCCTTGCAAATGACCTATGTATTAATAAACTCTTCTGCCTGCAAGAATCAGTTGGAGTAAAGGAAAAAATAAGCCCATCCTCTCCAAACCTTTGTCAAAATTTTGTTTTAGTGGCAGTTTTGCAGACAACTCTAACGGTTAGTGACAGATGAAAAGCAAACAGTTCTGCTAAGGAAATTTAGGAAATCCCTTTATCATGCCTCTCTGAGGAAGATATTATTATCAAAGATGCCTTGGCAAGGTCTTTCTTTCTAATCTCTTTGTCTCTTTTTTTTTTTTTTTTAAATATTCTTTTCAGCTTTAAAATAGAACAAGACTGATGATTTGGAGAAATAGTACCTTTTTTCAACCACTGTGACTCTTCTGAAAGCAACATCAGACATCTTGAGCAAACATTGAACTTTTAGGATGGGCATCCTGACCATTAGAAGGAAACAGAAGATATCCTCCTGATTTAACACTGCTAAAGTTGCTGCTATCTACTGTGTTTATTTGAGAGAACTCACTTGAACAAAATTTGTTCTTATTCTTTCTTAAAAACACAAAGTTCATTCTAGAGTCTTGTTACTTTTCCTGTCATACTGAAATTCATGTTCTCCCTGCTGAAGGCCATCTTTTCCTGAAATTCTCAGTCCCGTAATG
This sequence comes from Mycteria americana, assembly GCF_035582795.1. Classification (NCBI taxonomy): domain Eukaryota; kingdom Metazoa; phylum Chordata; class Aves; order Ciconiiformes; family Ciconiidae; genus Mycteria; species Mycteria americana. The sequence goes on along the minus strand of NC_134366.1, from coordinate 37,377,874 downwards.
AATCTGGCATATGACAAGGCACAGAAACCCTCCTGTCAGCTTTAAGACAAGGCAGATGGGACTCCTTATAACCAAGCAAAGGAGAAACCACTCAGCCACATGTGCTCATTGAATTTGACATCTCCAGGTCTGCGGAGTCTGATTTCTAGGAGAAAAGTTTTCTCGGTGGTGGCTCCAAACTTCCCAAATCAATTCCCTGCAGAATATGAGAAAGCACAAACTTCACCACTTTTAGGAAGGGTTGTTGCAAAATGTCACTCTTTTTTACAGCCTTTTTCAGTTGAGTGACTTTATGTCCCAGGTAAGGGGCCCAGGTGTGGGGTCCCACACCTAAAAAGTGTGGGACTTTCTCTTTCTTACTGGAATGTCGAATGTGCCACTAAATCCTGTGAGTAGCCCTGACACCATGGAGATGGGCATCAGCTGAATAAAACCAAGGACTTAACAGCGGGCTGAAAATAGAAGAGTAATTTAGCAAACCATATTGTTGAAGTTGCCATTTTTGTAGCTGACCTCTTTGGAAAAAGAAATCTGTCTTTACATCTGCACAAGCTTAAAGATAAATGTCTCTTTTTAATCAGATGAAGATCCAAGACTTTTGTCAAGGTATGCCAGTAAAATGAGAGTAAACCAGATCCTCTTGTCAAATATGAAGCGTGTTCCTAAACCTGTTGCAAGTACAATGCTGATACTAATTAATAGACAGGATACAGCAGTCAGATGATACCAAGTTTGGGATGGGAGTTGCAGGAAGGAGGATATTACAGATGGGGAAGAAAAAGTCTCCAGTGAAAGGTTTTCAGCTTCTTCAGGAAGGTAAGTATAAGGAGTTACAGCTTTTCTTGGTTTTACTGTCAATTGCTTTGGGGGAAATAGGGAGTTAGTTTTTGGTTTTAATCATACCTAATTTTTTTCTTTTCAATAACACATTGGTCAGAAGCTAGACTTGTATGTAGAGAAGCATCCTGTGAACTACAGCCCATATTTGTAGCTTAGAAGAACAAACTCTTTGCTGCCCTGTGCTGCTGCTGCAGGATTATCATAACATATCAGCTGGTATTACACACTGGTGAGTTACAGCACTTTGGTGCATTAACCTGAACTCCAGGACACTTACGAAAACAAGTTTGGATCATCAGATCCTACAAGGGGCGTTACTACTATAATCTATACTATAGCTGGTATTCAACATTTTATTAGAATGCAGAATGATCTATTTTGATCACTCAAAAATTTATCATTTTTCCAATTCAACTTTTGAACCATTAAAATAATGGTTCTATAAACAGAGATCTATCTATCCAGTAAAGATCATCAAACATGGAGCCCTATAAATACTCAAATATTTCAATTTTGGACATAAAAGGTTTAATAGCAATAAAATTGAAATCTGTGCTCCTTGCCTTTTTCCTCAAGGGATTTTTAAATTGTTTTTCCTTCCTGACCCAAGTCAAATGTTTGAGGATGAAAAGGAAAGGTAAGATTTGCTCTTTGCTGAGGACAAACAGCAGGAGGGTAGTCCTAGTTTTTCTCTTTTGAAGTAAGTGTCTGTGTAGAGCGAGCAAATATAAAAGCATCTCTTTTTTACAATATAGACATAAGAAAGTTTTAAGAGGCTACTTAAAAACACTTTTTAAAAATATTTTTAAGACCAACACTCACGCTCTCCATCACACATTTGTTAGACATCCCAAGTTGCATGGGAGGACTTTATGGCTTGATCAGAGAACAGGCGTTGACAACTCCTTGCACTGTCCTGCAGTCACCGCAGTGTCATTTCTACGTAGACGCAACAGCGCTCATGGCATGACTGAGGTGTCTTGGGCTGAGAGGTGCTGTAGCTTTATGCCCTAACGTACAGCCAAACAACCCCGAGTATGGAAACAGCTGTGCCCTCAGGGTAGCCTCCAAGGAACCATGTCAGCTTTTTAAAAAGGAATAACAATGGTGCTTAACCAAGATGGCACTTTTATAACTGTAGCTAGTGAAAAGACATTTCATAAGGAAGAGCCACATTTTACACAGAGCAACATCGTACAAAGTCCTAGACTTCAACTGAGGCATTATTCTCTTACTGAAATGTTTTGCATCTGAAAGGCATTGCTGCCAGAGCGCTGATGCCAGTCACACAATTTACTGGGTATGGTTTATATTCACACAATTCCTTCTTCTTTATTTCACAGAAGCAGCCAAGCTTCAAAACTGTGGACTCTGGGACCATTTGGATTAGTTTTTAGTTTCCTAATCATTCTCTTAATCAAAACTTAGAAAAAAGCCATACAAACATGAAGAGCCTTTTTGGTTCCAAGGTTGGGTTAGGCTAGTAGCACACTGAATATTCATTCCCGATCTGCAAACTTCCAAGTTGCCAAAATTAACTCTGAAATATTAAGAAATATTGAGAATGTATTTCTACATTGAAATCCATAGGAACTGTAGATGCTTCACAGTGTCACAGGATTTGGCTTGAAATTACATTACGAAAAGCAGAAGGGAAAAAGTGAGCCTTTTTCACAGCTACAGCTGCTGTAATCCTATGATGGAAAGAGCTGGAAGTACAGAGAAAAAGACTGCTGAAAGATCAGGTGTTAAAGCTCCTTTTAAATTCATGCCATAATAGCTTCTGCCAAGACTCTCCTGGAAAGCAGCAAAAGCTCACTATGGTGACTCCAAATAAGATGCAAGATAAAAAAAATCTGCTTGAAAATACCAGCAGGAAAACATAAAGAAAAATCAAATATGTTGTTACTTTTACAGAACTGTCAGTGTCACAAGGTCTTTAATATTCACTGGAAGCTGCTGTCTCTGGCTGCCACTACAGACCCTCATTTCCATTCAGGGGAAAGGGAAGAAATTCAAGTAATTTCAAAAATAAAAATGCTGTTCTGTGTTAGGGAGATGCGTGAGTGACGATGTATTCAAGATGTCATCCAAAGTGGTGGTCAAGGTCTTAAAAGTGAATGCGCCACAAACCTCTGCAAAGGTCGTACTCTTCTCATTGTCCTGATTCACAACTTCAAAGTTGAGAGACTTAAACATCTAAATTCAGGCGTACCTGCTTGAAAATGATCTGCTTTCCAGAGGTCGTGATGATCCAGTTCAGCCAATATACAAGGTGATATTTTGCTGTGGTCATGTCTTTGTCCCCACGTGCAGCACCTGTGTGGTATTCACGTGCTTAGGCGTTGCTAGTGCCAGCACTCTCTCCTCTGCCTACCCACAACTAGTCTTTTAAAATGTTCATACAACGGAACATCCAAGACTTCCCTGGGGGTGGTTTTCCAAAGATTTAACAGATTTCACAATTTCATGGCATTTTGCCTTGAAGCTACTACCTATTATCAAAGGAAAATAGAAAAAAGCTGGGATGAAAATTAAACTTACAGTGGCTGAAAACTGATAAAGCGAACAAGAAAAATAAACAGATAGTTAGTGTTAAGTATACATGCCAAAGGTTATAGTTGCGTATTATATGGCATTGAAGAGTTGGAATCTGAAATGACCTCCACCTGGAGGATGAAACTTCAGTAACTCATAGTTGGCAACACCCAGCGAGACTGATAACTTGTGAATCTCACCCCCAGCAGCAGATAGCTTCATTATTTCATTCCTCAGGCTGTGTATTTCACTGTGTTTGGCTGAACACATCAACACTTGAGATCACATCCTTTCTGTTTTAAGATGTTTTTTTCCCAGCAGAAAAAGCATTAAAACCTGAACACTGGGGTAAAAGAAGAAAACTTCTGGCTGCACATAGCTAAGAAGAGCCTGGCTGCCTGGCTGTGAGTAGAAATGTGGAAGACAAGGTACCCATTGATGTTGTGCTGCTCCTGGGATCCTCATCGGGGGCCTTTGGGACAGTGCCCTACAGTACAGCACCACGCGCTTCCCTTGCCTGGGCTGTGCCTTTTCCTCTGTCTGATTTTCCCATGCAGAAAAGCAAAAGGTCTTTTTAGCTATTTTGCTATAAAAGGCAACTGAAGACTTATTTGATTATTTTATTTAGCAGTACACGTTTCCAATTATACATAGCATGCCGGAGCCTTGCAGACACTGTGAGTAGGGTTTCTGTTGGTTTGTTATCCCACTCTTATTTTCTGTTGGTATATATCAATGCAAAAGTACCCTTTCACAGATTTTTTTCCATCTTAACGTGTATCAAAATCAAATGCTCTCAGTGTAAAACTGCCCTTTGGACACAAAAAGCCAAATTCATGCTGGTTTCAGTGGAGGGAATTCCAGTGCCTTCAATGGTCCTATGTGTGCAGGGAGGGGTACAAAATAAGCTGGCCCATTAACATCAGAGGCAATGTCATTTTAATTTCTACAGAGCTGGTTTTCACCTGGATATTCTTTGGGGTAGTGTATGTATTTGCTTATAGTCTAGATGTACCTGCGCACATTGCTGTTGTTTTACTGTATGATCTTGGGCAAACCCACACAGGTTTTCCACAGTCTTTGTTTCCCTTCTTCTTATTTCTTTACTGCACAGAGCTGTGAAGAGAGCAATTGCTTTAGAAATTGTGAATCACTCTATTGATGGAGTCATGCAAATCCTTTAGAGAAGTGATAACTTTTATATACAGCAATGTATAATTTACATTTATTGTATATATTACTAAGCTATTCAGTACAGATGTGTATAGAAACACAGACAGTAGTATATCAGACTAAATCCCACAACAATCCACCAAGCAATACTGCCATCCTTTCAGATGAATGGAAATGTTACCAGTGTAAAACAATTACATGAATCCTGTATATTTTACCTGCTTATTTGAACGATTAAGCAGAAATGGAAGTCTGAGGTTAAACTGGTCTGAAGCTTCAGGTAACTTTGGATCCAAAGTTGAAAACTAATTTAAACTTTGCAATTGCCCCTGCCTTAACAACCAGTCGAAAGGAAATGCCAGATACATTTCCACCTCTCCCCCCATACACATACAACACATGCATTGTACACCTCAGTACTGGCCAGGCAACTTGCAAGCATTTTTTGATTGTTTATGTGAAGAAATCTTGTCCAATATGATTTTTTTTTTCCTTTTTGCATTTCACTTTTGGAACTCCTTAGTGTTTACGTTGTCATCCTAAGCATGATATTCCAGAAGAATGATATCATTATTTATACTTTGCCCTCAGAAATCTGTTTAATATAATTGTGACTTTTTCAGTTTAAGGTAAACATTAGCATTTGATGAAAGCCCAGTCCTTTACCTCCTCCCTTGGTAGCTGTTTGTTAAGGTCTGCTATGGAGCAGCAGTCAAATTAAGAAAGTGGTGTTATTTCAACAAAGCCAGAGACCTTCATTTGCTTGTAAATATTAGTACATCCTGCAAGCACTGGTGAGTGCTGCCAGCCATCCTGTCACTTAAACAGAGTCAAGACTGATGGAGGCCAAGTTTCTGTCAAGATCTGAAACTCAATGTATTAGCTCACGAGCTCAGTGTAGACATGCATACATTTTTATTTTCACATCTACTCTTTTTATGTCAACAAACTTTATGGGTGCTGGTTTCTGTCACACTCCAAAATAATTAACCCTGAAAGAAACATTTTATTTAATGTTTTAAGAAGTCAGGATTCGGTAACAGAGTAAAAAAAGCCAGATCACGAGCTGACATCATGTAAAACAGCCAAGTGGCAGGACATTTAATAGATGGGTGGCCCAGAAAGCCACAGAAAATGTATATGCATAACACCTAAATTAGGGCTATCATGAAGATTCAGATGTGTTACAGACACACTCTCCCTTCAGACAAAACAGGTAGGATGAAATCATGAAAAAATATGGAGCAACAATAAGCAAGCAGTGATTTACAAGTGAGTTACTGTGTATATACATGGAGCTGTTGTTAATGTAAGTGATGGTTCCTAAATATGCTACCAAGAATTGGTGCATTTAATTGACTTTCTGTGATCAAAATAAGCATGTTTCTTCTATTGGAAACAGCAAGAAAAAAATTGTATAACATAAATTACGGCTAATGCCCTGTTCTTAGGACTCCACTGGTTTCAGGTATGTTCAGCTCACACAATACTTTATCTCTTCATATTCTACTCTCCTCTCAATCCTCTCTATACCCCTAATTTTTTGTCTTCCTTTGCTCTTGACTTTGTACCTTGCACCACATCAAAAAGACTTCTTTTTCCCCATCTACTGAACATTTCATTTCTTCTTTTTGAACTCTGACTCTCAGGGCTTTCTTGTTGATTGCTTCCCTTGTCTTATTAATTGGGAGCTTTTTTGCTGTTTATGCCACAGTACAAATTTAGCTAGCTGGAATAAAAAACATTCTAACATATAGGTCCTTCAGGAATAACCCACAAAAATAGCTGGTGGCATACGGACTCAAAATCAGTTTAAGTCCACAGTCTTGATTTTTCCTCTACATTTTTAAAACTGTGAAAAGGAAGGGCCTGGATTAATCCAGACTCTTCATTCCACCAAAAATATTTTTAAGCCCCCCCCCCCCAAACCACCCCAGTTTATATTTTTTGTAGAATACCAAGCTCCTCACAGTAAGTTTGCGATAAAAAAAGAAACAATTTTTGAACACACAGCACCCCCCCACCCTAGAAGACAGTAAGCTCAATACTTGGCCTGGCTTGAATATCAGTTTGCATTGAATGGAGAGAGAGAGAGACCATCGCTCTAATGCAAAATGATGGCGTGTTTAGAAGCAAAGTGTTTTAATGTCACCAGTTTTAGACCAACTGCTGATGTTCTGAGGTTTGCATCAAAGCACTCTTTATCTAGTGATATGCCCAGTAAAGCCCCAATGCCTCCAAACTACCAGGAAAGCATGCCCTTATTTTTTATGTTTACCATAACATGGAGAAATCATCTCTGTGAGAAATATATTTGGAAAACCTGGAGAAACAATTGGAAATTGGGAAGGGATTTTTGGTATCTCAGGCCCAGTCCTTTCAAAGATGTATTCAGAGAGCTTCTGCTCATGAGGTTGGGAGTGACTCATGAAAGTCAGGGACATCGCTCACCACATGTTAAAGTTGAGCACGTGCAGAAGTGTTCCCAAGAACACGGCCTTGATAGCAAAGTCTAATAAACAATAACGCTACCCCATATATTGGATAATTCTCCTAGGAACTGTGACTCCCAGCTATCCCTCTTAAATTGCATAATTAACAGTGTGCTTCTAATTACCAACTAATCAAATCAAGCCTTACCACATGTAAACAGGACTCTGGGACTTTTAATAAGGTCTTCACTGCATGACTGCTCTTAGAATAGCAATTAGTTTGGTTTCTGCTCCCATTGATAAAAGTGACAGTAGTATGGAATGAAACTGTTTGCACACTCTCCAATTCATAAATGAACTCAAGTTACTGGGAGGTGACCTTTGATGAGGCAAGGGGGAAGGACTTGAAGGCCTCCACTGAATAGGAGGGCTTGCTTTTACTTTCATGTCATTCTTTGACTTGTCTTATTTAATGGCAAACCCAGCTGTGGTACCTTCCGCTTTTATAAAGCTAAAGGAAGTATTTGCTGCGCTGGTGTTATCAATGAGGCAAGAAACCGTGCCAGTGCCATTCATTGAGTGGCTAGAATAGATGTCAAGAGTTACAAAAAACCCCCAAATGCTGAGCTTTTTCCTAGTACAAAGAAACTATAATCTGGGAATATAACTATCACCAGATAGGCTTTGGATATTTTCTTCTATAGCTCATGTTTTATGTGACAGTTCAATTTCTTTATATCTGCAAGAAAAAACCCACATTTTGTTTTCTCATCATATGCAGCTGATGTCCCTTGATTGTGGAAAAAAAATTGAACAAGGCTTTCTTTAGCAAATCATTCTTACAAAAAACCCCTTAAATCAACACTCCCTCCTCCTTCCCTCCTTGGAAAAAAACCCAGCCACCACTAACCTACCCTGTATTCTCCATTTCACAAATATTTCCTTGTTTTTTTCTCTTCTAGTCTTCCTATGACAAATATTCCACAGTAGGCAGATTCCTGACCTGCAATACAGAATGTTGCTAAAAGAAACATTGCTGTCAGATGCCCGCATCAAATCCAATAAGCCATATCCAACTTCATGTTGACAGTTGCATTTTTTTCCTAATGCATATTTTAGCCTTGCTTGACCATCAACCATATGGCAGGTTTGTCCTGTGGGTAAGTTTATTATTAACAGCTTGCAGCTGGAGATACAATAACTACATGTAACTGTGACATTGCACTAATTGATCAAGACATCTCCAAAACAAGATGCAGAAAGTGGCCATAGCAAACGGCTTCAGATTAATGTTTGGGGAGCATTAAGGCAAACAAACACCTCTGTCATGCACGAAGTATCTTAAAAACTGGAAGTGTTCTACTTGGGGCTTCAGTAAAAGGAATTAATTTCAAACAGACTTCTTGTGACGGGAAAAAGACATTATTTAAGCCGAAGTTAAGCCTGCACACCAGAAGCTCAGATAATTAAATCACCGAATCTGCTGGGTGCCTTCAGTCCATACTTTCCCTTCTAATCCTGCTGTCATAGCAGAGGGTGACTGAGGTTTAAGAACAGCATGTGTAACATTAATCCATCACTTTGCATTAAGGTCAGAGTGCTAGATTTTTGATGGGAGGGAGAAAAACCAACCTTATTAGGGATGCAGTAGAAGTTAGCTGGCTACTATTCGGGGGTAACTAGTAAATAAGCTGCAGAATGTGAATTGCTTGCTCTGTATATGTCTTCTGGTATACTTATTTCTCACATGTTTTTGCCAATCTTGATTAAATGATCTTGAAATGAAGGGAACAAACCAAGTGAATTCAGTGGTTTAGTGCTGTATCTTTGTAAGATGAAGCTGTCAAACTTAAAAAGGTGCTGTCAAATGTAGAGCACTTATCAAACAACTTGCAGACTCCCAGGTTTAAAAGAGAAAGCTCTCTAAACTCCTAATTTAATGAAGAGGTTAGTTAAAGCTTGTGCAGGAATGAAAAGTGTGTGTGAGGAAGAAAATATGATGACTCCATGCAAAGTATCAGATAACTAGCACCAGGCTTGGACTGGAGCCAAAATTAAAAGTGCTTTGTTGGCATGTCAAGACTGCAAAGCATATTTTGCAAATTCTGTGTCAGTTGAGCAGATTGGATAAAGCATGAGCAAAACAGTCCCTGGTGCTCTCTTGGTTTAATGCTTGGAGTGAGGTGATCTGTAATCACAGCATGGTGAGTCTTTCGTGAAGAACATTTTATCTGCTATATTTAGGCCTTGCTTCACAAATGCTGACAAAATAGACTTCAGTTTGCACTTGGCCATCCACTCTTTGCAGGTCCTTGGCAAATGCGTTGTGCAAGCAGGACTTATGGTTTGTGCACAACCTGATCCCTGTGAGTAGTTGTCTGGGTATTTCCATTTGCAGTAGAATGGGTGCATTTTAGTCGCATGGTACCTTTTCCCTTCCCTAGTTGGGTGATATAATTCTTGTAAACAGCTGGAGGGCCAGACTGACCTCGTGGGCTGCAATTCTCCTGTAGAGATACGGAAGAGCCTGGAGAGTTTTGGTATGGTCTTAATCTTTCCGTAAATGAACTTTCCGTAAGTGAAATCTCAGTTTGGAAGGATCGTCACTAATCTTAACAGACAGGTATAGCATAAGAATGCCTGCATTTGGAAGAAGTTTTCAAGGCAGTGTATGATTTTCTCAAAAAATATTTCTAAAGCTTGTCTGTACAGGCATCTTCCAAAGGAAAATGAAGTCTGGGCATGCCCGGATGGCATACTGCATGTTATAGATGTTATACAATTAGAAGAAGCCATACTGGTCATTCTTATTTATTTGTAGTAACAATCAGTTTTCCCTAACAGAAAGTGACTGGGTGATCCAGAGCACTCTACGAGCTGTGTATCCGTGTTGATTCTGGTCTATGGGTGCTTCGCACCCCTGTGTGCCCCACTGGGATCTCACGCATGTCTATGCATTAGTAAACATCCAAGCCCAGTGGCAGACATCTGAGATTTTGTACGGAGTTACTTTGTTAACATCCTTGCACACACTTTTTCTCTCTCATAAACTTTCACTAGGTCTTCACGACCTCAGCTGCTGAAAAAGCTTTTTTTTTTTTTAATTTAAAACCAGAGAAAATATTTGACAGAGGGAGATTGATAAATCTCTAACCCATATGATACCAACCAACAGTCTTGGTGCAGAAGAGGGCAAGGAAAGCTCTAATATATTTTTCTCCATGGGAGGAATAAAGTACAATAGCAAGCTTTTTTTTTATTATTTTATTTTATTGCACTATTTTCACATTGGAAAGGTATATTACTCAAGTTGTGTCATCACCTACTAAAATACATGATTGAATTTGGATTTTCTGGTGGAAGGTTTGCAATGCAAAACTTCATGAAAGCTGAGATTTTGCAGGGCAAAAGTTTAAATCCAGCACTGTACTTGCAGGAGCCTCTGAAATACACATGTGTAACACTGACGCCTGTCCTAACCCTGTCACAATTTACAGGATGAAGTTGCTTCAGCTGAAAGATTGGTGGGGTCTAGAGAGCTATGTAAGGACTGTACTTCAAGTATGCATTACCAAGAAATAGCATAGTGCAGGAATATTTCTGCAAAGAAAGAAGCATCATCAACATATACAGGTGTGTATATGAGATACAAGATGTGCTTTTTATAAAGAAAATGGAAAATGGAGGCAAGAGAGAAAGGGAGCATCCAATGCACTATTGGTTTTGGTCAACGAGTGAAACATCAATACTCTTGGCAAGGGCAGGTGGATTTACAGACGTACGTAGATTAAATGTCTGTATGTCTTTCCCTGAATCTAACAGTCAGGATCAATGGCAGTTGAACATCTTTTGGTTAATGATTCAGGGATGCTTCTGAGGGGGAACAAAACAAGGAATAAGAAGCTTGAACCACGGCTAATTGTTATAAAGGCATCCTAGGAAGCTCTACGTAGTCTGTCAAGGGTATCACTAGCTGAGGGGTTTAAATTCTACACCCACCTCTCTGCTCTCTGAATACACTGTGCTTGAGTCAGCTGAAAAGCAGCGACTCGTGTTATGGAAGGACAGTATTGTGGCTGGACAGATGCAGTCCTTGTTACTGCAGCTGGGCAGAAATGTGGGAGTGGACCTTGCTGTCAAGGTGGTATTTAATCCAGCCCGTAGTGGGTCTCTGGGCACTGTGAGGAGAGCAGGGACTGTCCCCCAGGTCCAGGATCAGACCCCAGCACTCCCTAGCAACTTCTGGCCTTTCTAGCTCTCTCTGAATGATCCTACTAATGCTTCTGGTGGATTATATGGTTTAAGGGGGGAATATTATGTGATTTAAGGGGGAATATGGGATATTGTAGGCTTCTGTTGTGCTTTTCCATAGAGCACAAAAGCTCCAAGGCCAAGCGCAAGTCAGGGATCTGCAGGATGACCCACACCCAAGACATTAGTTCCCAAACACCCAAGACATTTATTTCCCCACGGGGGACGGGGAGGTGAGAGGGAGCTTCTGCCGTCACCTTCCAGTGCATCTCCACACGCAGCCCCTGGTGTGGGTAGGGAGGTAGTAAATGAGACCCAGTCTACAAACTACTTGCAGAAGCCCCAGGCAGAGCCCTTGCTCACAGCTTCAGGGTCTAGTCACGACTGTGTACCCTGCATATGAATTAGAGAGCAATGGTGTGAATGCATACAAAGTCCTGTCTTATCACGGTCAAGGGAAGACCATGCTAATAATCTTTGTAAACCCTGGTGCCATAGAGGCTTCGATGGGAATTTCAGATGCTACACCTTTTGCAAGGGTCGGCCCCAGGGTAGCCGGTGTGTGAGTGTACATGGGCTGGCAGCTCCCCCTACAACATTACCTTTGGTCAGGCGATTGTCAAGTGACATAGTTTCCAGTAGGTTCAGCAGAAGCTGACGTTCAGCTCAGTCTATCTGGTTAGCAGCTGCTTTGGGTTATACTTGATAAGTAGCCATCCAAGTGTCAGGTTTTTGGGGGGGTGCTGGAATGACTGTCAGATGTTTTTCAAGAAAGTTATTCACTCACTGTTAATATACTTAGCGTCCCTGCTGCCTGCAGTTGTATATACTAGTGGAGATATTTTCCAAACTGCTTTTAAAATAGAAATACTGTTCTTAACTTCTGTCTCTGAAACAATAAGGGGTAAATTCACCCAGACCAAACAGGTGTGGGAAAACCTTCTCGTGTAGTCAGAGACATACGCTAAGATTTCTGCAAATCTTTGCATTTACTCGCACCTAACTTGCAGAATGATGATGAACATCTGTATCTTGAAGAAGTTCCGTAGCTCCTAAGGAAGACATGTAGCTTGCCCACAGGCACCTGCTGCATGGTGCCCCAACCTCGACCATGCCTGCTGACTGTCTCTGATGCCTTAGTAACCTCACTGACAAAGCATGACTGGACAGACATACACATTTTTACCATAATTGTTATTTTACTTTTATTGGTCCCTGATATTGGTTGTCCTTTCATGCTGTTGTCTTTTCCCCATTGATATGAAAGAACAGAGCATTCACCTAAACTCTTCTTTCTTTCTGTTTTGGGATAATGAGAAACGATTTATCATGCTGATCATCTCCAGCAGCCCTCTGACAGAAACATGCTCACATCTGTAGCTGCCAGTGTCAATAGTGTATTTGTCACAGCTCTGCTTCAAAAGCCTTCGGTGGGATCCAGATGCTCTAGGAAAAACATCATTCCTGCAAAGTATCTGTGGGCTTGAGAGCAGAGTTTGATAGGAAAACAAGGTAGTATAACCTCCCAGGATTTTGTTTGTCTTCCCTGCACTCTGTGTCAGGCTAGGGGAGACATACGGTGCCAGATGACACCCTGGAGACATGCCATCTTCCTGGGACATATTCCACTTTTTCCTCCGTTTCTCACCTCCTGGAGTGTTGCCTGTGGTGACTGCGGTTACTACGGTCAGGGGTTTGTCAGCAGCACTGCAGTAGCATCTTCTACAACTTAAATTCCTGTTGCATCTGTAAAGCTGTGAAATGTCCTCTTAGGAGACTGTATTGACACAGAAACCGCTGTCTAGCCCTTTACTGAAAAATACTCTAGCATTGAGTAGAGGATGAGTAGGATCCGTAAACTAATGTGGAACAGTCCATAGTGAGACTTTGTTAAACTCTATAGGATGGGTTTGAAAATGCTGTAGAAAAGATTTTCATAAATTTTCTATAAAAATGGAGTTGTTTAGCATGAGTGAATACCATGAAGGGTTACACAGAGACCTCTGAACCTTCAGGTTATATCCAACAAATCCAAATATAGTAGCCTATGTGTTTTTGATTGCTCAGAACCAATTGCCTCTTGTGCAAGTAACCCCTGTACTTAGAGAACAGACACCATGAGGCAAAGTGAGGCTCTACAGGTACCATTATCTAGCACCCAGTCATCAAATAACAGCGTCTTCAGAAATCTGGGGATCTGGTTATAACTTCCTTTTAGGATCTCTGAGGTGAGAGTGAGCTAATGGTTCCTTTGAGCTGCACAAAGCCACTGTGTATCAGCATAACTGCACGCAGCATGTTATCTAACATACGTAACGTGTTAGTTCCTAGTTTCCTCTTCCTGAGCATCAGTGAGGTCTAGTTTTATAAGGAAAACTATGTAAAATATAAATCACACACAAAAAAAGAACTTGATTTGATTTTTTTTCCTTTATACACTGTATTACTCTTTTCCCCTTTTTTCCCTCAAGGAAAAATCTCACTAATTAGGTATGAATGGATTTTGTTTTTAAATAGACCCTCAAAATATAGCTAAAGAGCCTTAAAAAAAGATTTTGTCAGCTTCTTTCCACTAAAAGCAGCTTTTGCTTTGGCCTTTAAACACCAGAGCTGAGTTTTAGGGCTTTAGGAAATTGTGCATAAACAGTCTGGCATGACGCTGTGTAACGTAATGAAGAGCGGGCTTCTCTGGTTCACTGCAAAAATCACAGATAACAGTCACCCCCCCTAGCACTAGCTCATTATGACCGTATGAAAGATATGCAGATGCATAGAAAATCAACATCTGTACTTCCACCTATACATTTATACACATACATGCAGCAGGCAGACAATGAACGGTTTAATCCTGCCTAGGTGAGCAATTTGTATTTGGCTACATTGGAAATACCGTTTAAGGTGTGGGACTGGTGCCAGGAGTTATGTATAAGTGCTTTCAAGCCCTTCACAGAGCAGAAAATAGCAACCAAAATAACCTACGCTCATTACAGAGAAGGGGCCATGAGGCAATGTCCCGTCTGCTTGTGGTTAAATCTGCCACTGCTGTTATTACTACTATTATTTTTCAGAAAGGCTAAGCATGACTAAAACCTGGGTGTCACAAAGTCAAGACGCATAAGAGCCAGCTATGCAACAATCCTTTCAGCCAGAAAAAACAAGTAAACCACCTCCAAGTTTTTTGGAGGCTTGAGGGTTTTTTTTTGTGAGTGAAATTTTTAAAGTAAAGGAAATATCCTTCTAATTATTTGATTTACCTTGAGGCATTTGACTTTCCATTATATGATGGGGTCACAGGCGTTTCCTTAAAAAAAAAAAAATAAAAAATTAAGGAGTTGAGGGAAAAATGACTTTGTGTACAGTCCATTAATTTCTGTGGGTGCTGAGCACACACCCATTCCCCTTACACAAACAGAAGAACTTTTATGCCATATCAGAGCAGACCAGCCTAGAACTTGCAAGAACAGTGAGTCTTTCAACTGCTTGTGTGACTTAATGTAAAATTGCCTTTAAAAACAAATACACTTCCCCCCTCCCTTTTCCTTCTCAGGATTTGAACCATTCTGCCCCTTTTTACATTTCACCACTGTGCTATTATGCATCCCACCTCCCACCAACACCACCACCCCCTCCATGCAAGTGACTAATGAAAATCCCAGACTCCGTCCTTAGCAGTTATCAGATTCATATTTCTTTGGGTTAGACTATTATTCTAAACTTAAAATTCAGCGACAAGCCTTGCTTCTGGGTTTTTTGCTGGCAGTTTTATAGCTTGACCAAACTTCACGTTGGATAGTGTTTTGGTTGGCTGCCATATTTATCCTGGCTGTTAATCAGGATTTTTGCTGTTTTGAAGTAGGGGCAAGGTGGAGGGAGTGGTTATGGTTTCGCTCTGTTAACAGAAGTGGCCATGCTTACTGTCAGGAGCAAGTGTCTGTACTTTGTAACTACAAATTCCTTAATGACGTGTTACATTTCAAAGCAGAGTTGGACTTGCGGGGAAACCTAAACTGATAAACAATAACAGCCGCCCCCCGCCCAGACCTCTAGTCTCCCACAAGCTATTTTTAATGATGCTATTATTTATTCCCAAATAATGTTTTTCTCTGCTTTTAATAATAATGCAGAAAAATATTTTCATTTATTTTCTGTATGTGTGGGATTACTGGATGAATTTCTGACTGGTTGTATACCGGAGCAATTCCAGGTGTAAGATTTTTAGTCAATGAAGAAAGCAATAGCATTAATTTAAAGAGAAGCCCTCCTACTGAACATAAATACATGTTTTTTGAGGGGAATGGGGAAAGCCTTTCCCAAATTTCCTATTCTGCAGTACCCTGCTTTTCTGTGGCTTCTGTGAAGAACCACTGCACACCTCTTCTCCAAGTATGAACTGAATCAAGATATATTTGACTAATCATAGTGCCTTTTTCTTCTGACCCCAAGGAGGGCCACCCTGGCTCCGTCCTGCATTTCCCAGACATTTCTCCCACAGCTTCTGTGTTTTCTCAGTGTGGGTTTCTGCATCTCCGCCGTGCCAGGGGCTGCCAGTGCCGGCGGAGAGGCAGAGAAGCCAAAAAGCCAAACATGCAGCAACCTGTCCCCAGGGTGCCTCCCCCATGCACACCCTGGTGCAGAGACCTGGATGCATTGGGGGACAGGGTGCACTGGGGGTTTTTTGTCTACCTCACTGCCCTTTCACAGGGCTTCTGCGTGCATCTCCCACAGCGCTCGCTCGGGGCTTCCCAAGCAGTGCAGGCAACTGGGGGTGTTGCTGTCCTGAGGATGAGGAGCTGGGAGGAGGCAGGGAAGCAGCGGAGCTGGGATGGAGAGCCCAAGGTGGGACAGCCAGGCTGAGCGATCAGGAGAGATGCGGGGGGATAATTTCTATTCCTGGCAAGGGAATGGTCCCCTTCTCCTGTGCTCCTGGAAGTAACTGCTTAGCCATCCCTCCCAGTCCCTCTCTGCTCTTCCGGCACCTGGCACATGCAAATCATGCGGGGAAACCGATGCTATTTTATTGAGATCTCCTGTTTTGGCTGTACCTGGCTCCTGCCAAGTTTCTGCATGATTTAGAGCATGTAGATGCCTCACTTTGCTTTACTTGCAAGGCTTTTCTTCTGGAGGATCCTCCTAACTCTTTACCATGCCAGGTCCAAAGGTGGATTGGATGCCATCTCAATCCCATTTTGAATTACACCTTGAGGCCAGTCTGAGAAGAGCAACCAGCTGGCAACCGCCAGCCGGACTGAGGTCCCAGGACTGCAGGAGGGAGGGATGCTGCTGGCCCCCCAGGGTCCCACGTGGCCGGCCACAGTCTCTGCAGGTGCCCCCAGGTTGGTGGGATTTCCCTGCCCACCCTGGGCCATGCCTCTCCCTGCAACTGGGAGGGGAAGGCAAGCGGTGGCATGGGACAGCGGAGGGAAGGGGGCTCGGGGCAGAGGTGCTCCAGGGAAGCCCGGAGGATTTTGCCATGCAGTTGAGCAGGACCAGTGTTTCACTTCGGCCCTCATTTTTGGTTTGCTTTTGCATCAGATGGTGAAACAGACTTTTGCCTGGCCTGCTCATTTATAAGAGCCCAATAACTGGCACACACCACGCTTCCCTCCTCCCCAGACTGCAGTCTAGCAACATCACTTTTTACAGATTAATTTAGTGCCTGTGAATCAACCCTAAGCCTGACCCGAGCTGACCACCCACTCTGAAGGTGTTTATATTTTCAACCCCAGGCATCTTAGTAACAGCCCTCCAGCAGGCTGTGGCTTGCTCCAGGAGGGTGCTCTTCACGTAGGATTGAGCAAATGACCGACCACCATTTCAGTGATGTTCGTCTTCATTCCAGTGATTTAATCACAAGTGGCTGAGCTTCCATCTGTTCAAGCTAGATAATGGCAGAAGCCCAAGACATAAACTCCCTTCCCCCTCATTCTTCCCAGAATTGTTCCTATAAGTGGCTCAGTGTTTTAGGAAAGGAAACATTTCTTTTGATTAGTAGCCATTTTTGGTTTAATATGAATTAACAAAAAAACTAGGAAGACTCACTAACCTAGTGTGAAATGTATTTTTCATTTGTATAATCTGTAGCAATTACTGGGGCAATAAAATATTGATTGAAGAAAAAGAAGAAATGTATGATTTCATACTTAAGTGCAGAGACACAGTTATATAAAACCTGCAAAACATTGGCTATATCATACTGAAAATAGTATTGCTTGGACAGCGTGCAAATTCCGGGGCTTCATCCCGTCACTGCAACAAACAACCCCGGATTTTACTAGCGTAGTCCAAGGGATATTTTTCATTTGTGTTTGCTTGGCTATAGTAGAATTAAAAATCTCATTTATCTACTGTTATACTTGAAGCCGATTGTTGTATTAGGAATCAGCTCCCAGTATGGAAGTACTTTCTCTTAACTGGCATTTAGAGAAGGGCAGATATCCAGCAATGCAATATTATCCTTCTGAACTCATCCCGCTAACTTTATAGGGAATTTTGCCTTTGATTCTTTGGGATTCAATAGGGCCTTTCACTCAGGAGAGTCAAGGACTGAAGTGAGATCAGACAGCGAGATAAGGAGCCAAACCCTCCTGTCATCTTCCCCTGCGCAAATTCGGTGTAACTCCAAGAAGAATTACCACGCTGCTGATAACATTCACATTCTGACTCCTAATAAAACCCTGACTCTCTACTTTCTTTTAATTATTCTTGATCCCTTAAATGTAAAATCCCTTTTCCAAATGTTCGTTTAAGTGGCTACTATTAAGTCTTTATCAGTTCTGAGCATTTCAGCCTCTTGTACGCAGAAATTTCTCAATCTGACAGAATAAGAAATGCATTTACATGGCCTAAGCTCTTAAATTGTCCCTTTCAATTAATGCCCCATCATGGAGCAATCTGGAAACCATTACTCAGTAACTCTTCATTATAATTGCTTGCAGCTGAATATCCAGGCCCTGGTAATATAAGAATAAAAGAAAACTCAGTTAGTAACAAGTGCAATTGATTCCATTCAGAATTCCCCTGGTGCTTTGCCATGTTTGGCCTGCATGAGAGGAAACAAGAGGAATTTTTTTCTCTTTTTTTTTTTTTTTCTTTTTTTTCTTTCAGGGCCAGGAAATGAATTGGCAGACATAAGATGGTCTGTGTGCTGCTTGCCTTCATTTTTCAGCTGGTCCTTGTTAAAAATGAGACGGTGGGGCTCCTACTTTTTTTTTTTTTTTTTTAGGTAGAGGGCTTTTCTGGTAACAGATAAAACTACAATACCTCAATTTGCTGCATGCTAACAGCAACCAGAAATGGTTGCCTCCTGTGCTTTTCATAATCAGACCTGAAACTTTCTTCAGTTAATTCCAGGATTCCTTGCTAGAGGACTATTTTCCTCCTTGATCCCAACTTTATGAATACTCAAGCAACTCTGAAAGTGAATGTCTCCTGTCTTCCTCTCCCCAACCATCTGCCAACACCCAAACAGAAACATGGGGGTCAGCTGGGCCTTAATATACACCCACCTTGTCCAGCTTGTGGAGGTGAGTCCAAGGGCCATAAATCAGGGGTGATGGAAATTTCACAGTAGGTAGCATTAGCTTTGGAAGAATTCAAGTGGTTCCCTTCAGATAATATCCTGCCTTTCAGAGATGCGGTACTGACATTTTAGCACGTGCCTGCTCCCAGGGTGGGTTGTTTCCCATCAGCTTATCGGAGTGCGTCCGGGGTCCCGCGAGCGTCCGGACCCTGCACTTCCCTAGCCCCATGATTACTCCAGAGATATCAAATCCTAGCAGCCACAGCAAATGCCAGATACTGTGAAGACAGGGTAGCTTTCTAAAGACATGAAACAGAAAAGAGGATTAGTAGCAATTTCTGAGCCTCCATGCCATAGTGAAGGGGTTTAACAGCTATGCAACATGGTACAATATGAAGTTCAGCTCTGGTGCTTCACTTTTGTTTGCCAGTGATGCTTCAGGTCCAGTCGGGACTAGAAGTTTCCAGCAACCCGCCGCCAAAGCTGTTTTCTCTGCAGGGCCAGTAGCGATGATGGGGTTGCTGGTAGGAGATCCCACCTACTGCTCCAGGCAGAAGGAGCTCCCGGTGCCTGGAGCTGCTCATGCCCGTGCCCACGCTTAGTGTTCGGAGCTACTTCTTCCACCATCGTCTCATGTTGCTGCGATGCAAGTAGCATGTACCATTAATAAGGTGTTGGGCTGGTCCTGATCTGTATCCAGGAGGTCTCGATTTCCCAGATGGACCCCTCAGAGGTGGTCCCCAACAAGCGATGGTGGCGTGCCTGGAGCAGATGCTACTGTGTGGACACCGGCCGGCCAGGCTGGTGGGTGATGTGCCGCAACGTGGTAATATCCCCTCTCAAACACAGGGAAGGGCTGACGGTGCTGCACGGCGAGAGCTGATGCTGCGGTGTCACCCAGCAGCAAACAGTGCTAACAGATGGTTGTCACCCCTGCACGGGCAGCTGCCAGAACTGCTTTAGAGGTGGGGGTGGCATCAACAGTAAAGCAAGGCAGCCAAATGATCTCCATCTGACTCCTCGAGTAGCCACAGAAGAGATGTGTGTAGCTACAAATTTTCACCTCTGGTAAAGCAGATGGAAAATATCATTTTTACAGTTTTTCATTAAAAAAAATTCTAAACAATAATTTCAACTTTTCTCTTTAAAATGCTTGCGGAAAACCAAAGGGATTTTTTTCACAGCAGGGAAACTGCCATTTCATTCTGGAAAGCTGTTTTTGCTAAGAAGTTGGCAAAATTTCTTTGTAAAAATACAGATTTTCTTTCTTTTTTTTCCCCTTGCTTTGAACAGATGTATGGAAATTAATGATTTTCCTTGAAAGGTAAAAGTATAGTTTTTTTTCCTTATGGACTTTACTATTGCTGTAGACCTGACTGCAGCTTAGTATTATGATTTCACACGGGTTTTCTGGATGCTTCTTCAAAAGTGTTGCCAGGTAGATAGATGGGCTAATTTGGGAATGGACTTCCCTGGAAATCCTTTGGACTCTGTGAGGCCCAAAGCTCACCTCAAAAGCTTCCCATCTACACAGAAGGATCTAAAGCTAATTAGTCCTTACAGCTATATTGCACTTCTCAGTACTTCACTGGGCTGGCATATGTAGGCCTGTACCTGGAAAAAACCCTGGGACCTGAGGGGGGTTCCAACATCACGGCACTATGCACAGTATACTCAATTCGGTGCTCTCCATCATATGTCTTTGGTGGTACGGCTGTGGTTAATCCATCTCACTCACCGTACTTTCAAGGACCATTGCGACAGTATGTGAGATACTCAAGGGTGAAAAAAAGTATCACTATTTCCATTTTTAAGGAGAGGCTGTAAGGTCAACACCCTGATGTGTAAGAGTTAGGGGGTAACTTAACAAAGAGGAATCGACCTGTTCCTGCAGGGATTTTTCCAAGCAAAGGGTTCTGATGCCTAAGGATGCACAAACATCAGAGGTGCTAGGTGAGTCCGACACAGATTACCCAGTTATACACACAAGCTCAAAAATGTCTCATTTCCTTTGTGAATTTCACCAGGAAACTAAGAACTATGCACCTGAGCAATGTTGGTGGGACTGGTTTGTAACGAAGTGTAAATCAAATCCATGTCACCCTCTGTACTATAAAAGCTGTTGCCTGGATAATTTTTGTTTCCATAAAAGCCATACAAGATAAGATTACTCTAGAAATAGTGTCTATAAACAAAAGCAATCTTAGGGTTAACCATAAACATCAAATCACTCCCAAGACATCGCTGACTGTAATCTTTGGTGGTTTCATACATCATCTTGAGCCATGCCGGAATAAAATGTTCTCCCTGAGAGCCAGGTAGTTTATTATCTGCTCCAGGTGTAGGCTGCACAGGGTCTGCCCTTCACGTACTTGTTTCTTTAAACCAAACCTCCATCTTGTAATCACGTTGCTACTGGGGATGAGTAAGGTATTGTCTACCACTGCCATCAGCCCTACAAAGAAACCCGAGTTTCCTGAGAGCAAAGAGCAGCATTTCCCAGGCAAAACCCTTCGCTGCCAGCTGTTGCTGTAGAGGCTCCTTCTGGCTGCTCACAGACGCACTAGTGGTGCCTCTGATCGTGTAATACCACATTATCCACCCTCTTCTAGCTCCTCTGTTATTTCAACCCATGCAGTACTGCATGTGCAGCTTTTCCATACTACCCACTGCCTTGAGCAGGAGGATTGCTTGGATGATCTCAGCCCTTAATTTTGGTTGTCTTTTTTCTCAGCCTTGCACTTACCTAGTTATTTTAGTTGTCGCTGCCTTAGGAGAGTTGAAAAAAAGAAATGAAAATACATTCAGGTGGGGGCAAGTCTGAACTTACATTCTTAAGTATCATAGTCCAAGATAAAGGAAAAGCTTTGAGGCTTTCCTGTTATTTTCATCACCACTTTATCCATGCTGTGTTCTCATTGCCTCCTAGGTCTTCAATTTTTGTGACTCAGCATAGCTCTTCTGAAGGGAATTTGAAGCTCCATTGCATACCACCAGCTGAACATTGGCCAGAGTATCTAAAACCTCCAAAATGCTAACGGGTCTTCTGTGACAGTGGTGGAACTATCAAAATGACATTACTTCTCTGTAACGAAGGAGACATGCTATGACTTTGGAGGCCTTTGAAGGAGATCAGTCCTGCTGGGGATTACAGGGACTGGCATTCTTTAGTTATATTCCTCAGCACTTTACAGTCTGGACATCTGTGACAGCAAATTCCCAAAAGATTCCAAGTAGAACAGTTAAAATTTGGTGAAGGATAAGAAGTCTTGTTTGAAACTCTTGGAGAAGGAGTCAAACTCTTGTTTGAAAATGTTAATTTTTTTTTAAATGAACAGCTCCTTTCCAATGAGATTGAAAGTTAGTACTTTTTAGATTCCTCTCCCACTTTCATTGATAACAAAACCTGAATACGAAATATCTCTAAAGTTCCAGCTCATCCATTTGTTTGGCAAACTATCCAAAAGTTCAAACTAGTATGCTAATCTGAAGCAACCCATCTCAGATCTTTTGAGACTGGAAAACTGGATCAGGTGCCTTGGAGAGGTCAGAACCCTTATGCATGACATAGATGTCCATGTGACTATTTCTTAGGTCAGAAACAAAAAAAATACCTTTCCTTACATTTTTGTGCAGCTCTATTGATCTTGGTCAGAAGTAGCCAGTGCAGAAACATGCCTTTATTAGATTTAACCATTGGTTTTGATCATGTCCCCTCCCAGTGACAAGCCTTAACCGCAGTAACAAGGCCATGGAAGAGCTCCATTAACTCAGGTCATCAAGGCTTGAACTTTCTGACGACAGCTTGTCCCGCTCCTCTCTTGCTGCAGTATCCGTGAGAGTTTGGACACTGCTAGTTTGTTACACAAGAATGATAAATGGTTTGTTTTAAAGTTTGCTTGGAAAGTCTTAGTACGGGCTCTGAGCAGAAGTTCAGATGTGTCTTGTCTTTCCACTCCCTCCATCTGTCCCCAGCGGTAGTGACTTAGGATATAAGAGGCCATGGCTCGAAACCTTCCTCTTGTATTTGTATAAATTATCTTGAAAAGCAATACAGCTTTTATGGATGTGATTAAGAGAGATCCTGTAGCTCAGCATTTACCCTTCTTTCCTAGGTCCTAAACAGGCAGACGTGGGCCTGAACAGTACATTCCTATATTTTGTGTGAGAGCCTTATCCACAGTTATTTGCATAGTTATTGCATGTAAATGGACTACCACCCATTTTCTGCCCAATTCTGCAAATGCCACTGAAATCCCTTTGTGAAGCTAGCTCCTCCTTTCCAAAGTCCCTTTGCTTTTACTAAAAAAAGCCTGCAAAAAAAATTTCTTGGATGCAAAACATTTTCTGCTCACTTGAGGAAGGAAATATTTTCCATTCCAGGTCTAAAAGAAACAAATTCTCTCATTCCAGTTCAGCCACCAAATTAAAAACAATTGATGATTTGCACAGCTCTTGTGAAAACCATGCTCTCTGCAGCAGCTCATGACAATTTCCTTGACAATACTGTACATTAATATGCTTTATGGGTACAGCCTCACACTGCAATGTAGGACACTTTTACAATGATCCCTGACTACATCACATGAGTCTGTAGCAAACAATGAATCTAATGCTGCACTTGTAAAAGATTTATGATTCAGAGAGCAGAAGATAAATGATTCCAGTCCCTGGATGCTTTAAGAGCAAGTTCCTTTAGCTCATATGGTTAAAATTGATCTTTCCATTGTCTCTTGTATGGAATGACCAAAACTAATGATGTTAGGTAATCAATATGAAAAGCTGTGCATAAAGAATTAAACCAAGAAATAATGGATTGCTGTGTCAAAGGCCTCCAGACAGTAAGAAATCGGTGCTGACTGGACATGTCAAAGCGACATCCAGACCTTCGGGTATTTCACTTCAGCCTGTACCCACACCTACAACAAAGGAGCCCCTTGTTATTCAGAAACAAAAATGTGAAGGAGAGCAAGCCAAAAATAATACTGCATTATCAGACACATGGCCTGCCTATAACCTGCAGCCTTTGAGAATTATCAGTACTCAGATAACCTGCAAAAGAGCAGAGGAAGGACTTGAAGGCCAAGGAAGGGAAAGGAAAAGGAGCTAGAATAAAAATCCTCTGTATATTATCTGCAGTCCTGGAGTCTGCTCAGTGCCTCAATCTCTCCAGGATTTCTTCATTTGCTTTGTAGAGTTCCTTTGGATTATACATGTGAAAATAAAGTACTAAAACTCTAAATAGGAAGATCTATGAAATCTGGTTTCCAGTGGCTCTGTAGTTTGTGATTGGAGTCTTTGCTGACTAATAAGCTATGAGGCTTTTCTCTGGCTATGGTTGGGGAATTCATAATAGTGCTCTCCTTGTGGATTCACTAATGTCTAGTACCTGTGAGTTTGCGTGGTTGAGATCGCTCAGCAGCCTTTCTGCCAGCATGGGGAACCACTGGGATCTGTCTCCTCTACATGGATGACTATTTAATGAAATTTGCAGAATTTTGCATCTTTGAGACTCCTACCGCTCTGTCGAATTTAGTTAAAATCAGTTGCTAAGTTCATGGAGGGAGGGGAGAGAGAGGGCACTAACACACAGACGCTCTGGTATTGTGCATCATTGCACAGATCTCATTTTCTTAGGAAACCAGAGGACAGTTGCTAACTAGCAAGCCCTTCTTTGGGGATTTAAAAATAGCTGTAGTGATGTTCCTTGGACAAGGCTTGAAGAGCACGTTGGTTGGAGCCTGCCTTGTGCAGCACACAGTGTTAACCTGCCCAGTAGCCACAGCAGGTGGTAGGAGAGCTCACGGACAGACAGCCTAGTCTCTGTCTGCTCTCCTTCCCATCTAAAATGACACTCACCACAGAGAAATGGCTCATTCTTGCTCTGAAATATGCAGAAACATGATATTGTTCTGCACACACTGGTTGCTGCTACATAGCTCTTGCTGGTTACTCTCCCTAATTTTTTCACACATCATGTTACTTTCAGGACTTTCATTTTTCTCTTGCTTCTTTTCTTTTCTTCTCTTTTCTTCTCTTTTCTTTTTATTTTTCACAGCCCTTTCCACACTTCTGAAATAGGGATTTTCTGTTGCATCTGTTCAAAGCCATCTAATGAGGGTCAGTCTTGAAGCAGAGCGGGACTGAAGTTACTGAGTGATTCACCACTTCTCATTCTGTCTGGCTGGAGAGAGAAAGATGGGGAAAAAGGAGGGAAAGCCGGGACGTAGAATAATTTTTGAGAGTTTTTCTTTGCTCCTTTGGGTATTAGAGTGCAGGAAAAGTTTTTGTTTCCCCTTGAATCTTCCAGGCAGGATTTGTACTGATGTCTCCCATGAGCCTCATCAGTTCCTAACATCCAGACATAACAGGTATAAGCAGAGGCTTGGAGATGAGCTGGCACGGTCTCTTTTCCACCAGAAGGAGTATGCATTTCAGTGGATGACAATTTGGCTCCATCCATGCTAAAGAATATACCATTCTTTTCCTGAACACTTATCCCAAGGAGATAGGCTGAGCCCAGCATCTGGCTCCTGGGGTCTGGATCCCCATGTGCCACTGGAAGCCCCATGTATCCCTGAAATTCAAAGACTCACAACCTGGGAGAGTTCAGCTTTGCTTCCAGATTCTGAATTCCCAGAACAGGAACCACTCAAGGCCGCTCCAGAAGATGGAGTAACTAACTTTTAAGGGATTCCAGCTCTGAGGAACTTCACCTAGGTACCTTGGCAATGGCAAGCTCACCACCTCATGCCCACTACTAATTTTAGTAGTTGACATGCAGCTAACCTGCAGACATGGCTTAAAAACTTGGAGGCAAGGAGCAAACACATTGCAGAAGATGTACTTATGTGAGGACTAGCTTGCTCCTGGGATGCGCACGTGCATTATAAAGGAGCCTACCTTTGGGGTTTGGTGTCCCCAGACTACCTCAAAAGCTGGTGGGGACAAAAAAGGGGACCTTGGGAAGATTCCCCCTTCTGTGTCGCCTGCAGCATGTCTTTTCTGCCCTGTGGACGACCAAGGGATGCCCACCGGTGCCAGCAGGAATAGTCCCATCCCAGTGGTGGGAGGCAGGAGAGCAGGAGTAATGTGCCTGGAGTGCCAGCACAATGTAAGGCTGAAAGCCAAGGTATTGGGGCCTTTTAGCCTAGGCGCTATGGGCTGTGTTGGTCCCTCTGAGGTCCTGGGTGTTGCTGCCTGCAAGTCATGGCACTGTCCCCCCCGTCCCCCAAAATCCACCCCTCACCCATTCACAAGAAAGGACTTCAGTTCTTTACCTTCTCCCTCAATGCTCTTTTCCCCCCTCCCTATATCCCATTATATTGATTTTAGCCCCAGTCTTGCTCCATTTAACCCAGTGTTAGAGGTCCAGACCTTAAATATTTATTCACTTAATGTATCCAAATGCAGCCAATAGCAATTAAAGGCCTGACCTCTAACACCCCGCTGAAGCAACCAGCCAAAGTTAGAGGCTCATCATCACATGAGAAATCTGAGGTAATTAGACCACCTTCAGCCCCTGCTTCCCTCCCCCCGCCCCCTGCCTCAAATACTCTGTAAAATAATACCGTGGCACTAAATTAGACCTCATTACCTATTGAGTCACTCGATCCAGACCTCCCTTACATAGTAATGAGTACTGATTTATTGTGATCATTATTTGGGCATTACAGGTCACTAAATAACATGCTTTGCCCACACATGTCTTCTGAGCTAATAAATATCCTTATAGGAAATATTTTTGAGTGAACTAGCCTTCAGGTTGGTTCAGTAACTTAAGTCACATTAATTTTCTTAATGCATGTAGTGCTTTGATAGAAAAGCTGCAGGGATGGAGGCAGAAAAGGAGGCACAGAAAAATCCCCAAACACAGCTTTTCTCAAGCTGGCGTTTCTGGATGAAAACTGGGGAAGTGGTGCAGAGCGAGGTCAGTGGGGAAGATCAGAAACAACCTCAGAAAATGTATATTTAAAATCAACCAGCCCCCCTAGGGCTTGGTCCAAAGCTTAATGAAGTAATGGAAAGATTCCCATTGAGCTTAATGGACCGTGGATCACATCCAGGTGTGCTTGCAAGTATAAGTGTATGTGCATCACTTGTGCACACACATACACTACCATATATTTCCTAAAAACTTCAGAGCAAATTAAAATAATTCAAAAATTTGCTCCAGGAACCAAGTGACATTGGAGTTTTTGGAATTTTACACCGTCTCCCTTGCTAGTGTAGCTATTGTACAAAACTGGGGAAGATTCAAATTTGGCAGAGCTGAAATGATATTGTTTGTTATATTTATCTAGGTAAAATCTTCAAAGGACCCATCAGTTTCAGTTAAAAGGTGAACAAAGCAAGTCCATGGATATTTCTGAAATATGTGGGTATATATTTCCAAAAGAGACAATGGAAGATTAAAAAAGGAGAAAAAAAGAAAAGAAGAAGATTCATGATTCAAGAAAGATAAAGAAGAAAGGGATTAAAACCCCACTCTGCTAGCCTTCACACAAAATGTTTTATTGGCTTACTCCTAGCAAATCCTATAATACATTTTCATTATTTATAGAAGTAATTCTGGATTAGTTTGCCATAAAAAAATTGGGCTGGACTGTTTTAAAAATTACAGAAATTAGATGAAATCAGGCTCTTTGAATTATCCATGAGCATTGGGTTAATATAATCAATACTTCAGCCATTACAGGTTGACGTTACATCTCGAGACAATTTTCTAACTTAATAAGATTAGAAATAATAAACTGGTATTATTTCTTTGCGAATTGGGGCCTCTGACCTAGTAATTTAATGGCTTCATTATTACAGCCGTGGAATGTAGAAAGACCCAGCACGGTCCCTATTATCACAACTGTGCTTTGTCCAAATTATGTGACTTTTAAAATAGCAAAATAAAAACTTACCAAACAATTTCAAAGGGCTGTGGTGGACATTTTTCACTAGATGTGGTATGATACGCCAGATCATGCTTATGATTTTATTTTCAGTCCATTGCACTGTAATAGTATAGCGGGTATGCTTTCACATTTAAAAAAGAATGAACAAAAGCTTCCTTTACGTATTTTTGGAAAGACAATACTGGCAAACCTTTCAGTGCTTTGTGCTCCTGCTGTTTTTTGGTAGCTGCTACTCAGACATGTTTACTTTGCAATAGGGAAGGAAAAATAGTCTCTTGGTCACAGAAACAGGGGTCCAAGTCTGGCTTTTCCACAGACCTCTTCGCCTCCACAGTTGAATGTGAGCCCTGTGGAGGTCAGGGTGGACAACTCTTCTGGTGCCAGGACTTCACTCTTTCATCAGTTTCTGATCCGGAGAGTGGGAACTTGGTAGGGAATTTCCTTTCTCCTGCTATATGACTGTTTTGTCTATTCGTGTCTCAGGTCCAGAACGGAGATTTCCATTTGCCACATGCAGCTCCGAGCACCAGGCTACTGATCCCAGCTAATGCCTTGCCAGGATGCAAATAATAGCTGTGGCAAGCCTCATGCAATGAGGCACGGGGCACATGCACCCCGAGCGTCTTTTACTTCCTCCCGTTGTAAAGTTTAGTTGAAAACGCCAATAATTCAGCAGTCTGATAGGAAACGCGTAGGACACCCATGCATACGGTGGTGTACACAAGGGAAATGCCGCCCCAGAGGGCACAAAGGCTTCAAAGAGTAACCCAGGGCACTCACAGGGGCTGAAGCTGGTTTTCAGGATGCAGGACGTATGGCAGGGTATAGCTCTTCCTCAGCAACAACATTCAGAAGATGAAATCCTTATCTTTCCTTCCCTTTTCTCCTCCCTGTGCAAGACCCACTTCAATCCTACCTGCTAGAAAACAGTCCTGCTTTAGCGTACATCTGCAGTGCAGAGATGCAGGCAAACAGCATTTACTTAGCTCCTTATCTTCTCTCCGCACCGTTTCTAACTCACAGCATTTTAGAAAAATAGAAGTGCTTATTCAGAAGGATGCTAATTCAGTTATCTCTACCTGTAAGAGACCCCCGTGTGGTCATTTCCAAGTCTCTGGGCTAAGCTCATTCACGTACACACATCTGTTATAGCAAATGCTTTCTGTAAGCTTTAAAGGAAACATAATCCAGGATGATAAAACATCAAGGAAAATATGAGACTCAGCCAAACAATCACCCCTCTGAACTTCTGCTTGAGAGATGTCTGCTGTTAGATGCATTTCTGTGCCTCTGCATCCATCTTTAATTGTCAGGTTTGCAAGAGCAAGGGAGTGGGAACAACGACGCATTGAATACTGTGCTTTCATCACTGTTTAAGAATGAGGGAAACATCTCTGAATTCCTCTTTGGAAGCAAATGGAGAGAGTTATGGCAAAGTTACCTGTCCTTCAGAATTAAGGCTATAGCTTTTTAATATTTTGTATTGAAATCATCTAATTTGGGCTTCACTTTAAGCCTAGCAACACTAGTCACATACACGTGCTAATGCATCCACCGCGCTCCCAGACCACTGCATTATCCTAATTCCACAAGTGGGAAAAATGAGTCCTTGTGGGGTTTGCTCAAGGACGCCCGGGACTGCCGCCGTCGGGGGAGTGGAGAAATGCAGCACTCCTGCGTCTTGGCAGGGAGAGCCGACGCACGTGCTTCCCATTTCATCTGCTGGGTTCCTTCTGCGCGATCGCAGGCCAGCTGGTCTTTGATGTCCTTCGCTAACTGAAGGTAGCATGGGTCAGGAGGGGGCAGTGGTTTCAGATACGTAATGAGAAGTTCTTGATTGACAGTGCTTTTGCTCAACCGCATAATCACTTGATTAGGCTTTTTTCTTTGCTTTTAACAGAGTAAAAAGTATTTCGCTGTTGCAATAAAAGAGCACTTTGATGGTGGAAACGCTTTTTTCAGTAGCCAGAAAACCATAAGATATATGTATGTATAAATACATTTATATATATAGAAAAAATATTTGCTTTCAGCATGGAATTAACCCTAAGATAGGAGGCATTTATACGACCTGTGGTACCACTGTTAGCTTTGTGGAAACACTATCTTCTGTCTCCCACAAACGTGTTGGCATTTTTTACGATACTGTATATTTCCAGTCACCCTGGACGCATAACCTGTGCCCATTTAGAAACATGGCGCTGGAATAAAAAGCCACAGACGCTGCAAGCTGTAAGCAGCGATGGGGTATTTTGCCTGCGACGCGTGCTTTCGGCAGCATATACAATGCCCCCTCCTTGAGCGACTGCGACCAGTCTCTGGTTAATGTCTCCGAAACAGCCTGTTAAGACTGTTACTACAAATTAGAGTCTGGATCATTCTAAAACAAAAATAGACTTCTTTCATCTTCCAGATGGCTGTCTGATTGGGAACTGGGCAGGATCACATTTCAGGTTGTGACTTAATGAGTCAGGACAATATTTATGGTTATTACCTGACAGAGGGCAGTGAGGAAAATTAAAGCACAGACCCATGCTTCATTTATGACAAAAAACAAATTCATGACAGTTCTGTATATTAGAGGTGGCATCTTTTGCTCGGGGCAAAGTCCGAGCATAGCTCCACATCTGAGCCAGACCTGCCAGGGGCTGCTGCGAGAGCCCGGCCAGGCCGGCTTCGCCATCCCCGCTTTGATATATGTGCTATCATCGGAAACAATCTGGTGCTTCCCTTGGAGGAGGTCTTAGGCAGGCAAGATACAAATATGAGTGAGAGCTTTCAGAGGGGAAAAATAACATAATTATACAGTGTATTTGTTTGATGGCTGCAGTTGTCTGAAATATTATTCTTTGGGGCATGTTTTTGACATAATTATTGCCACAGGATAATCCCTTCTGGAGAAAACATGGAGTAATTATGCATGCCAGTTGTAGATATGATTCTGCATGTGATTTTCCCTGCAAACGATGCTCCTTGTGATACCAGCCGGTGGGGGTGCAGGGTATTTTGAAGCAATGGGCAATGGTGTTCGGCTAAATCAAATTGAAGCCACAGCTCTGCTGGCTCTTTCCTGAAGGAAAGAAATTTATTAGTGTTCGTCTCCTGGTTAATCCTTTGCTTTGCATATGAAACAGACTGGAACTTTTTTTATTGTGAGCTGCTAAAAAAATAAATAGCCCTTATGAAAGTGACTGCAACCCATAGCTTTGGGCTTCCTGTAAATTGGCTTCGGACTGCAGGATTTCTTAATAAAACAAACAATTCTGAGAGATGAGAGGTAGCTGTTGAAAAAAAAAAATTGGGAAAATGGCTATCCTTCCCATCGCTTAAGCTTATTTTATCCCGAAGCTAAAATAAGCTCTTTGAATTTGCAGATAGTGATACAAGGAATATTGTTTCAATTAAGAGTACCTT
The DNA here is from genome assembly GCF_035582795.1 of Mycteria americana. Taxonomy (NCBI): domain Eukaryota; kingdom Metazoa; phylum Chordata; class Aves; order Ciconiiformes; family Ciconiidae; genus Mycteria; species Mycteria americana. Next base: position 37,346,801 of record NC_134366.1, on the reverse strand, counting down.
ATTTTAGGGGCGAATATTCTGTCCACATCTGCTAAATATTACTCCAAATCAATCAAAATATTTATTATGTAAGAAACATTTTTCCCAGGGGAGAGGTGCTTCTCAGTTATTCTTCGAACCAGACCTTTCTTCTCCTCCTTTTGCCCCCTTTTGCTGTGCCCTCACCCCGGCAAACACCACGTCCAGCAGCACCCAGCCGCAACACGTCACCCCAGGAAGAGTCCCCGGCTGCCTCCTTCCCCAGCCCAGCTCTGATCCTCCTTGTGGCAGTGCATCAGTGGACCACCAGGCAAATCTGCTCACTGATGGCTGCCGCTAGCTATTCTGATTTATGCTGGGATTTGCAGAGCTGCCCTGGGGAGAGAAAACCACAGGGTGTGAGGTATTCACATCCCCTTGTGTAGCACAGAAATATTAGTCACATCCTTCCACAGAAAAGGCCAAATTACGAATGCGCAATAAGGCTGGGTGCTTGCTTTGTGGTTGCATTTTGGAGGGAGAGAGTTATACGATGAAGTTTTTTTTTTGTTTAGTAGATGTGTTTTTATCCTGTTAAAAAAAACCAAAGTAGTTTGAGCACTGAAGCAATGAGGGCAATTTATCTGTTTCCCTCTGTGTCTTCAACCATGCCTGTGGTCATGAGGTAGCACGCTTGGCGCTCAGCTTTTACCCACATTTCAGCTGGATTGGTCTTATCATGAGGGGCTGCGCGAGGATCTGAGCAAGGTCCTTGCTGAAACCCCCAACCTCAGCCCAAATCTGCAAGACCCCTGTAAAAACCCTACGCCGGGTCTCTCTGCTACGTGAACCTCCCACGGAGGCACGTTGTGTGGTGGCTTTGCGGCGAGGGCTGATCTCCGCCAGCCCTTCACACCGCTTTTTTACTCTTTGTGCCCCTCTGAGCACTGCACGGTCACCCCGTGCACACCCAGGCTGCATCCCCAGCTCCGCGCAAGAGCATCTCCAGCACCCCAGCACAGCATCTCCAGCAGCGGCTGCCTCATGCTTGCAATCCTTTCTACATTCGGCATCTAACAAGAGTCAGGCAACTTAAACACTTTCTTAATTATGTAGTGGTGAGCACCTCACTAAAAATGGGGCTGCGGTATACAGTTAAAGGAAAAATGTATAAACTATCTGATGCTGTCAGTATCTGTAGCTCAACGTGAAATTACACCAGGAACAGGAGACTGTTGTCTGAAAAATCCATTTTCTTGTCATTTTTATGGCTCTGTTAGATAATAAAATCAAGAGAAAGATGACTAGAATAACAATAGTATCTCTTCCTGGGTGAAAAGATAGGGGGAGGAGGAGGAATGCAGAGATGGATGTATGAAATCTCTTGTCTAAGTAAACAATCTACATACATTTGCATTTGCATGTAATCATTGATATAAAATGTTGTCTTCATTAACATTAGGAGCTAGAGATATATGTTACTCCCCCATCCCTGACTTAGCTGCCTCTTCTAAAATAAGGACTGGTGGCTCTTAAACCCATCAAGTGGCCTTAATTCTCCTCCTTTGACTGTATTATTTCAAGTGCCTGAAGATTTAGTAAGGAGTGGCTGACATTAATGAGAGCTGAACATCCAGATCCAGAGGAGAATAAGCCCAAATTAGGTTTCATTGGAATAAATAAGGGATGGGTCACCATAAGCTAAGACAAAAAGCAGGATGACATTAAGAGCGAGTCTGGGGGAAACATCTGTGGGTCATATTCCGCCCAGTCCTGCTATGGTGTGGAGTTTACCCAGTCTGACCCTTCATCCACAACCCACGCTATGCGAGCAGGTTGAGCTTTGCATTGCTCTGCCATGACAGAGGGGCCCAAAGACACCAACTAGACACTGATTTCGTCTCTCTCTCTCACGGAGAGTTGCAGTTCTGTCAGTTTTGGGGATAGTTAAGACCGTCAGATTTGCCCCCAGCTTCTGCTTCCAACCCAGCTGTTCCTCAGGAGGCTGATGTGATACCACCACCCTTTATGCCTTGCAACTTATTAGCATAGCTGCTAATAAGCTACAATGCTACCAAAAAAAAAAGGATAGATACATAAATATATTTTTAATGTGGAGATTTCATAAGATTTCACTAGGCGGGTTTCCCTATTAAAATACACCGTTAAAGGTGACATCTCATTTATCTCTGTGGAAAAAAAAAAAAACCAAAAATGAACAAGCAAATATCCCAACATCACCTAGTGCTTTCTTTCATAAAGTGTAGCTTTTACAAATGACTGGTGCAGCCAACCCAGTAAATTCTGCTGCTCTTCCCACCAGGCTTTTTGTATTGCAAAGCTGACTGGTCTGATGCTCTAATGAGCCAGATATTCCGTAGTGTTTCAAAACAGCATTTTTTTTCTTAATTAAAAAGAAAAAAAAAGAAATAATTTGAATGCAGGTTCTAAACAGCTATACAACTTTGCAGAATGACTGTGGTAATGAGGTGTCTGCAGGAGTCAATCAGGGCAGATGACTTTCACAGAAAAACTCGATGCCTTTCAGATTTTCAAAGAAAAATAAGCCAATGACAAAAGCATAGCAGCTGCGAGCACACGAAGGAAATTAGTTATAGCAGACTTGTAATTAAGCATTGGAAACTGATCAAAAACATTATCCTGTTAGTTTATACCACAGCTTCTATCTACTACGAAATCAATTGCACAAAAAATAAACTACACACACTCTGAAGTTTTCTCATACGAACGCGTCCGATCCCATCTTTGGACTGCAAAGCATGTTTGTTTTCTCAATAAAATATGCAAAGCATAGAGCCGGGAAAAACTGAGATGAAAAGGGAAACAGAAAAATTGGGAGAGAAGGTTGGCAGAATAATTTACTCTATCAGAACCACACTTTCCTAAAAAAACAATATTTGTACAATGAGATAAGCAAGTAGGGTTCTCTTTTGGTGTATGCATTTTTCCATTTTCCTTTGCTGAGCGCATTGAGTAAGCGGGACAAATTGCCATTAAATGATAGAAATCATTTAACAATAATAAAGCAAAAGAATGTAATAAAAATCTAGAAATTTGAGGGAAATGCGTACACAGGAAAAGTTGGGCAAAAGTTTGTCTTTTGAAAATCACATGTTATTCCCATTAACTGTAACACGATATGGATGGCTGAATAAAATAGGGGCTATGTGAGCTGGGATTTTCTTAGAAGATTCGGGCCTGGTTTAGCACATGTTTTATACCAACAGAGCTGTTTCAGTTAAGAAAACAAAAATAAACCCCGGCAGGTCGCAGAGACCCGTCCTTTCCTGGCGTGAGCAGCGTGGCCCCCTTGCCACGCCGGTCCCATCGCCCCTCTGCAGGGCATCCCTGCTCGGGCTGCGTCAGCAGGGCAGCTAACGCTGCTGCCGCAGGAAGTCTTGGCTCACCTTGACTTTATCAATGGGAAGTTAAGGACAGCTGTAGGATTTACGTGACCAAAACAGGTTGTATTTCATAGCCGGAGTGAGAGTAAGGCATTTCAAGTAGGCCAGGAAAAGAGGTCTTTTGTCAGCATAAGGTGCTCTGCACAAGAGGTTTGGCTTGTAAAAATGTGCCTGAATATGAGACAAGTATTTGGAAGCCCCTGAAAATCCCAGCCCTGACGTGTGACATTTTCAAAGTGCTTGATGAAGGTTGTCTAACCCAAGCGGGCGTTCGGCTTTGCTGCCCGCCCCCAGTTCCCTGCCATGGCAGCCGGGAACGACAGCTGCCCCTCATGGTGGCAGTGACGTGACCTCCTTCGATCCGGCCAAAACTCGTACGTCCAAAGGTGAACTGGCATGGTGACGCAGAAGCAGCCACAGGCACGAGGCCTTTCATGGATGAGGCTTAGACACGAGTGTGCTAAACCTTCACCTTGGCACTAAGTGCCCTGAGCAGTGGTGTTGCAAACCGCCAATTCCGTTTGAAGTCAGCACCTCTGAAATTCGAGCCATAATTTAAGGGCCTCAGCGTGAATATAAAAACCTAACTTTAGGGTCTTCGCTTTATAACTCTTGGCACGATATCCTGAGACAAAAAGCAGAGCAGAAGCAAAGAGTATTACTGCTATTACTGTGCCATGTGCACCAGCAAAATATATCAATATGTGAATACACAGAAATGAGATGAGGGAGACAGAGATGATGTGCTTTTAATATATCCGAAACACCAGAAAATCTTTCATGAGCAGGAACAAGACAGAGTTCATGAAAAGGTAAACCCCAGAATAAATTATGAAGCTCATTCCATTAGAGGTATGTATTAAATACCATCTGCAGGTATAGGGTTGGTTTTCTTTTCCTTTTTGCTCCCCTCCCCGCCCCCCAAAATCATTTAGCTAGTGGCAGATATCTCTTCCTTCTAGGTTATACTCTCTCATGTCATATTTATTGAGGTGAAAGACATCTGCCTTGAAAAACATAAACCACAAATATATATGAAACAGAGACAAGGGGCTAGATTCACTGCAGGGGTAACCTGAGTGAAGCCAATGGAGTTACACCACCACATAACCTGTCTCACTATTTTTATTAACACATATGCCTGTATTGTATTTAGCCATTATTACACTGCAAAGGCAAATACATGCGCATTCATTGTGAGTACAGTGGAAGCCCACTGACCCAAACACTTGGGATTGTATCACCATTTGGGTAAGCAAAAATGTTACTACAATGTGGCAGTTGTTAACGTGTATGCATATTCTTCTGCTTTTTCCATGAAAATAAATATTTGGGGCAGAAGACAGAACACAAAAAATTGTATTTTTGATGTTGTGCATATTAAATGTAAAAAGTCTTGTGCAGGCAATGATGGGAGCAAGAAGCAGCAGTAGGATTGCATTTAGGTAACCATCGTCAGAGAACCCCATCTAGGAGTCTGGGGTCTGGGTCTAGGAGACTGGGTTTGTACTACTGGATAACACAGACCCACCTCTGCAGAAGAGACTTATAAACAACCCTGAAAACCTGCCCAGGTCTCTCTCAGTCTCTAACTTGCCATTTTGGGCAATCACTGGGACAAAACAAAATGATCCAGTGTGGTATTTCAATTCAGGGAATAACTTTTGCTCTGTGTGACGGACGCCTTTTAAGCAACAGCTGGTACGTGGCATATTGAAGTGTACAGGGAAGAGATGCGGGACAGGTTGGTGGGTGAAGATGGGACCTTAAAGGAGGTGATCAGCCCTGAGCCTTTCCTGGATGTGTGGAGGAGAAGCTGAACCTTTACAAGAATAAAAGACCTGGAGGGATTTTTTGATTAGGCATCTAATCCCTTGCTACTGCAGGCAGATACATCCTATGGCCTTTGCAAACTTCCTAGGAGAAGAGGGGGAGATCAGGATGAGAGTAGCAGCCTGAATTGGGGTAAGTGGCTCAGCCTCAGGTGATGGACTTGGTGAGGAGAATGGGAGAGAAAGACAGAGCAGAAAGATGGAGGGTGCTTAAATATAATGAAAACACTGGGAAATGGGAGTAATTTTGCCTTTTTCATAAAACCTCTCACCTCTCAACATCAAGGACTGATTGTAATGTAAAGGGCAAATACCTGGGACGTTTGCTACTGAAGCTGACCGATGTGCCAGCTGCCTTTTCCATAGCTCTTCTGTGCTTCTTTATATCATATACAAATACGAGAAGGGCTGTGGGAGTGCACGAAGCAGTGTCTGGGCTCCGCGGTGTTTAGCCTGATGTACCATACCACCCCTTCTGCAGTGGGTCCACGCTGGGCCTTCCCCATGGACTCTGCTACCTCGGGCACGTCCTTCCAAAGGCAGAAAGAGCAGCAGAGAGCAAAGCCCAGGAGAGATCCCGGGACTGATGCATTGCTGACGACTTCACTCAGTTGCAGGCATATTTTATATCTGCCAAATTTCCCTTCTTCCAACTTCTTGCTCTGTGCAATATCAGAGACGTCATGAAAGGTCAGGAAAATGTTCCCAAATCATGTGGAAGCGAGGAATTTAGAGTGAGCCAGATGGAAGAAGAGTTTCTCTGATTTATTATGGACTGTTGGGCAGATAAGAGTGTGCAAGAGATAAGGCGGGGGAGATCTCTTAACCCCTTATATACCTTTTGGCACCGAGCATATTTCAAGGTAGATAGGTGGCCTCTAAAAAGTTACGTTTTTGTCAACAGCTGCCACATCCTACACAACCTTCCCACATGCCTCCGTGCTCTCTTTGTCTGGGAATAGGAAACAACTGTTGCTACGGGGAGGTAAATGGTGGTGTTAATCACTCAGAGATCATTCCATAGAGCAAAGGCATATTATGATTTATTCTCACCAGTCAAGAATTTGCCCCTTGATAATAGCAATTGCAATCCAAATTCCCAGGTAAACAGGAAAGCTCTCTCGGTGCGGGCAAGTGTGAATATGGACTTTTGTGTGCGGATACCTAAGCATTTGGAAAGTGCATCTAGTAATTTACTTTATTTTCTGTGTTTATAAACACACATCTGTTATTTGAGTTTCTACTTTTGGGTGAATTTATGATGATAGTCCATCTGCAGGAGCTGTGGGGCTTTTTTTGTGAAGATATTGCCTTTAAGGTTTCAAGAAGTCACTGGTGATTGCAGCATAAATATTAACCAGGTTGAATCTGCCAGAGGCATCACACGGCGTGCAGTGATGTGACTTGCAGAATTTTGCTGTCTGATAAAGCTTATGGAAAATTCCCTCAGTAGATTTATTTATGGCAGCAGATTAAACCAGACTCCAAGCAGACTGCGCTCCGCAGGTTCAAGAAAGAATTTCTATTTTATTAGAGATTTCTTTGTTTTTCGCTATCACATTTCAGTCACGTTTTTACTCTTGATAAGCAATTGGTTCCTTCCTTGGGGAGCATGGGGAGGTAGTTCCTGCCTTGAAATTCTCGGAAGGATAGATAAATAGCTTGAGTTTAAGCTTTTTAAAGGAGCCTTCCTGTAAATACTTCAGGCACAATGCACACGTTTTAAAATTTTTCCCACTCTGTTCCTTTGCCGTTGGAAATACGGAATCTTTTTTCAGTTTCTTGCAATTTTCTTCTGTCTCATGTTTGTGATGGGTGTAAGACCTCTCCCGCTTCCCACTCAGTCCCATCACCGTCAGCACAGAGAAGGGTCCAGGCTTTTGGGGACGCGGCGAGCAAGGTTTCCTGGAGATGTGACGGGGGAAAGACAGCGGCAGACCTCCTTGCAGCGGTGCCTGTTTGCATTCCTGCTGTCGGCCAGAGAAAAGTCAGTGCAGTCTTTCGTTGAGAGCCAGCTTTGGAGAAAGGCACCAGCAAAGTGTGAAAGATTCACTGCCAACAAGCAAGAAGGTCAACAGCTTTTTTTCCTTTTTATTTTTTTCTTTTCTTTTTCCTAATTCATCTTTGAGGGAGGAAAATATGACTGTTTAAAGAATTTCTTTGCAAAGGCAGAATGTGCTGAAACGCAACTGCAAGGAACCCCTCTGAGAAGAGACATCGGTCTTATATTGAGCTGCCAGTTGAGATTATCTGGAGCGGACGTCCTGAGAGACCAGCAGGAATTCTTTTCCACCAAAGACTGATGGAGGCTTCCCATTCAAATGTTTTAAAAGCTGTAGAGAATTAAAAATAGAAGCCCCGCTTAAGGGGGAGAGACTCCTTTGGGGGGTACTTTGTTTGCTTTGGTTTATATCTCCCTGGGTTGGAATGCAGTAAAAAACTGAAGAAATTAGAGTCTTGCAAAGAAATGTAACCTCATACAAAACTGAAGGGCAAGGAGCTCAGTTTGCGTTCTGGTTTTATAATCAGTTCTGTTTATAGTAGGAAAGAAATATCCCCTTCTTGAATTCGGTGCATGCAGCTTTTCTTAGCTGTTCCCTCTTTAGGTAAACATTAAAGGAAATATGTCTTCAATAATTTATTATTAAGAGAGCAACTAATGGTAAATGCAGGTGTATACCACAGGCATGGCAGTGTTATATACACCAACATATATAAGAGAGGGGCAGTTTTCTCCTGCAATTTTTTCCTGATAGCATGCACTCAAGCAAGTGAAGCCACGCAGCAATGGCACTCAATGAAGAGGAGAAACATGGGGGGTGGTTCAAAATCCTGAGCTGCCTCATTGCATTAGACTGTTTTGACACCGTTATGTGGCCTCTGGAGATACTGTATTTCCTTGGAAGGGAGATTACATGGTAATAGGGCTTTTAATTACATTGGACTAAAATATCTTTCATATTTATTTTCTGCTTATGTTGCCCATAATTCTTCAAGGCCACAGTCTGCAGCTAATGGACAGTAAGCTAGAAACATCTAAACCACCAGCCCTTAGCTCTGGCATATATGCCCCATGTTTAAGACGGGATTTCCTATATTTTAAATTTAGAAGGAATAGGGACCTGCTTGATCTTTCTTTCCCTTCTAGGTTTAATTTTCTTGCACCATGACTGGTTTTAGAGGCAGGGTGGGTATTTTCTGTGTATCTGTGGATTGATCTTTCAATCACGGGGGGCAAATTTTGCTACCAGGAAGATGAAATTTGCAGCTGTACCTCAGAAATCATCGCTTCCATACTGCAGCCCAGTGAGCAGAGGTGCAGGCAGGCAGGGGCGAGGCAAATATTGCATCTGCATTTGAGACTCGTTTTTCTGAACATCAGCTTCCACATGAACAGATTGTTGTTTTGTATATTTTATAAAATAAAAGTAGTCTAATATCACGCGCTTGAGATTCTTTTCACCCGTGGGTCGATGCTTCCAGAAGCGCTCTCCTTTGGCAAGGCAGTGGCACGAGGCTGTCGGTGTGCTCCTTCTGCAGCTTTTGTGGGTTGCTCTGCCTGAGGCCCCCAGTGGGGACCCCCCTGCTCCATCACCACGATGCTCCTGGGCATGAGGTGCTGTGGCAAGGAGAGCTGTTCCCTTGGGGACATTGGGGGGGCACACAGGCATCTCAGAGTGGAGAGGAGGGGGCAGAGCAACAGCAGAGACTGTGGTGCCTGCTATTTTAAGTTGTGATGGGTTGTGCTCTCCTTGGTTTCTCCAGACGGGAGGTCCAAGCAGCCTGGCATGTGTGCACTGTGTGGCTTTCCAGGGATGCTTTGGATAGCGTGAGGCAGAGCCCAAGGGTACAAGATGCAGACCAGTGGCACTGGCATTTACAGAGCAGCCGTGAGGACACCCTTGGCTACACAAAATATGGAGGACAACCGAGACTACTAACCCATCATCCATGATCCCTGGCTTTCAGACTCTGAATCTCAAATGTACAGATGGTTCTTACGGGTCATCAACCAAACCTCAGTTAAAAAGGGAGATGTGATTAGTACTGCACTGTTTAATGTATGCAGGCAACTCATTTCAGCTCTAACAGTAAAGAAGAATGGCTCTAGCTACAGACACCCACTACAATGGCAAATTGCTCACACCTGCTTATCATATGTGTAAGGCTCTGAAGAGGCAAGATGCTATATAATTGCTAGGCATCATCACAATTAATCATTTCCTGCATGGAAACTGAAATATGGTAAATATATTGGTTGCAACTGAATATTATCACCTGATGCAGACACGGCTCACCTCTCTTTGCTTGTTATGCCAACAAAGAAATGTGCGTGATGCCGCCACCTCCTTTTCCTCAGCCGGTATATGAGGAGCCTGCATCTTTGTTTCTGTGCTCTCACGATGTTCTCCTCTTCCTCGGTGTCACGGTGGGCTGGATTCTGTCCTGGCTCAACTCACACACCCAACCGAGCCCAGTTCAGTGGGAGTGGGAATGCTTTTTAATTTGTTTCCACTTTTTTGAGTGTTCAAGAGGAAATACTTGTCTTAGCTTTAGCTGATATTTTTCTCAGAGGCAGGCAGGCTGCTAAGTATTTGCTCATGTGCACTGCCATTTGGTGATCCCCCTGGTAAGCAGAATGTGCTGTCCTGACTCCTATCCAGCCCAGGGCTGGAGGAACCATCTCTTCAAATATTAAGCTGTCTAGGCTCTGTTAATGCCACAACTTTCGCAACGCCTTCTTGCAATGAAATAATGTGAAATCACTAGGGTATATTGGTCTGGACCTGAGCTTGAGCCTGCACTTTTTCCTTCTTATATTCAGCTGGCTCTTTTTGCACAGTGTAAGCAAGATTATCCCCAAAAGTTAGAGGATCAGGGCCATAGGACAGGTCCCATCTTGTGTAGGGAAAATAGGGGATTTTTCTCAAAAGAGCAATATAGATTTTTCCTTTTTAAGCTTTTTAAGGTAGTCTAGGGTTATGCAGCGATGTGAGGATTCTGTTTTACAAAATCAGACCTGAGTTTTACTGCTTTAGATGTGTATGGTCACCTCTGCAGGCCAGTTGTGTGGGAACAAGAACAGCTCTTGACATCCTTAGCCAGGTATAGCTAGGTATATGGCTACATGCCATAGCTAGGTATATGGCTACACAAGGGAAAAGCAACAAGGAATTAGACTTCCCAACCCAGTAACTTGGTAAAGTGAATGTAACAGCTTTATGGTTGATCAAACAGAGTTTTTATATCAATTTACCCAGGTCAGTCAAAGAAATTTAGCCCCTCAGCTGACAACATTTGCAGTGTTTTCAAAGAGGGGTAACCATATCACCCGTGGAACCACGTTATTTCAGCTACACTGATACATTTACAGCAGAAATCTTTTATGAATGGGCCCCACTACACAAATCCTCTTAAACAACACCTGGCTGACTGGTTAGCGTTTTGCGAAATGACCACTGGTTTATCATTTTATTCTCAGTTTGGGATTTTCCTGCTCTTTTACCATGCTCTCCCCGCGGCCACCGCACCCCATTGCGATCCAAATCCTGACCCATGTGTATGTGGCTCGCCAGCATCCAGCCTGAGGGGTGGAAATGACCACTGCAGACAGACGAAAGGAATGATAATTGTACGTTATTTTTTATCAGTTGTGCTTACAAGGCAGTATCAGCAACCCTGGTTTATGCTGTAAAAGCTTTTCCAGCAAAAGCAGCAAAGCCCCCCTGTGGAGATACAGCTTATACTGGCAAAAGGGGTTTTTCTGCTTGCATATTTAGACCACCTCTTGGGATGACTTAATTTACACTGGCAAAAGGCAGCCTTTTGCTGGTTTCATTGTTTACCACGTTTGTTTGGTGGGGATTTTTTCCCCTTTTTTTGCCAGCATAGCTAAGTCAGCTAGGGGTAGAGAGCTAGGGGTTTTCCTCTTGTATCTGCACAGTCAAAATGTTTCTTTATAGGCCTGACCTTACTAATTAGAACTTGTGTTTCTGGGATATGAGGGAAGATGGACAATGTATTCTCAGATTTCCTACAGAGTCTTCAGCATGCACAAAGCCAGATCCTGTCTGGATTACTGCAGAATTCCCCAACACTAATTAAATGATTTTAGCCTTCAGACAAAACACACACATTCATTCTCCAGAGCTAGTTCTTATTGTTAGCAGCATACGGAGTTCCCAAAGCGTAGAACTAGAAGTGTTTCCTATACTTAAGGCAGGAGACTAACAAGCAGATGTGCTACCTGCAGTCATCTGCAGGAGCACAAGGACTGGATTCAAAACCCACTGAAACAAAAGTGATTTGACTTCAATGCACTTCAGCTAAGGGCTTTGCTGCTTGAAAGAGAGAAGCTCCACACCACTTCTGCACTGTCCTGCTGCGCTAATTCTACAGGGACTTCACAGGGCAAGAGCTGCTTTACAGCTCTGCTACATTTTATTCTTGCTGCCCTTATTCTGTAGAGCTCAGTGAAACACAGCCAGATGATAAGAAGGATTTCTGCTGAACAGAATAACCTTGGGATGTGACTTTTCACACTGCTCCGCTACCTGGTGTATAAGAGTCTCTTACAGAGATGGTAATGACTTGTTGGTAGACACGAACCTTTTTACCTTAGGAAGCCTCTGACATAGGACGAGAGGAAATGGCCTCGAGTTGTGTCAGGAGAGGTTTAGATGGGATATTAGGAAAAATTTCTTTACTGAAAGGGTGGTCAAGCATTGGAACAGGCTGCCCAGAGAGGTGGTGGAGTCACCATCTCTGGAGGAGTTAAAAAAACATGTAGATGTGGCAGTTCAGGACATGGTTTAGTAGGCATGGAGGTCTTGGGTTGACAGTTGGACTAGATGACCTTAGGGGTCTTTTCCAACCTTAATGATTCTATGATTCTATAATCGATAGATAAAAATGGTACAATGCAGGAATTTTTAAAACTTTCTGCAGTACCATATATCCTGTTTTGCTTACTGAATTCCTCTGTAACTCCTCTCCCTGTGTTTCCTATCCTCCTGTCATTCTGCTTGACCTGTGTTTTCCACCAAAAGAGCAGGAACAGCAAAGAACAGGCCAGTCTATAAAACAAGAGAACATCTCCCCAGATGGCAATGATTCAGAAGCTAAGTATGTTATTGAGATAATTAGCAACTTCATTATCTTCCTGAACAGCACAAATATATACATATATATAAAGGCATCCTAGAAATCCTTTTTTTCTGTAAGCAGTACTTATCCCTACCTTCCACACAGCTGTGTGTGTTATCACCTATGCTGTGTGTTATCACAGCAAGCTGATATCTAAGGCACAGTTGTACATTTTCAGCTCAAGCCATACAGGGATATGTAAAATATCCCAAACCCAACTGGAACTGCACTTACTAAGGCTATCACTAAGTTGATGATGTCTCTTGAAACTGTTTTTCCACATTTTCTGACTGGTGGTGAGGGGATACGTTAAGGCCCGGAGGACATGAAGGCCAATGCACTGCAGAGCTTAGTGCATCCTGGTGGATTTGATGTACTTAGCAGCGCTCTCTGACACTGAGAACTGGGATGAAAAGTGGACATCTTTTGCCTTCAGAAAAGGGTGACTACATTTAAACTGCCTTTTCGGAGTGGTCCCAGACCCATGCCCAGGAATTGTACTTGAAAGCGATATTTGGATGGGGATAGCACTAACAATTTAATAATACAGGCAGTGGTGTTTCCTGACCAGCACTGTCAACCAGACATTGCCCGCAAGTCCTCAGTGGGCTTAGGTGTCCTGAGGGGTCAGAACCATCCCCACCTCTCTGGAGGGGGTGTTATAGTGAGAACAACAGCCTATCTGTCCTGAAAAGCCCTCTTCTGCCAGCCCATCTGATGAACAGCATCAGGGATAGACTGGCTTACTCAGGATTAAGAAACTTCATGGGCAAATACAGGGAGTGTGTGTGCCTGAGTTTGAGCAGGGAGAGGTTTTCTGAAATCCCGCCTTTTTCTGGTGTTCTTTGTGCCCAGGGGACGGTTGGGAAGCCAGGAAAAGTGAGTCAGGACAAGCTTGGCTAAGGAATTTTTCAAGGAAAGAGACACATCGTAGAGCTGCACTGAGACTGTCAGCTCCAGTTGCTCAACCCCAGATGCCTGCTGTGGCATCTAAGATGATCTCCCTGGCCAGAGCTGCCAGACTGAAAAAATCAACAGAGAGAAGGAACTGCATCTTAGGCAGCGACTGCAGGCAGCTTGAATGCAGGCAGCATCATCCAGCTCCTGCTCCTTTTTACGAGATTTGGACCTCACTTCCAGATGAAAAGATATATGCATTGGTAGTAGCATGAAATGATGTCACTTGTTAGCGAGGCAGGAGTTAGCTGAGATTAAAACTTGTAAGAGCAAAAAAGAAAACATTCATAGAATATGCAAGGAAGCATACATACAAGATAGAAAACATTGAGGTGGCAAAGGCATGTGCTTGGTGTTGAGTGGATTTTCAACTTCCTTTGCAAGAGCGGTGCTAAAAATCAGGTGAATAAACAGTTCCCATCCGATTATTAGGGCTTATGGGGTTTGAGTTTCTTTAATGAAAGAGGCATAGTCCCATTCTACAATGTTGCATGCCATACAGCACAGCAAAGGGCAAATTTGCTTCAAAGAGGCAATATTCAATGTTTTTACAGTGAAGAATAATATTTCACTCTAAACATGTCAGTGCAGATGGATCTGTGGTGACAGTTTTCCAAACAAAGCATCTGCAGAATCTAGCTCAGTTAAATCATATAGTTGTACTGTATATTTCTGTATGTGTATATATACATACACATATGTACATACACATAAGAATGCGCACACACACATTCATATAAATATATATATAAGAAAATATAAATATATATAATACTCCTTCTCTTGTCCACCCATATACAAGAAGTACAGAGGATGAATTGTGTTTGGGCAGGAAGGGTCACACCCTGGCTGGACCATGGAAGTGCCACCAATTGCCCTTCCACTAGCCTCATCCCGTTGCGAGACAGACCCCTTCGCTCCAAGCCTACATGAATGGTCCTGTCGAGGAAATTGGGATATGCACCCTGTTTATTCATGTTCCTCTTCACTTGTTTGTCTCATGTTTAAATTTTAGACAGTGAACTTGTCAGATCCGAGCCCCTGAACTAATTTGAGTCAATCAGTACATTTGGACCCTGTGTAAATACTTGTTTATAACAATTAATATGAAACACTATTAATGAGGGAGATAATGTAATAAACTGTAGTTTGTTCCCTTCCTGTTTACCTATTGGAATAAGCTCTTTCTTGTTTAAGCAGTATTTGGTATTGTTTCGAGATAATTGTTTCCTGTTTTGTTTGGAATTTTTTAGTATAGCATAGCTCTGTGACTTCAAGGATTAAGGCCGGTGCAGGATGCAACATGGGTCTTTTGGGAGGTGTCCCGGCAAGAGAGCAGGTAGGCTTTGAGGAGAGCTTGGGGATCCACCCAGCTTAGGAAGGGGCAAAGCCAGCCTTTGGAGAGCCACAGGAACGCAGACATTCACCGGGGTAGCACGATGGAGGGGATTTATGCATCAAAGTCCTGTGGTACCCAGGTCTGGGGAAGCTACGCAGTGCCTCTTTCCCAGGTCTTGCCTAAAAGCACACCTGGTAGCCCTGAGGAGGTGCTCAGCAGTGTGATAAAGTGATTCCATGGGGGAAGCTAAGGGCCAAAGAGACAGCCGAGCCATACAGACGGGGTCATGGCCTATGACTCTGCTTTTACCCTAATTCTACCTGTATAAGACTGCTAGTGTTGTCCAAAACACATTACACCTCTGGGCCCCATTTTCCTAACTTGCAGAGATAAGATAATATTTACCTGCTTTTATATCTACACCAGAAAAAAGGCCGTTCCTGGATCCTGATCCTAAGCAGTAAGCAACGGAGTGCCACACTCCTTCCAGCCCAAGGTTAGCTGCCAGAATGAACTCCTAGAAAGAAATCTAATTAAAGCTGTCATCTCCAGCCATATTGTAAATTACCCATTTGTATGTGGCAGAGGAAAGTGCTTTCACAAGTGTCTGCTGTGTGCTTCTTAGTAAGGCATCAGCAAAGTCTGGCAACTATCTACTTTAATCTAATTTTAATGTAACTATCTACTGTAATGAAAATCCCTAAAATAATATCATGATAATAGCTCAAAACAGTTAAACAGTATTGTAAGCTGTAGGATTTAGAATCATTACTGCAGTATCATTTTTTAAAGATATTATGTCTCCTCTGTGGGATTTTCAGGTTCATATTAAGCTTATAACACATATTAGCCATGACTACTTCATTACATCCATTTATCGAATGACCTCAAACACATCAGCTGCCAGCTCCACCTTTGCTCACCTCAGAACAATAGGTTGTGTGTTATTTAAGAGAGTGAGAGATTTTTGGAAAATGATGCTGTGCCTCGCAGTAATATTTAAGGTGCATACCTTTGCAGGAGGCATGGATGTGTTTCCCAGCTGTTTTCCTCCTCTCAGAATTCCTCCTGGCTGAGAAAGATTTAAAGCCCAGCAGATTCGCCCTGCCTAAGCAAGGAGGGAGGGAGGGAGGCGGTGTATGGAGATACCATCGTGATGGAATCAGAAAGCCCATCTGCACAAGAAACTCTGTTCTTTCCTGGACTGAAAACTGAGGAATGCATTTTGCAAAGAGCATGGGTGTTCCGTTTTGTGGCCACTTCACCTCTGCAGGCTTTTGGGACGTCTTTCAATTTTTGTGAAATGTTATATCAGAATCACTGTTGACTCTGTCATCAAGTCTTCCACATACTGACAAAAGTGTTTTCCCTTGTGAAGAAGTTGGGTGATGTGATTTCTCAAATAGTTTTGATTAAGGGATGGATAAGATTCCCATTACAGTTTTTACGAGCATGGGAAAACTGAAATATGTGAATGACAGGGACAGTCTTCTTTTTGACAATTTTGTTTTGATTTAAAAAAAAAGAGCCGTTTTAATTTAAAAATTCTGGTGGACAGAAGACTGTGAGAGATCTTCCCTGCAGGAGTTCTGTGTAGGGAAATGCAGTAGGAAAAAGATGTGGGCAGAGCATCCTGCAGTGATTGATCTGCGGTACATGGCTGCAAGGGACATAAAGGCTACCCAGTCCAGTCCTTTAGAAGCTGTCAGGGAGCTACACAAGCGTTTTGACAGCCCAGAAAGGAAAAATACAACCTCAGAACTTGGATCTTCCAGTAATCCAGGAGGCATCACTGTCTATAGCATACACTATAAGGACGCTTCTTTTCACCTACCATATGGATAGGTGAGTTACTCAGCTTTGGGTTTACACTGTTTTCCCCATGGAGCTAATGAGACAATACTCTCTTACCACTGGGAATATCCATGAAAATATGTTTCAATTTATGTAATGGTCCATCTGCCAGTAAAAGAAGCAATATAAAAACACAGAGGTCAGGGGCAGATCTATTATAGAAGGACAGCATATGGCAACGCAACCATTAGATGAGCAACTCATACTCTTGAGAATGCTTTAGGACTGACAAGGGGTTAAGGCAAATGTTGGTTCATTGCTAAATTCAAGACTCAAAATGAAAGAATGCAAATGCCTTGTACGAGAGTGTTTTAAAATAACACTTTTAAACAGCCGTAGGGACTCTGTGCAAGAGAGACTGAAAAGTTTTGAATAATGCATGCAAGATAATTTCCAAAATCGCCCTTTAACTAGTACCACATTATTTTCACTGTCTCCATATTCATGATTCACCGTTTGCTAATCCTGATGCATAAGGAATGAAGATAGCCCCTGTGGATAAGACCTAATGGACACCATCCTGGAATAATATACAGAACTCAACATCCAGACATGTGTCTTCAATTTAAAATAATTCAGCAATCATGTTCAACCAGAACCTGATTACACAAAATGGGACTTTTTAACTCCCAGACTTGGATCATATTTTAAGGCCAGAAGAAAAAAAAAAGTGCTATGTTTATACATTCCAGATACTGTGGTTGAGTTATCTGCACACAAATTTAACTGTTTCTTTGAGCCTCTTATCAGCTCATCTGCAACTATTTTAAATGCTTTTGCTTTACCTGCCCTTTGTAGTTCCTCAGTGAGTTTTCTAGCATTCCAGAATTGTGATGAATGGATTTCCTGGATCTGGAAATTAATTAAAAATGAAGCTGAGTGACCATGCTCCATTACAGTAAATTGTAGCTTTTTTCAAACAGCAACTTCTACATTTTTGCTCTTTTCTTTTTCTCTCCATAAACGCTAAAGAGAAAAAGGACCCTGCCTGAAAAACAGTAATAGCAAGCCTCAGCAAATTGCCAAACAATGTCTCCCTTTGCAAAAGTGGTGGCTTCACTTTTTCCTGTGGTTCCATACTTTCTCTGTCAGCTGCTCTTCATCCTAGTACACAGGGGGCTATCAGTGTCTCTTCTCCTGGTCTATAACAGAAAGGGAAGGAAGATCTGATCCTTTAGGCTGCCTGGCCCTGAGATAGCCTTGAAGAAGGTCACAGGCTAGTAGGGTGTTTTGTGAACAAAAATAAGATTTGGGTGCTGGTTAAATACCTGTGAGACTTAGGTGTTACTGCTATAAGCCAGCTTTATTGCACGAGAGAATTACACCCTGATCTAGTGTTTATACAGGGAACGTCACTAAAATCACCAAGGATCCCATAAAAGTCCCTGCAGCTCTGGTCTCTCATGACTGAAGATGAAATGGCTGAGACAAGACAGAGGTGCAGAGGTCCCAGGTTGCTTCTTTCCCCCTTTTTTTCCCAGTTTGATTAGAGCAGAGTGAATCTTTCTTTCACACTCTCATGATAAAACCCAGAACAACCACCTGGCTTGAGATTCACTGTCATGACCCATTTTTCACTAACATCAGACCTATTCTGGTCAAAGACTTCCTTGTCATATTTTTAAAAATGAGCAAGATGGGATGCAGGGAAGAGCTGGGAACACTGCCTTGCAAGGGGTATCCTCTGCTGCAGGTTTTGGCATTCTTCTGTCTTCAGGTGTGGGTACTTCTGGGAGATACCCTAAGGTGCCATCTTTGAGAAGGCTGCCTGTTTATGGGGGCTAGATTTCAGACATGTTCAATGCCTAAATGATGGCTACTGCTAAAAAGTAATGCATACGGAGGTCCCCTCTCCCCCAGCCCCTCCTGCAAGTTTGCCTTTGCAGCACTACCTGCTCTGATTCTCTGAGTTCTTGTAATTACCCTCCATGAGACTCTCAGCTTTCACGTGCAAAGACCTAAATTTCTGGTGCTGGTGGGCCCACTGAAAAGCTTGAAAATTGTCATGTAATTTAGAAAATAAGTAAGAAGGCAACTGAAATATTTTAATTCCTTTTTTATTCATGCAATTTTAAAGCCAGTTTCATGATATCTGAAGACATAAGTCACAGAGGTTGAAAGCCAGAGGTTACTAACGCCACTTTTGTTTTTTATTTTGGAGTCTTTCACTTATGACATTTCTTGGGAACTTACTTGCTCTGTGTGTGGAAAAACATCGTTAACAGCATGATGAGAGGTGCTATTTGCTCTGTCCCCAAGTGCTCTGCAACGTGATGATCCCAAGTCAAGGGCAGGAAAGCCTAATCAGTAATCTGTTGGCATCTGAAGGGTTTGATCGTAGAGCTGCATGGGAAAATGTTCTCCCCAGTCCTTGTGAAAATATTCACAGGGATTTTGACATTTTTCCCCGCCCTTCCTAAATCAGGACTAAAAGTCAAAACCAGAAAAAAAATTCTGCAGCACGATTATAGACAGAAAAGATACTTCTTTCATTAAGTTGGGTTAATAAAACCCATGTTTGGTTACTTCCAAATAATTAATTTTAATGCTAATATTTTTTACTATAAACTTCTTTAATACCATACATTTTCCAAACAAGAAATATTCTTTTGAAACAGAAAATGAATTTATTGTTCAGAAATCACAGGTGTGGGATAGTTTGACCATTTCAAAACATTTTCTTTTCCTTCCCCCTTCCCAAAAAACACTTTTCAACTGGGAGACTGATCCAAATGGAAAATTGTTCCAGGTTTAACAGAGTTGTGTTTTTTCCAGATCAGTCCTTTTATCAAAAAACCCCAGTGGGGATGAAGCCAATGGTGGGAATGGAATGGCACGGTCTATTTTGGTGGGGTTTTGCATGAAACCCTCTCAAAAATGGGTTACGCTTCCAGTCCCCTCCACCCCACTGGCACACGCAGCCCTGAGGATGCAACTTGCTTGCAAAATGCCAGACACGTGGCCCGGTGATGGTGCTGTCCCACATCTTCTCCATATACTGTAATGTTACCCTGAGAGGCTTTGTTCCCACCGCATGAGCTGAAGCCAGAGAGTATCTATACATGTAACAGATTAAGAACTACAGCTTTCTTACTTTCTTTGTCCTGTCCCTCTCCCAAGAGGAAGATCCTGGCCAGAGTAACCATCTCACTTACTTCATAGAGGTATGTAAAAGGACAAAAAAAAAAGCCCCATGTTCTTTACCCTCCTCTTCATCCCAGCTGCCAAACCCTGACCCAGCCAGGCCCATTTTTGCATTAGTTCACAGAAACAGCTGATATAAACATTTCTGATGCTAACCTCTCCCAGGTCTCCTCCAAGCTGACTGCTTCTCTCTCAAGCCAACTTCAACTTAGCGCTTCATCATGAGAGCACAGGCCAGCACTCAGCAATGAATGTCACCATGGTCTTTCTGGGCTGGACAGGAGCCTAATGGGTACACAGCGGTGAGATCATGAGCTAGGGAGGGGGCTGTTTTGACAGTTGAAAATCTCTGGCAAATACATCCCATCAAGAAAACAAATTACTTGCTTCTAGGAAGATATGTACACCACCGAACCATCTGCAAAGGCACAGGTAGTGCTGCTGGTTATTGCCAGGGAACAGGAATTGTGTGTGGTGAGTGTTGCCAGGAAATTAGTACCAGAACAAAGTGTCACAGATGCAATATGTTATTTGGGCAGGAACCATTTCAAATTCCAGCTCTTTTTTTTTTTCAAGTTGCTTCTTTAGGTCCCTAGGTGTTGTTTGCTCCTATATTCCCTTATGGACACCATGACCGTTAGGCTAGATCACTGAAGTCATTTGTCTCATTTTGTCACAGCTAAAAAGTGATGGTGATGATGATGATACTAACCTCTCCTGTAGGGCACGCTGCCATTTACTGAGGACGAACTTCTGCATCAGCCTGTGAACCAACCTCCAGCCTTCGCACTGCTTCTTTTAAGGGGCTTGTACATAGCTAATGGTGACATAAATTGCTTTGAGATTTGGGGCTTAAGACTCTCATTGCTATTTAAGCACTTTGGTTTGGAGGAGATGCTTATGCCTCAGATGTCCTCAGAATGACCCTTTCTAGGTTTGTCCTGAGACAGGGCATGTTTTTAAAGTCTTTCTGAGTGGTGAGCTGCTCTCACTGTGAAGAAAAGGATGATTTCCCCTTGCACTGGCCATGTTTGCTGTGTGTGGCTGCAGCTGTGCCCCTCCTTGCAGCTCCCCACGGGGACAGGGCACTCGTGAGAAAGCTGGGTCCGGAGCTGCAGCCTGGAAAAGCACTAAGTCGCTTAAGTAGTAACATCGCTATAGCAGTACGGGAGACTTCTGCAGGTGTCAGGCACAGACAGAATAAAGGCCCTCGAGGAGTAATCAAAGTCAGCCTCTTTTAAAATGAAGTTGCATTCAAGAAGAGAAAAGAATGGTGTCTTGTTTCATCTTGAGTGGGATCAAAATTGTTGCTCTTAGTGTTTATGGTTGCCTTACTAATAATAACCAGACCATTTAATAGTGAAGTTGTGTAGAAGAGATCCAGTTATTGGCCAGGCCGTTGTGGTGATAGGGGCTGTATAAACACTAGACAAAATGATGTCCCTGTCTCAAAGAGCTACCAGCGCTGGCACCAACATAATTTATGCCAAGGTCTGTTTACAAGCTCAGAAAATCAATGGACATGGACTTCCCAGGGTCCATGAAGAAGTCTCATCACCCCCTCTGCCTCCCTCTCCCCCTGGCACTGCTGTGCTCCCACGCCATGCTTTCCCAGAGGAGGAGGCAGGGCTGAGAGCCCCTGCACAGTGCTGGTCTTGCTCCTGTCTTCCAAAACCACGACAAAGCTTCGCCCTTCCTGACCTCTCCCTGCTTCTCCTTTGCCAGCCTGACCAAAACCAGCAGCCTTGCTCTGCAGGCTTGTTGAGCTTCACTGACCTTTCAGGCACACACGCTGGCTTTCCAGGAGAGATCCGAGGTAGTTGTTTGCCAGATCACCCCCAGGCAGTCTTGTATTTATAATGGTAGAACGACGTGCCTCTCCCAGCCTGCCTTCATACAACTGCTGTGATAGTTCATTCACGCAGGTGGGCTGCACAGTTGCTTCATTCCTTCAGGTGAAGATTTGAAGCAGTGGCTGAAGAGCACCAGAAAGAAAGGTCTGTCTTAGTGCCCGTGTTTCTCAGGAGAATTTAATTGGATTTTTTTCCTCCTCCATGATGGTTCCCGGCTTTATCTGATGGTTCCCATCTGCTGGCCATTCCTCAAAACTCAACATAGTGATCTCACTCCTCTGCACTCTGCTCAATCACAGCAACTGCGGGGGGCCTGGCACAAGGCTCTGTGCCAGAGGGGATGGAGTCAATGGGCTTTGTGTTCGTATTGATGTAGTATGGCATTCATGAGAGCTTGTCTGGGAGAGATGGGGTGGGCCACAGGCAAAGAGCCCAGTCCCCCTGTGGGAATGGTTCTCCGTCTTCTCTGGTGTTGCACTGAACATCAGAGGATCTTGGTGATGGCAGCACTCTGGACTCTTGTTTGACTTGGGCTTGTAGGACTTGATACAAATCAATTCACTTTTGTACTTCCTACACTCCTGCGGGAGCTGAGATCTCCCAGCACAAAGTAAAAATCATGTAAACGGGAAAAGTCTTTTTCAGCAGCAGCCTTTGGCCAAAAAGCAGCCAAAGCACAGTACATTGCAAACTTTGGCCTTTTTGTTAGACTCCACCATGTCTTTTCACTCGCAACAAGCTTTGTTCCCTTTTGTAAGACACCAGTATTTCCAGATGTAACATCTCCTCTCTGGTGGCAACTGATCTGTCTCCAAGTATCTGAACCCACACACCCATCTAAATAGAAATGCCAAGTCACCCTCATTTCTCCTTTCATACAGCCTTCATGGCACTCACATTCTCTGTTAAAAACCTAAGCAAGCTCAAGGACTAACCCTAAGCCACCAAGGACTAACAACTCCTGAAGAGAACCCTGCTTGCATATCTAGGGCTTCATCAAAGAAGATCGTTTATTTGATGGAGTTTTTAAAGCCCTTTTACCACCATGAAACAGTGATTTCAGGACATTAAGAATAGATTAATTAAAAAGCAACATTTCTTCTGTTTCAGAGTGAAGCAAGGCTCATAGGAAAAGGCAGTGCCTTTTATTAGACCATGGAAAAAAATCGACAAACTTTCAGGCACCTGATGTCCCTCCATCATTCCTGGCAAAGAAAGAGCAAACAGTTAAAAAAATGTTTCAAGGGCAGAGAATCCTGGCAGATCAACATCCATGTTTGAACTAGCCTGTGTTAAGTAGGATAGTGAAGAGGCTAATGAAAACCAGCCTTTTGCATCCCCAGGTTTTCTGCTGATATCCTTTGTCCTCCTCATCAGTGTTTCAAGCCAGGGTCTGGCGCTAAAATAGAACGTGTTGTTCTCTTGTTCCAACACAAGTGGAGTACAACTGTACTTATGCTTATTGTCTCTGATCTACCTGGTTCTTAGGCACTGTCCTCCCTCCAAAAGAATACGAACATCAAAATATTTCTCATCTTCCCTTTCTGAGGGGAGGTCAGAGATCTGTACGCTCAAATGCTTCTTCCCCTTCAAAGCCCTCACTGGGCTGCTGCCTTCTTCTGTCTCAGCATCTACATGAAACACCAGCTGGCTGAGTCCTGCTTGTCATGGGCCATGCAGCAGATGGAAACATCGCTCTTTCCCAGCTCCCAGCTGGGGGAAGTCACACCTGGGAGAAGCCACAGCTGAAAAGCAAGATCCAGGTGAGGATACTCGAAAGAAAGATGTTTCTAGCAACATACTCTGTTCTCAAAGGCTGTTGTCCCCCTGCTCTAAATGTCTCTGTGCTTTCTCCTCATGACCAGACACAAGAAAGAGAAAGGTCCTCCAAAGTGCTTTGGATTCTCATTTTTACTGCATGACAAACCTGAAGAGCTCTGGGCAAATGTTAAAGTCAAAGATTTTCTGTATCGTATTATGTGTAAAAAAGCAATATTTCTGTACCTGTAAATTACAGAGCAATCTTTTGTAAGAGTGCGCGTCTGACCTACAGCAAAGGAGGGGACCGGTCTTGAGAAAACTTTGTGCTAGGCAGTGATTGGGGGCCAGTTAATGGCACTTGCAATATATGTCTGGAGAAGGCCTGAGCAGGGAAGGACTGGCTGAGGGACAGCCCTAAATAGGTCCCAAATGTGTCCCACCCCAGAGGGGGTCTAGGTGAGGTGGCTAAAGGGATCCCTGCTGCTTGTAGGATGTACGACAGTGAAAGATGCCTGGGCAAGTGAAGCTGCCTAGGTATACAGAAACGTGTCCTGGGGACTCATGAGATGAGATATGGGTCAGGAGATGGGCACACAAGCCAGAGACATGGGGTGCCATGGAAGCTGCAGTGCTGAGGAAGCTAGGGGAGGTCATAAGGGGTGGATGCTGCTGCTGCCAGGGACAGAGGAGTGATGAGCTTTCTGGTATTTGCGGAGGGAGAAGGAAGTGCATTTCAGTGTCAGGAGGAATCCTGGCAAGTCATCCCCGCTCCTCTGAAACAACCTTTTCTTCATAACATCTGAGACAGCAAATATTTTATGAAGAGTTAAGGTCACCTCTGAAGTTTTGACCTCATTCCCTTTGAAATTGGTTAAGATTAAGCGATTTGGCTGAACCTAGCAGATGGTGCAGTAAACTGGACAGGCCTCTCCACCCCCTCAGCCTCGCAGACAAGGAACATGCTGTACTGGAAGCAGAGCAGGAGCCACAGTCCTTCGCTGTTTGTGACTCTTGGTACAGAGACAAACCCAACAGCCTCCAGGCTCCTTCATGTGGATGTAGACGTGAGCCCTCTCGGACACCCACTGCACTGGAATGAACCCTGATCTGAAAACTTCATGCAGCCAGAGCATGCTTGCTACTTTTGCCTGGTGCTTTTTGGGTTTAAGTGTAATTGGGGGGGGGGGGGCTTAAAGTTTCAAGCAAGCACTGAACTGGAATTTGCTTTTTTTTGACTCTCCAGTTTAAAAGTGATGTTAGGAAATAGCAACCTTACATCAGCTTTAAGAGCGGATGGAGTGAATAGGAAGAAGAACAACAAAAAAGTGGGTGTAAAATAGCAGAGAAAGAAGCAGCATTAAAACAACAGCCCTGGCAGGCACAGCGTGCTGGCCCAAGGCAATTGCAGAGCCCAGACTGCAGGAACAGTGGGAACTTGTTGATCTGAATGCATGTGTTAGTGGTGGGGCAAGTAATGATAGTCATCTTTGAGGTCACTCAACAGCTACTTTATAGTGCTCAAAAGTTCACGCTTGAGGGACTACTAGAACCAGGTAAAAAGGCGATGTCTTGCCCAGTGACATTACCAAAAAAAAGGGCAACGTAGAAGAAGAGTAGGATCCTGCCTGGTGCAGGACTGATAAATCTCAAACAGCTTTGGGGCAGACTACAGACATTTCCCTCAGAACTACTTTTCTTCCATTCAGAAGGATGGTATGGGAGATACCTATGCGTTTCCTTCACATAAGAATCGAGATGTCTGAAAACCACCCAGCATATCCTCTAGTTTCACAGCAGTTCAAAGGAAACCCTAAAGCTTTCAAATGCATGTAGACCTTCAGCAGTTTTGCTCTGGAGAAGTATGGCATATGGTTGAAATGCCAGGAGGCACGTTGCAGTATCACCCAGGGAACTGACTCCGGAGTCCTGGAGATCCTGAAGTGAACAGGAGCTTGGCATTTCTGCAGAGGAAAGAAAAAAGGCAAAGAGCTGATGTGGAGGACAAGAAATCAATTCAGAAATAGTTATATGAAGACAGGCAGTGTAAGCTTCATGACAGCAGTTGTGTACCCTCCTTCCTTGGACCAAATATGACGCCCCTTGAAGTCCAGGAATTCTTTCCAGTGACCGGTACAACTTTTGGATTGGGCATGTACTTGCCACCTGAGTTAAGGTTTATCTTCTTGGGCGTAGTACAGTTCAGTCAACCTAACTCGCCAGCAAAAAAAAGCGCATGTTTTGTCAATGCAAGCTTCAATCTACACAAATAAAATCACTCTTAAACTGATTTATATGAACAGAAGGGGATGTCTCTAATGGGCTCATAAGACGTATTTACCTCCAATCAGACTCATTGAGCGTGCAGTCCTTGCAGCACACAAAGCATTCAAAGTGCATGAAAGAAGTGGTCTCCTATTTGAAAATCATCCCTACAATGCCGCAACACTAGAATTTTCCAGGTATCATATTATGGACTCTCTCCATTAACTTCTTGCCTGTCACCTCTTGCTGTGCCTAACTGTATCAAGCTTTCTCAGTGCACAAGAACTTTTCAGGGAAATCCTCATAAAAAAGAAAAAGAAAAAAAAAAGAAAAGAGAATGGCTTAGATACTCAGATCTGGCAAAAGTTTCACATTACAAAAGTGATATTGATCTAAAAAACCTTATGTTATTATCTAAGTAGTTTCCAATTGTTCCTGGAACTATTATAGCATAAAGACCATTGCCAGTTCCTTAGAGAAGGAAACTCATTAGGGTTGCGAGAATTAGCTGAAATTGAAATTCTCTGACATCTTCATGAAGAAAAAAAGGTCTGTTTCATTGCAAACAATTCAGATTTTAAGAGGTTATGTCAGGTTGTAAATGTCTGCGCATTTGAGAGAATGGCTTTTCTGGTAATAATGTATTTCTAATTTTCACGTAATAAGCCCCAAGAATTGATGACTAGAAAGACATTACAGTAATGGGGAAGGCTCTGTTAAAGCATTAGTACAGATTTTGAAGTTGTTAGAGAAATTAATTTGCAAGAAATTTGCATGCAAAATGCTGGAGCAATGTGAAAGTGATGCAAGAACTGTTGGGTGTGGTATTCTCCTGCTGGGTGTCAGGAATTGTCCATATTCCTTCTTTCACAGGGGCAGAAGGACACCTGGCAGGAGCTTTTTGTGAAGGCTTCTCTGGAGGTGCCCGTGGCAATTGTAAAACATCCGCGGCCACACACATACTGGCACCACAGCTAGAAGTGAATCTGGAAGTGTCAGTGCTAACCATGAAGACTTTTAGCCCCTGGAGATCCAAAACATCCTTAGCCACAAATGAAGCACAAGGTGTGAGAGCAACTGGGACCAACCACAAGAAGGCATAATATGATTTGAGGCAAGACGTGATGGTTTTATTCATCTCCAATGTCGAAAGGCAAATCACTGACTTTGTAATTCACCATGAAGAGCACTGCCCTACTTGGGGTGACTTTTCTGATTTCTGACTGTCATGTGCGCTACACCCCGGGGAAGGTCAATCAGCAGGCAGAAACTGCTAGGCAACCACAGCTGGTCCTTAGCATACAATCGACAGATAGGAGCTGTTAGACAGCATCCATATGGTGTTTGAATGAGACATCTCTCCATCCGCACGGGGGGCGGGGGGGTGGGGAGATTGCTTCTGAAGACCCTCCCAGGACCATGCAGTGGAATTTAAACCTTAAATAATTCAATGCCATGACTATTTTTCTCACTTCTGTTCAGTCCCCATCATTTTATTACTCATGACATAACATTTATGACCCCTCTGAAATCCCAATTAAGAATTGTAATAAGAAATGACTATGTGCTAGTGCTGGCGATCTGTCTTTCATTGTAAAAGTAGCCATATTTTAATGACCTGGACAATATGCATATGTAACATACTCTACTTCTAAGTGAAATCAAACACAAATCCAAATGCAGGCCAGTGCTGCCAGCAGGTTACAGCGATTCTCTCAGCTTTAAAGAGGATCTGGAAGGAGGAGCTTTGTTTTACCATTTGCCTGTTCTATGCTATCCTTGGGGGCATGATATATGGCTAAGCACTGTGTTATGATATAACAACACAAATATAATTTAATAACTTGGGTGTCAAATGGCTAAGATTTATGGTCAAGGAGGCTAAATGTTCACAAAGGATTGCTCCAGAGATGCAGTCCTATTGGATTAAGAGAGAAAAACTGGCTAACGCAACATTTTAGACAACACATCTCTGTGTGGCTGGAGGCTTTGGATCGTTTTTTGCACGGCATTAATATTTCCTTGTTGCATTTCCAGAAAGTCTCTTTCTAATTATAGTTTTCTGGGTTCACTCCGTACAAATTA
Organism: Mycteria americana; assembly: GCF_035582795.1. Lineage (NCBI taxonomy): Eukaryota > Metazoa > Chordata > Aves > Ciconiiformes > Ciconiidae > Mycteria > Mycteria americana. The sequence goes on along the minus strand of NC_134366.1, from coordinate 37,319,185 downwards.
AAAGCACATTACTATTTTGCAACTACAGTGTATGAATTGTGTGCTGCTGTTTAAACAACAGGCTGTGGAGTGGGCCAGATGCGGCTCCTTTCATCTTAGTGTCACTGCAAATGTTTGTATGAGCAGCTTGCAGGGTCTCTGACTTACAAGAAGATCCAATCTATGATGAGTGGGCAGATGCTTTTTATTTTCCAGCAAAAAAAAATGAAGTAAGCTTGCTAAAGCTTTTCCAAATCAGTAAGCTGGAGGTGAGGGGGAGCCGAATGAGGATTTGTGAGGCACCACCAAACTGACCAGAGAATTGCATGTCACGAGTCTGATCAAGGGCAAGGTCCGTCCCAGTTGCAGCAGCTGGAGTAGCCCAAACCTTTGAAAACTAAACTGTAGTTCATGAGAAAGAGACCCTTCACTGCCTTTCACAGTGTCCCCAGCGATGTGTCATCTCATCTGGTGGCTGTCCTAGTTCCTTGCCTTCCTCTGTAGTGGCCAGCACTTGGCCTCTTGTCATAGAATCATTTCATTTAGGTTGGAAAAGACCTTTAAGATCATCAAGTCCAACCATTAACCTATCACTGCCAAGTCCACCACTAAACCATGTCCTGAACCACCACATCTACACATCTTTTAAACACCTGTAGGGATGGTGACTCAACCACTTCCCTGGGCAGCCTGTTCCAATGCTTGACAACCCTTTCGGTGAACAAATTTTTCCTAATATACAATGTAAACCTCCCATGGTGCAACTTGAGGCCATTTCCTCTCGTCCTATCACTTGTTACCTGGGAGAAGAGACCGACCCCCACCTCGCTACAACCTCCTTTCAGGTAGTTGTAGAGAGTGATAAGGTCTCCCCTCAGCCTCCTTTTCTCCAGGCTAAACAACCCCAGTTCCCTCAGCCGCTCCTCATCAGACTTGTGCTCCAGACCCTTCACCAGCTTCGTTGCCCTTCTCTGGACACGCTCCAGCACCTCAATGTCTCTCTTGTAGTGAGGGGCCCAAAACTGAACACAGTATTCGAGGTGTGGCCTCACCAGTGCCAAGTACGGGGGACAATCACTTCCCTAGTCCTGCTGGCCATGCTGTTTCTGATACAAGCCAGGATGCCATTGGCCTTCTTGGCCACCTGGGCACACTGCCGGCTCATATTCAGGTGGCTGTCAACCAACACCTCCAGGTCCTTTTCCACCAGGCAGCTTTCCAGCCACTCTTCCCCAAGGCTGTAGCATTGCATGGGGTTGTTGTGGCCCAAGTGCAGGAGCTTGCACTTGGCCTTGTTGAACCTCATACAATTGACCTTGGCCCATCGATCCAGCCTGTCCAGGTCCCTCTGCAGATCCTTCCTACCCTCCAGCAGATCAACACTCCCACACAACTTGGTGTCGTCTGCAAACTTACTGAGGGTGCACTCGATTCCTTCGTCCAGATCATTGATAAAGATATTAAACAGAACTGGCCCCAACACAGAGCCCTGGGGAACACCGCTTGTGACCGGCCGCCAACTGGATTTAACTCCATTCACCACCACTCTTTGGGCCCGGCCATCCAGTCAGTTCTTTACCCAGTGAAGCGTACACCCATCTAAGCCATGAGCAGCCAGTTTCTCCAGGAGAATGCTGTGGGAAATGGTGTCAAAGGCTTTACTAAAGCCTAGGTGGACAACATCCACAGCCTTTCCCTCATCCACTAAGCGGGTCACCTTGTCATAGAAGGAGATCAGGTTAGTCAAGCAGGACCTGCCTTTCATAAACGCATGCTGACATGGCCTGATCATCTGGTTGTCCTGTACTTGTCATGTGATGGCTCTCAAGATGATCTGCTCCATTGTCCTGACAAGCGACAGCTCTCTAGCTCTGCTGTGGCTGCAAGCGTCTTGCTGACAAAATCTCTTGAGATGGAGCAGGCAGCTCTGCTGAGAGACACATTAACAGCACCCAAACAATTTAGAACTGGAAAAACCTGGGCTCCTGAGGAAATGGGAAATGGACTCTGTTGCCACCATGACAGCCGCTCACCTTGTGCTGCAGTGCCATTTGCAGCAGGAATCCCCTCCTTGCCAGCAGACCCTGAGGAATACACCTTTCTCATCGATTTACCTAGCTTTATACTCTAAACCCAATCCCTTCTTCCAAGGCTGGCAGAGGCTTGCTCCCTGAAGGAGCATGTCCAGGCGCCAATGGCTTCAGACAAAATACTGGGGCAACATGAGACATCTACAGAAGTGCCAGCTGTCTCTGCTACAGTGGGCTGGGAAAGGACTTTTCTGCCTTCAGCTGCATGTGCAGAAGCCCCTTATACTGTGTCCCTTACAGGGCTGTACCCAGTGTTGCTCCCTATTACGCTATGTCTGTTTCTTTCATTCAGCCTGCCCTAGTGGAGCCAGCCACAAGTTTATAGGGTAAGGTCATCTGCAATCATGCTCAAGGGGCCCAAACACTTATGAAATCATGAAGATACCATTGTATACATGACATCCCAAGTGCCATGTGGTTTGAGATTTGGGTCAATACTTTTCTTGCCAGGTAAACTTGGGGTTGGGTTTGTTTTTCCTGTGTGTTTTTTGCTGTGGTTTAGAGCCCAAGTCCTGTTCACAAATTTCTTTGCAGTGAAATAAGAATGCCAGTATTTTCAACTGGTATTTTTGGCAAGAGGCAAACTCCCATGCTGTTTGAAGAAGGCCCCAAGGGTCCCAGTGCTTTTCCATCATTAAAAGCCACAGCTTCTTGGGTTCCCCCCTCCTTGCTTCTCCCCTTTTCCTTATCTACCTTGCTCCGGTGGCCAGAATCTAATTTCCAGCCCAGCCATGGGCTGCCTTCGTGACCCTGGTCAATCACTCACCATCCTCCGTTTCCCTGTCTGCAAAATGGAGGTGCCACTTCCCCGCGGGAGGTTCACAAAGATGGATGCCACTCAGGGACGTGAGGCAGCCAGCTGCTGCGGCATGGGGGGGACCCATAAAGACTTGATCGCACCCTACTCACTCAACTCTATCCTCCCCCTCTCTTGACAGGCTGCTTCCTCCTCCTGTCCATCATTGAGCCCTGAGCCCCAAAGGGCATTCACCTTCCTGAAATTTCTCACCTCCTCTACCTCTTGCCTTCCCCGACCTCTGAAGAAGCTCCCTGTTCAGACCTGTAGCTTCGTCGGCAGACAAGGGAGGCAATAATTCACCTGCCCACCTTCTCAAAGCATTTTGAGACCCTGGCTTGATCAATAATGTCTCAAAAGGCCAAGGGCTTTGGGGGGCAAAGGGGGAAAGGGGAAGGCAGGGTTTATGATGTATTTATTAATTCCAGTTGAAGCAAGAAGCTTGTTGGTGGGGAGGGGAACCAAATGGAGCTTCCTTCCCATGTTGATGTAATTATTGTGTTTATATTTGCAAAAATAATAAAAGGTTTGGAACACAAATTGGCCTGAGGCTTGAGCCAGGCCCTTAATTTTTTTTTTTTTTCAGCCTAACTCCTAATCAGTTACTTTGTACCTTAGTGGTCCTGTCTTGCCTACGCTGATTTACTGGTCAGTTTTACTACTGGTGTTGCAATACGTATATAATAGGGGTTGTCATTGCTTGTCAGCGTTTGAGGTAAGCTGTTTCCCAACAGAACTTAGGCAACAGATAATACGTGTTTTTTTAAGTAGATGCTTTGTCTGAATGTGATTAATGAAAAGGCTGGACTGGAGCCAGGGCTTCATAGAGTCTTTGCACCAGTGGTGTAAAGTCAGGATTTGTCTGGTCAGTGGACCGGCAGAGTCACGGTAACAGGCCATGCCTGCCCCTGCCCAGGAGGAATGTGGCGGCTTGGCTGGTCCCCAAACATCCCTTTAGCTCCCAAGCAATGGTGCTTCTCTTGCAAAAGTGCGTCAGCATCCCCTAGCCCCAGACCCTCACTGGTCACGCCTCGCCTACATTAAAGGAATTGGGATATTGGCTTATGGATGTTGAGGGGCTTCAGTACTTCCATTAACAGGACGGTGGGAAAACGACTGTGGATGCACGGGTAGTGAGAGGCACAACAATAACCCCCTCTAGCACTGCCTGCAGCCCTCCACCTGCCAATGCGCTGCAGCCAGACGGCCCTTTTACAGTTGTCACCACGCTTCCCACGCAGATTTCTGAGGCACACTGCAAAGGCAAGCACAAAGAAACACATAAACCAGAGGGAAATCAAACAAAAAAATCCTCCCAAGCCCCGAAGTCGGCTATTTTCTTACCGGTTTGTACGGCGCTTGCCGCCAATGCAGGAGGACGCTCTCCCCGCAGCCAGCGCCGCTCCTCCCGCGCCGCGCTCCGCCGCGCCCCCCCGCGCCGGGCCGGGCCGGGCCGGGCCGCGCCGCGCCGCCGCCGGGCCGCCACCGGGGGGCGCTGGCTCCGCGCAGCCGCCGCCGGGAGCGAGGCCGCCGCCAGGTGGCAGCGCAAGGCCGCCGCCGCCGCGCCGGGCCGCGGGGCTCCCCCTGCCGCCGGGCTCCCTCGGCCGCCGGGCTCCCCTGCCGGGGGGCTCCCCCTGCCGCGGGGCTCCCCCTGCCGCCGGGCTCCCTCGGCCGCCGGGCTCCCCGTCCGGGAGGCTCCCCTTCGGGGTGGCTCCCCCTGCCGTGGGGCTCCCTCGGCCGCCGGGCTCCCTCGGCCGCCGGGCTCCCTCCGCGGCGGGCTCTGCCCCCACCCCCGCGATTTATGACCTCTGCCGCTCCGCAAAGTGCGTCTGCAAGCCGCGGCGGTATTTATTTATTTATTTATTTATTTATTTATTTATTTATTTATTTATGTGTGTATTAGTGTAGTCTTTGTAACTGTCGTGGCTCCAGGTTTCTGAAAGAGGCGGCAACGGGGCTTCGATTTTAATTTGTTCTGACGTCAAACAGTGCTGTCATTCTGACTGAGGAGCATGGATTTGTATGGCAGGACTTAAACAGGATTGCCATCACTTTAATTATGGGGAATGAGAAAAGGAAATACGTTTGCAAATGGGGAAGAAAAAAAAATAATTGTAGCTGAAGCTAGAAGAGCCTGGATAGATCAGGGGTGCGGCCTCGTTGTCAGGACATAACGCTGCATGGGTAGCACCTGCGCAGACCCTGAAACATGTTCTGGAGGAAGAAACATTTTGGGAGATCCGCAGGCCGGACTGACAGTGTGGGGGCTCCTGGCTTGAATGCTGGCAGAGGTCCGGCTGCAGCTCCTCTTCACGGTCCTCTGCATAAAGGGCAAAGGCAGGTTTTGGTCCTCTGACCAGAGAAAAAGCTGCATTTCCAGAGTAAGATGTGTTTCAGAAGCATGGAAACAATGGAAGTGGAAACAGATTACAGCAAATGTGCTGCAAAGGGTGATGAGAGAGTAAGAAGTACAAGCAAAAGGCAAGGATGAGAAGTCAGTGAGATACAGTCACCAGAAGCATACTCTGGGTGAGGAAGAGCTGATGACCACCATGACCCCAGGCAGAGAGGCTGGAGAGATCCTGCTTTCACCAGGGCAGGACAGCTGAGGGAGCGGGTATGTGCAGGGCCAAAACTCTGCCTTGCAACTTTGAAATCAGAAAGGCCCTGTTTAGACACACCATTGCTTAGGGGACCTGTCTTTCTACATGGTATTTCTGCAGTAAAAATATCTGATCTTTGACAAACATTTCCTACAATTAGAGAGCAGCTCATCTACCCAGAGAAAGAAGCAAAACTGCAGGGAGAGATCTGCTGAGGTGCCTTCCCTGACAGGCACACATAAGAGCTGTACTCGGGGAGAAAGGGAGATGCTGCCCAGGGTCTGGGGAGCCAAGCCAGACCATCAGTTTGCTGTTTGGACACCAGGTGGATGTACAGCCTCACCACAGGCAGGACAGACGGACTGGCCTCGTCTGAGGACTGTCATATGTGAGGTGAGAGAAGCAGGACCATGTCGTACCGCAGAGCAGCTCCTCTTTCAGGAAATAAAAAAGCAGCAACTCAGGCAGTGACGAGACAGACAGACATCCACTGGAGAGGAGGAGCTCTGCACTGTCACAGGGGAGAAGGCTGCCTGCCATCCAGCACCCACGGACTCAGAGGCCACTTGGGTGCCAGCTGGATCGGGATCAGCTGCAATGTCATACCAACACCTCTGGTGAGCCGGAACTGGCCAGGCTCTGGAGGGGAAGAGTCATTACATCCTCCAACACTCGTATAGGGTGTTTAAAGAGCACAGTTGTGGGAAGTGAGATGTTGGGTGGGCTCATCCTAATGCACACTGAGCACAGCAGTGAAATAAATCCCCTGCCTAGTCCTGTCTGGTCACAGGAGACCAACTGAGCTTGCTGTACCTGTGGCAGGTAGCAGGCGCAAGCAGGACCCTAGTAGGACCAGAATCGGCTGTCTTTCATCAATGAAAATCGTATCACTGGAGAAAGGGAAACCTGAGCAAGAGGTAATCTGGGCTTGTGATACCAACCTATGGCTGCTGCTAAGGGGTATGAGGCCAACCACAGACTACATGCAGCAGAAGAGACTGTGGCCAGCTCCTCTGGGCATCTGCCAGTCTCTACTGAACTCGGTTCTCTTTCTGAGACACACTCAGGCTCATTCAGGAAGTGCCTGGATCGGTGGAAAAGTCCAGATGCTCTGCACATACAGCAGAGTACTGCAAAGCCATAAGGCAGCTGCCACATGGTGGGGTTAGTCAGAGGCCCCAGATGGGCATCTGAAAGCATAAAGATCGCTTAAGCCAGGCACATACCATAAAACATTGCTACTCTGTGGAGCAACATGAGGTAAAGGATGATACTGAGAAAGGAAATCTAGCAGAATCACTGCTCTGAAGCCATCAGCCTGTAGTGTTTGTAAGTAGAGATGAGGTGAATACAGAAAGGGGAAATGTCTGGGCTGAGAATGACCCATTCCCTGTACTTCTTTGATGGGAACATTTTTGCCAGTTTGCCTTTGGCTGTTAGTGAAATGTGCCTTCTGACAACAAGCAGTGTGGTGAATAAGCCATTGTGGACTGCACTTGACATTAGACTGGAATGACAGAAAATGACATTGCCCGTTGTCTCTATTGAGGCTTTACAAATCTTTTACGCAATAAAAGACACAATCTGTCAACCTGCCTAAGAGCCCTTCTCAAAGGTAGTGCTAGACAGTCAAATCAGGCATCAAACACAACAGGGTACTGGAGGCAGTAAAATGCCTAGTACTTTTGGACTTGGACAATATCAGCTGCAAATGCAGCAGCAGATGACTCAGTCCTATCTGCTAAAGGATGAGAACACAAGATGAGGGGTTTTTTTGAAAGTGCTAAGCAATTTCAGAGGTGGTGTCATGGGAGGGATCATCTCATTGAGCTCCACATCCAGACTCTGGGCTCTTTTTTCAGTCACTGCAGATGTAGTCAATATTGCCAGTGAACTGTAGATCATTATTTGCTTGAGTACTGTCTTAAAGTACTTCTCCAAACAAGCTCGATGTGTTTTAAAATTATTTCTTTCTATTGGCTGTGCAAGGATCTGCAAGGGACTAGTTCATTTGTATACACCTGCACTGCAGTTGTCTAAATGTCAGTGAGAAGGGTCTTCTGCTATGTGGTGTGTCCATACTTCTCACATGGGGAAAAGACAGACAGATAAAAGAAGATCCACGATTGGCTGAAGAAGGGCAGATTTGGGACAGTGCAGTGTGCGCAGAGTGAACAGAAGAACACAAAAGGAGCCACTTGACTGCATCATGAGTTAGGAACCTGATCCCGAATAATCATCGTGCTACTAGCCATACTAATTTTTTTACTCCATTTCCAAGCAAGAATGATGCTGTCTGAAGGACACTCAGATGAGGACTGAGAATAAGACATCACAGTGCCCTTAGCAAGATCTGGCTGACATGACTGTGCTCAGACAACAGACTGCAGAATTCTTCAGCAGAGCTCAAAACCGGTTCAGCTTTGAATGGGAATTTGAACACAGAGTACCCACAAAGCAATGGGAAGCTGGGAGTCAGGAGAGGCAAGACATTGTTAATCAGTGCAAAACAAGCAGGCAGGCAGCTCTGCCTGACAGTGTGGGAACACTGCAGTGGAGCCCCCACAGATCAGATAGCAACTGAGCACAAAGATGGATGGGTCAGAGAACCTCAGATATTTCCCTGAAGAGAAAGTCCATGTGGTCCAGCTGAATAATGCAGTGCAATGCAGTGCACAGAAACACTTAGGAAGTGCTTGCACAGAGCTCCCAAGAGCCACACATTTAGGCTTACATGTACAAGTGACTAGGGCAAGATCCAACAATCAAATAAGGACTCAAAACGATGGCCACAGCCTATGCTGCAGTATCACCGGTGATGTTCACAGGCTTAGAGTAATGGTGAAAGGCAAACGAAGAGAGCAGTAAATAATAGGACTAGATGGCCAACATATTTGGGCTTACGGGCTACAGCCACAGTGAAGAGTAATGAGTACAGCCCTTTACTACTGTCTGCTGAGGCTTAGAAAGGTGACACGCACAGCAAGGGCCAACAGGACACTGCTCAGCACCGATCTGCAGCAGAGACATGTTGTTACAGCCTTGAGCTACAAGTTAAGGCAATAGCAGCTCATGTTTTTAAGTGCCGGTTTGATCCTTTATGTGTCAGCCAACAAGCAAGGACCATGTCCAGCTTCTTTGAGCCAACTGAGGTTCCTGGCCAAAGCACAGGGAAGTAGGCTGTGCTCCCCAAAAGGATTTATGCTCCTGCAAACACAGTATAGCTCTATACATCCCTTCTGTCTTACACATTTATATGTCTTGGCTGAAAGAGTTTCTTCTGTAAAGATGTGGGGTTTTGGTCAGAAATTCACATATTTAGTTGAAAAAATGCTGAACGTGCTGATCCTGATGTTCAGTTCTTTCCATGTCTTATTGATGACAGTCACATGTCGGCATCAGTTCAAAGGACAGCCAAGCCCCGTGAGAGACTCACACCTATGGAAGACAAGAGGCCTTTCGCCTTTTCTATCCACTTCTACCTGCCTGTCCTTCTCCCCTAACCATGCCATTCCACCCCTCTTTCATGCAGGTTTTGGTCGATGAGCATCAGCATCAGCACACAGTAAGTGATGGGAGCACACGGCTAAGAATGGGACCAGTGAGGAAGAAAAGTGCAATTCTCTTTTGGTCGAAGTGAGTTATGTCAGCTCACAGCATCTCCTGAGGCCATACGCACCCCTAATGCAGGGTGGCTGCCCAAAGCCTGAAGTAGCAAAGCACATAAACATAAGCACAGGAATTGTCCTCCTTCCCTTCAAGGATCCTGTGCTTTAAGTTCAGCATGTGTAGTCTACTCTGTTGGATAAAGAATTTAATTAGCAAAACCTGGGGTTTGGATTACTAGTCTCAGTAGTAGCAGAGGGCTCAGTGCCGCAAGGGCTCATTCATCCCTCTGTTCTTCTGAGATGTTCCCAATTCAGGCTTCAATATGTAGAGAGGTCCTTCTGTGGGTGTGAGATATATTGTGGTCTGTAAAGAGCTTTGAGTTCCTTTTAACACTATGAGACGATCTGTGAATTCCTTTACTTGCATTTGTACTTGCATTACGTGCGTAGACCCACTATAGTTGAAGGCTTGCCAATACTAGTGTGGGATTTACAGTCCCCAGCCCTTTACGAAGGTCTTATGGAGGCTGCGAAATGTTAAACATTCTCAGCAGTTCTGGAGAAAAATGACATTTTGTGGGATTACCAAAACCAGGTGTTCTTCACTGCAAAATGCCTGTCCCTTTCCTTTGCTGTAGATTGATCTGTACTCAGGCGAAGCAGCAAGACTGTCCCACACCACGGTTTCAGAGATGAATGCTCCTAAGGTGAAAATCAGCAGTGTGCCCAGTGCTAACTTTACCCTAGGAAGTCTGTTGGATTAAGTGATGGAAGCAGACAAAGAGCTCCTTAGAAATGCCGTGGGTGACAATTGTCTGCGGTGGTGGGTTCATTCATCGCGGGGTAGTACTGTATGTGGGAAGCGAGTGCTGGCTAACAATGCCACAGCTGCTTTCCCAACCCACACGCTGGTCATGTGTGGGTCCTCTTCGGCACAATAAAGAAGAGGGCTGCAGCATTAGTTGTCTTTCACTCCATTGAAAATGGCTACAAAGCATTAAAGCCTGGCTGAGCGAGAAGGCTCACGCAAGTCAGTGTGAGGGTGTGAAGAGGCACAACTGTTTAAAGTAACTGGTTGGACAGAGGAAGGCTATTTGCAGATTATTGTCTATCCAAAAGGGCAACATTAAAAGTGTTACACAATCAAAACCTGTATGTGCATTGCTTGTTGAGAATGAGTGACTGAGAGGTTTATTTAATGCATAATTCAGTGGTTATGCTATTATTACCATTTTTCTTTTTACTCCTTGTCCTTTGTACTTTTACATATGCATTTTATTTAAAATTCCAGGAATTATTTATGCAATTTCTGTTGGAGGAACTCTTGATGGCTTCCTACACTAGTGATCAAATACCAGGGAATTTAGTCTTCTGCTCCTGGTTAAGCTGATTATGACAGAGTGAGTTGAATCTTCACACATGCCACAAAGAGCAGCATTTGATCCTACATACACATACACACAAACATATATATCTATATGTACACAGACCCAGTTTCTGCAGCTGCATGTGAAAACTCCCACTAAATGAAAGTCGCTTGGAGCAGAAAGTGACTTTCTTCTGTGTTTGGCAATGATATTGTATGTTTAGGGATATTTCGCTGTAAATTATTATTCTGAATAGTGCCAACTTGCAATGAAAATAGTGTATTAATAATGAAAAAAAGCAGTAGTATCATGAAGATAGCATATGGTCACATCCACACTTTTCTTTGTTGTCTCCGATCTGTAGTATTGGGTCTAAGACTATAGGCCCTTCTCATATAAGATTCACATACTAGTTTCAGGGCGTGTTTTGTATACATTCTGCTGCTAGGGATGATTTGATGAGTTTATCAGCTCCGATCACCTGCACAATGGTGCTGCTGCACAAAGAGGCTCTCTCCCAGATTTACTTAATGGTTATTTTCCCTCCTTCTATACTGTGAGCTCTAAAAATAAGAATAAATGGAATTCCCAGTTTCCAAAGTCAAAGACAGCATGAATTAATATTGCCCACCGAAATGCAGTGAGACTAAATCAATAACATCTGCAATAAGGCATAATGAAGACAAAATTGTATCTCAGCTTTCCCAAACAGCTGCGAATCTATTTTTAATGATCCTCATTTTTGGCAGTCAGCTAAACAACTTTTAAAATGTCCTCGAAAATGGATTGTTAAGTAGATCAGCAATGCAGAACACTGAAATGCCATTAATTGCAGCTTCTTCTGTGTGGTCTGTAGTACTTGGCACGAAAACACGCTCATTCTATAGCTAGACTTGAAAACATATGCGGCACCCTAGGGTAGTTAGAAAAAAAGAAGTGACTTTAAATAGGTGACTTAAAGAATAATGCAGTGTGATTGCTACCACTGATTTGTATTTTTTTTAGGTAGGGTTTTTAGGGAAACTCTATCTGTTTTCACAGGCTTGCCCTATCATTCAGTGATACCGCTCTGCGTGATGACAGCTTTGTACACTGATAACCAAGCTCCTGGGCTTGGCCTCTCAGACTCTCGGCATAGCTTCTCGGTCTGAAAAGGCTGGGAGTCAGCTTTCTCCCAGCACTGATGGAGTTCATCACAGTGAGATTCAACATGGCATTTTAAACCTCAGCGTGATGTGTATTTTCTTTTAAACGCAGAGTATACAAGTGACAGTGGAGGTGGTGAAAGAGAGTGGTGGACTGAGAGGTGTATTTGGTTATTCTTTGTACTAAGTCACATAGGTCATGCTCATCTAGGGTGAACAATGTCTCCTGGCAAAGCTGAAAACAGGGGAAAAGGGCTTCCCATGGGATCTGCTCGTGGTGATGCTATACAATGTGAATCAATGAGGTTACTATGGGGCTGTGATTATTACTCATCTTGCATGGTGATTTGAACAACACTGACCTCCCAATTTGCTGAGCTTTGCTCTTCCTTATACGTAGCAATGAAATTGAGTTCATGTGTTCCGGTTCTGTCTGGTACAAAATTAATTGATATTGCTGTTCACACCTCATCCTGTTGCTCCACAAGCTGCATGCTTCTTCCCTAATGAACGTACAGTCCAGATATAAGTCTCCATGCTGCTCTTTGGAAGCCTTCAGGTGACTTCTCAGGACAAATGTGGTTTCTTCAGTCGGCTCCATTCCCTGGGAGAGGCTGGTGGTGAGGGCTGACACTACACCACACTCACAGCAGCAGGGTTGCTATGATGGAGCATGCTCATTTCAAAACAAACACATACATGGTCACCAGAACCATTCGGCAGAACCTCACTTGTCTATATCTACTGGTGATCTGGTCCTCTGTTTGAAAATATTTGGTAAGTACTCAGACACTGGAAATGCACACCCAGCCTCAAACTTCTTTCACATACATTTGGGAGTTGTCCTTATGGCATCTGTATTTACCCTTCCTCTCTGCTCAGTTGACCCAGCATCTCTCTTGACGAATTTTAGCGCATCCCTTGCACTGGTGTGCTATTAAGCACTTTTGTGTTGATGTCAGTTCCACATTGAGTTGACCATAGCGGGCTTCTGGCCTTCTTATTTTCCTTGGATGAATGGTGTTTGGTTTCAGATTGTTAAGGTCAAAAAACCTGGCCAGCAGGTCATCTACTTGTACTTGCTGTAGTGTGCTGCCTTTTAGCCAGAGAATGAGTCTGAGCCTGATTTTCATTAGTTTCCAGTTCCTGCTTCACACTGCTCCAGTGTCATTCTGCTCACATTTTGAGAAGGGCGTTTCATGGGGCAGGGAGTGCAGTGCTCCTGAAATGGCTCCTCAGTGGAAAAAGTACTGCATGTTTGTCTTCCATGTTTATCGTAAAAATTACAGCAGAATAAAAATACTCTTTGCAGGGTGGGAGGGAACATTAATCTCTGCAGCCTGTTACTCTGCATCCTTGATGCCTTTGTCTCCTCTATCTCTAGATATCTAAGAGCTCTATTTGTATGTTTGGAAAGCAGTTGCTATGGTCTAAGTTGATTAAGCAGGTTAAGGAGAGACCACACAGTGCTGTGTTATGAGGAGTTTACTTTTGCTCATGTTAAATGCAAGTTTTCCACTCTTTGTCTAAGCAAAAACAGCATAAGCATATATAGCTGTTGTTTCTGAGTGGCAAAACACCATAGCTTCCCACAGATGGGATATTTTTAATAGGCATTTAACAACCGATCTGGTTACCCAGCAATTGAGCCCCTCTGTCTGTCCTCCTCAGGCATTCCTTCAGGACGACTAGATGGGATTATTTGTTTGTTCTGCGGAGTACACAAATGCTCTTCCCTGCCTCCCCCCCCCCAATGTCAGTTTGAATCCCGCTTTGCTTTTGCATTTTATTTTTCTATTGACTAGTAGCGGGTTCCTCTGCGAACGTTTCACTGTGTCTCTCCATTTCACGATGAGTAAACATGATGCTGCCATTTGTGATAACTTCAGTCTTTTTGTAGGAAATTAAAAACATGCCCTGAAATTCTTGCACAAACATGCAACTATCTAACTGGAAGGAGAGCATGTTATGTATCAGGAGAATGATAACTGGAGTATTTGGAAGGAGTGGAAAACAAAACTGTTTAAAGACATCAGGCTGCATATATGATCTCTCACAGAGGAGCGTTACAAGGTATAGTCCATGAATCAGAGGAGCATCCCATTGGCACTGGGGAATTTTAATGAAGAGAATGAAATTCTCATCATGTCTAAACCAGAAATTAACATGCATCACTTTTTTCTTCCCATGGCTCTTACTGCCAGCTTCAGCTATTTTGAAATATTTGGGGCCAAAGCAGGAGCAAACCTCTAGAGGGAAGAAAGCTATTAACATCGCCAATAGTTCACAACACAGCTTTGTTTCTTGAAAGGCACAGACACAGCAGGCGGTGCTTCGTGCGGCTACACGATGGCTGCGCGACTTTGAAATAATGGCCCCTGGGGCCCTGAGCCTCCAAACCATTTCTCATGCGACCGAGACACCCCTGGGCTGTGTCAGAGCTCCTTGCGAGAGGCAGGGCTGGCCAGGCACCGTCCCCATCTCCGGCGCTGAGGGCCACTGGGCTTGGTAGGAAGCCTCAGCAACGCGACCAGAATTCGGACCAGGCTGAGAAAAAGCATTTTACTAGATGGGCTACGCAGTCCAAGTGATTTGTACTCATGGCTAGGCCTGCGGTCATGCTATCTGCTGAAGAAACGTGGTCCTTTGTTATTTTTTTGACAAAATGGTCTCGAACAGACACTTCCCTGCTGCACCCATGTGCAGCTGAGAAGAGACAGGGGTTTTAGTGAAATACGCCATTATAAAGAAAGAGTGGATAAAAAAGGAACTCTTTCGTCTAGTTCTTGTTTCAAAATTTCTACCAATCTTATGAACAAATCTGAGGCAATACAGGGGAACATTAGTACCAGCACAGTTAACTATTTAATATCAGAATTTGCCATTCAAGATCTGAGACTGGCAACTTATCTGCAGTAAAGCATGTACTCTATTTTGACACACCAGAGCAGTTGATTTCCTTAGTGCAGGTAGTTATAAAGGGCACAATTTATGTGTATACCATGTTTGTATGTTAACTGCTGTGAGTTTTCCCCTAGGTTTGCCCTTGTTAGCAAAATGCGTGGATGCCCCGTTCATCAGGTCAAAATTAACAACAATAATATACTGCTTATTGCAAGTTGGTAAATAAAGAGGAGCCAGAGGTATGACATGGCCATTGCCCATGGAAATTGACACGTAAATAGTTCACAAAAAATGTCTGAAGAGGTTTTGTGCAAGAATATATACGGAACCGTAGGATCGTAATGTTCTGTGTGGAAAATGGCTTCCTTTGTGTATTTCTATGTCATACCCTTATATAGAGGAGGCTCGAAAGAAACACTTGACTGAGTTCCTATTCCCTATCAAATGCTATAATCTCATAAATTACTTTTCCTCACCCAAATTTAAAAAAAAAAAAGAAAGATCTATTTTAAATTAAGGCTTTATTTTAACTTAAAATTCAATTCAGACTCTACACCTGCTCTTCAGTCCAGCTTCCAATTTTGGTTATTCCATATAATTATTTCCTTCAATTTTTAAATATTTCCTTTTTCTGCATGAGAGACCCACATAATCAGTAAGGGAAACTAACTGAATATATGGGCGAGAGAAAATGATTAGAGGCAAAGTGGTGTCAAGTTAACACATGGTGCAAGAGGAATAACAGAAACCCATTGTTCAGCTGTAGCAGGAATATGATTGTGTGCGGTAAGCTACAAATTTCCACTCTGTTCAGGAAAAACATGATTTTTAAATCTAAGTATTGCTTTTAATTTAGTATACTCAAAATTTGCCTTACAGGAAAGTAAGCCAACCATTGATTTAACTGTGTTTACCTGTAATCCTAATAAAAAAATCAGGTACTTGGGGTTTACTTTGATTGCCGAGTCTGTGTTGGCAAACAAGACATATTTGTCCTTTTACAGCGGTTTAATTTAGGACAACCACTGAGATTTCGTGTCAAAATAACATGCTAGTAACATGTCATCAAAACACCTGGTGTGGCTGGAATGGCCGTGTAATCAAACACTCCATGATTTAAAACAAAATTAAAATAAAATAATTGCTGCTTAATACTGCCAAGAGGAAGGTTAAATGTGATCTACCTAAAAGCTTGTGTGTTGTTAAATAAGAATAATAATTAAAAACCAGTCCAGGATGTCTGTATTCTTTCATGTTTCTACTGGTAACCCTGTGGTTAAGTCAAGTAATGATTGATTTTGAGAGAATTATAGCTATTATAAACTGTAATCAGCAGAGGATGAGAATAATTATGCAGAGAAAGGGGAAAAAAGCTGAAACATGGCTGAGCAATATTCTGATTGATGGCAAAGTCATTTCCTGGCTGTTAATGACTGATTTTTCAACAGTCAGCACAAGCACTAACCCTGTGGGGGAAAAGGGAACGGAATGGTCGTGTTATAAAGAAAACTACTGTCCTCGACTTATCGCTTTCATTAGGAATGGGTGAACAGGCTTGGAAAAAGCTGGTCGACCATCATTCAGGACCATCTCTGTGTGACAAGACTGCAGCTTGGGGAGAGCATGTTTGGAAGGGCTGCGAGTTGTGCTTTTGGTTTGCTCTGGAAGTGCCCAGTAAGCCTTCATCCCCTTCAAGCTCCTGCACCCACAAACCCCACCAAAGTACCCTGGGGAGGGCCATTTTTGTGATATTACAGGGCACGAGCGGAGTAGGATGGCACATACAACAGAAATCCTGTCCCAGTGAGACATTCAGATGGTCTGTCATCTAATCTGAAAAGTTTTCTATTGATGAAAGCTGAGTTGATCCATTAGTTGTTTTGGCATTTCGGTGTTCTCAGATGAAGCGAGTACCAGTCTCTCCAGCTTCAGGCTGGTCAGATGTTACCCCTCATGTCCTGTCTGCGAGCTTCCCTCCTTGATCACTTACATCTGCTCTCCTTCCGTCCTCAGACCTCTCTTGTTTTGCTCTCAGGAGAAAGGCATGTCCCCTCCAGAAAGGCTAATTACCTGCCCCTTGCCACATTTCTGCGTGCATGCACATGTGCTGGCGATATGCACGCAGCGAGTGAGGACCGTGGGGGGTGGGATGCTGAGCAAAAAAACAATCGCTCTGATCTTACACGAGTCTCTGAAAGAATGTTGATGGGGGTGCATGTGCGTTTTCAAGTCCTAAAATAATTTTAATTTCTATTTTATGCTACGTGAGGTCACGGAGTGGACAAGCCTACGGAACAGTGGGCTCCAGTTGACAGCCGTGTGCTCTCTAAACTGTGACATTTCCCAAAAAGAGACTAATTTATCTTATCAGCCACAACCATAAAATAGGGTAAGGGATGGAAATAGATTAGAAACCATAAAACTGAGGGAAGCAAGACAGCTGCCATCCAGGAAAGGACAGACACTGCCTTGCGGGGTCCTGCTGACTTTGAAGAAACTTGTGGATCATTTACTGCTGGCTCCATGAAGTGTCTCCTGTCACGGGAACTCTCCCATTAGGTTTAAGCATCCAGAGAAGCTCCAGAAACACGCTTTTTCAGATCCCCACTTTCTCTGTTGGTGCAAAGATGATGTAGGTACTGGATTTCGAGAGCCAGCTGTATACCAAAATGCACTGCTTGCCTGCAAACCTGCGCCAAATGCTTCTACAGGCAGTTTTCCATGTGCCCAAGAAATTATGCCTACATAATGCCTAGCACTTCCAGCTGATTTCAGAGTGTCACGGAAAAACTTGGGTGGTAGATTTTCTATTAATTGCAAAAATCCAAATTGTCCAGAGTTTATAGTCCCAATTCTAAACTGTTTAATACCAGCTTGATATGAGTGCTCTTTCACTGATTTTAGTGGAGTTATACCAAACGGTGAAAACAGATGGAGGGAAGAATGCAGTTAGCAGCTGTATCTCCTCCCAACAGCAGGTCAAATGCATCTCGGCAGCCAACAGTACCAGAAAAGAAGGGAGATCAGCAGAACCAACGTTAGAAACATAAAGTGTCTGTAATTCAGACTTGATAGCATTGGGATTCTTCATTAGGGACAGTAAAAGAGACAAATAAACAGGCAGAGGGAGAAAGATGAACTACTTACAAGCAGTGCATACAGTGGAGTAATAAATCCTTCTACTGACTCGGAGGCTCAGGGAAGAAATTGCTCCTTTCCTCTTCTTTAACTCCTCAGGCAGTGCCTCTGAAATCTCCACTCTGCCACAGGACCCTACAGAACATTGTTCAAAGATGGGACAGAAGATCCTCTATTTTCCTCCAAGCCAATTTACTAGTAACTTAAATCTCTGTTTAACAAACTCTCCTCTTTGGAGATGCTGGCAAAGATTTGGATCAATGCAGTGGGATGCAGAATTCCTTTCCTTTTTTTTTTCCTTTTTTTTTTTTTCCTTTTTTTTTTTTCCTTTTTTTTTTTTCTTTTCTCATGGCCATTTTGTGGATATGATCTCACGGTAAAATACTGAACAATGTGTGGGTCACAGACAACTTACTGAACCTTGTGCTTTCACTAAATCTTTTTGAGTAGGCAGGAGGAAGCAAGCATGCGGGCTAGGATTAGTGTGCAGCAGTTTGCCTCCTGGGTATATATTGGTCCAGACATTTTCTTTCCTAGTGTGAAGTACATTTGCAGCAAGTGTTGCCTGAGATACTTTGAGGTAATCATGCCTAACTGGAAGCACATGGATAGTCCAATTGGTTTCAGTTACTGTGTTTAGTAATAAGCATGTGCTTAAATTTCTTGCTGAACCTGAGGAGTCAGCAGAGGTGAAAGGTGCCAGGCTGATACTGCTGTAGATTGCAATTTTCTGGTCGCAGGGAAGGCCAGGCAACAAGAGTGCCCATTTCCCATGCCAGCCCTGGTGGCTGCAGCATGGGATGGAGCTGGGTTCACCTGGACTCTCACCTTGTCCCCTCACTCCACCTGACCTGGGCACAGCCATTTCTCCTCAGCATTTCCATGTCCCACATGTGAAATGAGTATGCTGATATGGTCTGTGCCTCATGCACCTGGGTACTTGCAATTAGACTGAGACGTCTAAAATCCTTGTGCTTTTCTGCCTTTCCCTTCATGATTGCCGGTGCCTTGCAAGCTTTCCTCCTCGTGCCCCTGCTGGGACATGCGGACCCCATCCCAGCGACGGGTTCCCACTCACACCCCCGGGGTGAGCACAGTGTGCACTGGGGAGCAGAGCCACAGCTGAGGAGGCTGGAGTGGGAAGAGGAATGAGGTTTCGGTGGCACTGCGGAGGAACGCTGCTGTAAGCCCACTGCCTTTCACTGAAGGCCTCAGGACAGCTGACAACTACCATGGCAAATGCTGACAGGCAGTGATTTCCACCAGGTCCTCTGCCTCCTGCCTCAGCAGGAGTCATCTCAGTCATAATCCATTCCCTGGTTTTGGCCTGGTCTAGCCACCTTCCCCTAGCCACGTCCCTAGTCTCATTTCCAGGAGATGGCCAGCAAGACATCTCCCTCTCTCCTCCAGCCACTTCCAGAGTCCTGGATTAACGGATGGGCTTCTTGGGACTGAACAAGTCTCACTGGATCTGGAAACATGGTTTGTTCAGTCCGCTTGGAAAGTCATATGCTTACTCAGACATCCAACCAAGGACACAAGAACCTAAGTTTAGACCTCTTCTTTCCCCCTTCCTGCTTTGAAAACAGTGGCTTCATGTTGGGAAAGTTTTAGGTAAGCCTTGGGTGGAAAAAATGTTGCAAACCAGCCCCGTGGGGTGGTTTCAGCCAAAGGCGCCTCTGGAAGCCAGAGGGTAGCTGAGGCTGCCAGAAAAGCTGCCAGGCATTGCCAGCTACCATGATGTTTTGTTATCCAGCCACTTGTTGACTGAAAACTGGATCAAGACCCATGCACAAAAGATGTATCTATTTCCTGGGAAAGGGCAGCTTAGGACTTGCATATCAAGTACAAGAGCGGCAAGCTTGCTGGGTTTTGTTTTCCTTTTTTCCCCCCTCTTGAAAGGAAATTGTGAGTCATGGTTCCAACAGTCTGAAACATAACAACACCGATGGCCAGATCAACAAACAGGCTAGCAGAAGGCCGTGCCGAGCGGGGGTGGACTGACAGCCAAATGCCCTTGCCTGAGCAAATGCAGCTAGTGAAACTTTGTCGTCCAAGCTCTTTGGATGCCAAGTGTATTCACTGAGTAAATGAGGCAGCTGGGTTGTTCCTTTTCAGGAAATGGCACAGGAAAAAGATTCCTACAGTAGGTGACAGGCGGAGAAGATGTCATGGGGGAATGTACCGCAGCTCTGAGCCGAAGGCCAGCTTGCCAGAGATGTAACTTCACCCCATGCATTCCACTACTGCTCGGATGTTCCTCCAGCTTGACCTGCTCTTCTCTTGCTCTCTGAGCAAGTTTCTTGCCAAGGTTTTCTCAAGAGTGCTCTCAGACAACAAACAGCAGTTTGTTCTCTTACACAGGGGCTTTTTCACCCCTAAAAAGCCTTTTATGTCATGAGTGCAGCTTCCCACTGGCACAGCGCTTCAAGAACAGACATGGAAAAATGAAGTCAGGAGATAACACACAGTGCAGTATAATGAGGGCACCAGCATGGAGACATTTTTGCATTTTTTTAAAAGTGCCAAATAAATTCTCTTCCATAAAAGTGACAAGAAACCAATTTAAAGAGAAGGGAAGAAAGTTTCAGCATGAGTCACTGCTCTATACGTTCTGAAAACTACAATAAAATTAAGCAGCTCCCCCAAAGCTGTATCCTCTTGGCAGCACAGCTTAGTAAGTAGTGTACAGCACAAGGCTGGGAGAGAAGTTACCCACCTTTTGTTTAGAGAGAGCACTAATGCAGCAGATAGGGTACTGATGCTAGCTACAGGGCCGGTGGAATCATGAGCACCCATGCCATGCCATGCCATGCCGTGCCATGCCATGCCATGTCATCCCAACCCATCCCCTCCTTCTGCCAGACTGGAAATTTGCTGTCTCATCTGCCATGCTCAGAGGTCAAGATTTTAGCCTCGTTTTCTCATGATCTAGAATGTCTCATAGGAGCCATCCCAGCTTTGTCTGACTGACCACAAGAAATGTGCACAAGCCCAGCAGCAATTCATGAGTCCAAAGGAAACCCCAGTGAGTGCCCTGCTCACGGGATTCCACTTCATCTTTAAGCCTTCATCCCCCAGTAATCGTAGAAGGTTTTAAAAATACTATACTGAAAAGAAGCTTGGTTCTGCTGTATTAAGGTCTCTGGAGAATTTGCTTTTGCTCAGATCCTTTAGTTACAGGGAAGGGGAGTCAGAGTGCCATGTTTGCAGTTTTAATTTGGGATGGCCAACGGCAGGATTGTTACAAAAATATTTCTTACAGGTATGTTTGCACAATGAAAGCATCCAATATGGCCAAAAGAAGCAGGGAAACCGCTCCTTTGTACAGCTTTGTACTTCTTTTTCGTGTTGAAGTGACAAAACACATAATAAGTTACATCTGACTTGGTGAAATTTTACATGTACGAGAGTTGGCTGGGAAATGCACTTTATCTGAACTTTGTGGCCAATGGCCAAGTTAAATAAACCCAATTAATATTAATTTCCCTTACCCCTTCCATCCCTTCCCTGGTAAATAGAACCACCTCTGGGATTTCTAATGGTAAGTTACCCTTGCAGCATCTGGTTTAACTTGGCTACTATATCGACAAGAGGTTTTTCCACTTTGAGTCTTTTTTCACTTCCTTTGTAAACTTATAAAATTTCAGAATCCTCACTGCATCCCTATAACTTTTCTTTTGTAAAAGTATTTTGGACTCTTTTCATTCATGCTTAGGCATAAAAGCAATATAATCTAGCTTGTGGGATGTGACTTAAATTGTAAATATTTGTTATGTTTAAGAGCCTTGGGGTGATGTGTGACTTGAATGGATGTGAAGGTATTTAGCAAATAAATCTGTGTTCCAAAGTAGAAAGAATAATTTATTACCCATACAACACAAAAAATGAAGCCACGCTACAACTATAAGGCATGTATCAGCATTAGCTCTGGTACCTTCCAAGAGTGTTCTTACCAAAGAGAATTCTAACTTTAGGATTTTTTTATGTGAAGTTGATTTCTAGGATGGGTGCTATGAATATGGGCTGAAGTATGTATTGATTATATTCTGTGTGAGGTTCGTTACCAAAATAGTTGAGCAAACAGTCACAGATCTGAGCTCTCTGCGCTATTCCCCCTGTTTTTCTCACAGAAGCGTTGTACCCTGAGATTCTAGACTCTCTTTTGTCTCTCTGCACTGGGAACAGACCCTGGCTTGCCTGATTTGGAAAGCAGCTTGTGCATTAGCAAATGTGCTTTCAGGATGGAGTTAGCATTTTAGTAACATGGATCAGGTTTATTCAGCCATCTCTTCAGGTCTGGCCGAGGTTGGGAGCCGCGGGGCTTCCAGTGTCTACAGCATTCATCTCTGATCACTTCATCTCTTCATCACTTTGCCAAGGCCAATCACTTTGTTACCGTAGCTGGGGCTAGGGGACAATGTGCAAGAGAATATTCTTGATGTTAATGCAAGAAGTTGATGAAACATTCTTGATACTAATGAAAGAAAAGAAGGTGAAGGGGCAAAGCTGACAGAGAGAGGAGAACCCGTTCAGAAACTTCTCTACTTTGTTGGTTTGTGTGACCTATAGAGCTGAGACATACAGACGGGCTGTGACCAGCATGTGCCAGTACTTAGCGATGTGCTCTGAATAAACTTAGTCTCCACTGGGACACAGGAATGGTTGCAAGGAGACACCAAAGTCTGCCCTGTCTGGTGGTCTCCCTCTGAGTGTGGCCAAGAGCCATGTGTGAGGACAGGGCAGACAAACCGTGGTCCTCTGGAGAGTGCTGCCCAGCACCCCACAGCCTGCACAGACCACTGGCTGTAGACAAGATGAAACTTTTGGGTTTCCCCTGTAGCTGCTTTTTCTAGACTGTTAGTTCATGGAAATGGCATATACTAGAGTGTGGGTCTGATCAGAGTTTTCTTCTCGAGAGGAGACACTGGTGACTTTGTTTAGCCTTGCTGTAAGTGGTTGAAATAACAAACCCAGCGAAGCCACAAACGCACTTCATGTGCCAGAGCCCTGTGGTAAAATGTCTGCAGAGCTTTAAAAATGCAACACAGAAAATGGAAAGCTTCTGCCACATACAGAGCACTCCCTCAAGCCATTGACTGTTTCGGATCAAGTTAGAGATACATTTCATGCATAAAAGGGAGAACTACATCGCTATAGAGGATGACCGCATTTTCCTCTGAGGGAATTTATACTTTACCTAATAGCTGTGACATGAAACCCTTTCGCAAACCACCCTGTCCAAACACCGAAGGGCTTCTTTGCAGAAGGACAGAGCATCTGCAGAAGCTGTCAAGAATTGATGCGCCTTTGCCTCAAGTCAAAGAGTAACGTATTGACTCTCAATGTGATTAGGATGGACTTTTGCCCAGAACAGGAAAATTGGTTCTGAATGAAAATTGCTGTTCAGAAGTGGCTCCTCGTTAATGATATTATTATTATTTTATTTTAATGTAATTAGGGTTATGTTCTTAAATCATAATTGCCATCGTTATACTTTCCTTAAGTCAGCATAGCATTACATTTAGTGACCTTAGTAATGACGCAAAAGAGTTGTGAATCTCACCTGCCACGGATAGTGCCTTCTGTTGCTACATAATTTGATTGTGCTTGGAACAGAAATTGTCCTTGAGGTGCCTCAGAAATGTACTGTCTTGATCATAACAATTACCTGAGACTGAAAAGCCATCTGGTTAAAATCATGTCTTCTTATGTACTTTATGTACCTTCTTTGAAACATTTTCCTCCTTCCCCCCTGAAAAATTAGAACAACTGACATGTTAAAGCATTCTTCTAGTCATACAATTTAACAAATTGTTTTTTAATAGCTGCACTGGGCAATGAACTATTTGAGTCGAGCCTGTGGTGACCATTTTCATGCAGCGTTGGGATGTTGGCTAATGAATCTCCGTTCCAAGGACCTTGGGAGCCAGGGAAGAGCTCACCAGACAGGCCCAGAGGGGATGCTGCTAGGTGTATTTTAATGCCTTGAGAGAGAGCAGCATAGCAGGATGCTGTGGAAAAGCTGACCTTCCTTTCTTGAGAAATAAGGATACCACAAGCGATAAAAGAAAAAACCCTCTGTGTCCCCTCTCCCTCTCCCTCCCTTGCAATGTAGTAATGGCCCAAGGAACAGCCTAGCCTTCAATTTAATTTCAGTCACTCATGCATTTTTTACCCATGACATCGCCCTGAAGTGATTAGAAAATTATAACTGGGATGTGAACTCAAGCGGAAGCTTATGGACTTTTCACCGTGTCATAAGGAACAAGAAATGAGGTGACTCACGTCATCTTTCAACAGGTCTCCCAATGGGCATTTGTGTCCCATGCTGCACTCTGGCTAGTCATCTTTCAAGCCGCTCCACGGCAGATCAAGCGGAAAGGAGACTACAGCTGGCACGTGAGAGCTAGTCTGGATGGGGAGGCGAGTAAAGGGATGACACATTTGTGTGACGAGACTGGTGAGGTGCCATAGCAGCCCAAGCAAGCACACATCAATGATGAGTGGACCTGCAATGAAACCAACTTTGGTATAAATCCACGATTACCTCCCCCTTCCAAAAATATGCCCATTAGCCTTGTTCCAAAGTAAAAGAAAAGAAAAGCCATTTTAATTTTCCCAGGGGAAAAAGATTAGGAAAACATCAGAATTCCCACACTTTTGTGCTGTGATAACGTCTGTGCTTCCCACAACGGGCTTAGAGATCAGCTTTCAGACTGTGGCACTCTCAGCAGAGGATGACTCCAGCCAGTTTGAGAAATGCCTGGTCAGGTTTCTATCATAACTCACTGTCTTGTAAATATGCTTAATTTCTGGTTTAGCAGAGTCTATCTTCTAGCAGAAATAGAGAGATGTGTGCATTTATCCTCCACAGAAGTCATAACGCTTCTGGAGTTTACAGACAGGTGTTACAAACACCTCCCTCCAAGCTTCACTCGCTGCGAAGTTCAGTGTCATCTGGCAGCAGAAGCCATTAATCACTACAGAGAGGGCAGGCTAATGTTTCTAAGCCAGGAAGGGCTTGTATCTGCTTCCCAAATAGCTTACCCTAACAGTTCTTTTTATTGAGATTGATTCCCCATATTTTGCTAGTTTGGGGATATAGTCCATTTATATTTATCTTGTACTGTAAAGCTAATAATTGACATTGGTTTTGTAGTTATTTTATGAGCCATTTTCTTAGTACCCGAGGGTGTTTTTATTACTCCCCTTTTGGCCTTTCCTTTAGAGTACAGAAAGTATAGGGGGGGGGGGGGGGGGGGGAGAAGTGTTGTACACACTTTGTAAAGAAATTAATTGGCTGATTACTATTATTTCTTTGTTTATATCACTCTTGTGTTTTCTGTTATTTCAATTCTGACTAGAAAGCTAACTATCCATGCAAGTTGGAGGATAGCATGAAGGAAGCTCTAATTTAATTTCATGCTCGCCATATCCCCTGTATGAAACAGAGAATAGCCAAAATGCCCCGTCCCACTGATATTTGGTGGCAGGGAGCTTACATAGAGGGTTATGAGGGGGCAAGGCTGGCCGTTGCACCCACTCTCATCCTGCTAAGGACATTTCCCATGATGCAAATATTTCCCTGAGAAAAGTTCCTCGTGGTGGGGTGGAGGAAATATGGCAATGGAGAACTGGGTGAGGAAGGATTAGATGACACTCTATTTCTTACTCTTTACATTCAATTTGGCATCACTTAATGCCTGCAAAACATGATATCCATAATTTTGGGTTGATAATAAGCTAACAGAGAACCTCATGGCTTTTCTGTCAGGCTGAATCTTGCATAGGTACATATGAGCATTTTTACCTTCAACTTGTTACGGAAGATGACTTATTTACAGAAGGAAATTTTCATCCAGAAAGTTAGGAACCTTCACTGACAATGAGGTAAAATGGTGTAAAGTCGGTCTCTCATTTCGGTTTTGACCGTGAGTCTGTGGGCTGATGACATCCATGCTGCTAGCGTTACTCTGAAGTTGTCTTAAAACAGATGATGCAGTGGAGACTGACACATACCTTCATTATTATCAATTAGTGTGTGATAGTGTGAAAGATGAGCCAATTGACTGGGCCCTGAGGCTTCTCCAGCAAGTGAATTGATGGTGCCACTCAGAAGAGACTCCAGATTTCAGGGCCAGGAGGGGCCACTAGATCACGGAGTCTGACTTCTTGAATAACACAGTCCATAACTTTCGCTCTATAACTTGTATCTTCATAATATCTCCTTTCTCACAGAGGGATGATTAGGCAAGAAGGTGGAAAAACAAAGGGAAGCTGATATAAAGGCCCCTTATATCAGCTGCAAAACCCAGTGGAGCAGCACATCTGGTAAGTCTATCTAGGTGTCTCTAATTCTCAAACAGACACTGTTAGTCTGGGACAAAAATGGCCTGTCTGGAGAGTATTGAAACCCTGTCACCGCTGAAGTGTCAATATGGCTGTCAGTGTTGGTGTTTTTGAGTCAGCCTCCCCTGGGTGTGAAATTTGCCCTAGCCTGGGAAGAGGACCTGGGAGAAGGTTCCCTCTGTAGCCTGTGACAATTTAGGGGACCTGTATATGTCCCATGAATGGATTCTCACCACTATTTATCTCAATTTCATTTCTTGAGAATGATATTTGTATGGTTCCTTATATTTTGTGGTGTTTAAGACAGACAGTGATTGTCACAGATGTCCTTCATAGGACCATGTCTCAGTCTCTTGAATGGCTGTGGCTGGCTGAGGGGTAGCACTGTAAACCAGAGTGTCCCTGAGAGTGGAGCTGGGAAACCAGCCTTCAGCTACGGAGGATGTGTTGGGAGGTTGGTGGCTGATCCAAACTCTTCCACTATTCAGACAAAAGATTAGACAGCCAAGGAGTGAGCCTCATAGCTCTCTAGGGACCTTTGAGCATACATGAACCAAAGAGGAACTGGAGGACTTGTGGATCCAGTCTGATGTCTAGTCAGTTTGATCAGATTGGAGATTTTCTTTTTCATCTCATGATGAAGCTCCATCCTTACTGGGAAACTTTGACGCTGTTACTCTTTCCAGGAAATGGTTGCCTTTGATGAGATTTCGTCTGGGGTAATTCACCCCTTAGATAAAGTCACAAAATCCAACTGACTTCATTTTTAAACATGACCATTTCTTTCCTTAACACATTTGTATTTATCAGTTTATACATTTCCTTGTCTAATTTTTCTTAGACAAGAACCTAAAACTGGCTTTAATGAGAGCTACAGGGCACTTCTTGGAGTGCCAAAAATAAGTATTTGTCCTTCAGGTTTAATTTGGGCACGGGGAAAATATTTTTTTCCTAATGTTATTTTAAATTACTAAATTTCTTCAGTGGTTTTAAATTACTCTGCAATAAACAGTACTTAATCTCTATTCTTGCCTAAAAGGAGGCCTCCTATTCTCATTCTTATAATCTGGATTCTCATTTTTTTTCAAAGGTATCAGTAAGAAGAAATGAATGTTTCAGAGTATCTGAGTCAGAATATCCTGATGGGAGATATCCATCTTTCAGTGGGTTGACAGTGGACAACTTTTCGTACCTGTAGTTCAGGCACAGGCTATAAATCCAAGGTGATATAATGACACACTTTCCAGGGGAATCACCCTCTTTCCATTCATATCTTGCAATAAAATCACTAAGTTTTTCCCTGTGAGTTTTGTTGTGCCTAGGCAACCACTCCACCACCGTGGGATAGCTACCTGACAAGAGGAGGACATTGTGAACTCAGCTAATTTGCCAAAGCACAGATGTCCAGGGCCATTTGAAATGCCCTGTGGAAAATGAGATGTCCACACAGGGCTGGCAGATACAGCATAGGACCTCTGGGAGACGCGTGATCTTCTTGAGGATAGGCTGGATACCCTCGCATGTCCCAAATGAAACTAGTTGCCCGTATATATGCAATAAACTCAACCCACTTTGTATAAAACCTAAAGCTATCCCCTTCCCCTCTCTAGACACTCGTGCACAGTCCCACGAGTCCAGAGAGTGCCTTGAAAATGAAGAAGACCATAACAGTGGAGTTCATCAGCTCCACCTCGTGATGGCATTTTTAACATCTGGACCCATAACTGCAAGTGACTAGTGACAAGGAGACAACGGCTAAGCATAATATCAACATTTTGTTAACCGTGTTTGCAAAAGCAACCAGTCCCCTTCACCCCTTGCCCTCACCGCTGGAGCAGGAACTCCCCAGCGGCTGCAGCAGCCTGCACGGAGTGGGGAAATCGCCTCACCACGGGGGGAGCGCGGCTCCGGCCTCCTCCGCCCCCCGAGCTCCCCAAGGGCAGCCCGGGGGCAGGTACGGCCTCTCGGGCTCCCACTGCTCGTGTGGTTGCTGCTGCTCTCCCCCAGCCGCTTGCCGAAGCAGCGGGTGCAGACGTGGCTTAGGAAGTGCCGAGGTCTGCAAATTCCTCCCTCCTGCCCTGACGTTCCCTGTTTGTGTTTTCACTGACTGGTGTTGATGGTCACAAAATCTCTGTGCTGTTTCTGAGCTGAGGATTTTCTCCTGTTGGTGTAACTGTGTGTGGGAAACGTGATGCTTGGATGGGGTGACCCATGCGAAGCCACCGAGCTGTTATGGTGTGGGGTTGCCCCAGCACCACGTCATTCCAGCAGGCAAAGTCACTGGCAGGGCCACATGTTCGAGAATCGTGTGTCTAGTTCTGCACAGGGGGAGGTGTTTGGAAGATAAGACTCTGCTGTCTGTCCAAACACACAACTTGGTCTCTGTATTTGCACTATGCAATGCATGTGTATGGAAATGCACAGTCTGGTATGTGTGTTTGTACAGAACAACCTTTTATTTTTTTAAATGTTTTCACCAGAGCATAAGAAATCACTTGTCCTGTGTAGGAGAATTTGAGAGACCTTCAGTCTAGCTTATCCATGGCCATGGCAAGAACATCCGTCTCAAAAGATGTTGCTGCAGGATGCTGTTGATTCTCAGTCAACTAGAGGTCTAACCTGCAAAATGCAGTGGCAGAAGAGACATTCCTGCTTTGACGTCAACAGATCGGACCTGAGAGGATGCAGCCATTATAGAGAGGAGGCTGTGCATCTGTTTAACTACTACACGCAATGGTGGAGCACGCTGGCTTGTGCTCTTTACCCTGCCTTTCTCCTGAGTAGAGCACACTTATGTGTGTACAGGTGCCCGCTTGCCAGGTAACTTCAGGGGATAAAATGAAGATAAGATGAACTAGCATACAATAGGAATAGTGGGAAAGTATTAAAACTTGCTAGTATTGTCCTTGACTTTCTTTAGTTTAAGTTTACGCTTTCACATTTTCCAGTCGGCCAAATTGCTGTGGTAATTAATATATTGAAAAAACATTTATTTGGTGTAATGCTGTGATTTTAGCCTTAATGCATAGTCTTGGCTTATCTAACTACTTGTCTGGGGTCTTGTGAATCTCTATAGCAGATTGATGCCTCTTCAAAGCCATCTGGAAGATCTACCCACTCTTTTTTTTCCCTGCTCTTTTAATTGGAACTGCTGGCTGGCCCTGTGTTTCAGAGCAGTACAAAGGCTGAGAAAACAGAGGGGTCTTACACCAAACCATTCGAAAGGGCAGCAGGAGACGTCATCCATTTTGTGTATAGATATGTTTAGATAGATGTGGTAAGCCATGAGAAGTGGATGCCTTGACAAGTTACTTTTCAAAGACTGCTGATTTGCAGTGACCTCTGACTGCTCTCAAAACAGCTGAATTCTGCAGACTCTGGTAATCTGAGATAGAAACTGTTTTGAAGTCGGCTGGGTGTAAAGAGTCTATTGCTGCCCTGGGTGTCTCAATATCACAAGGAAAAGTAGAGCAGGGGAAAAAGGATGCCGTAGTTGGAAACTCCCTTGTCTGATTTTGCAGGGGACAACTTGCTCTGTTTGCAGGACAACGCCTGGGTGAAAACCACGCACCTATATACTCAGATGTTGTCAGTCCCCCCAAGCCAGCCGTTGCCTCCAGAATGTGCATAAAAACTCCCTGTTCCCCGCTGCATGATGCTTCCCTGTTCTGTGGGAGCCTCATATAAATGTATTTTAAATGCACAGCATATTATGTACCATGTTGTAGTCACAGTTCTATAAAATAGATGCAGACTGTGTAGGGAGAGGTAGAATAACCACCCTTTTCTCTCAAACTGTCTTATTGATTAAAATAAACAAGTTAACAAAATTCTTTCTGACCTGTAGTGGAAGTCTGTTACCTTTCTGTCAGACATGTAAGAAGCTCTTGCAAGCCTGAAAGTTTTCTTCTTTTTTTTGGTTTATTTTTTGTTTTGGTTTGTTTTAAATGCTAACACATGGTTTAATAACAGATATTCCCCCTTCTAATAAAGTTTGCCTCTGTTGTGGGCTACTATATATTTTTTATTCTGGGCCCATAGGGCTGCATGATGCTGAGGACACCCAGAAAGGAGCTGCTCCCACCTGTCTGACCTGTCTCCTCAGCAGCCATCCCAGTTCACCAGCCAGCACAGACGGGGAGCATGCACACAAGCCTCTCTCTGTCTTTGGACACAGGCTTGCAGGATCCCAGTTGCCCTCTCCCCTGCCATGCACATCCAATTTTAAGGGATCCTAAACATCTGCTTCCAGATGCTCGTGTGGAGATTGCATACAAACCTGCTGCATTTAATGTATTTATGCTCCCTTAAAACACCATAAATTTTCATTTATCTATGCTTGCAGCAGGCATGGGACTAGAGGGAACAGACTGGTAGTCCTGTGGTAGAAGGGGAAAGCAAAGGAGCGACAGGGTCTGTGGAGCACAGGCACTGAGCAAGCCTTTGGCACGTTGAGGAGAACCCCCCGACACCTTCAATCCCAGCCAACTGGCTCAAATGCAAGACCCCTACTCCTTGCCTATTCCCAGCACGGCAGCAGGCAAGGAAAAAGTACCATCAAAACACCCAGGGAGAGCTTTTAAATTCACAACAGCCCTTTTCAGGCACAGATTACTTTACAGCAATGGGCTGAAAGATAGCGAATGTGGCAAAAGGAATGATGAGCAGTTAAAGAAAAGGCAGCATCGAGTCTCTGTATTTAGGACCCGGGTGGGAAGCCCATGACAACTGCAGCATGCGGGCAGGCAGCTGCAGAGAGCCGGTGCTGGGGCAGTCGGGGCGGTGGCAGGCGTGCAGCCTCCTGGCTGCTGGCCCGGCGAGCGGCTGGCGCGGGCTCGGCACAGATGGAGCTTGGCCGGGTTGTGGCTGCCAAACCTAACGAGTCGGCACCAAACACGCGCTGAGCAAAATTTTTTTTCAAAGGCTTGATAAATTGGGCAGATTTGGGCAGATTTTGAGAGAATGTCTGTCTGTGAGATGGGGGCAGGTCTCAGCCACGTGGTCCAGAGAGTCATCCTGCTGAAACTTCTCAGCTGAGTGGCTGAAAGGTTTTCTTTTTTAATATAGGCAAAAGTCATATTTTCAATTAGCCCCTCTCTTGTGTAGGCATCTGGACCGTTTAGATGAAATTTCCAGAAAAAAAATCACTCTGAGATACCAATCCAGAGTAGAAAATTTCAGCAGAACCAAACTGATTCGATTTAGTTCAAAGCTCCATGTTTTAAGACGTTAAAGTAGCGAAGTATCAGGCTAATTTTCTAATGGTATTCCTAACTCATCTGCTTTGATAAAAGGCTCACATGGGTTTTAAAGCTGGAAGCATATAATTCATAAAGCTTCTAAAGTAATTCTTGATTTTGAATCATTAACCACAGGAGACATCGCTGTGGTTTCCAACGAGTGCATGATCAAACTTTACTTAACACGATGCCTTTTGTGAGCATGGCTGATTTCCTTCTCCATAATAAAAATAATTTGCTGGCTATCATTTCGTATTCAACAACATTGTCACAGAACTCAATCAAACTGACTCGGGATATCTACAAGCAATTATTGTCAACATGTGCTATTTTTCCTCTTAATTATCATGCTCTTGGAAGGATGACTGTTTGAGGATGGCAGATTTCGTTGTGGAAAAAAAAACAAATGAACACCTCCCCCCTCCCCATTTCTAAACCTTATTTTTACCAAAAAAAAAGACAGAAACATTGAATGTCCTGTTAAGCCCCAGAAACCAGAAGAAAAATGAAAGAATTAGAGAACTGGGTATGGTTTTTTATCCGGTCTTATGATTTTTAAAGCAATCTCATAAGTTTGGTGGTCTTCATATTGCTTTCTGCTTGATTTGTATTGGCACTACCACTGTATATTAATTTCATATGTTAATAATTTTACAGAAAGATGCTTAAGTGCCTAAAAGCACCAAGCAGGAGTAATGGTTGTTAACAAAACATCATAAACAGGTCTCAGATGACTAAAGGTCCCCCTTGCAATTGGGAAAATGTTATCTCTGCAATGGTCGATGGTGTCTGGCTCAAGTAAATGATCCCCCCGACACTTTCTGTTGGGATGCGGATGCCTAACTGGCGTAATTCAATACAATCCCATTGACTTTGCCAGCTATTCTGAGCTGTGATTCTGGCACGTATAATCCACATTTTAAAATACAGATATGTATTTTCTTCTGCCATAAGATAAGAGTCATTTATAGTCATGTTTCAACAATACTTTGATCTTGACTTAAGCCAATTGAATTGAATGTAAAATCCTGGTTAAGCATATTATTATTGTTTTCCTCTCTTGTTAGTATAGAGATTATATCAGTATTAGACTTTAAAGTTAAAGCAAAAATATTTTTATAAAAATAATAACTAAACTGGAAATTTAAATTTGTTCACCATTAATTTAGGGAGAAATACATGTTTTTTCAATACTTTTTTTTTTGCACCTTAAATACAGATCAGATTTTAGTATTCCCTGTATTTATTGAGAACTTAGTTCAAAGATTTGAGTGGATTTACAGCCGAATTGCCAAAATCTTTTATATACATATGTACATAAATACACAGGCTATATCCAAGAAAAAAAAAGCTTTATTCGGAATAAAGGCCACTTTCATTCTGTTTCTGACACTAAAATTTAATTTTACATTTATTAAAAAACAATGTAAATTCATTACTGACATTCGAAGGGTGATTTCATTAAGCCATATGGGTTCATCTACATTTTGAAAGCAGCTGTTTTTATGACCTTAAGAGTCTACATGAAACACTGGGATTTGGGCTGCTTTCTGTAGACAAAAAAGGAAAAAAAAACCTTATGGCTTTTAAAATATTTCTTTTTTCTTGCAGTGATTTATCATATTATAAAAGTATCATCAACATATAATCCTCACATTCTCCAGTGTATAACAAACATACGTGTTTGTTATTACGGACCGAATTAACATGTACCTTCACAACCATGATGCTCCACACAAAGAAACATATGGAGATAGGCAGGACTTGTTAATTTGTTCTCAAAAGGATACAGATAAAAGCAGATGCTAAAGGGCAATAAATTATACTTTTTTGTACATTTTCTTCAGTCGGTTTTTTTAACCCTCCTAGTTGACACAGAATTTCCTTCACAGCATTATTTATTGCTAGCGATGTTGCTAGGCTGCCTGGGAGGGCAAAATGGAAAACTTTGTGAAGTATACTTGGAGAGTGCTCTTTTAAACCAGATGATTTGTAAGTCTTGGAAAGCTGGGAGTATATTTTAGATATGTTAGTTGTCTTGTAGTGGGCTTTTATACAGTGAATGAAAGACTCTGGAAAATGTTGCTTATATAGGGAATGTTTACCAAGATATATTTGAGTTTCTCACCAGTATGTGGGCTATAATCTTCTCAACATAAAGTAAGATCTTCTGTTTCTCCACTTGAAGGCTCTGTAAATGTTGGAGAGTTATATTTTGGAAAATGACTGTTAATTTTGGGTTTGCCTCTTCTAGGAGCTTAATTATTAGAGAGCACCGACACCTCTCTTCAGAAAACTAGATTCTTACGATGTGTCTCAAGCCACACACCAAAACGTTGGAAGCATCAGAAACCATTACTCACTTCTGAAAATTTTAGGGCTTGAATGACTGGCCTGGCACGTCCTTTACGGAAAGGTTTTAATGGGAACTTTGTCTAACCTGGGTCTGGTATAAACCAACAACCACCAAAGATGCTCAGAGCTCCCAAGAGCAAACGATTGTATTATGTGCGCACACCTACACGTCGAGTGTGTATGTATGTTAAATATATTTCTGTATGGACACATTTGCATACGGGGACACATGGAGGAAGAGCAGCTTCCAGATCTGAGAGATCCCACGGGTAGGTGCAAGGAGACAGCTGGGAAGGGCTCGGGGAGGGATGCCTCCCGAGGACCGGGCACTTGCACCGCTGCCCTTCCTCCTGGCTCGCCTGCTGCACAAGTGCCTCCACCACATGATCCTCATCCTCAGCCTCCCACCACCAAGGTGGCATCTGCGGAGAGGAGGGATGAGGGAGGGGAGGTGGGAAGCCTAGGGCAGGGGGCAGCAGGGAGACCAGCCCATCCTAAGCTCACCCTCCAGCCATGAGCATCTAACCTGTGCAGAAATGCCACCGGGAGGCTGAGCTGCAAGGTGGCCTTATATTGGTTTGGTAACTGTGCTTTACAGCTTATGCCCAAACACTTGCGTACAACACTGGAGTGAACGTGGTTCAAAATCAGACCTGTCAGGGAAAGAGCCAAAGCAGCATTATTCCCCAGTGAAGATTTGCTGCAAAGTCCTCTGTTCCCTTCGTATTCTCCCGCACATGCACACGGGGTGCTCCCTGCTGCTGCCCCTCGTGTCAGGCTGCGTCCTCGTCATGGGATCTGTCACAACAGGCTCGTGTGGCCTGGCACCATCGGTCATGTTGTACACAGGGCATGCTTTTGGCTCCCACTTGCCTAGATAATTCAACACCCCAGATTTTGGGGGGTGAATTTTTATTGCATTTTGGTTTTGTCTTACAGACTTGTAGTCATTGCTGCTTTAACACAGTGGTAGTGAGTGGGTGGGTTTTGTTTTTGGTTTTGTTTTTTTAGCTTTGTGAGCATTATTCTTTCCTGAAAAAGGTCACTTTTAAATACACGACCAGGCATCCTTCCACATATATGCACACATGTGGTCCTGCACGCACGGCAATTTTTACTATAAAGTGATCAATTGCATTCAAGTGCCTGCAGCCAGCAAGTATCTAATGCAAACTGACAAAATATTTTTTATGTACCAGTGGCCGCAGTAGTGAGACCAAATAGGCCCCAGCAAATCTGAATGAAAGTGCTGTATGCATCTGTTTGAATGTAAAGGAAAGTAAACGTGAGGAAATGGGAAACACATAGGTGGGTCTGAGAGCAAAACCCAGACCTGGCCTGCCCCAAGAGGAAAAAGTCCTGACTTTGTCAGAGATATGTGCCTTATGAATAAAGTCCTTTTAAAGTAGTATTGGTTTTAAAATAGAGCAACTTGCTAGACTTAACTAAAGCTTAAAAGATTATGTTGTGGAGGGATCATTTTGTGTTGCTCTGAAATCTGTGCACTTCTTGTGGGTAAATCCACTTTTTCAGTGCTAGGAACTGCCAAGCTGGCGTGCCGCTATTTCTGAGAGAAACTGAGGGATGCATCAGCTGCTACTACAGCAGAAAGGTGGGTAGTTTTATGGTACATGGTACAAAAAAATGCCCCAGAGCGTAGCCCCACTCAGGTTGGCGAGAGGTTTGCTACGGACCTCAGTATCAGATGTTTTAGCTGTCAGGGTGGTCCCCTGGTTTGGCCAGCAGCAAGGACACAGACCTGAACATGTTCTGAAAAATACAACCAGTGCAGTCTAATGCAACATGTCCAGGTTATTTTTACTGGTGAGAAAGCAGTGGAGAGGCTTTACAGTTGACTAAGGAGAAGGAATGTTTTTGTCTATTTCTACTTTGTTTTCAAAGTTGTACATGAAAAAAAGCACATGCAGTTAAATATAACAAAACCAATATAACATCTGACTTGGGCATTCAGATGAACATGTTGAATGACTGGTGGGTAGGTAATACGTTGCAAGGTCATTCGATTATGTGAAAATCATAGGGACCTCTAGAGGTAACCTAATCCAAGCCTCTGCTCAAAGCATCCGAAGAAACTGAATATCAATATTAAGCTGAAAAGTCAACTGGAGATACTGATGAAATGGAAAACCTACCTATAGTTCTAGACTTACAGTGGAATTGCCAATTTGGCCTGAGAATAGTCATGACTAGCATTCAGAAATTACTCTTTGAAGGGGATATTTCCACCTTATTATTATTATTTTTTTAATAAGTGCAGAGTAGGTGGGTAAGCATTGGAGCCAGTTGGTCACCCTGGGAGATGGTGACAGCAGAGGGGATCTTACAGATGTGATCATCGAGGCAGAGCCAGGGAACAAACCAGGACGGGACAGGGATGGCTCGGCCTGAGTGAGTTGCTTTGACTGACTTTATTTTCGGTGGAGAAATAGAGCCACTTCCAAAGGGCAAATCTCTTATGTCAAAGATTGGCACCTACGAGAGATGAGCCAAACTGACGCCTGCAGTTGCTTCTCTGCCCCTCGGGTGGCTGTAGAGGGCATTTAAATGACTAGTTCAGAGGTGATGTCTATCTTTCATGTGGCTAAAGTTCGGAGGATGAATCCTGCCCTTCCGTGTTCAAAGAAATGTTGAAGAAACTTGTGTCTTTCTCAGTGCTGCTGTGGATGGAGAATGAGATAGTGGACTTTTGAGCAATTCTCCCAGAAATGTGCAAAGCTGCAAAAATTGAGAACCTATTTGGGAATCCTCGGCCATCAATAACATAGGCAATAGTGAAATAACAGCAGGACATTTTACTTTTAAATGCTTCTCATAAAAATGAGGGGAGCAGATTGTTTATATTAACCTTTCTGGGAAATGCAATCAAATTGTCCTTGAAAAATGTTAAAGAAGAAAAACATAAGCGTGACTTTCAATAGCCCTTAACAATCTGTGAACCGGCCCGTTGCTAACTGTCACACACAATGTACATTTTGTTTAGTGATTTCTGTTACACTGCCACTCTCTATGAAAATGTTTAAAAGAATAATTCAAGCTGCATGATCCCAGGTGCATAAACATGCGCTCCTCAAACCAGCAGAGAAACTGCCGAGCCTAGCAGGATCGTCAGACCCACAGGTCAATTCAGGGACTAAGAAAATCATTTCCTATTTCCCTTCATGGATCTGGAGCACGCTGGGATCAGCCAGTCTAGAAAAATAGAAAGAAGCTGTGCTTTCTGCAGCAAAAACAGAACTGGGAAATGAAAGATGCCTCCAACCCTGGCCAATTCTGTCAAAGCAGGATGGGGAAAACGCGTGGTCCCTGCCGGCCGAGGCTCCCGGCCGTCTTTCCTACCGCACTACCTGCTCTGCAGAGCCGTGCCCTACCTTGCTGGCAGCGGCAGGACGGGGAGCCTGGCCCCGCTGCTGGTGGAGGTGGTTGATACCTCACACCGAGGGAGGCTGAAAGCTCCCTCGGCCGAAGTCCATGCACCCTTGGCTCCCTGCTTAGCACTTTTTTCAGGCTCTTGAATTGCTCTTCAGAGGCCTTCAAAGGCGCCTACCTTTCCACTGACTAAGCAAATGGGCTTAAGTGGGATTTCAAGCCTTAGAGTACGGCTCTGTGCCTTCATGGGAACATGTGGTTTTCCACGGACTGAAGCCCCTTTGCTGTGCCCTCCCTTCTCTGGTGGGAGAAGTTAGTGACTGAACAGGTCCCAGTTCACCATTCTTGATACCATTCGGGTGAGATTACGGACCATCTTGCGGCACCTAAAATAGGCCAAAATGCAATTGCTAATATTTGCCATGCCACATGATGTACAATCCCTAAAATTCCTGATCGTTTCCTCTTTCTCCCTTTCTTTTGTTGACGGCCAGGCTTCTTGCTCCCGGTCCTGCCTGGCTGAAACACAGCATGTGCTTGGAGCAGTCCCCTGGCGTGGGGTGGAAAGGAAATGCATCAGCCTTGTTGTGCTACAACTTCAACAAGCTTGGACAGTCTCCAGCTGGTGACAACACCTTGGCCAACCCATGGGGTAGGTGGGATGACTCCAGGTGGCTGTGGACAACACCTTGACCAGCCCATGGGGTAGGTGGGATGACTCCAGGCAGCTGTGGACAACACCTTGGCCAGCCCATGGGGTAGGTGGGATGACTCCAAGCAGCATCCTCTTTTCTGAATGAAGAAGCTCAGATAAGTCTATAGGAATTTGCTTGGTTTTGCCTACCTGTTTTACTCAAAGAAAGCACAAGGGTCCCAGTTTGTCCCCTCTTGCTGTCCTCTGGATTATGAAAGCTAGGTAGAGACCATGAAGAAAGAAACATGGTGTCACTGGCCTGTGAAGGGCTGTTGAGTGATAAGGAACATGGAATAACTGTAAGGGCATGTGATTTTAAAAATGCTAGTAACACTCAGCTCCTTTTTGACTCACCCACAATGGGTAATCTCCGAGTAGTCAGGATGTATAATCCATCAGCTGAGGTTCAGGTTGTTGAAGCACCCTCTCCACAAGATTGATAGTAAGTGGGTAGATTTCTGATGGGTTTGTTGGTAGTTATTCTCCATTATTCAGAGGCTATGACCATCACCGAGGAGACAAATGGGGAGCATGGATGTCACTCAGAACTGCTGTCCCAGCATCAAGGCCCTCAGCAAGTCCTAGTGATTCTCCTCCGAATCTCTTTGTCTTCTGTTTCCAGCTACAGTTTCCCATTACACTTTCTTTCCCGATATCAAAAGGCTTTTTTTTGTACCAGACATTTACTTCCTGTTGGAGATAATCAAATCACTTCTCAGTCTTGTTTTGGAGAGACACTGCAGGCTGAGCTCTTCAAGCCTTTCACTGAGGTATTGGCCTCCATGCTTCGCGTTAGCTCTTTTAGGCTATTTCTCATTAATGTTCCAGTCTTGCAACATCCTTTCTCTAAATCCAGTTCTCAAGCATTACTCTACTACCAGCTACACAAGTCTAACTAAATATGAGCACTTCTTATCTTGTTTAGGGATTGAACACTTAAGTTCAGTATCTACCTCTTGTTCCTGGCTTAAATCCTGTTCCTGTCTGCCACAGCATCACAGGGGGAGCAAACACCGCTTTATGAATGACAATTCTCTTTTTCTGCTTGTCCCTCTTTCTTCCCTGTCAATCTCTAGCATTTCCCCTTCCGTTCTTCATGGAGAGGTGGTTACCTTGGAGGTGCTGGTGGCCTTGCTGAGGATTCTTAATTCAGTATTTTGCAAAGCTTTTTTATGGTGTTAGGCATTTTCAAAAATTAAGGGTATTTAAATATCCTTCTTTGTACCTGTGGCAGATCACAGTTTTATTTTTCCTTTTAACACCCTGCAAAATGGGTTTTGAAAGGAAGAAAAAAAAAGGCAAAATTCAGCAAAATACTGTGTGTTAATTATTATATTGAACACAGTAGCAAAGATGGCATGGAGAAGAGAAAATAAAGTGGAAAAAGAACATCTTATGAACCAAAATAAAATGCTTCAATTTCAAAAATGGCACAATGGAAAGGTCTTCAGTTTTCCTTTGGTCCTAAGAGTTGTTTGCCCATCTCCTTGCAGTTCAGCACCTAACTCTGATTCAAACAGTGTGTAACCTCTTTGGAAGCCAGACACCCTCTCAGGAGAAGGAAAGAAATGATGTGGTCTCTTATGAAAGCTTGCATCATTGAGAAGGCCACAGTACCAAAGGATTTTCTGTGTGTAGTATATGACCTATTCAAAGTCAGACAAAATAGTTTCTCGTATGAATTAACAGGATATTTTTGGTTTCTGTAGTATCCATGCTTTTATGATTTTAGTATAATCACACACTGCTTTAGTAGGCTTATGCGCTGAAGCATATTAGCAGGGGTAAAATGAAACACATTTGAAGAACTTGACCTATTTCAGATCACCAAATAGAAAGCAGAGGAAGGAAGGTTTATCTGTTGTTTCTGTTGTTCTCATCTGCTTTACACTGGCAAAGCACTAACATTGAAAAAGTTGCTTGAAAAACATTAAACATTTCCCCACAGAAATATTTGACTGTTAAGGGAAAAATCCAAACCCAGAGATTTATGGCTTGAATCCTCCTATCTGGCAACACTCAGGGTTGTGATAGGTGAAGTGCAGGGGAGTTACGTCTGTATTATCCTTTAAGAATATGGTTCCCTGCTAGGCTACATCTTCCGTGGTGCAATGGGGAGGCTCGGCGAGAAGGGGCGGGCAGATCATGGGACACATGGATAAGTAGATAAATGCAGCCCATGTACAAGGAGCTCACCAAACTACAAACGTTATGACACTCAGAGAGGTATTTCATGGCAGAAACATTTCTTTGTTTGCCTGTTGACCAACATCTGTAATTTTTTCAGTTTTAATTAATGAATAGGCAAAATCCAAAGAGAGTAAATCCCTTCTGCAAAATATTCTCTTTACTTACTACTGGATCCAACCAAGAAGCTTTGGATTTTGGTCCACATCCTTAATAAGAAAAGAAAGGAAAGAAAAAGAAGCCATTTTTGAGAATTAAAACCTCCCTGACTGACATTGATTCAGTTCAGTGTTCACAGTCTTCTTTCAGCTCTGGGGTGCACCACAAATGCTCAAGCAGCCAAAGAATCAGCAAAAAGTTTTCTTAAAAGCAAAGAAAACACAGATGCTTAGGCATGGAGAAAACCATTCAATTTATCTTAGAAAGAAAGAGCTTTGTGACCCCGAAGGATATTTGAGGATTTGTTTTAAATCTTTAGCAACTTGTTCTGCATGATTTAACAGCAATGGAAGCTCTGTTTTGTTGCACACCCTATTACACCTATCCAAAGTGACCCTGACACTGTTAATATACTTCAGCGATCATATTTTTCACAGAGTTTTACCGCTATTGACTACCAGTGAACTGCAGGCTGTTGCCCTGACCCCTCTAGCCCTCGTACAGCCGTCACACGTAGCAGTCACCTGCACTGCGATGCTTTTTGTGTGTGTGACTGAAATAAATGAGTGGTGGGAGGTGCATTAGGGTAATACGAACACAGTCTCCGCAAGATTAGCAACAATATTCTTGACTTCCACGGTTAGTCCTTTACGATTTACAATGATTTTGATTTATCTCCTACCGGTATGCTCACTTTGGGGTTTCTGGCTGTTTTCAGGACCAAAAATTCTGTGGAAAAGAAGCATTAAGTTTTTCTCTCACTCATTTAGGTCACAAAACGGAGCTGAGAGAGAAAAATCAGTAGCTTTCAAATGCTATTACCTTTCTAATGATAGCTCTCATCGCATGGCAGTTCTCAAACTGATAAGACGTTCCAAACATCCACAGAAAAGGCAGAGAGGTTTTTTAGTGCCCCGGCTCTGTCTCTGCAGCTTGCACATGTTTTCAAACATAATTTCATGCCTGCTTTCTGACAGCTCATTAAACAAAGGCCTCTTGGTACATATAGTGCCCATCTTCCTGCTGAGATTGTAACATATTTATGGTGTTTGCAGATTGCTGCCTGTTTGCTCTTCTACTTTACAGTGTCCTGCCTGCCAAATGCTTATCAGTCTAGCGAAGGTGACAGTTTTCCCCATTTGTGTAGGTAGCAATGGTCTTGTGTTTGACCCTTGGAGGCAAGAAGCAATATGATTAGAAGAAGCTCCTGCAAGCAATAGATAAAAGCAATCACACGGGGAGAGACAGCGAGGAAGAGCTCAAGGGAGGAGGCTGATGTTGTGGAAGCTGATAGCTTGCATTCAGGGAAAGTGCTGGCAGTTAGTTAGCTAGACAGCTGGTAACATCCAGACCTTGTGGGATTTCAGCTTCAGACAAAGCAAACAAGGATTCAGGAGTGTTGAGAAGCTATCTGGAGCGGTGTACAAGGGCAATCAGAGCTACTCACTTCTAATTATCTGCCTCTTTCCTGCCATTAAATTATCATTATTATACATTCGAACCAATAAAGTTTAGTGAATTTAGCACCTTCTATTTTCTTTAAAAGCTGGTGCCAAAACCCTGCTTTCCTTCCTAACAGAACAGATGAAGACATCTTTAAGCCAGCCGCTACCATTCATCCATCTGTCCTTGGAGGGTGGCAGGGGACTAGGAGCAGGTTTCTGCTTGTACCACCACCAGCAGCTGAAGTATCTGTTCCACTTCACCGGAGTAACAAAAGGGCTAATTGGTTTTTGTTTTTAAGAGAATTTTTTTTTCTTTTTTTACTTCTTGTCAAGCCTATCGCTTAGTCAGTATTAAAAGAAAATGCAATGGCAGCTCTGTTCAGCTGCCAAAACCTAATCAACACAAAGGAGCTTTCGAGTAGCTGTCAGACAGGATTATGATATTGATCCTAACTATGTGCATGTTCCAGGAAAAGGAGCATCTCTTTAACTAAAAGTCAGAGGGTGACCGATAATGAAAGACAAATATTTTACAGCTCGAAGGATGGTTCTATCCTCACATTAGGAGAGCTGCCTAATTACAGCTGAGAGAAGAAGCAGCACCTGTGCGTGTTTGCTGCTGTCTCACCTTGTACTCTGAGCTTCTCGTCTCTTACAAATAAGCAGGTTCAGAGCGAGTCCCAGCATGAACATAAGGGTTCGAGAAACATCCACACCATGAGGGAGCGATGTGTGTGATTTAATAGGCAGCTCTTCCCTCTTTGAGTCAGTAGTGAATCAAGAATTTTAGGACTTTACTCTGCCAGGGAGGATGACTTTGGGATCAGAGACAAACTCAAGACGCTGTGTATTCCTGGTTGTTAGTGACCATATGACATTATTTATGATATCACTGAAGTCGAATCCTGGGTTTGGCTCCCGAATGGAGAGATAGGTAACGGTCTGGGTTTGAGTACAGATAAAATGAGACGGGCTAGGATTCATCAGACTAAATGCATCTTATGGTGGACATCTAAAGTGGGAGAGAGGAATCATAGTTTACGTTTCTAAATGTTGTCCTGGTTCTCCAAGTCTAAATTTAGATAAGATGAATCCCAGCTGCAAGGACTCCAAGTCCAGTATTCCAAAATAGGAATCAAATGAGTGAGAAGAGCCTTTCACTTCTGAGGGCATGTAGGCCAAAGCTGAGTCCACACATACACTAGGAAACTCCTAGAGAATCAAACACCACATTTGCTTGTTTATTCTGTCACCCGTCATGGCTGGAAGAGAGTAATACCAGTAGTCTGACAACAGGTGTACATGATGGACCCAGCATGGGTTTTGAGGGCTAAATCTGAAATGAGCTACTACGGATTTTAGACTGCTTTTAATTTTAATTTTAATTGTCTGGGGCCTTTTTTATGCAATATAACTGCCATTTTATGTACAGTGTAAACAGCCCATGAATGGATCTCTGTGCACTACTGCCGTAGCTGCAGTGAGCGACTGCCGTCCTGTGAGCATCCCTCAGACACCGCAACCATCTCTCCTTCCTACCCAGCTGCATACTCCCATCTGCTTGGGCTCCAGCTCCTGTCACAGAGCGGTAGCCTCTTTTGCCTAGATAGTACCATGTGAGTGAGAAGACATACTAATAACAAATAAATTATGCCCTGAGTTACACCCCCCCCCCCCCCCCCCGGCCCAAGCCAGAGTGTAACGTGGGTCAGAATCTGCATCCAGTCTTTTAATCTTGGGTTTTCCAGATACTTCTTTTGGTCTCATGGGTCCCCAGGAAAGTCACTTAGCCTCTCTGTGACTCATGTTCCCCATCTCTGGTGTAGCAATTACGGTTTCCACCTACTGTGCCAGAGATGGGAAGGATTTGTTGCTCAGGTATCACAGAGAGCCAGGAAGAATGTCCTGAAGAAGCGCTGTGATAGCGGTGCTGCACAATGCTGGGCAAAAATCAGTGAAATGCTTTGGCTCACAAAGCGTGTTAAAATTATATACTTGTTATTTAAGACACTGCATCTTACAGAATTTTCTGCACCTAAAGTCTAGGGCACATCACAAAACCCTTTTTTTTTTTTTTGCAGGACCGAGTAGGGGGGGTTTATTTTAAATAACTGGCCCTGGATCCTTCCTAGAGCACTGTTAGTTGTTGCTGAAGTGATGGTAAAGAAAATATGTTATTTTAGTGTATGTTTTTCCCTGTGTAATGAGCTACTACATCGGTCAATTTTGTTCTCTGTAATACATCAAAGCAATGGGAGTGCATTAAGAACCAAATGAGGGTCTTGGCCTCTCATCTTAGTTTTATCTCCCCCAATAATAATGAAGCTGGGTAACTTCCTAGAATATAACAAATTGATATAAACAGCATTGGTTTGCCAGCTACTGTCATTGCTGATGGATAGTACTACAGCCTGAATGGGTTGTCCACATAGCTATTTGTCAGCACTGTCTGTGAGGAGCTCTGTGATAACATACTGTGCTAAATTCACTCTCGTGTCTACAAAGGAATAAAAAATGGCTCATTTGAGTCAATAGATGTCACACAGAGTAAACAACAACAAAACCAGGATGCAGTTATATTGCAACCTTGCCAAAAAGATACCCTTACTGCTGAATGGGTTGCTACTAATTTAGATGCCTGGGAACCTGGATATATGCTAGTAAAGTTAGTTCACTGTTGGTTTGTTATCTTTCTGTCAGAAGAGTTAAATATGTTTACTGCTTGCATTGCACGCACACACAGAAAAAGTGCTTTTGCATTAATCTCCTACATTTCTATTATTGCTTGCAAACACCATTGCAAAACTGACAATGATCATTCCTCTCCTTGTAATCTTGTTTCTGTCGAAGGGTAAATTTGTTGAGGTGCAGACATTTCTTAAAATATAAAGAGGTGTAGAAATATGCTTAGTTTCTGTGGTTCAGAGCTGTTAACTGAAGCCTGTTTGTTGCATAACTGATCAAAATGGACCACGTGCAACACTGGGGCTGGGCAAACAAAACAGATGGCTCTGCTTATACGTGGCTGGGCGCTCCTCACACCACATCTCTTGGTATACCTTGGGCTTCCTTAAAA
Organism: Mycteria americana; assembly: GCF_035582795.1. Lineage (NCBI taxonomy): Eukaryota > Metazoa > Chordata > Aves > Ciconiiformes > Ciconiidae > Mycteria > Mycteria americana. Next base: position 37,274,660 of record NC_134366.1, on the reverse strand, counting down.
AAAAAACCCCTTTATGCTCCAAAATATGTGCATCAAACTACCGAATTAAATAACGTTGGATGTAGGACAGGAGGGATCATCATGCCCCATCGGTACTGCAGACAGTTGTCAACCTCTTGAAGCACAGTGACATGTCGCTGTTTCTAATGAAAAGCAAAGCAACCCCAACAGCCGCAGGGGGGGACACCAGTTCCCTCTTCCCTTCACTCTTTCCTCTCAGTGAGCTAGTGAGTCCCTCTTCAGAAAAACAAGGAGTAGCTGTTTCAGCTGATGGTGAAACATCTGGCAGGCTCTCTTAGGAATACTTGCAGGATAATTCTTCTTCATGTTTTCACCAACACACTGGCATTGCAAAAACCTCAGCTTGGAGAGAAAGGTCAAATGGGATGGTTTGTGCATTTTCAGGAGGCAAAGGGCGTTCTGCTTGTTTTGCAGGATGGTTCATTGCACGACATTCCCAAGGCAGGATGAATAACTCTTCTTCACCAGCCCAGTTACAGCGTAAAGCTGCCAAAGGCTTTTAGGTTGCTGTTCCTCCCATTCAGAGCCTGGTTTTTAGTGCTGGTACCATAGCATCTCCTTTTCCCTGAGCATCTGTGATGGGTCATGACACCATAAATATATCTTCTGAGGATCATAAAAGGAAAGAGCTTATTTAGGAGGTCCCTTACGTATATTTAGTGGCCAAAGACTGCTACAGCTTTCACCCAGGCTATGGGAGTGAGCACTCTCATACAAAACTCCATAGCTTACTGAGCCCACCGATTGCCACGGCTGCTCAGAAAAACAGGCGACCCTGGACCAAGTACAGAGAAGTGGATGATCTGGCCAGGACTGAGATAGCGTCCAACCATTTCCCCCATCGCTATTTCTACCTAGAAGTCCAAGTGTGACTGACATTACGTCCTCAGGCAGTTGTCATGTCGATTTTAATGACAAATGAATGATCCCGACTTTTGTTTTACAGAGGCTGGAATGACAATAAATTGCTGCTTTGATAATAAATTGCTCAGCTCTACCTGGATAGTATATTTGCTCCTAGAATTAATCTAATTGGGTTGTCGAGTACAAGGCACACCACACACGGTTCATGGAGCCCGAAAAGGCCGTCACACTGTGTATCATGCTATCTTAATTGAGGGAGTTGAAGTGAAGGCTGAAACTTGATCGGTTGTTGGATTAGGAGACTATGTGAAGAGAAACAAAGAAATGACCCAGTGTAAAATGGATACCTCGGTACTAGAAAGGTTATAGCTTGACCACACACATTCTTTAATAATGCATTTCCAACATAAACAGAGCCACAGGCACTTGGCATAGAAGACAGCTTCTCTTTTTTGCAGGTCATCAATATACCATGTTTACATTGTCAGGCTGGTCTCAACAGTGTTAAATTATAAATTAGACTCAGTGCAAGTAGAGATGTAAACACTGATCTGTATACTTATAGCAGCCAGAACATGGGCTAAGCAATTTATCCCTTTCAGGTAAAGATTTTAATAGGAAGCCTGGGAAAAGCTGGACTCTGGAAAAGTTTCAAAGAAAGTGTTTTAAGGTGTTTGTGTTCTAGATGGAGCATCACTTGGGAACAATTTCAGTTAAGCGCCATTTCGTAAAGATGTCCTTGGAGTAGCTCGCATTCCATACAGAGTAAAACTACAACTGTCTCTTAAGGACAATCATCTGCGGCATACAATATTGACACATCAAAATGCCAGTGACAGCGATGGTGACAGGGGCAGGTTATTCTAGCTTTTTAGATTAACAAATGATGACAGTCTTCAAAATACCCAGCTGCAAAACAAAGCAATTGCTTTGGGAATGCAAAGAAGCGCAGGCACCAAAAACATCTGGAGAAAACACAAATATTTTCTATTTGTATTGTGACCTGTAGATGACAGCAGAAATCCCTTGGTCTCCCTCTCCAGCGAGCTAATTGAAAATTTAATAAAAATATTTCCTGAAAACTTACTGTAATGTTGACATTTTGTTGATACTTTAGAAAAATAAAATAATAAATATTATTTTTATAGTCTTATACTAATATTATTGTATACTTTATAATATTACTTTTATATTATTAAAAATTGCCAGGCGTCCACTCGCCGCCCACTGACAGAGCCAGCGTGAAATAGCAGCGTGCAGGCGGTGTGGCGAATGCTGCATAGCTGACCTTCTGCCACCCCCGCGTCTGTTTGATGGTCTAATCCTGCGATGCACTGAGAAGAATAATTCGGGCAGCTTTGCTTGGCGAGGCCATTCCCCTTCTGTAGCCTGGCAGGGAGCGGGCTCGAGGGCAGGCTCAGTGTGCTGGAACGGCCACGCCGCCTGCACAAGTAGTCACTCGTAAAGTTCCATTTCCCCTAACATGAGCATGATACGGATGCTGAAAAGAAACAAGCCTTCAAGGCATCTCGGCTTGTATGGATGTGCTGAGCCTGTTGTGGAAGCAACCTGAAGTGGTCCTCAGAGGCCTCTATCTCTTCTTGATAAAGGAGAGTTGTGTTTGTGTAAATCTGCTCATCTCTGCTTCTTCAGCTCCTTGACCAAAGAATTTTGTTTTACTTCTTTCAAACGAGGGCAAGAGCTGGCTCATGCTTGCTGGTACCAAAGCTGAAAACCATGTAAGCCCCAGGGCAGAGGCAAGTCGATGTGAACAATGTCTTACATATGCTCCAGGTTTCAGGGTCCCTTCACAGATCACTTGTTTAATCATACAGTATTTCTGGACGTTGAGCCATCAGTGTTTGAAGGGCAAGATAGGTTTTCTTTTTAAGACTGAGACTCTACCTACTTACACCTGGCATCTGCCAAGATGGGAAAGCAAATCCTTAATTTACAAGAGCTCTCTTGGGAGAATTTCTCTTTGGCCCAGGGAGAGAGCATTTGGGAAGACGAAGGGCAATCAGGCTAATGTTTAGGGTTCGTTGTTCCTATGTTCGAAAGAGAGCACTGCTGTGCTTATGTCTGAGCTCCCAGATCAAAATCGGAAACACACTTCCACCCAGTATTTCTATGGCCAATGTGCTGTCATGAAACCTCAGCTTACCCTGGATACACAGCCCCGCAGCAGGGACATCTGTGCATCTACAACAGTTTAGGAAACATAGAGCCTCTGGCTTCAAAGTCAGACTAAAAGCTGGAAAAATCAGTCCAAGCCAAGAGATATGGCTTGGAGATATTTTCTGGGGGCAAGGCTGTCTGGCAGGAGGATGCTGAAATGACTATTGATTGTTAATACTTACTTGCATCCTAATAGGACAGAGGGTCCAGTCAGGATTAGACTCCATTCTGTTATCTGATAGACACACACATGTTAAATCATACTCCTTATGCCAAGTTGATTACAGATATTTTATGGGATTTTTTAAAATTCACTTATGCATTTTATATCATGCCAGCCAAATCAAAGGAGGCATAGCTGATACAGGAGAGGAGTAGCACATATCTGACCAGTACCTTGAATTCCTGGGTGTTTCTTAATTTGTTTTACTCGGTGAATCACAAAATGTAAAGTCCTCGAAAGAACTTTTCTGAAATTCTGTTTTGAGGAATTTGTGGATCCATATCAGATTTTAGCTTGTTCTATAAATTTTCCTAAGATTCCTTTTTTCCCAGCTAAACCAATGCTACTGCAATTATAATGTGTTTTATGATACTTGAGACACAGTCCCTCTTTCTCCCTTCCCCCATCCAAACCAACAAACTAGCCAGTGAAAATTTAAATAAGAAACAAAACCCTCTGTACTTCCTGTGATCGCTATCGTCTGTCTGACAGCGGTTTGGATCAGTTGTGTTTGCTTCGCTTTTATTTTACCCACCACTGATACTAAAGCTAATTGGAAGGGTTTCTGGTGTGTACAGGAAACTAGGAACATAGAGCTGTTGGTAAGCATAATTTTGAACCCAGAGTCCAGGCCCACGTTTTTTTGGGGAAGTTGTGCTCAAATTTGCAATCAAGGCAATTGTGGTCATTCTGCCTATAAAGGCAGAGCTCAAAGGTGAACCCGTTTTCCCCAGTGATGGTCTTTTCCTGCCTGGGAAGCCAGTTTATCCACTTGTGGCTAGAACCAGGGTAGTTGCCAGCCTGCAGGCAGTGTGGATAATCAGTTTGGGCCCCAGCCTGACTTTGCATGCCAAGCTAACATACCGGTACAGATACAGCCTTTACTCACAGGTCAGTAGCATTTTCACTTTAAGTGGCTCAAATGGCTGCAACAATACTGATTTGCAGGGAATTGTATCTGCTTAGTCTTTCTCAAAATCTGACTTGAATAATCCGAATAACTTTTCAGTCATTAATTTTCAAGCATGCGATTTTGCCACCCGCGCGCATGAAGGAGCAGACTTTTGGGCACACAAAACTGCACATGCTTGAGGGAAGTAGGACTGCAATCCCCATGGAAATTGGGCTCAAAGTAACGAGGTGGGTGAGATCTCTCAGCTACTCAAATTGCTATTGATCCAGCTGGGAATCTGATCAAATGTATTTGTCTTTATTACCGACATAGTGAACAGGTTGAATGGGGAGCTGATTTCATTTGCTGTTAGTCACACTGGGGCAAATCTTAGAGTCCCTGAAATGCAAGTGAGTTATACTTGTTCAAAGCCCGTGGCCCTTTTGGAGTTTAGCCTCCTCACCAATTTGTTGTAATGCTTTACAAAAGAGTCTAAATGAATGTCCGGTGAATATAGGGATTACAACTTGCCCCCAAATCAGTAAGCACCAGTATCATGCTACATGGAGCAGCAGCAAAATTTCTTATTCTATGGTGAGAAGCACTCAACTTCTTCCATGCAAAATAATTAAGACCAATGCAATAACAGATGAATCCTGTGTTGTTATTTTCTAAATGTAACATTACAGACACCACAGTGAGATTAGAGTTAGGAAACAAACTACAGCTCTAAGAGCTTTGCAGAAACCTGATGAAGGAAACATATTCCTACTTGCAAAAATAGAATCTACCAAGCTTATGAGCCTGGCAAGACCTTAATGAAAATCAGTGGGCAGCAGATGCTGGGACCTAGAGGTCACAAGTGCTTCCCCTTACCAGGCATCGTTATTCAGTGGTGTCCATGAAGTGAGATGGTAGCAGCCAGCTACCCGGAGGTCATAGCAGTCACTGTGTTGGAGCTGTATCAAGGGGGTGATGGACTAGTAAACCAACTAGTAAACACCAAGGGAAGATGGACTAGTAAAATCTCCTTTCCACTTTGCAGACAGGTCACTGGTGGGATTTATACAAACACCAGTGTAAGACAAGTATTTAACTCCCCTGGAAGTAGATATGATTGAACTCAGTAGGAATCAGGCACCCATCGTGCTCTGGAAGTTTGGTAAAATCCCATAAAGTGAACATCAGCCTCAGTGACTGTGTTAGACCAGTAGAGATGGATGCACCTTCAAGAAACCGAGCCCTGGAAACCTTTCATCAGCTGGGCTTTCCTATAGCGACCACTGCAGATAGTATAAACACCTACTCTCACCTCTAATTCTGTCTTTCACCTCTAATTCTAGTGTCTCACCTCTAATTCTAGTGTCTCACCTCTAATTCTAGTGTCTCACCTCTAATTCTGGTAACCTTTGCAAGCATGGCCTTGACTTTCAGCCTGGTGAAGTGACTTTCACTTTATTGCACCCCTTGTACCAGCTTTCAGGTAAGCCCATATTGTTCAAGCATTTCCTTACCTTCAGTTTCTTGTGTTTCAGGTTTCTGCCACTGGCTGTGTGATGAATAGAGAGCCTCGATATTCCTTTGCCTGGATCCACCTAAGTTTCACCCTCTTTGCAGCTCTGATTTCCAGGGGCTTCCCAGAGCCCCCATTAGCCCTGTTCCCTTTGCAGCTGGAGAGGTCGCAGCGCACCCTCCCACCCAGCTGCGCTAGCTGCTCTCCAAATCACTCCTGCCGCCAACTGAAGAAACCAGAGTGTCTCCATCTCCTTTAACTACATATTAGTTATAGCCTCCACTGTAGAAATACAATGAATTTGGCATGAAATGACAAAACAGAGTTGTTTATCACTCTATAAACCCTGGAGGGCCAAATGGTTTTGACACTCAGGCAGTGGAGTGATTACAAATCGAGCCTTTGGGCTGCAGCAGTCCCAGGGCTGCTGCTCTCTCTCAGCAATACATCCTCTGCTGGCTCTTTGCTTGCCAGCTCATTGCAAGGCTCTTTCTACTGTCCATTTTAGTGCAGTACGTGGGTTTCAGCTTTGTGCTTGGCCTCTCCCCTGTGTCCCTCCATCAACCCTGGAAACAAGAGAAGAAAACAGCAGCAGGCAATCATACATCTGGCTGTCGAAGCCCAGAGTGGCATGCCGTGAGATAGCTGTTGCGCCGTGGAGAGGGGTCTCGGGCATACGGATTTCTAAAATGAGGCTTAGCACTTGTAATCCCAACCTTTTTTCGTTAATACGACCTTTGTTTGTAAATCCAGCACAGAAAGCTTTGATTCCTGCTGTGAAGTGGAGCTATGGCTTTCCTCCAAAAACCTTGGTCAGTGGGTAAGATTTGGCCTTTTGACTATTATGGCCAAAATTAACTAATTCTGCTCTTGAAATATAATATGCACAACAAACAATTTAGCTGCAAATACATTTTTTTTCTGCGTGCAAAACCAGTGTCTTTAATTTGCACCAAATCATGTTTCATATTAAAGCAAAGAAGCTGAATACCTGCTCTTTATCATAAGAAGGGAGGGAAAGCTTCCTTATAAAGTCCTGCACAGTCATTAAAATCAGGAAAGCAATTCCTGTAGCAAATCTCCTTGTTCCTTCAGTTGTATTTCCTGTCACACTTACGCTATTTGTTTATGCATTAGGGGCTCTTGTTAAGAAAATGGCAAGTGGGTTAATGGAGAGTTCTCAAATACTTCTCTTGTGTGGCTGAGGTCCCCCGGGATCGATTTAATTGTTCCTACAATGAAAGTGGTACCGTCTTAAGGTTCTCTAGCTCAGATAAACATCTTTAATCACTTTCATGTTGAAATAAAAGGAGCTTGGGAATGTGAAACTTTAGTACACTTTGATTCCTGAAAAGAGAACTTAGGGACACATTGCAGATACATATATAAATCATCTTGCTAACATTAGAGGAAGGGTTTCCTATAAGGCTTTCAGGATGCTTTAATGTAAGTAGCTCCTATTATTGCAGCTAATATATTTTGCACATGTGAGCTGCTCTTTGGATGCTGGGAATGCAGCTGTACAACTTCAGCTTCACTCTGAAGCTGAAACTGGTCATTATCGAATGTGTTGGCGCGTATCAGTCTGAAGACAAATTCTGAAGTTTAACTTAACTGGAGGCTTGCCAAGCAGTAGACTCAAGCCAGGGTCTGTTCTCTCCATGTGCAGATGGGAATCCCACTGACATTAATGGAGAAAATAATAAATACCCTAACAAACTCATAATGAGGTAGGCTGGTATCAGGCTTAATTATCCATGTTCATGCCAAGGAATGCCTATGCCAGCAGGTGCTCTTGGTAAAAGTTACCTGGAATGAACCATCACAGAAAGCAGCAAGGTTTCTTTTAATTTTTTCTTTTTTTAATGGTAAGCATTTAATCCACCATTGTAGCTAATTAGTAGGCATGGCAAAAGAGAGCTGTACTGCTCCACGCCTCGTTTCTCCTACTTGCACACGAATGATGCTATTAATACTGGAAACCAGCATCCCCATTTGCCTTCGGGGTTCTGCAGCGCAGCTGAGAAGAGGCACTGCCATTGCTGTGTACCTGCCTTCTCCACACGTGAGCAGCGACCGCTGGAACATGGCAGCTCTTCGCTGCTCAGAGAGAAAGAGAAGCTTGCTCAAAACGCTTCTCAGTGCGTAACTTTGTGTAACAAGCAATAAAAGCAAGTGTTTAATTGTGGATCTTTGCAGGGGAAGGAAATATGAGTTCTGCAGGACTGTGCCCAGGACCCCTGATGGCACAGCAGCTTTTCCAGAGTGTGCTGGAGATGGAGGGTGGGATCCTGATCCTTTGCTATTCATTACTCTGATGCAAGTTTACTTACTTCAGCAAAGGACATGGTGAAAATGTCTTTTCTCCCATTAAATGGAGCCAAAACATGACTCTGGAAAGTTGTGGAGCATGGGTAGAACCAGGTCCTGTCCCCCTTTCCTTTCAGCATCTCATCATTTTTTATAAGTTGAAGAGCAACATTATCCATTTTAGATGTTATTCTCGCCCTGCAATAAAATAGGGCTGGTTTATTTCAACATACTGGAAAGAGAAATCACGGCCCTTCTCACACCTTCAGAAGGTTTTGTGGTTTTGTTGTATCTGATTATTGCTGCACATCCAGCATTCTCAGGAATTTTACTGCTCCTTTTCATTAAGCTTATTTTTACTACATTCCTTATGTAATGAACATGTCTGCAGGCAAATAACCACAAAGGCAGAACCTAGCAGCAAGTAAAAAGTCTTAAGAAGTTCACATTTCAAGAAGTTTTGTTCCACCACTTCTACAGTCTTTTTTTTTTTTTTTTTTAATATCTGCTATATTTTCAAGCCACAAAAAAGAAATAAGAGACTTATCACACAGAGCATAACCACTTGCTACCTCAAACTCATTTTTAAGGTTTCCCTTTCCTTGGGAATTTCTGTTGAAGTCATTGCAGTGATTGAATCCTGCTTGCTTCAGGACAAGAGGGGGGTGTTACCCAGAGGGGAAAAAAAAGCAGTGTGTTGTCTACAGCATGACAAAGAAAATTAGTCACATAGGTATCGTTTACTTATTTCCTTTCATGGCCTCTAATCCTCTATTTACATGGAGTATATCCATCACACACATCCCAATATTTTCTGCAGGCTAAGACAAAGTTGGGGCATTGTAGCAGACCCAAATAAATCAGCTCTCTGGTGTGGCCTCTTGCCTAGTGGATATTTACAAATTTAATGTTCTTCCAGCTTTGAGTCCAAAACCAGAAACCTGTCCTTTTGGCTACTTTAATGATCATAGCTACTTTTCCTACGGCTGCTCCTGCTGAATTACTTAAAATTTTACTTTAATATATATTACTTATTACAGCCAGCTGATAATACTACCGATCCTTCTGTTTTAGTGGGCAATATTCCAGGTCTCTCATTGAGATAAACTGCCCAGTCTTCGACCCCATAGTTTATCCACTTCAGAACCAGATTATTGTCTCGTAAAACTGTTGAGATGGTGCAGTTAATACTTGCTATTATTTTAGAGGCCAGAACCATAATCTTCATCATAAAGATTTAAGTCCTTTTTACATGCTTAAAGTTTTCAAACTAAGGGTCATATCCTGCCATTGATTTTTACGCAAAACTTCCAGTGTTTTTTGCAGTAATTGGCTTCTTTCCTCTTGTGATTTCACACCACAGGATCAGAATGATGCAATCACATTCCTAATACAAATTTATGAACTTTGTATCATCGAATTGGTGCTATAAAACAAAATCATTTTCAGTCCAAAGGGCATGTGTGTGTATATTTGACAGACCTGTGCATCATTCTGCAAGCAACCATTTTTCTTAATATCAGCCAGCGAAACAAAGTTATACGTGAGTGATGTTGCTATTATTGAACTGATGGTAAGCCCAAGAGCTGTGCTGTTCCCTCCCTGAAATCATTTGATACAACAGTGGCGTTCCTGTTCAAACACTACAAATCAAAAGACACAGACTCAACTTCAAAGGGAAATTGAAATGTCCAGATGAAAGTCGAGATGAAAGTCCAGATGGAAAGACAAGTGTGCCTTGCTTTGGCTCATCAGATAAGTGGGGAACCAGGTGCGTGTTTGAATTTTCCCCCGTCACAAAAATAAAATCTTCATGCTTTTGGGGGGGGATGAGTATATCCATCGTCCCATCTATAAAAGGTCTCTGTTATTTCAGTGCTCAAAACAAACAGAAATTTATGGAACTAAGTCCCATTTTTTTTCCCTTGTATACCAATTACGTACACACTTTTCTGTTTGCTTCCTGTTTCTCTTAAAGCAAGCAGAAACAAAGCAGACTTGTGGAAAGGCACATAATTAAACATGCAAAGACGAAAGAGAATGGAAAATTAAGCATCCATTTGAGAGTCTGCTGTGACTGAATGTCGTCCGTTCCCTCAGGACAGAGCCTGGGGAGCACCTGATCTGGACCAGGGAGATGGCACATAAATACAGCATAAACCTCATCTTAGTGCTTCCCTGCTTCTCCTGCAGCCCTGCACGAGAGAAGCCTGCCTGTTATCCTACTGCTGACGAGCTTGAAACAAGGGGCCAAAATAGCGTCTAAACAGCATCACAGAATAAAGGAACCTTAACCTTCTCCCTTTGCTCTGAGATACCGCCAGTAAGGAGAGGGAAGATCCCAAGGCTCTCTGAGAGGCATGTGCCACCAGACAGTCCCTTCTACAGAGGGTTACTTTCCCTGGTTTAAGAGGCTTTGCCAAATGCTAAAACCAGAGAACCAAAAGTTGCCGTGACATGTAACTTCTCAGTTAAACTACTCTTCTTATTTCTGAGATTTCTGAAAAAAATGCACTACTTTGTCAGTGAAGCATCAGACCACAGAAAAGAAGGTTTGGATTTTGTAGAAAGTAAAAAAAAAAAAAACCACAGCAAAATTGTCTCTACTGATAAGAAAAAAAAGCATATTTCCAGAGAGCTACAAGAAATCTGTTATTTTTAAGTTGTGTTCTTAACACAAAAATATTGCATTCTTAAAAAATGAGTTTTGAAAAAAAAGTACTGTGATTCTACACATCTTTTGAGCTCTTGGGGATGCTGTTTACTTCAGCTACTATAACTATCATCTGTCACCCTCACTTATGTGAAGAAGGGAACCAAAGTTCCCCGTAAGCCAGAAGAAAGAGGCAAAATGGTCACTAAAGATATTCTGTTTTCTCTCAGCAGGATTTAAACCAAATCCTGACAAAGTCCCACTAGCAATAGGCACACCCAGGCACTGGGGTCTGTTTGAATGGGGTTTACCTCCTCCAGATTTTGCCTTCTGAAGACTGGGTGTGCCCAACAAGTTGGATGACTCTGCCGATAGCTGGTCATTCCAGAGGGAATTTATTCCTTGTAGCTTACATACCTCTCTTAGGGTGGGATAAATCATCTCCAGGAGATACCTAGCTCCAACCATTGACTGTAAAAGGAGTTGAAATGTCTAGTTTAGATAAGACACAAGTAGGTTAGATGCTATTTTACAAATAAAATCAAGTAAGATGAATTCCATACCAGTTCTGTAATCAACATCTCTTCTTCTCCCAAAATTATGTCTAAAATAGAATTACCCCATGCAAGAGGAAAGACTTATTGACCTGAGAGGTTTTTGTAAATTCTACGACCATCACAGTGTTTACAGCAAGAAACTTTCAGTCTGTGTCTCTCAAAGTGATTTCTCCTGTGATAATACTGTTTTTCCTCAGTGCATCATACCGATAAAAGCTTAAAGAGCTAGTCTCCCTGTTTTCTAGTGTTATTTCATGGTCAGTAATAGATTGCAATTTATACTTCTTCTCTCATTTTGTGTCTCAAGTTACCGATCCATGGACATTGACAATCCTTTGCTGCTGAGTTGTCAGTGATTCAGAACCTGTAACACCACTTTTCACAACCTGACCCTTCCTAAACAGATTGTAACCGATGATTTTAACATTCTGATCAAGTAAAATTTCCCCCTAGTTTCATTAAGGCCATCTTGAAGTTGAATGTATGCTCATAAAAGATCATTTCCAGTTCCTTCTGTTATTGCCTAGACCCCTGGCATTAGTGTACAAGCAATTAAAGAATTTATTCTCTTAATGTCCCTGGGTGTCTTGATTAATTTTGTTCTTGACATATTAATTTTTGTGCTAAATGAATGTTCATTTGTCCCCTCTTTTTGTTCTCCCCTTTTGTTCTTAATTTAGTGCTCTCCTGCCCAGGTTCAGCAGACCGCACCCAGGGAAGATTGCTTCTGCTGCTGCTGAGGTGGAAGCCATCCAAATTATACCAGCCTCTTCCTACAGAAGTGGGGCCCCAGAGCCGAGCGCTCCTCCTTGGCACCCTTCGTATACACAGTGGTTCACTTTAGGATCGTTAACTGTTGACTTCTTTTGCTCAAAGAGTACAAAGGATCTCCAATAAAATAACCTGGGCATTTGTCTCCTGGGGACTGTCCCAGGCTAGGCACCAAGGTGCTGGTTTTTACTGTGTGGCAGTCATTCGCGTACATCAGATTGAGCGTGGAAATTCAGAGCCAGTCTCAAGAAAGGTGACATTGCCATTCAGCGTGAAACACCGTGCTAGCCTATCCCACCCTCTCAGAGCTCACCACTCGCTTGGAGAAGACTGATTTCAACCGAGCTATTTCTGTAGCTACTAGCTGGCGAGCTGGCCCTTTCCCTTTGCTTCTGCTTTAGTTTAGAGGGGTGCAAATTGAGAGTCCCTCAGCTGAAATCTATGCAGTTACTCAAGTGCACAAGCGGCATTAGGAAGAGCAAGTCTTTGCTCCCCAAAATGATTTGGTCTCAGTTTGTTACTGCAGGACAGTTGGTCGGTGTAGCTTCTCTTGAGTCCAGAAAACAGGTTATCGCAGCAGAGAGGCAGGCTGCGACCCCGGTGCATGCCACCTGGGCTGCTCCTCCTCGTGCAAGAACGGACCCCTCCGGGGCACACAGGATTAGGCCAGGCCTTAGCCACATTCACTGCAGAGCAGGTTCAAGACTTTTCAGCCATGCCGAGCCTGAACACGGGCCACCTCCAGCAATGGAGAAGGAAGGGGAAAAGTACAAGCACACCCGGGCTGAGCGCCCAGCGCCAGCCGCGGGGGCCGAGGCTTCCTGCTGCTGCTGCTGCCTCCAGCGGGGACGGGAGGTGCGGGGGACGCTACCAGGGTGCCAGGAGGTGCTCGCTCCCTCTCTCCGTGCCTCCGTGCCAGCGGCGGCTGCTCCCTCACACATCCCAAATGCTCTCTTGGCGGCGGCAGTGGCCGTGACAGCAGAGCTGCCAGCACGGCTCTCCAGCCCTCTGGCAGAGGCAAAGGAGGCAGTGGGACATAGGCTCATTTCCTCCCGCAGCCGAGCGACTGCTTACCCTGGCTCTGTCCAGACCTGGCCTTGGTCTTACAACTGTAAATATAGTTTTCTAAAGAGTACTGGCCAAAGCTTCTTCCTTCTAAAATCTCTCTGAGTGCCATGTGGTTATTTTGCAGGCCGTGCAGCACGCTGCGGTCCTTTTGGTGCACAACAGCAAGCTGGGGTTCAATTTTTAAGAGATCCTTCCTCAGAATAAATAAACATCAATGACCCTGTCTCAGGCCCCTGCGCAGCACTCTCAGAGATTGGATTTGTGCCTCTGGTCCCAAGCAGTGAGTTAAGCAAATGGGTTTAACGGAGCGTTCTTTATCAGAAGGTGGGGAAAGAGAGGGGACAATAACATCAGTTTGGGAAGCCTGGACACACCAGGGCAAGCAGCCCTTGGAAAGCCTTAGCCAGGGCAAGGCTTCCCTGCCGCTGGGAGACACGCGGAGGAAACCGGTCCCCGATCTTCCTGCCCACCCACCCTCCCCACCGCTTGCTGCCGCAGATGATTCCCAGCAGTGGGAGGGATGCTCTGCGCCACAGAAGAGGGTGTCTGGTTTCTGGGACTATCCAAAATCAAGGCAGGAATTGTTCTGCTGCTGGGAAGGGAGGTCCCAACCGCTGTTTCTGCTAAATGCGCTCGTCGCCCATCACTAGTAGTGTTTTTCCCTCTTGCTGAGCTTGCTGATGGCTCCTCTCCCGTCTCTGCCCATGGCGAGTCATTCCCTCTTGCTGTGTTTGTCATTAACCTCTCTCACTAGCCGTGGCCCCACAAACTGCTGTAGCTAACCATGTTTGCTGCTGTTTTATCAGGCAATTTATTGCTTGCTGCATACCTTAGCCTCTGCCTTTGCTTTTGGCTTTTAAGCCTTCCAGCAAGCAACATTTCAGTAGTTTTAGGAGATGTGATGACATGCTGAATCCAAATGGAGCCTTTCCCCACCTTGAAGAACAGAAAGAAAATCCTCTGAGGCCCCTCTCTGCCCAACATTTCTTCCCCTGGTGCTGCTGGCTTCGGATGATCCTTCCCACTGGGGCAACACTAAACCCAACCGTACCGAGCTGCTTTGTTTAGCTGATGCAGGCTGGCAGGGCTCTAGCTGTCTCAGCTGAGGACTTGTCCCAGCAAGCATCTTGAAGATGAAAAATACAGTAAATTAAACGGATGGAAAGTCATCAGCATGGTGATATCTTAGCACAGAATTGGAGTGGTGAACAGTTTGCTGCTTGAAAGACGTTCATCAGATAGTTGGGTCTCCTAAAAATCTAGAACGAAATGAAAATCACAAGGTCAAAAATAAAAATGCTATGTCATTTCCCTGTAATCAGAAAGGATATTTATAGAGAAGAATATTTTCTTAATCATGGCTCCAGCTGATGTAAAAAAAAAAAGTAATGTGATAGGAAGTTAATGCTGGAAAAATAATTAACTGCAAGAATACATGAACGTGAAAATAAATTTCAGGCCGCTGTCATTTAAATTTCATTGTATTTCAGGCATGGATAAACAAGGTCAGCTCCCTAAGCTCTGATTCTGGTTTCTGGTCTCAGACAATCTCCATTACAAGTATTTCCCTGCATTTTAGACTTGTGAACCATTTCTTTTAATAATGGGAGAGAATGGATAGCTCAGGTGATTAAGTGATACTGAGTTTTTCAGCTATATAGGAAAACACAATGGTGATTACCAGAGTGAGGCTTGAATGCATACATTATTATTTTATTCCTTTTACTAAAGAAAACTTTAGGGTCCTTTTCAGCCTCTAGGTAGCTAAAAATTCCAAGTATCTACTTCAACCCTATGCAGCAGCCCAAGCAAACAAATGATGTTGAAGGTTAGTTGGGATGGCTTGCTTTTGATCAAAGATGGGAGTGAATTTTGGAGTCAGGGAAGACAGAAACCTTCCCTTCCTTTGACTCCCCTGACGATGTCACTGCTGTAGGACCACAAAAGAAATAAGGGTGTTCCCTAATGAAAGCCAGCAGATTTTTATCACTACTTGCATTTTTTTACTTTGTTCCTTGTATTTCCAGATTGTCCAGGACAGCTGAGGCTATGTTACACTTGGGATTTAAGGTTAGAGGAAACAATGAAAATCAAATATGATGCTTCCAAATCCACGGGCTAAAAGGAGGGTAGTGTGGTAGTAGGGGACTTGCATTGCTAGAGCTAAGAAAGCATGGGAATGAAGAGAACATGGGCAGATCGGGGCTGGAGGGGCAAAGCTCTGTCATCTGCATGGGTTTCTCTGCTGTCTAAAGGAGACCTTGCGCTCTGCCATGCTGTATTATACATATGCATATATGCATACATAAGCAAATTAATTACACGTAAGTAAATTAATTCATGCATCATGTCCGTTGGGGGGCGGGGTGGTAAGGAAGCTGAGGAAAGTCTCGCATATACAAAAGTCCATATTCTGCTTCTGTGCAGTTACCAGCTGGAAGCTGATGATCTTTAGTTTTTGAACTGACTGCAAAACTCCCTCCAGATTTCCCCTCAGGCCTTTTGAGAAAGAATGTCGCGAGGCAGGTTTTTCTCTTTGAAAAGCCTAATGTTCCTTTTCGACTGGTAAGAAGCAGAGTGAATGAAAGGGCCCAAAATGCTTGCTCCTGAAGTGATCCATTTAGGTCAATTCCCAGCCCCTCCATCTCTTTAGTGAATTGTTGTTTAGAAAGGCACCTTTCAGCTGCTGCAGATGTGCTGCCCTGTCAATTATCAGGCTTAAATGGTAGGGCTTACACATTTTTGTCTCCAGCACATTCTACTATAAACTTCTTTACCTCTTCCTTAATGGCTTCCTAATGTATCTTAGTGAAAGATGGATATCCCGTACTCTCTTTTAAACACCTCATTCCTTAGATATTTTATCTTGACAGTTCTGCCTTCCACATCTGGCAATCTCCCAAACACAGAAGCACATTTTTGTCTCTTGTAGGCCTACCATGACTAAATGTTATCACGGCAATTTTATACTTGAGGTTATCATTGTGCGGCACTGCAACTGCTACTTGTCAGCTTCTTCCGTAGAGCACAGGGGCGGCAGTGGAACGGAGAGATTTATAATGCTGTGGCATAAAAACCAAGAGCCCTTAACTCAGTATCAAATTAGCACACATTAAAAATCTCACCTCAGGTTGGCTTACCAACACGGAGCAGCGGCTGTCCTGTACCAAGGCGGATGTTCCAGATGGGGCACTCTGTGCAAGTGCGTACTGCATCAGATGATGCCCTTTGGTACTCGCAGAGATACCCCCACATTCATCTGCTTACTGAGAGAAACTAGTTGCCATTCCTAATTCATGCAAAGCGGTAATTAAAGAAACGTTTCAACAAAGATATGGACCATGGTTAGCCGTCAGTAGGAGTAACGCGTATCTGTGCGTATTCCATGCAGCTGAATTTACTTTTAATTTTGCAAAAATTAGGAGAGTGGGATGAAAATCTGCTCTCAGTTCCAGTTACTGGAATTTTGTACAGAGCAATTTCTGCACATGCTTTTTTAAAACATGTACCTAAAGAAATGCATGCCAGCGCACACAGCGTTGTGCCAACCTGATCCCCAGCATAGCCTTATTGCCGACATGCTAAGCCTGAACATTTTAACTCAAGATTCATTAGATATTTGAAGAATAGCTTGTTTTCTGAGATGTTCCTTTTTTATTATTATTTTCAAAGTGATTATGATAAAATCAATATTTTTTAGTATTTTGAGGGTGATATGTAGTACTTGCTGAAGCTTGGACTTTGCTGTTTCTCCCTCATAGCAGTATCTCCCATGTAGCACCTAAAACTGACTTCTTGTCTATATTTTTAAGTAAACTAAACAGAAATGCAAAATGTGTTTATTAACAATGTTATAAGTGCACATTGCAAAAGTCTAGACTGGATGAAAAATAGAATAAAAAAGCAAACCTGTGCAGCTACAAAAATGTAATTCAGACACATAATGGGTCTGTTGGCCCATAATGAAAGGTATGAGTCTATGAGAGAGAGAACATTGAGATCAGTGCTGCTCAGGGAGATGTGCTTCAGCTCTGAAATGCTGACAGCTCAGAAAAATTTCATTTTTCCTCATCAGTGCCAAGTTTTAAAGTTTTCAATTTTGGCTTTCATCAAGAAATCAAATCATCATCCCTTTTTTTAAAAGGCCAGCATTTCTGAAAAAGACCTCAGGATTTTGTGTGCTCCACTGGACAAAATACCATAAATTTCTCAAGTTTATCTTGCCATGCCTCTGTTGTTGAGAGGAGAGGTAATGCAGCCAGCTAGCACCTATATGCCTATACTGGTAGCCTATACTATAATAGCTCCTTCATAATGAAATCAGCTCTCAGTAAGAATCCTCATCCCTTTATCACTGTCTGATAAAGGTGACCAGTTTCATATATATATACTAGCTGGATACATTACCAGGTTTAATACAAATGGGTCACATTCCTTCTGTGTCATCCCTGCTGACAATTTGATATAAACTTAAGGCAGTGCAAAGGCTTGTCTTCCCCCACAAAGAACATATACAACTTTTATATACAGTCGCTCCACTGGAAAAAATAAAAAAAATCTTTGTGTATTTGTGTATATGTGAGAAAAGAAAGCTATTTCCCCTCTAAAGGAAATAAGAAATACATTTTTGAACCTATGTTATCTGTAGCTGGGAGTTTCAGAAAGTGTATTTACTTATATAATCCTAAACCCTGAGCTTTAATCATCCAAGGCACACGTGTTTTAGGCATTATTCAAGAACAGCCATTACACCGACTTAAAATCAGGTACGAAGATAAGGGGGAAAACTATTCCTGCTTTTGCAATATTTATCATTTTCTCTGAAGACCGTGGCTGCAAACAACAGAGTCCAGTTTTGCATGCCCTCACACTGGGCGTACCATTAAGGGCTGGGCGGCAGACCCCAGTTTGCAAGGCAGAGCAATGGGAAAGCATGCCAAGCAGTTCGGTTTAAAAAAGCCGAATTACAGATTGCTTGCAGAGAAACACCTCCCCCACCTTGCCAGAAAAAGGAATTCAGCAGCCTGGGGATGGGGAACAGATCAATTGCCAGAAATTAGGCTGCCAACTCGCTTCCCCATGTTCTTTCTCATTATTGCTCAAATAACCATTTGTACTCACACCAGATGCTTGTTAATCAAGGCCAATTAGTCTATTTTGCTCAGAAAATTTCCAACCGGCAAGATAAATAGTTCAAATAGCACAGAGGTCAACGAAGCAGGAGCACCGGTGACAGTTTCATGTGTGTTTAGCCAAACAGAAAGCAGACATGGCAAGGGCATGCGTGTACAGTTCCCACGTGTATTGCGTTGTATATTTACCCCAGGGTAACGAGTTATACTTGCTCTGATCAGCCAGAGATTTCAGATAGCAACTCAGCCGCTTCAGGTGTTTGCATGTTGATTTAGACTAATATCCTATGCTGATTTCCTAACCTAAGTTGCCCAAAATGTCAAGGTAAATAAGGCTTAAAGATAATAATATTGAACAAGATCTTCAGGGGTACTTTCTCAGATGGGTACCCTGAGAACAAGGTCAGCCCAGCCACTGCAGCCAACTGCCCATCTGCATCTTGCCCGGGCATTTCTCTTCCCCCCCCTTTGCAATCCCATGGCAACCATCCAACAACCTGACAGCTTTAAATCTTCTCCTGCATATGTCAAAGCAGGTTGAGAAGCCAGCAGGCTTTCTGTACTGCTCAAGTTTTCTAAAATTTGGTTTTTAAGTGACATATGGTAACAGAAAGTAATGTGATCAGGTAATATCGCTTTTCAGATCCATCATGGCAAGAGGGGGCAAGAAAACACATGAAGCCCCAAATCTGACAACAGGGAAAGGTAGTTTGGGTTGTGCAAAGATCTGCACCGTGTCCCAGAAGTTCCCATTTCCTAAATATGCCCTCTTTCGAGAGAGCTGGATATGAGAAAAGGAAGGCCAGGGATTTACTGCAGAGTTTCTTGTTTCCTACCTGTTACAAATCTGTGGTACTGAAAAGTTTCTGGTGGGGGAAGCTTTGCAAACACAGACATAAAGCACATCATTATTCCTGTTTTTATTTGAAATTGCCAATAATGAGAGTAATTTTCTCGGAATTTGTCAGTGAGTTTCAATTTCATACACTCACAATATATTCATGCTTGAAAATTACTTTTGGCTGATAAAAGGATGTTAATACCTTATTTTATCATGCTGTGCATTTTCTATTACATTAAATTAATAGATCCATACATGACAGTCTCAGTTAATACCAATATAACTCAGAGGTACTTAGTCATTTCTTTTGGTTGATGTAAGCTCGTTAATGCACCTCTGTTTTGGCCTAAGGCCCCCTCCCTCGCTTCGCAGAGAGATTGAATGCAGTGTTTATGTCTGTGTACTCTCATGCCCTTATTTTCAGCACAACAAAAATTTTCTTTCCTAAGCAGACCAGGACCACCCAAAATAATTTCATTCAAGAACTGGGCTGTCTTCAAACATCGGTGGCCTCTCAAGATAAAAGGTCAGCATGTTAATTCACCACAGCCCAGATCCCAAATCTTTCCCCTCCTAGAAATGAAAGGCATTTTTAAGAAGACCTCCTGTGCGTGAAGTTGTTTGCATTTTTGTCCAACGGGATTGTTTGGACAGGGTTGTCAGAGACTTTCTGAGCACGCAGACCACAAAACGCAGGTGCCCGGGTGATTTGTCATCCCCGCGTGGCTCAGACACTGCTGCCCCACGGGCAGCTCCCGATGGTGTGGGGAGGAGCGCGGGACACCCTGGGAGGCGTTGCAGGGGACCACCACACAGGGGTGCCCCGTGGCCAGCTGCCGCAGCAGCAACCTCACCAGGGTGCCGGTATGGAGAGGAGGGGGCCGTGGGTTGCGTGTCGCCGTCCCCACTCTGTCCTCATCAGGGTGGCCCAGGGAAGTGGCCCCGCGTGAGAGGAGCTGGCAATGCTGTGGGGCACGGGCTGGGAGCAAAGCACCTCGCTTCCTTCCTGCCCCTGCGCCACTCGGACCCGGAGCCCGGAGGCGGGCAGCAGCGAAACTGAGCAGACAGAGAGGAATAAAAGCGTGTTGGGTCTATAACGTTGATTTATCTGTTTGTTCAAGGAAAAGGAAAGAATGTTCAAAAATGGCTGGTAAAGGGGATGGCCCTGCCACGTGCACATACACACGCGTTTGCACTACCTAGTGTTTATGAATGGACTCGCTCTGGGGAGGCTGGCTGGCGGTAAAGCGACTCTGATCTCTCATTATGGGTGTAAACTGAAGAATTTGCAGATTAGTTCCTGAAATGTAGCTTGTAAAGCATAGATACGCATGTATATAATAACTCTGTTAGAGATAAAAGTAGAGTCCATATGTTGCAAGAAGTAAATAATCCTTTCCAAAATGCAACAATATGTATCAATGTAAAACATGAACAGTTGAGTGCTCATTGAAGATGACTTTTAGAAGATTTATTTTAAGCTGTTTTTTTTTTCCACCAGACTCTTTGAGTGCCATAGCATTAAATCTTAAATTACTATGTGCATTGCAGCATTCTTGTGTTTTTATTCTGTTTCCTTTTTTTGGGAGATTCCAGCTATACAAACCACTTACATGTAACCGAGAATGTATCATCATACGCTTCCCAGAAACTGGGCTAAGGAATACAAATGAATGTTTCAGCGTTGCAAGAAATGTGCCCTACTGAACTTTTTGCCAAATTCCCTTCTTACGGGATAGATGTAATTTTGGACCCCCGTTTTAAAAAAGCTGATAGTTTAATTGTTTGTAGAATTAGTAAGTGCATAAGAATAGCACATACAAAAAGATGTACTAGTTTCCAAATCCATACCAAGACCCATAAGACTGAAAACATCTACCGTATAATTTCCTAGATATTTCATTTGTGAACAGCAGTTTGATTACTTTTCCATGAAATAAAGTTTATTCACAGAATTAGAAATTAATCTAATCTCAGTGAGAGTGAGGGAGAGAGAGGTAGTGAATTACATCCAAACTCTCTTAAAGGTTGGAAGACTGTAATTTAATCTTGTAATCTGATAAACCAAGACAAATGAGGCAATTGGCAAACAGGTATTTTAATCACAATACCTCTAGAAAACCACACAAATAACAAACACATGCCAGATCTGAAAGACACATTCATTTCAAAGTGCTGATTTAAGAAAAGCTGGCCAGTATGTGACCGATTGAATTACCTCCATATTTCTGTGCCACATGGATGTAGTATTTTCAATCTCAGATCAAGAACATTGCCTTTAAAAATGGCAAAGGCAATATCCTAAAATAGTCACAACAGAAAGACAGTCTCTATTACATGCCAGATCATTAACCTAATAATTTTTTCATGGTTGTAAGTTAACCCCTGCAAGCTTTTGCTTTCAGCAGCTGCTGCATATTAAAACTTTCCTTGAATTTGACTAACCCTTTGAACAGTTTCATCTTGTAACAGGCAAATTTCTACGTCTAGCTAGTAGTCAGCATTTTATGAAACAGTTCCTATTGTTATGAAAATGTTTCTCTGCCTTTTTGTTAGGTGCTTTTCTTTCTAAACCCGGCTGTTGCTGTCTTTGCATTTTTCCGTTCAAAGGTCAGGTCAAAGGTACTGAATGCTTGACCATGGCTATGTGGAGTGTAAGTGAACCCAAGAATGGCCTTTCTGATTGATCATCTATTTAAACAGTGAGAGTGTTATGCCTTTGGATTAAAATGTAACCCAGGGCACTGGAAAACTGGAGCTACTGGCTGTTTGTGAAATATGCATAGAGAACTTTCTATTGCTTGCAGTGTTTGATGTGGATCTGAAATTCCATGTGAGCCTTCCAGGTCTTCTTCCCATAACCTCTGCGAATGTCTTTTCCTCTGCTTCACATCTCATTATAAAACGATGTCTTTAATACAGTGCATTGGCAAGGAGTTACTGTATCTGCACAAAGAACGAGTTAAATGTGAAATGCTCTTTTCAACACTACCTCCTAATTTAAGGCAATCAAGAAAAAAACCCGGCAACCTCAAGTCTTTCTCTTAACCAGGGCTTTACTGAAGAGATTGGCTTGAATCCAGTTTGAGAGCTTACTACATTTTTGTAGGCATGGCATAATATTCTTTTTAGAAACTCGTCCTTGTCAAAAATAAATCTATTCTACATTTTATGCATGTGACAGTAGCTGCTCTTAATTTTTGCTCTTGAGGTTTAATGTAGTGCATTGCAGCAATGTAAAACAAAGAGAAAATCTGATATAACCTGAGAACATCAAGCAGAATAAAGATCACTGCTAATGTTCACTCCCACCTTCTGTTGTATCATTACTTCTGCAGTTAAGTAGTTATAGAATAGCATCTGTGACACCAGTACCTGTGCTTGTGCATTACAATATCACTTAATGAGACCTACTTTGATGTAGCAACTGCTGTTTTGAACAGTTTCTTTTACTTCTGAAGGCAGAATGAAGTCATTACGAGCAGGGAGAGCATCATTTTCAAATTATTAATTTCAGAAGCTAAAAATGTCTCCAGCCAATTCCAAGCAGCTGGGTCTGGGACTCAGTGAGCTAACAGGGCATTTCTCACAGAGTCTCTGCTGACATTTCGTTGTAACAGCCAAGATGACAACCCTAACTCTACAAGCCATCTACTGAATATTAAAACAAAATGGGATGGATCCTGGGAGAGTAAGGGGGCACCTGTGTCTCCTGTTGAAGTCAAACTATGAAAAAATATTGAGTCTTTAATACTTTCATCCTGTTCTCTAGACTCCACTTTTACTAGCATGGAGGTTCCAGGTTGTGGCTCGACAATTGCACTTGCTGAGAGTGCTGTTATACCACAGTAGCTGTTTAGGATAGCAGGTCTCCATACCCTGTCAAAAATTGTTCTGGTGATCCTGTCATTGCATTGCAAAGCCCTTATAACAATGCAAAAGGCACGACATCTTCCTCTGGTTTAGTGACATTTCAAATTGTTGCTTCCCAGCAA
The DNA here is from genome assembly GCF_035582795.1 of Mycteria americana. Classification (NCBI taxonomy): domain Eukaryota; kingdom Metazoa; phylum Chordata; class Aves; order Ciconiiformes; family Ciconiidae; genus Mycteria; species Mycteria americana. The sequence goes on along the minus strand of NC_134366.1, from coordinate 37,251,642 downwards.
ACAGGAGGCTATATACAACCCAAAGCACTGGAGGGTTGGGCTGTGTATGCTTGTGAACAGTGAGAGCGTCTCTGAACGATAACTAGCATTATTTGATTGTAAGGGCTTTGTAGCTCAGATGAGTCTGCGACTTAAGCAGGTCACAACCATACCTTGGAGCGGTATCCGCAAGTCGCCACTTGCTTCCAGTCAGCTCCTGGCATCAGCTCCTATCGGCCAATTACTCATTTTCCAAACAAGCTCTTTCATCAGAGAGCATGTGCTGTCCTTTGGCCCATGTGACAACTGGGAGCCAGGAGGGCCTCAATGACCCACGGGTCCGTGACTGAGTTCTTGGTGCTTTGCGGACACAAGAGGTATCGTTATGACATTAAAAAAAACCCTTTCACTCCAAGAGGTCTTTGGATTAAGAACGAGTTGTGAATTTGGTGTTCATTAATTTTATATCTGAACAGGATCACTATGGCTTGACCTTTGATTTTACCTGTGTGTGCTGCAGCTGGGGGCAAAGTAGCAATGTAGCTTTTTTATTAGAAGACCATAATCTCCGAGAAAAAAGGACATTGCCAGCTGCAGCCTCTGTCCGCTTCGTAATCTGAGGTTGAAAAAGCCTGAGTATTAAGTGGTACAGCCTGTAAGTGGTACAGTAAATAGAGTGTATTATGCAATACAATTACTTATCTGACATTCTTCTGGACAAAACGTGGCATAATTCACAAAAGGCTTAATGTTCTTAGTTGCTTATGAAAAAAAGGCAAAAAAAAGCCTTTCTCAGCTTCCTCAAGGCAGACTGACTCCTAGTATTAGCGCCTCATTTGCCCTGGCTAAAGATAAATTACCCCATTACACTACACCTCCTCTGCCCTCTGGCAGTGGATTAAGTAACTTCAGTCAGAGTATGCCACAAGTTATTTCTGTGTGCTTTTACACCCCAACTCGAACAACGTTCTTCTTATGCAGGCTCTGTATGCTCGTGTGTAGTTATTAGGGTAGGTCGTGGCCCCATTATGCTAGATGATATACGTGTGCATCATTAGAGACAACCCCAACTGAGACTGCACGGCAGCCCTACCTGCACCGAGTGTAACAGTTCATGCGGCCGAATGTGTTCCCCAGATGTGCTCCCCAGGACCAGACGCTGCAGAAAAGTCCCATTCAGCCGCCTGGGCTGTGCAGCCCACAAGGGGACTAATGGCATGGTTTCAGTTAAGCATGTGGTTAAATGCTTTCCTGGGCAGGGGCCAGAACGATCCGTGTCCTGCCGGACTGACTTAAACCCACACGGCTCCAAAGACTTTTGCAAGGGTTCTGTAGAGGTAAATCAAACCCCTAGACTTGGATACAAAGTGAGCTCCCTTTTCCTCTCGCCGTCCAGATGAATCCCATGGAAGAAACAGAAAACTACGGGATTTTCCACTGATGGCGTTTTGCCCAGCTCAGCCCTTCTGTGGCTGTCAGAGCTGCGGTTAAAGCTGGACCCCAAAACTTTGGCAGGCTGTCATTCCCTCAGAATGTGCAGTTTCATCAAATACGAAACGTTTCGCAGAACTGATCTGACTTGGCCAAAAATAAGGTTTTGGAAGAGAAACGGGAAATATTTTTTCACTACGTTTTCAACATTCTAAATGAGATTTTTTGATGTCTCAATCTAAAAAAAAAAAGAAAAAAAAGGCAAGCATTTGTTTTAAAATCTGAGCTTTAAGTTATAAATATCACAATTCAAAAGCCAGAATGTCCGTTCCATGATAAATATAGCCACTTTGGGGTAAGAAGGGAATCTCTTTCAGCACAAAAGAGATAGTCCTTCAATTTAACTATGGAAATTCAGGCAGGGTTTCATTTAGGTATAATTTAAATGTTTTGTTACATATATTCAGAGAGCACGTACACTTGAGCGAATGCATTCCCTGAGGCAGCCGACTGACTTGCTCAGAGTCCAGGGCTTGCGGGCTCCCGGTTACGTCTCACCTCCGTCTGCAGGAAACTATTCCAGGCAGAGACCCTGGGAGCCCTGATAGCTCTAGCACAAGCCAAAGATTTAACAGTGTCCAGATACTCAGCTGCGGAGCTGAACCAGCTTCCCTGGGGTTTCTAAAAGGACGACGAGCTCCCCAAGGGCTCCTGTCCCGGGTTGAAGGAAGCTGCAGAGCACAGAAACTCTGCAATTCTCTGACCTGGGTCAGCTGGAAAAGTAACACCACCCTAAGGGAATGGGAAGACTCGGTGTCCCGCCAGCCATGCCAATAAGCTGGTGGGAAACTAGGCAGTAGCAGAGGTCCTCTCCCAGTGACACCTGTCTGGGGCATTGCTTGGTTTCACGAGCCAGTGCTTCATCACAAACATTCGTCTGCTCCACAAAACTCTCATCCAGTGCTAACGACATCTCAAGAAAAGAAAAAAGAGAAATTAAGATTACTAACCTACCTGAAAACATTGTTTTGTTTTGCTTTTCTCTTATTTCAAAGACAACTCACGCATTCGGGGGCGGGGGAGGAGGCGATTGCAATTTGAGCGGAAGATAAAGGTCAAAGTCTCAAAATCCTTTGCCAAATGGAACTGCTGCCCTGAACACAGCTTTAATCACAGTAGGACAATGTTCTTCTCTATTGTACCTTAGTGGGAGATCTCTGTTGGCTCAAACAAAATAGATTCTCCTCAAAGAATGAAATGAGATGACAATGTAGATATTGTCTTTGAATGACCTCCAAAAGAAAATCAGGAAGTGCATACCAAACTTGATTTGAAATGTACTTATTGTACTGACTGGGAAAAAAAATAATCAGATGAAATATCCTGATTATACAATTTGCCAGCATAAAGTGAAATGAGAAATAGGAAATACATGCAAACATCCCTATTCACAGGTTTATATGGTCTTTTCAATTTTCATTAAGCATAGAAGACAATGAATAGCAGGGGATTTGAAGTGTACAGAAATATTTCTGCAAATCTAGAAGCAGTGAAATGTTATAAAAGCCCAGTTTAATAGAGTAAGAATTGTTTTTCCTTTTCAAATTGGTGTGTATAATTTTTTTTGCAATATCCTAATCATCTTTCCATGATTATCTTTATTTTTAACTAGCATTTTGCTGTCAGACATTTGATTCTTTTCTCTCTCTTGAAATCTTTTCACACTATTACCTTTATCCTTATCCTGTTATATCCAGAATTTTTTAAACAGGGGTCTTTAAAGGTAGTGTTGCTGCATACTTTCCTTTTTCAAAGCCTGGCTAGATCTGGGCACTGATCTAATGGTTCAATAGTGTCTTCTGTTGACTTTTTATTTCCCTCAAGGGAAAAAGAAATTCTGCCTTTGGGAACATAAGGGCAGTTCATCAGAGCTGTGAGCTCAAACTTTATCCAGAAACTTTAGGAACAAAACCACACTTTGCGAAATACATCTGTAAAAGTGTGAAGCTTTTTTCTTTGTCTACTATTTTTTTATTGGACCCAAGGAATTATTTCCTAATTTAAGAGAGTACTAGTACCATCTCTGCTTTGCAGACTTTGTGACTGACTATCATTTTACCACTGTTTTTTGTTTGGTTTTTTTTTTTCATTTTTGGACCAATTATATCACCACATTTCAGAAGGGCACAGCCTATTTTCAAACATAAGGCTTTGTTTCCCTTAACAACTCAGGTGTGAGAATAGACAGGGCAAAGGGCTGTTTCCCTTAACAACTCAGGGCTATAAGAATAATAAGGGTGATGATAATGATGAGGCAAACTAAATACAACAGGTCTCCCAAATGAAAACTTCTGAAAATATAAATAAAAGTGCAAAAAGCTGTCTTTTAATTAGCAGTAGGGCACAAAGTGCTGAGTAATTTCATTGCCAGAATGCAATAGGAAATTGCTGTCTTCTGGCTGATGCTCCAGATTCTCCTGAAATCAAACCTGACCTCAGGGGGCTGTCTAATGAGGTCCTTGCATCATACCCGGTTTCATGAGTGGGATGAGAGCAAGTGTGAACGCCAGGAAGGGTTGCCCCTTGCCCACGCGTGCCCACCAGCAGCCCGCGGCTCGGCTGTCCAGGCAGAGTGGAGGCAGGGCTGCACTGGGCTGCAGTGCTCTTGGCTGGTCCCACAGGCAGTCACGTTTGCAGCTCAGCCCCAGAGCTCTTGGTGACACCTGCCTCCCACATGTGTCTCCCTAAAGCTGCGGACACCTTGAGCCCCCTCTCCTGATGCAAGGGCAGACCCCAGCTCCCTGCCCCTCTGAGCCAGTGCGTGCTCCCTCCCGGGCACCTTTGAGTCCAAGCCGTAGGAAGCAGTAAGGATATCATGCGAGTCCTGCATATGAGCTGCTTGCAATACCGAAGTTACAAGAAATGCAAATAGTCCTACAAGGCCCTGTAATAACATTATGTACTCTTGAGCGGCAGCATCTGGCCCCATCTCTGTTTGGTGACTGTTGCCACAGGAGTGCTCTGCAAAAGAAGGGTTTATATATAGACAGATAACGACAAAAACGCATCTCCCTTTTATTACCTGGTGGTTTCCTGTGTATCTGTAGAGCGCTTTATACTGTAACACGCCTGTGCAAATAGTTACTGCTCAAGCAGCTCTGAATCCTAATGGTTACAGTGGAGATCTGGGCATTCTCAGAGGTAGGGGAGTCACAAGATTTGGGATGGGTGTTTTGTACATGACTGTATCTTCACAAAGCAAATTTTCTTTGTGCTGTACTCTCTGGGGGATATGGTGGCAGAGCTATTTTGCTATAGTTGCAAACATACCCATCGGAGCTTTGCTTCAGACGTGACTTGACAGTCACTCCCACTTGACCCAGCTCTAAAGAGCCACCTAGTTAGTCAAGCTGAGAAGTCAAATGTATCCTAACGTGATGCTCACCTCATCAATCCCGTGTGACCCATTGGAACACACACATGCTGATGTGCCAGTAAAAAGATAAATATCGAGATAGAAGACAAAACATTGTCTGTTACTACTTTATACTGTTATATATATACTGTTATTATACTGTTATTACTTTATGAATTTGTACTTTCTGTGATCATTTACAAGTCGAATAAAGTACCACACCAAGCAATTTACATTCAAAGAAGAAACACTTCAGTAGCTGAAAGCTCAGCCTGAGACAGTATGGTGGGGAGGAATAATTGAATCTGTTTCTCCACACTAGAAAAAATTGCCTGAAGAGCAGGATTATCAGCAAGGTGCCTATGTACATACCAGTTAGTCTGAGGCATATGGAGAGCATAGGCTCTCCGAGTCCGAGGAACGTAGACCTGCAGACCTCGCATGCAGAAGACAGGCACATTCCAGTCCTTCCAAAGTTCCCCTCCTTGCCTCCATACCCTTTCAACATTCACTCCTGATGGGGAGATGACTCAGTGACACAGCTACTACCTAAAGCAGGAGTAATACAGTGCTCATAAAATATTCTATATTGATTTTCTTGCCTATCAGCAGCATTAGCAATATTTCTGCTACGAGGATGGATTTTATGTTATCTCTGTCTTGTTCACTGAGGGTATATATTCCTGTATTTTCTCTACTGTGGTGCCTGTTGGGTTAGTACAGTGAATTGATCAAGGCCTGTTGGAGCCCCGGGCTTCTAATATCTCTCCTAAAGAAGACCATACACAGGTCATGCTAGATTCACATAACTCTGAACACATAAGAAGATCTACAGCAGAAAAAACATGATCTAGAACCCAGACCCTTGCCTTTCTCTGGAATTTAAATATGCATTTGCTGATTTTAAATACTACTTGGATCGGTGATGAGATGAATACTTCCCAAAGTCTGATCAGGAAGGTTCAGGCTTAAAAGCTGCAGCAAGCAGAAGTTGTGCAGGCTGCCAGTTATTTCCAGCTGAGATTCCTGTGCAAGAGAAAAGGCTGGTAGGCAAACAGGGATTGGTGTATTTGGAAGAGGGAGAAGGTTTCTGTTCCCAGGAGCTGGTGATTAGTCTAATACCTCTATTTGGACTCATGGTTGAGCTGAGTCTGCCAGAAAAAAGGGAAGACAGTTCAAGCAAATTATTTCTCCTGAAACCCATCTCAGAAACCTTGGGGAATATTTTTCTGAGCTTTGTAGCAATATTATAGTGCTCTTGGGAGGTTAGAGATTGGTTGAATAAGTTGCTCATGTGTCAACTGAGAGGATTTTGTCTGAAAGACCTTCTAGAGAGGGAAGGCAAGAAAATGACTTGTCAAACAACTGCCAAAGATGGTGGGCCTGATTTCAGCTGTTAGACTATGCCATGACAGGGAAAATGGTTTCTGGGATGCTGATGCCCACTGCCATGGCTGCAGGGTGTCCCTGCGTGCCTGCAATACAACCTCTCCCCGGCAGCTCTTCTCTGATGCCTAGGGATGCCCTACCCAAACCTCACAGCCTCATTTGGCCCTGCAGCTTTCTTCAGCAGCAGCTGGAAAAAGGATGAAGAAACATCGGGGCACCTGCTCAGTTACTCTTCCAGAGAGATACCCTTTCCATGCTGCCCTTGGGAAAGCCTCATTTCCCTGTAGGGTGGGCCAAGGGCCTCCCTTCACCCGTTTGGGTGTCTTAGGCTCTCATGGGCACCCGTTACTGTACGGGTACCCGTACCCGTTACAGTCCATGAACACCCAGAGGGCCTGTCCTTGAATAGACTTACTTACCAGGGGCTGCCTAGTAAATGCCAGAGTTAACAAACATCTAGATTGCAAAAGGGATACAGATATGGCAAAGGTTAACGGTGGCTAAATTTAGCAGACTGCTGCAAACTTCTTTTATTCTTGTATCTTTGTGTCAACCACTTATATCTGTTAAACATACCAAGAGTCAAGATAGAGTGCCAGGAAACATGCTCTATGACTATGGGCTAGCCTTGCTGTCCATTTTTCCTCTGTGATAGAGGGATAATACCCATAAGGTTCAGCCTTGAATTTGCCTGCATTGAATGTCAAGCATCTCATCACTTCGACTGTTGAGAGTTATGTATGTTGGAGGTAAGGAACAAGGCAATACAGGTCATGGGAAGAGTTACTGATGTCAAAGAAATACCTCAGTGCTTTTATTTTTTGTGAACATGTAATTACTGAGTCCTTCAGTCTACACTCTTCTCCTTGCACCTCTGCAGATGCAGAGTTAGGATCTCTCCGAGACTATCTGGAAGACGTAGAAATGAGCTTGCTGCAGGGCTTGCCGTGAGATGGGAGAGTGCTTCCCTGCCATGCAGGACAATAGAGGAAGGACCACAGGTGGCAGGTACTAATGTGTTCACCATTTCTGTCACTAGAGCTTTCCCTGTTTCAGCTGGCACAGATGATGCATTAAGTGAGCAACAATGAGCTTAAAAACCAGAGCTGCCATCCACAGGTAGTGTCCTACACTAGAGCTTGCAAATCCCTGCAGCCCCCAGATATAAGGCTCTCTCTATAACAAGACTGAAAATACTGTGGCCCAAATTTTCATACGTGTTTAATTTTAAATGTAGTTATCTCAGTCGTCTTCCCAGAGTAACTTATCCACCACATTATCATCCCATGGAAAGCCCGCACTGACATAAGCATCTCATAAGCACTCCTGTAGCTCACTAAATGCCTGCCTGGTGCAGAAATATTCAGGAGACAAGCCCAAAGCTGTAACTGGTCTATAGAGAGTTGCTGCCATTGCTATTCAGAGCAAACTGGTAAAGCTGATGTGTTGTTTTCAAATAATCCTGGTTGACATAGGAAATCTTCACAGGATAATGTTTCGAACACAGAACTAAATTCAGTGTTAACTAAGTTCAGTGTTGTCCTAAGGACTGCCCAGTCACATCAGAGGGACAAATGGAAGTTATTGCAATTATCCTCCGGCAATTTATATCTATCCAGAGCGACATTTGCCATCTCATGGCAGCAAGGTACTGAGCTGCTCCTCAGCCACGTAAAACAGTTTTTCTCATCTGTGAAAGACAGGTGTGAGGATAGTAAAATGTTTCATGCATTTTAGTGCAGCATTAATGAGATGTAGTGGTAGATTCAGGCACAATCTCACTGAAGAAAATGGCATGAGGTCACCAGTCCCATTACTTTCAAACCAGCTGACTTGTCAGAACAGGCTGCTCCTAGGAGCTGCTTGGTCTTTTAATGTCTTCCTCCCTCCTCCCCATTACTGTAAACTAAAATAAAAAACCTTAATATGAATTTTTGTAGCCTATTTTGCAAAATACTGTGCTGTGGCAAGGTGGAAAAACCTGAATTTTACGAGAACTCTGTTGTTTTTGTGCATTGTTTCTGCAAGTCTCGGAGCTGCTCCTAAAAAGGAAAAGCACAGAAAAAGAAAAGAACAGACAAAAAGAATGGATCTCCAGAGGTGAAGTGGAGCTGAGCACAGAAATAGACATACTTTCAAGTCAGACACAGATTCAAGCTCTGGGGCTCAAGCAGTACATCATGTCACTTGCCAGAACAGCGAGGAGTTGTTTAATAAAGTGAGATTTTGGTGGGTAGCCTGAAAGAAAAGGAAATCACAGAGGATTCTTTGTTGTTGTTGTTGTTGCAATTTCTGAGAACCAGAGAGTCTTCACATACACATATATGTTACAGGCTTGCATAGTCCCACTGAAGTCAAATACTTTTGTGCTTGAAGTTAAAACAATGCTTTCCTGCCTTAGTGGATCAAGGCCAGCGAGCTCCACACCTTCCTGAACATTCTTGAAACAGTTTCCTCCTCTAATTTGGCTCCCTTGGAATGAGAAAAAGCTCTCATAGTTGTCATCTTTGCTTAGCAGAGGCTCTTTTCATGGATAATATGATGTTAAAGAAGAGATGAGTTGTCCTAGGAATACCTCAAAGCTAATATGATGAAAGGAGACAGCCCTAATTTGAAGAAAGACACAACCACCTCCACCCAGACTCTAGTGGCAAAAGAATATAGTGCGTGTGTGTTAAGGCACATTAGGCAATGAGTCATTTCTGGCGGAGAAACAAATTTATTATTTTTGATCTGCAAGAGCAAGAGGCCTTCCAGGTCCACAGAAAAGAAACCAGATTGGTATCACTTAAGTTTGTAGACAAGGCAAAAGGGCAAATAAGGTTTTCTTCAAATAGGCTAAAATGAGGGACTTAGTCTGCAATACTGCGTACAGGAAAGGGGTTCCTATACTTATCCAAGCCTGCTTCATTAGGTTGTAGCAACGCTTAGGATTCATTATTCCCAGCCCATAGGGAAGATGGAGAAAAATTATTCCAAGAACACTGAAAAGAATTTTGAAGAAATACCACTGAAAAGAGACTCTAGCCCATCTCAAGGCTGTCAGCCCATTACTGCCCACGTTTGCTTTCCATTACACCATTAACTGGATGGCAAAATACAGCATGAAATCTGCCATGGGAGTGGAGTCACTGCATGCAGGTCTAAGTGGGTTACCTCCCTGCCTCCCTCCTGCCCGTCACAGCTGGGTTTCCACGATAAAACCAGCGTAGCTACAACACCTGCCTGTTTGCCTGATGCCGTTACCAGAAACGGCATCGCAACCGCAGTGTAAAAAGTAGTAATTCTCTTCTCACCTCTGAAAGGACTTTGCATATTAACAAGTCAGGGCCTTGCTCTCTTTGGGATTGTACTGTCAAGGAGTATCCTCTGGCTGCCTGGTGGAAAACCAGGGGTTTCTGAAGGAGCGGTCACTGGTACAGCCAGGGTTTGGTGCAATAGGAACTCTCTATTCCAGCTCCCCAAAAAGCCACTTTGGAAAGACTCCGTCTGATCTCACCTGATGTAACAGTTCCGCAGCACGTAAAAGATGTGTTGTTACTGTACACAGAAATTTATTAATAACTGGACTAGACCCCATTCACTGAGGTTAGCCTGCCATCAGATTCACCTTCAGTGAAGTTGCTCTCAATTTTAATTGGTTCCACTGAATAGGACAAGAAAAGGGGAAATGCTGGTTCTGCTCTGTGCTTGTCTGGGGTGGTGATCATTGCAAAAAAAAGGGAAATCCCACTGCCCAGTTTGGCTTCTCTCGTGCTGTTTGTGTCTTTGGTCTGCATGTGTCATATATATATATATATATATATATATATATATATATATATATATGTATGTATGTATGTTAGTTTGTTACTTCTCAAGCAATCAGAACTGTGCCAGATGTGTGGCAGAGCAAAAAGCTCAGGAATTTTACCCAGAGGAGCATATAATTTTATGGTGGCATGGCACACGCTGTGTATGCCTGTTCACAGGCTTTTCATTACTTCTCCTACCTACCCAGCTACAAATTTCCTTTCCTGAACCCCAGCCCTTAGAAAACCCAAGATGCATAGTTAAGAAGTCAGATGCAAAAAAACCCAACTCAAATGGAAATCCAGTGTCTTAGCTGTAGATGCTTATAACAACACAAGAAAATTTTTCTCAGCCAGCAAAATTTACATTTTCTTCAGCTTCACCGCTTTTCTTGCATATGAGTTCCCTTAATGAATTCACAGTTTTGAAAAAGAGACTTTTCTTTTTCTCTGGTTGGATGGACTTACCTTCAGAGCCAGCTAAACAAAAAGGTTCAGATAACCAAACCAAGTTTTTTCTTTCTGCTCTGTAATGGCTTTGGCCTGAAGTGCTTAGAGGGAAAATAAAAATCTGCCTGGTGACAGTCTTAAATCAGGGAGACGAGAAAACCAAGAGGAAGCGAGCCATTCAAAAGCAGTCAGGAGCCACACCAGCCACACCGCTGCGTAAGGTGCAGCTGGCTGTCCCCTCGAAACCCTCACTGAGCCTCTGCTGGGCTCTAGTGTCTGTGTTAATCACGTACTCCTAATAAAAAATGTAAATCTGCAAAGCACATTCTCTTTTTACCACCCAACTGTAAATAAAGTAGGGCAAGTTTATTCCAAACATACTCAGGATCAATATTTCTTGATTTCAGGTTTCCCATTTTTTAATATATTCAGCCTGATTCCACTGTGCCTTCCACCTGCTTGAAGCATGAGTGTGCCATCAAAGGCCCTGAAGTTTCAAAGCCCGGTGCAAGTAAGATGGGAACCAAGCCTGTGTTCCTTGGGATAAAATCCCAGTTCCACTGATGTCAGGACTTCGAGAGGCAGAATTTACCACGTGGCCAGTTTAAAACCCCTTTTCTGTCACTGATGTAAACCCTGACTTATGCATACATAGAGGTGCTCATTCCACCTCTGGATATTTTTTTCTTCCAGGATGCTGTTCATAAGAAGAGACTTAAGGAGATGAAAGAGGAAAGGAAAGAGGAAGGAGTGTAGTCAAGAGGTTTTCTTCAGCTTTTTATTGGCAGATAAAAATAGAATCCCCACTGAAACCAGCAAGGATTTATTTATTGGCAAAAAAGGTCAATTGAACTTTATAGTCACTAGTACTCTGTTAAAAAATAATAAAACTAACCGACATATTAAATAATAGGTTTACATTAACGGCAAACAATGTTACCATCTGCCCTGTCAATCAAAGTGTATGCTGAAATTCTTCACTGAACTGGAACTGCAGAAACAGAAAGGGATACAGAAGCATTATGGCAGCCTGGGTTATAAATTACAGGCAGTAGATATATTGTTATGAAAGCTATATCATTCCTTAAAATGAATTCAACCTTCTTGACCTACCCCTTTTCTTCAAAATTTCATCTCTTTATATGACCACTTCTTGGACCGCCGGGCCAGAATTCAGATGCCTGCAGATCTGCAGCATGTTTAAAAAGATGAGAAACGACAAATACTTTGACGAATTATCCCTCAAGCCTGGCCATTTCTGTAACGCTTCATGCATTCTGATCAGACATCTCGGCTTTAATGAATTCGCCCTTGGTGGAGGCTGCGCGGGACGGCAGCCCAATGCCAGTGGTTTTGCAAGGGGGTGAAATGCAGGGATGCCTCTTGTGGTGGGCAGTGCCAAAGCCTTGCCTGCTTCTGGCCCGAGCTGGAGAACCAGCTCTGGGAAGGACTCGTAAGATCAAGGTAAACCAGATCTTTACACTTCTGGAAATATTTTTCCTGGGTCCCGAACAAAATGGAAACATTTATGTGCAAGCGAAATTCGGTGCAAAATGGAGGTCTGATAAAATGTTACTTCAGGTCAATCAAAACTTTCCGCTGTTATGAAATCAAAGCATTTTGGTCCAAGTTTGCCCTTTGAAAGCTTGTCGATGTGTTTTTGTGCGAAAATACTAACAATGAATTGCATGTGGGAAAAAATCATTTCCAAATGAAAACTGAAAAAATTCCATTCCAGAAATGTTCACATGGGCCACTTCAACCTTATGGGAACGCTTTATTTTGGGACAAGAAGTTCTGGAAACAAAATACTGCCAGAACTGACAATTTTTTTCAAAACACTGTGAACAAGAGAAAAATGGCACTTTTCACTTAGAAGAAACTTTGGTTACAAAACAAATCGTTTGGCTGTACTTTGCTAAGCACCAGCATCAGGGTCTGAACCTGAGCGTCAGGACACAACCTTCAGGTGGCATTAGCTGCTGCTAAGGTGACACTGGGTGAGGATCCTGGTCCTTGCTGTTGCTTAAACAGCATTTACTGCTGAACTCGGGAACCTCATGTGGGATCAAGATTATGTTCGTACCTTGGTGGAGATAGTTCAGAAGTCTAATCCAGGCTCTAGCCTGTATCATTTTAAGCCTGTCAGCATCCTGACAGTTGGGTACAGACAGTGTAAGTGACGTGGATTTTATCTTAATTGGCTGTTTTCAGGAACAGAGAAGCAGATCCCTATTTTGCAGGAGGCAGCTTTCTTTCCTTGTGGGGACCATGTTAAGGGCCAAACTCTGCCTATGAAAAAGCATGTCATGGTCTGAAAAAAAGGCTTGTTTCCCTGTGCCTCACTACACCGATATTTATTTGTTTTCTACTTACTGGCCAGAGCTGTCTAGGGGAAAGTGGTGAAGCATCATCCGTGGCAGTGCAACCCACAGATAGACCATCAGATTAAGACAAATTTCCTAATTTAAGAATTATTTTGATGGGGTGGTAAAGGGCAGCTCAGTTTTGTCACCTCTGCCAACAGGCCCCCGGCATGCACGACTGCTCTCATTGTGGAGGAGAGCCCTGCCTATGCGCACGGACATTAGCTCTCAGCCATTACTGCAGGCAGAGCAGCTGCAGGAGCTTAGCGACCCCCCCTACGCTTACACCGCCGGGCCATTTTAATTGCAACCCACAGCTTAAAGTCTTCATTAAGATCTCGCTGAGCCCTGCCTCCTCCTCTGTAAGATCAGCTGCTTGTCGCCCTGACCGGCGGAGCAGCGAGGAACATCTGCAGTTCAAACGTGATGCATATGCAACAGCGGTCTCAGGATTAAAGGTCAACAGACTCCTCCGACACCCAGGACCGTCTCTCCCTTGCAGGGTGTCTGGTGTCTTTTACATCCCATTGTTCGAAACCCTATACTTCCTGCCAGGCTTTTTGCCCGCTCGCTAGCCCAACTGCTGCAAGGCTGGCGCGGCGCCTTAGCAAGCTGGCTGGAGCTGCCCTCGAACAGAGGCCGCCCGCGAGCGTGCGGGGGCTGCCGCAGGCAAATAATCGGGTCCTTCCCTCGGCTTCTCGTCGCAAAGCCCAGGGAGAGGATGACTACAACAGCTGCAGCGCTGGCTCGCTCTTGACAAATGGTCCTGTCACTCTTCTTATTGATTAGCAATGTTATGACATTTCCCTTCAAAAACACAGATGTGGCACGGGCAGCGACAGGAGCACCGCTCTGGGAGGAACATAATGTTTGCTGTTGTTCCCATTCTCCTCTCTGCATCTGTTCGTATCTGCGGCGATGGTTTCATGCGCTGACTGTTTTATCAAGAAGCAGTGGGAGCAGGTGAAACCTTTGCCTGGGTTAAAGGCAAATGCGTCTTGTCGAATCAGGGGACTGAATGTGCAGATGACAAGCCTGATTCTCCCCCACCCTGTACCAGTGTGCAGGGAGATGGCTGGGGATTCAGTCAAGCTGGCATCTGCAAGGCAGGGTGAAGGTGCATTGAATCCATACGTGATTTCAGATTCCTCTTCTGAGGTTCTTGGATCAATTTTTGTCTCAGGATGATTACAAAACCCCCATAATAATGCCTATGAAGTTTCGGTGGTATGTTTGCATCCAGCAGGTCATCCCAGGAGCACTGGGTCCTTGCAGCAGACCACTCGGCTTCACCTCCATGCACAGTGCTTTGCCCAGTTGATCTCACGTGGGTACACACCTCTGTGCAGAGCCATATGTGAGCCCAGGAGCTGTGTCAGGCGGCGCGTACTCATGGGTTTGTCACTTGTGTGCAAAGCCTGGAGGCATCTCACCTCAAAGGCCAAGCTAGAGCTTGTCCGTGAACTACCCATTTCTTGGGGGGGTTATCCAGGTGAATGGGTTTCACAGCCCTCCAGGGAAGCCAGCCTTTCATCCCCCGGAGCTCCCAAAGGGGATGTTTGCACATCAGCAGAGCTGTTCTCATGCAGGTGAGCCCTAACTGCACTCCACCTCCATGGAAATCCTTCCCCCTGCAATAGAGAAAGGTGATCTAATATTGCCAGGCTGCAGAGGCTTGGAAAGGGTAGCTAAGGAAGCAGGACACCAGGACCACTCTTTGGCATGAGGAGGAGGGCCTCTGACAGGAAGGGTCTAAGTTAGCACAGCTTCTAGGCATCTGATCAAAAAGGGACGGTTTGAAACACGTCTGCCTGAGCCAGGGTCTTGTGAGGGCTGGAAATCACAGGGAGGGGACCTGAAAACATCAGGACACCAAGCGTGATGGGTCACTCCATGTATGGTTAAACTGTGCATTTCTGGGCAAAGCCGGTGCCAGTGAGCTGCGGATATCTCCGCGTACCTCTACTCCGTGCTCAGATTTTCACTGTAAAGGCATGTCCTGGCCACACTGCTCTGACCGCACTGGAGAGACATCCCAGCTGGTATAGCAAGAAGCAACGTTTTCCTCAGTAAGGGCATAGGAGCTGACCTCCTTCTATCAAATATTTATAGGCCAAAAGACAAGTTTAGGAGGTTCTCTCTATTTTCACTGGCAAGAAGGAGAGTGAGGTTTTTTTCCCTGAGCATACAAAATATGCCCAGTTTAATCTTAAAATGGCTTAAAGCCTTTCTTATTAGTCTGAAGCATTTAAATCAGTTTTCAGTGAATCCTTTGCATGCTTCACAGGGAAGCTAGTTAGAGAAAAAGCACTTACCTTCCAGTCCTAAAGGCTGTTCCTTGGAGGTTGAATTATGGTACCATGCATGAAGAGTCTTGGAAATTCCCAATAAACTGACTCTATACACAGCAGTTAATGAGCTTGTTGTTGCATTTAAGGGACACATACATATCTTTTGTGTCAGAAAAAGCAATGCCAGTACGTCCAATATAATTTCTTTCCTTGACCAAAGTCTCTTACAGTGCTAATACAGCTAAAATGGGCTGATCCACAAGCTTGATTTACATGAAGTTGAAGCGAAGCACATTAGCACGATTGTGTAGGCATTACTGTACAGAGCATGCTGGTAAGGAAAAGCATATTTGTGAATGTCTCTTGTACAGCTTTCAGCATATTTTACAGCAAAAACCAGAGATATAGTCTAGAGGGAAAAAAGAAAAATACAACAAAAACATGGTTTTGACCCCCCAGGCAACATGATGTAGATTAATATGAGTTAAATGGAATGTGACCAATTTGTAAGGCATTTGGTTTGTATCTTGAGAAATTGAAGGCAAGATCATTTTTCCTTGCAATCAGAGTAAGCCTTAGGCTACAAGCTCTTGTAGTCTCTACAATTGCCACAGGCCTCCTCTTTTAATATACCAGTGTATCCTAGAATATTTCTTATAACTTTCATAGTCCAATGATGTGATAGATTTGCCAGTATGATACTTCTGCTGCCTTTCTTTGGGAAAAGCCTCCATTAGTTCTAATGTGTGCTTATAGCTTCTGTGAGTTTCATCAATTTTTGTGTAATATTTTGCCCACAGCTGTTTATTTATGCAAGAAAAAAATTGCAGTAATCTACATCCTATACAGTATGCAGGGATTATACAGCAAGAAAAGCATTTTTCTGCCAAAGGTTCATCATTGTTTCTGAAGAAGGTTGTTTCAGGCTGGCAAAAGGCCAGTAAATTGTGGGTTCACTGTGGACCCACATTTTTTGTTTATATAAGATTTTTTTTTATATAACAAAAAAAATTTCTCAAAATAATGCAGTTCTCAATGTTTTATTAATGATTGTCAAAACTATTTGCAGTTTGAGATTTAGAGGTGAAAACTTTTAAAGTGCTTTACCAAACAGGTTGTAAGACAGTATTCTCAGTGGAATAGCTGGTCCAGAGAGAGATTATCTGAGGTCACAAGGTACTCAGCAGAAGGCTTCAAATACAGCCCAGGAGCTCCACACCCATGAAACAAGGTGGACTTCCTGTAAAATTCATCTCCTTTACCACATCACACCACCTTCCCATGCCAGCAAACAGCTAGCAGACCACATCAATCTCACAAGTTCAGCTTAAGTTTCTACTCCACTCTTTGCAGCTATAATTCAGGAAAAGATTTTCCTTTGCTTTTCAAATGACCTGAAGAAAGTGCTCCAAAGGCACAAATCCAGCAACTAACTTGAATATGACCTTCTGCCTTCTATGCTTAAGAAAAAAAACACCTATGATATGTTTGGCAGTCTTCCACTTGGGTGTGTGGGCAATATCATTCAGGAACATTTGGCAGCTATAACAACAAGATGTTCTGTAATTGTTAAGCTCATTTGTTTGAATACTGGGCAAGGAGGGACAAATAGAGGTTGCTTTTAATTTATTTATTTATTTATGTAAGAAGTAAGATACAAGGACTGGAAGATGGGCATGCAGGCAATCATGGCTTCAAGTGCAGAGGTATGGGGCAAAGCTCATCCAGGACCTCTTTGCACCTCCAGATGCCACCATCCATGCCGCTGGTGGAGGCAGCTATGCAAGTCTGCAACCGTTAACTCAGAGCAGAGAAGAAGTAGCAGCCGTGAATGGCTCCTGCTGCCTACTAGTGAGCAATAACAGCGCCCAGGAAATTCTGCCTTAGTCCTGGCCCTAGGTCCTGACTGGATGCTGTGTCCTTTGCAGAGCTTTGCATCACAAAATATATAAATCTATCCTTGGCTTTGCAGGCAGCAGAGGGGCGTATTTCCTGTGATACTTTGAGCCGTGCTTGTTGAAGAGAGAGAAGTGGGATTGTGCTCTCAGCTAACGACTCCTTGTTAAATGCTGGATGCGCAATGGGAGAGGAGGGCTAAGCATTTTGACTGTTCACTGCTATTGCCACCTTCTATACTGTGCTAATGGTTATGATGTGCTAGCCCTCACAAGTGTACCAAGCCAGCTTTAGTCTTCCTCTTTTTTATACTACTGGAGTTTCAGGGGTGTTATTAGGTGGTTTAGAGAGGAGAGGGAAGGCAGATTTGCAATAGATACCTGTCCACAAAGAAAACAGGGGAAATGAGTCTTCATCCTTTTTAATATCTTCTATTCTTCAAGAAGAACTTTATTAGTTTGAATGGGGTTTCTGGGAAATAGATATCCTCACAGGATCACAGATTAGTTTGAGTTGAAAGGGGCTGCTGAAGGTCACCTAGTCCAACCTCCTGTTCAAAGCAGGGCAAGCTTCACAGTTAGATCAGGGCCTTGTCCAGGTGGGTTTTGACAACTTGTCAAGGAGAAGAGCCAGGATTTAAATAGACAAACCTCTAGATAGTGCTTTGTTGTTCTTTTTTTCTTTAACTTGAGTGGCTCAAACTGTGATATGCCACTCCAGAAGATTCATACAACAGTATGTGGTGCCACAAGCTGCTCTTCCAACCATTTTCTCATTTGTATTTGGTCTTCCTGAAAGCAACCCTGTTGGAAGAGTGTATCTGCACTGAATTTGCAGGGTCACAGCCCTTTATGTCATGGCTGGATCTGGCCTTTCCCATCCAACATAGTCATTCAACCCTTTATTTTCAAGACTTACTGTCCTTTTTTCTCCCACCATGTTTCAGGATGCAGCCTCCAGTTCTTCAGGGTAGCAGCCCTGCCCTGCGCCCATTGGCCTGGGGAGGATGGCAGGCTGCTCATCGAGGGCAGGGGTTAGGCAGGAATTTTCTTTTCCCTCCTGCTTTTCAGGTTGAGATAATTGCGAAGCTGATGGGCTCTCTCTCCTCTAAGTTCAGCAACAAAGCCTCGCAGCTTGTAAGAATAATTCAGCAACAATTAGCATTGGTGTGAAGCCAGGGCCTCCCACCGATGAGTCTGCCTGGTCCAGGGCAGAAGCTACAATCTCTTTAATGATGGGAGGTTCGACTAAATTAAAGTTGACCCTCAGGCTTCTGGCAGCTAAATTCCAGCAGTAACCTTCCCTCCCACCCGTTCCTCTGGAAAAAATCCTACCAACAACAAACTACAAGTGAGAGGGGGAGGAAACCTCTCTGTTGTTAACCTTTACAGGACAGTGGATGTGTCCAAATCAGACAAAAAACATGATGTCTCCTGCTGAAGTGCCATAAATAGTGCTATCTCCCAGTGTGATCTTTGAGGGAATCTGTTTTGGGGAAAGAACAGAAGAGGAGTCCTAAAAAGAGCGCGTGAAAAATGATGAAAGTTGCTTTGAAGTGAGTCCGAGAGCTGCAGTGCTTTCAGCAGCTTCCCCCTGGAAGCCCTTGAAATTCTATCTGCAATAAAAGGTACCAAAAGAAAACAGCTGGCAGGAGCTGTTAAAGTGGAAACAATATGCAGTTCAGAAGAGATAAACAGGATGGGCACAGAGCAGAATGAAAAAGAAGGTATGGATCTGTTACGTGATGAGAACAGCCCTTCTGTCCTGGGCTGAGACTGTGTGACCAGGGAAATATTGCTGGCTTTAGGAAAGCAGGCTGGGAGAAAACAGATTTAGCACTTGGTTTTCATGGGAACATACACTTTTGCTTTGCACTGGAGGACAGGGGCATCAGATCTGGTCCCCTGATTCTTCACTGAATAGGCCTTGGCTTGCATAGAACAGATTAGGGTGGAGGGGTGTCATGCTGAATGACACCAACAAAGCAGAAGCCAGTCTTCTGTACTGATATTTCTCTGGTACCCAAGCCAATGGCAGCTGGAACAGAAGCCCCTTTCCAGTTTCAGGCTAGTGAGGCACTCGTCTCTAATGCTCTGCTGCCAGCTGTTGAGATGGGTCCAGTCCTTGTGCAGCTCTGAAGCAATGCTGAGGCTGTGGCCAAATCGAAAGCCTGCAACCAAATATAAAGCCTGCTTTTGTCCTCACTGATACCACAGTCTTTGGAGACAGAAACTGGTGAAGGATTAACATTGGGGTCGGAACGGGATCCGCCTCTGTGCAATGCAAAGAAAAATACTGCTAACAGAACGTGCATGGACCTTAACCTGTTCTGATTTAGAGATGTAAATTGTAAATATTGCTGTGGTTCCCAAATCAGTTCTGTAGATCTCTTACTGCAGGGACTGAGAGCAGAATATGGCCATGGGAGGATGGTGAGGAATCCACGTGCAACCACATCTGTGAAAAAATCTCCCATGCTCTGATCTGCTATTGACCCTGCCCATGCCATTACTGACGGAAAGTCTGCTTAGAGACCTCTGCTCACAGGGGAAGGAATATTAATCAAAACTTTTGTCCTGTCTTTACAGATGCACTTCAGATCAAAAGCACTTCTAGGGGAAAACAGTAATTCAGAGATGTGGTGGGAGTGGAGCAGAGAGGAGCTGAGTCATACTTTCCATCTGCTTTCACTTCTGTTTTATAAAATTCTCATTCTGCAGCTCCGATGTAATTATTTGTGTAGCCATTAGACTGTCCCAGTGTTAGGACAGAAGCAAAACTGTATCCCACACAGTTCCACTGATTTTCCAGGCATGTGTATTTTCAAAGAATATTAAAATACAGAGAACCGACCTCCAGTTAATTTTAGAAAAGGTGTGAAAATGTTCATATCAAGTCATTGTGCAGATGACCTAAGACATTGTATGAGTAACATGTGGCATGGTGTACTTACAGTTTCCTTGAGAAGTCAGCTTGGGCAGGGCCGTGCTGAAGAGAAGAAAGAATAGCCAGGATTTATGTTTTCTGATTTATGTATATGTTAAATCTCCTTCATTTGGGAAGGATTTGGCACCTTGCTGAAGTCTAAAGGATAACCCATAAGCAGGGAGAGAATTGCATCTGTGATAGTAAGTACTATTTTACTCCGTGGGCAACTCCTCCACCTTCAGAAAGGTCCCAGATACTCAAAATGCTTTGGGGGCTTAAATACTACCGAGGACCTGGGTCTAAAATGCCTATTCAGACAAGGACTCAGGCACTCACATAGTTCCTGCAGCTCCAAGTGCTTTGATACATCTGAGGCTGCAAAACTCTTTCCCACTTGCACCAGTTTTATCCTGATTTGCAACTGATGTAGCTCACCATAAAATCACTGGGCATGCCTCTGCTTGCTTTAGTAGATGTTGGATTGGGTGTTAAAGAAGAGAAAATCAGTCTATCTAATCCATATGCACAGATACTGTTGAACTTGCTTATTAGGAACAGAGCTTGGGATGGATGAAAATGAAGTGTTAAATATGTCCAAGAGTGGGGAGACTGAAGATGCCACCAGCAATGGAAAGGTCATTCCAACATATATGGGAGTACTAGACTGTATACTATGCAGTTCCATTTTCTCTTACAGCTAAATCCTCTGGAATTTAATAAAATCTTCAACCTCTTCTAAAGGCCTTTGAGCAACTGAATGAAATTTAATTGTGAATTACAATCTGACCATGCAGTTCTAGATCCAGAAAAGTTACAGAGAGACTATTCCCCATTATGTTCTGTAGCTTTTATAAACAGAGGACTTAAGATAAGATAGACTTCATTAGAGCATTGAGTTTCATTCTTCTTAAATTCTTCACAATTTGTATAAGTTTCTCACTGAGCAATTGGCAATAATATATTTCTACCTGAATGCAGGCAGCTAGCAATTGATCTGTACACTGAAAATAAAGATTTTCTCTTCATCATGAACTTACAGCCTAGATAGAGTAGCTGCATATACTTTTTTATTGTTTGCATAAATTTTTAATAATAAAAATTCTTGAGCTTTTTGCATAAGGTCATAGGATATTAGAATGCCCAATAAGCTAAATATATCAAATTCGGATTTCCTTTCACACTTCTGGAGTGTTAGTTCAGATTTTCTTTGGTATAAGTGCAAATTGGATTTGCACTTTTAAATTTTCACGTTCTAAAGTAATTGAATATGTGCTTGTTTCTGTGCTATAACGATATGTAATTTTTTTCTGTTTACAATAATGCATGTGAATCCTAAACTAGAAACCTGCAGTACAGAGAGGAAAACAAGGTGGTCCTTGACCCAATCTTCTCTGTACACATCTGCCTTGTTCTTTCTCAACTGCCTCTGCACACAAAAATTCTCTTGTTAATCCTTTAACTCCCACTTCATCTTTGTTTTACGGAGAAGTTTTGTATTTCTGTTAACATACTTTTTCACGACAGTGCAAGCCAAAGTGAATATGACTTATAAGAAGATCCAATGATATTACAGTATAGGGAACACCATTCTCCATCCTCTCTTCCAGCTCAGTGCAAGATCTGGTTTGTACAAGAGCTGGTCTTCACTGCCACTGCTGGTCCAGTGTCTGATGTCCTTGAGACCTGGCTGTACATTGGATTTCCCATCCTTTTTGTATAGAGAATCAATAATACATGTGAGGAATCGAACGGTTAGTTCCAGTGTATGATTTTTTTTTTATGTTTGCCATTTGTCTACCCTGATTTTTGACTTACCAAATATTGTTACCTCGGCTAATTTGAAACTTGAGCCTGTGAGGACTTCTTTGGCACTCTGCACAAATAAAATAAATGAGAGCTTCATGTGCTCAGCAAATTCTCCACATCTTTTGAGATGAAACCTAATTTTCAGTCTTCCTGACATTTTATTCAGGACTCAGTCTCAGTAACCTCTTGAAGTTGCTGTTACTGAAAACCACAGAACTCCATAATGCTGTTTAGAGTTAGCCACATCCCGTTCATCCAGTGACAGCTCTTTGTTTTCCATCATCCGTCACCGGGAAGGTTACCCCCAGTGCCCGAGGACGGGAGCGTCCAGATTCCCACCGCCTGCACCAGAGCTCAGTCCTGCAGCTACTGCCTGCACTGCTCCCACCCACCGTCCCGGGAGCACCAGCCCTCAAGCTGCTGCAAAACCAGGGCCTTGGACAAAAGACGGCGGGATGGGTTTTGCCTGAATCAGGAATGATGGCATTGCAGCCAAAAAGCTATGGGAGAACGAGGACTTGTAACCTCGTTATACCCCCATCCTCACTTTCCTCCCCCTGATCAAATTTAATTTGGTAAAATAATGCAGGCAATAACTGCCAAAGCTCAGGCCACCCAGGGAATACCTGAGCGCATGCAAAATGATGGATTCAAAGCAGCACATAACATTTCTTAATGCAACATGTTTCCCTTTAAATCATCGTTCGAGTCTCAACTCCTGCAGCAACCTCAATATACGCTGTCTGTCTCCTCAGAAGTGCCCTCTGGCAGGGAACAGGCTCTGTGTGCAGTGTCTTTGTCTAATTGCATTTTGGCAGAGCACAGTGAGGAGAAAATAGAGAAAATGTACTAGTTAATTCCATGGTCAAAGCCTGTCTATGGCTGGAAAGTGGAGGAGAGTCGAGTCCTTCCTGCTTTGCTGAACCGTCCTGCGTAGGATGCGAAACACTGCTGTCCTGGCGACGCTAAGCGAGCATTAAGGGGCAGGTTTCAGTTAGCTGCTCGCATTTGTTATCATTCACTGGTAATGGTTAATGTGACTATAATTATTCCATGGATATACTTGGTTGGCTTTTCCACACAGGCTATTTGATGATATTTGTAAATCGGGGAGAGGCAAGAAAGTATTACAGGACACCGATACTTTTTGCTGACTAGTTAGAAATATTTCTTACAAGTTGAAGCTTTGCGTGAATGTCCTTGGCCAATACTTGACAAGGCTTTTCTATACCTCTGTATTTAAAGTACTTTCAACTCAAGAAGACAAACACATTAAAAATCGTCATGCAGAGTATCCCACCTTACATCTCATGACATGAGCCTGCGTTTGCCTGTCTTACCTCTCAATTACACCATCAGCTTTTGCTTTTCTTTATATCTTACTTTGCAAAACATGCCCTACCCTGTGTGAGAGGCTAAAGCAGCTGGGAAAGGTGGCTGCCCCTCTAAACTGTGCTCCAGGAGGAGAATTATGGACAGGCAGTCTCTTTTAGGAGGTTGTTGATGCTGCTGCTGCTCAGGGGAGGCAAGGGAAGACTTCGGGAGACAAAAATTTGTCTTGCTTGGGCAAAGTGCCTGGGCTCTGTACCAGAAAAAAACCTGTGTCCCGAGACAAGGTTTTGCAATGGGTACTGTTTAACAAACATGCTTAATACTGCAGAAAAATATGGGATGATGATAATTTCTATAGAGGTGATAAAAAATAACCTTTTCTTTGTCTCTCAGTAACAAGAACAGGCAGGCAGATGAGCCTGGACCCTGGTTTCAAAAAGCATCTACCCATCCTTTTTAAATCAGTGGGAGCGCTCTTGAAAAACAAAGGTAGAACATAAAGCTAGCTTTATTTTTCACATAAAGCCAGCTTTATTTTTCACAATTTCCTATGCACTGACCATGCTAAATCAAAGCTGGTGAATGACAGTCGCCTCAGGAGTATCCTCACAAGGATGAACAGCGTGGGAAGGCATCCAGCACAGTATTAATGCGACCCCAAGTCTTGCAGCAGCGCTCTGCTCTGCAGCAGAGCATCGAAGTTTGCTGAGGAGAGGAGGAAGGGGGAGTGCAGTCCAGAGGGGGGAAGATGGATTATCTTGTAGCTGACCCATTCTTTGTTACATCTCTGTGGCACCACATCCTTTGCCACACAAGTCATAAAATTTCCTACCGGTAGCTATTTTGACAGTGGCGTAATAAAGCTCAGAAGGGAATGAAGAAACACATCCAGAAGTGTCAAAATAATGCAGCATACTGTGTTGGTACTAACGTTATAATGTAGTGGATTATCAGTGGTTACACCAACACAAAGAAAAAGTAAAACTGAAGGGTTTTTTTTCCTCAGAGGATCAGATATATTTTGCTTTTTCAAAATTTTGCTTTTTCACATACCTTGAGAAAGAGTCCTTATTGTTAACCTAAGAAGGAATGATTTCCTTGGAAATTAGCATGATTGCTATGAAAATCTCTGGCAGGAATACAAACAAGAAAAATATAGTCTAGTTTCAAAGTGGTCCAGAAAGACATAACTGAAATCATGGTTTTAATTTATTTTGAACAATTTCTCATCTGGTAACATTTTTCCATACTATTTTAATGGCTCTGGTACTCTTACTGCATTCTGAAATTAACCTTCACCTTACATGAACTAAGGAAATTTCATAACTACATCCGTATGCAACATTGTGTAGGATTGTTAGTTGCTGGTACTAATGGTATTAATTTCAAATATATTTCAATTTTCTTTGAAAAGCAACATAATGGGAACTGAAATGATATCAAATGCAATAATAATAAATATAAAAAAGTATGTCTACATAAAAGTAGTAGTCAGAAGCTCCCCCAATACTGGCATGCAGTTGTATCAGATGCTTTAGGACCATGCCGTATGAGAGGGAGCCCTCGCAGCGAAAGGCTATCTGCTTCTATAGCTGACGGTGGTATGAAATAGGAGGGGGATTAAAGGTGCCGTGAAATGAAGTAACCTGACCAAGGCATGCTGTCAGGTGCCAGAGGGGCAGCAGATAAAACACAGGACTCGGGAGTCCCTGATGGGTAATCTATCCATAAATGACGCTGTCTCGGTCTGTATTTCGCACAGTCCTTCTTGTACAGGGACACAATAAACCCAACGAGAGACAGAACGGTTTGAACCCGGGCACCACCAAAGTAGCCCGGGACAGTTCAATGCATGAGACCCATTTTGCCTCTCTCCAGTGGGATTTGGGGCCAAACCTTGCTGGAGCTGGCAGGGAGTCGCAGGGACAGCAGTGGGTGTTTGCTCCGGCTCCAAGTACGTTTGGTCAACAAAGCAACACGCAAGATGAAGCAACAAAGGAACACTGCCGCAACGTAGCAAGAGTGGGGCAGAGTGCCTGTTGTGCTGAGCAGGAGACTGCAAGATCTGGTCTCTCCTGGCCCTCAGTGACAGCAAAATATTTACAAATTGGCCATGATGCCTTTGAAATGAAGGGCACTTTTCTGGGCTGAAGGGACTGGGGAAGCCCCGGGAACCTGAGCAGAGAGGAGTCGTGGAGCCCAGCTGGGTCTGGGGCCGGGCAGGAGATGTTTCTGTCGGATCGGCTGGTGGGCTCATGAGATTTGAGGTGGAAAGAAAACAGCCTGATGGCTTTGGCTGCTTCATCAGGCTGTGGAAAAATATAGTCTAGAAACAAGTACAGAGAAACCCCTTTAAGGGATGGCATTTTTAAAGTTAATATACAGTTTATCCTCTATGTCCCCAGATATCTACCACAAGATGATGGTAGCTT
The DNA here is from genome assembly GCF_035582795.1 of Mycteria americana. Classification (NCBI taxonomy): domain Eukaryota; kingdom Metazoa; phylum Chordata; class Aves; order Ciconiiformes; family Ciconiidae; genus Mycteria; species Mycteria americana. The sequence goes on along the minus strand of NC_134366.1, from coordinate 37,226,136 downwards.
GCTTGGGGTTCTTTTGCTTGTTTCCTTGTGTTTTTTTTTAATTGGCACTAATATCTGTTCATTTTTATACACATTGTAGGGAGCCTGAGGGGCAGGTAGACGGCTTTCAGATCATCTGTCCTATAAACTCACTGGAAATTACCCGGTCCTCCTTTGCCCAATTATTTGATTCTCCAAATGTTGACACTAAAGGAAGACATGAAATTGGCTCCAGGGCAGGCTTAACCTTTTCAGTCCAAGAGCTCCAAAATGGATTTTTCAAGCCAAATACCCAAGTTTTATTAGGAGAGATGTACAGCACTTTGGGCTTGCCTATATGGCCTCTCAGTCCCCGGCTGCTCAGCGGTGGTTTCCAAGGGGAGTGCCAATTAGTGCTAATTGCACGGGCGTTTATGGGTATGTACGCATGCGTGTAACGTGGACCTGTGTCTCCTCCTCAGACCATCACTCATGTCACACATGCCATAGGCCCATCCAACAGCTGTGAGGTGACCTGGAGATGAAAAGCTCACATCCCATATCCAATCCCTGGAGCCAGCTGGGCCCATCCCCTAAATGACTATATAAATCCTAATAACAGCTAAAGACAATGTTGGTAGGTACCCCAGGCTTTCCTGCTGCCCCCAGGGAGCTGCCACAGTGATGCGGTATCTCAGCTGGTCCTCTGGAAAACCCCATGATACGGTGTTTGCCTCCACCCCATCTGACCGCAGAGGACGTGCCTCTTAGGACAGGGGTGGAGGGACAGCAACTGGATGGGTGGCTTCCTATCCTCTGCTCCTGATGAGCAGGAGAGGACCTTCCTGACAGGTCACTGAGGAAGGGAAAATGGCCCAACTTTCCCGGCTGCCCCAGGAAAGTCGCTGCCAGCCCCAGTGGGTGGCTGGTACAGCCCTTGCTGGCAGGACACCAGGGTTTCGGGGCTCCCGGCACATCAGGAGTGGGAGAGCTGTGCGGTCCCAGGTGCTCGCTCACCCGCACCCAGCTCTTCACCACTCAGCTCTAATAAAAGTCGGGTTTGCTCCTCTGTTTGCTTCGCAAGTGTTTAAAGCACAGCACCTAGTAAAAAGCCTGCACCCAGCTAAGCAGGACATTTGGACCACGTGGAGAGCCTGCCTCGACTCGTGTTGTCTTAAGGATTTAATCTCTTTTTGGTTCACTAAGAATGTCTGCAGTTAACTCTCCATGGTGGGAGCAGAGCCTGTAGTTCATGGTGGTGTGTGTGCTGCCACATTTACAAGCAGACAGCGGTAGCTGGGCTTTTTAAGACTAAAACTGGGGGAATTCACAGTGAGAGTAGCCAACTTGCCATTTTCTTATCATTGTTTCCTAGAATTACAGTCAGAAATAAAATTATTTTGAGGAAAGATTTCCCTTCAAAAACCTCCTGATATGGTGCATTTTAAAGCATAAATCAATATATACTTTCATGCATCTTAGCACTTCTGCATTAAAAAAAAAAAAAAGAGCCAAATTATAGCATCCTCCTTGCACCAAAAATATTAAAAACTGCTATTGGAACAAGTTCTGATGCAGTATCGATGTTGTCATTACAGAATTTATAATAAATTGTTTACCACTGTGCACTGCATATAGTTCATTAAGGAGCTGCTGGAAAAAGAAGAGGTAAATAGTATTTTTTCTGGAAGGGAGAGAGAATATACACTGAAGAGTCAAAACTTTTGCCTGGGAAAGACTTGCAGAAAGTTGTGCACACTGACTTATACTCTTTAGTCAGGAAAGACGAGATGGGATGGGATGGCAGCGGCATTTGGGGACTCTTTCTATGCTGTTGCTGATTCTTTTCTGCCGAGCTTGTGAAGCAAACCTTGCGCAGCGCTGTACTGTCACCGGCAATGAAGTAGCTCCACCATCTGGGGTTTTTCAGAATTGCCTTTCTTCCCTTATTACACTGGATTGTATACATTTTTCGTTGTGCTTCACTTTTTTTAATAGGTAAGACCACATATTGGAAATAAAAGTCATTATAAGATAAAACTGTAAATGCGGGTAAGTGACAACATCCAGCTGGGCCTTGTGGTCCATCCAGCAAGAACTTCTGTCTCTGAACTAGGAGGAATCTTTGTTTTACAAGTGTCCCATCGTGTTGTGTTACAGTTACTAAAGTCTTTAGAAGTCACTGTCCCAAGAGATAACAGTGAAGTCGAAGAAAGGATTTATTCTAAAAATATTTTTCTGAGACACATCGTGCTTATTTAATTCCATTAAGACCAAGTGGAGTTATTCCTGAAATACAAGGGTATGAAAAAAGGCAGATTGACAGCAGAAAAGTCAACGGCTTTGGTGAAAGAATTAATAAAGCCAGTGCCTTTATAGCTATCGCTTGTTTTTATTGTTAAGGGCCTCAGCCTGAGCTCCTTACACCCTGGTTTCAAGTAAAAATCCAGTATGTAAGCATAAATTTCAAGCAGTAGGAAATTCAACCAGCTGAAATCAGCCTGGCAGCAGCAGAGTATAATGAAACCCAAACCTTGCCCATGGTGTGGCTTTTCCCAGGTGCTCCCACGTTAGTGTAGCTGGGGCTCATATTATGCCCCCAAAGTCTTTATTTTTTTACGTCCTTCCATATTTCCCTGAATCCACTAGCTATGGATTAGCTGATATGAACTAATTGTGAATACACACACATGCTTTAATGCAGGCGGGCAAACTGAGTGAAGACACGAGCTTTTCAGAGCTGTTTGGGAGCTCTAAGGGCTCCTGCTGGCACTGCTTTCCCCAGGGCTCTCCGCCGGTGCTGCCCTGCCTAAGGCTGTGACCGAGAACCGAGCAAGGCAGGTCCAAGTGGTGATGGCATCCCCCCTGCCACCTCCCTGCGGTCCTCCTATCGGCCCTTGCTCAGTTTAGGGCTAAGCGGCTTATCTCAGTCCCGCCTGCCCATCGGTCAGCATGGGCACCCCTTCACAGGGCACTGATGGGCAATAGGTCACAAGCAGCCGCTGAACTCGGAAGGATAAAACATGTATGAGCAGCCTCAGACCTCCGGGGGCTATACAGGGAGAGAGGGAGAGAGATGGCGGTGCCCTGGATGGACTGAGGATTTTTGCTTATTCCTCTATCACATGTGGCTTAAAAAGAGCATACGTAGTGCTACAGCGAACTGGTGTTTGTTTTTCCTGTTTGTGAACTCACCTGCAGCAGCTAAAATCCCATGGAGAGCCCAAACCTATTTTGTAAGTGTTTTCCTGGGCATAGCAGGAGATTTGGCATCAGAGCCAAGAGATGAAAGAGGGCAATAGTCATTGCTGACATCATGCCACAAACAAAATAGACTCTTTCACTCCCTTTCTTATACAGGAGACGTTATAGGAGCATACGGGCACTCACAGTTCTGTTATATTGTTATTTCTGTTCCTCCTCCAGCCTTACTCCCATCCTCCCTAGAAACCTCTGCTTTCTTTTTTGTTGTTGTTGTCTTTTGTGGCACTCTTCAAGATGAGAAGAAAGCAATCCCAACAGAAAAATAACTAATCTCCTTATTTATGGAAACTGTACAAAAAGCAACAATATTCTTAACAAGATCACTTTGGAGTTTCAAGGAATTGTAGGCCTTTGTTTGCTGGCGAGGAAATGGGTTTTACACTGCAGACCGTGAGCAGTTGCCCCATTGCCTCCAGCCATACAAATGAACTGTCGCAGAGTCCATGACCTCAGTGTTGCCGCAATGATCATCTCACTGCTCTGATTAACTGAAGGACCAGTAAGTTTATGTCCTGAAATCAATGAAAGTCAAGTCGATGAGAGAAAGAAGTGGTCCAATGGCAGACACACCATTCATTCCTCTTGGATAGCAATGCCCTCAGTACTGCATCTTGGTTTGGTTGGAGGAGAGCAGACCCCCGCTTTCATTCAACAGCCATGCTTGCTCCACCATGGTAGCAGCATTTTTTTGCCAGAACAGAAACCTGGAGCCCAGGAAGCACCTCCCATATGTGCCACTGTATACTTCCCTAAGCATTTTTTTCTAGTCATTAGTTTTCTCAGACTGATCCCTATCCCTGGGTTATATTGAGTCAGCATCCTCAAGGATCCAGGGTTATACTGAGTCAGCATCCAGCCCAGGACCCTGTCCCAGAGTATGGGCTGTAGAGACTCGCAGAACCCAAGTCCCAGAGCAGGGGCAAGCGATCCCAGCCCACCTTCCCCTTGCTCCCGGCTGTCGGCCAGCAGGGCACTGGGGACTTACCCAGCCAGAGGCTGCGCCTATGTCACCTGTATTTAAAAGCCACCATCAGATCTATTCTTCAGACATCTGTTTAGTTCTGTTTTGAACCTGTCTATAGTCCTGGGCTCCACAACAGCCCATAGTTAAGAGTTTTGTGGTTTAAAAAGTAGTTATTTTATTTTGGTTTAATCTCCTGCCTCAAAATCTATCAGAGTTTAAAAAATAGGACAGAAAAAAAACCCCCAACAAACTAGTTCTTAACCTTCTCATGAAGCCAAGTTGAAGAAAAGGAAGGGGTTTGATCTGAGATGAGATCAGGCCTCCAGAAGGACTTTTTAAACCTTCCTAAATTAGTGTATTTAAGCCCAGTGAAATGAGCTATGTAAAAATACATAAAAAGTCTCAGCCATTAAAGAACCAAAATTACCAGAAGCTTCTGCTAGTAGAAAATTCCTCTATTACATATTTGGCAGCAAAGTGGCTGCATAGACAGATGACATGCCATTAGAGTCCATATAAGTAACCGCTAGGGAAAGCACCTGCTGCAATACAGAAGATGTTGTTAGAAATGCAAAGATCTGACTGAAAAGCAATTTATATTCCAAGCAAATGCATAATAAGAGAAGACATACTACCCAGCGTAGAGCTTCCTGCAGAGGAAAGTGACACACAATAGAAAGTAGTTAATCCTGTGGAAATAATTAAACAAGATCAAAGGGAAAATGCATTTGAAAATATACAATGCTTAGCCAAAACACGGCTGATTCAGCTTAATGAAAAGGGAGTTTGTCCTCTTGGTCAGTGTCTTGCAATCTAGATAAATTCTTTAGTTTAAGAAATATAGAGAGGGATACTGAGTCTAATTCAGCAATGGGATCATGCTATTTCAGTGGCTGTACCTGCCTATTGTTCAGTAAAATGAACATCTGCAAGGAAATTCTGGTTTTGTTTCAGAATAAATGATATTACTGCCTTCTTGTCCTAGATATCCCTGTTTCTGAGAGGGATGGGAACAGAGAGAGCAAAGGCTCTTGCATTCATTTTTTATACCAGTAAAAAAATGAAGTTGTAGTCAGCCTGTGCTTTCTGCCTTATTTCTTTGCACTGATCGGATCTTGCTCCCCTGGATATTAACAGAAAGAATCCTATTACAGCTGGCAGAAGACTGAGTCAGACCCTGGAGTTATATACACAGAAGTGGGACAGTGATGAAGAAAAGAGGTAAGATTGCCTGGTTTGTGCCACTCAACCCATAGGCAACACAGGGCAAAACCCAAGCTGGAAAAGGACAGAGCAGAAAGTCTTATGAACAAGTTGAGCATCTTCTCTCTCTTGGTAGGAGAGAAAGAACTGACAGCTGTGTTTAGGGAAAATGAACAACTGAACCGATCCTGGTAAGACTATGGGACTTCCCTGCAAGAAGTATGGATTGCTGATGGCTGTCCTTGTCCACTGTCCTGCTCTTGGTAGAGTTACGCATCTGTACTATATGGCCAGGGCGTGCAGTCACGCTAACCTGTGATGAAACCATGTTTAAATGTAAGGGGCAACTCTTGAGTGTGGTGGAGGCAGGAACAGACAGGAAGATGCAAATATTGAAGTTAAGACAGTTTGTCGATGAACTCTGCACTGCACCTATCATCTAAGGCTTGAAGAAGTCTCCAGGTAAATCAAGGAAACTGAGAAGTTTCATATGCAAGTATGTTCAGGTTTTTGTCCTCACAAATCTGCCTTTCACTTCTCAGTCTGTGCGTGTTCATGTAATTTAGAAGTGTAGTCTCATGGCCAGTGTTTTACTTACCCTCCCTGTCACTGAGTCCCTGAAAGGTGAAACCACATAGACTGTCAGGGTGAAGCTCTGGGCAAGGCTGCAGGAGCTCATGAGGGGATATGTGATGTCCCCTGTGGTCTTGGGACCTACATCAGCTGGACTGTACCCTACGAAAGCATGCTGGCATTGATATTTCTCCCTTAGGAACTGGAAAGTCACATGCAGAGCCAGGTCTGGGTGCAGAACCAAAGGGTTTGTCTCATGCACAGCCCCTGGCATCTCTCCGGTGCTTGTCTGCAGGGGGGATTCAATTGGGGCTGTGGCTAATGCTGGATTTTTCCTTTCCAAGGTCTGATGCACAGCTCATTACAGTAATTTCAGTGATAGCTGGTGAGGTCCTGAATATCTCCTTGGAACCGAATTGCTGAATAAGTGACTGTGGGCTCTTTACCTCTGAGTGCTTTTGCAAACAGAAGCAAGAAAAACGCTTCTGAAATGAGAACAGCAAGAATCTGACTGCAATCTGCAAGTCAGATAGGAACACAAAGAGCACTTCATCTCCTTTGTGATTAAGAGTGAGCTTGACACCTTGAAAACAACCAGACCACGAAGACAAAGGAACACTGGAAATAATAACCTTTAAAGAAGCACATCTGAAAAAAATAACTCTTCCAATGTTTAAATTCGCCTAGTGAGTACAGATGCCAAATGCATTTCAGGAATAGCTCGGCAATGACTGAGTACAACATTTAATTAAGTGATTATATAATCAACCCTCTGTTTTATGAAGCAATAATTCAATTCCCAAGTGGGTAAGCTATGAGGCCGAATGACGGGCAGTTTATCACAACGAGGGAATCTGATTACTGCTGAGGAAAACATAAGGACAATGATGTTATTGTTAAAATACTAGTTTAATTAATATAAAATTAATAAGTCTTTTTTTTTAATTCATAGCAATGCATAGCCTGCCAGAAAGATGGTGCTTCCTCCATTTTCCATGTGGAAGCGGTGGTTATTTATGGCCACACAGAATGTGCGGGAAGTTAATGATGTCACACAGGCAATTTATTGGGGATAAAATTACAAGAGTCATTTTATCAGGGGATGATATAGTTCTCTTCCTTGAGTATAAGTAGACAAGAGACCCCACTTATGCTATAAAAGAGAGATCAGACAAGGTAACTTCATTGCTGGAAAGCTTTACACTGGATTATTAATAATAATTTCACTAAACCAGAGGTTCTAGCCCCATTGAGCTGTGACTTCACATATACACAATATATGATCAGGGAGATCTGATCAGCAGTTGGTGAAAATACATATAGTATCAAGAATGTATATATGAAGTTGTACCAGCCACCTGACTTGCTCAGAGAAGAAAGTACCACCTTGTGCAAACAGGGTACCAGGAGGAGATAGGGAATGAACTGTATTCATTTACACGTGTCTGGGTTTTGTTTACAGTTCTGTTTATTTTATTACAGATTTCAGCAAATCAGCGTAGGAATAAGCATAGAGGGCATTCTTGAAAGAGATTCAGAGTAACGTGGATGGAAGAACGATTTACTACAATATGAAGCATCAGAACCACAGGGAAAGCAAAAGGAGAAAAGAGCAAAAGGAGCCTGAATTGGGGAAATCAACTGGGTATAGGCACAGGACAAGGAAAAAAGCAAAAGAGATGCAGTGACCAGTGTGATTAATATATGCAGAGTGCAGTCTTCAGAGCTGAGTGAATAATGACTTTAGGAGGGTGTGAAACCTCCTTTTCGCTGCTGCTATTGCATTTGCAGAGGGTCAGGAAACCCATGTGCAGACTCAGCATTTCTGAGAGGCACCTGAGAAGATGTCCCACCTGCTTTAAGGTATCTGAGTGAAAAGAAAGAAAACTAAAAACCAAAAGAGTCCAAGCACTGAATTTAGCCTATTGCAGTAAATTCTACTTTTACTGTGGCACTAGGATATTAGGGGCTGTATTACATGCTGGGTTCCCAGGATGGACAGTTCAGTGGACTGCATACCAGGTAATCATTGATTCGGTGCCTTGAAATAGAGCTTATAGGGAAAGCTGCTGGGGGAAATAGCACTAATATAGACTGAGACTGGTTACTAAAATGAGGAGGGAAACTATTAGGCTGCAATCATTTTGTAGGAAAGTGTTCTTAAGTGAGGGAAAAGGAGTTTATGTTCCATGTAGAAGAATCCCCGCAGAACAGTTTCAGCTTATTAGTACTAAATTGACCACAGCAAATGAGTGCCACTATTGTCAATGACCTGGCATTTTATAAGCACACTGGGGCTCGGTTTTAAACTATTTTACACGCATAAAGAATGTGAGATGGAAGATGAAAGCAAGGAAATCCACCCAGCAGTCACGGCTTCAAAGACTGCTGCAGAAGAGTGTTCTCGAGGGTGTGCACATAAGTACAATGAGATTTGCTTTGCTTCTGGAGTTTGACCACTGGCACTGAAATACGAGGCTCGAATAGAGCAGTGATAGCCCTTAACAGGGAAATCGTTAGGGCTATGCACAAGTTGCTAAACGATGAGGAATTTAACCCTTCTGAAAGAGAGGAGTCACTGAAGGCATTTAAAAGTGGGAAAGTAATAACACAAATCGATGTGAGGGAATGACCTGGTGAATGGAACAGGTCCTTTGTGTCACAGCACGGCCCAGGATTTTTCTGCGCTGTGTCTCAAAGATTTCCTACGCAGAGCTAGTCTCTGCTCTGCATGCTGGGGCTACAGGACAAGCTCACAGGCCACTCAGCCGGACCTTCCTTTATGTCGGGGACATCACAACTCCCATCACTCCAGAATTCGAAGTCATGCTGCAACAGAATAACCATCCTGCAAGTTATGGTCTGTGGTGAGTGCTCTACTAGCTTCTTTAATGCAAGTGCAGCCAACCTGCTGGGTAGGTCACCAGGCATGATGATCCTACAGCGCTCGGTCAAAACAGCTCATATGATCTTGTCCCTCCATGTCTATCTGTAGTGCCGTATCTATGTACCCATCCTCAGCCAGAGAGGTGGCTGGACAGCATGCTTCTTCATCAGGTGAAAAACAGCCACCATACCACAACCTAGATGAAAAAGAGGGTAATTTATTTTCTACACAATGCGTTGCAGCATTTTCTGGTGAGGCTTTCTGGGTTGTGTCAATAAGCACAGCACAACCTCCTTCATCTAAGGCCTGTTGCCAATGTTGATTATACTCTGTGTTCAGTGAATCTAGACTTGAAGTTTTGACGTTCACAGGATTTCAGATGTCAAACGGGCAATCAAATAGCCAAAGCAGAATTGGTAGAAGGCCACAGGCAACACAGAACAGATCCTGATGCCAGTTTCCAAGTCCTAACAAATATTAATCTACCAAGACAAATATTAACCTACCATCCAGACTATCAATCAACAAGCAAAGCTGTTCATACACCAACACCAGATACCAAAGAGCACCAGATACTTTTATGCTCTTCTTGGAGTTTATTACACTTCAGCACTTTCCTTCTCAAAAGTTTTACAAAAGCTCTGAATTTTTAACTCGGATTTTAAAATGCACTGAGCTTCCCAGATACAACATCTAACAATGTTAACGACGGCTGGTTTCAGAACTCCCAGCAGAATTTGTATGCAATTAATGTTCTCCTCCTCTGAACAGAAACCTAGAGGTTTGCAAAACACACCATATGTTTGTCAGTTTGCCAATGAATCAAGATGTTTTTGCAGCCTTCTGAGCTTCAATAATTAATGGTAATGTCTAAAACCTAAATCACAGTTCAGGGGCTCAGAACAGAACTTTTGCCATGTCCAGTGTTGTTCAGCATCATCAGAGTGAGACATTTCAGGTGAGAAATTAAACATTTGTATTAACTCCCATTTTTCCCTTCCCTGCCTGATCTCCCACCCCATCACCATTGGTCCTTCCAAGATATCTGACTGGATTCCTGCAAAAGGCTTACTTATTATGCAGAGTAATGCTATTACCTGCAGCCCAGGCTTTGTTCTCAAACACCTGAATGTTCAATACTGCAGTGTAATCTGCCTAGGTTGACTTGGTCTTAGTGACTAAATGATGTCTAATGGTTTACAGGTCTGAAAATATACTTTATTCTCATCAAGTGGCCTGTTATTCACTTTAGCAGACTATTAGCAACCAATTAATATAACAAAGTTAAGCAAACAAAATAAATCAGATAGATCTTAAAATTGTGTTCACAAGCGGGGGGTTAATTTTTATGAGCCATGTTTTTTCAATTATTATTTAAAAATGTAACTGCTTGAAAGACTGATCCAGAAGAGAATACTTAGTGTTAATACCTCATATACTTATTTCCTTCACCCTTGGGTAATTCTTCTGAGACCTCCTCTGCTTCCACACTTGTGCATGAGCACTCCTGCCTTAGCTGTGTCTTTATGAGTAGGTTTCTTTTCTTTGAGGTGATGATTTTGCTTTTTGCTAGGCTACTAAAAGTCTTTTCCTTTTTATTGATTCCCAGCTGATCTGATCTATTCCAGTCTTTTTCCCCAGACAGATCTAAATTTGCAGTTCAAGATGGCTGATAAAGGAGCAGGAAATTCCTGAACTATCTATAATATGCTGGACTGCTTTCCCCCCCCTTTTTCTCCTCCAGAGCAGAAATACTGCAGGAAGTGTTCTAATAATAATGATAATGTCACCAGCACTTCTGTTTCAGAATTATAAACATCACTTGAAAGGGGTTATTCTTTAATTTGGCTAGTATCATGCTCATTTTAATATTATTCATAAAATGGCTAATTTGTACAATTGATGAATTTAATTTCTATCTAGCCTGCCATATAGGTTAGCAGTTCCCAGGATCAGCATATTTTTAATAAAGCTGTTGATTTTTGTCAAGCGCACACAATAACGTTGGTGTCGTGTCGACACGAGAGAACATGTGCTTTAGGACTTATTAGTTTTAATAATACTTTCCAACACCACCCATCCACAGAACATGGAGTACATTAGAAACATTCAGAATAATTCCTTCAAGAATCAACCAATCGCTCCTGCCTGACAGAGGCATGGTATATACCAGCACCATTTGGGCCACTATCATCCTTTCCATTTCTGGAGTGAAAACACTCCCTAACAGCATGCAGCATGATATGCAGAACAACATAGATTGAAACTGTCAGGAGATTTTCTGGACAACAGCAGGTTGTCCAGATAGGACATGTCCATGATAGGTTAAACCCTATCATGAGAACTGCAGCACAACATTAAGTGATCACAGGCATTTCATTATGCAGTCTCTCTTGCCTTTTAAAGATGACACTGTCAGCAGTAGCAATAAAGGTTTCTGGCTTAAGCCATCTCTGAATATTTCTGGGTTTCCTGTTAAATGACTACTTGCTTGCAGTGCGTTCTTTACTAAATTGATGTAGCAGCACTAATGGAGTGCCCAGTATGAAAAAAAAAAAAAAAGTGTTAATGCTAAGTATGGCTTGCGCCAATATGGTTTATTTCAGTTTGAAGCTGGCAGCAGAAATCCCAGGACAGATAATATCTAAATCCTATTAAGCCTCAATGCAAGACAATATTTTTGAGATACAACCTTGGCTGCGGCAAACACAAAGGTTTTCTTTAAAGATCCACTATCTGTTTTGTAAAAGCTGTATTCAGTCCACCTCCACATGGTCATTTTAACCCAATTTTAATCCAAAAAGTTTTGTTTTTCTTTTTGACAGTCCAGTTCCCAGCTCCATGAAAATAGTCATGAAAAATATTTCCCTTCCCTTGAGAAAGAGATGGATTTGGAAAAAAAACAGCCCACCAATTACTCCAGAACTGAAAAGTTTTTGCCATTCAAAAAAATGGAACCTTTGAGTAACATCCCTGTCCAGTACCCCAAATTATTTTAGCTGGAAATGCTGATGCAGTGACTCCTGGGTGCTGCAGGATGAGTATCCCATAACCCCAGCTCCCACTTCCCATTAGGAAGCTCTCAGCTGCTTGCCCCATTTCTGCCTGAAAGATCACCTTCCTGGACTTCTGCAGTGCAGTGGTTGCCTGACCTTGCTGTCCGTGGGACTCAGGCTGGGCAGGGTGCCAGGCCTGCCCGGAAGGGTAGGGGCACGGAGACCCGGCACTAAAAGCCCACAGGGAAAAGCTGGGCAGAAAAATTCTCACAAAAACGATTTTCCATTGAAAATTGCCCATTCAGGAAAAGGGATGGTGATTTTTACTCACCTTGCAAGGGCTCCAGCAGAGCACCGTCTGCTTTCCTGCCAGCTCACCCTCTCCCCTCCTCTCTCTGCTAAACTTAGCAATCATCAAAATCCTGGGGGCTGAAAAAGCTTCAGGTTTCCCAGGTGGGGACCATGAGCTCAAAAGCCCTTGTGGCCGCAAGTCATCGACCAGGACTCGCAGGGCTGCTGGGGTCCAAGGGCAGAACTGAGTCCCACAGTAGGAAGCAGGGGAAGAGGTGCCTCGTGGATATCAGAGCTTGAACTCCCCCAGTGATGTTTCCTTTTGAAAGCCTTGAAGTGAGACATTTTTGATAGTTTTATAATTGTTTCCTTTAAGAAAAATCCCTGCTGAGGGGAATTTAATAAGTTGTTTCAGGTTTTTTTTGGTCTGAGTTTCCCAGAGAATGGACAGTCTAGCTTTAGTCTGGATTCAAACAGGAAAATATTTTTCAAAGTATTTTTTTATTTTAAACCAAGTCAAAGTTTGTAAAGTCAACTTCTATAATTTTTCTCTTTCAATCAAAGCTGAAAATTTCCATGGGGGCAGAGAGAGAACAAATACATTTGAACATGAAGACAAGAAGTCTGAGAATTTCTCCTGTATGGAGAAATGTTCTGTTGCTGTACAGCTGCCACCAGGACTTTTAGGTCATCCTTTTCTCATCACCTATGCATGAGAACCACCTATAGTATAAGGGGGAGTAAGACAATACCTACACCGGGATGTTTGCCTGCCACAACAACCCCTCAAGGCCCTGGGTAGCCACAACCGTAAGCCTGGTTTAAACTTATAATTAAGTCTGATCCAGGCCTTCAGCTAGTTAGAAAAGAAGTGAAAAAAGATTAGAAAAGAAGTGAAAAGAAGTGAGAAAAGTTGGAAGTGAATTGCAGAAATAGGATGAACATTGTTTTGCCTTGCTTAACATTAAGCAGGGCATGGGTTGGCTGTGGCTGGTCCAAGATCCATCCATCCCACGTACTCCGAATTCTCCAAACAAGACCCCACCAAAACATTTCCTGTATGTGCCTGTTGGTGTTTGAGAGTTGTCAAGACTTCCAAATTCAGTAGTGCAGCTTAGCATTTCAAACAGGAAACAGTCAGTGCAGTCTTGAGGAAGAACTGGGAGAGTTAAGTGCACAACCCTTACTGACTCCCACTGTCTGATGAAGGCACAAAAATGGGCAAAGGCAGGCAGATTTCAACATCATCACCCTGAGACGAATAGAAAACTTGTTCTCTGCAGCTGAAAGGGTCAAACAAATGCTGCCACCCTGAAATATGCTCTTATACATGCTAAGTGCAAGAATGTGTTTAGCAGTGACACGCACAGGACTGGACCAAGAGGTTGGGAAGTAACTCTGCGCCTGGTGCAGTAAGAGCAGGCCCTTGTGCCGTTGTTGTGCGGTGCTGCCAATGGTCAGCAAAACGGCCATGCCACCGCAGAGGCTCCCGGGTGAGGGGAGACCGAGCGGTCCCCAGGCAAGGCAGCGAAAGAACGTGCCGCCGACTCCTCCATGGGAGCAGCCTGATGCTCCTGGGGCAGTGGGAACAGCAGGCAAGGAGGAGGCCGTCCAGAGCATCCTCCAACAGCGATGCCTGCTGCCATGGCAACAGCAGCTATGTGGGAGAGGCGGAGAGAGGCACCAGCTGGGGCTGGGTGATTGGTTTTTTCCTTTATTTTCAGCAGAACTGCTCAACACAGCACCGTGTTGCTGGGTTAGAAGGACGAAAGGGCAGATGCCCCTCTGCCAGCAGTGCCGCCCGGGCAGCTCTGCCCACGGGCTGTAGGTACCAGTAACACCACTCCGAGCACAGGAGACTCCCAGTCCCCACTAGTCCCTGAGCTCCCTTGCACTATTTTCACTTGTTTAACGCAATTCTTCCTTGCTTCCTGTAGATGTGAGATAAAAAGAATCACTAAAGTGCCCCCACGGTTGTAATCTGCAGACTACGGGCATGGTCTGCTCTCAGCTGCACCGGCCCAGACTCCTGTAGCTTCATCCCCATTCCAGATTTAGTTTCTTACAACCAAACTATTCTGCCCTGGAGCTTCTTGGATCAAACTCAGCTCCTGGCATGACACCTCTGATCCTAGCTGTGATCACCTAGGAGTTCGGTGTGCAAGGCTAGGCCACGCTCCATCCATTCTCAAAGGCACCTGCAGAAGGTTGAGTTATCCACAGATAAGGAGACAACTCGTGTTCTGGAAATGCAAGCCCTTAGCATTGGATAGGATAAATTGCCCTCTGAGGGCAACAGAGAGCCACTACTCAACCAAATTAAAGTGCAATATTCAAAGCCTAATGTCTGATGAAGTGACTCTCATCTGTAGAGTAATGTTGCCTACAGACCTACTGAGTCTCATTCATCTCATACAATTTACTCCCGTTCCTTGCTGCCTGCAGCTGAGTCAATGGCTCACATTTTCAGAGCTGTGCTACAGCCTCTCGCCTGCTTGGGGACCCCATGCCAGACACAGCTAAAGATGGCCCTGCCTCCTCATTGCAAGATACCAGCTTCAAAATACAATGTGTTTTTCCCAGACAGAAATTATCTGAGCAATGCGATTAGCAATCGTACCTATAGGGCACATTCTGAACTCCAGTTATTGTGTGATTGCCCAGAGAGTAATTGAAACTCAAATAACCCATTTCAGTACATTTACCAATTATCATGCAAGGATGGGTAAGAAACAATTTGCTGTTTAAAACCAGCAAATGAAATCAAGACAACTTTCATCTTTATGAGTTTCATTTGATTTTCCTGTACTCCAGATGAACCCCCACCCCCCAAACCAGAAGTCACAAGTGATTAATACATATATATTCTACTGAAAGCCACCAAGGGCACTAAATTAAATCTGCGGTGCTCTCTCTCACTCACCCACACACATAAATGGTCTGGAAGCCTGAGCAAGGCTTCCTATTGGAGTGAGATTGCCAGCCAGCCTAAAAGCTATTAGTACTGGTTAGAGAGTCGCAGAATGATTTAGCAGAATTTTAAATGATTGCTGCAGCAGCATGCTCCATGCTGGAGACTGGACGCTGTTCTTGGAAATGCATTTGGAAAAAGCTTACGATTTTAAAGTTATTTGACAGATCTCTTGGTGTTTTGGGTTTTTTAAGGATCCAAACTCATGCACATGCACACTATCTTTTCCTGATTTACTGTCAAACTTCCTGTTTTAAAGACTGATCACAGGTAATGCAAATGTTGTTCCTTTCAACCCTTCCTGTCAGCTATCTGTAACAGCAGTTGCTGTGCAAATGAATGTTTTCAGAAGGGTCACAGGTCTACTAACATATCAAAGGGCAATTCCAGTAACAAGCGACGGCTGTACATCATGTATATTGCACTGACTTGCAGCCTGGGTCTACCAAAAGTGCACACTACTAGAAGTCTATTATATTGAGACAGAGAAACCCTGAAATCCCGCAGGTCCTTCAGCACCACCTTTTCTTATACATAAAAGGAAAGCATCTAACAGCACATATATTATTCTGTTCACACAGACAGTTTTTAAAGGATCTTTCTCATCAGCCCACTGGAAAGAAAAAATCCTGTCAGCATAGAAACTGGAGTCACATTTGGATCTTGAACCTTGAAATTCCTGTTTTTCCCAGTGAAGACCAAGCAGTGGAAGAATCTGGGGTTCACAGGGTGAGGATGTGAGAAGAGGGACAGAAGGTCATCTTTCAGATGTCTGCACAGAATAAAAGCCATCTTTAAACTGAAGCGGCCATTTGTAGTTTCCTGTCCAAAGTAGCAGATTGAACTAAAGGCTATTTGAGAGTATGATTTTGCCCAATCCTACCAACCTCAGTCATCATCTTGACAAGGACTTTACCTCATCAGACCACTTAGGTTAAGAAGAAACCTTTTTTCTTTTGAATGACGACAGAACTGTCTGCATGGGGAGAGCTCTCTTATTTTCCTGCAGGCACACAATCCAACATGAATGGCAACCTCCTGTAGGATCTTCTCTCTGCAGCTTGTGCTAGCCATTGTGCTGCTAAAGATTTTCACTTCCTAAGATTCAGTTTGGACAAATCTGAATCTGGGAATACACAGCAACAGGAAAATCTCAGAGTCACATGGAAGACTTATGTTTTGCCTGCAGGAACACAGGCAGAGGTGAAAGAGAGCTTGTATGCTATAGAAAGATTTTTTTTCCCCTTCTCATTTGCCCTTGTGAGAAGATTTATATAGAACACTTACCTATTTAGCTTGGCGTTTCCTTGCCTGGTTTCAGGTCTAAATAAATGGCCAGGATTTGAAACCATAATCTCTATTGATCAAGAACTGCAATGGCTCAGTCACAGAGAAAGGGTAATGCTGATTCCTCAGACTCCATAAGCCTTAGGCACTTAGTAAGGGCAAGTAGCTTTCTTGAGTGTCCCTCCATCTGAATTCTGCCAGCCAGTAAGATCTTATGCCGCAAAACACAAGCCTTCGTAATGATGAGTACTGAGGTTGTTACTCAGATGGGAACAGGTATTTTTCAGATGTCTAGTCCAGTTATTCCATGCACATTTGTGTTTGTACCATCCTAATTCCTATCAGAACATGCCACTGTCCAACGGTGAGGTCCATTTCATGGTGCTCTGCTGGTCTTTCTGGTGCCAGCCCATCCTTAGACTGCTTTCCACTCCTCCCTCCTGTTGTGACACCCACCTCTGCCTCATTTCCCCACTTTGTCTTTCTGTGCTGAGGCTGGCCTTGCCTGCATGTGATCCACCAGGGATGATCAAAGACTGGCAGAGGAATGATCTTGTAGGTTTGTTGTGGGAGGAATAAGAGGACTAGTTTTTCAAATCTGTTTTTTTTTCTAGCTTTATATGGAGCCCACAGAACCTGGATTTGCAGATAGTTTCTTCCCTTTTCGGCATGAAAAACAATATGAGCTAGCCATCAAAACAAATGAGCTGGGAGAGCATTTTCCTTGTGAAGCCCAACCTCAGAGGGATGCTATGAGGTGCCAACACGTCATTATGAAGTTCTTGGTAAAAGCCATATAAAAGACACTGTGAGCCGGAGCCATTGACCATTGCAGTCAACTGAAAGACTTCCAAGGGCTTTGGACCAGACCCTTAAAAAACACTAAGCGTGGGAATACATAATTCCCCAATAAATCCCCAGTCTCTGAGAGGCATGTTTTTTGTGGGAGGGAGAAGCTGGAGAGTGCTATGGTGAGTAGTGATGTTATCTAAAGCTTCCCTGTCTGGTAGCATTGCCTTTCACAGAGAGCAGGATTGCACCAGAGCTTCCCCTTACCAGCACACCCACTGAGAGCGGTCAGCCTCCTCCTCAGAGGCCTCGCTGCCCTTTGTCAAGACCAGAGAAGTCCACCACATCCCAAAATCAAGTACCTGCTCTTTACTTCAAATGCACTGAAAGCCCTGGCACACCATCACTTATCAGAGTCATTCAAATTCAATCAAATACCCCCATAAATTCTCCTGCATGTTTTTCTTTCCCATTTTGGCTTCCAGTCTGGCTTGGGGCTGATGCCCAGCATCCCTGCCCTGAGCGAGGGTGGACAGGGCTGGGGGAGCTGGAGGGAGGGTGCAAGCTTCCCTGGTCCAGCACCGCTGCGCACCCGCTGACCCACAGTGAGCAATGGGCCAGCTGCCCCAGGGCTTTTCATAGTTCAAATTCTGTCTCAGGGCTGGCTTTGGCTTGGCTCCAACTTCACGTTTTCTGGCTTGGCCAAGTCATTTCTTCATTCTCCTTGTTATTCTCTCCTTCTTTTCTTGATACTATGCCACAAATTTTTTTGTCTCGGGGCCAAAGGCAACTACACAGACTCTTCTGATTCCATGACAGGGGGAATGTAATAGCCATCCCAGGGATCCGTCTGACATTAGTCTGAAGACTTCCTTGCTAAAGCACACAAATACAGTTTTGAAGGAGCTGATGTGAATAGGACTCCACATTTTTTAATTTCATGTAATAGTGAGAGTTTTTACATTCCTGTGACTGTAGAGATGTGCCAGCTTTAGGTGGGCCTAACCTAACAGACAGAAAGGGGGAAAAAAGCCCATCAAATATATTTTCAAGATGTAAGGATCAAATCTCCATAATTAAATTCACTGGCAGTTGGAAACAGGGCATAATCAGGGTTATGGTGTCTTAAAGGAGAGAACATATTCTCTTGTGTGTCTTAGCTATGGCCTACGAACGGGTCTCTGTATTTAACATTTTCTGGGTTAGCTTTCTGCAAATTTGAGTGGAAACAGCAAATCCTGGTCCAGGGTCCAAGGTCAAGCGGGCAGATGTGTGGATGAAGAAATGTGAGGACAGGTCCATAACACAGAACACTTGGTGGGGGAGGGAGGAGAACACCCAAGTTGCAAGAATAAGGAAAATAAGGAGATGATTGGTGACAGCCAACATGGCTTCACTAAGGGCAAATCATACCTGACAAATTTGGTGGCCACCTACGACAGGGTTACAGCGTTGGTGGATAAGGGAAGAGCAACTGATGTCATCTACCTGGACTTGTGCAAAGCATTTGACACTGTTCCACACAACATCCTTGTTTCTAAATTGGAGAGACATGGATTTGACAGATGGACCACTCGGTGGATAGGGGATTAGCTGGATGGTCGCACTCAAAGAGTTGTGGTCAACAGCTCGATGTCCAAGTGGAGATGAGTGACGAATGGCGTTCCTCAGGGGACGGTATTGGGACCGGCGCTGTTTAACATCTTTGTTGGCAACACGGACAGTGGAATTGAGTGCACCCTCAGCAACTTTGACAACAACACCAAGCTGTGTGGTGTGGTCAACATGCTGGAGGGAAGGGATGCCACCCAGAGGGACCTCGACAGGCTTGAGAGGGGCGCCCGTGCGAAACTCATGAAGTTCAACAAGGCCAAGTGCAAGGTCTTGCACATGGGTCAGGGCAATCCCAAGCACAAATACAGGCTGGGCGGAGAATGGATTGAGAGCAGCCCTGAGGAAGAGGACTTGGGGGTGTTGGTTGAAGAGAAGCTCAACATGGCCCGGCAGTGTGCACTTGCAGCCCAGAAAGCCAACTGCATCCTGGGCTGCATCAAAAGCAGTGTGACCAGCAGGTTGAGGGAGGTGATTCTCCCCCTCTACTCTGCTCTCATGAGACCCCACCTGGAGTACTGCGTCCAGCTCTGGGGCCCCCAACATAAGAAGGACATGGACCTGTTGGAGCAAGTCCAAAGGAGGGCCACAAAGTTGATCAGGGGGCTGGAGCACTTCTCCTGTGAAGACAGGTTGAGATAGTTGGAGTTGTTCAGCCTGGAGAAGAGAAGGTTCTGGGGAGACCTTATAGCAGCCTTCCAGTACCTGAAGGGGCCTGCAAGAAAGCTGGAGAGGGACTTTTTACAAGGGCACGTAGTGATAGGACAAGGGGTAATGGCTTTAAACTGAAAGAGGGTAGATTTAGATTAGATACAAGGAAGAGATTCTTCCCTATGAGGAAGGAACAGGAACAGGTTGCCCAGAGAAGCTGTGGATGCCCCATGCCTGGAAGTGTTCAGGGCCAGGCTGGGTGGGGCTGTGAGCCCCATCTGGTCTAGTGGAAGGTGTCCCTGCCCATGGCAGGGGGAGTTGGAACTAGATGATCTTTAAGGTCCCTTCCAACCCAAAGCATTCTATGATTCTATGAATAAAACATCTCCAAGCTCAAATGAAGTACTGATTTTGTAATCAGTTATAGGGAGGCCAATCTCTTCCTCTCTCTGTAATTGTGTATATATATACACAAATGTATATGCCAGA
Source organism: Mycteria americana (assembly GCF_035582795.1). Taxonomy (NCBI): domain Eukaryota; kingdom Metazoa; phylum Chordata; class Aves; order Ciconiiformes; family Ciconiidae; genus Mycteria; species Mycteria americana. The sequence goes on along the minus strand of NC_134366.1, from coordinate 37,206,202 downwards.
CTATAAAAAGCTGTAGGAAGGTGCTGACTATGTTTCAACTGGTTTAGTTGAACTGTCAACTCCTTTGACTGGAGACTGGATTCTTCTTCTGCTGAGAAAATCAGTTAAGTCTGTGAAACACGCAAGTACCATTTTAGTGTGTCTTTGTCAGCCCCCCCGCTCCAGCTTTTGTTGCTGAGCACAACATTATATGGTGTGGGATATCCCTTCGGTCAGTTGGGGTCAGCTGTCCCAGCCGTGTCCCCTCCAAACTTCTTGTGCCCCCCCAGCCTACTCGCTGGTGGGGTGGGGTGAGAAGCAGAAAAGGCCTTGACGCTGCATAAGCACTGCTCACCAATAGCTAAAACATTCCTATGTTATCAACACTTCTTTTCATCACAAATCCAAATCATAGTACCATACAAGCTACTGTGAAGAAAATTAACTGTATCCCATCCAAAATCAGTACACTAGGGTTCCTGAGCTAATAGAGTTTGTTTGCTTGGGTTGGTTTTTTTGGAGGGGTGGGCGTAATTGGGGTTTTTTGGTTTGGTTTTTTTTTTTCCTCCAGCCATACATTCATTTAGTCTTTATGTAACTCTTCCCCTTGATCCTTATGTTTCTGTAGTTGCCCAGCAATACAAATTTGAGATGTTACAGCACTTTCAGGACTGAAGTTGTGTGAGGAAAAGCAAAACAGTAGGAGTTTACCTACTCACTGCTCTTGAAAGTTTAAGTCAATCATTGAAACTTGTATCCAGTCTGTCACTGACTATTATCATCAGCTTCTACCTCCAGCTTGTTAATATTGCATGCAACTGTTTGTCTTGCTCGTTCCACTGTTTTGCCAGACACAGCCAGATACCAGCCAGCTCTGGTTCAAGCACATAAGGTAGTGTCACGGTTTAGTCCCAGCCGGCAACTAAGCCCCACCCAGCCGCTCGCTCACTCCCCCCCGGTGGGATGGGGGAGAGAATCGGAAGAGCAAAAGTAAGAAAACTCATGGGTTGAGATAAAAACAGTTTAATAGGTAAAGCAAAAGCCGCGCACACAAGCAAAGCAAAACAAGGAATTCATTCACTCCTTCCCATGGGCAGGCAGGTGTTCAGCCATCTCCAGGAAAGCAGGGCTCCATCACGCATAATGGTTACTTGGGAAGACAAACACCATCACTCCGAACATCCCCCCCTTCCTTCTTCTTCCCCCAGCTTTATATGCTGAGCATGATGTCATGTGGTATGGAATAGCCCTTTGGTCAGTTTGGATCAACTATCCTGGCTGTGTCCCCTCCCAACTTCTTCTGCACCTGGCAGAGCATGGGAAGCTGAAAAGTCCTTGACTAGTGCAGCAACAACTAAAACATCTCTGTATTATCAACACTGTTTTCAGCACAAATCCAAAACATAGCCCCATACCAGCCACTATAAAGAAAATTAACTCTATCTCAGCTGAAACCAGGACAGGTAGAAGGGAGGAAAGGATCAACCACAAAATCCTTATACCCCTGGCAATAATTTTACAGCCCTCCTGAATCCCAGTGGAAAGCACAGTGCCCGCTTCACTGCCCACCAAGAGAACAGGGGTGGCAAGGTGAAGCCAGGCACCAGCACCGTAGCTGTTCAGGGCTAGGAGAGGTGAGTCCAACACTATTTTTCTACAGAGATGGATGTGAGAAGGAGCAATTAATAGATCTACCACCTTCCGATTCACCACTGGGCCATGTGTCACCCAGCAGAGCTGATGGGAAACCCTGAGAGGCTGCACCGGGTTTCAGACTGGTATTCAATTCATTGTTCATTCATTTCAGCAGCAGCCTGTGGCTGTTACAAAGCAAATACATTTTATGGAGCCTCAGGAAAAGTTTCAACAGGTACAAAATCCATGAACTAATCAACCTGCCAAAACTCTGTTTCTTTTTCAGACCGTGGTCTCTTATCGCAGAAGCCTCCTTCTGAAAATCTCTTTCCTACCTTCCACAGCCTACTGCAAATATTAAGTTTATTTATTTATTTATTTTTACCAGAGCAGTATCAACTACAAGAGTTTTAGCTATCAGATCATTTTTTATGGACAATGTAGTAGAGCTGTCAACAAGAACAGATGTGTGGGAGTGTTGAAGAAAAGGCCAGGCACCTAATGCAAGAAATATTTAGGTCCTTTCCCATGAGTAAAGCCTGAAATCTCCTTGACACTTCACAGGCAGTGCTGTTCACAAGAAACTATGTGCATACCGAATAGAGCAAAAGGCTTCAGAGAACTGATCGGAGAATCACACAGCCACAGTAACTGCTGTCTACTTTTCTCTCATGCACATGCACACATACTCAAAGTGGGGCTGGGAAAGATATCTGAAAAATTGCTGCTGCTGTTGCTGCCAGTTTCATTAACTAAAAGGCATCTCCCCTGGAAAAAAAAGAAAGAAAGAAAGGAACAGAAATGTCATTTGCTGACATTGTCATTCCCTGCTGCTCAGTAAATAAACATAACATCTATTTGTCACCATGGAAACATCTTCCATGGTCCAAAGTATGCAAAGGAGAGGTATTTGAGAAACTCAGAAGTCTGAGGAAATGAGCAAGTATCTAACCTAGAATCTCATGTTGTGTGTCTCCTGTAAGTATTCGCACTTTGATATTTTTGTTTTTTTTTCTCTAAGGTACAAGCGTACTTATTTTAGAAAGGGCAGAATGTATCTTAGAGACAAAGCTTAAACATTTGCTTAACATGCTGCCTCTACTGTGCCCAGTGCTTTCTCCCTCTCCCCTGCCAGGGAGGGATTTGTAAATAACTGCCTTATTTGTACATCTAAAAGGCACTTGTTCCTCCAGGGACACTGCATTTGTTCTTCTCATCTTATGCATCAAAGTTAGAAAGACATTGCCATGAGAAACATAAGCGATGTATTGATTTATATCAAGAAAGCTCTTCTTCTGCCCACATTGTGTAGGCAGTCACCTGGAGATGTGACGAACATGTCTCCTCCTTCCTGGGGGACTATGGTGCCACTGACAAGGACCTGCCCACCCTGCCTGCTTGGGGACAGATGCCCTCCAAGGTGGCACCATGCTGGCACCCCTAATCCTCATAGAGACATGCCTTTCATTTACACAATATATAAGTTACTTAGGACCTGGACACCTTTTGCACTTCCCCTACAGCAGCCGCAGCATGATTGAGGTGAAGACAGCCTATTCTCCTGGAGTCTTTTGTCATAAGGGTTATGCTAACCTGCAGGCATTGGAAGAACACCAAGGTGCATGTGAAAAGACATTCTTGTTTCTAGGTATCTAAAGAGCTACAGACTTGGGAAGATGTATCCTCCTGATAATCCATACCACCTCCTGGGACAAAGGAAACCAGGAGACAAAACATTTGCATTTATGAGTATCTCTAGACAGAGCAACTTGGTACTTGTCAGCTATCCTAGCCATGTGCCATGTACTGCCTTACAGGAAGCCGGCAGCACACTGAGGGTCATGACCTTCATAAAATGTGCGTGTAAGTGGTGCCTTGCACATTTAATTTGGAAGCATTTGTGGTCCCCTATAAAGGAGAGAGTCCAGCTCAGGACATCGGCAGTCAACCAGCAGGCTGACTGCAAACAGCATTTGCATTTCTACCTGCAGTCCAGCTCCAGAAGTCAATGGAGGTGTGAGGTCTGAACTGCTGAGGCTGCACAGGTATGAACAGAAAGCAGGAAACCAGCTTTAAAATGAAAGTGGGGAGCAAAGAGGAATTTGAGACCTAGAGAGGGTATTTGAGACTTAGAAGGGTGTTATGGTGGGATCACTCCATGAAAACAGTCACTGGGTTTCAAACAGGGACAGAGCAGAGGTTAACAGCTGGACATGGAGTGACATTAAACCCAGCTGCATCATTTAGGAAACATCTTATGGTATGCAATAGGAAAGGTATCCAGCAATTACATTCAGAATTATGTTTTATGTTTGATTTATTTGTGATTTTTATTTACAGTCTTGTGCCTGACTTAAAGTCTGACTTTAACTCCTAAGCAAAGCAAATAGGTATATTTAAGACTAAATCCTAAAGCGGCTTACCTCCAAATTAAGCTTCTGCTAGCATAGGTGGAAGAGAGAAAACACATATCATCTTCTGTCAGCTTCTTTTGTATTAATGAAATCTCTCAAATGGTTTTGCTCATTCTTCTTGTGTTTCCCTATGGAAAAAGTAGAGGCGTGTATACCCCGTGCATAGAAACCAATACCTTAACTGGATGTGCCCAAAACCATTCTGATGCAGACAAGAACCATGAAGGAATTCACTTGAATTCCAGAATGCTGGGAATGGTCACTGGAAAAGACTTAGAAGGTTTTGACAGGTAACAAGTCATCAACTTAAGGATATAAAGTCAATTTTCTGCCTTCATAAAATCTCAGTTCTCGCAGCTTTTTACACACTTCCGCAGAAATACAGTTGAGCAGCACATGACCTCAGATCCAAACTTGAGATTTTCTGTTCAGTTAATTGTTTTATTTTAGTGAGAACCACTTTCCTTCAGTGGAGCAGCTCCTCATTTTTACCAGTGTCACAGAGAGGAGAACTGATTCCTGCAGAACTTCTCCTTTCTAGTTTTGATTTCTCTTCAGGCAAAGAAGTGTCATTAACATTACAAAATGCCAGTGAATATGGAGCCTGTCTCACTCCTGCATCCTTCTTCTGAGCAGCACAGGGGCAATATCTGATTGCTTTTCTTTTTTTTAGCAGTTTATCACTTCTCCTTGGGACTGCAAGAACTCCTTTTAAACCTGACACACACACCCCTCTCCCCTAGCAAAACTATTTTTCCTTCATTATCTTTCCACAGGCTCCCAGTGCTGGTCTCTCACACCCCAAGGGTCACCTTCCTGCCTGAGATACAGCCCAAGCCGTGCTCCTGCAAACAAGCCAGAGCAAAGCAAGCACAGGTTTTCGGAGGAGTTAGTATGTGGAGTTTGGGTTCATGCTCAGCTTTAGCATTTCTGTGTTTCTGCCTTCCTGCATTTCTTTGGATTTTTTAAGATTCTTTCTTTGCCTCTCATCTCCCTGACATTGTACACTCTCCATTAATGCATCTCTTTGTCTTCTTTCCACAGATGGATATCTCTAACCTGCTTTTATTTCTGTCATGCTGCTCTTCCTCCCTTTCTTTAGCAGTATAATTTCTCCTTCTCCTGTCAAGTGACTTTTGCCTTTTCACCCACTTTCTTCTTCCTAGACTTGAGACTCTGCTCATACCAATGTACAACTGTGTAATTATCCATCATTTAGTTAAGTAGTCTTGATTTATTCACTGTGAGAAAATCATTCATCTACACTGATTTCTCCAGTACCAAGCTTCGCCTATTGCTTTTCTTCTCATGCCCATTGACACAACTATAGTACATGCCCCAGTAATAGCTTTCCACTGTTAACAATTACTTTTTTCCCCAGATACCAAGGGTGGATAAAAGTTCCCCTTCGGACACATTTTTTAACATATATTTCCCCACATCCTTCCTTTATTTAGGAAAAAGTGCATAAATCCAAATAAATAATGGGATACCAGGGCATTGGCAATGGAGAAAATAGAATAGACACAAAGGTGCGTAGGCTGGTATATTTTTGCATTGCCTTTCACTCTGGGAAAAAAAAAACCCTTTCGACTTGTAAAATACCCCCTTCCCTCCTACAGGTTGCAAATAAAAAAAAGTGGCCAGTTTTTTCCATATAGTTTCTTGCTGATCTGTGCAGACCTGGAAAGTCAGAGGTGGTACTGGTCAGATGCAGCTATGCTGGCTGAACTCTGGCAAAAAGCTGGTGCAGCTTTTGCTTTCACTGTACTCAATTTCCCAAAGTACTCTTGGCCCCTCACTTTCAGGAACATTAAAATTCATTGAGTTTAACTATTTTTTTTTATTAAAAAAGGAAAAATGGCACCCTTTTTTAGCCTATGATTAGGAAGTACTTGTTTATTTATAGACCCATTTGTTGCCTAAAAGCATTTCTTTTACATAATTGCTTCTTCAGACTGTTTGCTTATGTCGATCAGAAAACGTATTTTGGAAGATTAGGTGATTTGTACTTGTGCAAATCTGAGCAATAATTCAAATAAAGCAAGGTCAGTTTAAATGAATACCATATCTAGCACAGGGATAAACCTATTAAATTAAAATCACTGAACGTAAGACTCTGCTGATCATGTACTTACAGTGGAAAATGTCAAATGAAGATACTTTCTATTTACTAATTTATGTCGATGCCACAAAGATGAGATGAAATTCCCTTTAAAGTTGAAAGGTGGTTAGTACATACCAGAGGGTCAAATAGGAATTGATTTCCAGTTGGCAGTAAGTTAATGCTACTTCTATCAGTCATTGTAAAGAGCTAATAGTTGAATGTTTTAAAAAAAAAAAAAACCAAAACCAAAAACCCAAGAGTGGTAAACAACCCAGCCAGCCAACCGAAGGAGCAATTAAATTTGTAGTATCTGTTATTTGGTTTTTGAAACAATGTGATAATTCTGTCCATAATATTGGAGTTTCAATTATTCATGGACAAAAGCACAATTTTATACATGTACCTCAGGCCTGCAAACTTTACACAGGTGCTTAACTTCACACACGACAGTAGTTCCACTGAATGCAGAGCTGTAGACCTCTTCTGCCCATGGAGGTCAAACTGTTCTTTTATTTCGAATAGTCAGAATTTGTTGATAATCATTACACTGGATGAATGATTTTCAGGTTGTTTGCAAAATGTTTGTGTTAAAAATTTAGATACCTAAATTGCACAGTATTGTCTTTGTTTCTCCTGTGGATGACTGAAATGGGAACTTACTCAATGAAAATACATCCAGCCTCGGTGTTTCAAGAAAATATAGAAGTATATGCTTCAGCTAAAGAATGTACTCAAAGGCTTTGCTGAATGAGGTCCCAATGAATAATAGAGCAGAGCTGCACAATGGTAATTTTGATAAACATTCACCTCTGCTAAAACTGGAATATTTCAGAATTTTTTGATATGCACAGAAATCTTCCTGAACAGCTGAAGGCACTGGCCAACAGGAAGCCCAGGAACAAGAATGAGCAGACCTGGGGACCAGCTGCATGAAGAGCCTTCCATCAGGCTTCTCACCCCTTGAAGCCTCTGTGGGGAGGAGATTCGGCACGTTTGCAGTAGGTACGCTGGTGAGTTCATAAATCCTGGGGCGATCCCACAAGACTCGAGTTCCTCAGTCCCTTGGGTCACGGGAAAGAACAAGCAAAGATGTGAGGCCACAGGTCAGGTTGCTGCTTCTGTTTATAAGCTGCTCGTAGGCATATTTTATGTACACATTTATGTGTACACAGAAATACATATGCACGTAGAAAAAAACTGTAGCCAGTGCATGGGTGGGGGGCCCCTGTCAGTAGCACAGCCACAGGACGTAAAATTCCTGTCCTGATTGGAACCATGCTGTCTAAAAATTGAGTTGACCCGGTTTTGATCCTCTTTCCCACAATCTCAATGCTTGGAAAACACTTCCTGATGTTTTGTGCTGCAGGCTGGCCTTTGGCCAGATCCCTGTGTCCAGCAGCCTGCTGCCGGTGAGCCCACTCATGATGCAGCCATCTGAGCACCCTGGCACACGCTGGGTGTGACATGTGGCACGGCACCGCCTCACCCATTCTGATGGGCTGCAGATGTAACCATCCTAATTCATCACGCCTGTCATTTGCTCTGTGATGCCACGGGTGTCTTTTACACAAACCCTCCCTCTTGACCTCCTGAGACACGGCAGCTACTTTTTTGCCCCAGTAAAACCTCACGTTAGTCAGGAGGTGGCAGCAGTCCCAATGCCGAGAGATGTTTCGTCCACAGAGAGGCTGTGTGGTTTTTCTATACTTGGTTCATCAAGAAGGGATAAGTCATAATTTGTAAACGAAATTGAGTTTAAATAAATTTTCGTGATGCATTCTGCTTCAAGCATCCCCTAAAATGTATCACTTAAAGCTAGCATTAGAAGAAAATGCTATTAAGAGGGCATAAGGTAAACTCATTTAGTTGCTCAAATTGTATAACGCAATGAATTAATATGGTAATGTATCTTCAGAGACCAGAAGTAGATAATAGAGGTGAGCAGAGGTTTTCTAGCTTGGCTTCGGAAAGGCAAAAGTAATTTATCATTCTGTTGCAGTTTTGGAGGGAAGCATTTCTCATTTCTTCTGACTCTCCCCCTGAAATTCTTAGTTTCATTTTTAAACCATCCGGTTTTTGAGGTTTTGCTTTCATCTTATTTCAGACAGAGCTCCTATTGAATTCAGCCATACATAGCTTCCCCTGGAGAGGCAGCAAGCACCAGACACTTCTAGTTTCAACCTTGTGCTTACAGCCTTTAAGGGGCTGCAGCAACCTAGGACTTGCCTCTCTTGGACAGTCAGCTCACTTCTCCAACTAGCATAAGCAGGATATGGAAAGAATAAAATAATCCTTTTTTTTTTTTTTGCCTCTGTTGTCAGGGTCAGGGCAATACTCCAGCTATGATCGGTGTTCTATGAATAATCCAACTCCTTTTCTTTATGGCCACACAAATACACATTATGTCTTTATTACTTACATGCATTGTCCTATATAAGCCTATTTTTAATTAATAGAAAACAAAGCCCTTTTAACCTTATCCACAGGAAATACTGCCTCATTGATGCTAGCCATAAATTAAGCTAATACAGCCTGAGAGTCCGACGTATTTCTCTCAGGTAACATCCACTCAAATATTAAACAGGGAGAGAAAAGAAGGGAAATCCTATTAACTAAACCATTGGCATCAAGATGGAGTCTGTAATTGCTAAAAGACATATCAGAGAGAAAGATTTTATTGTGCCATAACAGTTGCAGAAAGTAGAGAAAAATACCTGACACAAGTGAAACAGAGGGAAATTTTAGCAATGCAAAATCTAGTTGCCCGAATGGGAATGTTATCTGATGCTATAGTGAGGCAAACATCTTCAAAGGAATTCAGTGGAGAAGAAAAACATTTACAGTGGAGAATAAAAGCTGCTGTACAAATATATACTAATTAACCTTACTAATTTGTCTGCATAATTAGATAGTCTCTTTGTTTTTCCTTTTGTTTTTTTAACTTCAAGCAGGGCACAGCCGTAGCAATACAAAATATTTTACTTTGCCTTATGTATGCTCAACGCTGGCAAACAGTAGATATCTCCTCACAAATGAGCTGTCACAAATTACTCCTTGTTTGGTGGCGACATCCTTGGTCTACATCATAGCTACAGGAAGCCTAATCAATTATGCTCCTCAAATGAAATAAGAGCTCTATGGTGCCAGGGGCATAGCTCATAAAATTAATTACAAGGCAAGTTTACATATTGAAGTACCAGTTTATGGAGGGACTAATAACTTTTGATGAGACTTTGACAGGATATTACTCACAAAGATTATGAAAGCAGAAAAAACATTTGCAACGGACTGCTCAGACAGTGGCTTGCGTCTCGCAGCTGTACATCCCAGCCGTCACCCAGGGTCTGCCCCTTTCCTTTGACAAGTGCAGACAGATACCCAGCGATACCGCAATATCATTACCCACGCAGAGAGCGCAGAGCTGTCCCCCTTGGCTGCCCACATCCGCGCAGGCAATGTCTTCGGCTCTTTGCCTCTCTTTCTTACAATTCTATGCTACTTCCTAGGAAAATCTGCAGATTATGGCAATGTGGGGAAAATAGAACTGAATAGTTTTTTTAAGACCGGGCAACCCCTACAATGGAAAAACTTGGATGTTATTAGGGGCTGCAGTGAGGACAACACTGCAGGGTGAGCCCTGGGGTCCCAGGGAATCCAGCCAGGAGCGAGACTTCGCAACTGCCCAGACCTCGGGGCACTTCCAAGGGCCGATAATGGGAAATAGGATTACTCAGGCATTGGTGTTTGCTCGACTGTGGAGCATAAAAATGTAAAAGGTGAATAGTGACAGATGGCAGATCTTTGGGGGAAACAAGTAATTTTAATGGTAGAAGCAAACAAAGCAAATCGTGGCATGGATTAATGTGGAGCCTCTCATGCAAAGATTGAAAACATGTTGCTAGTAAGCCCACCAAATGGGTGAGAAGGCAGGTAAATACCGGTATAACCATTACACCGCTGGCTAAACTGAGGCACCAAAAGGACAAGCACCTTGCCGGTATACTGCAGCCTGAGGCAATAACGCAGGAATGCCACGGTGAGTGGTGGGTGCCAGCCACCAGCTTTCACCAGCTCACTGAGTCACCTCCTGGTCTGACTAAAGCTATTTAATGAATTGCCTTTATGAAGCTTCAAGACACTGAGACCCACGTAGAACGTCAAATGATGAATAGCCTGCCTCAAAGATGCTATTCATAATCAAATCTTAAATGTAATTCATCTGAATGGAGTCATTGCTCTTCTGTGTACCATTTACAAACCTGGATGATGGTCTCTGTGAACTGGCACAATACCTTCTCCTGAAAGACAGGCTGTGAGCTATCCTGCACAGGAGCTCGAGAATGAGCTGCACAAAACCACACTGATTAACTCATCACGGAAAGGGTTACGAGAGAAATGAGATGTGTGAAACCAGGGTGTGCGTCAGCATGTGCCTGTCTGTGTATAAGGATCTTAACTTTTGAATGCATTGGCCAGTTTCAAGCAGGCACGATCCACAGGTAGCAATCTGGGAGATGCTGTGGTTTCCCAAGTACTGAGTATGGGGAAAAGAGGTTGCTGAGCAGGCAAGAGGGGGACCCTATCCATGCCCTGTTTGGGAAAAAACCTAAACGATTAGCCAGGGACATTGGCCAGAAAAGTTGAAAGGAAAGCTTTACAGCACCGTAAAGCAAATCATTCAATTCCCAAGCACAAAGTAGAACCGTGTTCTTTAAATTATCATTACAGAGTTCCTTGTTATTTAGACTGGGCAACAGATTTTCATTTAAATGGAGGTCTCCTCAGAAGTGCAGAGGGGCCTTTGGGGAGGTGCAGGGGAGGAAAAATGTAATTTTTCAGGCTCCAAGTGTTCTTTTGTGTTTTATAAACAGCTGAGTGACAGCCCAGTGATTAATAAGTTACATAAATAATTATAAGCGACATGTAGCTGAATCTAGTCCACATTCCAGACATGGTACATTAAATAAAGAGAATTCTGCTCTTCCCCCCAGAAGAAAATTTATCTGGCAACAGCAGATAAATCAGAAATGATACTGTTAAAGCACATCCAGTTCTTTGGAGAGACAACTCATCAAAACCAGAAGTTTCTACTGAACCCGCTTTCTCAAGCAAATCATTTCATTTACTTCAGTCCTACCTTGTACTCATTCAGTATAAAAAATTACTTTCTTCCTTTATTCATCCTCTCTGGTTGAGCTTATTATTTACCCAGAAGTGCCTCTGTGAAGATGAGTTTTGTGCCAATACAGCCTCATGCATAGGAAAGTAAATGCTAGTTTGCAGTACCAACCCTGGAGCTCACCGGGAGGCTCATCAGATGTGTTTAATTGGTCATGTTTTACAGCACCATCAAGAAATTCAAGTTGAATCGGTCCCCCTCCCTTGGGTTAGGCACTGAAAGAGACAAAATTAAAGACAGTGCCTGCCTATGTTTTTTGTTGTAAAGACACATTTATAGCACATGGGAATTGAGCAGTATCTCTTTAAGTTGGTCCTGAGGTTTTTAGAGCACCTTTCTGTCTTCCACAGCAAAACATAAAAGGATGTAATAGAAAAGAGTAGTCTGGCCCAGCACAGTGGCATAAGGTTAGGAAATACCCTTGTTTGAAACCTGGCTGTGCCCCAAGGTCTCCTCGTTGTGTGGAGGGTAAGGATGTGACCTCCAGTTAGAAAGTCATATGACGGGAGTGATCCCAGTATTCAGAAAACATTGAGAATTATTTTGAAATGTGTCTAAGATGATTTAAAAGTACTAAATAATGCTTAGCACCTCTCTTCCCCGCCAATATTCTTTTTGTATGCATTATTCAGGTGTATATATGTGACTGTGATCCTCTGATATACCTCTCCCTTTCTGTGAGTGCTTCATGCCTTCCTTGTTCTTACAGGGAAAGAGGGTCGCACAAGGAGCTACTTTGGTGTGCATTAATTTATGTCGGTTTTATATTATGACACTGAGTGGTTTTCTATATTTTGGAGTTCTAATGAGCTTGTGGAAATAATAAAAAAGAAGAATTCTGGTAACAAACACTGTTCTTTTCGTGAATTTCAATAAAACACTGATCATCTGGTATATCATCTTAGCAGACAGTAGCCACATTTCCAAGAAATGTGATTACTTCAATAATGAAAGTGTGTTTTTAATGACTTAGATTGTGAAATGAGGCATCATTTCCTAGATTCATAGATTTTAGGGCCAGAAGGGACCTGAATGATCATCTGCTCCCAGTTCTCTTGTAAAAACGCCACAAATTTTTTCACTGCTGTTCCTGAAGCAAATACATTGCTTCTGATGAAGCTAAGCACAGCTTTTACCAAAGTGGATTTAGTTGTAGTTGGTTTTGTTTAGTGACAGCACTTAAACTTTCTATATTTACAATAAATAGCATCTTCATTTCTTTTCTGGCACATAGGATAATTTACCATTTTAAAGGCAGCTGGTTGACAGCAAGAGGAACACTAAGATTTGACTCCTAAAACCATACATAGACATACATAGACACTTATATAAATTAAATTTCAGCAGAGCATCCCCAGAACAGGAGTACTGCACTGTTATTTTCCAGTTGCTACTCCTGGCTGGAGCTGCAGGGATGTTGGTGGCATCATTAGCAGGGGCAGCCACCAGCTTTTTGCTGGGCCATGTATACCTTCAAAATGGGTTGCATGCTGTGATTAGCTCACTGGCTTTTCTGAGGATCACATCACATATTCAGGGACTGTTTTTTTAAGGGTTTCTCATATGGGAAAGTTTTGGCCTAAAAGCTCCTGCCTGGAACCTGAAGAAGCAGAGAACTTGGCAGCACATCTTATCCATGCCTTGCCTGCCTCCTCCCCAGGGTACAAAGCCTTGCTTTCCAAGCTGTGGCCATGGGCAGGGAAACCCTGCCAGCACCTATGAGATCTTCTATATGAATCTTATCTTCCTGACTTTCTTTCTTTTTTAACTAACTTTGATGTCTTGTTTTCCCCTGTGTACATAAAGGCCTTCTGGCAGAAATGTCACTTTTAATCTGCTCTTTATATTTCTGTAGTACATGCTAGTGACCCCTATTTTATTTTGCAAACTTCGCCCTGACACAGCATTAGCTCAATACCCTCATTTAGGTCCTAGCCAAGCAAAACTCACCTTGTTTTCATCTCTTGTTGTAATTCATTCAAAGCTCTTCCAAGAACTTCCAAGATTTACTCTGTCATTTTAATCTGTTCTGGGGAAATAGATTATCCAAACAGATGCACACTTTATTTTTAGTTTCTGATTTGTAAGCTGCAGTAAAAGTGGAAAAAATGCAATCTTCAGTAATAACGGAAATTTTCAGGGAAATTCTGATCCATCTCAGTGACTATATGAGAAATGCAATCAAACAAGGCAAGAGCTCAAAATATACTGGGGAGATATGGGCAAGAGGGGAACATTTGCTTTTTTATTATGGCACAGAACTGCAGTGCAGAACAACCCTCTCTCTTCTAAGGCTTCAAGTTCATTGCAAAAATAAAATCCTCCAGCAACTGATGGAAATGCCGTACAACCACATCAAGTGTCCTCTGACTCCTTATATGCTGTTTTTGTGGCTGGTTGAAAAATGAACCCAAGTATGAATTTCAAATGTTTCTTTTTGTCTTACCATACTGCATATTATAGTATTGTTCTATTAAAAGTAGCTTTCAGGAGAAAAGCTCAGAACACAACATGCCACAGATCATGTGCAAATTGTTATAACCACTTTAGTTGCATATTGCAATTTTTAAAGGTTTTAACTTTAGAGACAACGAATGGATCCTATGAAAATGAAAGCCATAGAAATAAATCATGCATCAGTAATGAAAAAAAGAGAATGATATAATTTCTATTTGTCAAGGTATAATGATGTCACCACCCATTTATCCTCTGCACTTAAAGGTTGAAGCTGTTCAACAAATCTCTCCTGAGCCACATACATCTGTTGCTTTAATGGTGGCTACAGCAAAGCTTTCTGATTAGTTCACACATCATTCATCAATTAGAACAGAAGGTAAAAGTTATTTCTCCCTACCCACAGTGCTTCATTAAAAAAATAACCTTTAATGTAATGAACGACAGCAGAATCGAGAAATAAATAAGATGAGAGATGGTGCCTTAGGAGGTCACTCTTTGAAGAATTCCAACATTTTCTAGAGCAGAGGGAAATGAGGAGACATGGGCAGAGGGGGACTTAACGTCTGGCACGAATATAGGCTTTTCTGTGGCTCAACACAGTGGCTATTAGTACAACCAGATGCTACGTTACATGCCGCTTTACAAAAGAAATTACTAAATAATAAGAATGCAGTGCTACTTACACCAAAGTTTGCACTGAGTTTTGTCTATACTGGTAATTTATCCTCAAAACTCTTGCAAAGCAGAGTGGAATATTTTAACCAATTCCAACCAATTCCATCAAGGAAGCTGAGCAATTTGTCCAGCTTTTCATTTCAATTTTTAGCTAAGCAATTTTGTTCTTATACAGCGCATATGCTGAAAGATAGAGTTCCTGTTCCTCCAAATATATTAGCAAACAGCTCTCTGGGTTGACAGGTAGGATATTCAGCTAAAGGCGAAAGATATGGATCTTGTTTATTCAATAATTTATTCAAAGAGAGCAGCAGCAACTGAACAGACCCATTGTGCCCCCTCCAAAATGGCATACGGCCTTATCTCCATGCCCCATAGCCATGCAGGCAGGGAAGGCTTTCCTCGAGGACAGGGGACTGTGACTGCCTTCTGGGAGAGGAGCAGATCTGAATCCAGATTCCCCACTTTAGGTGAGTGTCCTAACCACTAGGCTACTGGGTAGTCAGCATGAATCTAACCCCAGGCTTTCTCTTACAAGGGCCCCAAAAGGAACGACTATTTTTTTCCTGTTTTTCTTTTTGCATCTTAGGTAGGACATTTTGTGTTAAATGAATCCATTTTATTAGGAAGGGGTTGAAGGAGGATATTTGTTTTGCCATTTAAAGTAATAATAGTAACTACTGATTCAATCCAAATTGAATTATTTTTCTTCTTTTGGTTTGTCCAGCAAACCAAAACATTAGGCTCAAGTCAGGTATTCATTTGTGACACAGCTGCTGCAATTCCAAAGTTAGCTGCCCTACCTGGTTTGTCCTGCATCAAACATCGTGAATAGCTACAGGCACAGATGACAGGACCCCTTGGAGTGATCAAAATGAACTTATTTTCATATTCCTGGAAATGGACCTGGAGCAGTCGCAGGACCAGTTACAACACCCCACTTCAAGGACAGTAATGCCCTGCAGCAGGATGAGAATGTGGGCATTCTCGGCTGCTTCTCATCCCAGCATCCCAGCAAGCATCCCAGAAGCATCCCAGCATCCCAGAAGCATCCCAGCTGCTTCTTGGGTGGATCCCTGACAGTGCCCTGAGCTCTTCGCGTTGGTCCAGCCATGGCTGGTTTCAGCTAGACCAGATTTGCAGAGCCCTGTCCTCATTGTCTTAGTGACTTCTCACAGCTGTCTCGTCTGGAAGTCAAAGCATGTTTTTTCTCTCTCACCGTGCTACCAGTAACATTAGTGTAAAAACCCTGAACTCATTTGTTTTCCACTGTAACTTCATCAGTAGTAATTACTTCAGCTGAGGAGAGTAATCAAACTGGAGACTGAGCCCACCAGCCATCTAGTGGAAAAGATACAGGAATAGGCTCTAAGCTGCTGACTGCCAGGGCCTGATAAGCCCAGAAGCAATCTCCTTTTCAGTAACAGCAGTCACCAGCTTTGGTACATGGCACTCATCTGCAGCCAGGAAGCACTTTCAGGCTCCTGCCAGCATCCCTGTGACTGTCATCCCTATTATAGCCCCTGCATTGGCTTTGCAGAGCTACAGCAGCCTCTGTGAAGTACACAAAACCTGTGCAAGCTGGGGGTGGATTTTCCATCAGTCCCAACGGGCTTATGCTTGTGTAAATTGATGGGAAATTAGAGTTAGAGGCAGGACATTTATTATCGCTTGCAATGCAGAAGGCAGCAGTCTTGATTTTCAGTTTCCAAATTGAATTTTCTTTGAGAAACAGTCAGTGGAATCAAACCAGTAGACAACTTGGCCATATCTTTTGTTTATAGTCTCTCCTAGTTAGAAAGTGCAGTCCAAGTGCCAGTCATGCTGACTGTACAGTTGTCAGCACTCAAAACACTGTTGCTGACTCAGTTCGGGTTCAGTTTTGCCACCCTTAGGAGAAGCATTCAGAGAAACACTTGGTACAGGTTGCCATATATTTTCCCCCTGTGATCACTCTGGTCTGGTAGGGATGGGATAGAGCAAGAGACGAGATGAGCCCATTCATTCCTTATAAATGGGATGATGTTTCTGGCACCATTTCCGACATGGAGCTGGGAAGAGACAGACAGAGCTGTGCCCTCATGAGCAGTCTGAGCAGAGATGAGCAAAGCTGTCACCCAGCCGCCTCCCTGAGATCTGTGGTTTCAAGTAGTTGACAATGTCAGCCCGTGATTGAGGAAGTTTGACGAGTCAAGCAAGATGCTATAAATCTTCATCTCCATTTCCTCTAGAGTGAAAAATTTCTCAAGAGCACTCATGGCCACAGGAGATGGCCAGGACCACTTCTCTCTTTTGAAACATGCAATGAAGTAAAGTATGCTCAGAACCATCTCACCCTTCCTGGCTTTATGCAATGCATTAATTAACCCCACATTAGCATGGGGATGGACTTCCTCCCATTGTGGGTATCTTCTTCCATCTGTAATTTCTATTCTCTTGAAAGCTACTTAGAAAAAGCATAGTTTCCTATTGATCAGCTAGAATTTTCATTATGCCCATGGGTTATGTATGTAGACCACACACAAATGTGATATTCTAATGCTGATTGCACTTTGTTTGCTCCCATTTGTACCTATTGATTTTCAGGGCTTTGGTATAACCATGCCTGCAGTTAGTAAAACCCCCTGTGTCCCAGGGGAATGACACAGGTTAAACAGTACAGTCTATTTGTGCTTGGATGCGCATTTGTGCAATCTGTGAACTGCAGTAGCTATAAGTGCAAGCTTGCCTGTACAAAATACATTTTAAGAGCTGACATTAAAGTTAATATGAAAGTTCAGAGGTGCAAAATAATTTAAATGCACAGAAGAGGTAGCAATAACGTTTCTAAACTGAGGCAGTGAATTATGTATATAAGAAATATTAAAAATGCAAAGCTGACTCTATTTGCATTCGGAATGCCCCCTAGCTGTTACCAAGGAGGAGGAAATTGCTTTATGCTGAATTCAAGGGCATAGTACTTAGTGCTGTATTTAAGTCAAGGAGGAATATCACTCATTTTTATTCTACCACTTAACTTGGGCTTATGTAATCTGTCTGATAGCCAAGCCGGTTGTCTTATACTATTTTCTATCACAGAGAGAGAATATATAATTCAATCATTAAACCTTTATTTTCAACCAGTTCTGAGATCCCTCAGAACCATATTGCTGCATGTAAATCATGGGCTGTCATCAGTCCAAGACGATGGAAATATCAGTATCGGGCCGTGCTTTCTCAAATCACTTTTGGGTAATCATGAGACAAAATTAAACTTACTCACCAGTTGGGGAATATGTAGATGATGTGGAACAATCGAATGACTCCTGGTTTGCTTACAGGGAGTGGTGATAAGGTATCACTTCAGGGCACCAGGATCTAAAAACAGAAGCCTTGTTCATCTCAATGGATTTAAACCCTGTCTGGGATGAATTTTGTGAATGAAGTTGCCTTTCTTGGCCCCCAGTTGCAACAGCAGTGACTGTGGGCTGGACACGAGCAAGTGGCATGAACAAGTGCATGAGCAAATGCCACTGAAAGTGGTGAGGAGGCGAAGGTCTTAAGGCACAGGTAGCAAGCACACTGACCACTGGGGTCAAAGCCCCTGTACTGCAATCACCAACGGGGATTTTTCTGCAGTCTTAACAGCAGGGGGAATTAAAGTAGAAACAATTGTACAATCTAGTAGTTCCTGTCTGTCTCTGATCGTATTGTTTCTTTGCCACTTCCATGTTTTCCACCCTGACCAGTGAAAATCAACCAAATTTTCACAAAGCTTTTATTTAAAGTCAGCTTCACTTCCATAATCTGCTACATATGTGGCAGGAAAATATCACAAAACAGCTGCTTTCTCCTCTGACTTTAAAGGAGAATAAGCAGAGGACCAAAGTGGAGTTTACACATCTCTCACCCATAAGCTTCTGCATGCTGACGCAGTGACAACTACTTTTTGTGTTCAGAAAGCCAGCACTCCTAACCAGGCCTGGATTTAAAATGTCTGATCAAATTAATCACACTTCATTGTGGTAAACAAAAGGAAATGGTAGCAAGGATGGACATATGCAAGGGCAAGGTATGTTTAAGTACACAAGCAATTTGCAAATGTATCTGTTTACTTCCATTTATATTATAGATGTACCATAATGTTATCTTGTCTTTTCAGCAGCCCTGATATTTAATGAAAAACTAAAATAAAAAGCATTCTAAGTGCATGACATGTCCCAGGAGTCTCCCCATCCCAACAACTGCACAATACAGTATGAATACAAATTTTCCAAACTCCCACATCCTTACAATTAAAAGAAACGATCCTTTCTTTCTCAGCTCTCCCAAAAGAGCCTCTCAGAGAACAGTACAGAGAGGGGGTATTCAAGCTCTGTGTCAGGTCATGGTGTTGCCTCTATCTTTAATACTAAGTAAGGATTTAGGCTTGGAGGTGGTACTGAGAGAAAAATCTTGTATACTGCTATCAGGATATTTTAGTTCACAACAGCAGTAAGTTGTCAAAACTGACCTCACTTGATGTCAGGAGTGCCATCTCAAGTGTAATTCTAGAGTTCTCATGGGATCAGCTGTTTTCCTGAAAAGACCAGGTCCCTCCTGATGTCTCAAAGAACAACGGTTATTGCATGGTTTGGGTCACTTTTTAAACAAAAGGACAAAAGATGGTAGGAGAATTACAGCTAAAGCCAGGAAGAAAAACACTGGAGATTAAATTCAGATATGGGAGTAAGAAAATTCCATTAAAAGAGACATTGATGTGAGTGTCTAGCTCACTGAGGGGAAAAGCAGAGCTGGAAAAGTGAACATCTCCTTAATGAATATCAGAAACATGGGGGCAGGAGACAGACAAATCAGAGGTCATGTGTTGTATCACCCGTGTCAAGAAGAAGCAAGAAAATAAATGAGACTTGCAAGAATAGACTAAAGCCATTAGAACAGGGATGGCTGGGGAGGGAGGGTTGAACACAGGGCTAGAAACTAGCAGCGTGTCTGCAGAAAGAAATGAAGGCTGGATTCGCCAATCTTTGGCAATTACTGTAACAGAAGACTTCTGGCAGAAATGGCCTTCATCTGTGTTAGGGGCAAAAGAGCGGTGAAGGGGATTGCAGTGTACGGGGCAGTGCGGGATAACAGGAACAGCTGCTCCAGAAAAGTGGTGTTACTGGATGGAGATCTGAAGCCCACTCTCTGCCGGGCATCACTGCTTGGAAGAATTGGAGGAAATATCCATGGAGAAACCAGAGGAAGAATACCATTAATGTTTCAGCCTGACATATTTTGTTTTATATTAAAGGGCAAACTTATGCTGACTGTTAAATCGATATCAAATCAAGACTGGAATCTGTTTTATGATCATGGACAGTGAACTCCTTACTGCTGGAGTCATAAATGATGTCACATTTCAGCAGTCCTGTGGCTGCCAATATTCGGGCCAGAAATGCCCATTTAAATTAAAACCTTTAATCTGAAAAACGAAGTGTCACTTGCTGACAATGAGAAGTACTCCTTCGTGTTCCTCACACGCTTTTGAGGCTTTGTGTGGCACAGAAGCCAGTCTACGTCCTGCTCGGATCTATCCTGTCCCTCTGGCAAGGACCTGCCTGAAGACAAACCTACAATTTACACCTTCAAAGCAAGGTTGATGTGAGAACTGAGAAGAGCACAGGTCTTGAGCTGGCCTTTGGGGATGAAGGAATGCCACCTACTTGTGTACAGCACAACCCGAAAGTACCCTGTACACTTCAAACACAACTTCACTGGGATTGGGAAGTCCACTCCCTTATCTCCCTCCCCAGTACCACTGAGCAACTTAGCATGTGCTTTAAATCAGCAGTGCTTAGTCTGGGTTTGCTATTATTTTTGCTTGGCATGGGCTGGGCCCCAGATCCTCTAAAGACAGGTGTATTTTGCATCTGAGTCTTTGAATCAGATCCCAGAGGATGAATTTTATGAAGGATTTCATATCCTAGAATGATTGAAATCAACAGAGACCTTTGCCACTTTCTTATTTATGTTGCCCCACTTGGTGAGTATCTGCCAATGACTGGGAAGGCTGCGTTACAAGGTCATTTTTTATACCTTTCAAAGTGAAGCATTATTTAGGCACGTGTCAAAACTTTCACAGGTCTTAAGGATTAAACATGAGCCACAGGTGTTTTCTCAGGGATGAAAAGGTTTGCTGGCGTGGGGGATGTTGAAGCAATGTCTCCCATAAATCCAAAGACTGTCTGGAGGACTGTGAACAGGAATGTCAGGAACTGACTCCCTCTTGCCGTACTCCAAATCTGTGCTGTAGATCCACGAAGACACAGAAACATCAGGATCTCATCACCACGAGGTCCATTTCCAGGTCAGGATTCCCTGCGTGGCCTGTGACTGATGGCCAACCACAGCCGAAATCAACTCACCCTGTTCAGTAAAACTTTTCCAGCACAGTGACAATTACAAGCTCTCCTGCTAGATCAGTCTCCTTAGAGAAATAGTAAACTTGGAGATTTCATTAGACAGAAACAATGTCAAGTCAGAAACTTTGCATTGCTCTAGTCTGGTAAGTCCCCCAAAGTAGCTGAGTGTGGTTATTTTGCTGTTGTGAAACACATCTGTGTTTATCCACCAAAGTAGCATGAATAAGGGGGATTTGCTTAGCTCTTTGTCTTCTTCAAAAAATATCCTCTCTGCAAAATTAATGCCTGCTTATAAATTCTAAGGCTAGCTGTCTCCTTTGCTTTTAAGTTTGCCCCAGATCTGTCAAAATTGCTTTCACAAGTGTAGGCTGACATGATGATAATCTAAAAAAGACAGTTTCTAATTGGAGCGGGACATATGTTACAGTCAGGCCATTTTACAAGGGGAAAGTAATGTTTTCTAGTTCATATGTTATGATAATTCCCCTTGAGAAATTATATTGTTTCTCTTAGATCAGATTTTTGCCTATATGGTGCAGATCTTCTTGCAGTAAATAACTGGAAATATTCTGGGAGTTTCCACAAAAAGCTTTTGTGGAAGAGATTATGGTTTAACATATTACACATGCTCCATGGAGAGCATTCAACATCTACAGCAAAACATGTCTGGTGTATAATTAACATCTTGTTTTACCTCTGCTTTTCAGTTCAGAAAAACTAATAAAAGTATATTTAGACAGAAAATACTTTTTATACATCTCACAAATTGAGGAGTAGAGTTTATTACTTCAAAATTTAATAAAAAATCTACCTTTCACTTCAGAGAAGTAATTATTTTTCTATGGGCAGACTTCTTCCACCTTTGCCTAAAATAATTTGTACTAGATACTCTTTGACTAAGAACATTGAACAAAGTAAGCTGACAATCCAATGCAGTGTGATCCTCCTTATCAGTAATATAAGAATATTACTTTTAATTGCTTTATTTGAAAATGGCAATAGCAGCCTATTAACCTGGAAATTAACTTTGGACAACTGTTCCTATGAGATAATATATGGATTCGATTTCATTGAAATCTCTGTCTTTATGTGAGTAGCTTTTAGCTAATTTTGTTGGCTGCAAATGGGTCCCCCTATTTCATTTAAATGGGGACAGAAGTTAAAGGAATGGAAAGTTTCACAATGAGATCCAGGTCTTTGCCTTTTCTCTGTATGAAAAATCCTTTTCCTCATAGTGTAAAGATTACTCTGTAAATTATGATGTAACTTTTCTCTAGCAAAGTTCTCTGCCTTTGCAGCATTAGCTCCCTGGTTATTCCAGGAGCCAAGGCCCACGAATGACAGGCAATGCCTGTACTGATTCAACCTCGTACTTGCAGATCTGCCCTGTTTTACAAGGTATTTGAGTACATTCAATAGCAGCAGCCACAGGGTGCATATTGATCCAGCAGTCGTGACACTGCCAACTTAGCCCTGACCTGGTGCTCACTGCACCCTGACGTGTGCAGGGATGGACGTTGCTCCTTACTGTGAACTACAGCACAAAAACTTCAGTATTGCTTCTACCTGCAGGGTCCCCTGTTCTGAATTCCTTTTTTTCCCCCTGATTTCCATTTAGTCAGGCTTTTCTCACTCCCAGTGTCAGGTCAACTTTGACAACTCACAAGAGACATCATATATTTCCTCTAGGGTCTCTCCTACAGGTGCCTATAGGTGGTCCAAACAGGACATGGAGGACACACCGCTACACGGTGAATACAGTAAGAGTGCACAAAGAGGGCAGTGTGAC
This sequence comes from Mycteria americana, assembly GCF_035582795.1. Taxonomy (NCBI): domain Eukaryota; kingdom Metazoa; phylum Chordata; class Aves; order Ciconiiformes; family Ciconiidae; genus Mycteria; species Mycteria americana. Next base: position 37,183,581 of record NC_134366.1, on the reverse strand, counting down.
CACAGCCCTACTCTCCTGCTCTCCACATGAGAGTGATAATCCCCATGACAGTTACACCATCTAACATGCCAGTGAAGAAAATAATGTTCTATGATCTCCATTCAACAAAATTCTTAAGTACCTCCTTAAGATGTATGCCCTGCTCCCTCTGGAGTCAAAAAGATTAGTCATATACTTGCAGTTAAACACATGCATGAGTATTTAATATGTTTTAATGGTTCTGTATATTCATTTGTCTGTTAAATGGCTGCAGTCCTGGACGTACCCACTGGAAACAGGATGAAACTCATACATCAGATGCCTTCAGCCCACCAGACTCAATTCCATGGCTGGAGGGGGGTGCATAAGCAGGGATTTTTTATCATGCAACAATAGGTAGATACATTTTTTGTAGATTGATATGAAGTACTTGTATTTGTTGTTTCTCTGAAAGAATGCTTTGAGGAACTATTAAAAAAGGGACTATAGGAAAACACAGCTGTACTTGAAATGCACTTTCCCTGCTCTCTCCATGTTGTGCAACAGACCACAGATGTGGTTATGCCAACTCACACAAACTGAGAACCATCAAGATGGACTTTCACCATATATTTTCATTTTCAGCTTCTGGATCTTCTGTATTCTTTAGTTTAATGTATTAAACAATTTTCATAACATCAGCTGTTATTCTGATTTTATTCTGAGATTTACTCAGTGAATGATAAATAGTCTGGTTATCATTGAGCTAAATGAATCCTATTTTAGGTAAATGGTCTTTGACTATTATTGTAGTTCACACTTAATTGCTGAACAGAACAGCAATCAAAACGTTTGCTTCTATTGGAATAATTCTAGTCAGTAGCAGCTTCAAGAATTGTAATTCTTTAGGTTACGCCAAGTAGAAGACAATGTTATTTCACAGCAAGTTTGTCATTTCAACAAAGCACTTGTTTAAACAACCTACTATGTAGTGCAAGAGGTGGCTTCGGCAGCGCAGTCACTCAGGGTGGCTGTAGACCTGACTTAACCAACCACTTAAGGTGAGTTTATGACTGGTTTGCATTGTTAAAGCAACATGGATAGCTAGAGCACACCAACCAGTCCGGCCCAGGATATTCTACCATGAAGTGCCATATGGTCATTTACAGATGTGGATGCAAGTTCTACTGAGACTTTATGCAATTATCTGTTAATGAGATGCCGTAGCAAGGGCTGTACAGAGTGTTATTCTTTATTTTAGAAGCAAAGTAGAGAAGAACAGTGCATCACCTTGAATAGGGCTGGAATAGATGATGGTTTCACCACATTGCTAATGTCCCTTAAGTCTGAGCAGCAAGAAGTTTCTTAGCAAGAAAGAGACTCACAGTCCAGGCCACTGGACTCTGATTCAGGTCAAAATATTAACAAACGCACTAGCTGAGACAATGATTTGGGCACTGTGTACTCTAAGGTTCCACTCAGAGGATGTCCTGAAGCACATGTGCTCGTTTAAGAATTGTGAAATGTTCTCCTTACATTAGCTTCAGTGGATTTATTTGCATACTTAAAGTTACACACATGCTGAAGTACTTTGCTTTAGCTGAAGGCTGTATGTGATGGGAACGTCCTACTCATTCTTCATTGCCATAATTAAACAACCATCACATAAGACCTCTGCCTCCACCAACTGAGTGAGCTTCAAAGCAAGAACTTAGTGCTGACTGACTCTACTTCCAGATACCTGTCTTCACAGCCAGACAAGCCTCCATTATTTATTTTATTCATTATCTAATCATATTTTCATGTTTACAGTCTGCTTAAAGAAGTGAAGGCTTTCCATAGTGGATTTTTGTCATTGTTCATCCACGGTTGAATTGCCATTAAGTAGAAGGCAATGGTAAAGGTCCCATCAACTTCCATTAAAGAAGGACTGGGACCCCAAGTCAGTCACTGTGTATGAAATATATATCTCCTTAGTTTCCTCCTTGCCCTGTCAGTCCCCCAGTATGAAATTAGGAGAAATATTTCCTCATATTTCTCATGTCTGAATGTTATATCACTTAAGCCTGCGTAATAACGTTCTGGAAGTGGCTGGTTAACAACTGGCACAGCACAAGCAAGTAGCTTTGATCAATCTTAAATCCTCATCCCTTGACACTTTAATCAAAATAATTTAAAATTCTATTAAGCACAATATGCAGAGCATTAACACTCTGAACCAGTGAGCAGTTAGAGTGCGGATGCTGAGTGATATGTCTGAATAACAGCCTTGTTAGAAAGGCTATCATGTTTTGCTCCTTGCTGAATCATCAGGGACGATAGTGGCAATATCACTCTTTCATTGCTAATGTATGACTCAAAGGATCTGACAAGGAGCTAAGTGTCTGATACCTGGGAGAAGCTGCTTTATTGAAGCTTAAGTAAAATCTTCCATCTTTTAAGACTTGAGTGGATTCTGGAGCTGCCCACCACCCAGGAGTCGGGGCAGCAACCAGCCGCCTTCTCAACATTATTCCTGCTGCTGTGCAATTCCCTACCCTCTCCAGTCTAGCTGCTTCCATCTCATTTAATTCAGATCAGTCCTGAGGCTTCTCCTTCTCACTGTTCGTTCCTCCATTGTTTTTCTAAACACTACAAAGCCATATCCAGCATCCCAAAGGAGAGCACCAAGAGGCTCATCCACCAGGCATTGGGCAGCTGCCACCTCCCAGCGCAGTTACCATTTAAGAATTGAAACCACTTAATTGCCTTTCAAAGCTTTGTACTGACTAAATGTACCCATACTGACCCAATTTGTTTAAAGGTTTGGGGGTTTTTTTGGTGGTAATGCAGACGTCCATCTAAATAATGACAAAGGAGGGTAAATGTTTTGGGTTGATTTTGGCTGTGCCTCTGTGGCCAAGCCCATCATGAGAAGTCCACACAGAAATCACAAATATCCTCACAAGACTCCTTCCTTTGGACTAGAGCTCTGATTTTATTTGTGCAATGCTTGGGCATGAGGCTGAGGTAAAGTCCATATTTCAGGAAATATGTGCATATAAAACCTCATTTTTGTCTCCTTGTTTAAAATAGAATAGGGTAGATTTAGGTGATTTCCCCAGGCCCTTTCAGCCTAATTCTCTATAATTCTATGAAACCAGATAAACATGACACCTACCCAAAAACAAAACCAAGTTTTTCCTACTATGTTATAAATGGCCCAATACTTGCATGTAGATTGAATCATGAAGGGTGATAGAGAGGAATGCAGAGAGAAATCAAAGCAAAAGGAAAATTACAATACTTAACTAGCTGAGCCAGAAACTAGAGTCACTCCTAAATGGTGTTTATGTAATGCAAAGAATCACTTGAAACAGCCAGACTACTATTATTTTTACCGTCAAATGTCATACTTGGAAAATGTCGTTATTACAGTCCTGTGTATATAAAAAGTTTTAAAAAGCCAAAAAAACGTTAAGAAAAGCTTTGAAACCTCTCCTCCAAAAAAATTACAGGAAAGGCCAAACTAGTTGCTAAACTAGCTCAACTATTAAAGTGCAGCTTTGCCACTGGAGTATATTACAACAATCTCCCATCGATTCTTTTATTTGCAAAGAGTTAGATTAGCAATTGTGATTATCAAAATCCAAACCTGTGAACACAGGGAGCTTTTTAGTATAGTAAGTGAAATTATTACTAATTCCCCACTGCCAAAACACATACCTCAGCGTGTGTGTGAGCACAGCCTCTCATGCACTTTTTTTCTTTCCCAGTAAGATCTGCTAAAAAGCAGCTTCACTAGGTTTTAAAGCCCACTGGAGGTGCTGAGAAGACTGATCAACCCATACAGTATTAAAAAGACATTTGTAGACTCATTTAATCAATAATGTACAGTATTAGTGTGCAATTTAGATCAAGAGAAGACAGCTGTAAGACTGTGATACATCAGCTAATGAAAAAGCAAAGAGAGTGTGATTCACATAAGTAGAGAGGCCAAGAGGCAGCTCCTCAGCTGGTGGGAACAGTGACAGGTAGCCCCCCTGGGTCTCTGAGCCCATACCCCAGCTGAGGATTTCTCCCAGAGCGAAGGGGTGGGTGAGCTCTCTCTTGCACAGCATCCTTTCCATGGGTATAAGCAGGAAGTTTTCTGAGCCACAAAGGCACCAAGCTTCTAAAAAAGTCAGACGATGATAAAATGGCCCTATTTGACCTTGAAATGTTTCAGAAGTTGACAGCCACCCAGGATATGTCTACATACACATGTGCCAGCATGATCTGAAATCCTCTCTGATTTCAAGACTCTCTCGAGCAAGAAGTGTTTCTGTGGGAAAAGGAACAAGAAGAGGAAATTCTGCACTGTTCACATGAATTACCCCAAAGCTACATAGCAAACCCATACGGTAGCATTCAGTGCCATTCTACAGAAACGGGTATCCAGTCCTAAGGGATGGACTGTTCTTTAAGATATGGCCCTTTTTTACTGCTAGAAAACTCACAGTTTCCTTTAGGTGTGAATTCCCCCCAGTAGGCAGACCTGGCCTTATGCCTTCATTCCTAAACCAGTTTGGTGCAACGAGTGAGCTGCCATGCAAGGACTGGGAAAGTGTAGAGAAGTGGTGCTTACCTGGGTCACCATTCCTAATGCACTGTGCCTTGGGGTCAAAACCTGCTTTGAGCTGCCCAGGAGTGTCTGCTAGGATTGGGACCAGCAAAAGAAGCAGGATTAGATACCTACAGCTGGCTCTTCTTCCCATCCTCTTCCCATCTTCTTCTTTACATCCCAGATATAAACCTCACAGCCTGTTTACAATTTATTCGCAAGCATATATAGATTTTCATAGACATTCCCTACCCAAGTGCTTGCTTCATTAATGAGGCAGATACATTTCAGCCTGCAGAACATGCCAGAGTCTTGGCGGTGACAATTGCTTCATGGATGCACCATCTGCTGCTCTCTCGGTGTGACTGGTTACCTACTTTTCATGGCACATTTCTTTTTGCTGGCTGAATGACTCCCAAATCCATGAGGTGCTCTTTAAGAAACCTGTGTATAGTCTCCTGATGTCAATACTTATGCAAACACATATTTCCATGAGAATAGCCTTGCTCATCTTCCTGTTCTTCTATGGAATTGTGATACTTTTCCTGTCTGCAATTTTTGCTAGCGAAGTCTGCTCCTTCCATTGTAGGAAGGCACAGGTAAAAGACTATCTTCTACCACCAATGCTGAAGAAAGTAACTGTGATTACAATATATGAACTGACAGAGATGGGTGTTTGGAAAAATGGGAAGACTTTCCAGATTTCCTTAGTCTTCTCCTGCATAAATCACCACGTGTCTCTCTGTTGTGCCGAACATCACAACTCCATGAAGGGTACCTTGAAGGGAGGTGGCGGGGAGGGAAGGTCAGCTGCAGTAAATGCTATTTCCTTGAGATGCCCAGGACTTGCTGCAGACAATGGAGATTTCTCCTGCATGAAAAAGTGGAGATTTGGACTGCTATTAATAAAAGTTAAAAATAATTGGGAAAAAAAAGCACATTCATAAAATTTCAAGTTTTCTGACATTTTCTGTAATTACTAATTCTTGGTAATGTTCACTGTCTTACTTTATATAAAATCACTGCTGATACAAGTTTAGTTTTATGTAATACTCCATATGGTGGATTCATAAAAACCTTCTACTGGGAATACCACCATAAACTACTATTTTCTGCTATAAAAAATAACCATTAAAGTCCAGACATGCACAAACAAGGTAATCTGCCATAAATTTTGAAATGGTAAAATACTACAAATGTAAATGTATTCAACTCCCATTGCAATGCATGTAATTTCCATAGCTTTATTAGAAATCCTGCAGTTGCAGTGGTATGGCGATAGGTTATAAATATAGTAGGAATGAGTCAGCATGCAAATCCCTTCTGTGGAAAACAATTTGAGAGATTTTATAGCCCAAAGCTGTTTATTATTTTGTAAGAATAGTAATGCAAGTTCATGTTCAAAACCTGCTGAGAGAAGAATTTGCAAAACATCCTATTATGGAACAGGCAGGAAAAAAGCATAGGATCTATGTAATAGCACTGTGCTAGAACATTTTCAGATCCCCCATTTAGCTGGTTTTTTTTTTCTCATGTACTTATTAGGGTCCTTGTGAGATTATCACTATATCACACTAATAAAATGAGAACACAGCTAAGGCTTGGGATTTCATTTCTCAGTTAATGCAATAGTCATTAAGATCTGAGAACACAGAACAAAAAAAAAAGGTTTCTGGAAGCTTGGTTTATATAAAAGAGTTGCAATTAATTTTGAAAGATTTTTGGTTTGTTTGGGTTTTTTTCCCAAAATAATTTTCTGTTTCTGTGAATAATAATGAGGAGAGAATATATTTCTGATGACTCTAAACCCCTTTATACTCAGCTGACTCAAACTTTTCTCTGTTTTACATAATAGATTGCAATGAACAAATTCTATAAACATGATCTAATAATGTTGCCTAGGTATACTAGCAAGTGCAGAAAGCTATTTACTTTCAAGGCTGTCTCCATTATGCGTTTCACACTGCAGAGAAACACTTTTGATGCCAATGAATAAATAATGAGGCAGGTTCTGCAACTGGACTAGGTTTGGCAGCAGAGGCAGAAGGGCATTTCCCAGCCCTTAGCGCCCTGTGCCAAGCAAAGACCTTCTCTGATGTGAGATCTGCTCAGGTCCTATACAATGCAATGCTGGCTCAAGACCACATAGACACCAGCCAGGCTGGCCCTGACAAAGCCGGCTGCGTGCGGCCGCACTGCGTTACACCACTCACAAGCACAGAAATCTTAGCTACATGGGGCTTTCTGATCTCTCCCAAATCTAGGCAGAGCATATGTGTTCGCTAACTTTTGTGGATTAAATAGAGCTGTCAGTGTAGCTGTAAGGATTACATTTTTTTTGTAACCAGGACCATCAGATCAGGGCCATAAAGTTGCTACTAGAAGTGAATGAGGTTTATCTCTTTAGTTGGAATCTAGGAGAAGAAAGATAACAATTAGGTCCAAAATTTTTTTTTAACATTTCGACATAATTTTGATAGGAAAATGAAAGCAAAGTCTGTAGTTTGGGAAGGGCAGTTTGCATGGAATGTTGTAGGGTTTTTTTCCAAATCAAAAGAAAATATGTTATTTGGGATCAGTTTAAACTAATGGGGGCTCAGCTGATTGCTACAATGCTTGATCAGAGTTGTCATTTGGGTTTTTCATATTCCTGCTTCTCCGTAGGCTGGACTCCTTTGCTAGATTATCTCTCCTGTACAACCTCCCCACCTACAGATTGGCATGAAGGGAGACAGATGCCCCCAGGATATAATAACAGCTATGGCCCCACCCGTAGACATCCATACTACAGCCCTGATGAAATGCTAAATAAGATTTGGAAGATGCCATTCAAGTAGAGCCAGACAAAAAATTCTGATTCAATTTGATTTAAAGAAAAATCAAAATTTTGGGACTCAGAAATGCCCATGTTTTGTTTTCATCAAATATAGTCCAATATTGACATTCTTGGGATATTTTGAACACTTTCTTATTTTGAATTCTCAGACTGATTTGGGAGAAATAGTAGAATTTTTTGTACACTGAGTGCACAACAAACCATCTAAAACACAATTATTCACTTAATTGAAATGAGGAATATAACCTCAGTCAGCTAGATAGTGAAGAGATATAAGAAATGTGTATTTAGATGAAGACACTGGTTTGGAACTCATGTATACAGAAGTCAGAGTTATAAAAAGCTAACTTAGCCAACACTGGAAAACAGTCATTCTTACGGTATATTTAATTTCCACGTTACTTACAAAAACTATTTTTTTACTTAAGAACCAGTAAGAAATTAGTTCTAAGAACTTTCAGTTCTGACTTTTTACTATCTCAGAAGTATCATAACCATAAATCAAATCTAAATAATAATGAGACTAAAATCAACAAGGGCCACATCTGTAAAACGTATCCAAAATGAAAGGGGCAGGAAGCGTCCATTTTCTATAAGCAGCTAACATTTCCCTGTCTAAATAACCAATATCATCACTGTAATTTCCTTCTCCAGTTTAAAAGAAAGGCATATTTCCATATGCATGACAGAGTAAGTAGGATTTTTTCTATTAATAAGAATAACAGGTCTTGGACTATTCCAGTCAAAAGCTGATCCCACATTTAATTACATTATTATTTTTCTAAAGAACATACTTTCCCAACAGTAGACAGAATTGCATGAAACTCTATTCTCCCTCATGACAGTATGAACGCAGACTAACCCCATCACTACTAACAGGACAGAGAAAGTGCAGTAGCAGAAATCTACATTAAGAGCTGAAAGTCACTAAAATTATTGCCACTCAGTTTCCTGCTTAAGCCCCAGCTCCCAAATTCAATAAAATTTTGCCAAATCTTAGATCCATTATGCACTTCTGCACTTTGCTTATCACAGCCCTGGTATAAATAACCACATAAAATTCCTGTTCTCAGGTAGTAAAAGACATGAGGACACAGAAAGCTGCAGGTTAAAACAGCTCACGGATGACATTCTCCTCCAATTCCATATTTTTTCCAGATAGCCAAACCCACAACAGCTATATGTAACCAGTATCTCTTAGGTCTTTAAATTCTGAATAAAGTCAGGACATGTTGGTGCTGACACCCAAACTTACTGAGCAAGTTTTGAGCTGTCACCAACATCAAAAGCAGATGAATAGAACAGCAGAATTTCAGTTGTCCTCATCAGATATAAAACCACATAAAATTCCTTAGTTATCTTTCTAGAGCTTTTTGAGGGTGAAGTACTCTGCCTGCGTAAAATATTTTTAAAATATAAGGCCTGCGGCCAAGTTTTCAATCACATGAAACTCTGTCTTAGAACAGCTCAGGAGGACAGAAAAGAAGGCAGCTTTGAGCGTGTTTTCACCTTTTTTCCCCTACCATGTCCTGGACTGTTTTGTATTACGCTGTTGGCAGAGGTCCTCACAGGGACTGCCAACCTGGTGGAGCACCAGGAGGTGTGTTATGCTCTAGTCCTGCCTCTACCCTTGAAAGCCACACATCTCATGTACCTCTTGTAACCACTGCCCTGCCTCCCTCCGGGAGGGCAGGAAGCAGACAGCGGAGAAGTGCCACTGCTGGCCTTCTGCAACCTCAACATCCTTCTGAACCAGCGCCCAGGATCTGAGCTCTTCTGAAAATTGTATCACAGGGTGTGCATTTGCAGGAAGACCCACAAAGGTACCCCAGTTATTGACACACTCAACGGAACAATGCCTAAAAGGGAGAAAGGGACACATAAGGGAGCAAGATGCCTGAGGACAGCCCTCTTGCAAAGGTGTAGGTAGGTCGCCTAGAGGTCCCCTGCAGATGTGGGCATTGCCAAGACATTGGAAAATCCAATGCCAAGACACACTCAGAAGGGTACTTAGGGATTTGCTGGCATTGGAGAAGGCACCTGAGAAGTTTCCTTTTGGTGTCTGCTATCAGCTCTGCTAGGCTCAGGGCAGACCTTATCGCTCTCTACAACTATCTGAAAGGAGGTTGTAGTGAGGTGGCTGTTGGCCTCTTTTCCCAAGTTACAAGTGATAGGACGAGAGGAAATGGCCTCAAGTTGTGCCAGAGGAGGTTTAGATTGGACATTATGAAAAACTTCTTCACTGAAAGGGTTGTCAAGCATTGGAACAGGCTGAGCAGGGAAGTCGTTGAGTCGCCATCCCTGGAGGTATTTAAAAGACGTGTAGATGTGGTGGTTCAGGACATGGTTTAGTGGTGGACTTGGCAGTGCTAGGTTTACGGTTGGACTTGATGATCTTAAAGGTCTTTTCCAACCTCAATGATTCTACGATTCTATGATTCTATTAACACTGCATCTTTCCACAGCAGGAGAGTTTAGCAGAAAGCAAGCATAGACATGAATCTGGCTTTTAAAAATTTCATTTCAGTTCTCTGAGCTGGGCTCCATGAGCCACAATACTATGGCTTAGCAAACCAGCCTCTGAAATTGGCAGGTTTCCACTACCAGCTCACATATGTGCAAGTGTTTTTTCAGGCTTGTTTAACAAAAGTTGTGATTTCTCATTTCTTTCCTCTTCCACTGGATCATAATTTAAGACCTATCATTCAAGACTGCCTGATCTTGAGCCATGTCCATATATCACACAGAACATTAAAACCTGACCTTTATACACAGGATAATAAATACCTGTGAGTCAGTCACAAGGTAGTAACTCACTCTCACAGTTCAGCAGAGAGTAAGGGCTGAATCTCAACACGAAAACCTTCAGTTGTTGCCAAATACGAGGGGGCTTATAATAATACTTTTACATTGGGAAGCCAATAAAGAAGGCTAAATGTATTTCAAAAGCATGATGATACATTAGCAAATAGAAATGGAGCTATGCAGTTGCCAAAACAACTGGAAAATCCAGGCTGCTGTAATCTCCACCTGCATAATGCAAGGAATTACTGGATTTGTGCTAGAAGCCAGGAGTATCTTCAGCCAGCTGGGTTGGTCTGACTTCAACACCAACAGGCAGTGTGTCAGCCAACACAGTCATCTGCCAGCTTCTTTGCTTTTAGCATGTCATTCAGCAGCCTAGGCAGTGACATTGCTGCTGTGAAATGGGGAGTGGGTTTGCAGGGTTTCTTGTCTCTCAAGCTCTGCTCTTTGACACCTGAGCCACTCCAGCTCTTCTGAGGGGGTGCCTGATGCATGGCTGGTGAGCAGCCAGAGGGAGCAGCCAGTCTCAGTATCTGCAGATGTAGCCCTCGGACCAAAAGGAAAGACGAGCCTTGCATTTTTTTAGGCTTCCATCAGGCAGCACTCTCTGTGTGGGGCAAGGACAGGCATAACCTTTAGAACACAGTGCAGGAAGAAATATTGTCATGATTTAAAGGGTTGACATCCGATGGCCAGGCCTCTTGAAACTCTCCTCCACATCTTGATAGCTATAGTTAATATTTACACAGAGAGCTCTTGAATCAAAAAAGAGGAAGGAAAAAAAGAAGCCTTGATGATGTAATTTCAGCAACCAGGAACACCCGGCACAACATTTTGTGCATTCATCAGCACACAATTTCTGTGTGACATTAATATTCTTCCCTTTGCACATTAAAAGGGACCAAGAAGCAAGAGGGCACAGCCAGTGCCTCTTTGCTCTCCAATGCATTTCCCCACCTTGGAAGCAAGGCAATGGCAACAATGGGTACATGTCTTTCATGCCACCTGAGCCATCATTTTTCTGTCTTGTTCTTGTTCATGTCATGCAAATATGAGCTGAGATCACCAGCTATTCTCCCATAATTTTGGCAGGAAAGTGGTAGAGGGGGAGTTACTGCTGCTCGCCTAGCAGTGAATTACAGGCTTTTGCCTCATAATTTATGCTATCCTGAAGGAGACTCAAGAAAAAATAATTTACACAGCCTAGAGAAAAGACTGCTAAGGAGCCCTGTCATGGGTCATGTACTGATTTCATTTACACTGGTGTAAATCCTACATACTGTGACTGAAATCAGGGGCATTATGAAAGGCTTATAAGTAAAAGTAGACTTCGGTTCACAGTCCCTAAGTACTAGCAGCGAACAAACTTGAAAGGCCAGGAGATTGTTATTTTCAGTATGGGAGCAAGGAAAAGGAATAGCACAAAGTGAACAGAAGAAACCCTTAAGTGAAATGAAGGGAAACATGTTCAATGAGAAGGATCAATGAGATATTGGAATTGCCTGCTGAGGGAGGACACGAAATCATGTCTGTTTTGTTCGCTTCATTACCAGACAGGGAACCTAGGAGATATTTAGAGAATTCAGTGTTGACTAAGCCCCGTGAGGCAGGCCACAATGCCAGCCTTCCCCTTGACTCACAACAAAACACCTTCTGCCTGCCCACAAGGGCACTTGAGGTCCTTGCTCATAGATGCCACCTGGTTGCTAAGCCACAGGCAGCACGCAGCAAGGACAGCATGCAGCAAGGACAGCATGCAGCAAGGACGGCACGCTGGATCCTCTCACCTATGGTGCCAGGGGTGTCAGGGCAGAGACCACAGGAGGGATCTCGTCTCCTCTCAGACTATTAATCTGCATTGGCTTTGTGCAGAACAAGATGGGCAGAGTTTCAACAAACAGCTATTTTTTCACCCCATACAGTTTGTTTTCCACGAGCAAGGTACAGAATGTACCTTTTCTTCCTGGAGGCTTGAGCTGATTATTTCCTTCTGTGAGTGCCTTGCCTTCATTTTGTCAACAGAGCGAGAGCCTTTGGTCCAGGCAGGCACCATTTTGAAAAGACAGCCCCTGCCATTAAAAGGCAGAGACATTTCAAAAACTAATGGAGAATTCTGCTTCATTAAATAGCCCATAAAATTAGGAATCATTGAGCACCAGGGGGAAGATACCAGAATTAGTCAACATAAATGCCTGGTTTCACAAAGGAAGGTTTTAATACAGCTCTACCTGCTGATGTGTTGGCGGATATTCCTGGATGTGAACTACTGTCACTTGAGCAGGTTCCTCATTCCTTTCAACACCACAGTAGCAAACCTCTTTGAATTAGAAGGGGCTTATTCTGCATCTCAGTGCTAGTGCTGAACTTACTTACTAAACTGTAACGTAAGAAAGCCTTGGCAGAGCTGCTCTTGGACTCTACCAAGCTGGTGCTTCAAAGGTACAGAAACTTTTATGGGAAGCTGTGCTTATAATCTCCTGCCTTAAGAAATTCCGTAAAATCCTAAAATGTATGCAGTGCGATTTGTTTCCCTTAGACTGAAAACAGAAACACTCCGAAACAGACTCAAACCACCAGTAAGAGTATAATGCACATGTTTTCCAGCCTGCAAAAGTCAGCTCTTTCAGTGGTCCCATAGATAGCTCTGCATGATGCTTTCAGCAAAAATGCTGAGGGAGAGAAAAATATTTAATTAGGAATAATCTTTTTTCCTTTTGGTGTCAGAGAGCTTATAAGGACTTTCCTTCACTAGTAATTTCACAAAAAAAATGTATGGGTCCTAGTCTGCACTGCCGGAACAGATGTATATGTACACAGTTCCATACAATGCAACATAAAACGGCTTTTTTGAAACAACTGCAGTATCTGTTATTCTTTTATGGCACATGCTCAGTACTTAAATAAACAAAAAAAAAATCATTACCATTCATAATTCATTCTCTATTTATTCAAACTCTGTAGTAGTCTTGCTGGGCTACCATCTTTTTAGAATGACTGTTTTGTAAGCTGGGACGCTGTATCAGCTGGCACCCCTGCTTTCTTTTAAGCATCTAATGCAAAATAATAATGATCTTGTGAACACAAATAACATTTACAGCATCAGAGAAATAGTTATAAAGCAGTTAAAAGAAAATGCAGATATTCCTTTTCTAAGCATGTTAGTCCTTTCTATTCTTGTCTTCCTTCTGTAAATTAACATTTTTTGCAGATAAAAAAGACAAATTCATAAATTACTGCATTTGGCAGTAGAATGTAGCAATGGTGGCAAGGCACAGCTGGAGAGTTTGAAATGTGGCAGCTTTCTTCGAGGCCATCATTTTCCTGCTCCTTTGGGAATCGCTGCTAAATGTGGCTACTGCTAATGTAATGAATATGAATCCATGTAAATCTCCAATGCAGAGCTGGGATCAGTCCCCTTGTGGGCAAAAAGGAAAATTTATTTTTTTCCTATGCAGATTTTTTGAGTGCGTATGTGTGTATAACTCTGACCTTACTTCAGCAGCTCACCTGCTCTGAAGTATCCAGGTACTGTCGAACTTCTCGTTTTTCATTCTGCAGCAAACTAACAATCTGCACTTCCTCCCTTTTGAAGATCCCTGGCAGAATAATACACCACCTGTTCAGCCCCCCTTCCCACCCCCCTCCTTACTAATTAAGCTCTGAAACTGTTTCCAAACAGAATTGGATTTCTTTTCTTCCGCTCCCCCCGCCTTCATCCCCTGGCTGCACCTTTGTAAACATTTTTGATCGGGCGTGAAAGGCACAGAAACAGCCACGAATAAGAGGACCTGTCACTCCAGCCAAAGCCATTAGTGCTGCGTGGTGAAACCTGGCTGGGCTCATACTGAGCAACTGTATGACATGCCCGGGGATGGAGAGCAACAGAGAGGGTCCCTAACCGCTGTCCAGAGGGGTCTCAGAAATGATGGGGTGGACAGGACAGTGCTTCTTGGCTCTTCTTCTGCCCTGGGAAGGTTACTGGTTGACTGACTCATTTTAAAAGTAGGACATCTGAATAGCTGACAGACATTTTCCGAAGAGGGGGTGGCTGTGCGAGGTGTGCATATTCTGAGTTTGTTTCCACCATGGAACAGGCAGTTGGAATTTTAATCCGTGTAACTTTCGTCTCTGTGGTCGTACAGTGCTTCGCACAATGGGTCTTTGTCTGTTGCCAGCGTACTACCGCAATACATACCATAAATAATAATTGTAATAACAGTTATAAAGCTAAGATTTTTTTTTTAATGGTCTCTAGAGCTGGAAGTCTTTTCTGGGCAATTGGCATTTTTGAAAATCAGGTCACCTAGTTAGGTTGCTAATTCTGAATGCAGAGTCTTATTTTACCATTCATTTTCTTTAAAACATAAGCCTCCAACTTGGCTCATGTAGATAAATATTAAGTGAGGGGGAAGCAATGGAAACACTTGTCAAAATAAACCAAGAATAATTATTGGATTCCATTCACAAGTTTTTGGAGAGGAAAGATCAGGCCAGCCATCAAATAACAGCTTCAGCCAAGATCTACAAGTAGAGGGACATTGTTCTGCTTGACAGTTTTTCACTGAGGTGATTAACAAGCCTGGCTGATGACCCTTTGGGCTCAGATGTACAGTTAGGGTATCACACATCAGCTGAGCTATCAGCACACTTCCTATGTGTGTGGCCCTGCAAATATAAAATTATGTGACTTGGCTTCACCCCCTTCACTGGGACCAATCAAAGTCATGTTGTCTTATATTTGCTGTCACTAAAACCATTCATATAGATACCACAGGCTCAGTTGTGGCACTGAAAGGCAATACTGGCAACTATTTAAAGCAACAGATTGATTGCAGTTGGGAGTCATATAACCAAAAGTAGAGCTACTCCTGAGACAGTCTGGGTGCCATCCACCTTCTCCTAAAGTGCAAGTCTTGAAGTCAGAGGAATTGCACCTGAAAAGTGCATATTGTCTCTCCTGATTATGAATGGAACCAAGTCCATCACCTCAGACAGAAACTAGACTGGAAGCAAATAATGTTACCGGGTATGAGTGCTGCCCCATGTGCCTGAGCGCTCAGACAATTGCTCTGTCCTCTAACCTGAAAGTGCCAGTTTGGACTCCTATATCCAGGTTTATATGCAGCAGCAGAGCAGCATATAAAAAAGTGTCATGGAAGTCCCTTGGTTCAGTCCAAAAAGAAAGTGCTTACTGGGTTCAAACTCCTCCAGGGAACCCCACCTCGCTTTTCTTTTCTAGACTAGGGCAGAATTGAACTAGTGACCAAAGGAGAGGCTATGCAAAGGCAGTCTATTACAGTCATGTCCTCTAACATATTTCACAATAAATTTTATTAGCCTAGCTAGGATCCTGCTCTGCTGCATTTCCAAGCACACTAAATCACGGTTCTGACACATCTTGATTCAGAAACCAATGCAATCAATTTCAGCTCATTATACATCCAACTTGTGAGTTTGTAAAGGCGTTGTGCGGAGCTCATGTCACTATGTATAGGTGGACCATTGCTGGAAAGCAGGGTTTTGGCAAGGATGTTTTGTGTGTGAAGACATGGTTTTAAATTTATGAAAAAGTGCAAAGGTAGTTTCAAAGCAGAATTTGGTTTTAATGTTTGTGGACCTACTTCTGCTTCCGCTGAAATTAATAGCAACCCTGCCACTGACTTCAGCGAAGAACAGCTGAGGTCTTTATTCCATAGAAACTCTAGCAGTAAAATACAAGAAATTCATTTTAGCTATTATATTTTGGAAGGCTGACAACAGCTGCATGAAGAACTGAACCTGCATCTCCCAGGGAGACACATAACACTTAAATCACTAAGCCATTCCCTTTGATATCCATGCTGTATTATAAAATTAATCTTTTGTAGCAATTAATTAGAGTAGTTATGAGGAAAGTCATGCAGTCTGAGACTCACATTTATTGCTCAGTGTGGCCTTGTTTGTTTAGTCAGATTCCCTTAAGCCATTAATAGAGCTTTATGTTAATTTCCTTAATGCTTCCGATCAGCATGTTCAGAGTTACAACTCCACTAGGGCTTCACAGATTATCCTAACATATAGTACAAGTAAACAATAGATTCTACTTCCCTCTGCATGTCAATCTCCCTGGATACCTAATGAGATTACATCTATACCAGTCAAAAATGTTAGAGATAAGTAAATGAAAACTCCTTGGGCTGTGACTGAACTTTCTGACACATTCAGCCCTGAAGAGGTTAAAAATAAAAAGCTGCCTGGGTTTGTTGCTGAAACTGTGAATAAGTAAGGAAAGCAAGTACATTCTTTAGCCAGATTTCTTTCTCTGGAAATGCTTGAAAAGCTGGGTAAAGCACGGTCCCAATTTTCTTGAAAGGAAGTGAGCTAAGAGTAAATCTTGAAAATGCCAGACCTAAATACTGAACTGGAATTTATTCAAATGCCTTTCATGTCTAATGCATAAAGCCTGGTTATTCCATCAAAGTTGCTTTGAATCAATCCTAGGTGCTTAAACATGTGAAAAACTCTAAGCTCATGTAGGAGATTTTGAGCTTAGGTATGTAACTTAACAACTGGCCCAAATCTCCCATTTGTCTCAGATTCCAGTACTGATATGGAAACAGCCAGGCACTTGTCTCAGGGTGCCAGAGAATGATAACTACATTTGTTACACTTTCCTAAAGAAGTCAGCCAATGGAAAAATTAAACACTACAGTGCTAAAAATAAATTATTGCACCCCTTAAAAACAACCAACCAAACAAAAATCCCCAGTCCAAAATGAGAGGCAATCACTACACAGTGGCTGCTTAATGCACTTGGTTATGTATGTTTTCTTCTTCAGACTCTAGAGCAGCTACTCACAGCTGCAGAATTGGAGTAATGATCCTCAGGTCCTTAATTTCATTTCTGCAACTGTGAATGGTAAAAATGGGAGTCTGAGGCTGTTTCAAAAAGCCAGGAAGCCCTTGGAACAGCATGTAAATGGCAGCTTGAAGGCTGCAAATCTCACATACAGAGAGACCAGGTGCTCCATTCCACAGAGGCAGAAGCTCCCAGTGCGGACAACAGATCAGACCAGGGCAGGCCAAGCCCTCCGAGCTGCTTCAGGCACAGGACCATGGACCCCAGCATGGGCTAACTGACCTTCTCACCCAAGCATTTAGCCACTGGATCTATGTGTCTCTCCCCATCTCCTCAAAACCTGCAAGTCACCCACAGTTGAACAATCTCAATGTCCACTGATGTATTTGTCACAGATTAAACTTGGGCATGTCAGCATTACTTGCGAGAAGAGGTTTGATCCTTAAACATCTCTTCTTTGCTGAGCAGAGGACTTGCTCTTATAACAGTCTTTTGTCTTGGCCCTGATTAGCAAAAGCAATCATAAGTTAGTGTCTCCATCTACATGCTGGCTTCCCTTCTTATCATTTACAATGGTGGGTGGGGTTTTTTTCCATCTTGAAAAATTATTTTTACAGCCTCATTTAATTTTTCTTCCTTTTTTTCCCCAAACCTGAGCTTCCTACTTATGGTCAAACATTATACTCTGCAGATACATATGTTCACTGTAGTTCAAAGGCACTGCCTTTCCATCAACTTTTTGGAAGAGGCTGCACTAAAGAAAAGCTGGGGGATGCAGAACCTACTATTGAGTAGCTCGTTGAACTCTGAGATCTTTGCTCTAGAGATGAACCTAGAGAAAAAAGATGAGACATATATTCTGAGAGAAATTGATATGTGCATGTCAGTGGTATATCAATTTCTAATCAATATTAAACCTCTAACTGCCAAGATCAATAACAGCTGCAGGGTTATAGTTGTCACATAGTTTCTCAAACATATTGGCTAATAATGATTTTTGCTTTGTGTTTTTTATGTTAGTGGATGAGGAATCTCTACTTTCATCTTTAATATTTTCAATATTGAAATTCATATATGTTCTTATGATCAGATGTCAGGGCCATGAGTAAGCTTATCCCTTAGCTTAACAGACAATAAACACACCACAAAGATCCTACACTCTTTCCAAAATGTAGTTCTGTAACGTTGAGGTAATGTGGAGTCAGAGACTCTTTTCAATAATGAAATTGGTCAATAGATTTTGCTTTGGGGAACTATCTGCCAGCAACCAAAGCAACGCTGCAACAGCTCAGCATGATGCTTAAATGGGAAGAGCTGCTCTCTATCATATTGTTTCCTGTACCTTAAAGAATAGCTGGTAAATTGTCACTGCCTCAGATCCTCAGGAATATGACAGTATCTGACTGAATCACCTACTCAAGAATCCTTTTCTCCTCTGTTTTTCCGTCAGGAAGTGTTGACTCTCACCATCTCACAGACAAGTGAAACAATTGCATTTTCTGTTGAAGCTGTAACTTTGTTATACTTGCAAAGGTATAGAAGTGGGTGGGGTCTAAGCAAAAGCATATTTTATAAGACTAATCACTGTTGTAGGAAACAGTTGATACACTTTTAGGCACTTGATTTTTTAAATATGAAGCTTAACTGTATAATTGCAATTGTTGGACAGTCTGAGAGAAAAAGTAATTAGTTCCATTGGAAAAGGAATGGATTACAAAGCTTCAAGTTTTTCAGCTCTAGAAATTTGGACTGTTCACCCAGGAAATTGTAAGTGCTATGTGGTTTTTGCTCTTTCGGTGTACTATTCCTTGAAGTCTAGGTACAGGAACATGGAATTGCAGTGTGCCCTGATGGAGAAGTGACAAGGGGTTTTGTAGTGCCCCCAAAGCAGAAAAGGAAATGAATTTCATGTATTTCTTTCCTGTCTCTTCTCTCATTCTGATAATAGTGTGGCTGTGAGGGCTCTGTTCATTCCCTGTGTACAGTCTACATTATTACAGGAGCTTGAGAAAAAGCCCCCCACACTAAGATCTCTTTGCCGAATTATTACCCTTGATACCAACTGCTCCACAGTGGAGAAGATAAGACTTCCTTTATTCTGCTGTGTCCTACCATGAAGGAAGGGCACAGATTTTGTTTAAATTAATCACACTAAAATTTGGATTTTAAAATAAGCATTTTTTTTTAGAGAATAATACTTTAATATGCATAATATATAACTGATGTACACATGGTAGGAGCAAAGATACTTGCTTTTATTGTTTCAATTAATAAATATATTACAGGAAAACAGACATGATCACCCCCAAAAGTGGGCAAGATCTTAAATAATGAAGAGCTCCATTTTTAATACCATAGCCCTTTCTCTTTCTCTTATCTGTGAGGTTTTTACCAAAACTTATCAGGAATGTCTGTAAGAGATTGCTTTTGCTTGGTTTCAAAAGTGTTTTTCTTTGCTGGCATTTAATAGTTTTACAAGAGAAAATAATGAAAGCAAATAAAACCTGTAACCATCCCCAGCAGGGCAGAAGTCAGACGAGAGAAAGCTGATGTCTTTGAGCTGACTGAGCCACAATAGACAGGTCTTAACAGAGTAAGGCATTCCAGAGACTGCGTTAGGGACTGTCAAACCTACCTCACTAACACCAATTAACTGGGAGATAGGGGGATCTTAGAGTTTGGATCAAAGTCTTTCTTGTCCAGATGAAAGATCACATCAGCTTTGAAAGAAAACTCCAGATGTCTATGGAAAAAAAAAAAATCCCTCTTCCATTCAGTTTGTTTTTCAGCGAATTTTGAATTACTTTGTCAAGAACAAAATAACATCCCAGCTGGAGAATGTGTCAGATGTTTCATTTAAAAACAATATGAAGTCAGGAAGGTGGTAGCCAACCTAGAGAGACTGTTTGATCCTTTCCCAAGATTCCATTGCTTTTGAGGCAGAGCAATGTTAAATCATTCGCTCTAATCAGTTCTCCATTTAAGAACAAGCAATCTTTAAAAAAAAAAAAAAAAAAAAAAAAATCCCCCAACTACCTGAATTCTCCTCCTTCATACAAGGATGTCATGGCATCTGCATGTAGTGCATGATACAGCAAACCACATCCAGGAATAGTGACCTCACTGTGCTGTAACTTACTAAAAAGGTTACAGTGGTTATCAACCAAATTGGCTTAATAGTGTTCCATAAAAAGTTATGTGAATAGTAAATTCAAATATATTTGATGTATTAGTGGATCAGAAAAACTTACCGGAAAACACTATCTGACACCATGTTCATTGCCTCATCCATTTTAGAGAGCATATAGATGAGCTGATAGCTTTAGAGATTAATACACACAAGTGCTTCATTGCTGGCAAGGAACAGACATATTAGGCAACATAAAAGAAACGCAGTCAAACGTACTACAGACTTTGTTTTGGGGACAGAAAGTGCACACTTAGTGTAAGTGGGCATTTTGCCAGGGTAAGGCTGCAACATGGACTCATCCTCTGTTTACTTGTCGTAATTCCTCGCATATGCTTGTGTTTTAATTCTGAGTGAGAGCACAGTCAAGGGATGTGTGAGCTTCTTTGTTATACAAGCGGATCAACAGTCTCGAACTATTTCAGCATTTGTTGGGAAGGATTTTCAGGCAAGCTTTCACAGAGCACTTAAAAATGCAAGATGTCAAGATGAAATTGTTGGAGCAAACAACTGGATCTAAGCCTAGGCATTGAAATAAGAAGGTTTCGTAGCTTAGGAAAAAGTACCCAACAGCTGTAGTCTGCTAGTTCAGGAACAAATTCTGCTGTGCTGTATGAACTCGTATGTTCAGAAATAGTTTTGCCTCTGCCTGCTACAACACTGGGCATTATTTAGACTCCGTATAGAAATATATTTACCACAAAGATGGATTTATACCAAAGCCAATGAACAAAGTACTCCAAGTTTTGGTGAAGTACGGATTGAATTCAGAGGTGCTTTTCTCAGCTTCTCCTCCCTGAGAGGAACAGGAGGACAGTGTTCCCTCTTAGACTTAGAATTCACCTGTGTGCAGTAACCTGGTTTGGACAGAGATTGGTATGTCAAACGCACATGCCGAAAACTGCAGAGTGGAAAACACACAATGGCTCGAAATACAAGACCTAAATTTATGGTGCTTTTGAGCTATGTGAGCATAAATATTTGGATCAGAAACGTGCAGTACAAAATCCTGATTTTCAGATTATTTTGAAAAGAAACAAGCTTTCAGGTACTGTGAACACTTGCTTATATGGTGTTACTGCTGCTTGTTTTTGCTTTGATTTAAAATTACAGAAGCAGAAGTAAAAATATCCCACCCTTTTAAATACCAATAAAATGCTCAAAGTATCTTATAAATAAAAAAGTCCATAAAATAACAGACTTGGAAATATTCATATAAATATTCTGCTGTAAACAAACCAGTTGACTGAGCAAAATAAATTTATACATTTAGGGGAGAACAACAGCAGAAAACAATGAGCATTCATTCCCTTTGGAAACCAAAGTGGATAAATAGGTTTAGTCATCTCTGTCCCGAGAGAGTCTCAAAGCATGCATTTTTTTCAATGTAAAGTGCAAAGAATTGCATTGCATTTTGAATTCCATTTTAAAACTAATTAAAGGTTTGATTCTGCCACTTTCTCTGTGTTGGAATGCACTTCAATATGTACTCAGTTTAAGGCATGTGCTCAAGGAGAACTACTCAAGCACTTAACATCATTAACTATGATTTTATGTGCTTTGCTGGATCTGGGCCGAAATGTATAGAGCATATTACTCATCTTGGAGGTGAATGACAAAAATTAATGTCATCTCGGCAATTAATGAAATGGATTTACTCCAGATCTAGGCTGCTATATCTCAGAGCAGCCTCCTTCTCATTTAATTTAAATGTTTAGGTTATTTAAGTCAGATGTGCAGGGTTACATGGAAGATTTCAGATTTTGTTTACAGAGGCACCCAAATAGAATCATAAAAATATATTTAGAGGCCAGATTAACTAATGGGGATATTTAAAATCTGTTTCGATATTCTTTCCTGTCCACACTGTGTTTTTGTTTGTTACGATATTTTAGGTTAATGTCATTTTTGATAATTGTTTGCTAAGTATTTTTGATTACAAGCAAAGAGCTAAAAAGCAAGTGACAATTCTGACCCCAGTTTACCAGTAAGGCTTCCTATCACCATATATTTTGCAACCATGTGCCTAAAAACCTCTCTTAAATAAATATCTCATGCCCCCATGTGGTTAAATTGAGAGACTGCTGAATAAATCCTTTGGAGTTGCTTTTCTGTTTCTTTTTATTTGCATACAGCATTGTGTGCCCAAAGGAAGAATGATAACCAAATTGCATAATAGCCTAATTTAGGTATTTTACCAATAATGAAGGTCTGCACACAAGTAAAATCTAGAAAATGCTGAGCTGTTTTAGGCACTACCATGGCCTAACCTAGGACAGAGTGCACAAAAATCTGACAAAAAATGCTTCACGTGAAATTGCAGTAAGTATTGCATTGACCAGTGCTTAGGAGGGCACTAGCTAAAATCCACTTCTTAATGTCTAGGCATCTTACGTTTTTAGGTATAGTTTAATTGAAAATACACCCTGAAAATACCAACTTATGATCTAAATCAGTAGATTTAGTGTCAAGGAGGGGGGGGCGTGTGGGCTTTTTTCCTAAACAAATGTCCTATCTTAGGAGTCTTGGCAAAGCAGATATATCAAGATAGATTTTTTAGCATATTTCTTCACATCCCAGACTGAACAATTAGACAGAATGATTATCATGTGTCACACCCAGCATCTTGTTTACAACAAGAAGAAACAGAAAATCCCCACGTGATTGATCCTATGACTCTGCAATGGTAATTTTCTGGATTAGAATTGGAGATAACTCAGTATTCATAATAAAAATCCTTTCCAATAATTTGTGTTCATCTAAAATCGCAGTCCTGCAGACATATCTATTATATACCCATTAGTCTGCATGTGGAGACAGAGGTTTGGTTCCTCTTGGCCACAGACATACTTTTTGACCTATAGTAAAATCACTGAAAGTTGTACTGAAAGATGTTAGTAGAGACACTGAGTTTTTCTAAATGTCGAGATCAGTTACTTCCATCAAAATCGAAAGCTTCTGGGCATCCCCCACCTCTCTATTCAAATGCTTTTAATTCTCCTAAGCAGCTTCCCAGCACAGCTGCCAAGTTTGTGATGCCTCCGCTCTCAGTGCTTAGGGTACAATGGGTAAGTTCTCCAACTAAGCTGATTGTTAGACATGAGTCATTTATTGATTTACACTACATAATTGGCACAGTTACCTGTGGAACAGAATACGGCTGTGACACTACAGCAGCCTAGCACATGGCACGTAAATTAGCTACCTACCATGCTCATCCCCTTTTGCTGTGATTACCTCCCTGCCACACTCACAACTAATCAAATTAATGGTTATACCCATCTGCTCTGAACCCAAATTTGTGGCAGGGCGTTAGGGTGGGATCAAGCCCAAGACCTGCCTCTTGCTCAGGCCTGGCTCCCGCCTGTGGTGTACCACAGTGACCTCCCCTCAGCCTTGTATTACGGTGACGTCCTGTGCGAGAGGCTGGCGAGATTAACTTTAATTGAGAAATTAATATACAGCAGGGGGCAAGAAAGAGAAAAGAAAATATGTGAAAGTGGGAGTCATACAGCTGTTTGTCATACAGAGATGTGAAATTGGTAGTCATTATGCCCTCCTGCGTCTGGACAAATAGTTGCTAAATTAAACAGTCTTTAAAGAGACAAAGAGAGGCAGAAAAGGAGCTTTCCCCCTATGCCCCCAGCCTCTGGCAGCCTGCTCCAAAGAATGCTTTTAATTTTTTCTACAAAAACAAATGCAAGAGTATAGGGAACTATATGATAGAACTAGGTGACCATTATCAATATCTCCAGTGATGTACTGTTGTAAATAGAAAAATAAACAACTCACTACTGTAAAAAATTACAGGGCTGTAAATCCACCAGGGGATTGTGGTGATATCATAAACTATAAGAGCAAAGCTCAAGTGGCTTTATACAGTCACCACAATCCAGCGATGGAATTATAGCCCTATAACTCAAAATTTACTTAGTTCTTACACTTTACAGAGCAAGGAACTGAGTTTTGTATTGATGCTCTGCACAGACTGTCCAGCTTTGCTCTTCTCCTCCTGCTCTTTCTGCTTCTTACTCTCTTCCTTCACAGACACCACACACAGCTCTCACTGCTCCTAGCACTTCCCTTACCATGCAGCAACTGCCACCAAAGCTCTGTTGCTACTGGGACTAAAAGTCCTTGACTTTGTCTCTAAGAAAATCTATGCAAGGTTCAGGGAACTGAGCAGCAAACGAACTGACTTGGCATCTGATAAGGATTTTGAGGAACAGTGTGGTATTCAAACTTCTTCCAGTATATGTTTATCTGATGCCCAAGCCAATACATCAAGAATTAAAAAGTGACTCTTTCAGGCCATCGCCAGCCTGTCCCAGAAATGTTGGGCATTACTGGTAACTCCTAGCAGGATCAATAAATGTTCTTTACTCATAAATTAGGAGGACACTGTGCAACAGTTCTGAAATGTTCTCTTTCAAAACAAAAGTGAGGTTGCACACAGCTGTTTCAGTATATATGGGCCCCAAATCAGCACAGCAATTAAACGTGAGTAATCCTGTTTTTTCCCTCTAGATCCTTTCAGTTGAAAATGGCATGTTCCATCCTGTATTCAGGTGATAGATTTGTCCTCTCAGTGCTTTTTTTTTTTAATTCTTCATGGACTTTCCCCATTCAACTGCCCTAAGATATCACAGAGGAGCTGCAGAACATGAGCTCCAGTACTCACTTGGACCTTACCATTCCCAGTCTTCCCATTAGAAACCTTCTGATCCCGTGGTCACACCATAGGGATCAGACCTTCGTAAGAATCTGTCCTCTATATTTCAGATGAACAGGGATGCACAGACAATTTAAAAAAAAATAAACTGAGAAGGTGGGAAAGTAGTGGAGAAGAGTGACTCTTTTTTCACAAGACCATAAAAATTTCAGTGCTATAGCAGCCAAGCTGTCCAGCTAGCCTAGCACGCTATCTCAAGCAATATCCAGTACCACGTTTCAATGAAAGCTGCACAAAATCTGCGATAATTGGACAACAGTCTGCATGGTTAATCTTGCCTGTTTTCAGTCAAGTTGGTACCTCTCTCTCTTCCCAAGCCCTACTTCAATCAGCTGAGAAGCCCTTGACCCTCTCCCTGGGAAGTGTCCCTGGCAGGAGGCTTGCTCCATGGCTTCCTGGCTCCTGGCAGGTCGCCATTTCTTTCCCAGGCGACATGACAGCAGAGAAGTCTGTCAAGCCTTTTTCTGGCTCCAGCTTGTTTGGTCAACAGAAATGGGAGCTGGCAGGAGCTGGCAAGCCTCTGGAGCTGGCAAGGAGCTGCCGGCGGACTCTCAGTGGTCCAGTTTGCCAGAGGTGAGCACAGCCCTGACCTTGACACAGGGAGATGCGTGCCTGAAATGAGGCAGAAGTGCACCCCACCTCTCCCTATGCTCATGGTGGTGGCATCGGGACCTTTTGAGCTAGGACTGTGAATTATCATTTCTATGCAAGCAACAAAAATAACTCCCAGCTGTGGACCATGCCCCCAGTGTGTTGGCCGTGCTGCTTCACGTTCCCTGTCACTTTTCCACAAGGTAAAGAGATGTTACAGACCTCGTGGCTAACACTCGGCTCAAGGTTAAGTAAGTCAGCTGCTTCACCACCACATGTAAAGTTCAGTACTTCCCAGTGAAATGCTACTTCCCATTCCAGGATACTGTCTAACGTCACTGTCATGAAACAGCAGGGATGAAAAGAACAGATTTTTCTCTCCCTTTTCCACTTTAAAAAGCTACATTAAGAAAAAAAAGAGAGAGAGAAGCTTTATTTCAAATAAGCTGGACCTGCTTCTCAGCTTTGTCAGTAAAATGCTTGCAGTCCCTTTCTCCCTCCAAGAAACATAGGTGTTTTCTTTTAATCTTGTTCCTCTCCTAAATTGCTTACAGTTTTTCCTAAAGTGAAAATCAGACCCTGCAACCCACAATTCAGCTAATAAATAATGTAATCTTCATGCTCCTCAGTGTTTATATACAAGGCATAGGGGAACTGTTAAATGAGCACAGTATTTCTAGAAAAACATCATTCTGAAAAAGGGGAGAACAAGGAATGAAGGCATCTGTATCTACAACTAACACAGGTTCCAAGCTGAAAAAGGGAAGGGAGAACATGGGATAATGAATCTATTAAGAGTCCCTTGGTTAATAGTTAACTTGAATAAAAGCTGCTAATGATTTTTTAAAGTCCTAAAAGAGTTTTTAAGACATAATTTAATGTTGTATTTTTTTTCCTCATGCACTTTCCATTGCTGCCTGTGGACCCTAGATTTAATCAGATTTCTCGTTCTTCTAAGACTTTATGAAGTCTTTCTTGATTTGCAGCCAACCAAAGCACTTTTAATAATGTATGGTAAAAGGGTTTAATTTTTAATAGACAAGAATGGGCTAGAGCTGCTACACACTGTAGTAGATTGGTAAGTACAGTATTATACTCTGCAGAGTAGTTAGTAAAAAAGAAGAATGTATTTATATCCCAAATGTTATTGAAAACATGTTTATTTTATTACTAACACGAATGTATAATTGAAAAACCTGTCTAATCTGGAATTATTGTTCACACCTTCTTTACCAAGAAGATAAAGTCGTTTTCAGCTTGTTACCATAATAACTCAAGCTTCTCATTGTTTTCTGTCTCTCATGCTGTTCTGCTGCTTCAAAAGCTCAAGGAAAAAATAAAAAAAACTATTAAAATGTGAAGTTACACATTCATATCCTGGATTTAGCTAATCAAGGAGGAAAATATCTTCTGACACTGGAGACAAATTCGTAGGGATTAACCTTAAAATAAGATTATTTGTACCTTGATATTTGCATGCATTTGTCCTTTGTTTACTACTACCCGGCTAACGGGAAAGCTCAGAGCTAAATGTAGATGAAAATCTGGTTTAAAACTGAAGGTCTGATTCTGCAAATCAGAGAGGGCTCTTTCACCAAGGTTGTTTTTCCTTACCAAGCTATAGTACACAAAGAAGGGGGCTTTCATAGTAGAGTAAATTCCCCTATTCTTATGCAAAATCCCAAAAGCTGAGCTAATGCCTCCTTAATAAAGATAGAAATTATCACTGTGCCCACAGTAATTGTACAGATGTTGAGGTTTTATACCTGTGGTCACTCCTGATTTAGTATTGGTTTCCTAATGAAATGAGGCAAATCTGTTTCTCTGTGCATAAGTGTGTGTCTGTCAGTCACCCTTGATAACTTTCAAGTCTAGAAGCCAAGTTCAGTTGAATTTGGCAAGGAGGTCTCACTGAAATTCCGCTTCATGATAACAGGCATGGCAAGAGAGGATAGACGCACTGCTCACGCAGGAGTCCTACAGTAAGGTTAATCCTTACTGGACCTCAGAGAATACACACTGTCATTTACTCTTCAATCACAAAGTCATGGGAAACCAAGCTTCACTGGTTCCCCTGATCACTGAAATATTTACTGTCAGTACAAGAGGGACACTAGGCCTACATACATGTACAATGTCAGGATACTGAGTGCAGTGGAGGTATAACTATCTGCTTTGAGCCATGTATATTCCAGGCAAATACTCCTTGGATTGTGCACCAGAACTGAAGCACAACACAGCAAAGCCAGCACAACCCACTGCATGCCACAGGAATGGGTGAAAAATGAACAGAATTGTTTGCCAATGAAAAAAATTACACATTTTTAAATCTTCTTACTTCAAAATGAGCCATAGAATAGGTCATATAATACATAATGGCAAAATGAATATATTATGAATGATTTATCATTATGGAAATGCACAGATGCTTATTGGTGGCATGAGTGATATAACATGCAATTTTCACACAATATGCTGTTAATAATGGATAAGGATTTATCAGTATATTCTTATATAAAGAAAGAGAAATATTAAAACTTGTTCTTTCACTGGAATCAAATAACTTACTGTGCATTGAGTTGCTTATGAAATTGAGCTACTCTTGCCATTACTACTAATTACATTTTAAGGTCACATTTTTAAAGTAGATATACATCAAGTCACTGCAGTAACTCATCACAGATCAGATCCACCTTACTGTTGTACCACTAAGCCAAAATAAATGCCCCTCTTTCCTGTGCCTGCCTACAATAAATGAAGAGAAAAAAAGAAGCAAGCACTACCTTGTCCTAGTTTGTAGCACGCACCTGCAGGAAAACTCTTAAAATTGGCCCTGCCTGCCTGTGAGGCTCGTTTCACATGTAGATAGGAGGGCTCACTCCTATTTAACTGGAGAATTTTCAAAACAGAAGTTCAGTTGTGGTCAATTCCTCTGAATAGCTTGGCTGATGAGTAATGTGAGATAGCAAGACAAAACAAGTGTGGGACAAGAGGCTAGGACCTCAAAAGTTGGTTTCAACAATACTCAGAGCCCCCTGCCCTCCATATGCCTTAATCAGACCCTTTGTGGATCAAGCTGGAGCAATTCAAGAATAGACAGCCCTCTTCTCCAACACTGTTTGTAGCCAACAACAAATGTGTCTTCCCTCTGCAAATAAATAATTTTAATAGATCATGCCAGAATGCCTCAGGTGTCTCAGTTTGAAGTCAGCTGGGCCAGCTTATGCCACTACTGAAGATGGTCTAAACAACACAGCAGAATTTGCACTCACATTGGTGAAAAGTGCTCACATTATCCGTTCTGGTACTTGAGCACTAGGGTCCAACAAGCCCTTCCTCAGGAAAGATAATGAACAATCATTGTAACTGCTTGACTTGAAATTTCCAAAGAATTCCTGCTGTAGAGCCATCAAAGCCAAATTAATACATAAGAAAGTACAGGGACGTACAACTCTCTGACTGCCTGGCATGCAAAACACCTGAATACTTCACTTTATGTTGAATAGAAAAATCAACATACATAGGAGACAAACTGAACGTCAAGAAAGCCTGATGCAGCTTAGAGAACAGCAATACATTTTCCTCTTCTGTCTAGGGAAAACAAAATTTGTATTTGTGCCAAACAATGCAGGAGAGTTTTTGTATCTTGCCAATTCCATTTAATTTAGAAAGCAAATATCTTCACACAGTTAATTGAAAGATCATTGATCAAGAGAGGTTCATAAACCAGCAGCTAGGTAAAAGGAAAGCCCAATGGTAAATGACCACATGTTAGATAGATATTAGTGCATGAATTGCATTCATTATTGTCTTTATTGTTACCATAAAGAAAAGGAACTTGGAAAATCCATCTGTTCCCACAGATGGAAGCCCCCTGACATGAGGCTCCAGAGAGTCAGGAACCCGCACTCAGTCCTCAGTGAAAGGAGACAATTGCTGCCCCTGACCTGCCAGAGCACTAATAGGACATGGGCTCCTTCTAGAGGTCTTCTCCATTGACATCCTCCTTTCATTCCCTCTGTTTTCCAAAGAATTTGGCCCAGATTTGCAAATACCAAAAATTTTTGGTATCCCAAAAACTCCATTTCCCTGCCAAGAATATTTATTATTTTCAAAAAAAAAAAAAGTCACCTACTCTGAGAGGAGGGCTAATACCAAGGCACTAGTATCGGATGGTATTGGAGAACAGATGATGCTTTCTTACTTCCTACATACATTTGTTTATGCATGCACATACAACCACTCTTCATGAATCATTACTGGTCCAGTATCTTTTCCCTCCCCATCTACCACATCCCACTCTAAAACAACATATTGTAGAACAGTCTCAGAGAACGTAAAGGGGAAGCATTGTCTCTTGAGACTCTGCAGAACTGTGCTTATTCCCATCATACTTCACTTTTTCCAGCAGTTTTCTGAAGGAAGTGCCAGATCTTTGAACCCAACCTTTTCTGCTGTCAGCCAGGGCCAGGAGGATTACACACAGCAAAGAAACAAAGAGCAAATGAATGTAAATAGCGTCTACAACAACAAGGGAAAGTGGCACACAAAAGCCAGTGACTGATTAAAATGCATTCCTTTCACACAGGGGCTCCTAATTAGCTTACTAATACCATTCTCATCTATTTTAACAATTTAATGGTCTCCTGTCACATAAAAAATGGGCAGGAGACCATTTCACACCCTCTCCACTTGGGGAAGTTCACCTGAGAGAAACTGTTCCCTTTTCACTTCCAGTTCTGTCAACGGGATTTCCCTCTCCCCTGGGAAGGGAGACATTTCCCCACACACACTGTGCCAGGCAGGTTCACCTCAGATACCAGTAGCAAGCCACCTTGGTAGACATCCACCCCGCAGCTCTCCACACATAGCTGTGCTTCCAGATGTTACCTCTACATCTGGCTCCCAGGCTCCTGGGCATAGGATTACTTTTGATCCCTGAACTCGTCCTCCAGAGTTCAGAGAGCTCATGGGAGAAAACCCAGCACCCCTCTGATGCAGGTACACCATTTACCTGGAATGAATATGGGGAATGATGGCAGGTGGGCAGGCACTGAAACCAAGCTAAAAGAGTGGTATTTCACAGGAATTACCAGGCAAGATCATACACACTGCCTATCTACTCCATTGTTTGCCAGAGGCTTCACTAGAAAGTATGAGACTCTGGTAGTAGGCATTGTGCAACACCTCCCCAGCCCCCTCATGTCATCCTCTCCTCAAGAAGGCTTCAAATTCCCTCTAAAATTGCTTACTCTTGTCACCTTCAAGGACACACCCCCAACACACTGTGCTCCTGCCCTAGATGATTCCCAGTAATTAGAGGAGTTGGGAGAAACAGGGACCATGTATCTATGGCAAACGGGGACAAGATGGTCCAAGCTTGGAGAACGGGGGCTTGCTGCTCCTCCTGCTATTGGATAAGGATTAAATTGTAGGAGAGGGAAAGAAGGAGAAGTTGTTATTTCTCCTAAGGAGATCATTCACTGGAATTTATTTTTCTTCTTTTTTCACTTTAAGTGGCTCTAGTAAACAATTTAGGTGATATGTTTAGTGTTTCCTGTTATCTTGGTCAAGTTAGAGGTGCAGTCATGTCAGACCAGTTTCCAACATACGACCTGTGGTTCTCATGAGTGCGAAAGGAGGTTTGAGTATCTTGTTAGCTCTAATACAAAGCCACTTAAGGCCTCCAGGATCTCAATTTTGGAGAATCTAAGGCAGAAATTACTCCATGCATGCCACACAACTTCAAACCCATAAAACCAGCCAACTTAATTCTAAAATGAGGTTACCTGCAAATCCTTCAGCTCCACAGTGCAGTAAACACAGTAACATACTGTCAACAAATAAACAGTCCATACTATCCACGCTGCCCACAGCATAAAGCATGTTCTCTTGGGACAACTTTGCCATGGATGTGGCATGTTGTGGATGTGTGCTGTGATGGAACAGACATTTTACAACCCTGGTGCTGAATTGCAAAATAACTTGTCTAGAGTCCAGTTTTCCAGTATGAGTATTTACCATGTGCAATCAGGTTTCTCCTTATGCAGCTGATTTTAAGTATTAACATATGAGATCTAGGCAATCATTTCAAGAATTTAATAATAACAAATGGAAGAAAAACACAATATGCTTTTTTATGGCAGTCTGGCTCACCAGCCTATCTAACAACCAATTCAATGTGCGCTTTAAGGGCACATTTAGTGTGCAGCCTGTATCCCATTCTGGGAAAGAACACACACGGGCAGTCCAGTGCTTTCACCGTGTGCAGCAAAGTGGCAGATGCCTTTTTAAAAAGTGCTGTTGGAAATTTGGCCTTAGGAATATAGATCTAACATAATCTTTGAAATTTCTAAAAACTTAACTGATGGGCAGGGTTCTAAAAGCATATTCCTAATTCAGACTGAACACAAATTAACATGTTCAATTTAGACCATAGACACTATGTACGTCAATAGATCTCATTGATGCATAACATCTCTTATGACCTGATCAACCACTTCAATAGACAGCACTTGATTTCAATGGGCCAAATGTCTCTAGTTGTACAAAACTATAAACAAGCATTATATGGTCCAAAAGGACCATTTAAGCAGAAGAATCCTTCTGAGGACACTGATACAAAAGAAAGAAACAAGCTGTTTTTATCTACTAGTGATGGAACATTCTGGCTGTTGTAAGTCCCTACTGTTATGGCTCTCAAATTTAGCTAATTAAGACATATTTCACCAGAAGAAAATATTTGTAAAGTCAGCGTGTCCCTAACAAGGAGCTATGTTGGTTAAAAAGGTTCACAAAAGAAATTCCCAACATTCTTCAAATATATTCAAATTACTTCCCTAATTAATATTAAGAATTGAAGCTTTTGAGACTGATGTCATAGGGAACAAAATCTTTTTGTTTTCTGATCATATAAAATGATGGCAGTTTTCTTTTCTGTACAGATTCTGAGCTCTCTATGAAAGCTTAATTTGAGAAAAATGAAAGTCATTTCAACCAAGGAGTTTATTCTATTTGCTTTAGCTACAATGGCCTTTCTAACATCCAATAGTATGTGCCTAGATGAACTGATGAAGTCCAGTCTGCAGAGCAGAGAAGACGGTGATGATAAATATTACAAGGTAAGATCTGTATTACTATGACATTATTTGGGGGAACTGTGGGTGAGATCCTGAGCACTTTGAATTTTTTGGCAAAGGCTCCCCTAACCTCATTGCACGGTATTCAGCATTACAGCACTAGCCGTATGAGAAAGGCTTGTTGAAAGAATTTTCAGGAAATTCATTTGCTTGGACACATATACTGTGTAAATCAATTCATGTTTCAATTTTCTTGCAATACAGCCTTGCGATCAGATTGAGACTTCTTCTGAAATGTTTCTTACTTACACAGTGGAGCCTCAATTAACATTCCTGTCAGGCGTTTTATGCACATAATATAACAGATACATTATTAATCCAAAATTAATAAAGGCATGCTTGTAACACTCAAAGAATAATGATAAACAGAGAACATTATAAATCTAATATAGTTAATGGTCTTAAAATTCTACTCTGGAAATTGACTATAAAAATATCTTTGCAGGGTTGCACATTTATTATGTCTCAATAGCTGCCAAATCAAATTTGCACAGTTCATCTGTATTATTTTTCTTGTCTGCCCTGCAAATACTCCCTGGGAAATGAGAGCCAACCTCTCTTTTTGACTCATCATCACTGGTGTAATAAAGATCCTGCAAACCAAAATACAACTTCAATTATGCTAGTGAAATCCTCTAGTCTTCATCTCGCTGTCTTTTATATACTTCAGATGGGGTGTGCAGGTGCAATCAGAGGGATAGTTTATTTAATATTTTAATCATGGAGTATGAACTAGAATGGTTCATTCCCCTTCTCTCCCATTAGCTGGAAAAGCTCCTGGGGAAGTCACCAAATGGGGATAAGGAACTGAAATTGGGATTAATAGCATTTGTGTCTTTAATGGAATTTAAAATACATATTTGTACGTATTTGTAATGGGTTGGAAACTTATTTTTGTTGCAAAAATAAGTGATTTTCAATATGCCCAGGGAAGGAATACTGCTATATAGGAAAGGGTCATGTTGGTATAGCTATTTTTCAGGCAACAGCTGCCCTTTACATCATGAGACAGGTAATATACTAGGCTCAGTTATTCATTGTATGCCAGCATAGACACAGAAAGTAGATTTTGGGCTGGTTGCACAAAAATTAGGAGCCCAGGAGCTCCTAATGCATCTTGTGTACTAGTGGAGGACTAAAGCAACTTAAAGCTCAGGGCAATCTCTATGCTGCAAGGCCAGAACAGGCATGATGTGGACTTGACCCAAACACTTGCCGTTCATTTCCCTGGCTGTTAGCCCAGCAGGATATCGGGTCAAAAGCATCCACCCAGTGCTTAGGAAGAAATGAGCTACACCTTCAGGTAGCTTGGCCCATCCTCCTGTTCATTCAGACCAGATGAGTAAGAGGCTGGGTCTGTGTCAAGTCACTAAATATAGTCAGCATCCTCCCTTCCAAACAGCTTCAGCTGGTGACACTAGCAAATATGGAACTGACAATGACTCCTGTCCACACTTAACTGATGGCACAGGTACCGACACCCATGCCCAGAAATATTTCCGATTGACACCATTTGAACAGCTGTGGATACTGATATGGAGATGTGCTCTTGTGGTCAGTGTACTGAAAAGGTAAGCAGGACAATGTCTGCATATGAAGCAATCCATATGAAGTAGCTCACACTACAATGGAGTTTAGCAAATACAGCTAAAAAGCATTAGATATCCAAAAAAGCGTGTTACCCAGCAGCTTTCTAAGGAGATATGAAAATGAATGCTTTGTGTTATTGGTAGCTGGAGTAATGCCCTATAAAATGATAGCATCATTTTTCTAATTATTTTTCTTTAGATTAAAGATAATATCTTGGAAGAAAAGCAGAGAAGTCTCAATTTTGAAGAAATGAAAGACTGGGGATCAAAAAACATCATTAAAATGAACCCTCCTACAGTAAACAAGATGCCAAATTCAGCTGCTAATTTACCTCTTAGGTTTGGAAGAAATTATCCAGAAGAAAGAAGCATTAAACCAATTGCTAATTTGCCTCTGAGATTTGGGAGAGCTTTTGGAGAGAACATACCTAGGCGTGCTCCAAAGGTATCACACAGGCTTGGGAGATCTCCACTTGTTAAAAGTCCCAGTCAATCACTTCTAAATTTGCCACAGAGATTTGGGAAGCCACTGTCCATCAATCTGTCTCAAGATGTTCAGGGATCTGAACCAGGTAATATTACGCAAGTGTTCAAGCCATATATTAAAATGCATATTAAATCAGGTTAGCCAGACTATACAACCAGATTTCCTCAACGGATATTCCCTCAGCATTTCAATATGAGTCCAATTTGCCAAAAGAAAGATCTGCAATTCATCAAATCAAAAAGTCTCATCACAAGAACTACCACAGAATCTCTTTATGAAATCTTTTCTAATGAGAAGATGCCAAATAGCCAAAGCTGAAAATGTTCATATGACAAAATTAGGTTTGACAACACTTTTTTAGATCAGGTTTCATTTTGAAAAGTTTAAAGCTTTGGTGAAAAAGGTTCAGAATCATTAAAATATCCCATTTCAGCACTATAAAATGACCAAATAAAACTACCTGAAAATTACTCTTTCATTTTCTAAATTTATGCAAATTAGATTAAAAAAAAAGACAAAATTCCAAGCTGAATTGCAATCTTTTGAAAATGCTGGTTTTTTTCTCATCCGAACCTATTTTTTTTTTTTCAGATTGTCTTACTGCGGCAATGTTTGAGATTTTGATTTTTCATGCCAAGTTAAGATGAAAATTTTTTTTTCACATCTCAGAAATTTTTTTAGAATAGGGAAAATATTTCCTGCCCATTACTAAGAAAAATTTAAACCAGCTCTTCAATAACAGTCCTTCTTATCATATCTGCTGCTTTATCTGAACTGTCCATTTGTTTTGGAACCAAGTTTCAGTTGGCTACCCCTGACTTGCATCCGACACATGCATAAAGTAGAAGTTCAGGCCAGGAAAGATAACTTATATATCAGAAGCCAAGATTCTTTCTTATTTAATTTGATTCCTTTCATTCCTTTCTCACTGTCTTACCTGATTATAACAGATTATGTTTTATTTTTCTTATATTTTTAGGGATGTGAATTCTAACAGCTACATTAATGCTGGAATGAAATCATGAAGACAGAAGCTGAAAGACTTGGAAAAGCTGCAATGTGTTTTCAAAACTAAAGGTCATGAAAAGAAAACATATGAGAACCGAAATGCAAACCTGTCTTCATGTTATGAATAATGTATTTATTCTGTACAAACCCTTGATGTATAAGGCAATGATAATTATAGTGATCATTGTAGTACTTTACTTCAGTGGCAGTGTAGTATAGATTCTATTTACTTCTGTCCAACTTGTCCTGTTGGTTGTAAAACCTAATTTCAGAACAATGGCTGTATAATTGAAAGCATTTTAAGCAAAATTAGAAGCATAGTATGAATAAAGAAGCATGGTACAAATAAAAAGAAGCCTGCGATGTGAATAAGAAACAGA
The DNA here is from genome assembly GCF_035582795.1 of Mycteria americana. Lineage (NCBI taxonomy): Eukaryota > Metazoa > Chordata > Aves > Ciconiiformes > Ciconiidae > Mycteria > Mycteria americana. Next base: position 37,147,449 of record NC_134366.1, on the reverse strand, counting down.
AGCAGGACCAAAACCACCGGTATCCTTTGTGTCATATGCAGCTAAAGAAAATCAAGTAAAATGTAGAGAAAGCACTTTTCCTGTTGTTTATGAGTCATGTTAGATATAAATCTGAAAGGCGACTTGTCAAGAATTTGCCACAAATAAAACCTAGCTTCTTGGACCCCCACAGAGGAATAACATCTAACCAAAGTCATATTGTAATGCAATTATCTTGGATTTTATATCTCAGATAATGCCCTCCCTAATATCCTACAAGATCTGCCCTGTGGGTGTCCCAGTTTCTCTGTTAACGTGAATGACACTACAGCTACCAGATACACACGTGGAAGGGGCTACTCCATTATAAGCCCATATTTCCATTTCATATTTCTTATGAAAACCATTCCCTTCTAAGTGGAATATTGTGTGTTTAGGCTTCCTCCAAAACTGAGTTTTCAGTAAGCTTTGAAGAGAAGCTGAATTCACACCTGGTACAGGGAAGCCAGGATACAGGGAAGTAAGGGATTCTTTCTTCTGCCCTCAGATGCTGCATTACCTTGACACCAGGTCTGGCCAATGATGGGGCTAGGCATCCCCAAAAAAAACACACCACACGTACATTCACACACTATACAGCCACTGCTGACTACCAACAGACAAGAGAGCAGCACCTTTACAGTCTCCACATACACACCAACAAGACTCACATAAACATACAAATGGGCTGATCCTCTTCTCACTCACAGGCTAATCAGACTGAAAGCTTGCTAGCATATCTCCCATCCAAACACACGCAAACAGGTCCCTCCAGTAGCTGTTCCAGACCAGTGGTCTCTCCAGCAGGTGGCTCTCAGACCCTTGGTCCCTCCACCGTCCCGACCTATGGTCTCCCTGGTAGCTGGCTCCTGCACCTCTTCTGCTAACCGGTTAGTCCAGCTTTAAATTCATATTAGAATCACACACACAGATGGGTCCCTTCATCAGCAGCTGTTAGATGCTCAGTCTGTTCGATAGTTGGTATCCAGACAATCAGTCTCTCCAGTTGCTAGCCCTCAGACCTGCAGGTCCCTTTGACCCTTGGTCTCTATCTCCAGTTGCTGGCACTCAGACTACTCACTCTACTCACCAGCTAGCCTGGCTTGAAATTTGCTAGCTGATCATACACACACATAATACACAGAATAGAGAGCACATTCACATAGGAAAACATGCAATTATTGAGTTTAACAAGGGGATAGGACACAGGGCATTGCCTGACAAAAAACACCGACAGCAGCTTGACTGCATGCAGCTGACCTCTTTTATTCCCCCTGTTCTCCATTTTCCCATGCTTGTTCTTCCCCCATCTATCTTGATCCCTCCTTTTGACTGTCTTTGGCTCTCCCCTAAACGTCCCAAAATAAGTTTAGCACTTTCTCACATCCCTTAAAACATCCCATAATAAGTTTTATGTGATCCTGCAAGCCCTCTCAAATATTCCATTGTGAGTTTGCTCTTTCCCATGAGATCCACGATAACCAGTTACAGAGCTCTGGCTGAACCTCCTCAAGGCGCTGAGTGGTTCCTTTAAGGTCCTATCAATCAGTGATCTACGAGTTCTGCTCTTTGTTACTGTCTTGTTATCTCCTCTTCCTCGGGGTCTGGGTATCTGAGAGTTTAATTTATTACTTCTCCAGTCTCTTGTCTTAGTCTTTTATGCTGAATAACCAGTAACCTGATATCCTTACATTCCATATATCTTTAGAGGAACCTGGAAAAAACCCTGATCAAACTGATCCTTTTTATCAGATAAATTAATAGTTGGGACAGAGCCTGGGTTGCTGTTCCTCTACAAAGTTAACGTGGCTACTTGAAACACAACACTATTCAACCTGTAGCTGGTGAATTGAATTCAATCCAAAGCAGTGAGACCACAGTCCTGAGAATATCTAGTCTCTCTACTCACTTAGACTTGAAATATCAAAGAGATAGGGACATCTAAACAGATTATAAACAAAAAGATTGTACCTTTTGAAAGTAAGAGTCCCAAACCAATCTTTGGGATTCTCTCCGAGGCTCAGAAAACACTTTACCTAACAACTGCTGGTGAAACACCAGTTTTGCAGCATAACACTTGGGTACTGCAGTGAAGTCCATGATGAAGGACACTGGTCAACAAATTGTCTATGTGGGGGAAAGTCCAGGACCCAAGGTATGAAGTAGAAGTCTTGCCATTGCCTGCCAGCAGAACAGGATGTTATACTTCCTGTAGTCAGGAAAACTGTGGGATTTTTTAGTGATTTACAATCAAATGAACAGCAGAAGGAAATGCCTTGAACTTTGAGTTGTGTACTGGTCCTGCAAACCTCACTGTACATCACGTGAACCAAGAGCAACCAGGATTTGTGAGAATCCCTGAGCAGCAATAGGAGCTGCTTTTTTTAAGGCACATATCACCTAGCAACAGGGAAAGGGTACACATCAATTGGCATTAATGATGGCTGCTATGGGAGGAAAGCAGAAGCTCAAACATTGGTCCAGCAGCAAGTACAATTAGGCTGCCCTCTTATTGCAAGCTCCACAGCACAGATACAGGAGATGGCTGTTGATTTATTTTCCCTCAGCAGAGGAAGAGCTAGGTGAAAAGTACATAAAGGAGGAATTATGCTATACTGTGCAAAATTTCTGTTTGGTTTGAAAGCATGTGAGCCAAGAAAACAATCACTGGCTAGTGCAATGGGAAGAGAAGGGGTACAACAGGCACCATACATTGCTATAGCTATTACTCACCAGATTATTTATTATCCATATACAGGTATTATTCATGAATTGGGAAAAAGCAAGGAAAGGACTCAAGTAAATCAAGTGACAGACTATCGAGGCTTACTGGCATGAATTCTAGTAGGGTTCAGGAGCTCCCAGCCTTTCCTGCCATACACGTAATATTTATGTTTGTTATTAAAGCCTCCATGCAAAAACACCACCAGGCTTATTTTAGATTCTGACTTAAGCTTATAGAGAGGACAGCTGACAATCTACTGATTAATTTGTAAGTCCGAGGGCTCACCATGTTGTTGATTTCAAGATATCATTTGGACAGATTTAGTGGAATGTAAAGATACACTGTTGTTTTACCCTCAGAAGGAGCCAAAGACTTGGGCATCTGGCATTTGAAATCTTTCAGTCTTAGATTCACTTCAACTGCTTTTGCAGATGCCTTTTGCATTTTCTTCAAAAGATGACAACTGGGCTAGCCTTGGCCATCACAGACCACTGGAAATTTCAAAACACTAAAAAAGACATTTTAAAAATTACCGTCTCTTGAAGAGTATCCATTTGAAGGAATTGGAAATGTTTTCATTAGTGACAGTCACTAAAGTACATCTAGCACAGATGCATGGACACCCGTAGATATCCAATTCGCACTTGTGCTGCTCTCCTGATGACATAAGGTGTAGAAGGGCCTCAGCTAGTGCCACTCAGATCTTTTGTAGCACAGAATATGGATGAGAAAAATCTGTGCTATTAGGATGGGAAAAAGAGGCTTAAGGTATCCTTATGTGTATTTTATCTCAAAGAATGATGGACAATGTAAAATACATTTTTTCTTCTTTTCATACCTATGCACATGGATCCTATGAAGTGATTAGCCAGAAGTTCGGTCCTATGGCCTTACCTTGAACCATATCCAATTAAAATTTTGGTGAAAATCAGCAAAAAATAAGTTTCTCTTCCCAATTATCCACTTAGAGCCCTAGAGTTAACTGGTGGAAGAAATAGTCTAGGTAGGCTTTCAGGAAACTCAGATATATTTGTAGGCTACCATTGTACTTGTATTATAAGAGAAGTACATGGTTTCAATAGTTTTCTAAAACCAGAAGGTATTAAATGCTATTCAAGTTCATTCCATCCCTTTATGACCATCCTCCAACTTGCTGATAGTGCATAAACTAAAAGGAAAAACAGAAGGTTGTTTCTAATGTTTCCAAGTCTTAAAAAAGGAGTCAGGTGATTAAGACAGACATAGGTCAGAAAAACCTTGCACAGGAAAATTAATTTTGCTACATCCCAGATTTTCAGAGGCACCCAAGTACTGCTTTGTCTCACACAGCAGCACCTCAGCAGATAATTATTTCTTTTAAGGCCCTACTTGCAACAGCAGGTTGGACCAGATGATCTCCAGAGGACCCTTCCAACGCAGACTTTTTTGTGATTCTACGATACTTCAAGCTTGGGAGATGCAAAAGCTAAGACAAAACTGTTACTTCACAAAGGAATCTTTATTTCTATCTCCTTATATACCTTTATAACTTTGACCCCAAGTCCCTCACCAAGTGTAGGTCACTTGGCATAGCAGAAGGTTTCCTAGTCAACAGCAGTAATGGTGCAGGTAAGTAGGAGCCTTTAACTGTTCCCATCTTCTGGACCTTGCTGACCACTTAGCTCTTTCCCCCTATTTTGTCATATTCAGGACACTGGTTCTGGTTTTGAAGCTTTTGCACCTAATATATTTATCTCATCTCTGATGCTCATAACAATTGACTTCTACCACACTTATCAATTACCATGTTCATTGTCCTTAGTATGACATCCAGCTACTTTGTCTCTTGCAGTACATTGAAAATTATAGGCACAAGCCAGAAAACAAATAGAAGTCAGTTTATGGTTCAGCAAACAGAGTTGAAAGCAAAGCATGGATCAGAAACTTCCCTCTTTCACTTCTCTCAGAATTCCAGCAATTCAGAAGGACTCAGAGGGATCATCTTACATATATAGCTAGAGGCAGCCAACAACCAAATAAGGGATATTTTCAATCCTTTCAATTACAGCTTCACATTCTAACTATTGCAAAACATTTATTCTCCTTTCTCCTCACATATATTTGATACCTCAGCCATAATGAAAGAAATGGTTAAATGTTAGAAACAGGAGCTAAACTCCACATGCTGCATACCATAGCACAGATATGCACAATGCAATACATATATTGTAGGGCACATTAAGTCATCGTATCTGCCTTTGCAAATACCACATTTGTGCATATACTGGTAACAAGTAATAGATGAGCAGTGGTTCAAAAACAGAGGCAACTATTAGGCATATCCTAACTCAAAACTCTGCTTGGGTTTTGACCCTTAGTTCCTAAAGCCACCCTGCCTCACATCAAAGAAAACTTATTAAATTACTTTGCATCACTGAGATTCAAAGTATACAATAGGTCACTTATATCTCTGAGGAGTGTTATACTAAATTTTTCCATTGAAAACAAATAGATTTACAATTTGTGGAGATGCTAAACAGAGCCAGTAAGGTCTGATGAGCTCCATGTGCTGTTCATTCCCAGCAGGGCTTAGCTGGCCCATTTGCATGAATTAGTGAAGGAGAAAAGAGAGGAACTTTTTAAAATTAGCTGCTTCTCTTAGCTGCTCAACTCCATGGGTACGTAAAATACATCTGCATCTTGGGGTAATAAAAGTGTTTAGAATTAACTATATTGTATGACCAACATGGAGAATTTTATTTGTAAAGGAATGGAGACAAACTTCCTTTTAACCCTACTGTTGAAGAGAGAGGCTCAAGGAAAAAATAAAAGCATATGTTGGGTGCTGAGCTTGTCTTTGAGTGCGGTTACCTTTTTGACTAAGTACCTACTTGCCCTTAGAGACCATCATAAATTCTGAGAGCTGCAAGTTTGCCTCTCCTTCAAGAGGCATTTCACATGAAATGGTACAGCCTAATTCAGCAGCTGATTTCTTTTGGCACCTATGAAAGAAAAGTCAGAAGTTTAGTTTAGATGCCTGTGAAGAAATTAAATACCAGTGAAGGTACACTGGCGTGCCTATAGTGTAGTTATACTGGGATCACATATGGCTTATGAAGTCTTGAAATAAGGAAGTGCGAATGCAGGTGATTCTGAATTGCTCTTGAACTAGAAGTGTCAGTCTTGTGTGGAAAGAGCAGGGGAGGGGAAAGAGCAGACGGTCGTCAGAAGGTACTTCCCGTGCCGGCTTGTCTCAGTATACCACCGTATGCTTCTCGAAGTTCCATATTTCAAGACATTTCCTAACAGATGTATTCCTGCATGTATTTATACTGCATATGAATTTTTGAATCCCCAGGGGTGGTCTGGAGGATTGCAGAGCGCACCCCCATCTCAAATTTATAACTAGTGATAAATTCTTTTTGGGTCTCGGAAATTTCCCTCTCGTGCTAAGTGCAGATGGTGCACAGTTTGGCACTGGTACACAGCAGCGCAGGCTGTGCCTGTGCAGTGGTGATTTTCCTAGTTACCCCAGAAATCACAGAGATGAGAATACAGTAACTTGGGCTGACTGTGAAAAGGGGCACATAGGAGAAAGTTTGCAGGTAATGTATAAAGTAAAGGCTTTTTTCCCCCCCTGTTTTCCAACATGTAACAGCAAAATACTCTCATCTTGTTAGTATTATCTTGACAGGGAATAATCTATTCTTGTTTTGTATAATACTGTTCTTTTAAATCACTATTGCATTATATGGTCTCACATGTCTGCTACAAAATTTCTTGTTCAGATCCTCACCAGCTAACAAGCACTAGAAACACCACTGTGCATGCATGTATGCCTATTCTGCCTCTGTATACTTGATTGTCAGAAAAGGTGATAAGCAGCAGCTCACTTTGGCCTTAACTGAAGCTATACAACCCTCTACAAGCCTGTATTTGATAGCATTATTCATACAAGGGATACATGGTAACCTTTAAACTCTATAGGATGTTTGAAAAATATAAATTGGCATTATGGTCTGATCCTGCCCTCAGTCCCAGATAAATCTAAAGTAACTCCACTGGAATCAATGTATTTATGGATTGATTGACATGACATGGAAACTGAGTGCAATTTAACTTATAAATAAGTTAGAGAATCACTGAAGGCATGAAGAAACTGCTGCATGCAATTATGCAACATTTTTCATGTGAACAGGCCAAAAGTGAGGCAAAGGCCCTTGAACTAAAATTACCTCAGTGGCTAGAAAAGAAATGATCTTTACTTGTTTCTTCTAACATGCCCCATCTTCACATTCTGGGTTATGAGATAAAACTAAGAAAATTGTATGCATTTAATTTGACAATCTAAACAGTCAACTGCTGTACTCAAATGAAAGATACACATAAGTACATTGTATGCAGAAAAACTGGCTCGGAGATACAAAATTTTATGTTTGTTCTCTAAAGCAAAAGCAAGATGTTTGGGATTATGGAAATGCAATGCAAGTCTTCGAAATTCCCGTCGTTGCAAAACTGCAAAACTGGCCTGTGGCCACGAGAGGGCAGAAAGAACAGTCCTCGTAAAGCTTCATTTTGGGGAGAATCATGTATTCCCTACAGAACCTGGGCTGTTCTGTAGAGAAATTAGGGGCTGCTGGAGGAGTTAGGAAAATGCAAACTACACAGTTAGCTTTACAAAAGGTATCTCATGAACTTTCAACGTTAACAAAGTCTGGTCATATTCAACTTTCCATTTTTAAATAACTATTCCTAGAACAACTAAATTAAAAAAAAAAAATCCCAGTGGCATTTGGCATAAAGCCTGAAAAGAGCATTTCTTGAAGTGTATATTAAGCTGTGTATCAATGCTTTCTAACTTTTACCTTTTAGCACTGGCTTAAGGATAAGAATATGTAACATTTCTCACTTAAATAAACAGCATGTTTTGGCTCTTTTTGGATCCAAATGCACGTGTAGTTCTCACAACATCAAAATCAGTGAGAAGTCCAGAGGATGACATCTCAGTCCACTGAAATGCTCACACCCCTTTATTTTGTCCATCACAATTAGGGGAAAAATATGAATTAGAGAAATGACTTTTCTCCCTATTTAGCTGAGCTGGCCTCACCTTTTCTCAGCCCACAGCCTGTAGATAACAGAAACACTGATTTAGTCAGTTAGAAATGACCTTTCCATTTTCTGTTTCCACTGGCTACGTCACATTACAACACCTGAAGCATATTCATTTTCAGCATGGAGGGGGTACTGGTTTAACAACTGCCTCTGCAAATCCTCATCTTTTCTGCATTAGTCAACAGCAAGGTTAAATGAGCTCTGACCTGAGATCGTACACCTACCAGAGCCAAACACAAATTACTATTTTATCTGTCTGTCAGAGCCATCAAGCGACTTTATTCCCTGGGAGATGAATATTTTGCTTAAGAAGGCAGATTATGCTTCCAATTCAAGAGGTGCCTTGTTGCAAGACTCCTTCCTCTCTTTGCTCCAGAAAAAGGGATAGTTTTCTTTATGCCACTTTCCACATAACTGCCACAGCACGGGGACACCTTCAACAGCCCTTGATTGCGGGATTGTAGGAGCAAGAGTCAACAGGGCACTGCTGTAAGAGAGGAAAACTGTGGGCAAGATCTCAAGAAAAGCCACAGAGAGGTAGAAATGGAAGGACTACACGGGGAACTCAGTGCAGAACATCTTTAATATGCTTGAGTAGATAGCTCAGTAAAGTTGTCAGGCTTGTAATTCTCATTTTTAGGAATCCGTTGAGGTCACCTTTTCTTAGGTTTCCTGAATAGCCTTAAATGATCATGCTTCTTAATGGCACCTCATTTCTGCTTTTGCCTTCTGACTTCCACAGCATTTTAGAAGTAGAACTGGTTGTGAAAAGCTTATTCTCTATATTCTTCATGACACAAGACAGGACCAAAAGTGCAAGAGTGTTTGAAAAGCCTTTAAAACACACATACACAAGTCTATGGGCCCTGATGCCATGAGTGCTGAGGGAGCTGGCTGATAACATCGCAAGGCCACTCTAAATCCTGAACAATCATGGCAACTGGGAGAGGTGTCTGAGGACTGGAAGAGAGAAAATGCCATGTGTATCTTCAAAAAGGGCAAGAAGGAGGCTACAGGCTGGTCAGCCTCACCTCCATCCCTGGGAAGGTGATGGAACAATTCATCCTGGAAACCACTTCCAGGCACATGAAGGACAAGAAGGTGATTGGGAGTAGTTAGCATGGATTCACCAAGGGGAATTCATGCTTGACCAACCTGATGACATTCTACAATGAAATGACTTACTTGGTAGACAAGGGAGAGCAATGGATATTGTCTATTTTGTCTTCAGTAAGGCTTTTCACACTGTTCGCCATAAAATCCTCATAGAGAAGCTGATGAATTATGGTCTGAATGAGGAGACTGAAAACTGGCTGAATGGCTGGGCCCAGGGAGTGATGATCAGTGGTACAAAGTCTAGTTGGAGGCCAGTAATGAGCAATGTACCCCAGGGGTCAATACTGGGGCCAATGTCTTGGCCCCATTGAACAATACTGTTCAATGTCTTCATTAATGATCTGGATGATGGGGCAGAGTGCATCCTCAGCAAGTTTTGCTGATGATGCAAAATCAGGAGGAGTGGCTGATACACCAGAGGGTCATGATGCCATCCAAAGGGACCTCAACAGGCTGGAGAAATGGATTGGCAGGAACCTCATGCAGGTCAACAAAGGTAAGTGCGAAGCCTTACATATGGGGAGGAACAACCCCAGGCACCAGTACATGCTGGGGGCTGACTGACTGGAAAGCAGCTTTGCAGAAAAGGACCTGGGGGTCCTGGTGGAAACCAAGTTGGACGTGAGCCAACAACATACCCTTACTGCAAAGAAGGCAAATGGTATCCTGGACTGCATGAGGAGGCGTGTGCCAGCAGGTTGAGGGAAGTGATCCTTCCCCTCTACTCAGCACTGGTGAGGCCACACCTGGAGTACTGTGTCCAGTTCCAGGCTCCCCAGTACAAGGGAGAGGTGGACATACTGGAGAGAGTCCAGTGAAAGGCCACTAAGATGATGAAGGTTCTGGAACATCTCTTCTATGATGAAAGGCTGAGAGAGCTGGGACTGTTCAGCCTAGAGAAGAAAAGGCTCAGAGGGGATCTCATCAATATGTACAAATATCTGCAGGGAGGGTTCAAAGAAGATGGAGCCAGGCTCTTTTGAGTGGTGCCCAGTGACAGGACTAGAGGCAATGGTCACCAACTGAAACGCAGGAGGGTCCACCTGAACATAAAGAAACACTTTTGACTGTGAGGGTAACTGAGCATTGGCACAGGTTGCCCAAGAGAGGCTGTGAAGTCTCCCTCCTTGGAAACATGGTCCTAGGCAGCCCGCTTTAGGTGTCCCTGTCTGAGCAGGGGTTGGACCAGATGACCTCCAGAGGTCCCTTCTAATCTCAACCATTCTGTGATTACATGATTTTGTGATATCCATCTTTCCCTGTCCCCTGTCACATCAGCACAGAACAGCCACTGTAGCCTGGTAAGGGAGCTATACAGGGAGGTATCAGGGACCTTAGGCCTCCCAATTAGTTGTTTCCCAAAGAAACTCACTAACCTGGTGATACAGGTTGCAGAGATACATCCAACTTAGGTACTGATAGATTTACATGTGGGGTGACCTCTCCTGTGTAAAGATTTAGAGGGTAGAAATGATGTCCTAAGCCTTTTTCCTCCAGTCAGCACACCCTCTATAATAACAACTAAAGCAGGTTATTCCCACAGTATGTTAAAACCACAACTCTAAATCTTCCATAGTATTTTTTTGGAAGGAAATAACAGAGTTTTTCAACAGCGTAGTAATTAATGAAATGAAGGAAAAGATTCTGCTGAGCCTTTCCATACATTCAGCTCTAGACTAAGACAAAGCATAAAAAAGAATCACTGAAAATATTTTTTTTTTTCAGAATATCTTAAACTTCTGAACTCTAGGAATTACTGATACAGTTATATCACTTCTACATGGCACAAACATTAAAGTTCACTTTAATGTGATGGCCAAGCCATCCATGTTAAAAACAAACTAGTGGTCCAAAATCATAATAAACCTATTACTGGCTCCACTGGATAATAATAACACGACAGTGCATTTAATAGGTATTCAGAAAAGCTATTTATGTATTATCACTTGCCAAAAGACTTGCTTCCAGCTTCTTTCACACTGCTTTTCCAAGAAAAGTAGGACCTCCAGCTAATTTTGCCCTGTCTGGTGAAAGAAACAACAGAACAAAAACACTCTTTTCAAATGCATCCATTTATTTTGATACCAATTCAACTCAAACAAAAACCACATTGACAGAAAAGAAAAGGTCAGCAGAAGAAAGTAAAACAGATCAAAATCTATCACCATGTCTGTCAAACACAGGAAGGCAGAAACATCCAGCAAGCCAACTAACCAGAATCCAAGCTCCACCAGTGGCCAGGTCCAACTATCTCGAAGAATGGTGTGAAAATCCCACACAAGACCTAAGCAAACAATATTGATATCTCCGAGAATGGGAATAAGAAGTGGCAATTCACAGAAGTCCTGCTGCTGTGCTGCCTGCCTTATTTGAAATGTTCTAGGCTCAGCCAATTTGTCAAGAATTGAACTGACACCCACAGGACTTCACTCAATTCTTCCCAATCAAATTTTCTGTAAAGAACTGGCTTTTGGCTTGGCTTGTGGCTATATTTACTGCTTTATTCAGGAGAGGTAAAACAGCCCATTACCTACTTGTGTCTTGGATCCCAGCTCCCAAGCGTGTTCTAACATCCTCCCCCCTGACGCACTAGGTAACCATCTGCTGACATCACCAGCTGCCTCGTTCTGTGTATCACCCCAAAAGATCCCCAACACCCTCTCGCTGTGATGTCAAGTACTACCAGAACACAGGCCAAAGCATACTCCCAGTGCACTGCACTGAATGAGAAGGCAGGCTTAGTTCACAGATCTGCTCTATGCAGTTCCCTGTGTCTTCTGAAGACAGACGGACAATAAAGCTTGGGAGAGAGGGGCTACTCCCCAGATATTGTCTCCTGCTTTGGAATAAAGGGTTTTGTAACACAAAGGGTTTCTTCGGGGTTTCGTAGACACATATTTGAAAGGTTGTTACATTTAGAAATGAAGTTTTACTTAGGTATCATTCCTCAGGACATAAATGTATCGTTTTCCTGTACCTTCCCGCCTTCCCCCACAAGAAGCTTTTCCTCATGAAAAGGCATATAGTGAGATAATTCATTCTCTTAGCTGAGGATTTCTGAAAGCTCTGGGGCTGAAATGTGAACAATCGTGTCACCTGCTTTGGAGAGACATCATCCTGGAAACTAGTCATTTCCTTTGTGGGTGATTTCCCCGGGATCAGTAAGGACTTGGGACTTCACTCCTGCCAGCACCTGGCTCCACCTGACTTCATAATCTTTCTCCTTCTGTTATCCTCCCCTATCTATTGCCAGCCCTCTAGCCTGAGTGGCCTCACTGAGCTATAACCCCCTTGGCTTCTTCTGCCAAGAAATTGGGCCAGTTTGCCAGCGAACAGAACTGGACAGACAGTGGGTGTCCTTCTGCATGCGTTGGACTGTGTCCAGAGAGCGTTGTTCATAGGGATGCCTTGACTTTTGGTCTGGATCCTGCTGCTAAAGGTAGGTGTCAATGGCGGGGAACTTGAGGTTCCCAAGCCAGCCACCTGGAAACGCTGTGCAATGAACTATGTTTCTGGAGCTGAAGGCAGGTTTTAGGATTTGTGTGGTGGCTTTGGACTAGTGCAGCTGCAGGGACATGGGATGTATATGTTCAGAACCCTTTTGATGAGGGGGTATGGACTGCTACCTATCAGTGGGGCTGGTGTTGGTATGATGTGTAAGACTGCAGATGGGTGTAAGTCTGTATGTACATTGTGGATTTGGAGCTGAATCCAGTCAGATCACGATCTGGTGCTATGGACAATGGTTGAAATGCCAGGAGACTGATGAAGTAAAATCGGTGGCATAGATCCCTGCCTCAGCGCACAGCTGCTGTCGTGGAGCTGCAAAGAGAAGCTGTGAACTGTGGCACCGCCCTATATGTGCAACAGACAGTGGCAAAAAAAGCTACTAGTCACAGGCCCCAGCTGTAATTGTGGCAGCCAGAAATACATTTCCCAGAAAGGTTAATCAAGCTGGATAGAGAGGAAATTCTGCTAGGGTCTGAACAGTGTGGACTCAGAACTGCACTACATTACAGAACCACAGCTGGAAGAAAAGTCTGGCTTCTGTTTCTTGCCCACTTGCAGATTGTGAATCACAACTCACTCTGAACATTTTTCTCTTTGCAAGGCAGTAGTACTTGAATCTGAGTCATCAGTATAAGATTCCCATAGTGCTCATGTAGGTACCATAGCAGACCACCTAACACTCTAGAAACTGCCAGCATGACAGAATTCATTTGAATTTTTTCACTTGAACATGCTACATCAGCTTCTTTTCTTACAATACATATGGCCCAAACCCCCAGACATCATAGAAGAATAACATATTTCAAATATTTTCAAATTAGTTTCCTATTTTAATAAGGCAAAGCAAAATCTTTTGCATTTCACTGACATAAGCCTGAAAAGAAGACGGCTTGATCAAAATACCCTTTTTGTCAAAGCTTTGCCAAAGTCAGGATAGCAAACATGTACCAGTAAGATAAATGTATATTGCTCCTTTCTCCTTGAGACTCTCTTCAGACTCCTCTTGCCATTATAAGATCCATATCCAAAAGCTAGCAGACCATTAAGTGCAGAGCAATGAAGAAGGAGCTTAAAGGTACAACTGAAAATGTAAGGAGGTAAACCAAAGGCCTCTCAGCCTTCTCCATGTGATGAGCTATTGGTTTTCAGTCAAAAGGAGCCTTGTCACAGCTTGTGGAGAGCAGAGTGAATTCAGTGCTTCCCTTTTGTCCTGGTTTCGGCTGGGATAGAGTTAATTTTCTTCCTAGTAGCTGGTATAGCGCTGTGTTTTGAATTTAGTATGAGAATAATGTTGATAACACACTGACGTTTTAGTTGTTGCTAAGTAGTGCTTACACTAGTCAAGGACTTTTCAGCTTCCCATGCTCTGCCAGGTGCAGAAGAAGTTGGGAGGGGACACAGCCAGGAGAGTTGATCCAAACTGACCAAAGGGCTATTCCATACCATATGACGTCACGCTCAGTATATAAAGCTGGGGAAGAAGAAGGAAGGGGAGGACATTAGGAGTGATGCCGTTTGTCTTCCCAAGTAACCATTATGCGTGATGGAGCCCTGCTCTCCTGCAGGCTGAACACCTGCCTGCCCATGGGAAGTAGTGAATGAATTCCTTGCTCTGCTTTGCTTGCGTGCACGGCTTTTGCTTTACTTATTAAACTGTCTTTATCTCAACCCATGAGTTTTCTGACTTTTACTCTTCCGATTCTCTCCCCCATCCCACTGGGGAAGGGGGGAGGGTGAGCGAGTGGCTGTGTGGGCTTAGTTGCCGGCTGGAGTTAAACCACGACACCTTTGTACCTGTGAACTTCTACTAAACGTTATTACACACCCCTACTGGGCTTGTCATAGAGCAAACAGGCTCCTGAGGGCTCCCTCAGGAAAATGGAGGATTCTCCCAGAAGAAGCAGGGCACAGATACAAGAGAATGCTCTGCTGGCTCCTGGTGGGGGGAGGAAGCAGCAGTGCCTCTTCATATACTTCATCTAAGAAGTTGCTGGTGTTTTTTGAGAGAAGACTCTCAATGCTGTGAACCAGAGCTTCACTGGGTAGAAAGTACAAGTCCTGGTGCTTTTCTCTTGCACAACAGAGCAGCTCAGAACAGAGGCAACTTGTTCAGATACAAATGCCTGCATGGCGTTCTAGAGAGCAGAAGGGTTTATACTGACCTAATATAGCACCTCTCCTCACAAAGAGCTAATCAACCAGTGTTGAAATACAACTTCACTCAGGTGAAAGGAGGACTAAAGCATTCCTCCTTGGCACAGAGGTAGAAAGACAAAAATCACAGCAGTCAAGAAAAAAATTCTTTTCTATTAAAAGTATCATGGATTTAATATCATCCTTTTCAGAGTGGGACAGGAACTTTACAGTGAATCCAAATTCACCAAATGAGACTTTCACAAGTGAGACTTTCTGAGTGCAAGTCCAAACTTTCTCCTCCCCTTACTTGAAAGTTTATTTCTAGCGTCTGTTTATCAGTAATACAAAGCAACAGTATCTAATACAAAGCAACAGTATCACACATCTTTAATCTGCCTTTTTTTTGTTTTATTTTGTAAGCTGGTACAAATAACCAGTAGCAGTAGTAAAAGCAATCATTTTTTCCTGTTGACACTTGCCAGAATTAGGCAGAATTCATCTATGTTTCCTCCTTAGCATCCAGATGCACTAACAAAACCATTGATATTTGGTATTTTATCCCTGTATCTTCCCCTAGAAGCTCAAACATGAAACATGATGCTGCTGCATGACCTGCCCCACTACTATAGAGAAATTGAGGGAACTGAAATCCTATCAAGAACCTTTGAGACCAATGAGGTACTAACTCCACTTCAAATTCATTCTCGTCCAACTGTCTCACAAGACAGGTAAGAACCGAACTCGTAAAGGTAAATGATTCCATTAAAAGTATTTGATATCCATTTGCTGTTACCAAAAGTATTTTCTAATGGTTATGTTTTTCTGGCAAGACACAGTTTTTTCTTTTTGTTTTAATGAAACAAAACGTTTTCTACTTTGTGCAATGGTCTGTCAGTTCCCTGGGAAATACGTTGATTACACCTAAAAAGAGGACTGATAAAACACAAATACGTTGATTACACCTAAAAAGAGGACTGCTAAAATACATTATACTGTGGCTTTACAGATCAAAATCTCCTGAAATAACTTTCATAAAGAATAAAAACAAGATGTATATTTTATTTCTAATTTGGAAAAAATGAGCATATTTCCCAAACCAATCACCAACACTTATCATGTTATTCTTTGATCTACTCCTGTTTTGAACTTCTTTTTTTATCTAGATTACACTTTGACCTAGAATTACCGAGATAAACTTTAAAATTAAAATTTAAAATTACAGGAATCTTGCATTTTGCTTTCATAGTCATCAATGTGTAATCAGGAAGTTTCAGGAATCAATGCATTTTTACTATATTTTACAGGCCAAATTATACTGTTAGCTAAGGGGCAGGATATAGCAGAATTCCTGCAGTTTTTAAAGTTCTGGAAAGCTGAACCTCCATGGTGCTCAGTACTCATGACATTTATTTTTTTAATCTAAATTTCTGGTTTTTTACACACATAACAGATTCCAGAGTTAGCCTCTAGTCCTCCAGTGTCTTTCAAGTGAGATTTTGTTTCTTTTGTTAGCAAAATCAATTCTTAGTTTCCATCTTACTGACAGCCTTCTGGTTTACTGCTACTGCTAACTTCTTCCATTATTTGTAACGTCTCATATCCAACATATGAATTCCACTCAGAGTATTTTGATATTATTGGATTATCACACTTGTCAAACTGTGTCTTGATGCCTCCCACTTACATATCTTCCCTGAGGCAAGTTTTTGTTGTATTCCTTGCATCACAGGAATTTGGGTGAATTTCCATCTGAACTGTTTTAACTATTGACAGACTTGAAAGTTTACTGAATTATAGGCCTGATCTAAATTTTAGTGAATGGACAGGAAAGATTAATGTTGTCTACACAGGATACCCAGCAAAAGGAAAAATTAAGCTCAGAATGGACTGCGATGTCAGGATCTGAAGGCACCAGCAAAGCATCTTTCAGATTATAACTATGTTAGACCCAACACTGAAACACAAACAAGAAATAAGCATGGCCGGGTCATAACATTTCTTTTCTCTGTGAGCAGGAAAACCTGTATTGTAATACAGGCAGTAAGCTACATTTTTCTGCTAACGTAAACACACACTCACATGAACTCACCAATTTATACCTGAAAAGAAGGTGGCTGCGTGTTTTACAATATCATACATGTTTTTAAAATGGTGCATATTTTTCTAGTCCCATAATTACAAGCAAATAAATAAATAGAACACAGTTATTCTCAGCTTTTAAAGATATTGCATCCATGAATTTTATTACATTATTATCTTGGACTAGAATATTTGTTACCAATATTTGCATTGATAAACAGTGCCCAGGAATAACCAGAGGCATGTATGTGTATTTGTATAATGCTAGGTTATACATATACAAAGAAGGTACCCTAAGGATTTTACCCTACAGTCAGATAGTCAGATTCAGCATTGATATACTAAGATGATGTATATAGTTATTTATACGTTTATTGGTATATAGTTATCTATATGTTTATTGGGCAAGAGTTAATTAAAAAAAGTTCAGCCTTTCCCACCCCCCATAAAATTCACGGAATTCCAAATCACTGTGTTGCTCAGTGACTATGTCTACGTTGGCAGGTATTGTGAACTACAGGAGATGTGGAGAGTGTGTGAGTTGGTGCTGAGGATCTGAGGTCCAGAAAAAATGCATTTCAGGTGCTCTTTACTTTGTTTTACCTCTAGTGTGATTTCAGGGACTGAGGGCCCGTTTGTGGCTGTGGTGTCCTCCTGGTGCATTCCTGGAGCTCATTTTCCAGTTAATTTCACCCAGAAGGAACCCAGTTCATGTACTCCAAGACCAAGGCACTGCAAAATAGAGACCATTGGGAGATTCATGTCAAAAGTGCACTCCTGATCCAAATGAAAATGCCAGTGTGAACGCACCCTATGTGAACTCACAGAGAGGCAGGTCCTAATCCTATCCCTCTAAGAACTCTCTTTCCACAGACCTTCTGGAAGCTGTGGCAAAACAAATTTGAAGGGAAAAATGTAACTTTTTAAAAATAAAGGAGGCACTAGTGAACTAATGTTTTGATCCCAGAACGTTAGCTTTTTTCTTGTAGAACAAAAGAGCCAGAAAGCTGGAAGTTGGCTGTCAGAATTCAGAACAAATCTACACTTGTGGAAGTTAGAAATGGTAATAGTCTCTACTAAATCATTGACTATATTGCTGAGACTCTTAAGGATTGTTCATGATACACTCTTTAAAACTTTGTTCACCCTAGCACTCATTTGATATTCTCTGGGCAGAGACATTTTTTTCTGTGTCCTTGAGATCTTCAATATCACTGGATCAATAGCAGCTATAAATGTTTCTTTGTGAGAAGGAGATGTGGAAACATTTTAAGCTTAACAAAGCCCTGTTTGGGCTGAATTAGATGATCAGACCTTTGTGTGCAATGCTTCTCTTTTCTGTCTAAGATTCTGCAACTCAGTAACCTATAGACAACAGTCAACAGGAATGATTTATTAATGTTTCCACTGAGAGTCGGCTTAATGAATACAAACACCACAGCCATGCAGGTGACTTGGCATCTGCCTGCCTACTTTCAGACTGGGGAAACGAGGCTTTAGACAGAACTTAAGAAATGGATGCTTGAGTTCCTTCAGAAACTTAAAACCAGAAAAGCTTTCTGATAATCTACGGCACATCATATTCTTATTTTGGTTCATTGTACAATACAAATTTATTGCACTTTGCACCCTGGCAAAATGGATAAAGGAACAGCATCAGGCAGCAGCAGAGCGGTGCTGAACCACACGGAAGGAACTACATGATAGGAGGGCACCACGCTGCGAAGAAACCAGAGAGAACAAAACACGACACAGCAGCACTGTCTTTGTCTTGTAGATCATGGACTCTCCCATAGATTTCCCTAAGATCTGTTTAGGTATCTAGGAGTCTGCCACAGTTTGGGTCTAAAGTACTCTGAGAAGAAGTTTTTGTAGCCATTATTTTTTCTTCCTTAAAAGCCTATACTCATAACAAAGGTCAGAATTGTAATGCTCATTGAAATGCTCATAGACACATAATAACGAGCCTACTTCCCCTCACATTTTAGGAGATGTGGGCTCAGGGATGTTATTCTACCTCTGAATCAATGTAAGACAAAGTCAAAATTAGGGGAACTTTAAACCTGAAAAACACTGTAAGCCTGAATCTAGCTAGTACCTGCAGAGTGGCACTTTTCCCCAATATAGCTTAATAAAAACACCCTCTCCCTCCATCTCCAAAGTAATGATCAACACTAGCAAAGATTAATAACCTCTCTGCTTAAACACAGATTTCTTTAGCTGATACACCTCGCTCCATCAGGAATCACACACCCAGAAACCTAGAGCAACACCATACTTTGGAGCACAGGGCAAAGAAACCAAGGTAATTGGGAGCAAGTTGGAATATCTGCATGATTCACCACAGCCTGTGCTGTGACAGCAGTGCAGTGGCTATACCACAGTCAACAAAGGCACTCCTACTGGTCTGCTGCCATGTCCAGCTTCTTCACTCATCAGTAAAGAAACACCCAATATCAGAAAAAGATGGTAGTACAGATGAGGTCTAGCTAAAGCAAGAATTGGGGCCACTCAGTGATGGAAGGGCTGACAACAAACACAGACATGGCTGCTGCTTCCCAACCCATTCACCTAAACATCACTCGCTCTGGTTTCATATGAATGAAGACAGCACACCGGTAAAACATCCCGAGGGTGACCACCCCTGTCACATACCACAACAGTTCATTACTTCCTTGATAAGGTTTTCAGAAAATCCTGGACAACTAAGTCAAATTTAAATCACTCACTTTGGCTCTTATAGAATCATAGAATCATAGAATATCTCAAGTTGGAACAGACCCATAAGGATCACTGAGTCCAACTCCCTGCTCCTCGCAGGACTTATCTCCTTAATAAGAACGCAGTTGGCTGTGCATGTGTTCTTCTGACTGGAAAACTGCTGCCACCCAAAAGAAAAGGAAGCTTTAAATTTTCAGTGAGTTCAATGTCCATCTTTACAACACTGGAAACGAAAACTATGTGAGGTGAACATGCATCTAAACACATTGAACTGCTTGATTTCAAATGACACAGATGTATGGAAATGGACTCAATATCCTCAGCCACTAGCACATCCATGTGAAGTGCCTGACACAGCTTGCATTCAGTGTGAATTACAGCTACTAAACAGTAACATTTCTCACCCCTCTCTAGAGATGGAGAGGGGAGGTTTTCAAAAGCACAAATAACAAATTCTGAAATCAGTGGGAATTAGATGCTAAAGCTTCCATCTGTGCCATTGCATATATTCGCTGTCCATATGCCACTTACGTAGTACTGAAGCAACAGTGCAGGTATCTATGTGCTGGCAGCTGAGACTCAATTACACTGTAAGATGTACATGCTGCACGTATCTATCACCTTCTTTCTTGCTCTCACTGATCAAAACATAATAGACTTGATTCAACCTTCATTAAACAATTGTCAATCACCATTGTACTTACCTCTCCTAGTGACAGTTCACCACAATAGCATTACCCAGAATAAGGCTGAGTAACTCAGAGCCAAGAAAATAAAGCCAAGTTGTCATTGTTTAAGATTTCAAGTAACCATCACTGTTGCTGCCATTAAAGGACATCTTGGGGTTCTTTTTCTTTCCGATATAAAGAGTTCAGGGAATCCCTTCACTGCTGCAAACTTCCCTGGGGAGCAAAAAGGGAGCATGGAGGAATTGCACTACCTGTACTGCCAGAAGACAACAGGGCAAAGGATAAGTCTCCATGTACATTTGCTAAAGGACATCAATCTTATGGTAGTGGTAGTGGCCTACTTGGCCAAAGTAGGCTAGACATATACTTCTCACAGTCAAAATGTTTAAGTAAGTGAAGTGAAGTACAAGAATAGCAACAGACAGCTAACAGATTAGACAGCAATGTAGACTGAGATGTGCAAACATCTGCATTCCAAAAATGGGCAATTTAAGCTTCTACTCTTTTTACAATGCCCTAAATATTAATGTGGGAATATATTGGTACCCACAAATCTCCACACAGTGTTTTGCTGAAACACTTTAAGTTCCAAATTTCCATTTCTTTTTCCCCATCATTTGATAATTATTTACTGTTGGCTGTTGTCCCAAACACCCTTCCTGACCTTAAAAATGTCACTACTGGCCTAATTTACAAATCCCATAGGCATAAACATGAAAAGTCAGTGCTCAGCTTTTTCAGAAAGCTGTTGTAAAAGAAGAGATCTGTCTAGACAGCAGCTGAGGGGAAGAGCTCTGGGGTATGCTTTCAGAGTCAGGACTCCTTCTCCTAGCCTCTTACCACAACCAATTTCTTCTTCAGAATATATTGGGGTTGGTGCCACTTCCACTGAAACCAATTCCAAAACTTCTAGTTCATCATGATCGCATTAGTCAAAAAAAAAAAAAAAGACTGACTAGCTGATAGATAGATAGGCAAACAATGATGCCAAACCTCTGTTGTTCAGACACTCAGGTAGGTTTCAAATCACCATTACTGACTTACAGGAAAGCTTTGAAGGCAGAATATGTTGCTGCTTAGGGCTGACTTGGAGAAGTTCAAGGATAGCCTGCAGCGCTGCAGGCTTCCCTGAAGAACAGGAATGGAAGATGCAGACTAGGCATCTGCATGGCTGTCCAAGGGTTAAAACATGACTCAAAGACTGGAAATATGCCTTCCTGTCCTTGCTCTCCTCTGTGTTAGCATGAACTACTCTCTCTGTAAAATGATCATAGAATCATAGAATATCTTGAGTTGGAAGGGACCCATAAGGATCATCGAGTCCCACTTCCTGCTCCTCGCAAGACTACCTAAAACTAAACCATATGACTAAGAGCATCATCCAGACGCTCCTTGAACTCTGACAGGTTTGGTGCCATGACCAATTCCCTGGGGAGCCTGTTCCAGTGACCGACTACCCACTTGGTGAAGAACATTTTCCTAATGTCCAATCTGAACTTCCCCTGACGCAGCTTCATTCCATTCCCTCGTGTCCTGTTGCTGGTCACCAGAGAGAGGAGACCAGCACCTTCCCCTCCACTGCCCCCCTTGAGGAAGTTGTAGACTGCGATGTCACCCCTCAGCCTTCACTTCTCCAAGCTGAACAAACCAAGTGACCTCAGCTGCTCCTCGTAAGTCTTGCCTTCGAGACCTTTCACCACCTTGGTCGCCCTCCTCTGGACACACTCTAATAGTTTGATGTTCTTCTTATATTGATGTGCCCAAAAATGTACACAGTACTCGAGGTGGGGCCGCACCAGTGCATTGTGGAGTGGGACAACCACCTCCCTCGACCAGCTAGCTATGCTGTGCTTGATGCACCCCAGGACACAGTTGGCCCTTTTGGCTTCCAGGGCATGCTACTGACTCATATTCAACCTGCCATCAACCCAAACCCCAGATCTCTTTCCACAGGGCTGCTCTCCAGCCTCTCGTCCCCCAATTTGTACATATAACAAGGATTACCCCGTTCCAGGTGGAGAATCCAGCACTTCCTCTTGTTAAATGATGCTGATGGGACTCCATCCCAGGAGCAGGACAAGGTGCTGTGATCCCACAGTGACAGGATCGGTGCAAGAATGTATAATGAGCTTGAAACAAGAATTTTCATTGCTCTTGTGTTTTTCTTTTCTGAATATGCAATCCCTGGGATTATTTGCTGTCCAGGCACACTAGTGTAGAGCCCCTCATCCATCCAGGTGAACCCCACTCTGAAAAGAAAAAGAGGTCCAGAAACAAGCCTTCCTTTTTCCACAAGGTGGAAAATGCCTAGGTGGCATATAGTCTGTGTAGCTGTCTTTACATTCCTATCCTCACATTGCAAGCAAGCAAAGGTTTTGGCCAACTCAGGCATAGTACGTAATGAGAAGGCAGATGAGTCACAGCAACTACATGCCCCATCTCAGAAAACCAACTTAGCAGTCAGAAAGGGAGAAAAGGTTTGCAAGCTACTTTATAAACCCATGTTCATGACATCCATTTGTTGTTTGTCTTGGGCAACCCTCACAGTAGTGATACTGCAGAAGAATTGTTCAGAGCATAGCCAGATGCTCACAATCCTGATAGTGCTATTGTAGGGGCAAATTAGAGTAGCCTTTCCTCCACACTAAGTTTCTGTATTACACAGATTAGCTTCCAGGTAAGTAGAAGAGCTACAGTATCCCCAATGGCACCACCTTCGCTGATCTCAATAAAACCTACCAGAGATATAGGCTAGAAATTATTTAGAAACTTACTCTAGTGCAAACAGTTATAGAGGAGAAAGATGAATTGGGCAAGATGCAAATGAAGTATTTTTGTGGCTGTGCCTCTGATAGCACTGGCACAAATTTCAATGGGGGAAGTATGAGAAGCCTAAATAAATATGTTTATAATACAGCTTGTAAATAAAACAAATATCCACAGTGAGAATTATTTGATTTTTATGGAGCAAATACTGCTTTTTCATAAGAACCATACAAAAATACTTAAATAAAATCCCACAGTTAGGGTTGATTTACATATAACTTGCTAGTAAATAAGACATTATTAGATTATGCTGATACCGGTATTTTCTATGTATGTGCAGGACTTTGGGCTGTGAAAGTACAGTACACAGGGCAAGCACCAGAGTCACATACTCTGTGGTTCTAAAACTAGTGCTAAGAGGGGTGTGTTTGCTTGTGCTTCATTTTTTAAGTCATTTTGTAAGACGTCTATGAAATTTTATGAGAAAAGAGTGAAGAATATATTTTCCAGTGCACCCCTACATAACTAATCTGTGGCTTTTACACATGCTGGCAAATTTCCTATGTATAAAACTACAGAACCCAAAGGAATTTTTGTTACATGAGAAACAAGGGGCTGGCAAAGCTGGCTTTAAGAGGAAAATGAAACAAAGTGATGCCCAGTGCTACCCAGCAGATGCCAGGGTGCAGGGAGAGCACAGGGAGAACAGGTAGCTCATGAGAGCTGCTTTTTCTGAGTGGCGGAGTCACAGCGGGGTTCAGGTTGGAAGGGATCTCTGGAGATCACCCACAGCCAGGCCCCTCTCCACGTTACAGCCAAACCACTACAACTACACATGCTCTTCTGAGTGGGAGAGGCAGTTTACAATGCAAAAGTCATCCACCTCTTGATTCAAAGTAAGTACAAGGAACATAAAGGCGTCCTTCTACAGATGCAGCTACTGCCACTTTGCAGAGGCACTGCTCCAAAAGACTTCAATTGCAATGTATTAGTTATTGAGCCATGCCACCCACATGCATCAAACACAAGCAGTGAAAAGTGCATCTTCACAGTACAGTAGTTGAACTAGGCAAAAGCTACGCATTTCCAGGTTAGTAGGTCTTCATTTTAATGCTGGAAAGAGAATTTGTGTCATGGCAATCCTACCTATGCATTGATCATCCCAAACCAGCATTCAGACCTCTTAAATCCCTGGATTTGGCTCTAAAGTGAGCATTGCTGCTCCATAGTAGCACCCTCCTGTGGCACAGTCTGTCATAAGGGAGCACCCTCAGCACCAGCCATCCTGTCAGAAGGGTGCATGGGACCTGGCCTCCAGGATGGAAGTTGGGTACTACTGTGGTGTTATGGGGCTGAAAGGGGAGGAAGGAATTCTCAGTGAGTTTAGTTTAAGACAGAGGTGCTCAGCACTTCTGAACACACAGCCTTGCACAAGAGCTGGAATGCTAAGTCTGACCATAGATGCCCGCGTTGCTCAACTGACAGCACCTGTGGCACAGAAGCACGCATTACATTGGACAATGCTAATGTGGGAAAGTGCTTAAAGAGGAAAGAGAAGACAATAACCATTCTGAACTCGTGGTTAGACCCAGAGTATTATGAGCACAGTCCCGTTGGGCTGTGCTATAACCCCAAGCCTTGGGAGCCCATTGAGCCAGCTCTAAAAGTCAAACAAATCCCTTCTGATTCAGCACCATTTCTCTCCCTTTCTTGCAGCCAACATCTCTTCTTCAGCCATCCAATTAAGGCCACCCATTCCTTTTAGCAACAGACACTTGATTAGACCCTTTGGGTCAAGCTCAGCTTTAGCAAGGCCAGGCCAGAACTATAAGGCTATTTCTAATACCAGGAAAATCTCACTGGTTATGGCTGATTTTTCCAACTGCATTTCCTTCATTTTGGTACTCCCATTTGCTCTCTCTTCTGTTGTGTTTGGTATTTTTTTCCCTGATGTCTCATACTAACTGCTTTGTTTTCCATTGTTTAAACTCAAAGACAGATATGGTGTTGTCTTCTCAGGTTCTTTTCAATTAAAAGGACCATGCATTTTGGCTGGATTGTGGGACCCCTTTGGCATCAGAAGGAGCTGAAAGTGATCCCCATAATGTAGGAATAACTTAACTCCTTATAGGATCGAAAGTTGGAGCCTGCACCCATTCAAGGCATTCCTACAGCTCCTATTGAGTGTTTGGGGTGCGTGGTGAGGAGGTATAAGGGCCAGGCCTTCAGAGAAGGAAATATTCAGCATTCTCAGGAACTATGGATTCAGGCATGGGTGCTCAGCAACCTCCAAAATCCAGCCCTGCATGACTTAGATTTTGAAACTGAGGATAGATTTCCACACTGGTAGCATCTATGATTTTTGATATTAAGAGTTATCTGAGAAATGAAGACAAAAACGTATCAATTGATTTGGATTTTTATAAGCAAATAGAGCATAAGCTTTCTACATTTATGTTTTCTCTTTGCACAGAGGCCTTCCCACTAAGCAGTACTGTGATGTCACCCAGCTGAAAAAAAGTGATGCGAGTATGAATGATGAGCTGCAAGTTTAAACTGTGAGTTAATCAGATTGTGAATTTAGTGAATGTAACAGCAAACTGAATATTTGTTCCACTCTGGTGATATTACTCACATATGATATGAAGTGCAGATATGATATGAAATCTGAAGGGCCATGTTCTGTAAAAAGGGATTAGCTAGTAACAAAGGAGAGCAAACACAGTTGGGAAGGAAATTCAGAATACTGCATTGTGCCCCTTCGGTTTAGTATCTCTTCAACAAAGGTCTCTGAGTTTGCTTTATGGGTTGTCCATACTTATCAACTTGTAATACTCAAAAATATTAGCCTTTCTACTAGTTAGAATCCAGATTAAACTGAAGTAACTAAAGTAACCATGACACCATGTGTATTTCTCTCCATTTTTCTGGTGTGTATATATATAGATATATTTTTGGAGGAGGCTTGGCAAGGATTGTTTTCCTCACTGCTGCTGTTCAAGAGAAATCAGAGTGACTTTGGATGCTGCTGGAGTTCTGCAGTCCAACATTTTGCCACTTGATGGCACCAGCAAAACGCTTAAAGTTGATCAAACGACTGAGATTTTAGATTAATGTAATTTAAAGTGTAAATGTAAATTCTTCAAAAGCAGAAAATGAACAAGTTACACCTCTCATATTAGCATTGATAGCTAGACCGTACCAGAAACCTGAGAATAATTCTGCAACGATTTCTGTCAGTTATCTTTATAGGGCTATGAGGGCCATTGTTTGACCCCACCTCTCTCTTTTTAGCCTCCTTGCATGTGAGGTACCTGCTCCCCATTTAATATAAACTCAGACACTCTAGAAAAGCAGGAGAGCTAATTGTAAGCAGGCCACAGAAGTTACACAAGGAAACGTGCAACCCTGCTCTTTGTAGCCCACTGCTTTTTGCAGGCTTCTCTATTACCTCATTACAGCATGCAGCACAAGCAGAAGTGAGTTTGGTTAACTACAAGAGTGTACAAGCCAAAACTCCTTTTTACTGGGACAGCTTATGGCCTTTGACCAGCAATGCACATTAGAGGCATTGGCTATGCTGCTTCTGCAGAATTTGATTACAAGATACAAGGAAGTAGAAAGTTTCCCTGCAAGTTTCTTCCTACAAGTTTCCTAAGCACTAAGTGACAAGAACTGGCCCGTGCACTTTTGTAAGATACTAGAGCACCTTTAAAGTTGTTTTAAAACCAACATCCATGCAAAGTGGGCACTCTCATGTTGCACAGTCAAGCTGGGTGGTTCTGTTTTATTACCTAATCCATCCCCAAGAAAAATCCATCAGCTGCAGTGGAATGATGCTGGGGCATAATCTGGTTCACTGTGACTTGCTAGTCAGATAAGTGTCCTGTTATGTGACATGTATATCTGTATTCCTGAAACAGCAGAAACACAGATGGTAAATTATAAACTGCCCTTTGTTTGGGGTAGGAGGCCTGCTGTGTTTTCAGCAATTCGTAGGCTGGCAAACCTCAAACACTTCTTGGTTAAGGATGCTCTGGGACCCATTCACTTCATAGCAAAAGTGTTCCTCATGCCAGCTCCTCACCAGAATGGACCATCCATGTACACAGGCTGAGGTAGCACTCATGGCACCTTTCTAGGGATTTGCTTCCTTAAGAGGAAGTAACCAGGGACTGCTGTGACTCTATGCCCTTGTGCTAGCTGTATAAGGAGGAAGGAGGTTTTACACAGGAGTAGATCAAACTCTGCCCCCGTACATACTGAAAAGTACATGACCTTGGACTCTGAATATTTCATCAACAGCACATTGATGTACTCTCTCCATTATTTTACACTATGTCTAACGTGAAAGATGCTGTGTCTCTAAAAATATTTTATGGTCTATGCTTTGACCTAGTTTGAGCGATGTTTTTCTTCTATAAGGTTGTATTTTCTTGATCTTTGAAAGACTTTTAAAGAGAAGGAAAGAATATATGCTTTAAAACAAAAAGTGAAACACACACAAAAATAATCTTCCACGTTCACAGTCTAAGGTCCTTCAGAGCAAATATTCTTCCTGCTGTCAGGGACTATTAGGCGGTGACAGCCACACGGAACCTTTCCTGAAAAATACCCTCTGAGTGGTGCTCTGCAGGCCTACCTGGGAGCTATTAATACTCAGTTTATTTACCTTACAGCCTGCGAGGGCTGCTTTGAGCCATTACTGTCTTTTGCGGGAAATGAATTACCAGGCATTTGCAATAACTCTGTACACTTTCATGGGACAACTATGCCTTTGCCTTAAGTATGCACACTACGTATCCTTATGTAGTTTTGCACTAAAATGAATCACTGGGGTTGTGCAGATGTGCTTTTGTAAGGGCATTAGCAGTGGGCCACAGACATATGTCCTCCCAGTCAAATGTACTGGAGAAAAGTAGCTGCTTCCTTCCATCTAAAGGTGTAACGAGTCCTCAAGTTTACATCAAACAAGACTGCAAAAATCCTGAAAGGCCTTGAAAAACACCCTTCAGCCATTGGCAAGAACCCTAGTTATACACACACTCTACATCAGGCTAGAGCATTTGCAGCTGTCCTTCCAAAGACAAGTCACACCAATGAGGTTTCGGTGGGTTCAGTGACAGCACCGAATGAACCAAAACTGGCTTTTTTCCATCTGGGTTTTTATCTGCTTTCACTGTTTATCATGCCACACTGCAATTCCATTCCTCTGGCTGTCCCCCAGCTCCCTGACCCCTGGTGGTACCCTGACCTGCAGCTCCTTGACCAAGCAGGTTTTAAGGTTAGGCAAGATAAGTGATTGTCTCCCTTTGCAAGAATAAAGGGCTGCAGAGAAGGCCAATTTACACATGCAAAATGTTTTATTCTCCAGTCATAATTTCCTTCCTGTTAAAACTGGCAAAACTGATACATCTTATTCTCTTAATAATTTACAGAGTACATGGAAAATTAACAGGAAAGAGCAGCAGAAAGTTCTCTGGCCTGATCTAGAAAAGGAGCTGAAGGTCATGAGGCTCCCCACACTGCATCACTCTCAGGCCAACATCACACCTGAGAGAAGACACAGCTCTTCAGAGGCTCCTACAACTTGTCGGAGAGTAGAAAAATAGTGGGAAGTGGGAGCTCCTCATGAAAGTCACACAGGTTCCAATATGTCTTTTATTACCATTACTGAACAAGTGTGTCCCTGCACCCAGTGCTCAGCACTACATCAGGAGGGGAGCTGCAGAACTGCTGCAGGTGAAGCCAGTGTTTCCATAAGGATACTCTCTCTCATGTGAAACTTGGTTTATGCCTATTTTATCAAAAAGTGTTTGGTGAGTGCCCACAGTGCACTCATTGCTAGGGAAATGGGATGGTGTCCATCTGGACCACTCCCTGGATTTGTTCGGGGGCTTTCCAAACTGGGAGCATAAGCCCATCCAGCTTGAGTCTGACTTCTTTTCAAGAGACTGATAGACTCCATATCCTCTGTGGACTGAACGTAAAGGGGCAGACAACGTAATACTCGGCAACTGTTTCTTGTGTGATACTGGCAGACTCCAGCAAAAGTCTGCTAGAACTCCAGCGAAAGCATCTCAGTGCCAAATTTGGAAAAGCTGCTATTCCTTTCTTCCTTTCCAGCCAGAGCTCCACCTTTCTATACTGCCATCCATTCTGGGTGGCTTCAGGCTTGATTACCCAGTTTGAGTTTTAAAAATATAAGGAACACTCTAAACAACTGTCCACCTTTGAAAATGCAAAGCTTTGCCGGCTGTTACAACCTGAGCTCACCAAGCTTCTCTAAATCAAGGCAGAGTCATGAAAATGCATGTTCACCCTTATTTTATTGCTGCCTTAAGTCTAGATGTTATCATGAACAGTGCTCTACAAAGGTACTTAAGTAGTTCTGCCATGCCAGAGCACAAAGCAGACTGACTGTCCTTATTTTTGCATATTTGTATCAGGAATATGTCCAATGAATGGAATGAAGAATGTAATAATTCACATTGTAATACAATGTAAATTGAAAATAAACACTAAGAAGTATTTTCCTTCATGTCTACAGCACCAGTAGACATACAGCACCAGTTCTAACTGTAGAAATGGAAAATCAATTAGAAGTTATCTGTGGAATAAACTTTTAAAGATTGCTGTTCTGTAAGTAGGGCTATTTCTGTAAAAGCTTTCTGTTTTCAAGACAGACACAAAGTTTGAATCAGAGTCCCAAGTCGTTATAAATGTAAAAATATACAAATGGTTGTCAGAATCCAACACTTTGATTAAGTCCTGTTATCTTTGTAGCATCACACATTAAAAGGAGATCTTTTGTTCAGCTCAGTTGAGGCATGAGTTATGCTGTCACGGTAACTTGTGAGATATCACACCTCATGTTGATTGCACTGAGTCCCATGGCATCACAGCACAGATTTTACAATGAAATGCATGACTTCTGCATGTTGTATCAGAATGTGTGAACAAAATTGATCTGGCACTTGAAGTTTATCTTCAAAACACCCGTGCCAGTTTGGAAAGAAGTAAGCACAGGACTGCATTTAAATTCTTTGAGCAAGGGGGCGTATTTCCTCATTGTAACTGTGCAACACCTATTTTTACGGAGACTAATTCAATGACGGAGTGGCCAAGTCACAGCTCTTGAGTCACAGGTCACTTGAACAGAGCTTGGGTGCAGCTCCCATGCCACGGCTATGTCACTAACCAGGCTACTGAGTAATCCCCAGCTGGGGGAGGAGGAGAGTTCCCACAGGAACTGCTAAGGCTGAAATGATGGAGTTCCCATGGGACCCATTAACATCCCGCTGGGCTCTGTCCTCAAACTGAGCAAGGGGAGGAGCCCTGAGAAGTTACCACCATCTCCTGCTTGGGAATGAATCTGGGACATGCCTCTCCTCACTGCAAAAAATGAGGTGGCAATATGAAGATTTTGGTATATGGCTTGTAGAATCAAGAAACTTTGTGTGATCACTGTACAAATAATAAAGCTTAAAAAAGGCTACCAGCAGTCAATCTCTCCTATCCATATACGGTAAAGACCCTTTCAAGCAAGACCTGGTAATTAAGACTTCCTCATGAAATACATGAGATTTCGGAGCTCCAGGTGAACCACTTAGATTAGTCCAGTAATATTGTCTTTCAGGCTTTTTTTTTTTTTTCACTATACCACAAAGAACCATTAAGCAAATTAATTTATTTTTTAATCTTAGACATTTTTCTGACTTGGTACGATTGCCAAGAGACTCTTAGCTAGCCTCAGTGATGAAATTCTTGCCCTTTAAAGTTAGTGTTTTCTTTTGATTGCTTTTTTAAAATTTATTTGAAGCATAAAATAAGTCTCCATGGTAAAATATGAATAATTTATCAGCATGGAATGAATAAGTATTTTCTCTGCAAGCAGAAACAAGACATGTTTTCTGTTTTGCATTACTGATAAAAGGATTTATTTTTACTAATAGCACATACCATTGTTAATTAATATAGAGCTTATTACACAAAAGTGTAAGAGGATAGATTTTTCCCTCGCTCCTTTTAAAAAGACATTCTGCACATCACTTGCTCCTAGTGCCTTTTCACTCTTTGGCACCTGGCAACACAAAACATTCCTCATGGAATGAGTGGTGTCAGTAAGAATATTGTCTGCACTGCTTACACACTGATTTGTCCCTAATGTACATTGATTGCACTGATTCAGATAAAATGTGGGAGGAGCAAATGAACATGGGTCACTTCAGGTAACTTATTTATTATTTTTCTTCCCTAATATAGGCTTTGTAAGCCACCAGACAGTTTGGCTAGGTAAGTACATTTCACCTATATTATGTCTTATCTTTCCTTAATGAAATAAAAAGGCAAGTTGTTCCTCTTACATCCATAATTGCACAGTGCAGGTTCCTTGGCAATAAGCAGCAGCAATGCTACTAGGCAAAAAACTCTCTCTTGAATGAAGCATGTAATGCTATGTTTAGCAGGTTAGCAGTGTTTGCCTAGCACACCCACTCTCCTAACAAATACTGATCTTGCTGACTTGCCTATGGGATAATTGGGTTTTCTCGGCTGTGTTGTTCATGGCCTCTTTACCTAATGTGAATTAAATTGTTTGGGAGCATCTACCAAGCACAGATGAGAGACCTAAAGTATGTATAAAGCAGATTTATGACAGAGAAGCCTCAGAAAAGCCCAGCTTGCTAAGACATCTCGTTACATCACAATGCACAGCCTCAGGAATGAAATTAATTTAGCTCCTGTATAAGGTTGTGACTTTGCTTTATACAGCAATTGGGGAAAGGCGTTTGCTCTCAGTAAGGTGCTGTATGCAGTTGTTTAGAAGTAAAGTTATTTAGAGGTAAAGTTTAGAAGAATCCAAACAGGGTGCTAGTCTCTCTTACTGGAATAAACCGCTGCTTTCATTTTCCTCAGAAGATTTCAGGATTCCCTTGATTTTACTAGGTCTTTAAATTATTCTATCATGAAAAACTGAAAGCTGAAAAGAACAACCACAGGAATGTGGGCATTCCATGAAATCCCAGTTTTCAGTATCCCATAAAACTCTCCAGTTTGGCTTTATCCTCCTTCCTCCCAGAAATAAACATCACCTTAGAGGCAAATTTTGATTTCACAAGCACAAACTCAGTTACTATTAATTGGAGCTGTGCAAGAGTTAGAAGTCCACATTTTCCTTCCCTTAAGCCACATAAAAGTAAATGTGAATTGGTATGACTGATTATGTACAAAAGCTGCCAGTGAATCATCATTGTGAATTCTTTGCAGGGTGCAAGCAAGAGGGGATTAAAGAACTAAGATACCGCCTTTCTGATTCTCACATCTCTCCCAGTTCTTGCAAAGTGTTATATTTAATGCTAAAACTCTGTGAAATGCAAAATAAGGAAATTTTCTTTCTTTCTATCCTTCTTCCTGCCAACTCAAACCAACCCAAGACCACCGTGCCTTCCATTTCCCACCTCTCATCCCTACCAGACACACATCTCTAGGTAGGTACGCCACATTCCCAAACTTCAGATCACCTGAGGATCGAGACACTGGGATCGATGCAAGCAGTCATCAGCCCTTCTATCCCAATATCCCTACCAAGGCTTTTGATGTGGTTGTTCTGAGGAAGACCAGAGGTACGACCGCACTCTGTTGGTTTACCATTTATTCTTGAAACTCACTTAGAAACACTACTGAAGTCATGGCTCTTTTCTACGGAAGATTAACAGAGTCAGAATCTGAATATATCAGTGGTCAAGCTAAGCATCTTGGCTTAAATTAGAGCTCTATGTGCTGATAGTTGCAGTCTCCATGGAGGACACCTCAGCACTGAGAATGAAGAATAAACCCGACTCATGTGAACACCTTGTAGCCTCAGAAGCCAACAGTGCTATTAACATAACTGCTAATCCCCACAAAAGCAAGATGGATCATTTAGTGTATCTGGTATCTTCTGTCAGACAAATAATTCTTCATAGTCCAACAGAGTGGAAGGGAAAGGAAAAAAATCCATCAGTGGGATAAAAAACTAGCAATTTTGGGGCCGAAGTCATGCCTGCCATACCTTTGCTGAGGACAACAGAGGTACCCCTGAAATGAGAGCTGAATGATTTAACTTAGTTTATTACTACAGAGATGGTAGAACAAGGTCCAGGGAGAAAAAGCAACTCTTCTTATCCCTTACGAAGATTGAGATGAAGCCCTAGACATTCATTTTTTACAGAACACCACGTAAGCCATGATGAGGTGTTTGTTTTTAACCCCAGCAGCATTTTACCCTGAGAGTGTTTTACTTAATATATTGGAGGAAAGGGGCATGAAATTTTTGTTCTTATTCTGCTTTTCCCTGGAGGCATTCTACTACATTGGGATTTTGACAGGTACTTCATTCTGGAAGACTTTAAAGATGACCTGCATGAACTGATGAGGAGTCCTTGGCAGCTGCTGACCACACAGGGTTATGGGGAATTTGGGACAGGAGAAAGGCAGCACCTCTGTATGCACCATGGCAGTGCTTGCCAGGAAGGGTTTGGCAATAACTGTGTGAAACAGAAAAAGTGTACACTGGCAGCAGAGTAAAAGCTGACAATGTTAAGTAGGAGGTCAATTTGCCTAATTAGCTGCCATTCCCAGTCATCAGCACAGTGCTGTACAGTTTTGTATATAATTGGGTACACAAGCCATTTTTAGTGGAGTATTTGTCCATCCAAACCCAAAATCTTTCCACAGAATATGTAATGCTAGGAGTACTAATTTTTAGTCAGTTTTCATTGATCATTGGTCAATTTAAGAAACACTAATCATGTGTGGAGGTAGGTTTACAAAGCCTATTTTTGCACAACAGGAGGATCATTGGAGGCCAAGACCTATTTCCAGCAAAGCTTAGCAGGCTCAGAATTACTAGCTAAGGGAGCGGCTACCACTGGCACTTAGAAAATACTTTAACTTCATTTGCTGTTCCCTCCATACAGTTTGACTTCCTCTGATATCAGGACACTCCAGTTCTCAGTGACTGAAGGAGAAATCTCTGGTTGACTACAGATAACTCAGACCACACTCAGGTGATTTTTACCACTGGAAGGTTGTATTTAAAAGCTTTGTGCCTTTTCTACATCTCAGCTTTACAAAACTCAGAGTAGCCACTATGTAGTTAATGCTGACAGCATCATTGTGAGGTAAATGGGGAAACTGAGGCAGAAAGGCTGGAGAGAAAAAGCAGTGATAGAACCAGGGTTGGAAATTAAGCTCTTCCAAGCATGCACTGCAGTTTCATTTTTATAAGACATCTAGTAGCACCCAGTTATTCCTCTGATGGTGACATTATGAGTACAGAGCCAGCTTAACAGTCATCAAGCTTTATTGTTTGTTGTTGCTATTTTTAAAAATCATGCATAGAAAATGCAGTAAGAATCTTCCCTGCTGGTGTGTGAATCAATCCAGACCTCCTGCAGTTGGACATGGACAGATGGCCTTCTGCAGAGGCAGCTGTAGCTGGTATAAGATCCAGCCCTCAGCTGCTTGTCACCACCTCTCTCCCTGAGACAACCAGCCTTGCAGATCTGGTGGTAAAGATAATCACATTGAGTGCTTCCAAAAAGACAGCTGGGTTAACTTATGCTGATTAGATGGGTGATATGATCTAACCCTGCTGATTTTGTACTAAAAGAGTGAAGATGAGTTCTGTCTGCAGATCCATGAGGTCAGTCTCCCAAGGTAGAAGAGACATGAGCAGTAGCTCACAGAAAGAGCCTCTTTCACCAGCACAGCTGACTTTATAGTGAGCATATGTCGACAGTTTAAAATGCAGATCCATCTGTCATTCTGATCAATGATGTTTCATTAGAACATGTTAAATATTTCCCCTATAGGTAATCCATATAGGCATGAAGTTGTCAGTATTCCCTCTGACTCCCAGAAGAAGGCTGTGCACTGGCCAGGACAGCACACATACTTTGAAGTACATAGTCCATATAGAAAAGAGCAAAATGCCTTCTTTTTTTTTTTAATTAAACTTCTCCATCTCTTTCATGGGAGACATTTTTACACAGAGAGCTCCTGTACTGTTCCAAACACTTGCAGACCATGAATTAGGCATCATGCATACAAAGAGTCAAAAGCTTAAGAGACAGTTTTCAGCCACCTCAGAAATATATAAAGAAGATCAGAAGCTAGCAGGCTGTCCTGTGACTGAAGTCCTTTAAGTACTAACTAGGTCTCATAGGACCTAGCCAAGTAGCTCTGGAGATAAGAACAAGCAGAAGCAACAATAACAGCTGCTGACCATACATTTGGGGGAGGGGAGGCTTCATTCAGAAGCCCACATTATGCTCTGCAGCCCTTCAAAGAAATGGGTTTGGGCAGCAGTAGATCTTTGCTCCTCCTTACCTCTCCACAAGTCCTGCCAACATACTGACAGGCTGGTGTCTCTATTTCCATGTCTTCAAGAAAATAGACGTCCTCTTTGTGGATGATCTTTGACTCTAACCTTGCCTTCCCCATTGTAATGATGGAGACTGGGCTGGTCCATAAAACAGAAGAGTGAATTTGTTCATGAATGATCACGTTTCTACTATTCTTCAGCTTGCCTAAACACTAGTTCTCTTCCCAAAGGGATGTAGCCTGAAGTTTGATGACGGATAAAAGTCATGAATAGCGTAGGAAAAAATAGTGGTGAACAAAGAAAGATACAGCCTTTGTAGACACACAGTCTTACAGATATGGCAAGGGAAACAATAAGCGGCAGTCCATTTTAAGGCAGTTTATAATTGTGACTACAAAAGAAAGCTTATATAGCATGTAATGGTCTGCCTAGGTATGGCTACCACGGAGAACTTGATTCCAAGTTATCTGAATTGACTTCAGCTGAATTATGTACCTGTTGAATCTTCCACTTGAGTAATACTGTACTGAAGACATTTTTCCACCACATTTTTACTTTTATCAGTCCTGACATAGCTGGTTGACAGAAATTCTGTAATGGATTAATGACTTGTTCAGGGTTTGCAGGGGGGAAAGTTATTGTGATTATCTGCTTATTTTTTATCTTATCATTTAAAGTTGCCACCAACACATGACAGCAATTCAAACGACCTTTTGCCTTGAGAAGTATGAGTAACAGTCTCCATAAAACAAGTTGGCAGCTCTCATGTGAATGGTGCAGCACTGCAGAGACTGAAACATGTTGGCTAGATGTTCAGCTGGTGTTAATCAGGACAACCCCATTGAACTCATCAACCTACTGTCTTTATTACACATTGTGTATTTGATAAGTGACCTATTAAAATTGCAGACTATTGCCTCCTTACTAACTATACCAGTTTAAGTTTGGCAGAGTTTCTGTGATTCATCCTCCTCCATTTATGTGAGTGATTTGCCTTTCCTCCTTAAGGGTGCATCAGTAACATTATCAGATTCTATTTTAACGCAAAGATTTACTCTAAAGAAGGTATAAAACTGTACTGTAAAACTCCATGTTTATTGTCTTCAACAATTTTTATATTGTGTGGCCTGTATAAAAGTGAAAAGCTACTATTTGTATTAAATCCTACTCATGCAAATGAAGCATAACATGGAATATAAGCATAGCAAATCAAGTTGAGCCGCTTTTTGCTAATGCATCATTACCTGTAATGGCTTAAGCCATTCAGTGATACCTGCACATTGTCATGCAGAGTACATACACGTCTAATTTATTCTAACTAACTAAGCAATTCTGCAGGTAAAACAGAAGGAATGGATTCCTGCTCACCCTTTCACAGCACTGCTGGCTTTACAGAGCTTCTGGGTTCAAACTGCACAGACGTACAAGAACCAATGCAACTAAGATGCTGTTATTTTCTTATAGTCCAAAAATGGCCCTGGATAAAAGCCCCCAAATTGTCCTGTTTTTTTTCTACTGGATTAAAAAAAAAATCCAAGTAAGGAAATCCCTTTTGAAATGGCATTTACAAGTTTCTGAGAATTGAATCCCTGTATCTGAAATAGAAAAGCTGTCCAGCTTTTTCTCCAACGAAACAAATGTTTCGCTTTATGATGATGAACACTTTAAAGGACACTTTCAACAGCTTGTCTCTGGAAACGAAAATCCAAACTAGCAGCTTACATTAATTCAAAACTGAGCAGTTTTATTGCCCTCTGGCTTCCAAAGTGTGATTGGCAGAGGCCTACCCTGGGCCATGCTGATTTATCTGAACAACATTATTCCACTTAAAGCATAGATACATTAAATATCAAACACTCAGATTGTTCAACGCAGTAACTGGCTATAGGACTCAAATGTACTTTATGTTTGAACATTTCCTATACAATGCAGCTTTGAGTCTGTACCTGTATCTGAAGCTTCAACAGTACAAATGATTAATACAGGGTAACAGTATTCAGGCAGTGGGTCAAACTGTGGTTGAGAAAGCTAAAAAGCCACATGCCAGTGAGCATCCTCAGTCCCACTTGCAACAGTTCCTGAAAGAAGTTAAAAACACACTAATGCAAGTCACCATTTATACAATTGTATTGCTTTTGAGACCACAAATGGGAAGACAGATGCTTATAGAAGAAAAGAGAGCACAAGATATCTATACCCATTTGTATCTTATGCATTGGGGTGGAGCAGAGTATTTTCTTTTCCAAAGCATAAAGACTGACTCTAAGCTTCCTATGTGGCAGGGTAGTAATGAATGTCTGGGCTGCTTCCCTTTGCCTGGGAGATGGCTAACTGAGCCATTTCACTAGTCTCAGGCAATGCTCTGCTAAAATAAGCAGTCCCTACTAAAATAAGAGACTTAGATGACATTGTAAATCCTGTTACTTCCTCCATATAGAAAGAAACATTTCTGCCTAGTTTCTCACACGTGAGACTCTTGAAGGGCACACTGCATGTTTACTTCAAGGTCAATGTCCCCAAGAATCATTTCAGCAAGAACAGTACTCCTCCAGTGTTCAAATGCCTCTGCCTTTATTCAGGGTTCTGACTGTCGTAGCCAGGTACTCAGGCACAATGCTGAGTAAAATAAAAACAGTGGCCAGTCTAGGTCAGCAGTGTAAAGTGACAGAAAGCACAGACCAGAAATGGGATGTGAGCCAAGAGTAGGCCACTCTGTCTCAGACATGCTACCAGAAAATTCATTAGCTAGATACAAGGCTGCCAATAAACAAACTTCAGAAAATCACTGACACATTGCAAACAGAAGCATTGTACAGGGGGAAGCTTTCAGGAAGGCCTGAACTTGAATTTCTTCCAAAATCTGCACGTTCCCTTTCCTACGAAGACTTCAAGCCCAGACATTTGGCTCAACACACAATATGGGAAAACCCAGTTAGTCTAAGTAAGCCAGGCTTACCACTGGATGTTAAGAGTGAGGAAAGTAGAATTTCGTTGCCCAAGCCTTGGCATCAAGAAGCATGTCAGCCTGCATGGAGACCAGAGGACAGGCCAAGAGAGACAGCACTGCCTGAATGGATCCCTAGCTGTGAGGTTCCTCGGCGCCAGACAGCACTGCTGGAGCTGCAGCATTCCTTCTCTAAGATACCAGCACAAAAACGTTTTCATGATTCCATAAGAGGAGAGACAAAAGACCTCAGAGATAACATTCCTGAGGGAAAGAGACACAAATTCTATGGTTTCAATGCTTTTTATTTCTTTAACTGACACATTCCTTGGTCCTTTAAAAATACATTAACAAATAAAAAGTACCTCAATGCAAACTGTCTGTCCTTTCCTAGAGAACCACAATAAATTCAAACAGTAAAGAGAAGAGCAGCTAGGGTAGCCCAGGACATGTGCAGCCTATCTGAGAAGACTAGAAGAGCTTGTCTTGTTCTAGAGGCTGTGAAAACATGACTTTTCTTGAGAAACACATTAGTGGATAAACAATGGTTATGGAAAGAGCTGGTTCATTAAAGGCCAAATGGATTCACAAATGAGCGTTACAGTCTGACTGGGAATAAACTTAGGCTGGGAATCACAAGATTTTTAGTGGTCACAGCAGGGAGGTTCAGGAATGGCTCTTCAATAGACGAGGACACGATCAGAAAACAGGCTGCTTCAGAATGGACCTGACCAGTTTATAAAAGGAGCTATGACACAATTGCCAGCAACATCTGGGGATCACAGTTGATGACCCAGTAAGGCCCTTCGCAGGCCCTCACAAGCACCAAGCTTCCAGGTCAAAAGGACCCTCTGCTACTCTGCAGGGAGTCAAATGCCAACAATGTCAGCACTACCGCACACACACAGGGACAAACATGATGCTCATGAGCTGTGGAGTCTCTTTGTCTGTGCACAGCACATTCCCAAAGCCTCCATGCTCTAAGGTTGACCGTGGCCTCTCCAAGCCTACATTCCAATGTCAGACCTATTGTGGCTTGTATTTCAGACTCTTCACTTTCCTTTTTCACTCATTGTCCAAGACAGGAATGTTTAAGAGAACTGGAAAGGCCATAGAGACTGTATTTAAACTGCAGTGAAGACTGGTAGAGGGAGAATGGGATTTAGCAATCCCTGCAGGGCTCTGAAGAAGCTTTAGAATGAAGCAGGTAAGCTACAGAAAACATGTAATCTGTTATCAGGAGTTAGCCCTAGATGGCTGCAAGCGGTCAATATAGTAGCTAAGGATTAATAGCGGGCATTAACTTGGTGGTTATAAAAATAGTTAAGAGTAAGAGATAGGGGCAGAACAGCTCTGTTGCCATGTTGTGCCTACTGAGCCGTTTAGGATTCCTGAAAAGTGTGAACAAAAACCAACCAACCAAAAAAAGTTCCCAAATGCAATATATTTAAACATCTTAAATCATTTTTGTAAAGCCTTTTGAAGATAAGAAAGCAGCAAAGGAAACTTTAGTGGAAAGGTATTTCATGGATTAGCAACTGGCTTTGCAAACAGAATGCAAACAATAAGCTTAAATTGCTATTTTCTGTGTGCTGACAGATTAATATTGCTGCTACCTAGAATTCAGGCACATAGCTAATATTGGTTCAATGAATATCTTAAGGAGCTGCAGCCAAGTGGGGATTAGAGAAGCAGAAACAGCATATGGGCATTCACTGTTTTTTTTTAACTGCTTAATTAAAGAAGGGATTATTCAGTTGTTTTCCAGAGAGGACCTGAAGAGGGAGCAAAATGCCATTGTATTTTTTTCATTGCAGTCTTCTAAGCTGTCCCATTAAGAGATCAGATATATTCCCATCTTCCTTCAAGCAAATCGCCACAGTTCAGGAGACTGCCAGGATCATACACTGAATATATGGCTCAAACAGAACCATGCTTCCAGCTAGTCATTATCCACTGGACTTTCCTTTACAGGAAGAGATACTAGCAAAGAATCATGGCAGAAATGTAAACCCCTGATTACTTTATTCATGTATGAGATCTTCAGGAGGCCAGCCAGGACACAGTGCCCCAGCAGTACACTATTTTCTGTGCAAGTATTCAGAGTACAAAGGGTTCAGTGACTACCAAGAGGATATACAGAAAATGATGTCACAGAAGTCAGAAAGCTTACTTTCCATTAGGAGAGGATACTCACTTTCTATCCCTCCTTTACACATCTCAGAAACAATCAGTCTTTTGGTTCTTAAAACAGAGATGATTAATGCATTCATTAGGACACAAGAAGAGTACAGGAGAGTGTCTAGAGAATTTAGTACAAAAGTAACTGAGCAGCATAATAACAGATGAAATTTAAAAGTGAAGTATGAAGAAACATACTGCAAAGAACTGTTTATGAAAACTCAGCCACAAATGGGTTTTAAAATAGTTGTTACCTCCTGGAGGAACAGTTTCAAAATAAGTGCAGACTCCTGCCTTTTGCTCTGCCTCTAGCACTGTTCAGGAGAGATTAATGTTAAGCTGCACAGAAGACAGAATATTATGTTATTTCATAATTCTTGTGTATCTTGCATTTAGTTTTGTTCAGCACATTTCATAAGTAACAAAAAGCAAAAAAGTCTGGAAAAGAGCAAGAATTATTAAAAACAGGAGATTAGTTATGCCCCAAGAAGGATATGTGAAAACTGAACTTGTTCTTTCTGGGGAAAAAAAAAAAACAAAACCAAACCAAACTAAAAAGAACTCACAACCACAAACAAACAAACCCCAAAAACTATAAGCTACAACTTAGCAATGAGTACATAACACATTTACTACAGAAAAGTTTCATCAGTCATTTGTATCATGTACCTGTAAGCCCCTGAATGAAAAAGCTGTGGGATTTTTTGTTTGGTCAAATTCATCAGACAAAAGAAGAAACTTAGAAAGTACACTCTAATTTACTTGTTTAGTTTTCTGCTTGGAATATGATGAAGGCAAAGCGCTTAATATCATTTAAAAAAAAGGCTTAGAGACATATCCTAGGAGCATAGGAAAAACATCTGCAATGCTAGTAGTTTGGATTAAGTGTTCTCAGTGCTCTGAGACTTCATGCTTTAGGATAGTAAGCTCATCCTGGGCAGTTTTTAGTGTCCGCAAAGCATCCAGCATTGATCATTGTCAGAAACAATACTAAACCACTAATCTGCTCTGATATAATACTTGACACATTCCTAAAGTCGTATGTAAAATTAAGCAGACAATGAAGCTGGGATATTAAAACCTGATTCTAAAATTACCAGCCAAGCGATTACTTGGTTACAAAACTCTTAAAAACTTGACACAACAGGCAGCAAAACTAGCATGAGATCTCTGCA
Organism: Mycteria americana; assembly: GCF_035582795.1. Taxonomy (NCBI): domain Eukaryota; kingdom Metazoa; phylum Chordata; class Aves; order Ciconiiformes; family Ciconiidae; genus Mycteria; species Mycteria americana. Next base: position 37,105,928 of record NC_134366.1, on the reverse strand, counting down.
GGGAGGAATCCTACCTCTCCACTGACAGAAACATCCCGTGGGTGCTACCACCAGCAGCACTGATTTCCTCTCAATGAAGAAGATGGCCTGTAGATCTATGAATCGTGAACACGTTGTCTCGTGACTTGGTCAGGCTTCACACTCAACAGCTCCTCCTGCTGCTATACACAGAGCCCTCGTAGCTCTTCAGAGAACTGGATATACACTTAAAAGCATTAAGCCTGCCACAGCACACTAGTTTTACTTCTATGGGAGAACAGGGCTAAATTTGCCAGTTTATGGCCCTATTTCTGCTTATGTTATAAATGGTTTCTCCTTTGAAAATCCTAAGGTAAGCAAAGCTTTTATTTTTTAAGACTCTCATCTGAATCGTGGGGCCATGCTAGTGCTCTCATTTCATGAAAGTTCCTCCTGTCTGGCCTATAGCTTAAATACAAGAACTGTGTAGGCTTTAGTAGATTACATTAGATTAGCATATCATCATTACATAAGGAGACCCAACCATACAAATCTCCTTACAAAAGGAGTCTTAATTTGGAGCTTTTCTCAGGGCTAAGTTGATACTTCGGAGAGTAATTTGACAATATCTTCATTTAAGCTGCTGTAGAAGTGCTTCTTACTCTACAGCTTGGATTATTCAGAAGATAATGTCCCAACTGATCATGTAAATGAGAGGACAGTAATCTTTGGCTCCCACAGATAGGCAAAGCAAAAGTATTACCAATGTAGGCAATTGTCATCCCCTCCAAACAGGATATGGCTGAAATTCTTCCAATTGTTTAATTCATTAGAAAGAAAAATTATTTTTTGAAAAATTTTTTTAAAAATGTGGTAGCTTTGACCAATTACTTGCCACCTAAAAATAGAAGTTGAAGTCAGTAGAAATTACTGTTCTTGTAGCATGCTTTTTTGTCAGATGGAATCAGACTCTCAGACAATGCCCAAGGACATTTATTATACCTCTATTATTTTAAGCTTTCCAGTAAACTATGGCAAATTCCACAATAGCATGAGACTAGCTTTAAAGTTAAAAATATAATGGACTTAACAAAGGGATACCCTTTTATTTGTCTTTCAGTTCTTGAGCCTTTAAAGTTCTTTTCCAAAAGCAACAAAACTACGTTTTTAAGAGAAGCTGAACTGACAAATTGCTATGTCCTGAATCTTTCAAACGTGAATGTCCTTGTGAGTTAACTTAATTAACTTTGGCCTTGAGTCCAAAAATGTTCTTTTTTTAAATTACTACCTTGAATCACCTATCTTTTTAGCCTACTTTCACTATGGGAACTGGTTTACAAGGATTCAGAATTAGTTTTCTGACAGTAAAACAGAAGTTGATGCAGTCCTATCCTAGGACGACTCTTGCATTTGGAAGTCCTTCCTTGCTATTCCATGCTTCATTGCAAATTACCTGACTTTATGCATTTATGTTTTGTACTTACTACTCCTCCATACTCATCCAAACAAGATGCCCCTGTTGTCTTACTTGCCTCAAACCATGAGCTGATTACAGAGAAGTTGTATCCCACACTTCTGTCTATCTTATACTGAGGTCCAAGGCCTCCTTATACTCTTCTGAGAGTCTACAGATAACTCGACATCTATCAGTCTACAAGCAGCTACTAGAACAAATGCTTGAGCAGGGCAATCCAGTATCTCAACATAGAAAAGACAGTCATTGAGACAATGTTCTCAACTGGAGGTCTGTGTCTGTTTTAAGTTGATGAAGAGTGACTCTGAACCCTGGATCTTCTTAATCTACCCAGCTCCCCACAGGCCAGATGCTGGGAATGACAGAGACCTCTACCTACACCAGTCTTGGGGACACTTCATCATAAAATAAATGGATACCAATTAAATCTCCATGCCTGTGACATAAATCCACAGCATCAAAGAACAGACAAAGTACTTTGGTATTTTCACACCTGTTAAACTCATCAGTAAATTTATCAGTCAGTAAGTTGTGGCATAACAGTTGTGTGACTGATTGAGCTGTGAAGTATTTTGGCAATCTTCCAGCTGCCCGCTCTGCTTCACACTCTGGCTGGATTGGCTGGTGTCTCTCTACCTGTTACCTGTCATTTTTTTGATAGCTTACTGCAATGGTGAACAGCATTGCCTCACCCTGCGCCTACCTGGAGTCTACAACAACATCCTGGCCAGGCAATTCTCAGCCTCTCTGTTCACCTGAAACCTCTCATAGCAGAATATCCCTTATCTCCCCTAGGGGCAAGTAGTTGCATCATGGGCCTACAAAACTCACTCTCCAAAACCACACGAACAGCAGATACGGAGAGAATTCCAAGTTCTGCCTTCATGTGCTAAGATCAAATCCTTTAACTGCCACTCTGCATCCTAGGGTGCAGAAAATATTTCTATGTCCCACTCCCAAATATTTTATCTTTATAACACAGGCATGTGACAATACAGCAGCAGTTCTTTTTAATTTGAGAATAGCTTTTATCTTTTCAATAATGGAAAATATGCATTGAATGTAATCCAGATATTCAAGTCAATGTAACATTTGTAATTTAAAAAAAAATAAAAATCACAATGTTGTCTTGAGACAACTGCACATAGCACAAATACGCTGCCACAAGGAATTACTATAAACAGAGCTTAAAATAAAACCAAGACTTGTTTGATGAAGATGTTACACAAAAGTAGATGCTATGCACAAATTTAGCTTTGTCTTAAGAAGGAGCCTAATATGTAGTGAGCCTTAGCAACAGCAGCATCTCAGAGACTCTGCCCTTCAAGTGGTGGCACATTTGCCCTGTCTTAGACTGTATAAAACACAGCAAGCAGCAAAGATTAGAGGCACACCATTCATCAGGCATTTTTATTCACTCTTCGGTCTATAATGTTTTCCATCTTTGTTCCTTACCTGTTTGGGTGAACAGGTTCCTCTCTTCCATCCAAATGCGCTGTAAAAGACATAATAAACATAAAGCCATCAGTATATTCCAAATGACAGGACTTGCACCGCAGTAGTATTGAAAAGTAACCCTCAAAGCATATGTTTGCCACTGCAGAATATTTTTGAAGGATCCTAGCATCAAGAATTTTTCAAGCCCAGCCCAGAATTGCTCTTTCATGTTGATAAACCAGGGTTTGAAAAACTATGGAGAGATACACCTTTCTCCCAAACAATTCCAAAGGCAAAGATTAAAAAAAAAAGCAGGCCTTCTGAACAGCTTCAGTACAATTCAGAAATCATAATGGTGCAAAGTAGTCAGTACTGTTTTGTGATGAGGTAAGATTTATGACTCAGGTCATAACTCAAGCTCTTTCTTAAAACCAGCTCACACCACCGTGACTGCAGCACAAATCACGGACTCACCAACACTGGCACGGTTAGCTGATAACTAGCAGCAGCTCAGGCTTGGCCCACTTCCACGCAGTAAGAGGATGAAAAGCAGCCAAGGTACCCAAGCACCTAATCCCCGATTTCAACATAAGAAATGGGTTCTAAGGTATTTGTCAAAGACCAAACAAGAAGTTTACCACAGAACTGAGAAAAAAAACCCACATTCTCCTGAGTTCCAGTCTAGGCCCATAAGACCATCTTTCTTCTTTCATCTACAGTGTACCTCTTAAAGAGAACTGGTTGCCTCTTTTGCCACGTTTCCTTTAGTACTGGACTTCACACATTTGGTTTATTTTTCCTTCCTTCGGGACAGAATTACATAGCAATAATTCCGATTCCAAAATAACTATTGTTCCATTGTGTAATGGTCTGAGGTAGTAAAAAGACAAAGGTATTGCACTGAATAACTGAAAGACTAAAATACGAACCTTCTAGGCAAACCACACCAAGGCAAACAGTCTCAGTGAATGTTAATACATGTAGGAAAGTAATAGCGCATTAAAAATGTGCCCCAAGTTATTTTAGTTTACTGCAGCAATTCAAACCCACAAAGCCAGAAAAGCCCTGACTTTGTTTTCAGCATTGCCTCTGGAAGTCCCACAACATATTCTGTCCTACAGAGGAAGTCATACAACATGTGTGGTATTCATGCCAACATACACTACAGAAGCTATATTTAGCAGAGAAGGGTAACATTTCACTATTACTCTGTCCTGTTGCAGAATGTTTCAAAACATAAAACACTGGGCACCTTGAACAACCCCCCTTCCTGCACTGTCTACTTTACCTACAGACCAGTTCTTACCACTGTGTTGCTCCAGATTCACACTTAGTAACATCCAAATGGGCTTAAACAAATTAAGTCAAGTCCTCTCCATTTGACATACCTCTTCTTACTGGTGAAAATACCTCTCCTAAACTAGTATATTTTTATATTAGATAGAACCTCTGCTTCCACTAACACCACAGTATGCAAACCCACAAATACTCCGTTTGTATCATCTACACCTTCATGAAAGGATATTGTATCATGACTGCTGGCAGTCACTCACACAGCAGACATCTGAGTGGTCAGCTGTAAGGCAGAGAAGACAACAGTTCCTTTTACAGACCGATCCTTAGTATGTTAATCTTTAGTGTTGAAAACCTTACAGGTCCAGTATTTTCCCTGAACATTATTTCGTTATTTCAAAAGTTTAACAAAAAACAATTGAACTGTCTCGAATTAAGGCACAGTTTTCAAAAACAGCTTCCCGGAGAAAAATTAAAATAATATTGCTACAATGTCCCTCCACATGCTGTGTCCCATCCACAGTTAACTAAGGTTAACTGTGAAGCTCAACATGCGATGCTCAGTATGGAGCATACATATTTAGAGGGCAAAACCCTACAGAAATGAAGAGAGTTACAGATGCTTGAAGTCTGCATTCTATGAAGAGAGAACCTTTGAACGGATGTCAGTGGGCATGAGCCCACATCACGTGCTTAAAGAAGCTTACGAATTTACACTATTGTAATTTCTTAAAGCAGCTTAAAAGGTACTTTCAGCTCATTCCTCTTTTAAAGATGAGAGAAACCATGGGTCTTATCATGAGTCTTGTGATATTGTTACATACATCTGGCTCCTGAAATCATATCAGACACGAAAGCCTTACTAAAAAAATTACAGTCCTTACAATCATGGTAAAAAGTCTGCAAACATGAGTGACGTGCACCATGAAAGTTCAAAACCAAATGGCAAATAAAAGAAATGGAGAATACCTTTAAACTAGTGTCTTTCCAATCAACCTCATAATTCTGGGAGTCTGACATGATTTGAGTTTGGCAACAACGGGAGAAGTCAAGATGCCAATTTAAAGTGGTTCCAGTACACGTGTATTACCTCACCCCCCATGAAGTATATGAATTTAGCTGTGTATCATAAGCAAATTAGTTTTATTGTGGTAAGTGTACTGTCAAGATTACAGTGTTAATTGTTAAAGTTTAGGAGTGTATTAATATTTTGTATATACCTAGTGATGAAACGTCAGAAACTGCACAAACGTTATGTGTCTCATGCTCTAGACAACATGAGCAGTGGAAAACAATGTACTCTCTCCAAACGAGGAAGTGAAAATTTGCTGAATATTCTTATGAATTGTCTGCAAAGTTCTGCCATCAAGTTCTGCCATCAGAGGAACCTTTGATGTATTTTTACCCTGTCCTCATTCCCTCTTGCTTCATGTTGGCACTTCAGATGAGCAGTGCTCCACAGGGCAATTAGAGGAGCACACTTACACCAGTTCCAGCATAACATAGAAGCACACACAGAAAAAAAAAGGTTTTCAAGTGTCAGTCAGTGGGAAATCCTCACAGTTTTAATGTCCATAGTCAGGGCAAACAGTTCACCTCCTGTGATCACTGCCTTTTGATCACTGGACATTATTACACCAGGCTTTTTTAACAGCTCTTCTTCCTCCTTGCCAAGGAGAGTGAGATGGTGGCCATGTCTGAAATTCATTACTTAAATTGTTTAGAAGTCCACACTGTATGGATATCGACACATCCTCTTCAAGCACCGCGTTATCCAGCACGCTGGGAAGACATCTGGGCCGTCTTCTTTTCTCGTGGTGGTCCCTTCCGTAATACTCTCACCTTCTAAACAGGAAGATTTTCGCATCCTACACGAGATGGAGGATCCAACCGCGCACCTGCTCCCCCCCCAGCCCCGTGTGGCAGCACGCTGGCTAGCGCTCCTGGCCAGCCCTTCTCAAGCCTGGAGGGGTTCGGCCTCACTTTTGCAACCTGCGGCGCTTCCCGCTCTTTATTCTCCGGGCTCCCTTCAGAAAGCTTTGAGAACGCAAGGACACCTACGGCGGGGGCAGCACTTCGCTCAGGGCCGGGCCGGGCCACGCCACGGGCCCCGGCCGCCGCCCGCTGAGCTCGGAGCCCGCTCGGGCCGCCGTGTGACCCTTGCTTCGCCTTGCGCTGTGCGCATGCGCCCAGAACCCTCCCCTCCCCTACTCCCACGCGCCCCACCGTTCTTTACGTACCAGAGTTACGTCTGACGCCATTCCGCAGGGAGGGGGAGGGGGAGGAAGTCCGGTGCCCGCCAGTCGCAACCTACCCCGCTAGCCGCTAGCGCCGTGACGTTTACCTTGTTGGACAGGCTTCACAACCAATGAGAGGTCTATAAGCCGGCACTTGATTGGTTGTCACGTCGGGAGGGGCGGGCCGAGTGCCGGCGTAGCTTGGTTGCGGCAACACCGGCTTACATAGGGCAGAGTACGGCGTGTCCTTGGGCTCAGACGCCGGGCGGTGTGGGAGTTACCGGTCTTGTGGTCACCGCGGTGGGCGCAGCGTCAGTGAGGCGGCCGGCCAGGCAGGTGCGGGCAGCCGCCGGTGGGGCAGCCGCGCGCGCGGCCTGGCCCTGGGCCGGCCTGGGCCTGGCGCCGTGGCTCGGCGGGACCGTTAGTCTGGAGGGGGGCGGTGAGGCAGCCGGGCGGGAGGGGTGGGGGCGGGCGGGAAGCGCTCTCGTCTGTCCTGAGAGCGCGGTTCTCGCCTCCGTGGGCTGGGGCGGGGGAGGCCGGGGCCGCGGCCTAAGGAGGCGGCCGGGGTGTGGCGGAAGGTCACCGCGGGGCCTAGTGGCCCCACCTGGGGCGGCTGCGGCCGGGGTCCTGCGGGGGCGGGGGGGACCCGGCCTGCCCGGGCTCTGCCGGCGGCCGCTCGAGGCCGGGGGTGGCGCGGCCTGGCCCGCGCGCCCTTGCGCGTTGAGGGCGCCAGCCGCCGCTCTGGGGTCGTGCCGGGGTCGCGCCGTTCGCCTGGAGGGGCCCCCGCGGCGGGAGCCTGCTCCTGGCCTCAAGGTCAGCCTCCGCGCAGGTAGAGCCGGAGCCGGGAGCTGCGGTTGCCCTTGGGTGCTTTCGCCACACCGCGTGCAAATAGCGTTGCTGCTGCCGGCTGCTCGGGAGGCAACCCGGCTGGTGGCAAGAGGGGAGCGGGCCAGCTCTGTGCCTGCTACCCTCGGCTTCTTGCAAGGAGATGTGCTGGTGCGCTTTTCCAGCTGAAACGGAAAAACGTGCAGGCAGTCTTGTCGCTTTACACGAGATTATTCATGACTAGGAAACTTTCTTACTGTAGATATACAAGCTATATATGAAAGTCGAGTTCAATTTACTCTTCAAAGATTACCTCTGTACTTTTCAAATGCTGTAGGGCAATTACTTTGGCTGAAGGTTTTTCCTGCTCTTCAAGCATGTTTATCACCTTGATACCTTTTATGTAGTCTAATGATTCTGTGCTAATCTTCAAACCCAGGAGCTATAGCTTATGGATAGAAAGTGTGCTGGAGAATTACTAGACTGATGGACTACATATATGGTTTTGTAAACCAACAGCACGCTTTTGAAGCTTCTGTTGAACAGGTGACCTTGAAGTTGCGATACTGACCTCTGTGTGTGTGTTCTTGGTCTAGTACTGAAAATGGGAGATATTGAGAAGGGCAAGAAGATCTTTGTCCAGAAATGTTCCCAGTGCCATACAGTTGAAAAGGGAGGCAAGCACAAGACTGGACCCAACCTGAATGGCCTATTTGGACGCAAGACTGGACAAGCTGAGGGCTTCTCTTACACGGATGCTAATAAGAATAAAGGTAAACTTAAAGCTGCTCTTATGAGTTACTAGGGACAAAAATATTCAGTTCTTGGTGATAGTTCTAGAAGTACTGAAATTTGCCAAAAGGTAAAATAATATGGAGGACAAGAATATAAATGGTTTGTTATTCTGAAGTCACTAACTGTCTTTTTTTCTTCTCTCCAGGTATCACCTGGGGCGAGGATACTCTGATGGAGTATTTGGAAAATCCAAAGAAGTATATCCCAGGAACAAAGATGATTTTTGCGGGTATTAAGAAGAAGTCTGAGAGAGCAGACTTAATAGCATACCTCAAAGATGCCACTTCAAAGTAAAAGTTATCTGCTGCCTTATTTATTTCACAAAGGAGATGGCAATGGAAATGTCTGTGATGAGATTGGTTTTTAAACTTTCTATTTTTACATGTACTGTGTCTAACCTTTAAATCTGTCTCGCCCATCAGATAACATTGCTTACAGTGGGTCACTGGGGTACACGCTTGTTTGGCAGCCATTAACTTAATGGAAACTGTGTAATTGGGTTGAATTAAATGACTATAATGTTCAGTCATACTTGATCATAGAATTAAAAAAAAAGAACAAAAACATTTCCTGCCTCTTCATTGTTTAAAAAAAAAAATCTATAAATAATCAAATGAGTGATTGTCAACAGCATAATAGCTTTGACAGCCCAACTCTTCCAGATTAAAAAGCAGGGTGGTTTTTGGCATCTTCCACCATACATCATCTTTCACATTACTTTAAAGATTTAAAAAAAAAAAAAAAAAACACAAGATAATATTTTTTTAAATTTAATCAGTGCTAGGTGTTGTGGTATATTAATCTGTCTAAAGCTTGCGATAAGAATGCATTTCATCTGACTTAAGTACTATTTGCGAAATGACAGTTGTGCCCAGCCACTTTTCTTTTCATCGAGGGGAAGCATGTTACTTAATTTATCCAGACTTTGACAGCTGCATGCACCAGTAGAGTGTAACTCCCCTTCAGAAACATCTTCAGTTTTTTAAATGTTATTGAAACCCTTCATTCAGTAAATCTTGTGAAAACAGCCATTGTTGGTATACTGAATAGAACAGAAAAATGTCCTGTTCTGGAAATACAAGTGCTAAAGACCAAGCTGAGAGTTATTAATCTTCTTAATTCAGCAGAAGCATTCACCTAAAACCTACTGTTACAGGCAATTTCAGATGAAGGGGTACAGGAATGAATGCGCTGGTACACTAAAAGGAAACGGTCTTCCTCTGTGCCTGGTTGTAGCTGATGTCATTACTTCTGAAGGTTCTGTTTCACACAGTGTAAAGCGGTATTTTTAATGTTTTAACTGCATTTTTTTCATACTAAGTGAATTGTTCAGATGAATGTATTTACTGTGTACCAACAGTAAGGCATAACTCAGAGCAATCAATACTGTAAATTAAAAAAAATTAAAAGTCTTGTTTGCTGTATGTGTCTGAAATTAAGTGAAAAATAGAGGCAATGTAGAAGAAAGTTGGGTGTCCAGCTTTACATCATTAAGAAATAAGACAAGCAAAAGCTCAGCATGAAAAAAAAGTAAATGCTAATGGAGTTGGTCTTGAAGTACTTAAAAGCGTGGCAGAGTTAGGAATTATTTTGGACTAGAACTGGTAAAGCTAAGCTCTTCCACCAGTGTTCTCTACAATGGGACTTTTGCTGTGTTTCCTGAGTGGGATGGGAGAAAACTGAAAGTACCTTGAAAGCTGTAGCTGTGCTGTAGGATTGGCTGAATTTGAGTTATGTCAAGTAGAATAGTGTGCTTAATGGCTGAGTTGCAAAGGCCTGTTATTCAGAATTAATGAGTGAAAAGAATTAAGATTACTAACAAGTTGTCTCAATGGTTGCTGCTGTATGTTTTGTGACTTTTTTCAAACTAAATGTGCAAGCAGCATTTCCTGCAAATGGAAAGGCAGAGTTTATATTAACTAACAGCAGCTTCTTTACTAAAAGCTTGTTAAGAGGTACCTTCAAGTTGTAGTAGTTAATGACTGTTCTAATTTTCAGAAGTGATGTTCATTGTAGCACCTTTATGGCTATGCAGAACTTGGCTTTCACTGTGCCAAAAGCCTGATAGAGTAGTCGTAGATAGAGAATGTAACCTTGCCTAGCTCTGCAGTCTTCTGAAATGGTTATCGTGGATTGCATGGAGAGAGTTGTGACACTTTCTGTTCTGTCAGCACCTTTATGACATGACAAAAAACTTTGTGATCTCCAAGCTGCTGCTCCTCCCTAGTTGAGCTGGAGAAGAAACAGATATAGAGAAGAGGATTTTGCAGTAAGGTGGCATTTAATTCTGCACAGGCAACAATTTACAAAAAGTAAGTTACCCATCATCAGAAAAACTCCTTCAGGAGAAAACAGAGTGATCCTTTGTCCAAAGTAACTAGGGGATACAATTTAGCTTGGCTTGTTCTATCTGCGTACCTCAGAGACCTTGGTACAAAGACAAGTGCAGCTTATACATATCCCTGAAAATGAAGGAAATGGAACTTCTTCATTCTAGACTGGGGATGCATCCTTTAAACAAGGATGTTTTAGGGAAAAGACCTTTCTGACCTTTCTCTCTATGTATACAGCTCTGAACAGCAGCAGCTTATAAGATTTGTTGTAGTAGATAATTTGCCATTGGACAAACACAATACTATATATTTCTGCTAGTGGATCAGCGAAGTAAGAGCATTGAAATGGAAGGTTAGATTATCACTTGTTGAGATAAGTGTTAATGCAAGTGCTTGGGTGGGTTTTTTGGAGGGTGGGAGGGAGGCATCCAGATTGGTTGTGGAATCAAGCTTTAGTTCTTTGACTTCTAGTTTTATAGAGTAGGAGGAGTGGGATTTGCCTTCGTTTTGTGAAGTAGCAAGTTTACTGTTCTTCTTTATGATAGTGGTATCAGTCTAGACGTTTGGTATTTCAGTACTTCCTTTACAGTTCCAAATTAGGGAATGAAGGCACCATGGCCAAACATTGCACCATCCCGTAAAAATGGTTCTTGGCTATGAGCTTACAGATTTGATGGGTCATGCCTTTAAAACTGATCTTGTAATATTTTCACATGTAGTTATGCAAATGCATGAGGATTGTCAATGTCAATAATGACTGGAAAAAAGGTAAAATTCAGAAGCACACTTTTTTACAGTATGACTTTTCAAAACCAAAATGAAACAGGTAGGATACTTTTAAAATTATAGAAGTTATTATTTATGCATCCCAGTGATATTTAGTGGCCAGTGATATTTAGTGATACAGAAGCTCTTTTTTACTTAGTCGTAACAATTCAAGTGTAATCGCTCTACAAACAGCTAAATTTGGGAAAGTTCCGTTTGTAGCCATCCATGCAACTGTAGATAATAGCTTCAGTTAAAGATCTGTTCATTTTAATAGATCTAGTCTTGTGTGGGATTATATACCAGAAAAGGAAAGTATTATAAAATACAGTATCAGTGATCCAAAACAAATGTGATACATGGTACTTCTCTTACGGGGGAGAACAGAAATTAAACAGCTAATAGTTAAGAACTATTAGATATTCTAGTCTCTCATGTATATCAAAGGCCATTAAAGTGCACACATTTACCTCTGTAGTAAGCCTTGTCATTTGACTTTATCTAAAACACATCCTAAAAACTCTTCAGGGCCAAAGCCAACAGAAGTCTCTGTGTTACTGCATACAGGATGAGTTGAACTGTTTCAAACTGATGTCTTGAAAACCAGGTTACTCTGGAAGGGGAGGAGCCCAGAGCTAGCAGTAGGAAATGTTAACCCTGGGGAAGGGTGTGAAATCCTGTCCCTTTCCAGCACTGTAATGGCTGAGTCAGGACTCCAGGTAGTTATCGCCATCTGCTCATGATTCAGAGCTTGCATGTAAGTACTTGCATGTTTTTTTTCCGGGATCGTTCTTTTGATCTGAAATACAGAAAATATGATGGTCACCTTTTGAATAATTAGTTTCTGGTTAGAGGTCTCACAAGAGGTAAGGAATGTAGATGACATGTTTGCTTCTGTGACAGGATACAGATTCACATCCCCAAATTTCCAGAAGGCTGCATTAACCACCAAATTGAATGTGTGTGCTGGGAAGAAGATGCTCTCTACCTCTGTTGGAGCTGTCATTATGCAAAAGGAGAGCCAGAAAGAAAATGAGCAAAGGAGGAGCTAACTATAGCATAGTGTTCAAAACACATACCTTGGAGCAGGAGAGAGGGTGTGTTCTTTCCAGGTTGTTTATGCATTTAATTTTAAACAGTCTTGGATAAAAATAAACCTGGCAGTGGAGATCAGAAGTCATTACTGTGCTAGTTTTACATCTCATTAGTGCTGTTCACTGCAGCTTGCTCAGGCAATGTGAGTCCCTGCCTTGTTCCTTTCAGAATCACCCACTCTTCAGATGCATCTTCTCCTTCCTCATTCTCCATGTGTTAAAACATATTTTTGTATGTAAGACTGTGCTGTCCCTGTCTTACCACACTGCCAGTCTTTTGGTCATAAGCACTGAAAAGATGTTGACGGAAACATTGAGTAGTGTTCTCATCCTTACAATAATCTGCAGAAATTCACTGCTGATGTCCCCATTCAGTTGTGACTGGTGACAATTTCTTTTTAAGATGTCTGATGGTTCTTAATCTATGTGACATTGATCTTTTTTAATTCCAAATTTTTAGTAGAGCTAACTAAAGCAGGTAGAGTTTTATGTGGCTTTTACCTGCACTATGTCTCAGTTGGGTTTTTTTTTACCGTGAGATGCAGCATGATGATGTGAGCATTCCCTGATCTGTAATGCTCCCAGACAAGTAGGACAAACGCACCACATGCACCGAATTTTAAAAATATCATTGATGTCACCTGCATGTTGCTGGTAGCCTCAAGAATCTGGTGCTTTTACCCAGGTTTCATTGCAGGAATGTGCCTGTGCTGACTGTAACCAGCCTTTCCCTGAAAGCATTTCTTGCATTTCTCCTTCCACTGCTGATTCATTATTTGGAGAACAGAGAGGAATGAAAATGTTTCCTACAGGACTCCGTAATTTTATTTCCAATTATTCTGTCAGTTTACCTGCTATTGATACTAGATCTGGAGTTCTTCCAGTGCTGTTTTTAAAGGAAAGGTACCACATTTTCAATTCCACAAATTTTTGCCATAGTGAATGACTTTAATTCTAATTCTCACATACAAATTATCACTGGTTAGCTTACCCATCTGGTCTTTCTCTTCTTCATTTTATGTGTTACTGTTACAAGTTATACTTCCTTTGTATTGGCTGAACTGCATGCAGCTTCTTGTACTTTACTATTCAAATGTACTCTTTAATTTACACATCTCTTAACTCTGTAGTGGACTGTTTTTTAAAGTTTCCAGGTAATGACTTTACTTGAAAAATCCTTCTTTCATTGCCTTTTTCATTGTTTAAATTTTTTTTTTTTAAATTCACTGAAAAGGGTTTGTTTTTTAACTGTCCCTCACACGATGATGTTATATTTAATTATTTTGTATACAACACTGTTTTGGACGCAGCTATTCTTATGTATTGAACAAGGATTGTGTCCTTCACATGGATACCTGAGAAATAGTCTTTTCTTGTGAGCCTCAGAAACATGCTTCCAAAGAGCAATCATGGTAAGTGCTGAGAAACTTCTGTAACTGGCACCATTTGATCAGTTTATTGCTTACACCAAATGAACAGGAGGGGGAGCCAATGTACTAAAAAGCTGCAGAAGAACTCGCAACATGCACTCGAAGGTAATTTTGAACAATCCTCGGACGGTTTGAAAGACGAAGTTCATTTGTACAAAAACCAGTTTTACTGCAAGTGCTCAGCAAAAAGCGCTGGAGGTAATTAATACAGCTGAATGCATTGGCAAGTCTCCAATAAGTTCAGGGTCTTCTGAATTCTTAAACTGATTCATGTTTCATATTTCATCAGGCTACTTCAAGTTTGAAATCGCCCATATTAAATTTCAACCTATTCAAATGGTAAAAGATTCAGTTAGAAAGCAAAATGTTTCTTTCTGACTACTGAAAGAATCAAGAGTGGCAATCTCTAATGCATACTCTGGCTTTGTTCCTACTGTGGAGCTCACATTGGTATCATCACTTGAAGTATTATGCTTGAAATGGATATACAGATTGTAATATAGTTTCTCCACTAGCAGTTAGGTAGGAACATGATGACCTTTGTTAGTGAAAAATGCACTTTAATTCTGTTTTTAGTACTGTTTTATGGATGTTGTTTGATGATAGACTCAAATTACTCTGAAAACCATTGTTAAGTTTTACAAGTATAACTAAATACCAGCATTGTTACTATTTAAGGCCCTAGGAAAACTAACATTTGTAACATTGAGTCAGAATTTTACTTAGCTGGGATATTTCTCATGGGGATATCAATTTTAATTTAGCTGTCAGTATGGCTTTTCTGGCACACGCCTGAATATGAAGCCTTTGCAACTCTTCAAAAGACCATGTTGCCTTTCTTCCTATCAATCCATGGTCTACGTGTATGTTGCAAGTTAAGCTTGTTTTTCAGTGCCTAACTCTATCAGGAACAGTGTGATCAGACATTAAAAATTTAGCTCATATGTGTGTTTGCTGTCGCTCTGAATTCTCAGAAAGATGACGTCTCTCTCTGTACCAGCATGCAATGACACATCAGAAACAACTCCCCACAGAAAGAAGCAATCCAAAGTGAGAGCTTTGCAGTTGAAAGATACTTCCATGTCAGAAAATCTATCAAGAACATAGAGTAGTCTTCTACAAATGAACAGGGTCACAGGATAGAAATCAAGATGACACAAATGAAGCAAAGAAAGGGGAAACAAAGTGGAAATGAAACAAGGTTAGTACAGGGTGAAATATTACATATTCTCATTACATGTTTAGCAGTTACAAAGACCGTGTCTGTGCTTTAGCCTATTGAGTAGATGTCAGGTATTGCAATATGAAAGGAAAAGTAGTGGAAACCCAGAAGCAATAAAAACCAAACTTGCCTACCTTCAGCTGAAGGTTTGGCAACTCTGTGTGTGTTCAGTGAATATCCCTTTGGTTGGATGCCTTTAATTTCGCTTCAGCTCTGTGAAGTCGTCCAATTGACACTACCTGGCTCCAGCAGTCTGTACTTTGCTTCCACTTATTTTAGTGATATATATTCCACATTAGCAAACCAGCCAGCTGAGAAATGGTGTGATGTTTACTCAGTGCATGTATCAAATGATGTTTTGCAAGGCTGTAAGCTCTGATACTTCTGTAACTCTAGAGCCTAATGTCCCCACTTAAGCAACATGCTTGAGTTACACTGTAGTTGATGGCATAGCTTTAAATTTTGCTCCAGCTTCAGATCTTACCTGAAAAGTACAGGTCAGTAATCTTCAGTAGCTATGGTGAACATAATATAGATAAAAGGGCAACAAAGAAGGGCTCTAGCACAGGAGAGAGTAGTCATGCAGTAGAGTCAGCATGAAAAACAGCCTTTGTTTCTTAGCCAGGATATATAAAAAGTGTTGATAGGGAGCATGGCCTAAATTACATTTACATTGCAGATTTTTTTTTTTTTTTTTTCAATTTAAGGGTGCTAGTTCTCTGAGCTGCTCTGTGCCAATCCAGAACTCAGTTGAAATTCAAGTCATCAACAAGTGAAGAGAAAAAGCCCAGTGTATCCACATCTACTACAGTACCATCTGTCTGGCTCTTTAATACCAGTTTTCAGTTTCTAGACAGTGCAGCCTGGTGCTCTGACCCATCAGCTTAGCCAAATTTATGTTTTTCTCTCAGAAAATGGTTTCCAATAACCTTTTTTCATTATTTGAGATACTAAGAAAACTATTCCTTTGGTAAAGCAGTGGGTTTTATTTTTCTCATATCAATCAGCACTGTGTATAGCACTGATTCTATCATCAGGAAAGCGGGAGAGGGGAAAAGTCACAGTGAAGGCTTCTCCCACTGCCTGCAGTGAGCTGGGATAGTCCCCTCCAAGGGTTTCACACCATGGCCCAGAGACAGCACTGTCACGAGTTCTGCACCCACGACAGTTCGGTGCCTGGCAGCCTGGGTGTTTCTGTTAAGGCTGTGAAACACTCTCACCAGGCCAGAGCTCTGGGAAACCTTTCCCAGTCCCCTTTTTGTGATCTAATCACATGAAGCCTATGCCCACTCCTACTGCGGTTAGAAAGGGGGATGGAGGAAGAGACAGAAACTGTTACCAGTTTGTAGGGGTTCAGTCTGGGAGAGTTTCCAGTTTGGGCTGGTGTGCTGAGAGATGTTGTGCCACCCGGAGTGATCTTAAATCTTGATCTGCCCACTGCCCATTACTGTTAACGTCTCTGCTACCCCTCGTCTCCCCTTGCTGCAGCTCCTTTTCCTGTGTGGCTGCAGCACCTAACCTCCACCAGGTCTCGGGCATGTTTGACTTCTTCAAAAAGGGGGACAGTCTCCACTGATCTTCCAGGTAGGTGTGATTTTCTTTCTACTGTTACAGTTTCCAAACATCCTTTCTTTCTAACCCTAGGGTACAGATTTTGGTTCTTACTTTAAAGAGTAGCACAGGATGCTCTCCGGAACAGTGATTTCTTAGCTAGTCTTTTGATTTCTTTAGGTCTTTCTTGGGCAATCCAATCACCCTTGTTTGTTTTACCAAGAGTGGGACTCTTCATTTTCTGTAAGGTCTTCTAAGTTCGGGGGAGGTGGGGTTTTCTGGGTTGGTTTTTTGTTTGTTTTTTCCTTTGTTTCTTTTGCAAGGACTAATAGGTTTTATGTTAGAGAGTCTCTGAATGGCCCAGCCAGTCCCTTCTTCATGGGAGAAAAATATAATGATATAACCACAAGGACTTTGGGTTTTTTCCTACTTCTCTGACTGCTTGAAGGTGACTCTGAGGGACTTCAAATATTGGGTAGTTATTGGGTAAGAATTTCTTATTACTTCATCTGCAGAAGTTCGCTTTATTGGTGCACATCATACGCTCACTTTCTCTTCACTTATGGACCTAATGTAATTTGAGAGCTTATAACTTCACTGAAAAGAGTAGTAAATATCAAGTGTACATTTTATGACAACACTCAACATCAAGAGGTTTCAAAGGCAGTTTTCTTAACTTTCAGTAGCACAGGTGCATAAGTCTAAACAAAAGCTTTATAATAGCATAATGAGAATCTTTAAATTGGGAGTTTCATATTAGAACAAGAAAATATTAATGAAATTCTGAAATGTTTGACTGTCTGGTGACCCATCCTGCTTTCTTTTGCTGTCTTCCGTTATTACAGCTATGTGTCTCCAGAGAATCAAATACATGGCTGTAGTGATTGCTAAAGCAGTCAGCTAGCAGATGCTTGGTTTAAGCTATTTTTAAGGGAGTTCCTGCACGAACACAATAGCTTGTTCATTTTTTTAATTATTTTTGTTTAACTGAGGCCCTTGTCTCTCTCACACACACATGGAGGGTGGAAGAGGAAAGAGAGGGGTTAGTGAATTCTGACTGCTGTATAGAGCTCTTTTCCATAGCTGTGGATATACCCCATATAGGTGGGACTTCCTATTTTTCCTGTGACTTGTTCATGGGTACCGTTTCTTTCCAGCCACAGAGGAGGAGACATTCTCCCTTTTGTAAAGCCACCTTTGGAGGGAAGGCCTGTTATTTTGTTGCCTAAGCCCATCTTTTCCAGTAAATGTGTATTTTAGTAGGTGGAACCAGTCCGAGTTTGTACACTCTTGTGCCTGTCTCTGAAGCTGTTTCTTTGCAGGCTTTAAGTGGTGCAGGGGGTTTACTTGATGAACAGGAGCAGACTTTTCACTACTCTCAGAAGTGGTATCCACTTAACAGTTGTAAAATTAAATGCTTTGAACTTTCTAACTGTGGGCAAATATGCCTTTGTTTAAAATTTGCAAGTAGGTGGAATTTTTCTGTCTTGCCAAGCTTTGTAGCAATTACATAGTGCTACAAGAAATTTGTAAGTATTGAATAGACTTTGGTTAGTTTAAAAATGCTAGGGTTTTTCTCTTATGCTTTAATGGATATATGAGACTGTGAACCTGCCAATAGGTGTTTAATCACAGAAAATGCAAGTGCCAGTAAGTCCACAGAATGTGTACAAAGCATGCCAGAGGTGTGAACGTAACTGTTTATTTCTTGTCAGTCTCAGGAAATTCAAGGTCTTAAAAAATTACAAGTGTCAACTGCAAATTAATGTGACCATATGTTTCACACATGTGTGCCTAAAGTTTGGCTTCTACACCTAAACTTCATTGGAGAGGATTTACTCTCCATATTGGCCTTGGTTTTAATTCCCTGTCACTGTGACCAAAATGAGAAACCTCTTCTGGGCATTGTATTGGCTGGGAAACTTGGGTATAGACCACTGTATTAAAGCATCTCAATAGAGGCTTCCAAGGCTGGTGTATATATATCAGGCCTGAAGGTTTCGGCTTTTGTTTTTCAGCTTTGATTGTTTCTTGCTGATATGTCCTTTCCTGGATTATTTCTCTTTAGCTTCAAAGCTTGCCTGAAAAAAGCTTAAAGGCCAATATCTATATTCTTTGTTTGAATTCCATTTTATGGAAGACATAGGAGAGGCAGTCCAGTACTTAAAAAGAAGTGCATGTTTTGCTGCTGTTGCCTTGAATCCCTTATAGCAAGAAAAGCTAATTTAATGACTGAAGCAACAACTTTGGTTAAAAAGACATCCTATACCTGGAATCCCAGATTTATATCCTAGAGGGATCAGCTCTTCATCCTTCATTTATCCACTGTTAAATAGTCTATTTGGAAAGAGCTTGTCTACACTGAATGGATGATGAACCTCCCCCCATAGCTCCTTCTGAAAAAGTTGTGGTTTCTCTGTTGTCTCTGAACGAAGTCTTGTCTTGCTATTGCTCTGCTGTTTGTTCATTGATTACTATCTCAAGTATATATATGTTCTATATTCTCTCGCTGCTTCACAGTATGTGTAGAGATAATTAGAGATTAAAAGTCTGCACCATGTAAGTTACTACAATAATAATTACAGACTCAGTGCTCTGAGTGATTTTATTTTTTTTTAAGTAATGGTCCCTAGCAGTTCAGAACTGATAAATAGGACGTTGGATAAAGATATCTAGCCCAGAACAATGTTTTCAGCGATCCTGTTTTTGCACCTCTTTTCCAGCTATTCATACACATTTTCTCCATCTGTGTCTGAAGCTCAGGAGGAAAATAATCAGCTTTTGTGGGATTTAGACATTACAGTGCTTCTCTATTTCTAAGCACTCAAGTAATAAAGGTTTTGGTAATCGTCTCCAGCATACAATATTGCTATCTTTCCAAAGCTGTCATTGCTGTTAAGTTTAATGGCCTCTCTACAACTTAGAAGCAGCTATGAAAATCAAAAAGGATGGCACCACAACTATAGACTGAAATCCAGAAAGCTGTGGTTCTTGCTCCAAGAAAAATATTGAATGCATTAGCAGAACATGACTTCATTAACAGCATTAAAAGTTATCATTTACAGGAAGGCAAGCTCTGCTTTGGCACATATTTCAGTGAATGACAACAACTTTTTGAATATTTCAACTAACATGCATTGACAGCTAGTTTAGGGCAGCAGGTCTAAAAGCATTTAATATTACAGCAGTGTTCTTTAGAATAATATGAAGAATTGTTATTGCACTCACTTTTTTCATTTTAAAAAGACATTTTGCAGAATGTTTAGTGTATACCAATGTTCATATATAATTAAAACCACAGGCATGTGTCTAGCTAATTATGTTGCCCAGTATCTTTCTAAAAATATTGTCTTTTATACTTTTCTTTTTTCTTCTTAGTAGAAAAAGAAACAGATTCTAAATTTTGCTCCTTCATGGGTTTTATAGTTTTGTTTAGGGTTGACTCAGTTTTGAAACTGGAGGGTTGGATTGCTTCCTTCTGCTTCTCCTCCATCCTCACTTCTATACACAAAACCTACATAATTCTCATCAGTCCTTTCGGCAGCCCTGGCTGTATTTGTTGATGATCTCTTATTTCTATCTAGCCAGCAGTGAGTCCTCTCCTAGGCTGCTGTCACTGCTACTGCCACGCTGAGATTTAGCTTTTGTGACATTATCCATTCTGGGAACAGCAGGACAGATTTCTTGGATTTCTGCAAGCCACCTATCTGAATAAGAATATACCACTCTGCAGCTCAAAAGACTGCTATTGTTTCCTGAGCCAGCAAAACAATATAGATAATAGTTCTTAGCTGTTTTGACAATTTATTTTTTTTTCTCTTTGGTCTCATGATTGTTACATGAATAGCTGCTATAATTTTGATTTAGGACAGCATCATTCAATGTTTCAGAAAATCAGGATCAATTTCAATTAGGCTTTTCCAATTATCTTTTACTTACAGGAAAAAAATCAAAGTGGGTAGGAATGCTATTGTGTCTCTGGGGATTTCTTGTTTACAATTGATTCTCTTCTGTTTTAGAAGATACAAATGAGACATAAATGTAAGGCACAATGTAAATGCAGACTGGTGTAAAAGCAGGAGGGAGAGAGGAAAGAATTTAGGCCTAAGATGGGCAAAATCACAGGATCACAGAATCGTATAGGTTGGAAAAGACCTTTAAGATCATCGAGTCCAACTGTAAACCGAACACTACCAAGACCACCACTACACCATGTCCCTAAGCACCTCATCCAAATGTCTTTTAAATACCTCCAGGGATGGTGACTCAACCACTTCCCTGGGCAGAAATGGAGAGTATTTAGATGTGGGTAGAGTGCATGATCTTCAAAGCAGAGGGGGCAAAGACAGAAGGTCCATGAATCCAAAGTGGACCAGGAATCTGAATTCAAATCCTGCAGAAAAGCAGGAGAGGCAGCTGGTTTGATGTCCCTCCCAGTCTTGCCACAACTATATGATTTCAGATATGCCTCTTCAGACAGGAAGACATACATGTAAGACACTCAACAGACAGAAGGGGAACTTAACCATGTAATACAAGCCTTCCCTGCACCTCCAGGGACTGGGAAAGGAGAGGAAAGGCAGACAGGCTGTTCCCATGTCCCAGCTGGTTCTGGGTGGCTGCAGAGACCAAGCACACCTCACCATACCCCTAGAGTACCCAGGGGGGTTCTGGAAACCAGGAAAGCCTCCCAGCAGCTCCAATGCCCGAGGTGCTGCAGATCCACCAGGACCTGCCTTCACTGTGCCCAGGCCTGGGAGCAGCTGACATAAAGCAGACTTCTCTCCCAGGCAGTTAGAGAACTCATGCAAAGCCTCATTTGCTGTCACCACATCTTAACAGAGCCAATAGTCTCTTCTGTAATGGAGCTGGGCACTGTTGCTGCCATACTAAAAGGGATGAAAAATGAAGTTTAAAGAAATTTGAAAAGAAAGCAGGAAAGTAAATAAAGTCAAAGTGAAATCAAGCCTGCTCTTCAGCTCATTACAGTGAAAAGAGTGGGGACAAGAAATCAGCAAGTCCTTGAAGGAAGGAGAAGGGCACTACGTCACTGAACAGTGGGAACTGGAAATGCACAATGTTTATGCCTCAAATATTCACCTTGCTGCTCACATCTAATTTTCTACCAAGGTTTTCAGCAATAATGGCCATTAAACAACACCACATATCTACACAAAAGCTTGTATTGTGGAAATGGTATTCTCTTCCTCAGTCATTACAGACCACCCTGTGGCACTGAAGAACTGCCTGCGCAATGCAAGGAGCCGTTCCCTCTTGCTGCCTACTGGCAATGGATGCATGTATCTGTCCTTGCTGCCAGTTACTGAACACAGGCTTTGGCACCCCTGACTGCAATGTCACCAAAAAAGGCAAAGCTTTGTCGAGTCACTGAAAAATCAGCTACGTAATTCACATTTGGCAAGGGTGTGGAGAGGAAAGAAAGTACAAATCCTAGAGGCAGCTGGTGTGCTCCATGCCCAGCACCTAGATGGAGAAATGCACAGGCACTGAAATAAAAGGATGAGAATTCAATTGCAGAAAGGAGTAAGGGAAACATGGAAGGGGCTGAGGGGAAGGTGAAGAGACTTCATGGGAGAAAGAAGGTCCCCACGACTCCCATTCCTCAGGAAGAAGAGAACAAAAGGACTAGAGATAGTCAAGGGGAAGGAAAGCTGGTGAAGTGATCACATGGAAATTAGGGAGGCAGACCTGATGGTGTTTACTGGGGAGACAGCGCTGAAGGGAGACAAAGCCATAAGGAAAGCAGAAGGCTTTAGGAAGGAGCAAAGCAAATGCAATTTAAAAGGACCAAAGAATTTCCATGAAAAGTGTGAGAAATAAAAAAGACTATAGAAAATTCACCCAGACATAAAAGGATGATGATGGAGAAACAGAAAGTAAGAATCAGAGCAGGACTAGGATGTTATTGGCTCTGTTTTATTGAGTGTTTGGCCCATCCAGCATTCTGCCCTCTGAGTGAGTGACTATTGGCTTGTTTCCTTCCCTAGATTCTGGTCCTTTGAATTCAGTCTATACCAGTCTCTTTTTTTTCATTCTGAAGAGCTGACTGATCTTGCACTCATACAGCTGAAAGTCCATAAAAATTCAAAAAAGTAATCTTACAGCAAAAAGGACTATTACAATAGTGAAGTGTTGTGCCTCCACAGGCAGCAGCTGCAGGAATGGGGTCTAATTTTCACTCTGTTCAGCTCTTCAGCTGAGCATTTTCACATGTCTGTGGTCTCATTCTGTGCAGTAATGAAGAGGTAACAACTGAAAACTATGGAGAAGCTTCATATTATTAATTACATATTTACCTCATTAGTAATTAGAACATATATAACAGGAGGACATATACACACACCGAAACAATTCTAAACTATTCAGTTGAAACCACACTGACCAAAATGCCCAAGCAAATTATGTTCTCTTTCATATGGTTTTGAGCTCTGTATCTTATTTGTCCATAAAGATGCAGATCCTTTAATTTCTTTAATTTGTTCTCATGTAGAAGAAAAAGAACACCCATGATCCCATTTTCTTTGGAGGAATTTCAGAGCAAAAAGTATCTCTGGTAGCACTAAATAACTCATGGGGCTAAGCCTTATTTGCAAACTCATAAAATGATAGCAATTCTTGGAAGCATCTTTCATTGCAGATACTGATAGTCCTATAGTGTCATCTTCTGATTAAAGTTGCTTTGGAAATACAGAGAGGGGAAAATTACCACCCAACCTCTATTTGTGTTCCTTTTAATAATATTGACCTATAGTTTAGTAATAACCAAAATGTCACTTATATGTAAATATATAGAAAGTTTCTGTCCTCTGATAATAAGTAAATGCATAGGAACATCTGAAGCACAGTTTTAATTTCAACTGGAAATGAAGTTTTAAAGAAGTTCTTGTGCCTCACAGGGCAGGCGTATGACTGGGGTTTTGATGATAGTATTTTCATTTCTGATCAGCTTCCTGTTTCTTGAATTTGTGCTTAGGAGAACGTCTGGTTAAAAGGATGTTTCAGCAACCAAGTAAAAACTCCTTTAGGAAGCAATGTTTTCATACTCCAAGGTGGGAGCAGAAATGGGAGGTTCTATTCTCTATTCTACTATTCTCTTCTGCGCTAGGCTTGCTCTGTCTGTTCACTCTAAGGGTTAGGTATACCTGTGCTGCACAAGGCAGCACGGTGTAAAGATATCCAGACTAATTCTTACTGAGCTAGCATTGCTATCAAAGAGATAAGAGCTGCATTAGCAGAGCACTGCATGAGAGCCAAGTTCTCCTGCCGAGAAACTAGCTTGGATGCCTCTACTCACTTGGCAGCAGGTCAGGCGTCA
The DNA here is from genome assembly GCF_035582795.1 of Mycteria americana. Classification (NCBI taxonomy): domain Eukaryota; kingdom Metazoa; phylum Chordata; class Aves; order Ciconiiformes; family Ciconiidae; genus Mycteria; species Mycteria americana. The sequence goes on along the minus strand of NC_134366.1, from coordinate 37,082,178 downwards.
CAGCCAGGTACCACGTTCTGGCGGGGAGTCGTGGGCAGTGTTTCTAAGGGGAAGAGCACTGACCGCTTCCCCAGCTGATTCACCAGCCGAGTCTGCCTGTTAGCAATCCGTGCGCAGCGTCCCGTGGCCTTCCAAAGGACGCGGTCGGTCACGAGTGACACAGTGAGGCCAAGAGACTTTCGCATCTTTGGCTCCTGACCAAACTCCTCCATGAGAGGAGAGGCAGGCGAGTGGCAGCAGCTGACTGAGAACATTGATCTGGGTATTGATTTGTTTCTTTCTCCAGGTGGAAACACCTGTGGAAACACCTGGGGAGGCTCTGCAGTCATTACAGCCAACGCTTCGCCCAGCACGAGGAGCAGTGCTATCAATTTTGCTGTGTTCGCTTGTCATCAAGCTGAGTCAAGACTCAGTTCTTCTAAAAGCTGCATTAGAGAAATGTCAGCAGAAGATCCGCTGCACCTCTACATATTGTTCGGAAGGCTCGTGGGATTAGCTAGGCCTAAGGCAGTAGGACAGTATATGATCTTTCTCTTCGATTGCTGGAAATCTGTTGTTACGCCAGGCTCTGCCTGTCCTGAGAGAGAAGGAGTATTGTGCCAAATTTCATACTGAGTGAGTGCAGTTCTATAAATCAGCCTTAATGCTTAGCTTATTAGAACTACAGGCAAATAAGAGAAGGCTAAATGAGCAATACTGTGTATTTAACTATGTATGAGGTACAATTTGAACAGCACAAGGCCTGTGTGTACTGTCAGCGGACTCAGTAATGAAGCTGTTTACTGGGGAACACTCACTTTCCTTTAGCCAAATGACAAGAAATCCTTTTTGGCATTGTATGACTGTGATGCTGCAAGTTTTGCAGTGCAGAAATAAACTTGAAAATCTAATTTAACACTGAGCAATAGCTTGCTGATCACGGACCGTAACATTTATCTTAAGGTAAATCACTTTCCTCTAGACAACAGCAATTAATGTTTAGACATAGAGGTATAATGGGCAGTTCAAAAAGACAGTAATGTCTTCATCCCTGTGTCTCATAAACTCATGGTCCGGAATGTACATAGCTCTGCTTAACCTTCAGTGATGTCCTCTGCAGAACTTACTGCAAGTGTTCCAAACATTTGCTTCTTAAAGGACGATCAAAGCAGTAATGAGATTAAAATGGTTGTGATTTATTCTTGAAGCTGTTTGTTGCAAGATTCTGACCCAGATTCAGCCCTCCTTAGGGCGGTTTTGCACTGCACTCTGGGCAGAATGCCCTTGAAAAGGGCAGAGCTGGTGCTGTGTTTGTGGACTACACTCCAAGGTGTCTTAAGCAGCAAAAGTCAAACCCTGCTTGCTCTGTGATTCTTTTTTTAAAGTCAGAAAAAGCTAAAGGCAAAAAAAGAAAAGTATTTAGTCTGTAAAGAATATACTGTCTAAAATCTGTGTTGAGATCATGTTTGGTAAATAGTGCAGCAACAAGAAATCAAAGTGATTCCTCCAATAAATCTGAAATCAGATCTTATTGTTGAAAAAAGTAAAAGAGGAGATTAGCCATTCTAGCTAGTACCGTCTGGGTTTGCACTTTGGTACTGATGCTGAAAGTGCCAAGTTGGCACTCAGAGTCCAGCTTTACAAACATCACCCTACTCTTACCTTTTGCTGAAGTGCTCTGTAACATAACAGGGCTCTCATTTCCTTTCTCCTGAGAGATGGGCTTTTGTCATCCTAATTCTGCTAAGAAAAAGAAAGGCTCATAGGAAACATCATCATCTCCACTGGCTTTAGCCTATACCTGAAACTTACTGTTCTTCCTCCAGCCTGTCCTTTCTGCATTCTCCTTCCTTGCATCCCATTCACATTTCTCTTCTTAACCCTTTTCCCTCTCCCTCTCCTTGAGCAGGTAAGACTGCACACCTCCGTGACACCTGGATTAGAAAGCTGTGCCTTAAAGAGTCTGAATGCTAATGCCAGCTCACCAGATTTCACAGGCTGTGGATTTAACCTAGCTGCAAGGGTGCAAGGAGTGCTGCAGCAGCACAAACCTCATCTGTATCTCCTGCACTTTCACTCTGCTGTGTCCACTTTGTTTTGTCTTTGCAGAAACACAGATAATTTCTCAACAACTCCCCAGGGAAAGACCATGCTGTCTGTTCTTTTCTAGAGACCTTTTTCCAGATGTGTTTCAGTTGCTGGGATGATCAGATAAATTCATCAATAAGGATGCCTGGATGCCTGTCTCACTGCTGCCAGACCAGACAAATCATCTTGATACAGGGAAAATCAAGTTTGTTTGCTTTTCTTCTGTGTGTCTTACATGCAGACATGTGCACATGTATAGTTTCCTACTTGTTGTTTCTCATCCCTCTGGGCCCAATTGTCACACTAGCAGGCTATAGCATGATGGAAGGAAGTTTCCATACCTGTATGATTATATTTGTCCAGTGACATCCCACATCATGAAAGAGAGCGAAGACCTAAAGCATCCCCCACAATCTCCCATTTGTGGCTGATGCACTGTGCATTGGGAATATCAGCAGATGATGTATTCTCCTACCAGTAATGAACCTGTTCTTCAGTGTTTGGCCTGAATTGTCTCACTATCTCTCCTAGGACTGAGCAGGCAGTGGTAGCTGGACTCAGCACTGCAAACTACGTTTAACTATTTACTGTCATTCAGAGAGATGATTGTGCTAGCCCTGCTCATTCACCTGGCCTGTTTGACCACCAAAATTAGCCCAGCGCTTGCCACACAAATATCTTTCACTTAGAGGCTATTATACAGGAATATAAGAGCACTGTTAGGATTCTTCTGCACATATCTGTTAGAGGAGGCCAGCACAGCTGATTTGCAGAGCCTTGGACCTAATTCTTCAACACGAGTGAAGCTGAGATGGGAATGTCTCCCCACACTTCAGCTCATGCAGAAGTCAGAATGGAGAAAACACTTGCTGTAACTGATAGCAGAAGTAGACTGCAGACAATCCCAAACTGTAAGTAAGTGCATGTTATAAGATTAGGTAAGCATGTCAAAAGATTCAAAGACTGATGCAACCTGTATGGTTTCTATCAGTGTCACAGTTTTGGCTTTCCTCATTAGAAAATAAATGGTTTTGTGTCTTCCTCAATGGGAGATTTTACAACAAGAGTGAAGCAAGTGTGCAAGTGTCAAGAATAATCCCCATACTCTCCCTGCTGCCAGTGTCCTTGGGATCTGAGATGGGATTGACATTTTCCTCCTTTAATTATGTCAATTTTCATTTGCTGGCTGTTCACAGGGAAGCCACTAGCCTGGAACAGCTGCTAGGGCTGTGTAAAATTAACCCGAGCCATGTCCAGACTCTAGCAGACGGGTGCTGCTCTGCACAAGATGACACGTTTGGTGCTGACATCCTGTCTTGAAGCTGAGTGCAGAGGGCTGAAAGCTGGATATGCCCTGGAGATCAGTATGTCCTGCCTTCCTCTGGGTTTATCTTCTTAGGCCTTGCAGAGATGGATTTACAGGGGGAAATCAGGAGGAGTGTAATTCTCCTCATCTGTAAGTACCATAGCGTGTTTTGTATCATAAGATGGGGAAGTGACCATGGCAGGCACTGCTTTCTCCCTCAAAGCACCATCACGACTGCTTTGTAACTAACCCTGGGCTATGGACACAGATGAGATACATTTGGGAAACCCTAAATACCTCCTACGCCCCACTTTCCACCCCAAAGAACATGGCAGAGTTTCTTGAACTAAGGCAAATCTGCCCTGGCTGGAAATTTTTACCCCAGCTAAACCACAGAGTGATTCCTATCTTAGCAAAGGTGGTTTACCCTGGGAACAGTAGCTTGTGTGCTGTTGCTCTAGGGCAGCTACCTCTGGGCTTTTGCATGGAAACTTTTATCTCAGGGCAAGTTTGGTTGGTGCTTTTGCTCTTAGGTTTTACCTGTTCTCTGAATGATATTGTGCAGCCTCCAGTGCTCCCAATGCGGTGCTTGGCTGCAGTTTGCCCAAGACTCGTTCCATCCTGTCACTCTGAATGCTCATATTTCAAATTAAGGCTGTGTTTCATGAGGAAAATCAGCAATGTTGTGGTGACTCAAGAAGTATGAAGTCAGTTGGCATAACTTAACAAGGGAGAAACCTGCATGTTGAAGATTTCATCCTACAAAATGCCTTTGAATCAATTCAGAGCACTCTTTCACCAAGGACTGAATCCTTAAGGATTAAGGACCACTTTAGTCACATTAGTACCACTTTAATCCTAAATAAGGACATCCATTTCGGGCATTAATGCATGTTGATTTCCCATGGTTAGATGAATTGACTTAACTTACCGAGTGTCCCCTTGCAGACAAACCCTAAGTCTCCCTTGTTTTGCATTTTTGCAGTGTCCTATAGCAAAGGACTGCTGCATCACGCCTGCTACCCCACGTGTCTAAAATCCTCTTTCCTTCTTTAAGTCACTGACTCATCCCTTTCGTCAACTCTTGCCTCTCTGCAAAGTTTTGTACACTGCAAGCTATATAAAGAAACAAATTGCATTCAACTGTATTAGCAAGCAGCCTGGAGGGTTGGTTTTTTTCTTTTTTTTCTGTACAGTGCCAGAAATTAATTTTCCCCAATCTTCAAACTTTCTGAAACACTTGAGTCACATTCCTGAGTTATCAGGACTACTTCATTCCTTGAAATTACTGCATATGGTCGTGTTTTACTCCTTCATTCACTGTGTTCTTTATTCAGAGCTGATCATTTTTTCAGAAATTATTTAGATGATGCTACAATTAGCATATTTCACACAGAACTAGCAAGTCCATCTACTCTCTCACTGTAATTAGAGAGAAATGTAACACATTTGAAAATAAATAGCCCAGGCATGAGGTGGTTTTGTGGAACAATACAGAACAAGTGGGTGGACAGGAATGTGGAAATAGAGCCAGGATTCTGAGTGGTAAAAATTGGCTCATCTCCATCAGCTTGCTAGAGCTACAATAGCCTGAATGCTCACATTTGGCGATGAGCTATAAAATGATAAAAATACATAGTATAAGGAAAAATGTGTCCTTCTAAGTTGTTCTTTCAGTGGAGTTCTGCTGGCAACAGCACAGCTTCAGAAACAAGCAATCTAAACTTAGGTTTCTGTAGTTGCACTCTTGGCTGTAACTCACCTTGAGTTGCAGCAGGGGAACTGTGCAGAATGAGGGGGTCTCTGTGATAGCTAGAATAACTGGAGATATACACGAGGTAAATGAAGAGTTTTCTCCATATTGTAATGATCTGAGTGACCAGGAAACATGATGGCTCAGACTGACAATTTATGATTTGTAATTTTATGCTATTGAGCAGTGGAGAGAGAGGAATATTGAAAAATTCCTTGGATTTTTTCCCCTTCTTGTGAGCACAGCTGCTTCTTTTCCTGGGTTAAATTCTGGAGTACTGTTTTAAAAATGCCAACATATCTTTAGAAAAATCAGGATACAGGTTCCAAATTCAAGGTGCTGTTGGAAGTTGTAATCCCATCCTGCCAGTCATCGCTACCTTCATATCACGAGTCTCCTACACCACAGCTTCTGTTTATAGTTTCTCACAGGCAGATTTCTGCTTTGTGTAAATTGGTTGGGCTCCCTTGGCATCTTCCAGGAGATCATGGGCAGTGCTCAATAAAGAACCAGGCAGCTAAAAACTGCTTCAGCCATCATTTTGTCAGCACTAAGAGGAGAAAAGCAGATCTTTGTGGCCCAACTTCCTGGTCTAGTATCTATGGATAGAAATGTGTCTTGAAGCAAGAGCTTATCTACTTGTTTGTTACTGATTAAGGAAGTCAGGTCATTAAATCCAGTTATTCATATAAATCTTTACTTGATAATTTGGTTTGTCTTTTCTATTTTTTCTATAAGTCAAAAGATTTTATGACAGCTTAGAAAGATCTCATCATAGGTGTGCTGTATTTATTAGTCAGAAGTCTGATAAGATGTGGCCTTTTCTCCTTATGACTCTCCAGATATAGTCTTCCACTCATTTATTTGCTGCTTCTGGCTGACAGCAGCTCTTCAAATGGCTTAATATAGCATGTAAATATCATGAATTTGCAGAATATGGAGCATCAAAGAAGAGAATTATGTTGTACTGTGTCCTCATTTCTCAGGCTAATATAAAATGTCATATGCTTCTGTTATTGAATTGGAAACAAGTTGTTGCCTTTCTTTAAATTTAGGTTATGGTAAAAGGCTAAGAGTATTCCTACATATTTACATGGGAGATATTATAAGTACTGTCGTGGTTTAACCCCAGCCAGCAACTAAGCACTACACTCCCGGTGCTCACTCACTCCCCCCGGTGGGATGGGGGAGAGAATCGGAAGGGTAAAAGTGAGAAAACTCATGGGTTGAGATTAAGACAGTTCAATAGGTAAAGCAAAAGCCACGCACACAAGCAAAGCCAAACAAGGAATTCATTCACTACTTCCCATGGGCAGGCAGGTGTTCAGCCATCTCCAGGAAAGCAGGGCTCCATCACGCGTAACGGTTACTTGGGAAGACAAACGGCATCACTCCGAATGTCCCCCCTTCCTTCTTCTTCTCCCAGTGTCCTGGTTTCAGCTGGGTTAGAGTTAATTTTCTTCCTAGTAGCTGGTATAGTGCTGTGTTTTGAATTTAGTATGAGAATAATGTTGATAGCACACTGATGTTTTAGTTGTTGCTAAGCAGTGCTTACACTAGTCAAGGACTTTTCAGCTTCCCATGCTCTGCCAGGTGCACAAGAAGCTGGGAGGGGGCACAGCCAAACTGGCCAAAGGGCTCTTCCATACCATAAGGTGTCATGCTCAGTATATAAACTGGGGGGAGTTGGCTGGGGAGTGGCGATCGCTGCTTGGGGACTGGTTGGGCCTCGGTCTGCAGGTGGTGAGCGGTTGCATCACTTTTTATTTTCCTGGGTTTTGTTCCTCTCTCTTTCTTATTGTTTGCCTTTTCATCATTATTATTATTATTATTGTTGTTATTGTTGTTATTATTATTAAAAATTATTAAACTGTTTTTATCTCAGCCCACAACTTTTCTTACTTCTGCTTTTCAGATTCTCTCTTCCATCCTACCCGGGGGAGAGGGTGAGCAAGCGGCTGTGTCGTACTTAATTGCCGACTGGGGTTAAACCACAACACCCAGCTTTATATGCTGAGCATGAGGTCATATGGTATGGACTATCCCTTTGGTCAGTTGGGGTCAGCTGTCCCAGCCGTGTCCCCTCCCAACTTCTTGTGCACCCCCAGCCTACTCGCTGGTGGGGTGGGGTGAGAAGCAGAAAAGACGTTGACTCTGTGTAAGCACTGCTCAGCAGTAACTAAAACATCCCTCTGTTATCAACACTGGTTTCAGCACAAATCCAAAACATAGCCCCATACTAGCTACTGTGAAGAAAATTAGCCCTATCCCAGCCAAAACCAGCACAGTATGAATCATCTTCATTGCATTTTCTTCCTCCCTGATGCTAGCAGTAGGGCTAGTGATCTCTCCCAGCAGTGAGGTTGTGTGTGCTGTTCCATTTCTTGATGTAGGTCTGATGGCTGGGATTGGGACCAGTACTTGGTTTTCACAGTTGTCAGCTGAGTTTCACACTTATATTACTCCTATCCTGAAATTCACAGGATAAAAGTATTCATGCAGAGCTCTGCTGAGCTGTTAGTGTAAGGGCTATTATTAGGATAGTGTTGGGAAGTAAGAATCATTTTTCATTTATTATTGAATGAAGTATCCTGACAAGATTATTTTGTGTAGCTCACTCAGGTTCCCTACAATGAACGATCCAACAGTCACCTCTATTGCCACTGATCATGCAAAGGTAGACCACAGGAATACTGGAGGACCAGAATTTGCTCAGAGTTGTTAGTGTTGGTACAGTTGAGATGTCGGTGGCCTTTCAGACAACATCTGCAGCTCAGGAGAGGCTAGGTAGGGAAGAGTCACAATTAAGAGTCTGAGAACTTGCATGGTGCCTCCCCCCTCAGACGTGATGGGCCTTCTGGGCTCAGTGTCCAGGGAGAGCTGCCAGGGACTGCCATCATCACTTATCTGCAGACAGAAGGACATGAGTAATGCTTTGGATGTCACCCCACACCTCTCCCACTGCGGAGTGGTGGTGCTGCTGAAGCAGAGCCACAGTCGCCCCTTGGAACCCAGGGTGGCAGCGGGAATGCTGTCCCACTCACGTTTTGCATCTCAGACAAACCTCTGGGCATAAGTGACACTTTGGCCTTGGCTAAGAAGAAATACAGAGCTGAACCTGAGTTTTTTTCCCTAGATTTTTGGTGGTTCTTCTGTTATTTGGAGCGCCACACAGCTCCAATCCTTTGCCAGGTTCTCACTTCTATAGGTTCTCACTGTCCAGTGTATAAGGATGCTAAGTGTGCACACTCTTCTTAGTGGGTTATTTTTCTTAGAGAGAGAAAGAAAGAGCAGGTTTGTTTGGTTTTTTGACTTTCGTGTCTTAAGGAAAGAAAGTCTTTGTCAAAGAGTTTTGAACATGTTGGCCAATTTCAGCAAAAGGGATGGCTGGGCAGAGATCTCAGAGGCATGAAGATCTGACAGGTGACTGGATGGGGGCAAGAAAGAGGGAGCAGCAGGGGGAGCTCAGCTGAGATGTCTTTCTGACATGTGAACCAGTGACTGTGCCTGTAGCTCGTCATACCCTGTGCTCGCTCGTGCTCAGCAGGAAGCCTGAAGGCTGTAAACAAGGGACATAAGTAGATCTTTGGATGTTGTATGAACAGATCAAGGGACTGTAAGAGGAGCTTGAGGGAGAGGAGGATTTAGGAGAGACAAAGATTGGGGGCATGGTGATGGCAGTATTGCAAGAAACAGGTGAGAGTTGGATTACATATATGGATTAATGCTCAGGACACAGAAAATACATTTGTAAGAACTCAGGCTTAATTTGCTTTAATGCTAATGGAATAAGTTATTTCCCTCTTCAGTCCCAGTTGCCATAGCTTTGTTTTTGTATCGGCTCTCTCATCAGCAATGACTAAAAAGACAGATGCAGACTTCCACAGCTGGTTGAAATCTTAGCATGGCAACAAATAGTGTTTCCTAGCCAGGGAACAGCTCCCTGATAACTGCAGTAAGCAAATGGAAGAGCCACAGCTCTAAAGCATGTGTGTATGTATGTCAGCAGTGGTTCTCTCTTTCAGTGCAGCAATCTGTATGAATTAGAGGCAGAAGTCACTACAAGAGCCAGCTCATATAAGTAGAGCTTACCCAAAGTGTAGTGTTTAACACTTTCTCCTACTGTTGGCTTTCTGATGTGTTTAGTGTGGGTGTTCTGCAAACGTGAATAGGCCTTATCAAGCTGTGACCTTAAAAGAGCTGCTGTTATGCAAGAAACCAGATTCCACTTGTACAGTACTTGTGTAAAAGTCACTACCAGTCCACCATAGTTATTTGCCACTTCCTCAGTGAATGGAGGTTTTTTCACTTGGCGGTGTGCCTAGTTCAGAGTTTGTACCAACCAGACTAAATCTACATCTTCTACCTTCTTCCAGGAATAGCATTTGCAATAGATCTGATTGCTGTTCCCTTTGTCAAGGTAACCCTGTCACCCTTTTGCAGTTCAGTGTTATGTTCGTATACAACTTGAGCTTTACTGAAGTTCTAAGGCAAATGGCAACAGCAATAATATTTATGTGAGCCTTCAAGAAGGTGGTGGGATACGACAAAGTGAAAAGACTTGGGATAATTACCCCCAGACTTCTGGAATCCATGTTACTCATCGTGTATGTGATCTGATGCAAAGTACTGTGGAACTTTACAAGGACCTGAAAAAGGAAGCACTGTGCTTCATCAGGGAACAAATGGCAGCTGGAAATCCTGGTTTCAGAGAGCAAACTAGAGGCTTTGCACAACAGTCATTTCACCAAGCTGAAGGACGCTGCAACAATACTCTTTGTAGACAGGCAATGGGCACAGTCTGCAAAAGTGGTCCAAAACAAAAAAAAAGCACAAGTTTACTCTGGAGAAAATAAGAAGACCATCATTTATTATTGTCCTAATCTAGCATTGTGAACATGTAGCAGTAAAAAGTGAAATGGAAATGACCTGCCAAACTAGTGACACCCTCCTTTTCCTTCCAAGAGTTACACCACAGCCAGAGTCCTTGCTACTTTGTCTTGCTCCCCTCACCAGTAAGTTTCAGAAACTCTCTGAGAAGATAACTGTTTGCAGCTTTTGTGATTACATCGCTGGAACGTTGTCAGAAGAAAATGCTTGCCCTGAGCTGCCGCAAAGTATTGTGCTGCCAAAGAAAGTGGCTCTTTGTATCCCAGCAACTAGAGATCTCTGACTTTTCTCAGCTCTGCTTACAAGACTTTGTTGAAAACAGTGACAAAAGGCTACGTCCACATGGACAGCTTAACATGCTCACGCAGCACATATCTGACCATCAGAAAGAGTTGTCAAGAATTTATTGTGGAGACAGAGGAGAAAGGAGAAACACATTGCTAATACAAGACTAATACTGGTGCTTATTATCTAGATGAGCTTAATGCACAGCAAGATGTAAGATGTCATTGCAAATCTCCAGTGCTTCGCTTCACACCATGAAAAGGACTTGGGCTTAGTCACTCAAAGGTATGTCACTGTTAGACACGGGCAATTTGTTTGAAAAATAAGTATTACTATGACTCAGCTACACACTAATCAATTTTATTGCATTATAAATCAATTGTATTCCTGATAAATTGTTTTTAATTGCACACATTTTAACAGTTTGCAGACTTCTTAATATTGATGAGTTTCCATATTAGCTCTTTTTATTACATCTGGAAAATGTAATAAAAAAATTTATTACACCTTCCCATGCACAAATATTTAGAATACCAGCAGTTTTCGCAACCAGACCAGCGTTCACCTTTTATACCACATTACTCTGGTTCAGGTGCCTACTTTCAAGGATAAAAGTGTGATTGTTCCTCTCCCATTGAAAGGTGTGCTTTGGAGTGCTTTTGTATCAGCTGAGAAATCTTTGGAGGAAAACAGTAATTATATGACAATGTTCTTGTTAATCTTTTATATCACAACAGCAAAGAAATGTACAAAAGTCACAAGCCAACACCATCGCTAGCCCAGGAAATGCAGGCTACTTTAAAAAGGGCAGTGTCATGGATGAGACAGAGTAAGTGACAACCCATGGTGGATCTGGGAACTGGTAGTTACTTAACAATCAACAAGATTAGAACTTTTACCCTTCTTAATTTTCTCACACCCTCACTCACTCCTGCCACCACCCCAGTGTTATGTCCACTAGGTCTCAACTTCCCTTCCCAGCAGGGACATCACTGTCCATCCAGGAAGGCCATCCCGTGGCATTCACCTACACACAGCCCCTCTGGTCTCTAGGATCTTCCCCCACTTTCAGGACGCTTCTCTAGCCAAGATCTTCACCTTCCTTTTTCCAGGCCACCTTCTTTTTATTGAGACCACTTCTTCTCGGGAACCCTTCATTTTATCACCAGCTCTTCTTTCCAGAATTTCAGGACCCCATTTTTCCCAGTCTGAACAGCCAGTGTGCAGAAGCACAATGCGTATGATCAGCCTTGTAATTGGCAGTTCTGTCTCATGTCTCTTCATTAATTGCAGGATTTGGGATGTGCCACTTCTGTTTAGTCCAGGTGTTACCAAAAACTACTACCAGCCTGTACCAGTTGCAGTTAGTAAGTAGCAGGCTTCTGCTTGACAGTTCAGAAGTTCAGCTTCAGACATGCACCCCCACACACATACACCCAACTATCTGTCCCCTGTTAGCTTTCACAGTTTAAGACATTTTTTCACCTAGGACAGGCAGGACAGAAGCTTTCCACATTCCTCACCCACTGCATTAGCTGGGACTGGGATTAAAGAGCTTGGGGTGAATGCTTGAGGACAACTAGATTTTAAAGTATATCTGGCTGGAGAAACACTGCTGAATCCTACCTGGCTCTACTGGAAGAAAGAATCTAGTTGGGAATAACTTGGTCATTTTTGTCTTCCCTGGCAGAGTCCATGAAGGCCACCTTCAGGTTGCTGAGCCAGATTCAGGAGCAGTGTCCTGCCAAGTTAGTCGTGAGGGAGGTGTTAGGATAAGCTAGACAAGACAATAACAAAGTTAATACAAAACACTGGTAAAACTTGGCATCAGCACATACAAGGAGATTTAATAGTAGGCAACTCTGCAGTACAAGGCTTTTCAAACTAGCATGAGCTCAACCCAGTAAGTCCTAGAGCACATCCCCATGAGAACATGGGTATATTGCTTCCAGAGTCAGCCTGGCTCACATGGAGCCTGCGTGGCTGTCTCTGCACTGAGAGCACACTTACCGTGCCACCTAGTTAATTCTCCCCCAGCTAACCAGCAGGAGACTGTCGTTGTTTTGGTTTCGGATGGGTTAATATAAACTAAAACCCACTTGCTTTTATTTCATACAAGCTAAAAAAGACAAGAATGACTGGGTCTGGTGGCTAGGATGGCAGTATTTTACCAGAATTCTGCTCCGTACTTGCAATGCTTCAACCCAGCTTTTATTAGAGGCTCTTTTGCCTTTTTCTTCTTTTGTATTTCTAGGAGCTAATTTCCATTTAAAAAGTTATTTCAGCTGGATCAGATAGCTAGGCTTTACTTCTTTTAAAATGGCTGAAAATTATTTAAGTCTATTCATTGTGAAAAGAGCCCCCAGTGTTGGGCATTTACAATGGAAAACTATTTTAGTCTGTTTTCTTAAGGAAACAATGCCTACTCAGCCAAGTTGTTTGTTCACCCATCTATCAATTTAGTCCTAATAACTATGAACCTGCAAACTGATTTCAGCCAGATTTGGCAAATTTGCAAAGTTCCTGCAAATCATGTAAAAAATCTGTGGTTAGATAAAAAAAGCCTATTATTTCCTTCATGATGCAGGGAAAGGAGGAAAAATTCAGCCATTGTTCTTTTGGGCAAGAACAGGCTGGCCCGTTAGTCTGTGCTACTAATTGACCAGGTGCAGAGCTCTAATTCCACTACAGCACATCTGGCCTCTTCCCTGCCTGGTAATTAGAGGACATGGAGTGAGGTGAGACTACTGTAGGAGAGCTTGGGCATATGTAGGTAAACTGGAAAAGATCAGGGGAAAACTGGGGCTATTAAGTGGAGCTTTGTAGGAACCATGTAGAGAAACAAATTGTAGATCAGACTTCGTTAGTTCTGCTACACATGAAATACTGTCTTCTCTCTCCCTCTGGAGTTTCTCACTCTGATTTCCCTCCCCCCATTTATATTCAGAAATCTCACCTGAATGACTCAGATCTTTTCAGCTGGCAGTTTGAAGATGTCATTGCCATTCAGCCTACATTTGCCGGATAAAAACGACAGCCACCTTTCTGGGCACCTCCTCCCTGAGCTACTTTGAAAGCACAGAAGCCCAAGCAGCACACTCCATTTTTCCCCACATGCATTGTCTGTGTCACTTTCCTTCCTTTTCTTCTTTTGGGGAGTGAATACTGAATATACACCTCACATTGACACTGGGGAACTTTTATTATGACAGACATGATTTGTGAAAGTGTCAGCTGGTTATGTCCGGATCATTTTCTCTTAAGTGTGAGATTTCAAGAATTGAAAGCACAGGGATTTTTAGCATGTACCTGCTAAACAAGGTGCTTTTCAAATTTGAGTTATTCTCAATCTCAAATACATACAGAAGTGAAAGGATGGCCACCTGAGGAGGTGAGAGGGGAAAAAGGGGAAAAATAAAGGAAAAATAGTAGAGGGAATGTTTGGGTCTACACTTATGGTACATGTGAGTCTGGTGAAGGAACGAAGGAGAAGAGGTAGATGAAATGAGGGAGTGGGAATGCAAAAAGCTGCACAAGAAAGCAATGTGGAATGTCTTTGAAAGATGCCTTTAAGTTTCAAACCTTCTCTGTAGCAGACTTTTATTAACTGACAAAGTGAAGACCAGAAGAACTCTGCATGGTATCATATTGTTTTATAACCTTTCATTTTCTTCTTACAAATGTTAATACTTTACTCACTTTTTGACATCTGCTGAGCATTTGGCAGATGTCTTGGATGAGCTGTCAACATGCACTTGCATCTTGAGCACCACAAATTGATTTGACAGCTAAACTGGACAATTGAAACAAAAATTGGTTACAATCAAGACTGAAGTCTATCTTCTCCTTGCCAGAATAAAACCCTGAAAAATACTGGTTCATTTGAGACAAGTATTCCATTCAGCCTCAGAGAAAGGCTTTGCTTAGAAGAAAAGGAAAATATACTCTAACCCTCCAACATTACTGTTCCTGCTTCTTCAGTAAGTGCTTACCCATTATGTGGGAGCCCTAACCACCCGTCTAAAGCATTTTCTGGGATAGCTGAAGGGAATCAAGGTTTTCTTGGCATACAACTAATTAAACACACTAGATCAGGTAGAGGCATTAAAGCGCTGCATCTTCTTGGGAATAGATTAATCACTGCCAAAGTCAGTGATTCATTCTCTTTTTTTTTTTTTCTCTGAGTAAATGAAAGCCCTCAGCTCACACCCTTTGGCACAGCTTGTGCTGTGGTAGCTCTGGCACTCCCCCATGAGATACACACCTCCCTCACAGGAGAGGAAGGGGAACTGGTTCTCCTGCATCTTTGCCAGGTGCTTTGCTTTTTTGAATCTGCCCCTCAAACATTTATGGGTCTTTTCTTGCTGAAACTATTTGGCAAAGTCAGTTCATATTTGCAAACAGTTTTGAGATGACAGAAATCACACTGGCAGTTTTAATGGTGGTTTTTTAATGGTCTTTTTGCCAGTTCTGCATAGAGCTGTCCTTAGAGGTTACAGTTCATTCAGAGCCCACTGCATACAAGTGTGCCACAGCCTACCTTCCTTCCAACAAGCCTTATCTTGAACTTTCTCTGTTGGCATTTCATTTACAATTATATTGCTTCCAAACGTTACAGTAGCTTTATTAGATCCATCTGGTATTCCTCATAATCGTCCCAAACTGTGCCAAACCCAAATAATCTGTATCACAAGCAAATTTTAGTGCCAGACCATTCATCCCCCCCAACTCTGAATAATACACAGAACACTGGCTCCAGCTAGGGTCCTTGGGGCATCCTGCTATTAACCTTTTTCCATTTTAAGAGGTAGTAATGTATTCTAGCTCTTCGTAGTCTCTCTCTCAGCTAGTTTTTAATTCATGACAGAACTTTACCTTTCACCTCTGATTCTCAAGTTCCTTTACAGCCTCTTTGAAAAAGACTTTATTGACAGTGTTTCAAGGCTCTGAATTAATTGCATCCCCTCATCCTTCATTACCCATTATTTTAATATTGAAATAATGTTTACGTCTTAGAAAATAAATGCTTTTCCCACCATTAGCAAGTGACTTTATTTTGGCTTATCGAAGCCGGTGCATGGGAGGCGTACTTGCTTGCTCTTCTCCCCCTATTGTTATGACTGTTTGCTTCCAGCCTATAATAGTCCCCCAGCTGCCTCAGAAATCCACCTTTGATTCTTTACCTCAACACTGAGCTAAAACTCTATAACCTATATGATTCCTAAAATCAACATGACTTCCACTTTAAAGAGTGAATACTATGTTTTTCATTTGCTCCTTGCAAAGTAAATGTTTGCCATAACACATTGCCTTAGCTCTTTGAGGTCAGATAAACAGCCCATTTAATTCAAAGTGCGTTTTGCATTTTGTGAGATGGGTTTTCCTGAATTCAGCTGCTTCTTATTTTAGTTCTCACTAGACATCTTATATCACCTGCTCCCAGTTATGTAATGTGATTTAATTTCATCTTTTCAAAGATGGCTCCAGGAGTCTTTTGCCTTTATTACTCCTAAATACCAAGATAAAACCCTGAATTCCCCACAGGTAGTTATTTCCTGCCATTCCATTATCCTAACTAGTGTGATAACGAATGTACATAAACACTTCTGTGTCCCTGCCAAATATTTTTCTTCTTCGGTTATGAATGAGGGACTTTCCCTTTTTAAAGACTTTAAAATACACTTGTTCACTCTTAGTTCCTACAAATGTGTACAGACCAATGATCTCAACACTTTTGCTATAGTATTTGCTTAACTTTTCAATAGTTTTTTTTTTTAATTCCATTCAAAAATAGCAGCTTATTAAAATAAAAATCTTAACAGCTGGTAAATCCGTGTCTATTTGTATTCAAAAGGAGATTTTTAAAGTGGCTGGCTTTAAAACCTTGTAGCGATATCGCTTTTCCACACCTCTTCTGGAGGCAGGGAAGTGGAAAGGCAGATGCACATCTCTGTCATGGTTGAGGGCACTGTTAATTGAATTTGTGCCAAGTGACTACTTGCCTGATCAGCAACTGACTGGACTGAGGTGACCGTGATGAACTGGCTATACCTGGGCTGCAGGTGGGTAGACTTCCTTTCATGCCTTTTGCTAGTGACCTCTATATTTGTGTTTGCCCAAGGCAGGGTGCGTGGGAGGTTTGCTTTTCCTCTATTTTACTTTGTCAGTCAGTCGTGTCAGACTGTGGCACTAATGCCATAAATACTTTTGTTCTCTTTCTCAGCAATCACCTTTGAGTTCAATTTAAGGCTTTCATTGCTTTATCGTTGTCAAAACTTTCTTAACCACAGAGACCCATTCCTCAGTAGCAAACCCTTAGAAAAACAGCGCGGATGAAAGGATGCATTAAGCAATAGACTGGGTAGCCTGTCTTGCCTCAATTATCATGGGGCAATAGTGGGGTGAGGTGGTTGTCCTCCCAACAGCTGCCTGGATTCTCATCAATGTCTTGAGATGCAAGGGAAAATCCCAGCCACTCAACATTTTGATCCGTTCGGTGAGGCATCTGACCCAAAGCTTGTTGAACTTGAAGGATGATTTTTCCATTGATTTCAACAGCTCTAGATCTGGTCTGATGCAGCTGCCTGGAACTGGAATGCTACTTCGAATAAAGGTGAAGAATTCATTTCTTGGATGTCCCTGCTGCCTGGAACCATTGCTAGTCTCTGGAAAAAAAAAAAAAAAAGGGCAAATCTGCCTGGACTTACTGACTTGTTTTGTGGGGAGTCAGGGTTATGATGCCTGGGAAGATGTATTTTTCTGTCAAATAAATAAGGTCTGCTGACAGCATTGAAAATGGGAAATAAGCCATACTAGTATGCTTCTGAATTGTTTTAAAACTCAGGTCATGACACTAATGGCTGCGATACAGACAGAGGAAAGACTACTACTGTACATCAGCAGAACTCAACCCACCTAGCTTAGCTTTTTCCCACTGCGACTTGGCAGCCAGACTGAACAGTTTTCCTGTTGGAAATCTCCTGATGCAAAGTCAACAGTTAATTCACACCAGCAACAGGCATGCTTTCTACTCTCCTCTAGTGAAATTCTTACCTAAGTACATATATCTAAGAGCTGTGGCAGTGGATAGGTCTGCTACATTAACTTTTTACTGAGGTGCAGGTCCGGGGGTGCAAAGTATCAATAGGCACAAACTGGCTGTAACTATGCCTAGTCTGAGAACTGGGAGACTGATCACTGGAGCAGGAAGGCTCTGGAACAGCTCTTTGGTTGGAGGCCAGAAGCCTAATTTTCAAGTGAGTTTGAAGAGAGTTGATTCTCTGCTCTTTCATTCTGACGCCAGTCAGGAATAACTGTTTGCTAACAAGTTTAATGTCTGTAGCTGGACTTACACACATAGTCGGGGTCGTGCTTGTTACTGCCATTATTGACCCTTGCTGAGTATCACATCCACTCAAATGAAGCACTAGCAACTTTAAGGAGTTCACACAATGGAAAACTTTGCCCATGCTGGCAGGAAATGTTCCTTGTAGCTACAATTTACAAGGTTTCAACAGTATAATTTATTTTTACTTTGAAGTGAAATGCAAAGGCATCTATCCCCTGGCCTTCCAGAAATAAATTCAGTTCCTTATCTTACCTTTTGCTTTCATGGACCCGAAAGAATTAAATAACTTGACGTCAGCAGTTTTTGTGCATTAATGTTTCCACATTTTTTCCTATTGTGTGTATTCAAAGGAAAAGAATAGCAAAGTTAGCCCTAATAAGAGAAATCTGGTTCCGATTCTTACTGCAGAAAACATGACAGTCTTCAAAGACTAACGAATCTGTGTGTAGTTCCTCTGAGAAAAGGAGAGCAGGGACCTAATCTCTGGACTTGAAGTGCTCCATGCTGTGTGCAATAGTTACAGAGAAAGAATAACAGAAGAGTTATGCCTGGGCCTCACCCAGAGCCCAGTGAAGTAAGTAGAAACTTTGATTGCAATGGAAAATATATTGTCTTCCATCTGCTACTATGTAAGACTTTAGAAAGGCAAAAGAGCCATGGGTGTGGAGTATCTCTCCTAATCCTTTGTGCCGCACAGGAGGTTTCTGTCTCTCCTACTCCAGAGAGAACCCCTCACTAGCAACCCGAATAACCAGCCTTGCATCAGTAGAGAAGGATAATTCAGCCCATAGTGCACTGAATTACACTGTTTCCTAATAGCTGTATTGCCCTCTGCCAGTTGAATGGCATCTAGATGCCAGATTCTGCAGAGACCTGTATCACATCTCTGTAAACATGCTTTCTGAATACGTGTCCTGGTTTCGGCTGGGATAGAGTTAATTTTCTTCCTAGTAGCTGGTATAGTGCAGTGTTTGGATTTAGTATGAGAATAATGTTGATAGCACACTGATGTTTTAGTTGTTGCTAAGCAGTGCTTACATTAGTCAAGGGCTTTTCAGCTTCCCATGCTCTGCCAGGTGCACATGAAGCTGGGAGGGGGCACAGCCAAACTGGCCAAAGGGCTCTTCCATACCATAAGATGTCATGCTCTGTATATAAACTGGGGGGAGTTGGCTGGGGGCAGGGATCGCTGCTCGGGGACTGGCTGGGTGTCAGTCAGTGGGTGGTGAGCGGTTACATAACTTTTTTTTTTTCCCCCCTTGGGGTTTGCTCTCTCTCTCTCTCTCTCTCTCTTCTTGTTTTCCTTTTCAATAAAACTTATTATTATTTTATTTTATTTTACTTCAATTATTAAACTGTTCTTATCTCAACCCATTGGTTTTCTTAGTTTTTTTCTTCAGATTCTCTCCCCCATCCCACCGGGGGGGAGGGTGAGTGAGCGTCTGTGTGGCACTTGGTTGCCGACTGAGGCTAAACCACGACAATATGGTAAACTTCCATGTACTCCGATATTTTCTGCCTTAAGTAATATGGAAAAAATAGGACTATTTTTTTCCATCTGACTGCGTTTTAGATAAATACTAAAATCCCAGAATACTTGGAAGAATGAGTAATAGTCACCAATGAGGGGGAGGAGGATAAATGTTATAAAACAGCGTCTGGCGTGTATGAAACCAGCACAAGACTGACAAATCCAGAATCTTCAATTGCCAGTTTGTTTAGCTTTTCTTCTTAAAGGAAAATGCTACTATTTTTAAAAAAATCAGAATCATTTTCTCTTGAAAATCTTGGAGTTGCAGCTCATTTCCAGGTCAGTATTAAAGTCACTGCTTGAAGCATGTCCTCGTCTGTGTGAAGCAGAAGCTTAGTGATTCTTAACTCCTTGTTTCTCCAGCAGGCTGGATGTTAGATTTGCTCATTCACCACATGGTGACCACTTGACATTCACAAGTTGGCCCTCAAATGCAGTAAGCCTGGGAGCTAGACCCAATACAACTGGGCCCTCCCAGTTTCCCCGGAGCTAAATGGAACAGACAAATGCAAGTCAAATCAACAGCAAGAAAAGTAGTTTTAGTACCAGTGATGAATATTACTATTTGGAATTCAGCTATTTCCAAGTCCACAGATCCTGTTGTGGCAGGTGCTGCACAAACACACACACACAAAAGAGAGGGTTCTCTAGAGTCTGCGTTTTTGGCTTTTTGTTTTTTTTTAAAGCACTTATGTTGCATACCTTATCTATTTCTTTGGTGTGCACTGGTGCCTTCTGGGATGGATCAGCAGTGCTGTGGAAGGAGGCTGTAAAAGCTATCATGTGTCATGTTACCCAGCAGGTATGCACTATGCATGGTCATGGCAGCCACCGTAAATCTGTGCATTTTATTAACGTTTGGTGCCTGGTTCATCCTACTCCACCTTTGTAAGTCTTGGGCCAGAGTGAACTTCTTTTGACTATTTGGCACAGGGACTCTCTTGAAGAGCAATTTGGGTATGGGGAAAGGAACGTCTGCTTACTTTCTTCACGCAGGGATAATTCCTTGCTGAGTGCCAAGCTGGTGGATATTCATTCCTTTTCAGTTTTTCACCTTCCCATTTTGACTAACTTCTGGCCACACATCTGCTTTGCCAAGATCGAAAGACTGTAAGACTTCCTGCTCTCTCTGCCCTCATCTGAATGAGTAAACTACAGCCAGTTACGCAGTTTGTAGGGAGAAGAGCAGTAAAGGTTGCTGTGACAGCAGATCTGCTTTCCCCCACAGCTGTAGAGCTCTGATCACCATACAAATGAAGGGCAGAATCGAGACTGCTGAAAGTATTTGCAACAATTAATGAATTTTGCAACATATATGAGATGCTTTCACATGGGCATTACAGCATCAGGCACTTCAGAGGTAAACTTGGTACCTCAGAGGTACTCAGAAGGGCTCCAAAGGGAATTTAACAAGGCTAATTCTAGCTGGGAATCCAGAGAAGCCATGGAAGAAGACCCAGTGACTACGGTCATGTGAAAAGAGGCCTGGGCAGACTAGGGAGATAGGCAAGCATTTAGAAATACCAGCAAGAACAACACAGGAAAGGTAGTGCTAGTAGCTTACCTAATACCAGCCTGTAAACACAACAGAACAACAGCAACATTTGCCAAAGCACTGTCAAAGGGATAGAAGGCTTCTCAGTGGTGACTGAGAATAAAATAAAAGGTACTGGCATAAGGACAGAAACTACATGATGGTGAGGGCTGGTGGAAAGAGGAAAGCTACCAAGGACAGATTAATTTTGGTGCACAAGGAAAGATGTTGCTGAATTTCAAGACAGGTAACTCCTGCCCGGGACTGAAGATATATGTGCACAGCCATCAGAAAAGAAAGACAGATTAGTCCAATAACTTCGCTATGTACACAACTCTGATGCTGCTCACACCTTCTGGCTACAAGGATACTGATAAATATATTCCTCTGCTGTAAACGTAGAAGCTCTTCACAAGTCTTATTTGTCTTAGTTGTTCAGCTCAAACCACAGGACATAACTTGTATCTCACAATGAGCCTTTCTCTGTCTGGTCCACATACATAGTATGGAAGCTTGTTCACTCACACGAGACTAAGATTGCTTAAACAGGAAACATCATTGCATGTCTTTGAGTTCAATAGAGATGCAGTAATTATTTTCACCTAATAATTAAAAAAAAAGGCTGGAAATCAAAAGACAATCCCGTTCATTGCACCACTGGAAACATTATTGTGAACTGTCTTCACAAAACCACAGGGAAGAGCAAGCTAAAAGGACACTATGCTAGTTTTAATTTAGGCCATGTAATTTAATTCTGAATTATATTAGATCAAAGGGAAACTGAATTAAAAAAATACCTGTTGGATTATGCAGAGTGGAGTTCCTCTTCTTAATAGCTCTGGAAAGATTACAGTGTCATGAGGCTCCATCAATCAGAACAGAAAAACCAAAGAGCAAGGATAAATCGAAGGTTAAGTGCATGATGCTGAGGAACACCCTAACCACCTTCCTTTTACTATTACAAACTGGATGGGTTTGTGTTGACGGATCTATTAAGAAGGAAAAACAGCAATCTATATTCAGATGGAGGCTTTCTGCCTATACATTTCCCCTGATGTATACAACCATCTTGTATTTTGCTATCTCAGTTAAAAGACTGTCACTATTTCTCTGTGTGTTGATTTTCTAACAAACAGAAAGAATAATCCTGTTCTCAAAGGGCTGCCTATTAATTTATTTCTAAACTTTTTTGTAGCACAGGAAAAGAGAGCACTCCAATATTTTTTCATTGTTTCTGTTCAACAGAAGGGCAGAACAAAAGGAAAGGAAAGAAAGCCCTAAATCCATAGAAAGATCAAACTCCTTGCTGATGTAATTCCAGTGAAATAATTTAATACAGCCCAGAGATGTGCTCAGTCCATGTTTTTTGCTGTGATGAACACAGGAGCAGTAGTAAATGTCCTAAATGTTTCAGGAACCTCAAACAGTGCAATGTCTATATGGCAGGACTCAAGGTGGAGATTTTGGACTGGAAGAGAATTGCTTTGCTCGTTTCCTTTTCGTTGCAGGGTCTGGAGGCTGTACATCCTCAGGGAGCCACCCAGTTCCTTTCTAAATCAAGAGGTGGTCTGGGTTTGGTTTCAGTGGGAGCTGGAACAGGCTGCACATGCATAGTAAACATACTGTTACTCAACAGTATGTTATTACATCATGTGATCACTGGAAAGGTGTACCATCAACATATTCCAGTTGCCTAATTTTTCCTTAACTGATTTGCTGCTGCAGGCTCTTTGGTGCCATGAGTTCAACAATTGTGCTCTTTGAAAGGACAGTGCTAATTTTGTCCTAAAACTTGTATTTATAAAAACAAACTTTTATAAAACCTGAAACCTAAGGAATTGCTGTATGCTATTTTTAAATTCCAGTTGTCTGGAAGCTGATAAATACCCTCTGGCAATACCTGAATTCCCACACAGCAGCAACTTGAAGCTACATTAAACAATATAATAAAAAATAAAAACTGCTTCTGTTGCTTTTCATTGACTTTGTTGCTTGACACTGACCGAAACATCATTGCTTGAATTTTCATTGTGTAGGCAGCATCTCCTCAAGCTATCATCAGATTGTGTACCTACAGTCAGCAGCAGAGGCAACAGAAGCCCTCTCCGCTGTAGCGGCACTTAGGCCAGCTCTGAAAGTGGCATTCAAGGTGTTTGGGTTGCTTTGGTGTCTATGGGTTGGGAACTCTCTGCCAGCTACTGTTCTTAATAAATCTGATATGCTGTGGTGTCTCTCATGCCCTTATAACAAATAAGATTTCATTTGAAGTGCAAGGTACTATTCCCCTCCCACATTATGCTATCACAAGTTCCTACCCATGAACACCCTCCCTACCTTTCAGGATGTGACTTGAGCTTGCTTTTCTAAATGCTTCTGCTCTTTTCTAACGCAGTATAAATGGTATAAATGAAGAAAAGGTTTTCTGTTTCCTATAATCACTCCAGTTGAGAAAAGCACCAAGTTCTGAATGGAATCTAAAAGCAGCTGATCAGTTTGGGGCACATGAGGCTGAGTAGGGAAATCAGGGTGGTTCTTCCCGCCCCCCTCCGCCTCTCCTAAGTGTGGATTAAATCGTACTTTGTACATAAAAACTGTGTGAATTGTGTGCCAGGTCACATCCCGTCTACATCCTCGCAAGCGGTAGTAATTTTGCAAAGATTTAGCGCACACATTAAAGAGTTCGTGGAAGCAGTCCAGAGCGCTTCTAACGGCTTGGATCTAATTAGTCATTCAAGTTGTTTCTTTTTAAATAAGACTAAGAGGAACACGCTAATTTTAGGATGCCGGTGCGGGGCGGGGGGAAGCGGAGGGGGGCGGGGAGGGGTGTTTCTCTCCCACCGGAGGAGCCCTTCCCGAGGCGGCGGGCCAGGCCGGGTGCGGGGAGCGCTCCCCGGTCGTTGATCCCCTCAGGCAGCTGTGGGTGCGGCGGCCCCCCGACAAGCCCCCTCTGTCGGCGCCGGCTCGCACTTCTCCCGGAAGGCGCGGGAAGCCGCGCCTGCGGGACGGGGCGGCTGAGGCAGCCATCGCTCCCCCGGCTCCGAGGCTCCCGCAAGGCCGGTGCGGGATCAGCCCCGCGCCTCGCCCCCTCCCCCGAGCACCGCCTATCCTGCCGTGCCCTGCCCGCAGCCTGCCCTGTCCCAGCTGCTTAAGGCCGGCCCGCGGGCTCAGCGCCGGCTTTAGCGCGGGGCTCCTGTCCCCGGAGCTCATC
The DNA here is from genome assembly GCF_035582795.1 of Mycteria americana. NCBI lineage: Eukaryota > Metazoa > Chordata > Aves > Ciconiiformes > Ciconiidae > Mycteria > Mycteria americana. The sequence goes on along the minus strand of NC_134366.1, from coordinate 37,058,256 downwards.
CCCGCCACCCCTCAGGGACCGCTCCCCACCTGTCCACCGGGCGCCGCCCGTGACGTCATGGAAACACCCCCTTCCCCCGCCCCAACGGCCGGGGAGGATGGGCGGGAATAACGCCTCCTTAGCGCGGGGGGAGGGGGGAAGTGCGTGAACGGGCGCTTCCCGTTGGTCAGGGCGGCTGCCAATCGAGCGCCACGGTCCCGCCCCCGGTCCCTCTCGTGGACGTTCCACAGCAGCGAAGCGAGCCGAGGTGTCGCTCCGCGCGCCCCCGCTGGGACAGGCGCAGGTAGAGAGGCTCTTTATGGTTGCGGTTGTCGCTCCCGCCCGACTCCTTCCTCCCTTCTGCCCGCTAGCTGCGGGGCGCCGCTGCCCGGGGGCCATGGCGGGGGCGCCCGGCAGGCGGTAGCTCGGCCGGCGGCAGGTGAGGAGCTCAGGTGGGAATCTGGGCGGGGCTGGCGGCCGCGGGGCTGCTTCCCCGCCGCGCCGTAGGGACGGGGCAGCGGGGGCGGCGGTGTGGCGGGGCGTAGCACCCGGGTGGGCGGGCGGCGATTGCGGCCCCCTCGCTGAAGCGCCGCGGCGTGCCCGTGGTCCGCAGGGCGGGCGGCCGCCGCCGGCAAACGCGGCGCGCGAGAAAAGTGGCTTTTTACCACACAAAAAGCACCTTTCCCGCCCGGCTCACAGCGAGAGCCCTGAGGGCTGCTGGCCGGGGCGCGGGCGGGCGGCTGCTGCCGGTGCAGCCCCGCGCTTCCCGCCTACCCCGCTGAGCTCCTCTCGGGTCACCTCCTGCGGCCCTCGGGGTCCCCGGCCGCGCTGTTACAGCCCCGTGCGGTTGTTCCGGAGCATCAGCCAACTTAAGCACCGTCCCCTGCTTCGGAAGAGTGCTGCTGAGGGCTGCTCGTCATTTATTTAACTCCCGGTGTGCTCCCTATGGCACCGAGACGGAGCGAATTCCAGATTAGCTGTGGTACACCGCGCAGCTGCCTCCCAAACGTAACCTGGCGGGTGCAGAGGTGGTTTTCCCGGGGGGAGCGGCAGGGGCAGGTCTCCCTGCTTGCTAAGTGCTCTGGGGAATCGAGCTGGCAGCCGGCTGGCTGTTAAATGTAACTTCAGAAATTTTGGGCATGTTTGCAAAGCCGTCACTCTCGTCTAAATCTGTGGTTCTCTGTGCTCGTGTAAAATAAAAAAATGCCACCGTTACTATTATTTTTTTTTTCTTCTTGCCCACATCTTCAAGAAAATAGGTTAATTAAATCCAGCCACTTCAGTTTTCAGGTTGATTTAATTTCCATTTGAGGAAAAATTAGGCAATATGAGCATTTAAATACTGCATTACTCGAAAACTGTTTGGTACAGTTCACTGACAGTGAAGTACTCTTCACTGACACTTGCTGATTTATTTTTACTAGGAGGATATCTGGAATGGCTAGAGAAAAGGGCATTTAATAAATTTACTTCTTTCTTGTAAGCTAATTTGTCTGCCTTACATTTTTGACCTAGGCCTCTAATGATGGTTACGGTGTTCTTCCTTCTCTGCTTTCTCGAGAAGGAACACAGGGAACAGTTGGCTGTTGCTTCATCCCTTGACTTTCATTGATTAATCATAGAGTTCAGAATGTTTCACTCAATTTCAACAGAGCTTGTAAGTCCAGTTTGGGTACTTAAATATGTGCAAGTGTTTTCATGGATGTTTTCTGTAAAGCCATGGGTAACAACAGTTTTAATTTCCATGAGCTTTGTTTTTTATTATTGAAAATGTTTTAAAAAAATAAATTAAGTAATACTCCCTAGTCCGTACTCCCAATAGATTAAGCTAAATATTTTCCATTGCGTCTCCTGGTCCATTTACAAAGCAATAGCGTTCACAATTCTTTATTCTCTTTTTCTTTACTCTGATATCCCCCTCCCCACACACTGCGTTAGGCCCATTTATGTCCTCTCTTATAATTCTGTGTAATTTCTGGGTTTGCATGCAGGAAAGGTGGGAGGGGAGTTTTAGGGATTGGAGATGCTCTCTGTGTATGAGTGTGCGTGTGTGTGCTGAACAGTTGTGGTTGGGCTCAAATTACTGGCATGTTCACCAAGGACAGGAAATGATGGTGAGACTCAGCTGGAATTTGCTTATTGCAACACTGCGTGTGTGGCTAGCTCATTCACTTTTGCAAAATGTAAGTATACTGTATTTTATACAAAACCTTATTTGGTTTTTTTAGTAGCTATGTGTATGTCACTGTAAAGAATTGGGTCCAGTTCAAACTGCATCTATTATAAATAGATGCATGTCAGCCTAACAGCCTTTCCTTCATTTGTTGCATTCTGTAGGCCTTGTTACGTGCTGTGTAGAAAGTAGAATGAAATCGGGAATTATTCCGGCAGTCTTGGATCTTATGGTTTCTAATTGTAAAACTGAGTTTTCAGTTGCTACAAACAGTGCTCTTAGCTACAAAATGAGAAGAGCCTTCCTATTGAAAAGGTAATTCATATACAAATTGCTAATATGTCTTAGACTTGAATTTGATTTGCTGTAATGTGCATTTAAAAAAAAATGCCAGTGATGAACAAGGCAGCAGAATGAGTATGTGACTGTGCAGTCATGGGGTACTTTTATATGTCAGAAGAAGCATAGTATCTATATCAGCATATTTGGATCTTATTGAAGTCAATAGAAATTTCTCAACTGATTTCAGTTATGTTAAGATTTGACTCGCCAAAGGCGCAAAGTTCTGCTGGTAAAAGGCTAGGGTATAGATACTGTGATACACCACTACTAAGGTAGCCAAAGAAACTTCTAGGAGAATCTAATTGCCTTTTCCTGTATCACGTTTCAGATAATGGGATGCAGATACTGTGAGATCTGACAAACAACTCTCCAGACTGGGACTTATGTGTTTCTGTTACCAAATTTACCCAGCTCTGCTCTTTGAGTTGCTGGATTTTCATGTCTGTCCTCTGCCTTTGGGGTTGTGTTCAAGCAGTATACTTTGGGGACAGACATTGTTTTTAGTCTCCTGCAGCTGTCACTTGTGGTACAAGTACGTAAATCCTTGAATATTGTGCCTGGAAATACATGTTTCATTGCTTTAGTTTCTTGTTTATCTGAAGGACAAGGAGGGTTTGGGTATGTAACGTCCTGTCCTGTTGTGGGTACTTATCCTTATTCTGCTAACATAAAATACATCTCCTTGATGTTAATTTCTAATTACTTTACATCTAAGTTTGCTGTCTGCCTTCAAGGTTGAGTGATGTGGGTGTTGATGGTAATGAATATGACAATCTAGGTAAACTTGGAAACATAATAGCTAAGAAAAGCACAGCTGCGGGTCTGATCCTGGGAGGCAGGATATCTGTAACTCCTTCTCCTTTCAATCTGTTTTAGCTTGTTGCTCATGCAAAGTTCTTGAAGCTGCTTGTGACTTTCACATAGCACATATGTTCAGAAATAGCAGACTATTATATATGAAATTATGACACGAGTTAACACAGTGTTTGAGTAGTGGTTTTGGAGCTCTGTCAATATGAAACTCATGGCATATTGTTGCAAGTTGCTTGAAACATTTTTTGGGGAAAAAAAAAGGTTGAGACAGCCTCAGTGGAGGAAGAAAACAGGAAACTTGCACAAATTCTGATTTTTTTCTGTATTCAGGTGTCCCAACGGAGATAATTATTAAATGATCAGAGCTATTTTTTAAATATTAATTCAGTGACAATTGTGGTACCTGCTTTGTTATTTAAAAGCAGTGAGCACCCTAAGAAGTGCTAGCAGAGACTGAGAAATGCATTCGGTCAGTTCAGCCCAGTGCAGCTCACCCTCTCTGGCGTGCCAGAACAGCACTGACTCAGTGCAAGCTCCTTAGGGTAGAAGTCACGTGTTAGTGTGTAGCAGTAAGCACGGCAGTGCTTAATCCTATTTCAGTGTCTGGGCGCTCCGTGATGCTAACCACGGAAGTAAAGAAATAGAATTGAGCCGCTTTTGATGTGGAAGGTGCTAAGCAATTTTTGCAATGCCTATTTGCTAATGATTCACAGTCTTTGGATGAAGGCTATTCTAGACATGGCTCTTGAATCCTTTTCTGTGGAAAATAAGTACTGATAAGCATGACTTGACAGGAATCCCTGTTATGTGCAACAGGATGGAGGAATAAGAGTGAGAACTGACTTTCACTGACATCTAAGCCCTAAGCTGAAGTAGTGCATTGAGAATTGCTGTGAGTTTCTAGCTCTTGGAGAGATCTCCAAACTTACTAATTGTACATCTGGCTGTAAGACAGCCTGACATAAAGATAGTGGTTGCCTAATAGCATCTGGGAAGTCACAGAAGAAAGGCTGCAGATATGATCCTTTAAGTGCCTCCATGTGTTGCTTTTCAACTTTGTAACAGTTTAGACTGAATTTGAAAAATCCTTTCTTTGAAGTCATTGAGTAGCATATTAGCCAAGCTTTGCATTCCTTGTCTGACCAAGAGGTGTGGATATATCTGTGTTTCTGGATTTTTTCACTTTCAAGTCCAGTTGTTAAATTACAGGTACTTGAATTGAAGATTCCCTCTTTACTCTTTAAGTTGTGGGGTTTTGATGGCTGAATCATGTTTAGGTTGGCAAACACAGCTGCTACCATGTCAACACTTAATTATTTCCTTCTGAATGTTTTCTTTGACGCTTATGTTAACATGGGTGTGCAAACAAATTTCTTTTTCTTCTGCCTTCCAATGTAATGCATGAATTAGGAATTAAGGACATTTGTCTTTTGATTCATCTTTCCATAACAGCAACTTTTTAAGTGATAGCTTCAGATTCTGCCTGCAAGTTGGTTGAGCTGAAACCTAAAAAACTGTCACCACAAAAACATGGTAGTATGTGGTGCTACAGTTGCCGTGCAGCACTTGTATTTAACTGCTGTTCTTAGAATGAAGACAATAACAATACAAAATAGTAAAGGTGAGAAACTAATCCTTGTTTGTACCAGCGCTTATAACCATTCTGTGTTTACTGTAATGATACCTGTTGATTTCAGTAATAACTTTTTTGCTGCCATTAGAAAAACCTGAAGCATTGAGCTTTCTGGCCATTCGTTGTATCCTCTGATGAATGTTTTTAGGGTAGAAGTCTGAAATGTTTCCCTGGCTGAATGTAGTCGTACTCTTCCCTCATCTTAATTTCTGCCAATTCTGTTATTACTGCTTGTGATGATACTGCAAAGAGTCTATTATCACAAGTGTCATCTCTTATCTGTTGTGGTGATCTCTTGGGTCACTTCTAGGTCACCTCTCTCTGATCTGACTTATGCCACTTTTTTCTGTGACTCTGGAGGCTTTTCCTAGTCACAGTGTATGCATTGTTACTGTTCTGATTTTAGTCTGTTCCATTTTCATATAGTTGCTGGTGAAAATGAATGAAGCTCCTGGTCTTAATGGTTCTGATAAAGAACAACTGTGTGGATATACTCCATTTGCCTTACATGTTTACTTCGTTCTGCCTGGAGAGTAGCTGAAACCACAGAAGAGACAATTTGTGAACAGCTTGTCAATCACCAACAGAACCGTGTGCAGGAGACTTTATCCTTCTCAGTGCACAAGCCCATCTATGTCACTGTTAATTCTCCTTATTACAGAAGGTTAAGTCCTGCCCTTCAAGTTTTCACATGAGCAGAGTAGGATATAGGTCTCTGGCACTGCTTTCTTCCATCTCGCCAACCACTCACATTAAAAAGATTTTGTTGCAATGTCTCCCTCTTCTCCAAGATAATTGCTTTGTCAGTGTGTCTAGAAAAATAGCCTTGAGGAGGGATAGAGAGAGTCTCTTCATATCCTTAGTTCCCCAAGTGAAATGTACAATTCTTATTTTTACAGAACTTTTGCTGTCCTGTCTGCAGTGGCAACAGATGGCTTTGAAACCAGCCTTGATAAGTTTTATTGTCAAAAGGGTTCTGCTGCTGCCTCAGGCTGTGAGGCATAATAGCAGCGTCTGCCCTGAACATGATGCAGAACACGTCTTGCTCATATTGACACCTGGGACTACACCAGCTGCAACTGTATTGCTGGAAAAGAAGCTTGTTTAATAGTCTTATAAAATACTGTATTCTGAAGGAGAGTGAATGGTCCTATTCTTTCTTTCTGTATCCCTTGCTTGTGACAAATACGAGTGCTGAGATCCCCTAGACAAATCTTTGACAGCATAAACTGTAAATTTAAGGGCAACTTATAATGTAGGGGGGGAGGAAGTTTCACTATGAATGTGGTTCAGACCTTCTCATATACTTAAAAAAAAAAAAGAAACAGCGAGTGTCTGTTAATCTTCTGTGGTACTGCTTGAGCACTTTAAAATAACAAAGCGTAAATAATCAGCAGCAATGAGGATCCCTAAGACATGCTGGTGATTACTGTCTGCGTACTGGGGATCTGATGAAGGTAACTCCAAAAGATGTGGGCTACTGCATCTTTGCTAGTTTAAGATGACTGTGGTAGGAGTTTGTGGTGGCTTTCTCAGGTTCCTGCCCTGATACCTTGCTGCTTGCCAAAGGCAGGCATGCTGGTACTTGCTGAGAGATACTTTTCTACAATTTGGTAACTGTGTGGGGTTGTCCCCCTCCAGTTGGATGTATCTGTCTGTGCAGCTCAGTGGCACGTGATCTTTCAGTTCTTGGGAACTACTCAGCTGTGTAGGTAGCAGATGTTCTAAGAACTCGCTAGTCCATTTTTTTTTTAGCAATGCTTTCACCACCTCAAAAGAAGCAGGCTGCCTAGTATGCATCAGGCTATTTGGAGCTGGCACTATTGCTAAAAGATTGCAGGTCTTTCCTTTTTGAATAAATGATAATGGAACAAAGAAACAAAAAATAATAAGTAAAAGGTGTTATTAAGACTATGCCTGAAGATAAGATTTCTCCCTAACCTTTTTTTGCTAGTAAACAAGAGTGATTAATAAGGCTCTGTGGTGCTGGTGCTGTCATGTCCTGGAAACTTCTGAGAGCTGTTACTGTTAAATAGGGTTAGTTTGAATCACTCGCAACAGCCATGTTTAGTTTCCTTAAAAGATAACATTCTGATAATGGTTTTGTCACTTGTTAAGATATGTAACAGGACAGGACCAGAGGCAATGGGCACTGAAACACAGGAGGTTCCCTCTGAAAAAGTACTTCTTTCACTGTGAGTGTGATTGAGCACTGGCACAGGTTGCCCAGAGATGTTGTGGAGTCTCCCTCCTTGGAGATACTCAAAAGCTGTCTGGACATGATCCTGGGCAACTGGCTCCAGGTGGCCCTGCTTGAGCAGGGGGGATGGACGGACCAGATGATCTCCAGAGGTCCCTTCCAACCTCGACCATTCTGTGATAATTCTACTAGTGTATTTTGAAGTTTAGTGTAGTGCAACTCTGTTCTTCAAATCCTGTTAGATCTAGAAATGATTTTGGAAAAGCCAGTCAGAGTCCTGGTGTTCTTTTCCAGTTTTGCCTGGGCCTTAACTGTGTCAATAAGCAACCTTGTGGTTAGGATATAGTCATCTTTAATACAGCAGGGTGCAACCACTGTTGGAATAGGCTTCTTATGGTCATGTCTGTCTGACAGAATCTGACTTCTAGAAATAGGAGAGAACTAGAACTAAGGGTGTTTGCTAATTTGCTGATACTAAGGTCAGATAACAAGCAATTTGTATATGAAAAGAGGAGAACCTAGGCTAAATCTAGTCCTTTACTGAACTCTAGTAACAACCATGTTGTTTTCTGATTCAAGTTGAACAATGGAAGGAAAAGAACTTAGGTGTTGGTCTACAGGACTTTGTCTTGTCTTGGCAAGAAAGCTACTGTTTTTTAAGAAGTGAATTCAGTAGGTGTGCCCTTACTAGCATCAACGAATACTGAATAAAATGATGGACAGCTAAGATGTATCATGGACCCTCATTTGCCTACCACTGTGGTATCTGTACCACTGCTAGGCTGAGCGGGCACCCAGCTGGGCTGGGTATGAGGGGCTGTTTTGCTATGTTATTCTTAACCTTTCATCCAAAAAACAGATCTAAAGGGAAATGAAATCTAAAGTTTGGGTGTTGAGTAAAATATTGGGCCAAAGTATTATGATTGATTCTTGTCTTCCTTAACTGAATGGTACTGATAATTTTTTATTGTGACCTACCTAGGAAGTAACAATTCAAAGCTCTTGCAGTACTGCCACAGCTGCTGAAATTCAGGAAGTGTAAAACCCATTTATTCTTTCCTGTTGTTTTTTAAAAAAAAAAAGTGGTATCACTGAGTACGTTTGCAGATTTGTTACTGTCCTTCAAATCCACCTATCTCATCTGCAAGGCATTAAAACCAGAAGCACTCAATATTATGATAACCTTATAAACCTTATAAAACTAAGGCTTACTTATTCAGTATCTCCCACTACTTAGAGAATCTCAAATTGTTGAGAAAGGAGAACTTACTGAGGTAGGGAACTGCTATCATGAACAAATAAAGTTCTTGCCTTTTGGCTAATGTCCCGTTTGTTTTGTTGAAACAAGCATTTTAACATCCTATTTCTTAGAGGAAGAATAAAAATGCACTGCTGAAATCACCTTGTTTCATTCAATTCACTGAATAAATATGGAACTTCATTTAAGATTTGGAATAAGATGTTAGAATTTTCCACAGGATAGCTGAATCATAGGCTTCTCCCCTCTCTCTTCTTCCCCCCTCCCCGCTTATTTTCCTATGTAAATACCATATTGTACTGTACTCCTTGAAGTTCAGCAGGATCGATACTTCCACTTGAAAATCAACAGCAGAGCCATTGCCAGGATGTCACTTTGGCAGATGAAACTTATTGTTTGTTTGCTTAGGTTTGTGTTTTTGTATGTTTGGGGTTTTTTTTGTTTTCTTTTTTTTTTTAAAGAAAAAGGGAAAAAAAAAGTATTGTCAGGCTTTCACAAAATAGAGTATTTGATAAGGGTGACTTGTAAAATTTGTTTTTCCTTTATTGCAGGAACACTTAACTATACAAGGTCACTTTCTTCTGCCATGTCATATGCATGCAATTGCTGGTGTACTGAAGATCCCTTACTGGTGATAATCTTACATTTTAAAAGATCAAATTTTGAGTAATGGGACACCGTTGAGTAATTTTAAATGCACATAAAGTCATTGTTTTCATCGAGCAGGCTTTAATAATCTGCTCTTAGTCCTAGCTGATTAGTTTGATAAGATGAGCAGGGAAGATGCAATTTCCCATTTATTTCTAGCTGTATTGTCAGCCATCTCTTTATTTTTAAACAAGTGGCTTCCTTAATTTCATAGTAATTCAGTGGTAGAACAGTGGCTGTATCTTGGTATCATCAAGTGACTGAGTGTTCTTACTTTGGGAAACATTTGTGGGGCTTGTCTGTGGTGGTGACTGCTTCCTACTTAAAGAGGCTTAGGAAATCTTGGTTTCTAAGGCATGGCTCAGCATTTGAAAACATCCACATTTTCCTAACTGTGGGTGCCGTTTCAGTCTTGATAATCCAGACATAATGACAGTTCATGTTGAACTACCAAAGGTTCCTTGCCAACTGAGCTTGCATTATTTACTTTAATATGACTAGAATGCATGGTTAGCATAAACACACCCTCTATTCAGTGCAGGATGAGAGTTGTTTGCTTCTGGTTTTCTCAAATTAAACTATTAAATAGTAGTTTAGCGTTCAGAGCCCTTCTGCAAAAGCATCATCTTTGCTTGCTGGTAAGTGAATTTTATGTTCTAAAAAAAAAAAAAAAATGTTTGTCCCTTGAATACTAGGAAGATGTAATGCCTTTCTCGCTATGGCCTGTCTCCCAGCACTCACATCTTGTAGAAATTGAACTCTTGAGGGATTTTCATTCTTAATATCATTGCTCAACAGCCCGCAAGTGCATTGCCACTCCATCTGCCTTGTGATGGGTTACTTAAGAAGAGAGGAGGTGTAGGCTGTGCATCTGTTGTGCATTACTTTATCAATAAAAACATATCTTCTATGTTAGCCTAGCCTAATGCACTTACAGCTGAGAGGAAGGGTGGTATTTGGTAAGGGAACTAGGGATGAAGGGTGGGAAAACAGATTTTTATATATTAGTGTACGTCACTTGAATTCTTGCTTCTTATTCTGGTTGATCAAACTGCTTTTTTACTTCCATGTGGGTTTTTTTGGGCCTTGAAAATAGTGGGGGTGTTTTGAGTAAATACGGGCGAGTCATCTTATGAAACTTTTTTGCCCAGTCTGTGAATGCCACTGAAACATTTGCACGCAAGAATCTTTTGTGGAATGTAGGAGGAGTGCAAACAAAAATCACAAGGCATAGATTGGCTAGACTTGGGCTTGGATTGGCTTTGTTGAAGAAGGGAGCTGAAGAAAACTGTTCTGATCCCCTAATTCCTCCCTGCGCTGAGATTCTGAAATGCTTGTTTCTGCATATCTGAGTCCTAGAGCTCTAGAAACTGCAGTCATTGTCTTCAGAAAGGCATGGGCATGCGAAGTATTGGCATCAGATCAAGACGAAAATATCAACAAATTTCAGTGTCAGAATTGATGTAGTAGAAGCTACATATGTCTGGTAGCCTAAACATATATTCTAAAATGTACAGTTTCTTTGATCTGCCACTTTTTGAAATTAATATTCCTTAAAAAAACCCACCAAACCTTTGTTCACAAAAGAAATACATATAAGTGAGTAAAGGTGAAGTAATTTCTTCTTATTAATGGAAACTTTAGAGTATTAAGGCAAGTTCAGTTTGCAGCCCAGGTTAAATCAGCAATAGTACCGTTGAGAAGTGGTATATAAAGACTTCCGTGCTGAAAGTGGCTGTACTGACACATCACAGGACTGGAAGAAAGTTCCTGGATACTCACGTTCAATATTTGTTGCAGTCAATACATTTGTGTATTCCGTTTTGTAAAGTGACCAAGCATCATCTTAAAGTAGTCAGCACTTTGTCCCCAGGTGTCCCATTAACAAATTATTTCAAAACTTCCCTGCTTTGACTAAAACTTTATTCCAGGAGTCTGGCTAGATATATCCAGCACCAGTTTGTACACCTGGCTATAACTGGTATTTTCTCTGTGTTTATAAGAGCATCTGCATTCCTTCTGAGCCTTCGTAAACTGGTTAACTTTTTGCTCCATTCATGTTAGGGAGGCTCTCCCTTTCCCCTGGTCAGTCTAGGCGACTTGCATTTAGACTTGAAGAGATGCAGGGAATCTTGTGATGTGGCTGGCTAGGTACACTCATGGCGTTCACTTCAGGACAATATTCTGCTGTTGATCTTCCTTGCGTAAGCTTACAGTGATCTCAGGTGTCTTAAGTGCTATTTTTTGTTTCCTGACCTGATGCTGGCAGTGCCTTGCACAATGACTTTTTTTAATGCTTCCCTATATGTCTCTGTAGGAAATGCCTTAATTTATGTCAAAGGGTAGCTTTTTTCTCTTTTCAGACCTTCATCAAATTGGTGATATAGTAAATGTGTAGTCAGCTCATACATGTGAGTACCTTCCCCTCCTTGGTCACTTCCTGCTGTCATAGCAGAACTTCTGCTTGTCTTACTCCTCAAGTCCTGACCCTGCCTTCAGGACTGATGAACTGTGTTCCCTGCCACCGCTTCTGTTCATGTGGTTCCTCTCACCTGTTGTTCTAGTCATACAGTGCATCAGAGGTGCCTCTATTTTTTGTCAGCAGCAACTTTTATAAGACACCTCAATTCCCTTGCTACTAGTAGGACTGTTAAATAAAACTAGCCCCAAGATAATTCTTGGCAACCTCTTCCTGGTGATCTGTGTCCAGCCTGATATTTTTTTTTATCATCTTCTGTGGCCAGTTACTTAGTCACTTTGCAATTCTACTAAATAAGATCATTGCCAGCTTTATTAATTTTTTTTATGCAGTTGTTGTCAGGTCCAGATGAGATCTACGGATTTCCCTTGTCTTTTTCAAATTTTTTAAAAAAGTTAATCTGTTACCATTGACTTTGGTATTTCCTTCTGACTCTGACTTAATCTGAAATCTTGCATGTTGCTGATTGTAGTAGGGCTGATTTCTTTTCCCTTTTCTCACCTCCAACTCTAAAGGCAGGTATTCTGTTTGCTCTCCTGCCATCATAGAGTATCTCCCACTGTTTTTTTGAGTGCTTAAAAAGTACAGATTATGGTTTTTAAATGTTTATATTGGCTAGAGGTGAAGTAGGCACAATAACTTGAGGAGGCATGAAAGTTTTATTTGCAACTGTATGTACAATTTAATCTCCCTTTTCTTTCAGAAATCTGTAGCAGTATCATCTGATTTCCTCAACTCATGCTCAGGAAGCTGTTACTTTTGATTCCATGCTGGCTGTGATTAGTTTCCAGGCCTGTTTCATAGTAGACATCCTGTCTTTGTCTCTTTACTAAGAAATTTTCACTGCCAGGTTACTTCAACAACACATGGAAACTAAGTGAAGAATAACTTTGTTTTTAACATCTTTAAAATTGATTTTTTTAAAGTTTTAACTTTATTCCTGTACTTTAACATACGAGGTGCAACTTCTTTAATCAACTGCTTCCCTGTGTTTTTGGGAGGGGTGGGAAAGCTCTTTATCTAGTTAGGCCTATTTCATCTTGCAAGTTGTCTACTGCACACTGCCTCCCGTGAGGCATTTCCACATTTTTTTCTGCACATTTAATGAAGCAGGAGCTCAGCTTTATCAGGTTAGAGAGTCTGAATTCCTCAGTCTGACTACTTAAACTAGTTCCTTTTGCTTATTAGTCATGAGTCAGAGAAGTTAATTTCCTGTAATGACCAACTCACTTAATATTTTTCATTCTAATAAAATAAAATCTGTACCAAGGATGGTTTCTTGGAATCTACTGCAGACTCCCAGCACTCTGAGCAGGACTGTACTTTTTTTGTTTTTAAATGCCTTTTTTGGACCCAAATGAATTCTGTTTGTTCCTCTGCAGTGGTGTGTTTGGTTTTTTTTTAATCTATCACAGTTTTAAGTGATGTAGATATGTACCGCCTCTACCTCTACTGGCTTTTCTGAATAGCATGTACATTTCAATATGTGTTTTAGCCACTAAGACTCTGTTGTCCCTGTGATATCTAGCATTGTATTTAATACCTGATTCAAGTTCATCAGTTTTGTAGTATAGGCCTTTGTTGTTGGTTGGGGTTTTTTTTGTACACAAATACTTCAAAATGTTTTATCTGGTCATGCCTGTTTACCAGGGCAGATTACTTGTCTGCCTGACCCCTGTTCTCATCTGTGTTAGGACTTTCAGTCATTTATTAAACAGTTGGAGATAAGAGTCCTTCCTGGCTGCATCCTCATTTTCCTTTGCTAGTGCAGTGAGGTTAGATGTGGAGATTGCGTGGGTGCCCAACAACTTTCACTTCTCACTTTCATCTGTAAATCCCTTCTTGGGTGTGTCACCTTGTCCTAGAGGGTCAATGCCCTTGTCTCATGAATAAGACTCTGAATACTCTAGTGTTTCACCCATCTTTCTCTCTCTGTGTTATTTTAATGCCTCTTTATCAAATCCCTTGAGATATAGCTGGATCAATTGTTTGAAGTCCCGCCATATAAATAATCTTTAAATTCGGCACCCCCCCCCTTTGTTCTTTGACTGTAACTTAAGTAACCTTGAACAACCAGAAGGAATGTAGTTTCATATCAGCAGGGAAATACATAAAGTGCCAGGAGGAAGGGGAAGGGCCAGGCCAATATATGTGAATCATTTAATCAGATTGTTAAAGCATTCACTTAAAAGCAACTTTATATCTGTATCCAAACGTTAAAAAAAAATCTCAGGTTGCATTTAAGTGAATGTATATATTTAACTGAAAATGTTTATATATAATTTTCTTTCCCTGTAAAGTCCCAGATATAGTAGTAGCTGTTGCCAGAGTTTTTCAGCAGCTATTGCTACAGCTGAGGCAATTTTGCAGGTCACCAGATGTAGAGAAAAGCACCTGGTAAATAAATAGATTCTGGAATTTGTAGACATTATAACTGGCAACATCTATTTCTTTTTTTCTGCGGGAAAAATTCTCTGAATAAACTTACTGTGAATAGGTTGCAGCTTCTGCAGGATAGTATGTATTTATTCTGGTGGATCCTGGAGGATGGTGTATATTTACTCTGATGGATCTTGTTGTTTTAACATAATTGCTTTTTAATTAATACTTCCATGAAAGTTTTGTGAACGTTTAGGCCTCAACTGTCCTGACCTGAGGCTGATGATGCTTTTTTTTTTTTTGTGGGTTTCTGTGTATACATGTGACACTAAGAGGAAAAGAAAAAGGGGTTATTCTTAAGTAGGTGTTCTAATTTTGGAGAGGAGAGTAAAATCTCTCCAGTATTACTGGTGGCAAGAAAACAAATCACCTTTTTCTGGTACCTTTTCTCTCCTGCTAATCCCTAGATCCAGATTTAGTGGACAGTCACATAATGCTGCTGTAGCTGCATGCTTACTTTCCCAGACTAATGCTGCTGTTGCTTTGGCTGATCTCCGCTGTTGTTCCATCCTTCTGCTTGTGTGGGGTTTTCTACTGATTTCTTAAAAGGCAGCATGTGGTATGTCTCTGCTCACTGCACCTTACATGATGGTTTTAAATGTGGGCAGAGGGTGAGAGGTTGTTTGGTGCTCAAGACTCGTGCAGCCACACTTGGCAGGCTGCCCTGCCCTGCCTGTATCTGGTTGCCACTGCCTGAGAGCAGAACAGCTGAACTAGGAAGAGCCCCATGGAGGTCTAGGTCATGCAGCTCTGATTCATGACAGTTAACACATAGCATTAAGAGTATTTATCCATAGTAGATGCATGATGTTGTGTATGGTTTGTTTGGGTTTTTTTAAACATTCATCTGTACTAAATAGGCTATTGTGATTAGCAGAGTTTTAAAGTAAAAATGCCTTCTGTAAGAGTGATAGATCTAATATACAAAGTGCCTCCAGTATTCATCCCTATTTTTGATGCTATTTATCCACGTTTTGGTCTGTTACTTCAGAAGAAAAAATCTTAATGGCAATGAGCGTCATGATTTTGTGCTTTTTTAGAAGTGGCTAAATGAAGTCTGTCTATGCTTGCACTGACAGTAGGGAGCCTTTCTGTTCTGCGGCAGCTCAGCTAGCAGTAGAGCATGGATGTTCCAATGCAGAACAGTGCACGTCAGGAGGCTTGCTTTAAAATATTTCTTAAGCAACAAATAGATATAGTTCCTTTCAACCTGTTTTATCCAACCTGGTCTGCACCTCAGACATGGTAGGTCGGAGGACAGAAAAAGCTGTAGTGTACTACCTTTTGGTCTTGTTCAGTGTAGTAGGTACTTCCTGGCAGACCTCCAAGCAGGCACTCCTACAGTGCATGCACAGCTCTGTAACACAGGCAAACCTGGAGTCTTAGCTGGCCCATCTCTTCAGCTCTAATGTGGCATTCAGTAATTCCTATGGTCTGATGAATACTTTCTTTTCCATAAGTAGCATTATTCTTTTCCCTGCTCACCAAAGACAGGGATGAAGAAGACCAGAACTCTTAATAAAAATTAAGAATTCAGCTCAGTAAAGAAAAGAGAAGATGGATGAAACCACAGAGAAAATAGGTAGAGGGCACAAGCCAGGTGATGGAGGCGGGAGGGAGAATGGGGTTTGCAGTCATGGCCTGAGGGAAAGTGGAAAGACTGTCATTGCAGCAGTGGCTTTTTTAAAAATTATTTTTAATTTATCTCCCAGAATCGTAGAAAAAGTGCGGGCACTTCAATTACATAATGACCTCTAAAATGAAGGTGAACAGAAATGCTGAATCTGTAGAACACATTTCTAGCTGTCAGCCAAATTTTCTGCCTGAAACCCATTATCAACTCAGAGAGGGAAACTAAAACCTGCTACATAAAACTTTTCATTAAATTTTTGGAAATCCTTATTGAGTATAAGAAGGCAGAAGAGAGAACTTGTTTCATGTTTTTATTGGGCTGCTGCAGTCTCTGCTGCCATAGCAGACTTTGGACCCCCTCATGTATGTGATGCCAGCAGGGAAGGGTCATAGGCTGCATGTGCAGGAGACTCCCTCCTCCTCTCCTTCCCCTGCGGTGCCTAGCTAGGTGGCACAGGAAGAAGCATGTGGGTACCAGGGCAGGTTGCTGATAAAGGCAACATCTTGACTTGAAACATGGGGCGAGCAAGATTCAGTACAGTCTGCTAATAAAGCAACAAAATGGTTTAGTTTGAAAAGGAGCAGGTATGCATAGTTCTGTCACCTGCTGTAACTGGAACCAGAGTGGTGGAACAGGAAAGCAATTGGTCTCTTGAAAATAGGAGCTCTGAATGAGTGTTGGAGACTCTAACTTAATCATCTTAATGGTTTTCTTCCTGCTTCTCTGTGGTAACATGCAACTGTGTATGCCTGTGTGCTTTTCCCAGCGGGAAGATTTTTCTCTCCTTGAAAGACAGAAAAGCTGAGGGGGAGCTATTAAATTCTGAAAGCTATATTTAGCTCAGAGCAATTAAAGCTAGCACTGTATAATGACACTTATAACTAGCTTATCCATCATGCAAACTATAAGATTTTTAATGTTTGGTTTCAGTCAGACTTGGCATTACTGGTGGCTTTTGCTCACATGCATCAAACTGAATTTTAGAAGGCATGTCTGTTGCTGGTTGTTTTGGGCAAGTCACCTGCTTTCTTACCATTCTCTGTCGCTTTGTTCCTAGTTCCACTTTCAGTGTAAACCAGCATAGTCCTCTGCTTCCAAAAGGGGTAGTTCTGCTCTACCCTCCTGTCTGCAGCTGCCTGATTTGCTCTTTTCATCATCTATATGCTGGCAGCATGTTTATGCAGTGAACTGGTTCAGCACACTGTGGCTAAAAATGTGGCTTTTTTTCCTGGTTAGTTATTAACTGGATTAATTTCCCACTCTCATTCACTCTGTAGTTGTGTTGCTACTGGTTTTAGTAGGAGTTGCAGCAGAAATAAATGGCTAACTTTGAGAAGGGAGAGAATTGGCTGGTTCCTCCCCAAGGGTTTAGGTCTGCTTGCTGCAGATTTACACCAAATTACACTCTATTGCCAGATTAGGACTTTGTTGCACTCCTGGTAGGCTCTTCCAGAAATACTTGGAAATGTGTAGCTTCTTTGGGACTAATATAGTACAAAACAGCTTAATGAATTGTTGTAGAGTTGTTAAAAGGTCAGTTACTGCATGTTCATTCTTTTTTTTTTTTTTTTTTTTTTTCCTTGGGTACCAAATAATTAATTTCCTGTGTTCTGCATTAAATGAGCATCCCTCTATGGTGCTCACATAAGCTTTAGTCACCCACTGTGAGATATGTGTATTGTTCAATTTATCCTTCTATTCCAATGTATCAGACTCTGGAATTTTTCTCATGTCTGTTTGTGAATATGTCTGTACAAGTATGGATTACTTTTTTTATTTCACAGGCACAGAAAAAAGTTATAAATCAATCAACAGTGCAGTTAAGCTGGTCTGTATTTCCTGGATGATTTTAGGAAGTGTGTACCTGTATTGCAAAATATTCAGAAACAAAATATCATATGGGTGCATCCCTATGCTCACTGATCAGACTGCATCACTGCAGCACAGTGATTTGGGGAGCAATGGGGAACACGGGACCTTTTTTTGACCAGCAAGTTGTGGGGAAAATTTCATTTTGGGAAGAGGAAGACTTGCTGTGTGTGCAAAAATGTGGAAAGATTGTGGAACAACAAAAGCATCAGTGGGCTTTATGGGGTAAGTGGTTGGTATAAGCCTCAGCTCCCTGATTGACTTCTCAGATACCTTTAGAAACATCATTCCAGGTGAAGGCCCCAGCATTTGGCTTGTCCTAGGTGGCATGGAGTTCATGAATCCTGCAGTTGTGAAGACAAGGCCAAACTCTTACACAGGGAACTGCACAATAAAGTGGAAAATTCTGGATACTGTTTTGGGTAACTCTTAGCTAAAAGGCTTTGAGATTGAAATGGTGGAAATGGCAACTTCCCTTTCCTGTCCCACAATCTGTGGGGCTGCTGCATAAGGTCTGACTTTGTGGGCTGTGTTGCAAAGCTCAATTATTTTTCTTAATTTTGGGATAGTGATTTTTTTTTTTTTTTTAAGCCATCATGTGTTTCGGAAGTTAGCACAGAACTGCTGATGGCCTAATGTGCTTAGTGAGGGAGAATGCTTAGGTTGTGTTCCCTTGTATCTGTCACTTCCCTTTAGGATCCCTCTAGGGTCCCTGCTATTTCAATGTGATATGTAATATACTCCTGATAACTAACGTAATTATCTCTAACCTATATCAGATGATTTTTTTTCCTATTTCTCTTACATTGTTCGTGTAAATAACACAAAGAATTAAAGGCACTATTTTTCAAAGCTAGGTATTTTTATTTATTTTTTCAGAGGCTTATCATAAGGTGATTTTGTTGCCTTAAACATGAGAAGTTTTTAGTATATGATTAGTTGGAAGTTTTAAATGTAGAACAGCTTAATTTCTGAGTTACTGGGAAAAATGCCAGCCATAGATTTGGGAAAGTCTGAGCAATAAAATTGTAAAGCTGGTTCATCACTCAAATATATTATTATTTCAGCTGTATCTGCCCACTGCATGCTCCTACAGGCTAAAAATGTCAATAGGCTTTTACATTAATAGCTATTTTAGATCTCTAATCTTAAAAGGCAGCACAAATGAAAGAACCTTAGATTAATATAAAATATCAAAGTTAACACATCAAGTGTTCTTCCTTGCTCTAGTTTTAAAAACTGCCACCTTTAATATTTGGATTATTATTAAAAACACACAAGTTTATACATTAAAAAATCTAATCCTAAAATTAGTTTGCAGATGTTTAGACTCCAAGCCAGCTGGGGGCAGTGGCATTTTCAGGACTGTAACAAATAGAAGAAGCAAGAAATTGAGTCTAAACATGAAATTAGGAGTTATTAAATGTACACAACTGATAAGAGAAGGCAAAAGTATTGCTCAAAATTCAGTGAGTTGAAAACAGAGAAAAGGATTTCCTTTTTCCTTGGAAAATACACTAACACTTTAAGAATAATACTAAATAAAGGCAGTAATGTAAATAATTCAAGAAATGCAGAAGAATTTAGTTCTATTACTGAAATTAAGCTGTGTGGTCTATTGACAGCATATAGAAATAATAACTAAGAAAAAAAGTTAAATTATAACTGCTAAAGCTATTATTTAAAAAACCACAAACTACACAGTGGATAACAGTCTTGAATCTAGGGTACAAATAATTTGAGGAATTCTCCATTTGTCATATTGATCCTGAAGAAAGATCAGGAAAGCCTCAGAGCACCGGCAGAAGTGTAATGATGTGCTCATTTTTATAAATGGTAAATGATATGCAGTACCCAGACACTGGTTTGTCTGGTGTTGATTACGGAGCTTTGGAAAGATTAGCCTCAAACTCTGACTCCGTGCAACAGAAATTCAAATCTAATAATTGGAGTGAAGTACCATATAGTCTATGAAAATAGAGGTTAAACTATTGATCCTTTTTAGCTCAAATTGAGCATGTTAAACTTTGTCATAAATCATTTCTCTGTACAATATGAACACTACGAAACAGAAGACCTGCAGGCTGCTAAAACTGTAAAATTGGATTGTCTTCAGAAAAAGTGCATTTGACTAAATGTCAAAACTGCATGTTGGTTGCTTCAAAGCAACAGTTGAATAGTGATACGAGTTTATCAAAGAGTAGTACCTTCGGCATCTCTTTTTATGCAGGATTCTTCTTTCTTTTTTTGTGCTGACAAGATGTTTGAGTGGATTCCCTACACCTGCCGTAGAGTTACACACAATTCTGGATCCTTGGGGCAAGAAAGATTTCTGTTACAAAATGCATTGCTCTGTTAGTGTGTTAGTAGACTAAAACTTAGTTGCTTAGTTATATAGGAGAATGTTGCTAACCTGAACTTCTAAGACATATCTTTCAGGAGAGGAAGATGTAGCTGTAGATGCTGTATTTTAGGGAAATAGTTTGGGGGCAGAGGAACACACAAAAAACCAAGGTAGAACATTTTCCAGATATTCCTATATTGTACTCCTTACCACCCTCGCACTTCCCAGGTATGGAAGGACAATGCAGCAGGTAGTTTTATTTCTCATCTGCTTGTTTGTTTTTGAGATCCAACACCAGACTCATGTGAGCTTACCACATCTTGCGTAATGGAATTGCTCAGACTTTCACTGCTGTAAAAGAGGAGGAGATTTGGATTCTTCATAGTTGGTACTGAGGGACTACCCACTCACTGTAAGTCAGTCTTCCTTATGTCATAGACGTGGTGCCCTCCCTATAAGAAAGCAGAAGTTAAACTGATGTGGAGTCTGTTTCAGCCTGGAGAGGACATGATGAAAGAAGCTGCGCAAGCAGCTTCTTGCTATGAAGAATCACTCCATCAATGGAGAATGGGAGAGGACTGTAGTATAGCTGGCTTTGGGGATGATACATTGGGCTTAATTGTATGTCTAGAAGAAGAATTGAAAGACATAGCAAGGAAGTGGAATAGGTAAATGTGAAGTTGTGCTAATGTAACCTTATATTCTGCTGAGATGAGGGTAATTGTTCAAAAATACCTCAAAGCTACGTTACTTTTGAGGCAACTGAAAAAAAATACCATTTGTTGGGTTGTACTGTGTTTGGATTCCCTTTAATCTTAGGCTTTGGGGTTTCTACTGGTCACCTACCAGGCCAGGAGGGAACTCTCTCACCCATGGTGCCATTGGACTCTTTGTGGTTTGTGTCTCGTTCTGAAATGCTCTCTATAGACTGCAGCCAAAGATAGGACTTTGGCAAGGTTGAGATTATGTTACCGGTGATATAAAAAAACTTCTTGTGTTGCTGGTGGGTGTGGTTTTTGCCTGAGTGTTCACTAATTGTGAGATTTATCATTGGGATGAAATTCTGTCCCAAGTTGTATTGCTAGTCATGGCACTTGTGGTGTTTTACTTTCTCTGGTAGTGTGTAAATGTACTCACAGTGCATCCTGAATACTTAACAATTTCTCTTTTGGGGTAGGGATGTTGATAATGCACTTGAGCTTCCTGGCTAGTTGCTTGTGCTGCATTTTAACGTCTTTTTTTTTTAATATATTCTTGGCCTTTTTAACTTATAGGCATTAAATTAGTATTATAGAGCACATAGGACAGGTAGGATGTTGTAGGTCTTACATGCATATAACTTACATATTTGCTTGCAGTTGTGGAAGGCTGGATGTTTTGAACTGTGCAGTTCTTACAGTCCTGTGATTGTATATAAACTAATGTTTTGAAATTAGTCTTAACAGGCTTACCTGGATCTTTTACCTGTAAAGCAGAACATAGCAGCACTGCTGTTCTGCACTAGTTTCCCATCATACTTGCATTTGTGTTTGTGTAGGCTTAGTCACTCCTTTAAGCTTGGTGGATTCTTTTAGGCTAAATCTCAGTTTCTATTGTGAGCATGTAAAAGGTATCAGCAGCTGTATATTGCCCAGCAGGACTTACTTTCCTCTGGAAAGCTGGAAAACTGATGTAGCAGGCACAAGGGGTGAATCTTTGGTAGATGTGGTTGCTGTAAAGCACGTTAACATCCATGTGTGTTTTCAGCTTCTACAAATTAGACTGAAAAAGAGTCGGAGGAGGAGAGCAAGGAGTGGAAAATACTTCTGCTTGGTTTATTTGTGTTGATAGGTACTGCCATGCTGCTACAATGGGCTCTCTCTGGGAGGTGTCCAGTTGCTATAGGATCCTTTTACCTATGCAGATAGCTGAGTTTATCAAATACTATTACAAAATAGTTAGCTGATTATGTTGGGAAGTTTCATGAAACATTGCTTTGCTACTTAAACATAATTGTCTAATGACTTCCAAAAGATTTCAGTGTACTTGGCAGAAATGAATATAGACCTGCCCCACCCCAGTATGCAACATGTGGCTATTCTATATACAGAGGGGGTTCCTGTGGAACAGGTATGTTCATGACTTCACATGGAGTCATGCAGGAAACCTGTGAAGAAGTGAGGGTAAGCCCTCACTTTGCTTATCCTAATCTTTCCAGTGCAAGAATGTTCTCTATTGAAAGACAATTTTGATAGTTGCTAAAAGGAAGGGTGGTAGATCTACAGGGATACAAAACTAACAGAGTTTGAACAGTTACAAAAAGGGAATTTTTCATTGCTCTTCTAATAGCTGTAGAAGAAGGCTCCAATGAGAACTAGTATTTATCTTAACAATAATATTTTTGTTTTCACACTGACGTAGTACCATCCTGTTGTCATATGTTCTTGGAATGCATTAATAATTTGTAACACCCTTTTTTGAGATATATTAAATCTCACATTAACACATGGTGTAATTTTCACTGAATAGCTCTATGTCTTTGAAAAAGGAAAGAAACACTGCTTGGTGCTCAAAGTGAATTCACCTTAAAGTGAAGTTATCTTAAACTCATTTTTACAAAGTTGAAAGCTGAATCTATGGCTGTTATAGAAGCAGTTTCCATATGTTACTGAGCCTTTAGAGGAATTCTTTACCACTCTCTTGAACGTAGGAAAATACAGTGAAGGAAGTGATCCTCATTCCTCAATCCTCATAAATTTTATTTGAGAAACTTCATGGAACCTCTGTGTATTCTTTTGTTGGTACTTTCTCTCAGTTTTGCCAACCTAAAATTCCAAGCTTAGTTCTTCAGTACAAATATTATGTACGTTGATTTTTGTTTTTCTCTCACTTGGACCACTGACATAGTAAATCTTGTGAAAGGTATTTAATTTTACTTTGTAAGCTGAATATTGACAGAAACGTTAAGAATATTGGCAGCTTGACATTGTCTGCTGGCTCTTTACTGTCTTATATGAGAAACTCTTTGTACAGAACTAAATTCTCTGCTAAAATATGTCATTTAGTACTTCCTTCGAAGGAAAATGAGGTCAAATCTTAGTGTGCATATACTTGTAAATGCAAAAATAACCAATGTGCACAACTCTAGCTCTTCTTTGTGCACAAGCTCATGTCTATGAATTTAAGCTACTTCTTAGCTGAATTCCACAGTGTTTCTTTTGGATTTAGTTATGAATACTTGCGCTAACTTGTTCAATGGACAATAGGTAGGTATTCCTGCAAAAAAAAGAGTGGAGAAGGGGAGAAAAAGGATGTTTGTTAACTTACTGTCTCAGTAGTTGCTATTGAAACAAATTAACTTTGTGTTATTTTTTAAGACTAAAATAAACTATACATGTGAGCATCATGGATGGCATCTATGGAAGGGAGGGGTGAAGAAGCAGGATTCCTTTACCTCATAAGAGCAGAATTTGTAATTTTTAGTTTTAGTCATAGGTACTTTGGTCTTAAACAGATAATACCTGATTAGACAGAGGAACTGTTTGAAACAACTGGACTGTTGATTTAGTATGATTACAGGATAAAGTAGTTTTTAGAATTTGTGTCAGTAGAAATCAAATGTTTGTGAAATTATGAAAAGGTGGATCAAAGTACAGGCACAGTTTCATTAATACAGCATTGTAAACCAGTCATAGCTTAAATGCATCTTTTAGGGTGAGTTGTCGCTTGTAAATGCCAAACGTGTCAGGCTGATGTTGGGCTTGCAGTGGTGTGAAAAGGTTGTGAACTCCTTGGTCCTGTGGTGTCAAGGCCACAGACTGTTCCCCCTGCAGTAGCGACATAGTATGCCTCAGACATGAAAATTCAGATCTTTTTGATAGTTACTGCTTCCTACCTTGGGAGGGACTATGAACTTAAGCGCTTGAAATAAGCAATTACCATAGCCAAAAGTAACTTATAAGAGAAGATCGTGAATCTTGCTTCCTGTTATTCAAACTTTTGATTCCTTATGCTTATACGCAGAGAAAAGTAGCGACTGCTGTGTGTCTCATCATTCCAGAGATAATCAGGTTGGTCACCCTTCACTTTAGTAACAAGAACAAATTGCCTTCTTACTGGCATTACAAGGACTATTTTACAAAGTGAGATTCTGTATTTTGCTTCCAGAAAGTGATACAGATAGTCCAGATTCTCACCACTGAAAATGTTTTAATCGCATTCTCACTGAGCAGAAGCACACATTTTTCCATCTGGAGGTCATGAACTCAGTCAGTCCTTTGATGTAAATCAGTTTTGTGCTTGCAGAAGCCATGAAAACTTGCCCTTCATTTGAGGGCAAGAGTTAAGAGCTACATTAAGAGTAGCTCTAAGTTACCATCTCTGTCTTTCAGTATATGTTTGAACATGTGTTTCCATGTTTCTTTTTTAGAAAGGCTGGGTAACTTTTTCCTGTCTTTCCTTATGTAAACTCTGATAAGTTGCTTATTTGTCCATCAGGTGAAGAATAAAAATAATGCTTCCGATACATCAGAAGGTAGAAGATCTGCCACATTTCAAGGGTGGCCTTAGAAATTTATTTATCAAGAGCAGCTGTTGTGTAGCTTTAGGGACCCTTGCTTTCCAGTTGTGCAACAGCAAAGGTTTTGCATGCAAGCTAATTGCATGAGAGGGGAAGAGAAGGTTGCAGTTGCTGGTGGACTCCTTTAATAGTACAGTAATGAGGATGTGTGACTGAATCTCTGATCCTGGCATGCGTAACAGTGAATGAGGTATGTTTTTGGCCTCTAGTGACTACTTTGCTCATTCACTGACTCCTAGTTTAAATGCCTTATACTCCCATTTGCTTTTGGGAAAAGGTCATATCCTCATTTTAATTCATAAGGCAAGTCCTTGTAGCAGTAGGTATTTGAAGAAGAAACAAAAATTGCATTGTTCCCTTAGGTTTGAAGAAGCTTCCTATAGTAAGCAGAAAAACAGTCTGATTATTAAAGTAGGTGCTTTTCAAGGAGAACTAAAGATTGCTTTAAAGACAGAGTAAAATGTTAACAGTATAATTTTTTTAAAGCCACCTGTGTAAAGTTCACAATTGGTGTGTTTCTGTAGTAATGTGTTTTAATCTCATTTTATCCTCACATGTTGGTCCAAGCATGTAATCTGTTGTAGATTTTTTTTTTTTGCACAAAGCATCTTATCAAAGCGTATATGAAGGATGAAAAAAATCAAACCTGACCAGGGACAATTATCAGTAGTGATCGATAAACAGAAATGTATTTATGAAAATGTAACTTGTTTGCAATATTTGTTTAATGAGTTTTTTAAACTTACTGATTTTATGTGCCACACACTTTTGAAAGAAAATGTCTACTGTGGAGACACATGCTTTTTAGTTACAAAACCATAGCAAGAACTTTTGAGAAGAAAAATATATTCTCCCGTCAGCTGAAGTTATGTTGAAAGAACATTAAGATTTTGGCAGAAAATCAGGCAAGGTCTTATCTGGTGGGGAGTAAAACGTGCTGGCTGGTAACTTGCAGGTGCAATAGGGAGCATCAGAGCAATACAGTATAAAATGATTTTGAAAAGCTTTAAGGTGATTTCAATGCAGCAGCATGTTTTACTATAACTTTCACTGGTCTTCCCTTCTGTCCAGGTGACTTCTCCAAGAAATACAGAAGCACAGACCTGGGCTCTGCTGGTGTATTTTTGGAGGATGGGAAGTTATTAAAGAAAAGGAAAAATTCTTGATCTAAGACCAGATTTCATATGATGCCTTACTTTAAAAAGTAGCAAAAATTTTCCTTCTTCCCCCCCAAGTTTTGTCCATGTATATGTTTGTCCCCAGTTTTTTACTCCCACTACTTAAATATCTGAGCAATTTGACAACTGTCCACAGATGTGTTTGAATGTGCTGCAAATAGTAGCTTAATTTAAACAGCAGGAACTGTGCTTTCAGAAAAATCAAAGAAATTTAAATTATTATTCTACTTTAGAAGTCTAAGACTAAGTGATTAATTAAAACGTTGATACTAAAAAATTATCCTTCTGTAGTGCAGCAAGTGTTTGGAACTGCTAAAAAGCTGTCAAGTGCCACAAAAATAAATTATTTTAATTCTTGGGGGCTCTTATATTAGCTAAAAGGTAGATGCTGTCAGCTACAGTAAGTCAGAGACAGCAGTGCTCACTGTGGTGACAGTGAAAAAGTTGAGTGTGTTTCTAGTTGAGAGACATCAATAGAATTTGGTGTTGCTGCCGAGAAGTTTAAGGAGGAGTTCAAAAGTGCCCTGTCCCTTTAGGTGTGATTTTTAACATCAGCTTTTATTGGGCAGCAACTCGTTTTGCTTCTAAAGGTTGAAACTGTTTGTTAATGCAGTTTCTAACACTTAATGATGCGCCACTTCCTACCTGCTGATTTTATTTTTGTCATCACTGGACAAAATGATATTAAGTGGTTGGCGAGGTAGAAGGTACCTTAAGATAAGCTAGTTTATAGCTTTACCTGTAATACCTTCCAGCATCTGGCCAGCAGCTTTTGAGAGAAAACATTTGGAGAAGTGGAGGAGAAGTGGAAAAAACATTCATCATTTAGCTCAAGCTTTGGGACTCTGAAGGAAACTGGATTCCCCACTGTATGGAGGGAGTTGGGCTGCAAGGTTAAGAACTAAAAAAGTTCAGCGAATTTCAATTTGTCATGAGGGTAGTATAAATTTGCAAATATTCTATGCCTGTAGATGGCTTTCATAGCTAATAAACTTCTGACTAAATTTAGCGTGTTGTAATGAAACGGGGATGCGAAAATATAAACAGAGCAGACTGTGTTCTCTACCCATAAAGAGGAAACATGCTACGTATATCTGTGGTTGTGTAAATTACGGTGATACTGGAAAACTACAAAAATGACCCTAAATCCAGAAGAAAATTTTATTTTATTTTTTCTGGTTGGCTTTGATTTCTTTGTATGTTTGCTTTTTATGAAGATATGGAAAGACTGATTCTCATTAAAACCTAATGAACTATATGTGGATATTTGGTAGTAAATTTAGCTTAGCAAAACAAAGTACTTTCACAGACAGCTGTACATATTTGCTTAATTAAGTAATTTATATAGCATCACATATGTCAGATTCTTAACTTTATACTTTTTATTACTCTTGGAATGGTGACTAAGATTATATTCTGTGTATGATCTGTGGTAAACTGCATTTCAACAGAAATTGGTTAAAAGACTGAAAAAGTAATTTTTAAAATTAAATTTAAAAATGTGCAACATTAGAACTAATTTACTGAACCAGAAACGTACAATTGTACAACTGTACGGATTTGTTTCTGGTTGTACTTCAGAAGTGTAAAAGCTGTTCCCTTGCACAGTTTGGTATTTTGTTAATTTATTAGGTGAAGAATTATCAGGTTTTTTTCAATTCCCATTTGCCTTCCCCCTTTTGAGTGAGCAATATACAACACTTAAGAATAGGCAGCATATGTTACCTGAAGAAGATGTTGCTATATAAAAGTTCATATTAACTTTCCAGAGCAGCCATGATTCCAAGTGGGTGATTAACAGCTCTTCCTAATTCCATGGTTAGAGTCCCCTTAAAACCTTCCATTTGAACATATGCTGCTTTAATTTGCTTTTTCAATTTAAATCATTTTTAGTAGACTGTTGTCAGGTGGTGTAATCATACCTTCAGAAATAAAATTTCAAAGTTAAACATTTTGACAAGATTATTTTTGCTAATCTTTCAGGCTGTCCATAATGACCACAACTTCAATATTTCTAATGTTCTGTCATCATCTGGGGTGGCAGAATCCACCTGTCCTCTGAGAAAGAGAGGACACAGCTCTCCTGTCTCCTTCCTTTCTGTTCTTTTAATTGAAAAGACAACAGGTCATAAAATATGCAAAAGCTCTAACTGCCACACTCTAAATAACAATCAGACAGTAATTTGCTTCCAATAATACATTTTACAAGGAGTAACTACCGAAGACTTTTAAATCAACACTGGTTAAACTCAGGTTTTATGATCTGTAGTGTTGTAGTGTGGAAAAGGTATTAATGAATGCTCATCATTTTCTTTAAGTAAACATAAAGGAATGAAAATGTAAATAAAAGTGTTTTTCTACAGCAGGCCACTAAGCCTTGTTGCACATGGTGTATCTTTGCTGTGTGACCAACTATATAAGTGTCCATATCTGCGTCTGAAATACTGATAAACTTTGTGGATTGGTTTTCTTATAAACCAGTCCTTGACAGCATGCATTTTTATTTTTATTTCACTCATCATTGGGGCATATATTGGAGAGAAGAAAAGGGAGGCCAGCAGCGGGTGAGGGAGGGCTGTGGCTGTCTGGCTGTAAGAAAAGTGGGGGTTTACTGCTCCAGTTAAATCCTCTTGGCTTTGCGCAGCATGGGCTCTTCTACAGAAGTGGGCTGTATTGGGTAATTTTCCAGAGGAATACTTGGATGTATCAAATTTGGAGACAAGGTTTCTTTCCTTACTAGCCCAAATCGTGTTGGGGGGTGGTTGGAGAGTGGAGGAGTTCACTTGCTTATTTTCAAAGTCATCCCATGACCACCAATTCCAAATTTTTTTTAAAGTCTCCTAAATACGTAATTATTCTTCCCTCAGGCTTTCTTCCCGTTCACACTTTCACTTAGACATTGAATGTAGAAGGCTATTTGTTCTATCTGGCCAAACTGTCATTTATACTTCACATTTAAAATTTTTGCATATGGTTTTTGGGGGTTTTGTTTGGGTTTTTTTTTTTTTATTGCCATACAGTTCTCAAGGAATTCTAAAAGAAAACACTAATAAGAGGTGGTCATAGCTAAGTAACAGCTGTTAATGGCATGATTCAGCATCTTCCCCTGCAACTATCTCCCCCTGCAACTTGTGAGATTTCTGTCTACCCTGTATTTGCAGGCTCCTTGGTGAAGGAATGCTGGTGACCAGTGTGCAGGGGCTGTCGCGATGGATGTACTCTCTGCTTCTCTGTGCCCGTCTCTGGCACTAGCCAG
Source organism: Mycteria americana (assembly GCF_035582795.1). Classification (NCBI taxonomy): domain Eukaryota; kingdom Metazoa; phylum Chordata; class Aves; order Ciconiiformes; family Ciconiidae; genus Mycteria; species Mycteria americana. The sequence continues at coordinate 37,029,454 of NC_134366.1, read as the reverse complement.
TACGAGATGCTACGGAGGAAAGTGCACCAGTCCTTATCCTGAATAGCTATAAAACATTTTCCCTTTTGTCAGACCCTTACTATAATCTTCATCAGGGTGACTTATGATCTGGTGTGAAAAAGGCTGTCTTTAAATTATTTTTTTCAAGTTTATAGAAATTGCACATTCTATTCTAATAAGTGTATACCTTGATGGTGTACACAAAGCTAAATAAATGTATATTATAGGGATTGACTTTGGATATATTTGGCAAAAATAAGTCTGTTTTCAAGGGTGGTGTATATTATTTCTACCAGCAACAGTTGCCATGACCTAATGTATCAGCTTGAAAAACAATGCTCACTTCATTTAAATAAAAAAGTGAAACTACAAAAAGGAAAATCCCCAAACACCAAGCTAAAGAAAGCAATGACTGTAATGAGCTGTAACAGCTGCACTAACAAAGCTGGCCCTTGAAATGAAAGGGAGGGGGTATAAACACCACCAACACCAGCCTCTCGATGAAGTAGCTTTACACTGTATCATTAAATCTCACTTGACAAAATTGAGATGTCTTGTTCAAGACTCTTGCAATGAGAAACTTAATTTTTCATTTGAAGCTGTTCTCTTCCCACCCCCAGAAATGCCTGCAAGCTCTCACTGGTTTTGGCTGTGGTGTTCTTAAGTTTGTTTTCTCCCTGCAGTTGTATTTCAGATGGAAGATTTTTGAACAATATCACAGAAGTATTTGTCAAAAGAAGAACCACATAACATTCCTAAACACTGAGTATCTTTCAGATTGTCAGTATGTCAAAACAGTACCACTGAAATGAGCTGTGCTTTAGTAAAAGTGAATGTGTTGGTAGGAGAGTGGCACCACGCATCGATAGTCATCATCTCTGCATGGCAGTGGGAAGTATGGAGGACAGTACAGCTGAAAGAAGGAGAGGACAGTGACTAGAGGCTTCAGAGAAATGAAAGAAAGAAAGGAGTGATAAGAATTTTGTACAACTTTGTATTTCTGCACTTAAAATCAGATACTGGGCTTTGTATAATACATGTATCTTTCAAAGCAGAAGTAGAAAGACATTTTCGATTCATGAACAGATTTCAGGGTTCTGTAAAACATACCAGGCTAAAATCTTATTTCTAAATGCATTTAATTTTATTCCTGTCAGTGTTGTCTTGCCTCTTATATTTTTGAAAAAGCAAATGTAAACATTTTGAAAACCCTCGTTAAGACTGAAATGCAACTCGAAGTATATGACTATCAGAGTTTTCTTCTTTCCTTTGAAGTCCTAGTAGAGGAGGATATAAATACCTCTGCAAAGTTATGTTGGTCAATCCACAGGTTATTTAGTGTGCATTTGTTTAGGCAGATTTGAATATTTTGGAATTTGTCTTGTTAGCGTCTTCAGACTTGGTTAATTCATGACTAGCAGCACAAAATTTGAGGAATTCTTCTGAAGTGGGATCTTAGGCTATAAGTTGGAGGCCCTTTTAATAGTCATTTGTAAGGGATAAGGAGCCACTAACACTGTCTTTTGCCTGGATGTCTGGCTGTGTGAGGGATGCTCCAGCGGTGCTGTTAGACTTGTCACCTGTGGAAAGATAAATTCATGTTTTTCAGTTACATAACTGTTCATGACTTTTTATTTAAGTTATAGCCCAGAAGTCTGACCACAAGATGCTAGATACAATGTATGTATTTAAAACACAAAGATATTGTCACAGAAAAAAATAGATCTGCACATTAAGACTTGTTTAAAAAAGGATCATTAACACTTGAACCAGGTGATAGCATCACTGTAGATGTACATATAGAAAGCATGTATATAAATATGCATATACGTTGCATAGGTATTGGAAATAAAGCAGCTTATGACCAGCAAGAATTGTGGGTTTTGCCATGGAAGGTGCTGCAGAAGTTCTTAGCCTGATAAATGGAATACAGCTGCTGAAGATGTATTCGGTAGGCTGCGGTCCACCTTGAGTCTCCCAGGCAGGTGGCATACTGATGGATTTGAGTACTGGGACCAGCTCAGAAAGCACAAATGATGCAGGTATTGAGTGAAATGTCCAGATCTGTTCAGACTCTGCAGTGACTCAGAGCTAGGGGGCTTCTGCCTTCACTTCCAAATACGCTCTGTCATGGGGCTAGTGTAATCTAATAGGTAGTGACCTTTAATTGTCTTTCAGCCTTGCAGCATCAGGCTGCAACTGCCACGATTGAGTATTAGTCAGTAAAATTCCTGTCATTAAGTTGGAGTCTGAGAACAACAGGCCTTCATTCTTCTTTTTTTAGGGGTTGCTTTATTTGAAGTCTAACAAATTGACCTTAGCAAGGTCTTTGCTTATTTAGCTGGTGTGAAACAGGGTAGTGTGTTACAAAGTTAAGGGTAAGGAAGATGTACCTTCCTTTATAAATAATATTTTATTGCTGTCACAAAACAAGTACTCATATTTCTACATGTGTTTGTATTTCAGAGTACTCTGAAATGATTGTGAAAACCAGCACTGCTGATTATTTATTTATTTATTTATTTATTTCTGTTACCAGTGGTGAACAAGTCTTGATTCAGTGTGTTACAGAGAAGATCAAATGGAAGGCTGTGTAGTGGTTTTGGGGAAATCGTGGTGACCCAGTTTGAACTGTTTGTTTTCACATGATTTATTTAATTTGCTACCTGTGAAATGTCCTGTTTCTGTGCGTGTGGACATGAAGAAGGCTGATTACTCTAAGTGGATGTTGTTGAAATAATATCTCGCTGCTTGCTCAGCTGAAGAAAAGTCAGGCCTGCAGGTGTCCCTGGAATTGGTTCTGAATATAAAAAAGCCGGTGGTTGATTATGTAAAAAATGTTAATTGTTGTTCTGCTCTGTTCAGACATAACTAATGTGTGACTTAATTTAGATACATTAGCTGAGAATCATTACATTCACATGGGAAGAAATGCATTTGTCACATGTATTTACTTTCTCATGCTTAATACATAATGTCCAACTCGACAATTCCTGCACTTGCTGGTGAGTTTAAGCCTCTTAAATTTGCTGTATAAGGTGGTTAAGCTGCTGGTTTTAACTTCCAGATGCCTTATGCTTTTTCCACGTCCTCACCTAGCTCTAGAAAAGTATTCCAGGCACAGGGAGTGGGGCAAGGAGGAAGATGGGAGAGAGATGGAGCTGTGAATGCACAAACTGGCAACAGGAGATGTGAACTCTGTTTGAGCAGTTTGTGGAGTCCCCAGGCAAAATTAGTATAAAGTCAGATCCCTCTGCACAAGGCAGCAAAAATAGTGCATTGCAGCATTTGCTGGAAGCTCTAATTATTTTAAAGCACTGTATTCTGGAATTGTATAAACAACCCACAAGAGCAAATGACAGGTTTTCAAAATGAGTTGGTGGATGCCATAGGGAATAGAGGCAAACTTACATCCAGTTTTGGGGAATGATACTGAATTTTTTAATAGGTTGGTGATTTGGTGATAGGTCAGAATTTGTATGGCTGGGAATGCTATCATTTATGTGAAAGCAAAATGTGAAGTGTGAAAGTTTAATGCAGTTTTGGGTCAGTCTAAATGGACTGCACTTTAGGGTGGATGTTTTGGGAAGCACAAAGATGCGGTTGCTTTCACTGGATGCTATTCAGAGCCTGGCACGTGGCTTCCCATTTGTCCCACTTTCAAAATCTTTGTTGAAAAACCTAATGGTGCTGAAAGGAGAGAAACGCAAGGACAGAGATTGGAATCTTTTTCTCCAAGTAATTTGGTAACTTTTTTTGTGCTTGACACAAATAGAAATTATTTGGATTTTGATGTGTGGGCTTCCTAAATGAACTGGCATGCAGCTCTGACAGCATTTTAATTCAGTTTACCAAAATGTAGAGACAGAATACGACACCAGGTGCTCAAGAAATGTGTTGTGTTGTGCTATACTCTGCATTTCTTGAATTTCTCCTTTTTACCCATTCAGCATAAGTGGTCTATTCCTAAAATTGTCTCTCTAGGGGATGCAAATTATTCTGGAGTGTTACAGGAGATCTTGCTTGCTTTGTGACCATATTTTATTTTATCATTTGATTACTGACTTGAAGCAATGATCACCTTCACCGTTCATCTGCCTAACTATTATTGTAAAATCATACTAGAGAACAACCTCTCAATCATCTCACTCTGGGAACAATGTTGGAATAGTTTCAACAACAACTATATTATTCTCCAGATTAGTGCAAGTCTTCCACTCTGGAAGGGACAATGAGGGACATCAGGGGGCTGCCTGATCCTTCAGTCAAAATAGGAATTGTTTGTCCTTTTGATTCTCTGTCTGTATGTGCAGGCTTTCAGAGTTTTGTTAGGCAATCAGATATGTGTGGTACTTTTCTCGACATCTTTATGTTGCTAACCACAAAACGCAGCTCATAAATTTTATCCATAAAGACTTTGTTACATAAAAGCCCCCCTCTTCTACTCCAGGAAAGCCTGTAAGTTTTTCCAAAAGGATATTTTTGCAGCAGTCTCTCCATTGCACATGAAGTGAAAATATGCTCAGACTACCTTGCTTTTTTCCCGCAGATCCTGAGGAGCAGTCAGGCGAGTTAGCGTGCCTGAGAACGACAGTCTGAAATAGGAGCTGGGGGACTGCCGGCTCCCACAGCCACCTTGTTTGTTTGCTCCTAGGACAGGCAGTTGACTTATTTTCTTATTTTTGAGTATAGAAGAGAAGACTGGAAAACTGCAAATGCTGATGTTATAACTTCTCCAAATGTAATCCTTACAACTGCCATTGGTCATTCCAAGATTTATCTTCAATGTGACATTCCATGTAAATCCTTGTCATTTTGGAGTAACAAAAGTAAAAGATTTGAATATTTTTGACATATTTTATGATGTGCTCTCAAAACCAGTATAACACAATGCTTAGGAGAAAAGATTGGGTGCATTTTATATGGAAATTTTAAATTCTCTTAACTTAAATTATGATTCACAGTAATTTTTTTTTCCACAATCGTTCTCCAGCTCTATAGTTTCTATATGCATTTAATTTTTCTACCTTTTCACAATTAAATGCACAGAACAAAATAATGAAATTCAGTTCAATGGTTGAGTTTGAACTGTCTGTGTGGCATAGGTGTATTTTTTCTAGAAGAAAGTGTAAGTTATGAAAATGCTTTAATGTCTGCAAACTTCAAGTTTTGTGGTCAAGACTTGATGAAAACTTTGTACATTGAGTTTCAATCTTGAGCAGCCTTTGAAAAGACAATTTTATGTCACAAGTGCAATTTTATGGCGTAAGCTTTGTAAAAATGTTTTCCTCCTTTATGCGTTCTATATTTTACCATGTAAAAAAGATGTGCTTGAATGAGTTTCTCAGACCTTTTATCCTAAAAGTATCTCTTGCTGGCAAAATTGTGGAAAACACAGTCAGTGAAAGATGAATATTAATAAAAGTTAAGGAAAAATATGTAGGTCAGCATGGGTGAAGTGGGCATGACCGCCATCTGTTAAGAAATTAGCTTTTAATATTATGTTTCCTGCAACTTTATATGTTACTATTTTAGACATTTTTTTTACAAATAAAAACCTCTTTTAGCTCCTTCCTCTAAGGAATTGGGGTTTATTTTGTTTTCCTTTTCAGAAATTCATCAAGTGCATTATATGAAAAATTGTGGAAAATGTCTTAAGTATGTCAGGATGCACTTTATGCTGCACTACTCATAATTAACCGCAGGTTTAATTTATTTTTGTGTTGTAAGTCCTGATGGTCTAGAAAAGCCAGTACCATATGCCAGCATTTTAGAAACAAACACAAAAATGATGAGGGGTTGGGAGGAGAGTAGAGAGATAAAAGGCAAAGACCAAGAGTGGTGGCACTCTTCTAATAGTAGGCAGTTTAAGGGGAATCTACATCACTTGTAAACGCTTCTGTTTATTGCTGCTTTTATAGCCTGTAATTAAAATGCAGTTGTTAGTTGCGGTTCAAGTATAACTAACCTCAAAAATGCTATGAAGCAACCAAGATGCTAGACTGCACACATTATAAAACTCTTTACGTCTCTATAGCCTCTTTACAGTGACTGGAACTGAAGTAAAAAATGAGTGTTCTCATTAGAAATAACAAACATGGATTGTTAAGTTGCAGCACCCTTTCACTGAGCTCAAATCAAGTTCTTGGTAAATTATTCATTCTTTCATATTGCTGAGGCATCCTAATTAAAACCTTCCATCTTTTAAACCTCTAAAAATGCTTGAGAATGGGTGTATAGCTGAAGCTTTTTTTAATAATGTGGGATTTCTTTTGGTTTTAATTAAATTCAAATAGATAGCTGGTAGCTTGCACTAACCTGAATCTAAATGTAAGATTAGGGACAGAGTATCTTTTTAAGATCTGTCTGGATCAGTTGAAAATAATACTCCTTCCACTTTCTTGCCCACAAGTTGGTGATGACCACCCCTGCATTTTGGCCAAAGCCAAGTACGTGAACTACTGTGACAAATGGCTCTGCACTGAAGTGGATTACGGAGGGCTCCTGTGATTTTTTTTTTTCCCCTTAAATTTATTTATATTTTGGCAGGGGAACTACAGATCTCCAGAAAAGGGACAATAACAACTTGCTTGGGAGCAAGAATTTCTGTAACTGCTTTGGCAGTTTTAAAAGTGAATATGAATTTGAGCTCTAACCCGTCAGTGTAGGCACTGAGCTGCTACTGAGACCCATAAAAGTTCTCAGCAGCTTTGTATTAACTCTGAGCTCTATTGCCAGAGGCAGGCCATATTTTTACTTTGGGATATCATACTATAGTAGCCTTGTATAAACAAACAGTGCATTAAAACTCTATACATCTTCCTTGTTCTGGGCTGTCTATAATAGTGTTAAATTATTCACAGTCTTAATTGAAGCTTTCCTTTCTGGCCAGTCTCCTAACTTGCTTTTAGATTTCGTTCCGTTGTAGCTAGGCAGTGGCAGGACAAGATCTGATATGAAAGCACTCACTCTGAAATGGACCTTCTGTTCTTCCTGAGCATGGTTGCTGCTTCTGCAGCTTTGTGTTCACTTTCTTCCTTTTTCAAGGTTGAAAGTTCTCTTATCAGCTCTGTCCAAGTAGAGCCTCTAAGGTAACCCTAGCTGGATTCGGATTCTCCTCCAGCATTTCAGAACTTGAGGAGGTGGTGGCGGGGTTCTCTCATTTGAGGTGGGGAGGGGATCCCTTTTATGGCCTCTTTCCTGCTCAAGAGCTACCCTGTTAACCTAGTCGAAGGCCCTCATCTGTAGCCTGCATCTTCTTTGGCTGACCCAGCTATTGTGACTGATAATTCCCCATTTCATATTCCTTAGGCAAAACATTGCATGTAATCATTCAGATTTATAATCTGGTTTCCCACATTTTGCATCTCTCTGCTTTAGATCTCTTTCAGTTCATCTTTATCCTATGCTGTGAGGATAATGTTGCAGAAAACCTGATCCATGGAACCTCTTTCCTGGTTCCCATTGTCAGGGTTTTCATTACAATTGTAAATATGAATGGATTTAAGACCAACTGTGATGTAGAATCTACCAAGAGCATGGTTCACTCCATCCACATCTGCTTCTCACGGTTCTTGTCACCTGCATACATGTACATGATACGTGTTTCCAAGCAAAAGGACAGTTGCAGGCATCATCTTGTCTGACCTTGAAGAGCTCCAGCCCAAGCCTTAACATTTTTAATTTTTATTTAAAATAAACATTTATGTGTACACTTTTTTCTTTATATTTGCATTTTTTTTTCATTGAAAGCTTGGGGTTAACAAATTCTTACCTTTCGGCATTAATGACAAAAATACTTAGCACTTGTAGTACTAATTGTCCTCAGTATACTTTATACACGTTAAATGTTTCCTACAACACATCTCTAAAGTATCAAGGTTTATTTACACATTGTGTGTTCAGAAACACAGTGTTGGAACGTTAGCGGCTCCTTGCCTAAGATGATGTTAGAAAGGGTTAACACTGATGTGCTAACAACTACCTGCCCTTGTTCAGAATACTACACACTTCTTTTGATGTTTTAAACTATCTTAATATGAAAGACCTTCTGTAAAGAAATAATCTGCATAATATTTAAAAGAAACCTGTAGCTCTGTCTGCATTTATAAATACTAATGTAAAGCAGACTGAAAAAGGTGTACTGGAATGGATTTAGAGACAGAAGCCTCTAAAGATACGGTAAATTGATCAAGAAGAAATGTGACATTATCATAACTCATGGTCATTACGCTTTGTAAAGTGCATAAATGAATTTCTGTGTATCCTAGGAAGAACTGAATCTTGTTACCATGGTCATTAAAGTTAATGAGATTTAAATTTTGAGCTAATAGGCCTGCTTATAAAGGAGAAGCACTAAACATTCTCAAAGGGAAGTGTTGTTTCCTTTGTAACTTTTTTCTTTTAGAAATTAAGTGACATACACAAGACATACATGGCAATTCCAGCATGTCGTGGAAAAACAGATATCTGGGAGGGGGACCCTAGTTTTTTGGTTGGGTTTTTTTTGATTGTTTGGTTTTGGCTTTTTTGGTTTTATGGTTGGTTGTTTTTTTTGTTTTTGTTTTTTTTTTTTTTTTAGAAAGTAGATGATGCCAAAATGTGAAAAGTAAAAACACTGCATCAAAGAGGACAAAGCAGGTTTGTTGGATCCTGCCACTCTTTAATGAATATTTCTAGCTTTCCTGCATGAGATAAAGGATCTCTGTGTTGTGTTTGCTGTTTGTACATACCCCATGATGGTTTTTTTTAGACTTTGATGAGGATCATTCCTGGGCTGCCAAAACTCTTCCAATAGTCCTATTTGCTGTTCTACCTGAAACCACAGGTGATTGGTTTGGGTTTCTTTCTCTGTAGTTAAACCAACTATGTCAGCTGGTTTAATAAAATATGTTGCTTGATGTCAGCCTCAATAGATTTATGCATCTCACAGCATTATGCAGCCTATCAGGTCACAAAGAGACAGTCTGATTCGAAGTTACATGGATGCCTTCAATGATTTGACAGGAAAGTGATGTCTTTTTCTTGATGCGCAGGCAGTGCTGTCTTAAGATCTTGAATTACTACATGCTGGCAGACTGACAGATATTTCCACGAGAAGGCACTGACTTCCAGAACTAACATTGTGCCTATCAAAACTGAATCTAGGAAAACAAACAGTGTGTATTTCAGTAACACTTTATAGCAATAACAAGTGCAGTTTTAAAAAGGAATAAGCCTTGGGGCATAGTGGAATATCTTTGTTTTAGTGAACAAAGCAAAGCTTTAAATAGTAACAGCAGAAAAATGAAAGGCAACCAAGCTTGTGCCAAAGCTCTGATGGTAATGTTTCCACTCGTACCAACTCTGGGACATTATCACTAACAGATGGGCCTTTCCAAGGTTTTTAGTACAGACTGTAAAATGATACCACGTGCCTGTTACTTTCTGTACTGAAAATGATAATAAGCCTTTCTCTCTTTTCTATTGCCTGATCATCCTTTGTCTTTTCACTTGTAAGGTCTTCTCTTTGCAGTGTAAACAGACCCACTGCTTCTTTATTAATTGAGCACAGGGAGGGCTGTCAACCTCGTTAGCAGTGCTGTATGCAGTGTATGTGCTCCCAGCATAGGATTTGATCACAGCTTGGTAGCTGTTGTTTTCTGCTCCATCCTCTTGACCGAGAGGCTGTGGACCCCTCTGTTACTGGGTCACAAACCAGTTCTTACGGTCCCCCAGCTTCTGGCTTCTCGGTCAAGTCTGTGAGAGTCACGCTAAGAGCTGGAGGGGGCATTTGGGACCCCACTCAGTCTGGTAGCTCCTGCTAGAGAGCCCTGAGCTTCCAGGCTGTCCCTAGGCAAGGCTCTTTCTGAAAGGGGCGGGGGGAGAAGGAGAATTAATTATTTAGGACCTGACTCTGAGCTAGGTCAGTCCTATTAGTTATGATTCTCAACTACGATTAAAAGTTGGGTGGAAAAGGTGGTATGACAGCTGACTAATTACCGTAATAATACAGCTATTACTGCATGTATTTTCTGTATCACTAGTCACCAAGGTTTTTAACATAGCTGTCTAGAATATATACCCAGCAAGTTTTTTTTATACAAGTGTAATCTATCGCAGATCTCCTGGGGGCGTGGAAACAGTGTCAAGATTACGCATTTAAAATGAATCATGTTGCATGCAGTATTATAGTCAGTTTCTATGGTGGATGTGAGGGAAAGGTGGTATTTTTATATATATTTGTATTTCAGGATGCTGGTTGATCTATTTCTAAATTTATGTAAGATTTTTCTAATATAAGGATTGAATTATTTGCTCGAAGGGTTAGTGAAACAGCAGATATTTGCTTTGCTTCAGGAGAGTCTGACTAGACTTGACATTGAAGCACATTCTTCTTTGATGTCTTTCTTGGGATGTATTCTACTGGATTGTTTCTGGGTTCTTGTTTTGTTTTTTTGCTTTTCATACACTGGAACATACAGGATTTTCTTTTATCAAGTGATGAACATTATACATGAAAAATAATCTGGTGTTAAATGCGGTATGTTTGTCGTTTGTCTAGCTTTTTCCCTTTCCCACTCTGTGTCTCTCTTGATAAGACAATTAGGAGAGTTTTGTTTGAACTAAATTTTCCTCTTTTGGGTCACTAAAATAGCATGATTTTATTACGACAGTAGCCTTCTTAAGGAGGTGGTCTGGATGGAAGTAACTGTTTCTTTGCATCATGGGCTACTTCAGAGAGTAGGTATGTGTCCATGGCTAACGAAATCATCTGCTCAACAGCGGTTGTGATTTGAAGGATGTCTAGACACAGCACCTATCTCATGGAAGGCAGTTCTGAAATACTTCCTGTTAGTGTTAGTCTTCCCAAGTTGTTTGAACTTTTGCTTTCAAAGATAGTTTTAATAACTTAGTTGTTTTAAAATATTTTATGTTTCTTTCTGCAAGTTCTCTTCTGTAAAGAGAATAGCTAGCAACAGTACAGTATTTGTGTGCTTTGTCCTTCAATAGTATGAATCTTATGGTAATTCAGGAACAGCTAATACCCTCCTCTCCAAGATATCTCCAGTAGTTGTACATGGCATATCTGTAGTCTATAAATAATCCTTTCCTTTTTTGAGCCAGATGGATAGATTAAAGCTGACAATTTGAACCAGAACAGAGAAAGCCATGAAAGCATTACTTGGAAAAGACTGTTGCTTTGTTTATCCAGGTGGACGTCAGTGAATGTAACTTAATAATTTAATAATAGCTACGGAACAAAGTTTTCAGCACAGATTCTTTTTTAATTCAGTGAAAGTCACTCAATGTTGCTTGCAACTCTGATTTGGATTGCGCAGTCCTGTGCTTGCTGTGTCCACCTGACTCTCATCAGGATTTCTGTTGTTCCTGTTCTTCTATCCACAAAACCTGAATTGACTACAGTTATAGAATGAGATATACGCTTCCAGTTTTGCTGCTCAAAATCTCTCTTCAGTGTTCTTTCACTGCTGAATCAGCTCTGAAGCAACTGTTAAGGCTTTATTTTTCTTCCAGAGACATAACAAAACTAATTGCATAATGTTGATTTTTTTACTGCAGTTTTCCATTTTTTTTCTGAATTTCTGCCTTTCTTCTTCTGTAAGATGTGGAAAAACTTGGATTTTCCTGTAAGCTTGTTGCTTTGAGAGTTGCAAGAGATGAATTGTGATACTGAGAGGTTGCTTTGAACCTGTGCAATTTTAAAGGTTTGATGGCAACTCAGGATGTTTTGTTTTTTTTTTAATAGGTCTTCCTGTTGTACATATTATCATATGTTTACATTAGCTTTAATTGATGTAGAATGATAAGGCTCTTAGTAACAGATGATAAGTAGAGATAAGTGCTGTTTATGGGTTTAGGATATAGTAGCTATAAATAATATTTGATACTCATGTATTCTTAATTCTTTAAAATGCACCTGGCGAGGTCATTTGCAAAAGTACTCTTGGCCTACTTCTGCTGCTGTTGACTCAGTACCAAAGAATTAGGCCAATACTTAGCACTTGTGAAAATTCCTGTCCTAAATTTATTTGGATTTGCCTCAGCCTCACACCTTTGATTTGTCTTTTTGGAGTAGACCAAAGTAAGTGGCACTGTGTGCTCCAGAGGAAAGGTGGGAACAAACACAGTTCTGAGGCTGTCCTGTGGCATGAGGAGGAGCAAAATGTATTGAACCTGAAGCAATTGGATCACGATGACCTCAAAACATCAATTTTGGCTGCAATCTTAGCTTAGTTAACATAATACTGATTTTTATGCCTGCTTTAAAGGTGTAATTGCTCTTCTACCTGGTAGCCTTAAGTTCTACAGCCTTAAGTTCCAAGTTTCCAATATAAAATATCAGTCTCCCTAGAGAGACCCAGTCACTGCTGCTGGCAGCCAGAATATGCGAGTCACTTTGGGATGCAGGATCAGTGTTTTCACACCTTCCTGGAACAGTAAGTTGATTATCATTGAAGGGCAACCACAGTTTTCTTTTTTTCTTCCTGAACTTGAAGAGAATTTTAAACAAGGAGCACAAAGTAGTTGCTGGAGCATGCAGCAGTTTTCACAGATGAGTTGGGGCCATGTTCACTATTCACATACACTTTCATGTTCAAATCTGGAAGTCTCAAGGTACTAAGTTGAATTACTAGGAAACACCAAAAAATAATAATAAAACACTTCAGAGAGAGGGCACATTTCACTCCTGCCTTCTTCAGGGCTGGTAAAAAAGCCTTTTCTTCAGCCCATGTAGTAAATTAATTTGAAGGAGTAAAGGAAAATTCAAAAGCCCAATTTTGGAAGCAGACTGACAAAATACTTGAGGTGCTCTCTGTCAGATTTACCCCACCTGCCTCCTGCCCCTCATTTAAGCACCTCTGGTTAGGTGGCTGAGTCACCTTCCGCTCATTTGAATTCTGGAAAAGTGCCCATCTTTCTCTCTTTTTGATTCCAAAAGGACAAATAACATTGCCTTAGGAGATCTTAAGTACTTAGTTAGGTGGCGTAAGTCTGTGTCTAGATGACGTCAATGTTAGCAGGTAGAGCAGTGCAGTAGAAGTGGACCTTTGTAGTGAATCAGTTAAAGGTGAGGACCCAACATCTACACCAGGATGGAACTAGTCAGGACTAGCTCTTAGTCTGGTGCCGTGGACTCAATGCGTTGAGCACTGGATGCACTCCTGAAGCACATTTCATCCAAAAGGGATTTGGTTTCCATGCTCCAAGACTGCCCTGCAGTGCAAACCTAAATGTGGCAAGAGGGGGGGGATGAGGAGATTTGCAGCAGAAGTGCCCTTCTGCTCTGTCCTAAAATGCTAATGTAGCCACACCTTAACTTTGTTTAGACTCCACACCAAAAACGTGATGATAGAAATACTCTTCTGATTATATGGCTTCTTTTTGTGTTAAAGTCCATAATACCTCAATTTTTTTTGGTTACCTGACGCTTCCAGGACATCACAACCATTGTGCTGTGTGTTCAAACAGGCAAAGGGTATCACATAACTTACATCTAGAGTGTCTTGGAGATATACTCACAAGGTACTGATGACAGCAACTTTCAGTGCCTTTTGCTGCAAATTAGAGCCTGTTTCTTGCCATGAACTCTGCCAATCTTTGCCCAAATGCCAGATAGTCATCAATGAAAGCCAAGTAATAAAGTGCTCATTTTGAACACGGAGCAGTGAAGAGGACAGGCGGTTATCTGAGCGAAAAGTAAAATATCTGTGCCAAAAAAAGTAAAGCACTTGCTGCATGGTACATTCAAAGGGGTATTGGAATGATGAGTTTGCAGGAAATGTGTTTCCGTTCCTGTTACGAATATTAGACCTCTGCTTGTTAATAGAGATGTTATCATTGAACTCTTTTACTAAATGAAGCTTGAAACTAAGCCAGAAAGTTATACTTTATACTTACTCCACAGTTAAAAAACTGCGTAAAGTAAGATAAATCTAAACTGAAAGTGCTAGTCCTTAATGAAATGCCACACAAATTCATCTTCCAGATAGGAAGCGACTATACCTTCTCCAAAATGCACTATTCCTAATCTCAGTAGTAATTTCAGTGTAAAACACATGCGCTAGGCCTAGTTCAGACCTTGCTATCACATTGCTGTGCTGTTCTGGTTTTCTTCAGCTCTTGCATTGTGCTCGCTGGCTTTGTACCTGTCTGATGGTTCCTGGAAATAATTGCCAAGCTGACTCACTGGTGAAAGAGCCCCAGCAGAGCTTGCTTTCTCACCTGACTTTTGGAGACTGGGGCTGTTTCATTACTGTTGCTGAGCGTAGATTTGCTCTGGGAGTAATTGAGTATTTCTAACTAGGTAAGGTAAATGCCATGAGCAGAGACCTTGTTTCAGGTGAAAAGAGGGCACGTTGGTTGAAATGTTACAGCAAACTATATTGCCAAAGAGGCACTGTAGATTGGAAAAGGTCTTTGTTTGGAACTTGGATGCTTCAGACTACAACAGTAGGGGGAGAGGTTTTCTGCAGCATACTGTTGTCTTAATCTTAAATACAGCACCTGTTTTGTGGGGGGTTTTTTGTTTTCTTTTTAAAGGGAAACAAACTCTTAAAATACACAGTGTTTTACTAGGGATCTTAAAGTGCTGCTTCTCTCAGAATAGGTTTTTAAGCCTCTTCAAGAAAAAATGAATGGTGAACTTCAATAACCAGGGAGCCCAGTTCAGGACTGTTCTGACAGCTCAAGCGAGGGGACTGTGAAGCAGTGCCTCCCTGTTTCAGCGATGACATTTCTCTTCTCTTTGTGGAAACTTCTTTACCTTTCCCAGTGGTGGTTCTTGCACTCTTCCTAATGTGCAAATTCCTTGCCCGAGACAATAAAATCTAAAGTGATACACAATTCATAAAGCTCCTCCACCACTCCAAGTTTTGGAAAGCACCACCCTTTTGTTATGTCCTCTGCTTTTAAAAACAATATGCAGTTACCATGACAACTCTTGCCCACACTGGAAATCCGTTATTGGGAGTTTCTGGCATGGCTTTTATTTGCATGTGCTGCAAACAGCACTGTTATTAAACAGGCTGTTAATTATTCTTCTAGTCACTGAGACAACTGATGTGATAATAGTTACAACTTTCTTATTCCAGGTAAGAGTGGTCATGCACAGCTCTATGCAGCTGTGTTTGCATGCTCACTACTTTTATGTATTGCTCTTTTATAGAGAGATTTTTTTTTTTCCTTACAGCCTGAAGCCATGCTTACTTGTTTAAATTATCAAGGAACTGGGAAAAAGAGATATTTTGGGGTTACTCACCATCCTTTTTGTGAGACATTTTTATTAGATATTTTCTTCTCATTTTGAGGGTGTTTTGGTTCTTTTTATATAGATATTTATTATAGTCTCTTGTGTGTCTTTATTAATATCTTTTTTTGATTATTAATTTAGATATTTAAAAAGATGCTTGATACTGTACTTTGTCCTCTGAATAAGTAGTGGCAATGAAATCATGCATTTAGGATCCAAAATTCTTATTGTTCCTGTTTGAGGCTTGAAAATTTATCTTAAAGTGATTGTTGAATTCATTTCTAACAGTGTACAGTAAAGCAGTCAGCTTGTATTACCAAAGGTTTTATTATGATTTCATGATCCATGCTACAGGATGGCAGTAAGAGATGGCATCTGATGACTTGGCTTTTTGTTTTTCTTTCCCTTTTAGGAATTTCCATGGAATGCAGATCATGCCACTGGACTGCATTTGGGTAAAGGATGAGATCTGCATTTCTCTCAGGAGTCTTCCAACACGTTTTCTAAATTACCTTTTAATGATGTTCTAAGTGAGTTTATGTGAAACAAATGCTATCGGATCATGAGTGAAGAAAAAAGCTTTGGTGTATCCCAGAAAATGTTGTCTCCTTCAAGAAGTACTAGCAGCTGCTCCTCCAAGCAGGGAAGTCGACAGGTAATATAAACTTTTTCAACCAAACTGAAAGCATTACTAAGATTGGCTGTTACTTTTGCTCCTGAATATTGGCGAATCTCTTAAATGCTGTTTTCCTGTTGCTTGCTTGTTTTATTTCATCACTTCTCTGTTTTCCTTACTCTGTTTTCTTTTTTTATTGGTAGCAGCATCTTGTTTTGAGTCAAATGCAATAAACACACATTACTGAATAGCACGTACTTGTAAAACTGGAATGCTAACAGTGAATTTGAATCTCTAGCACATTGTATGTATGGTGTCTTTATAGTGAAATACTGCTGCTGTAGCAGCTTGGTCTCACTGGTTTGATCCTGAAATCCCAAATCTTCCCTGTAAGATATCACGTTTGTGGTAGAATATTATGTAACTGCTCTGCTTATTTCAAGTTTCCAGGGAAAGGTGTGCGTACATGTGTGAAAGAGAACGCATTTTTCTGAAACTTGACATAGGGCCTCTTTGACAATGAAAAAGTGCCTGTGAATGCCTATGTGTGCTGTTTGTTGCTGTAGAACTGTAGTTAAGAAAATAAGTATTTGTATAACGCGATGCATCTGGGTGCCTAATGCAAAGGATGCTTTGTTTTCTGCAGAGGTCATGCTGTTCTTTAAACCTTACAGTTTTAAAAGACATGTCTACGAGTGTTTGCACCTGACAAGTGGGACTGCTGAAGACAGCTTTTGTTTGTGGGCAAGAAACATTGACCTGCAGCCACACTGAGAATTAAGCTTAAACATGCAATCCATGCTTGCAAAATCATGAAGATGGCTTAGTGGAACTCTTGAAGCTGCCTCAGGTTGAAATTTTAATTGGAACTGAGCATCCCAATCCCCCAAAAGCTTCAGAGACCTCAGCTGTGTTTTGAAATAGCACCTGCTTTTCTGGGACTTTTGGCCCTGTACATACAATTGGCAAGGCAGACAAATCTCTGAACAATTTATGCCTTTTAAAGTGCTGTGCTTCTAAGAAATGCTCTGCATTTCTAGTATACCGAGCAAAGGAATCCTTGCTTTCAAGATGCCTTTTTTGTTTTCCTGCAGCATTATTTTTTATATCCTCGGTAGGACGTTACCTTTGAAAAGTGTAATTTAAAACATTTGGTATTGTCTGTTTCAACAGTTCATGTCTCTCAAGTGTTACCATGTAGTATTTAAATAATAAGATTTACATGAACATGACTAAATCCACTGGTGTCTTACACAGCCAGTATAAGCAACCATACTTATGCAGAAGCAATTTCTACAAGAACCTTGCTTCCTGCCATTTAACATGATCAAATCTGTTGGCTAGCTCAGGCTTTTGATACTATTATTAGTGGGTCCCATTTCTTATCCATTTTGTTCTCACCTGCTCTCTTTGGAGAAAAGGAATAATTCAGTCAGGGTTAATGTCATCTTGTCAATCCCCAGTTTTTTAGTCTTTGATCCTTGTACAAAAATGCAAGGTGTACCTGACCAAGGTGAGAGATGCAACTTGGTGTTTTGTTTGTATTCCTGGTACATCCATGCTCATTCATTATAGTCAGGCAGATGGTAAACTGCCTCATACACCTATCAGGTCAAGCTAAATGGAGGTATAAAATAGGTTGTTTCCCAATGTATACTGAAGGGCCATACAGTTGATATTTCTTCGTGATAATTTAGGGCATGGTGATAAGTGTCTCCACTTCGATTAATGTTTTAGTATTAATCTTTTCATGGTCAGTCATTGGAATACCAAATAAGTAACAGTACACTTTTGCATCTAGGGAACCTACGTGGGTTGACTGTCCATGTTTTCAGGAGGTGGTAATGATAGAGGCAAGCCCACAGAAGTTGGGGAGTTTGTGTGACTTGTTATATGCTGGGAAATGATCACTAAGCAGGCTGAAAGCTCTGCTTGCTTGCTTTTTCTATATAGTCTGAAAATTTACAAACATTTTTCAGAAATTACATGTGCTTTTTAAGGTTCCACTGGTCTTTCTGATATTTTTATTTTTAAATAGGAACTTCTAATATTTGTAAGGAATACTTTAATACTTTATCTATTTCCTTCTTTACCAAGTGCAATAACTTTCTAGCTCCTCCTATAACTTTGTTTGCATCTGCTGAAGTGATCTAAGGTCTTCCTTCAAAGTAGCAGAATTTATAAAGAAAAAAAAATTAATTAATTCTAAACTACAGTTTCTTTCAGCATTGTCAGTGTTTATGTGCATGACTGTGTATTGCTGTTCCTTCCTCAATTCCCTGAAGTTTTTGGTGTTTTTCACATGGTTGTTTTTTCACACTGAAGTTGTCTTGCAGTTTACAGAACAAACTGTTTTGCTGGGGAAAGCAAAGATTTAAATATCCTGTGCAGTATGCACTCTGGATATTTACTTGAAAATAACTTCTGCGTGTCATTTTCCCGTATGTTTTTTTAATTTATTTGTTAATTATAGTTTGTGAAGGTAGCATGTTTCAGTGAATGTTTTGTTAGATATACTCTTTTGTGCTGCATGTGGAAAGAGGGACCTTTAGGTCTAACAGAAGCAGTACTCTGCAAGACTAACCGGCCTGGACACAGGAGGTGAGGAACGGATATCTTCTCCCTCTTCCTGCTCCCCGAAAGGCTCTGGTCTTGCAGATTATGAAGATCTTTACCTTGCTAGATAGACCCTCTCTTTAGTGGCATAAACCGTATAGTATAGCATATATTATAAAATCAAAATTGTTGGTCTGGGCAGTGAGGATGTTCTTGGGTCCTATCCCTTTGCTCCCCCCTTCCCACAGAGGATTTAGTGTCACACCTGATCAAGTAGTTTTGTTTATATAATCAATTGCTTCTTTTCTCACTCAGCCTCTTGTATTGGTAAATTGGAGCTTTGCAGTCTGTCCCTACTAATATCCACCTACTCAGGGCTGACAAGGCTGGGGATGAGTGATGCCACTGTCTGAGAATTATTTAATTTGCCCTTTTCATCTGCATGTTAGTTTAAATGACAGCACTTTAGGTGTTCTATTAGAGAAAACAGCATCAATCTAAAGTTCTAGAAAACTGTTAAAAATCCCCTAATCCAAAAAGTACCACATGTGCAATGTACACCTCCAGCAGATTTTTTTTTTTTTTTGCAAAGCCCCTGTAGAAGAGTACAATGTAACACTATTACCGATACTTTTTTATTAATAATATCATGAAAGTTTAAATGATTTTGCCATATGCTCTGCAGATTAGGGAGTGATGTGGTATGATTTTTATATTCTTTCCTTTATCTTCCAGCTCCATGGAGGGCTTCTTATTCCTCCTTCAAACACTCGTGCCTCTCTCGGAGACCTTCAGAGCTAGGCTTGTTGCTTGCAGGTTAATGACAGATCTGCCTGTCAGGTGCTTTTCTCTGTGCTGCTGGTCTGACACAGCAGTTCTTTTAATCTGATTAAGTAGAAAGAAATTCTGAAACGCACAGGGAAAGGGACCTGGACAGTTAATTTGTTTTTCCCCCCAAAATAGTGGGATCTGAGTTTTGAGTCTCTCTGATTTCCTAGGCACAGACTCTGTTGCGGGTACGCACTAGCACCAAATAACAAGAAGCTACCTGAGATTGGGATATGGAACCCCCGTAGTACAAGGCTGCTGTGCCTGCTAAAATTTAGTTATTGCTCCCCGCAGAGCAACATGTGTCAGTGGTGTAGAGCGTAAGTAGAGTCCTGTGATGCAGAAGATGGGCCACTGTGCCAAAAAAGCGTTGACTTAAGCAGCGCTGCAGGACTTGGAGAGGCCTGCTCCTTCCTTTGCTAAACTTGGTGCCCTTTTTCTGCCAGATGCAACACATTTGCGGTGTGAACTGAAGATGCTAACAGTTAATCCTGTTCCACTAAGTTCACCTTCACCTTGAAGCCCCATAGCAGGTTTGAGGCTACTGCCACATCCCACCTCTCTGCTTTTCCTCTGCTTTTCCTCTGCTTTTCCCTGCCCCTCTCCTTCAGTCATGGAAAGGGATCTCTTCCACAAAGCCACAACTCAAACTGTGTTTTGTGAGGAAGGAAAACTGGTGTTGATCTTCTTTAAATTTAAATTGACCTGTGATCAAAAGAAGATATATTGTGGTAGTTATTTTTAAGTCTAATATGTTAACTAACTTTTAAAATAGATTCAGTAGGGAAAAGCTTTATGTCAGGAATGCTGCTTAAAAAAACTCATGTTCTAAAAAAGAAAATTAAATAAATTCTGCCAATTTTATGAACCGTAACAAATGCTTTAGCTGCAGCTGATGCCAACCCTTATCCTCCACGAAGCGGGTTTCTGTTTTTGGCACTTTAAAATATTCGGTACAACTGACTGCATTTTACACTGGAAGGAAGTCTGGCACTGTCATCTGTTTTGTTCAGGGAGCTGCAAGTGCAAGCATCGGTCTGAGAGCTGTTCAAACTCATTACTTCATCCTTTCTCCTGAAATAATTCACCTTGAGGAGCAGTATGGTACAGAATATTGCAGAAAATGAGGAAGGTTTTATTTTATTCAATAAAGAAAATGACTACAGTTACCTAATGACAGACTTATCTCTGAAGACCAAAGCGTGTGCTTTTTTTTCCTCAGCCACAGAGCAGGTATAGCTTATATATAGCAGGTATATATAAGCCAAGTAGCAACTGTAGGGTGAACTTCCAGTGCTGATCTGAAATGAGCACCTCTGGACCTGAGAAAAGTAAAGAGCATGTTCCTCCCTCAGCCTCAAGTGAAATTTCTGCCTGGGCAGCAAATGCAGTGTTGATCATTTTGTGCAGATATTGGCCCATAATGATACAAAATCTTTTGTAGTGTCATAACCTTAAGACACGACCAGTCTGGACATCAGGCTTATGCTGGAATTGTTAATGCCATTCAGCTGGGAGTTTTGGGGGTTTTTTAGGGGGTGCGGTGGTTGTTTTTTTTTAATTTAGTGCTGTGGTTTGGGGTATCTCTTTCAGCTCCCTGTTGTGGGATAAGAATCAGCAAAATGGAGCATAATCTGAATGCTTCCAGTAGCTTTCAGGAAATCCTGTGTCTCCAATTTGCTCCTCTGCTATTTTAGACAGATGAGAACAGATGATAACCGACCAGCCTGATTCATTTGCCTTCATTTTAGAGAGTAAGCAGTTTTCTTTTGCTTCTGCAGCTGCTCCCAGCAATAGCCAACTGACACTTTTTCCTCATAAAATGAGGTGTCAGATCTCTCGCAAAATAAAATGCCGATCAAGATCCCGTAGGGTCTGGGTCAAGAGCGAATGGATCCAAAACCAGTCACAGCAGCAGTGTTTTGAAAGATGTGGGAGTTCAGGGGTTCAGGTGGGAAAGGTTGGACTCTTCTGCACAGACGTATGTGGAAGAGGACCAGATGCTGTTAATGCAGTGTTGCACCTTGCATGTATCCAGCAGGTCCCCAAACTGTTAATTCCCTGAGCTATTCCTTGCCTTTCCTTGGGTAACTTAGTTGATTAAATAGTGTTTTGCTTTTAAAAGGATCCATTTCTAATTCAACTAAGCTACCTTTACGTAAAGTTTGCACTTGAAGCGTGAGGTTCCTGGGGCAGAAATGTGAGCAGGAGACTTGCCTTCACCACCTGAGACGTGGCAGGCCATTGGGCCTGCTTAATGGGCAGAAGTGCTCCCACTTCACCCTTCACCTTTTCTTCCCACGCTTTTTAATTGTGAAGGCACATTCTTGGCCGCCTCACTGACCTGAAGAACAGTGAGAAATGTGGCTCTCCTGCAGGAACGTGGGAGACACCTTGTGTCGGGACTGCAGGAGAGGCCCAGACAAAATTGGAGTTGTAATGCAGGCCAGGATGTGCTCTATATTTAAAAGTTTGACCAAAGCTATTGACACCATGAATGTTCCAGGTGGGTGTAATTGGCTGGGCTATTTCTCAGCTGCTTCCTTTCTCTTCACCTCATATGCCCAGTGTAGCATGGGTCTGTGTCACTTCAGGAGTCCCTTTCTTTCTAAGCTTACTCTTACAGAAAGGTGAATCTGGATTCTTGTGTTTTTCTTGATTGTGCTCAAATTTCTGCTTGTCTCCTGCAAGCAGACCACTCTATCAACCATATACTGTGTTTAAGCTTAACCAAAGTCTGTGAGAACTTGATCCAAAGTTCAAGAAAGTTGTTTCATTAGGTATCACACTAGAATATTGAAAAGGATCTACTGTTCACTAGTCTTGACTGCTACCAGATTAATTCTCAGTGGACAAGTTATGTGTTTGGGTACTGCAGGTTAATATATTTTGGTGAAGGCAAGGGAAATAGCCTGCTTGGTAATTGGGCAAAACAGCTTTTAAGGTCTTCTGGCTAATTTCAAGAAGAAAGAAACAAAAACATAAACACAATGTTTTTCTTAATCTCGCAGATGCTCCTGGTAGTTCTTAATTAGAATTATCTCTCACTAGTTCCATCAGGCTTCTCACTTTTTAACATGTTTACCTTTATCAAAGTCCCCAATTTGCAATCGGCTAACGTCAAGATTATTTTTTATATTGGCTCATTTAGTAGATGATATTTTCTGAGGAGATGAGATTTTATCCACACGTGGACATTTAAGCAGCAGTAAGTTCAGCTGTTACTTAGTTAGTGTAAATTGTAGCATTACACTATATTTGATGATATTTAAAGAGGCTGCTCTCTGTCATCATAACAGTCCCAATCCTTGTGATTATATAAGGGTTAATAAATAATCTTTAACAGGAAAAAGAAATCCAAGACCACTACAGAAAGCATTTAGTGGCCTAATATTTACATTTATGGCAAAAGAGGTGGTGGAACATCATTTCTCTTTGGCTTTCAAGGTTGTAGACTGTCAGGGGGGAAAAAAAAAAAAGGTTGCTCTGTCAAAAAAAAAAAGGGGGGGAAAAAGTCCTTAGCTGTGGAGGCTTAGAGCTGCCTTTGTACCTGAATAGCTGTCAAACTGCAGCTAGCAAGCTCTAGCTAGCTGTCCTTGCACAGGCACAGGCAGGCTCGCTGCTTCATGCTCTGCCAGCTTCACCCTCTGAAAGACCAGGGCTGTGGGTCCCTAGCAGCAGAGCGTGCGCTGCCGCGGCTGGTGTTAGGCTGATGTGCTGGAGACAGCCCAGGAGGCCTTCTGCGCTCCCTTTAGCCCGCTGGCTCATGATATCCATGAGTAACTTCTCTGGTCCCTGATCTGATATCATAGTAATTTACCCCAAAGCAGGAAAGCGTTCATGATCATTGAGAATTTTGAGTCCCAGAGTAGTAAAAATAAAAAAATTAAGAATATGGAGTGTAACTTCTGGTTTTCAATAGGAAAAATATGATTTAATGATCATTGGTTAGAAATAATGGTATCTAAGTAGCTGCCAAAATATCTCTCAAACTGGAGGGAGTAAAGAAGCTATTTGTTACAAAACCGACAAGGGTAAAACCCAAACCTGTAGGGGCACAAAATGTGTGCCGTGATAACAGTTTCGGTTAGGACAACTGCAGTTTTGACTTAGCTTCAGTTAGTAGAACATCATTGGGTGGTCTGTAGGATGTTGAATGACGGGAGCTGCTCAGCCCCACATTTCTACTGCTTGCAGCCTGCTGTGTGGTGAGTGCTGGCAGAGTGAACTCAAGCCAGGGAAGCAGAGCAGCTTTCCGGTTTGTTCCATAAAGTGCAGTGCAAGGAAAATAATAACGAAATAGCGGAGTGCCGCCAGTAATGTGGTGGAGTAAAAGATCACGTTCCTTAAGCAGTTTAATGAATGTCTTTTCCAAGATGGTTTGCCGTTATGCCTTGTTACTCAAGTAATGAGCATATTACCTGATGTAATTTTTTTTTCTAGGTTTCTGGGCGTGAATTTTAAGGATTCTGGAGATGGATAAATGAGCACAACTAGCACTCTTGCTGATTTTTGTTTTAAAGTTTCTTGACTCAGGTTATTTTTGGGAATACTTCCCTACGTATCTTACAGGGAGGACTACAAGTACTTACCTACCTGGTATAGTTCTGTTTTCCCTGAAGTGTTTCATACTAGTCCTTTTTTGTCATTAAATTCTATATGTTAAAGTATTCTTTGTCTTTTTCAAATATATGGGGATGGTACTAGCACATGCCATTTCCTGTCAGTTGTTCATAATTCTAGATCTGTCAAATCCTATGGTAGCTGGCAATAAATAATTAATGAGATCTCTGATCAGAAATCTTGAAACTCATGTTACATTGTCATTAGCAGTCGTTCCATAAATAAGAACTGTAAAAATACTATGAGATTTATTCTCTTCTCTGTTATGTTGCTGCAGGGTCTTTTCTCATTGAAGAGTTTCTGATAGCAAAAAAGAGAGATCCTTTTTTAATTAGAGGTGTATCTGATGAAGGGTGGGTTTTATTTTTCTTGTACTCTCCCTTTATGTCATGTTACTCATAGTACTTGAGTTACTTTCCTGGCTTTTTCATTGTTTTTATTTGTTTTTCATTTTATTTGTTTTTATTTTATTTTATTATTTTTCCTTTAGGGAGGCTGCAATTCACACCAACACAAAACCCTGAGTTATTGAATATGGGCAAAAGAGTTTTATAGAAAAGGTCTTCATTTTTAGTGTCTTTTATATCTGCTTCATAACCTACAAAGCATATCCTTTTAGCATAGGCTATTTCTGCCTGTGATGGCAGAAGGTTTTTTGTGCTAAATTGTGACTAGGCTGTGGCTATATACTGTGTGTGTGTATGTACAGAAAGATATACATATAAAATTCTGATAAGCACATACATTCAATGAAGGATGGTGTCATAAAAATAGTGGGTTGTTTAGTTTGTATTATGTGTATCAAAATAAAAAAGAATCTTGTCTCTTGGAAGATACATAACAAAGTGTTAAGATGGATCTGAGGTTAGATTTCAACATAATTTGGGGTTTTTTTACTTATAGCCTTCTTCCTCTTGAATCTCTCTTAACAATTCTGTTCTTTGGAAGAAATGAGATCTACATTTGGATTTTCTGTTTAAGCAGGACAGCTGGGAAATTGTAGAAGGACTCCGGGGAGCAATGAATTGTACCCAGGAGCCACAGAAACAGGAGGGCTACTTGCTGAAAAAGAGGAAATGGCCTTTGAAGGGCTGGCACAAGGTAGGAAAGAAATGTGTATCTGAAAGCCTGATGCCATGTGAGCGGCACTTGCTTGGTGTGGTTTTGTGGCAAAAAGGTTACTTAAGAGCAGAGAAAGTGTTTTCCAAAGAAATATGGGGTGTAGTGAGGGTGGGGTGGTTTTTTGTTTGGATTGTGGGGGGGGTGTTGGTTTGGTTGGTTTGTTTGTTTTTAATTCTCTGCATTTCCGGTTACAGAGGTACTTCTTTTTGGACAGAGGGATTTTGAAGTATTCTAAATGCCAAGCTGATGTAAGTGATCTGAAACCCATTAAGGGCATTATAAACTAACAACACTATTTTATCCAAAATAACAATAATTCTGTATTGTTGGCAATGGGAAATAGAGTTTCAGCAGTTCTAAACAGTAGGTTTAAGGGGGGAAAATGATGGTTTCAGCAGGTAATATCTATCCTTTTGCTTTATTCTGAAGTGATTGTATTCTTTTTACTTTTTTGCAGATAGAGAGAGGAAAGCTTCATGGCTGTATTGATGTTGGACTTTCTGTCATGTCTGTAAAGAAATCAACAAAATGTATAGATTTGGATACAGAAGAGCAGATATACCATCTGAAGGTAGGTCTTCAAAATTGTTATAACCTTGCTCCCAAAATAACATTAGCTGTGTATGATGGAGACCTTTTTTTTTTTTTAATAGTAGGAGGTCTGTTAGTTACACTAATAACTTACTTTTTAGTCTCAGCAGACTAGTTTACACTTTATAACTTGAGAGGCCTTATTGTACTGTTCCAGAGTCATTAACCCTGTTCTGAATAGAAACTTCAAAGATGCCTCATGTTTAGCAGCACTCTTTTCACCCAGCACTTTTTTCAGCAAAGGGTATGCACTTGTTGCACAAGTGCTTTTATTTTCAGTAGTTGTATCTTGCTCTTTGTCTTATCTGTAGGAAGTATTTTCCACAGTCAAATGTGTAGATTTATCTGTCCTTGTGGAATAAATTGTTTTAAAATACATCACCAAAATCAAATTTCTGTTTGTGGTTAGGTAAACCTTGACTAAACCTTAAAAATGGCAATTAAGAAATGACAAATTAAATGGGTTTTTTATTTATGTTGGGGTTTTTTTCCATCTAGAAGTTCCTAAGTATTGTGTTCTGCATTGGAAGTCATAACTATACTAATTGAAGTTTCTATTTTTCTTTACTTTATCCTGTGAATAGTTTTCTGTCATGCTTAAGCTCGTACAGTATGCATTTTAGTAGGAGCATCATTAGAAAAACTTTCCTGATATTTTGCCAATAAAGGTCAGCTAGGCTAGCTGCCTAATGAGCACAAAATACCTTAGTTTCTTTGTTAGTGATTTTGAATGTGAATGTTATAAAACTTGAAATTTTGTGTAGGTGAAATCTCAGGAGCTGTTTGATGAATGGGTAGCAAAACTTCGACATCACAGAATGTACCGTCAGAATGAAATCTCCATGTTTCCTCATGACGTCAATAATCTTTTCTTCCCTGTGTCTACTACTGCGGACTCTGTCCCTGGTTTCTGTGATTCTACTCCGGGTAGAAAGGTATAGTCATGATTTATAAATAATGAGCTTTCATCAGCGATTAAATTAGTCTGATTTATGTTTATTAAGTAAAGAGCATAATGGAAGTTTGTGGTGGGGTTTAAGTTATGATCTAAAATGTCAAGAGGAAAATGATACTATTTATTGATTTACTCCCAAGCAGTTTTTTCTGTGATGCTGTTAAATTTTATAATATTGTCTCATTGTTTTAATGCAGTAAATTATATTTTCATTATTACTTTTAAAACTGCCTATTGAGTTAGAATCCTCATAATTTTTGAGACATATATCAGTATTTGTCTGATATGTGCTGGTGAATATTAGTCTGGGTCACAGAAGAGCACTCGGCTAGATTTTTTTTTTCCCTTTAGCATTTTTTCATTTATCCTTTAGCTAATAAAACCTCACCCCTTTTACATTAATGAATCTGACTGTGCTTACCTGAGGAGTATATAGGAATTATCCAAGAGCCATCACCTGTGGCCACTATTTATAGTTTTAACTGAGGTAGAAGCATTATTCAGACCAATCCAAAGACCATGCTGTAGGTGGGTATGGGGTCTGGATGGGTCCAGTCAGCAGTGTACTTCCCTTTAGGTAAAGTCTGTGACTGTTAGTTTCACAAATGACCTGACAAATGGTCAGTCGAACACCATAACTGACCTCTTTGATGCAGTCTCACAGAAGGGTGATTGTGTTCTGTGCCTGAACACAACCTCTGTGCCTTCAGCAGTCTGTACATTGACTGGCTGACGTTCACCCAAAGAAGCTCTTCTGCTTCAGTCTAGAACCAGTGATCTTTTGAGAATAATGTCTTTTTTTAGCAATACTGTGTTACTTACTATAACTGAAATAGCTCTCTGTTTCTGTAACTCCAGAGTGTCTCCTAAGCCACAATCACTTCTTTATTATCCTCCTGTCTAAGGTTTTCTTTTTCCTGGCTATATTGCTGTATGATCTGACTGGGCTTGTTCCCCAATACCTGCAGTTCATCACTTTGGTAGGACTATCCTGTAACTGAGTATGAGTTTTACCAAACACAAGCATGTACCTGAACAGCTTTTTGCTAGTGGCTGAGAGGGAGGGGATCTGTGCGAGCGGGCAGCTGAAAGAACAGTAACTCACCCTGCGGTAACAGGGCTGTTCTGCAAAGAGCTGTCTGCATGCTTTGCATGGTGCCAGCACCTCTGTGGCTCTGACAGCCTGCTTTTCTGAGGCTGTGTCTGCAAGGAAATGGCAAACCTCTTGCAGCCATTTATTTCTTTTCTCCCAAAAGACAGCAGGGATAGAGAGGGAGAAGAATATCGAGGGCAAAAGTGGAACATTGCAAAGCCCGTGATATCTCTGTCTGTGCTCTCAAAAAAAAAAAGAATCCATGCGACCAGCATATCTAAAATCTACGCTTACTGTCCGGAAACTAACCATTTCTTCTTTGGCATGAAAGACTTTAATTCACTTCTAATTTATTAATCTAGATTTGCACTGCAAAGAAGCCCTACTTATTTTCATGTGAAAAATAGAAAGGGATAGTTCTTAAGCTGCAGTTAATCACCTTAGCTCTGCTGAAGCTAAATGGAAGTTTGCCAATTTACACCAGCCCTAGCTTGATGTTACTTGATACCAATCAAGCAGTTAGGTTATTCTGAGAAAAATATATCAAGTGAACTTTGCATTGCATTTTATTTGCTTTTAGAAACACCTGATGAGTTTTCACATCTGGGTTTTTTTTGTTGTTGGAAGGTAGGTTTATGTATCTACATATGTTTATGTGAGTGCTTGGATTCTAAAGCTTAGGCATGCTGATCAAAAGCAAAACTATGCTAACTGGAGCTATACGAACTCTCTCTTGCCTGTTTCTTGGTAATGCCTACTTCCTTCTTCCCTCCTGCTCATGCCCCTCAGGTATATGAATTCTGGAAAAGTTGGTTGTATGAGATAGATTTCTGAAGACATAAATGTGGGATTTGTTCACAAAATGCCAGTACAATTGCTCATCTTTAAATTCAGTTTACTTGTGCTTTTAAAGGTGCTGGGATTATTATTTGGGTATACATATATAGATGACTAAAGCTCAGGAATAAAGCTCAGGAATAAAACAGCTAAACTACATAGATTAATTGAAAGATAAGTGTGCTTATTGATGCTTACTACTATTGCATACGGACTATATAAATTGACATAGTACTGAATGACATCACATGGATAGTGCATTTTATTTTATTCTGCAACTCAAGTTGGAGCTTATGTTGTAAATTCGAAAAGACCAACTGAGAAAATGGCAACTGACTGAGATGTAGATGATGTTTCCTATGAATAGATTTGAAACTAGTACTACCTGAGTTTTGAATAAGGTGAGCAAGAGGTAATGAAGTTTGTAAAGTGTATGCTTTAGAGAAGAGCCAAACAATTCAGTCAGCTTTTCTCATAACCAGTAAAGTGCTCATGTAATGGCACTTAAGATGAAACATTTTAAAACTGATTTTAAATAAGATGTTGACAAAGCATGTGATTTGTGCAACTTCCTGACATAGATATTATTAAAGATGAAAGGTTTAGTAAGGTCTACAAATAATTAGGCATTTGAATAGCTATTATTTGTACTTACACTAGAGAATAAAACAGCATTATAGGCCACAATCAACTGGTATTAGTATTGGGTGGAAATTTCTTCCCATTGGAAACTACTTAATTGTACTGCTCAATTAGCTCTAACACAGAATTTCCAGCATCTGCTGAAGCATCTGATAGCGGGCACTGCTGAAAATGAGGTAAGTTTGAAAATGGTTACTGATACATTGTAAAAGGCTAGTATTTACCCAGATGAGGTGTATAGTCACACACGTATTAAGGCTTGTCAAGCCAAATCCATGCTAAAGTCATACAACCTTGAGTAAAATTGTAAAATAACATCTAGTAGATCTTGCTTTCTTCACTGAAAAATAGCTTTGACAAATATCTGCATGTTACATACAAGTTACTTTTGGGGCTTCTTCAGGGAGCATGGAGAAGGAACAGAATGTCCAACTTTCATCCTGTTCAGATATGGTGCTTAATTCTATTAAGTTTACTTAATTGATGCAGAACTTTGCCCTTCCTCAAAATTTAGTTTTCAGCAAATTTTTATGGTTCCCTTAGTATTTCCACTGCTCGTGGACAGCAGTTATGTTAGGTATCCTGACATTATGCACAATGACTGTACACCTAGTTTAGTTCATACACTTTTTTTTCTCCATGTTATTGATGCCTTCAGTCCTTGTCCCTGATCGTGGACCTCAACAGTTGGTTGTCAAAATTTGTGGATACGACATTGAAATATTGTTTGTTAATTATTCACTTGTTCTTCTTTGGAACAGGCAGGCAGCTTGACCAAACAGAATTCGTTGTCAGCTGGAGGTAACTTGTCATTTTCCTTTTCGAGTAATGAGTCCAGGATTTCATCTTGGCTACACTCTTCTGAAGACATGGAAAAATGCTCAAGAGGTAATGATATTTGAAGGAAGTTGAAAGTAGCCTAATATTTCCCCTAGTTTTTCTTGACAGCAAGAGTACTACACCGTAAGTAGTCATTACAGTTAGAGTTTTCTCTGAAACTGGAGGGAGGAAAGGGGTGCTTGTTGATAAACTGGCTACTCGTTTTCAAACGGAGTAGTGATTTTGGATGTTGGGGTATCAGTTGTGGGCACCTCTTCAAGGAACCTATATATTTCAGTACATTTTCTTTTATTATACGAACATCACCTTCAGTAGTAAGATTTGAATTTTCTTAAGCTGAGTATTCAAAAAAGGGAAGCATCCAAAATCTAGTCACTTAAAAAGCACTAAATCTTTGTACTTCAAAGTCACCTTCTGCTTTCATGCTTTCCTAAGAGCATGAAGATCTTTCTCATATTGGTAGTGTCTGTGTGATACTTATTTGGTAAAGTTTTACCCACGAGTAAGCTTCAGCTCTAATATAGAGGAACCTCATCTCCAGCTCTGAATGTACAATTCAGTCTTGATGCCTGTGGCATTGTTACCCTCACCATGAGGAGCTCTGACTAGTCCCAAACTGCAGTAATTATCACATTATTCTCATTTTTCTGCAAGCAACTAGGGTAAAAGATCATGATCATTATACACACCATATAGATGCATTTCAATATTTTGAATTTGAACTTGAAGATAGAAGGATACAAGCTTTTTATCCAGTTGTCTAATAATGTGCTTTTAGTCAATGAATAACTTATGCTAGCTACAATCAAAATAAGACTAACCTACAAAGAAAAAAACTTTCAGTGTGTCTGTTACTTTAGGGCAACTGAAAATATTCTCTTGTTCAAAACAGACCTCTCCAACTGTCACACATATTTACTGGAAATGAACCAGCTGTTACAGAGCATGGATGTTCTTCACAGGACATACTCAGCGCCTGCTATAAATGCTATGCAGGTTTGTTGTTTAAAAAACAAAACAAAAAAAGTTTTCCCTTGCAATTCCAAAAAACAACCCCAAATCCTAAAGGATCAAGGTATTTCTTCTTAGCTCTGCCAGTTTTATGGCAATCTGTATTATTTTTGTCCTGTGTGTTGTTAAAAGGTTGGACCTTTTGAAAGCCCAAAGAAGGAAAAGAGAACACACAGGAGGTGGCGATCCAGAGTTGTTGGGAAAGAGGCTAAAGGAATGTTACAGGTAACTTCAGTCCTTTCAGTGCCCATCTTTCTCCAAATCTTAGTTATTGATCACTTCTTTGTGTGACCAGTTTAGGAAATACGAATAATTTCTAAGTAGTGTCCTGTGATAGCTCATTTTAAGTGGTAATATATCAGACAAAACACAAATATGTTGTCATTGATATCTGCAATAGGATCTGTGCTGTTACCTTCAGGAGACTGGCCATGTTTTTCACCCATGTTTTCAATCTGCCTCCAGTCTGGGGGGTTGTGGTGTTGCGTTTTTTTATCAGTACAGATTTTTGCAAATTATCCGGATAGTTTTGTACACATTTGCATCCAGAGGCCATGTGATTAGATACTTATAAGTGGGGAAAAATAGTATACCATATTCTACAGCTCTCAATGGGCTTGTTTCTTGGAGTTTTGCCAAATCTCCAGTTATGATATCTTGGGCAAAGTTATATCTATGGTTTCATTTATCAGGTGTAATCCATTCCAAGCCTATTGGTAACTGACAGTAGTTTTTCCATTTTTGGTGTCTCCAACATGTAACCCAGTTGGGTACAATAAAACAAAATTTTCTTTACAGTTTGTAAAAACATCACAAACGGCTATCATCCTTATAGGTGCCTTCAGTGTTTTCTGCCCCTATGAGACTGCATGCTTCCAATCCAAATTTATCTACAATAGACTTTGTAGAGGAGAAAAATTACTCCGATGGCTCTGAAACGTCATCAGAATTTACTAAAATGCAAGAGGACTTATTTCACATTGCACATAAAGGTAAATGAAATTGTCTTTTGTATGTGGTTCTATATCATCACAATTTAAATAATGATGTGACTTCTGAGAATGCTTCCTATGTAATGTTTAGAAAAAGCAGAAAACACCCTCCCTCCCTTCCTTTAATTCCCTTGGTGAATTGCAAAAGTTGAGATGTTGAGTCATTTGAAAAAAGTGGCTTAATCATCACTTTTTTATTTTTTATTTAAGAAAGGACAGCCCTTTGTTTTATGTACTAAAAGCCTGGATTGTATTTTTTTGCCAAAAGGTAAAAATCCTAAAATTAGTTGCTATAAACACAACAACAGATTATACTCTTTTGTGTTTGCATGCATATGTGTGTATATGAGCACATGTATGTATGTATATTTAATGTGGTTCACTGTATTTCAGAGTCAACATTTGTTGGTGATGCAAGGGTTGCTATGGTAGTAACCTATTTTTAGTGAATACAGAAGAGTAAAATCATGTAAAGCAGCCAGAGGGGCAGCATGACTAGAAATGTTTCTTCTCTCAAAATAATTTTTCATTAGCAGTGCTTTGCTCCATGACCCTTGCACCAGAAACATTTTTATTGCTTAAGTCATCTTGGTGAAGAAGGCACTTAAGCACTTATATCTGAAAGACTTTTGGAAGTGTTGGCTTTGTCCCCTTTTGCACAAGATAATGGTCGATGTTATCAATAAGCATTCTTTGCTTGTTTTTCCCCTCTGGTGCTGATATATCTTGATTCTGTTACATAAGGAATGTATCTAAGTAGTAACCTTTATAAAGTCATTTATAGTCAAAACTGATGTATGTTTTCCAAAAAGAGAAAAGAAGTGGGGGTGGGGTGCAGTTGGAAAAGTTGCTATTAAGCAGAGCAAAGAAATCACCTGCTCAAGATCATCTTACCTGAAATGTCCATGTCGGAAATTTTGGTTAGATTGACCCATGCATTTGAGGGGACAATTGACTTGGTATTATTTAATACAGTATCATTTTATTAAGAGTACAAAGAATTTTTTCCCGAAGTTGCTTTATACCACACTCCTTCCAAAAAAGGGTAGTGAAGAAAACTTTTGTTTTAGCTTTTGATACAAATTAAATAAAATGTAACATTAGTACTTTAGTATGTAATAATTCTTGAAAATTTAAGTTGGTATACAACTTACTAAATGTCATGTAAGGTCAGTGAAGACTCTCATCTTGTCATCCACATATGAAAGGCTAACAAAATAGATCATAGTGGATACATCTTCCTCCCCAGGCCCTGTGATACTGTTAAAGATTTCTTCAAATAGGTTAAAGGATGAGAATTAGCTTTGGTAATAGTTTCCAGTGTTGAGATATACCTTAAGAATATTTTCCTAGAAGAGTAAATTAGGTTACATCAAATACTCAGTGAAGTGATGCTGATTCAGGTTAACTCGCAGTGGATGAGTAGAAGAGAGAGGTATCGGAGATTTCTTGTTCTTTGCCCTTTCCATGCATCCATGCTCAGATTTTGTATCTCTGTTTCCCTGTAAATGGATACGTTTTTGCATTGGCAGTTCTCATGACTGTATTACAAGGCTTGATTAGGACCTTAGAAATCCTGTAATTCTCCAGTTAGATGAATGTTGAAATCCTACATAAACAAATATTACTCAAATAAATTTTTATTCCTTGTGGTTAAAGAAAAGATTAAATGTCTTAAAAGTAAAAAAATAAGGAAAATACATTTCCCCTTTAAAAATCCAGTGGTTTTAAAATTGCATGATCTGTTGTCTGATTTAAATGTTTCAGGCTGGTGATACTGGCTCAGGAAGGAGTAGAAGTAGCAGCGTAACGTGCACAACATTCAGGATCTGACCCTTTGAGTCACTAAATCATCTAACAAGCTGAAATTTCTTTATCCCAAAAAGAGATAATGAAACTCAACACCACAGTTGACTCGCTTGTGGGGAAACTACTAACCCTATAGCTGTGGCACAGTATGTGTTATAGCTGCTTTTTTGATGATTTTTTTTTTCTATTTCATTTTTTTTCTTCCCTCTTCCTCTCCCCCACTGGAATTCTTAAAGGAATGTGGAATAGAGTCATGACCATCTGAAGATTCAAGCTAATTGGGGAACAAAAGCAAGTGAAGAGCAGATGTGGTTAGTTAGCTTTGTTGCCATCTGTCACAAATAATCAGAGTAATTTTGACTGTGGCTAATATAGTCAACACGGTAGCATTCACCATAAACATTTCTCCTACTAAAAAATCTACCCTATAACCTTGATTAATATTACTTGTTTTTAGTAACCCACCCTGGATCTCTCAACCTAAATTCTTGTTTCTGTCACCATAAATGATATCTCATTGAAGTTTTACATAATTGGTATGTATACAATTGGTAGCTGTTTTTAACTGTCACTTTTTGTGAAATGGTTCTAGTTTACTTCACCTTGAGGTCAGCTTTCAGCACCATATCTACAGAGAGAGAGAAGCTGAAGCAGATGCTGGAGCACGATGCATCCTCCTCTCCATCTGCACAAATAGTTGGCTTGAAGAATGCCTTAACATCCGTAAGTGACATGCTGAAGTTCAGCAAGCTTCAGTGTCATCAGATACTACTTTTAAATTTTATAGTAGTTAATTTCTGTTTCTTTAGTGTCTGTTCTGTGCTAGAATTTGCAATATTGAATCATAGTAAGTTGTTATATATTGTGTTTTTCAAAGACTCTTTCCTAAATATTAAAGGTATTGTGAAATCACTGAAGTTTGATAGATTGATTTAGGTATATAGTATAACCTGTATCATTTGATGTTAAGAATCAGAGGGCTGCTCTGTGACAATGAGTCTACTTTCTGTTGAAACATACACTGTTTAATCACTCGGTTCTGGTAGGTTGTGGGTTTTCTTTTCCTAAACAGCACTCAAGTATTCACTGCATGACTCGGCATAAAATAAAGGTGAGAATGGCTGAAAGCACTCAGCTGTCCCTTCTAATGCACTAGAGCTTCACCATGCTGCACCAAGACACTGCAAAGCAAACTCAAGTACAACTTGTTTATATTGACTTCCAACCTTAATTATCTGTTAATCGTCTAAAAGCAGCGATGGAGCTGTTATGGCAGAGTTCTAAACGATGAAAGATTGTGCTCTTTAAAAAGGTGGGGGGTTTTGGTTGGTGTGCTTTTTGTAATTGGTTGAGACCAGAAGTTTCAGGTTGGTCATGTTTGAACATGTTGACCAAACAGTGATCTGATTTCAGAGCAATGAGGGACATCGTTACCATGGCCTTAAAATTTCAGTGGTGGTTGCAAATTCCTCATCAGAGGCAGGGGACACTCTCTGGCATTGATAAATGTAATATAGATCATCTTAGAACTATTTCAGTATGAAAACTTCCCTTTACTTTACAAAAGCTGCATATGGTTATAGTTTTTTAAGCGTATAACATGCCTCTTTGCCTAGACCTTTAGAGGCCGTGATGTGTTCAAAGGATTTAGAGAAAGCTGAAACGTATTGCATAATAACTGTACTCACTCACTTGCACTTCTTTGTTTTTGGCTTTCAGATGTTCTGCTTCTGATATTTGAATAGGTGACTTTTATTTTTCCAGTGTTATTTGCCTACCATTTTGTATCAAAAAATCTGTTTTAAGATTTCTGAACTCAGTGAACACTCAGCATAGCATGAAATTTTTTTTCTGAGCAATGAAATTCTGTTGTCCATCTTCATCCTCTAAATGTCTTTTAAAAGTCATTGTTTGAGGTATTATCTGATACTTAATAAGCCTTTTGTAGCCCATCCAGAAGTCACCTGTGAACCTTGGCAGTTTCAGCAGAGGTTAACACCTGTGAGAACTATTCTTAGCCTGCAGATCTGTAAAGCCATGATGCCAACAGAAATTTTCTCATCCTGTACAGCAGAGATCCTGTAGGAGAAAGGATTAAGCTTCCTTTGAAGACATGTGGAAGCACAGATATGATAAACTTGACATATTTCTAAGACTTCCTTGCAAGAGAGTCCTGTGTTGATGACTTTCACTTAGTGTTTGTCGTTGTTCATTTCAGTTTGTTTTCTGTACATGAGGAACAAAAAATCAGCCTAACAGGTTGAAAGCTATCAAACATAAGTCTGTTTTGCTCTCATCAGCCTGACAGGGGAAGAAAAGTGAACAGATTTAAAGTGCATAAAACACCACAAAATTATCATCTCTGCCTCTGCTTCTCCCTCATTAAGATAGTATCCTTGACCTACACAGAGTCTAAGAAAAGCAAATACAGAATGGGGAAAAGTACAATATTTTTATTTTTGGGGGAGGAAGAAGACAATAGAAGGAAGAAAACGCTTTGTAGCAAACAATGAAAATTGGAAGATGCTATTATAGGAAAGCTGAGTCTTTTTTGCACTTATTTGATGATGTGGGTGTAACACAATGCTGTCCACTTGAACACTTGACACAGAAGTGATACATGCCTGTATGGCAAATTCAGACCACACACATGTAAATCCAGAAATTACTTTCTCCCCTCCATCATCACTTTGAGCTTACTGTCTTTCCTGCCCTCAAGACTATTTTCAACAAAAATTACTGTCAAAATCAGAAGCATTTGTGGGACAAAGCGGATGTGTAAACAGCAGGGTTCTCCACATCCTAATATCGATTCAGATCACTAAAATGGGCAGTAAGTCTTCAGTATTGTTCCAAAATTAGTAACTCAACCTTCTTCAGAGATATTTTCATTGCAAGCAAGGTTGCATTCTCTTCCTACAAGTCTAATCTAACTGACATCTGTCCATCAGATGCACCCAGCATGAGTAAATAACACGTAACAAACATGAGTTTGCAGTAGAGGCTTTTTATTCTGATCATTGCCATTATAAGCTGATAGGACAAAAATTGTACCTGTACCTGTCTGAATTTAAGTCTTATTTCTCTGTCAGTGGAAGGTAAAGGGAACTGTCAGCGTACCAGGCTGATGGGAAAATCAAATGTTTTTGATGTGGCAAGAGTAAGAATTAATGTTGAGAGAGGCTAGATTTGAGATAGGGGTGAAGGAAGGGAGCTTGAAAAGAAAAAAGATGCACAAAATTAATTTATAACTTATTAAATTGGCTGGCAAAACCTGGTAACTTGAAATATCCCTGCCATCTTTGGCTTTTTTTCTTCATTTATGTGTCTTTTCCCTCACACTGAACAAAAATAGTTTTAATTTGAGAGATAAGGAACAATGTTTGAAGCATTTATAATAAATGATTTGCTGAACCAGTAAAAAATCCATGTGGTGGTGGTGTTTTATTCTGCACTTTAAATACTCTTCACCCCTTTTTACACAATAAAGCCACGTTCAAGTCAGTTGAGAGAACTTTATATCCCCAATATTTTTGTTAAATATTCCAGGCAATAGCTCAAAACACAGATCTTAAAGACCGGTTACGCAGAATACATGCCGAATCTATGATCCTTGATTCAGCATCTAATGCAAAATCAAGTCCAGATTTGGTGAAGGTGGGTATGGATTTCCTCTTTTGGTGATGTCTGTTCTTCAAGCCCCTACATCTAGACAGTGCTGCATAGCTGCATCTTGTCCTGTTCTTCATGTCTTCCCTGTGGTGTATTGTGTTAGTAAAACGAGTCCGCTTTCATGGTTATGAGTCATTTCTGATGATGCGTTGTGTAATATTTGATTTCAAAGACTTTCCTTGTGAGCAGTTTTCTTGAGCACACTTCCATTGCTTTTTGCTACCAGTTCCTGGTGTTCTCCCTCGCCTCCTGCCCGCTTCCCATTCAGCATGAACAGAGCTGCCGCCTAGTTACCCTCATGCTACTGTTTCTCTCCCCCTTATTCCCCTGTTAACTTTCAAGTTCTGTAGTTCTTCCTGTTGCCCGTCTAAATATTGTTAGTCCAGAACGCTAGCTACCAATGTGGCTCATGTAGGGTTCAGAACAACTATCAGACATTTCCATGAAAGGATCAAAGAAATGAGACGTACAAGAGCCCTTTCAACTATTTGGTTTTCTTTGTGTGAGCCAGGGAGTCTTCTACATATCCAGGGAGCCAGTTTGAGATGTACTGATGTTCAGGCAGTTTTTTGGCTTGCTGCAGAATGCATATGAATATGGTGTATTTATATGTCATAGGATCTAGGTGTTAATGGTGCTAGTGAGGGAAGCAAGAACTGTGTTATTTCTGATGGATTTTCCTAAATGTTAACTCATACAGAAACTTCTGCTGTGCTTGTAGTATAAATCTTTCATTAGAACTTGAGTGGATGTAACACTGGCGGTTTTATATAACTTATTATTTCCTTTTATTTTTAAAGACAGTTTAGTCATTCCGTCTGTTCACTTATAGTTTAGTTCTGTTTTAGCAGAGCTGTGTTTTGGTCATACTTAGCTGTTCAGGGTTTTTTTTTTTTTAAGGTAGTTGATCATTCTAATGCCTTTTGCTTTTAATCCCTTGAGAATTTGAATAGCACTTAAAATGCTATTCAGACAAGCATTAATGCATTGGGTTTTAATTTCAGGAGTTCTTTATTTTCTTATTTAGTGGAGGTCCTTGCAATGACAATGGATTATTTCTGAAACTTGTTCTACGCACTATATATATATACACACACACACAACAAAAATAGCTTTCAAAAGGTCCTTTGGAGGTTTCATTCACAAATTCCCTCTGGCACGGTTTGGGATGGAACTTAAGGATGAAATCACTTACACCGGAGAAGTCTAGTTTGATTTCTCTGAGGACTCTGATACAGCAGTGCTGCTGTGAGGTAGACAGGGCCACTGCACAAAACTTGGCTTTAAATGATACATCAGGTGCTGTGATAGAGCTGTGAAAATTGAAGCAGTATAAACTAGTATCTCAAGCCTTTGCGTAAGGTAAAAGTTTAGTTTGTCTGTTGGGCAGTTTATGTTGTAGTTTGTCATGCCAGAGTGGGAACATGAAAGAAGACAACCTGAAACTCTCTCATGTGATAGATGTAAAAACCTGCTGTTCTTTTATGAGTCTTTCCTGCTCACTTCCCTTCTCAGATTCAAAATAGTATTGGAAACAATCCCAGTAGCAATGCTCACATATGTAAGGGGTGTGGGTTTTGTTTGGGTTTTTTTTTTTTTTTTAACTTGTAGGCTAGTGTAACTGCCTTCCCATAGAAGAGACGATGTTGGGGTTTCCTCTTTTCTTGCTGCTGTATCAGAAGTATTTCTTTTTTTTTTTTTTAAAAAAGTCTTTTGTATGATAACAGTTTGGTTTGTTACCATGTCACCATTATCAGCACATACTGAATAACATTCCATACTATAGTAAAATCTACCAGCAGAGAAGCTCTGAAAGAAGATTTCTCAGTTTGATTATAGACTTGTCAGACTGTTCATTATGTTGTTGTGAAAGTAAAACACTACAATTCCTGCAAAATTATGATAGGGCAGTCATGGTTACAAGTTACTAAAGCATCTCATGCAGAAAAGCTTGAGAGCAGCTAATACACTCCTTTGGGCCAGCTAGCCCTTTTTCTTAGCGTTGGTGGAGTTATCAGGGAAAACAATAGTACACCACTATTCTGTATCATTTCCAAAAGTTGGAAAATATTCTCCAACTTTTTTACTGCATCCACAGAATGAACCAAGTCTCACTGGTCACCTCACCTTTGCTAGGCCACCTTTTGGAACTCTGCTTATGCCAATGATCTGTAGAGCTTCCATGGGAGGAGTTACCGAGATCTCCGTGGCAATCAAATGTGCCTGTCAAATGTCACTTATGTGGCTTTGATAATATGTTGGTTTTGGTCAACACGGAGCTATCTCAGGTGTGGGTATGAAGAAAAGCTTTCCAAAGCACAGCATAGAAAATTATCTGGTGAAGAGAGTTAGGAAAGCATTGCTATTATATAGAAAGCAATTTTGCCCCTCTGAATTTTGTATGCCGCTGCACCACAGGCTTTGCATTAAGGAAGGCCTGGGAGGAAAAGACTAATTAATTTGCTAAGATCAGAAGGGAATGTGAATATAGGATGTAATATAAAGAGATTGGAGTTTTGTTCTTTTGGGGGCTTTTTGATGATACACTTGTGTATATCTGGCTAAACCACTTCAAATGTTAAAGCATTTTTACTTTTTTTTTCTTTTTCTTTTTCTTTTTTTTCTTTTTAGGAAAAAGTACATGCAGTGCCATAACTGATTTACTGAATATGCATTGCTTTTTTTTCCCTTCTTCTTTTCTTCTTCTCTTTGGTCTGTTTTACTTTGGTTCTAAATCCCTCTTGGAAACACATGCTACCTTTCACTAAATTGGAGAGGAGCATGTGCAATTTTCTCCCAGTGTTTTACAGCCCTTTAAGTTATGTGACTGTGGAATTGCATGCATGAATGCTATTTGTGGTACTTCTCCTCTCAAAACTTTTAATTTCTTTTAAATAGGAAAATTCGAGAGAAGAAAGCAGAGGTCTCGTTCACCAGGTCTCCAATGAAAGCAGACTGTCTATAGCTGACTCTCTCACAGAATTTTTTGATGCACAGGAAGTCCTACTGTCTGCTAGCTCTTCAGAAAATGAGGTCTGAGCATTAAGATTGACATCATTCTGATGTAGTTTCTTATCTGCTACTTGATATGCAGTCTTTCTGAGTGCTATCTGCACATTAGATGACTGCCAGAAAATGAAAATTTTCAAAACATTTAGAAATTAATATGCCGCATGTGTTTATTTGTTGTCATTGTCTCTTCACAGTAAAATGTAACAATTATTATGGAGAAGTCTTATTTGTACATTGTGTACATTGTGTGTACATTCAGGAAAATGGCAATTAGGTAGCTGGTATGCAGATACTGCATATATGGCACTGTCTGCCTTGAGTCATTATACAGGTGCTTAAGAAATTGTACCATAAAAATATATATTCATACCTGTCTTTGTGGTACCTGTAGGTACCTTGGGGCTGATATCATGCACATTGAAACTTAATAGCTCATTTTGTCACCTGTCTCAGAGTCCATAAAAACCTTGGCTTTTGATATAAGGAAAGCCTTCTTAGCTGTGGGGCCAAGAAGATGAAGCATGTTTCCACCAGAATAGTTGAATTTTCAATGATAGTGGTCTCTCCCAAACTCAGTTGTGTCTTCTTAGGACTTCTTAGTATTTTCCTGTAATACTGAAACACAGCTTAAACAGTTCAAATCTATTAAAACAATAATCGCAGTGGAAAGTAACAATTTTCATGTGCATATGGGGTTATTTTAACGACTGATGTATCTTGCTCATTTCCCCACCCCACACTCAGGTATCGGATGATGACTCATACGTAAGTGATATCAGTGATAATGTCTCAGAAGATAACCTAAGCAATGACACGGAGAATGAAAGACAAACTTTAGGTAAGTTCAGTGTTTTATTATACCATGTTTTGAGAATTTTCTTTGTTTGTTTTTGTTTGGGATATATTTTTCTTCTCTTACTAGAAATAATTTGATATTACAGGTTTTGAGATGTAAACAGCCTGTGTTTTTTCTCTTACAGCCTCAGATTAGCCAGAATGTGCTGTTCAAAACCAATCTGATTAACAGGGCCCAGGCACCGTTGATTACGCAGGATGGTGGTTCTGTATCAGCAGAAAAACAGCTATTTTCTTGGCGTCTTTGGTGCAACTCCCACTCCTTTTCAGTTCCTTTCATGGCCACAGGATTTTTCAAAGTAGCAAGGCCTAGCTGCTTTCTTTTTTTCAAAAAGTAATTTTCTTCTTGTCACTCTGTTTTTTCAGTCTGCAATTTAACCACCGCATTCAGAGTTCTGTTGTTTTTAGCAGAATTCAGTGTTTAAAGGAACGTGAGAATGGCAGGCCTGGTGTGTGACCATAAGGATTTCTTTTTTGCATGTTTTAATCATGATAGTCTTGTTAGTACATATGCTTATTTAACTGTCTTGCTAATTAGAGATAGAATCAAAAAAAGAGGGAGAAGAATTGGTCATAACAAACTAATTAGCTTTGTGCCTTCAACTCCTTTTAGCTAACCACAATGTTCTTCCCGCTCTATCAATATATTTTTATCTTCAAAAATACTGAACGGTGGTTTCTTACTAGCAGCTGTTTCCTGATCATCTCCAAGGACCAGTGGTTCCCTATGAACTTGGGTAGTTTGATATGCCTGGAGATCTGTTGTAGTCTGTAACTGTTTAAAATGAAGATTTTTTTTGAAAGATAGGAAAGAATACAGATTGATTTATCTCATGATCTGGACCTTAGAAAACATACTAGTGTGGCTGTTCATCTTCTTGTAACAAAGACTATCACTGAAGCTCTTCCGTATGAGCAGCACCTCCACGTGTTTCTGGTACCTACTATTTCTGTGCTTTGGGCAGCCTGCCACTCCCATTAATAGCAAACTGGATGTCTTTTTCCTTCAGGGCTTTAGCTGAACCATAAATTGCGGGATTATGATAAAATCCTCTGGCCACTGTAATGTAGGCGGTCAGACCACATGATGAGAATGGTCTAGTCTGGCCTTAAAAGTCATTGAGTCTAGCTGGAGGTCAGATGTCTTTCTCCTTCACTATTGCTGCTGGCCATCTGGTTTGCAGTTCTTGCAAACCAGAACTGCATGGGCTTTTCTTTTCATGGAGGGGTGGGCAAACTTCACTGTATAGAAAAATTGGTATCCGAATATCTTAGTTTTTTCCCTGTTCTGTTTTGTCACTGGTTTACCCCAATTAATGGGCCGGTCCAGAATATGTATTTCAGTCAATTAGTATTCTGCTTTTAATTAGAAGCTGTCGAAGGACATAGCCAAATCCCATTTCACAGAGCTCTTTTGAACAAGGATAAATTTTTAGCATTTACCTCCTTCCTCTCCAAATATCCCCTCATTCCTGAGGTATCTAAGGGAACATGCGTCTTTTTGGCCTCTTCTGATATTAAATAAATGCTTCCAAGAGGCAAGTATAGGAGCCAGCCTCTTAACTCTTAGCAGCATAATTGTTTCAGGTAGATGTTTTGATTCATAGTGCCCAGGCAATTTTTATGCACAAAGAAAAAGATAAGCAGTAGACTGCAAGTAGTTCACCTGTCATTGTTACAGTAACTCAGTCAAATGAGATATTAGGACTTATAGTTTGTGAGTGGTGTGAAAGATGGGAATTTCTTCCTCAAAACTTTAAGGTTGCTGATTACACTTGAAAACCTCCATCTGAGGCATGGGCTAGCATACATGGCAGTGGTGGAGAAGTTAGCCCTTGTGGTTATCTGTACTTTGTCACTGTTAGAAGCACTGCTGATATCATGCTTATGTCAGTGGACCAGCAGAGGAAATACTGGTTGAAATCGTACATTTAAGGGCAGTGTTTCTTTGGGCATGCACAGCACAGGAAGGATGTGCTGCCCAGTGCTGTTTTAATTCCTCCAAGACAAAGCTACGTGAGGAAAGCCAGATGAGGACAGGGGTTGACAGACTGGGCTATACCTGAATGTCTCCAAATGGTAACTGATTCTAGGGCAGGAGCTTCCTAGGTGCTTCTAAGGATGTGTAAAAATAAAATATGTTCTTGTAGTGGCAACTGTATTCCTCTCTGAAACGAGATTGATGTACAGCTACGCAATGTAATCACTTCAGACGAGTGCCTGTTGCAGAAGCTTGTAACTCTATTTTGATCCTGTCACGAATCATTTCACGGCACACTTAGAACTATTTATCCTGTTCTGATTGCTTTGACATAGCAACACAGACCTCGGATATTCATGTCAAGGACTCTTGACATGAGTCCTTTTTTTTTTATCTTCAGCAAACCCATAGCTCCACAGTTGCTTCAGCTTTTCCACCTTTAAAACAGGCCATTTCTCCACCAACGTATGGGTGTATCTAAAAGCTAACATCACTAAATTTTTTGTAAATGCTAATCACTATGGGGAGCACTGTGGAAAAGCCTGTATGTAAATCTGTGATGCAGTAAATTTCCCTGGTAGGAGTA
This sequence comes from Mycteria americana, assembly GCF_035582795.1. Lineage (NCBI taxonomy): Eukaryota > Metazoa > Chordata > Aves > Ciconiiformes > Ciconiidae > Mycteria > Mycteria americana. Next base: position 36,985,580 of record NC_134366.1, on the reverse strand, counting down.
TTCAAAAAAGTAGGAAAAGATAGGTAGGAGTTGTTATTATGCTTGGATCTGTAAGTTACGCCTTGCCTTCTGAGAAGTGTCAACTTAATTGAAGCTCTGTCAAGGAGGGAGGTTTTATGTCCCTTAAACAGATAGGAATCCATCTCCGTTACAAATAAAATAGTTATAATATTTAATCTTCCTAATTCAATGGAAAGCATGAGCATTTCTTATAGCATTTAAGGGGAAGGAAGGTCATTTTTCATGCATCTCTTGTACCTGGCATTTACCTCAGTTAACATACAGAAATTAAAATCTTGTTCTTAATTTTATCATTTTTATAACAGGCAATCTTCAAACCACAAGTGAAATACTTGAATGAAATGTGAGGGCGAAAGGAAGTTTTGACGGAAAAAAGACGGCTGCATTTTAATGTATGTTTGCAAAGGGGATGAAACTAAGTAAACAGTGAATTTACTTGTTCTGCCACTTCCTTCCTTTTCAGACTGTATTTCTGAGAGCGGAATTGGATGCAATTCTAAACGGAGAACATGTTTACCAGCTCCATGTCCTAACACGAGTAACATCAGCCTATGGAATATCCTGAGAAATAACATAGGAAAGGATCTCTCCAAAGTGTCCATGCCTGTTGAATTAAATGAGCCACTTAACACCCTTCAGCGTCTCTGCGAGGAGCTGGAGTACAGTGAGCTACTAGATAAAGCAGCTCATACACCTAACCCCTTTGAACGGATGGTAAATATGTTATTCCAAATACTTAGTAACATTCAATATAATTAAAATAGAGTAAATATAAAAGCAATCTGCCAAAGAAATGAAGTTGTTCTGTTCCATTTTTCTTTTTCTCCCAGCTGAGAGAGGCAGACTCTCCAAACGTGTACTGTACATACTTACATACTCACTATTTTTGACTCTTCTGCATAATTTCTGTTGCTTTGTCAGGAATTCTCTCTCCTCAAGTACCTTGCTGTCCTGCAATGTTAAAAAAAGAAGTAGTTTAGTTCTGTTTTGCAGCTCTTACTCTGTAAGATTAAAAATTTACAGCAAAAAGGGAGGAGGGGTTGAACTAATATACTTCCCTCTTGAGTATGAAATGTACAATATATCTTTTTTTAAGTGTGTCTAATCTCGTTACGCATTTGTGCATAGAGGTTGCTGGATCTTCCAGACCTACACTACTGTGATATCTTTATATTAACTAAATGAGCTCCATTTGTTTTATTGGCTGGTTTTGTGAAGTTTTGGGGTTGACCCAAAACGTTCGATTCAAAACCGATTCATGCCTGATCTCAAAACCGGGCAATATGAATGTATGTTGGGTACAATAATGGTGTCATCTTCTGCTAGTGCAGAACCCTGAATTCTATATTTGGCGAAAGAACAAGAGAAAAATGCATTTCAGTCGTTCTGCTTCCAGGTGCACAAAAGCTACTTAATATGTAAGCCCGTAAATAAAGGATTAAAAGCTCTCTAATTTCTCATAAATGGAAGCTATAGATCATCCCTTAAACTGAATTAAGCCTTTTCAACTCAATATATCTTGTCTTAAAATGAGGTTATTAATGAGTGTAAATAGTCGTGTTATAAATACTATTTGAAAAGCCTCTTGCTCCATTCTGACAGTCTGCAAGGGTTACAATTTCATGTCTGTTCTCAGGACAAGAGGGTGTGGCTATTAACTGGGCTTTTCTGTGCATAGCCTTTTTTGTTCTCTTGAGAACATATGTTAAAAGGAAAAGGAAATGAGCAGTAGTTGTTCATATGAGAGTGAAAAGAAGCCTTTTCCCTCCTTCTTACACCCAAGCATCTGGAAGTTACCTCAGAATGGAGTATTCTTTGCCTTTGAGAAATTCCTGAGGCAAAATTAATGCAAGCTGTTGCATAGTAATTGCAATAGTTCATAAAAAAGCCATTCTGAAGTGGATTCAGTTTCTGAAATTGTGAAAGGAGAGCATCTACGCTTTCACAAGATGAGGAAAAGGGAATGAAAAGGGAGAAAAATGGTACAAAAGAGACCTGAATCGAACAACTCCAAATTCTGATTCCTGAGGTTTAGGAGGAATTATGCTTGAGTTGACTGCAAAAATTTGAAAGGGTTACCTGTGTCTCAATCATAATCAAGAACAGTTTCATGATTAGGTAATAGCACACAGTAGATAAAAGGCAATTCAATTCAAACTGCATTAGAAATAGCAAACTTGGTGAAAACTGATCCGATACTTCCTGTGCCTGATCCGATACTTCCTGTTTAGGAAAAGGATAGTTGGTAGATCCATGGAATCACAGACCATAACTATAAAAGCCAGCTGTAATACAAAAATCTAACAGTGATTTTTAAGATTACTGCTTTGAACTGTGTTGCAGAATGCTAAGCTGTTTCAAACAGTTTTCAGAAATGCTGTTTTCAGTTGATGAAATTTGCAGTGTTTGACCCTAATAACTCCATCCCTGGACCCTTGAATGACTCTCTGAAAACTGAATAATTCTCTAATGTGTGAGCTAGTGCTTAACTTGCAGGAGGCATCCATATTTGTAGGCTGCAAATGATGGGAAAAATACAGAATCTGATGTCAGGATAAGACCTTTTTTTTTTTTTTCTTCTGTTAAATTAGAATGTATAGCAAAAATTGTGCATGGTTGTGGTAAATTAATTAATCAAAATTCCACATGTTATTCCCAGGTGTATATAGCTGCATTTGCAGTCTCTGCGTATGCATCCAGTTACTATCGAGCTGGAAGTAAGCCATTTAATCCTGTGCTTGGAGAAACCTATGAATGTATTCGTGAAGATAAGGGTTTCCAGTTCTTTGCGGAACAGGTACTGTATGCTGCAACTCTTAGATTTGCTACTTGATACACTGCTTAATTATAAATGCATGGCTGGAATCCTCTGGAATTAATAGCAAAATACAAAATTATTTTATGTAACCTGAGCCCAGCAAAACTCAAGGGATGCTGCAGAATTATAAATGAAGAAAATTGTTTTTTGAGGAAACTGCTAACTCTGGCATGGAATATGACAACCAACAGCTGACACTCGAGAAGCAAAGGCTGGCAGGCTGCCTATTCCAGTAACTAGATAACTTGGTTAAGTAGAGTGCAACTCCCCGTGCAGAAATCTGATCACGGCTGTAATAAGCATTCACATTCTTGTCATTTTCTTTTGTGTGTGATCATTAAAAATACTGTATCTTCAGCTGTTTAATGTCTTCTTTTATAACAAATATATCCCTTGTGTGAGTCAATCAATCACTAGTATTTTCTATGGCACCATGAATATTTCTGCTTCCTGTCCAAATACTTTGTAGGCTAAGCCTTTCATATCTGGTACCACAGCTTAGTAGGTGAAGAATGTATACAACACATCGAGGTCTGAGTGTTTAGGAAAATAATTCCCCAATAGAAGAAGAATAATTATTAAGTATGGGTGAAAAATAATAAATTTAAACCAGCCAAGTTACCAAAATTGCTAAGCTTGAGACATATGTTAAAAAGAGATAAAACTTAAATAATCTGGTGCCTAGCAGGGTAAGAATGATTGAAAGCTGTCTTGTTCTGTCTAGACATAACAAAAAAAAAATTACAAAAAGTGCAGTGGGCAAGGGTGTATAACCTAGAAATTTGATCAGAGAAAGCCTTTTGAGAGGCTTCCTTTAGGCAGCGAAAAGTGTTTTTGACCACCTCTGAAGATACAACATTTTGTACATTATGTTTTAGAACTGACAAAAAGGAGTGCTATGTGATCTTTCCTTAGTCTCGGGAAATGTCACAGGCAAAGGTAAAAATAAGGGGAAATAAAAAAGCAAAACAGTCAAAGCAAGAATAAAATTTAAAGTTCAAGTAGTGTATCTGGTTCTTCATTGTGTTACTTCAGTTCTAAGATGATAGGTATAGAGCACTGCAGTTACCAGTGTAACATCAAATTGGAGTAACAAAGTGGTGAATAAAGGTTGGTACTGAGCTTAATGTCATATTGAATTAAAGGAAGAGATTTCCCCCTGAATATTGGATAAATCAGTACAAAGGCTACTTTTTCTAAAGAGGAATTTTAATACATGAGGGGGCTTGGGCTGTTAACAACTATTGTTCTAATATGTGCAATAAGTGACGTGAGTTTATAGAGTGGTAAAGTTACTGTCATAGTATGGGGTGGAGGAATATTAGGAAGGGAGGGCAGTATAGGAGGAAAAAAATTTCATGCAGCTTGCAAGCATTAAATATTTCTCTTTGCATCAGGAGCTGTTGCTTATTGCTTGTTTGAGCAAGCATTTTGATGCTTACTCTGGATAACTTGTTAGTGCAGATAGTATGTAATCTGTGGAACAGAGAAGCAAAATGTGTAAAATAAGAGAGATTCTGTTCTATTACTAGAGTGAGTTTAGAATAACTCGACTTAGCACCATGACCTTACTCTGGAATTATAACAGTTTAAGTGAGAGCTAAGTTTAACCCATGAATTATAGTGACATCTGGGGTTAATCTGGGTGCAGTATGCGAGAGAGAGTGCGTTGCTCTTGGTGGATTAGGGCACAGCTGAGAGTAATTAGTACTTTTCTCTCTCTCTCTTTTTTTTTTTTCCTTAAAACCAAGAAGAGGATGTTCAGTAAATAACTGGATGCCTGAGGAAAAAATGCTCAATAACAGATTTGCAAAATGAGTAACAAAGAAGAAAGTAAAACTGCATTTGAGCCATGTATGTGGTTAAGAAATTAAATTCATAGTGGGAAATAGCAATTTGACTTGAAAATAAAGTTGTCTTTGTCAAAAGAACGACAGGCATTATGCATCAGAGAGTTGGTCCTGGTCAGTTGTTGGTTGTGTTCACCCAGAAGCGAGAATTTACAGCCAAGGATGAGTAGCTGCTTTCACTTTGTGCAGTTACTTTATTATTTACTATTTCCTTTTAATAGTCTGCATTGTGTATTTGTTTGTTTACTCACAGTCCTTGCTTTGCTATTTTGGTGGTTGCCCTAATTCATGTATGCACTATTACCCAAAGCTGATAAAATGCAGTGCGCGTGGTTAGAGTTTCGCACTAGAAACACCTGGGGTGTCACTACTGCAGTAGTAGGGTTTGCTAGATGGAATTTCATGGCTTGATTTCTCCACCCGTGGCCCCTCAGAGATGCTGATCTCTGTCTCCTCCCTCATAGTCAGGGTTTTGTGGGTATTTACTGTACAGAAGAATTTGGCCCTTTGTTTTTTTTATTTTGTGTGCTCAAAGTGCAGCTTCTGTTAATACATGAAGAGGTCCTAAGGGTAAATATAATTACCACCTTAGAAACAATGTACAAAATATATAGTTAGATTTTCACTCGATGAACAAAATTCACAGGCCTTTTAAAATAAGTGCTTTCCATTTCTTTCAAGGCTTCTTAGGTCTCAGTACCTTATTAATTGCACTGACTCCCCCTTTAGGACACAACTGCAAAAGGAAAGTAAATGGTCAAATTGTAAATGCCATATATGAATGAAAAATGAAGGGGAAAAAAAAAAAAAAAGAACCCAAACCAGAATGACTGTTCAAGTGTTAATATGTCCATCTTTTTTTTTTCCCCTTTCATGTCTTGCTATTAGGTCAGTCACCATCCACCTATTTCTGCATGCCATGCTGAATCTGTGAATTTTGCTTTTTGGCAAGGTAACTCTTCAGTCTATCATTTACTTTTACAGTATTCATAATATTTTCATTGTATGTCTAACATGAAATATCCAGAAATTGGGAAAAGGTGAAATTCCCTGCTTAAATTATATTAGAATAGCTTTAAGAAATGCTAGCCTATACCTACTTGCATGCTTTTTACTTGGATGTTCTGCCATTATAAAAATGTTCAAGTTTTTTTATAACATTAATTGATTATTCTTTTCATGTACAAATATCTGCATTTCTTTAAAATCAGGTTTTCTTGGGGGGACGACTCTTTAGTAAGGAAGAATTGTACCTCAAGCTATTTCTAAAACAAACAAGCTAGAACTCAGCTTGAAAAACTACAAGTTAAATCCTGAGCCTTGGCAGATCTTGTAAACCTGTTTTGAAAAAAAATTCCAAAAATGAGCATAACAGCAAGGATAAGTATATTTACCATGTCTTTCTCTGCTGGCGTTATTACAGTATGTAAGATTTTGAGCTATTTGACTACTAACATTGTGTTTCAAAATAACTGCTTTGGAGCTTTGTTTGCTGTGTAATACTGGTGAAGTTGTCAGCCAGTCAGAAGTACCTGTGTGGTTAGATATTTTTGGAGTGTACACAGAACATAACTGTGCCTTTTAACTCGGTTAAAATCCTTCACCCAGAGGTTTGTCAATTCACAATGTAGCCATATTATAACCTTTAATTCTCTTATGATTGACTCTGCTGACTTGATTATAGTTATTACGGATGGAGCCATACTGAACAGAAATTGGAACTCTGTCATTAGTCTGGGTTTCATTATTCCATATAATTCTTTGCTTTGTAAACAAATACAGGGACAAGAGTCCTTTTGTTCTTAGCCAAAAAGGAGAGATGACCAAAAATTTATTCAGTAACTGAATACTGTATAAGTAACACTAGATAGCAGCCTGTCTTAATAAAAACTGATGAGACTGATTTAACAGATCTTGACAATGGTTATCACTTAAATATTTTAACACTTGCATGCAGAGAACAAAGCTCTTCTGTAAAGATGAGAGCTGAGAATCTGGTCAATGAGAAAGAGTCCGAGATTTGTTCTTGATAAGCACAGGAGACTCAGGGTACTGCAGGGTTTTGGGGGTTTGTTTTGTTTTGTTTAAATGTGGCTAGCTGAGCTTATAGGAGATCTAGAGAATGATTTTTTTCCAATGCAAAGGCAGTTTGTAAATGCTGCGGCCTCTTGTTATGGGGCTATATTAACTTACGTGGAAAGATTAACATCAAATTAATCATAAAGGTAGCTTGTTAATGAGGTAAGTTCTTGCTGTGTGCAAAGATCTTTTCACTTACCATATTATCTCTTCAGCTGAAAAGCAGACAGTCCTCAGCAACATTGCTGGAGTAGTGCTGTCATCCCACCAGACACTGACCTTAGTTCATCTGTTTCAACATCAAGAAATCTCTTGATCATCTCTAGTGAGCCAGAAGACTGGGTTCTGACAGGGCTGACTCTGCTTTTGCAAAGGAGTGTGGATGCATGAACAATGGAAATGCAGAATAGAAAGTTCCAACTATTACAGCATCTGTGCCTGAATTGGTCTGAGCATAGCTTTGAAAATAACACTTTGCTTTTCTTAGCTGTCCTAAAATTTTGGATGATCAAGCTACACACTGTTTTCCAAGATGTTTCCCATGGACTGATCTCTGTGGGACAGCTGTGCCATTTATGAGAACATAGAACACAACACAGTCTGATAATACATCTTAACTGTTAAACTCAGCAGGGTGTGCCTTTGCCCTTTCTCTTCCACCCCACTGCAGAAGAGAGAAAGCTAGTAGGGAATTTGGCTCAACACCATCATAGTCAAGGTAGTTTTGGACCTCTTATTGTCTAGTACAGGAATCACAACAGAATTGCTGTCACTAAGGGTGCTGGCCCAGCATCAAACTTCAAAATTAAAAAAAAAAAAAAAGGTTCTTTCCTCAAGTGATAAGAAAAGGGTTACTTTTTCATGAGGAATTCTGCCCTATGGAATTTTCATGAGGAATCCTACCATTCCAGCCTTTGCAATGGTAGGCAGCTTGGTGTGGCTCAGTCCTATCACTTGAACATATGTACTTGGGAGGTATGTAATCTAACTACAGTTTGAGCATCTATCTCACAGCCAGCATAACAGCTTCCCCCCACAATTGCATAGGAAAGAGTGTTTTGGTTTTCCTTGTGTTAGTACTAGCATCTTTTTGAGACTAGAGATGATTTTTTCCCCTCTTTTTCAGATTGGGCAGGGAATGGAGTTCCTAGTGTCTAATACAGCAAGGATACTATTCCTCTGAGCTCTGAAGTTACTATGAAAGTTACTGCCTGAGTATCTAGCCTAATTTAACTCTAAACCCCTTCTGCCATGCTTCTCTGCCCATGTTTCTTTCTCTTCCAGGTGTTTTTGCTCAATAAATTTGGCTAAACTTGCATTGAGATTTCTCATCTTTTTTTGGAGAAATGATGTGAAACTTGGATACGTGTTTCTGTGATTCAGACAAGATTTTAAAAGACCAGTTAAACTTACAGAGGAAGTTGGACTAAATCCCTCTGCAGTTTTGTGCCCTTTGAAACATCCTTTTGCTGCTTCACTGTGGATGTTCTTAGTTGCTATATTTTTGTATTTTGAAATTCTGCTTTTGTTTTTGGAAATGTTTGCATTCATTCACTAGCAACTGAATTGCAGATAAATATATGCTGTCTACAGCTTATTCAAATTCCTCTCTTTTGAAAAAGTTTTTGAGAGGACTTTTAAATCTCTCTTACTTTGCTATTTAAATAACCAATAATGTAATGAAAAGAACCCCAAACAAAACCATGTTCAAAGGTCCACAGCATTCTTTGAACACTTTTATTATGTTGCACTTTGTTATTTTGCATTTCTTGAAAATAAAGTAGAACCCAGAAACAGAATGATTCACCCATGCTTATGACTAAACCTGTAATTTTTTCCCCTCTTCCTGTTTCAGATGTAAGATGGAAAAACAAATTCTGGGGAAAGTCCATGGAAATTGTTCCAGTTGGTACAACACATGTAACTCTTCCAGCGTAAGTGCTGCAGTCGTGCATTGCTGTTCACACACAGGCACAGACATGTTTGCACACACTGGAGCCATGTTTATCCAGATGAGAACAAGCTGTGCTGTGCCTTATTAGACCTTTGGAAGAATTGGTGATTATGATTTAGTTGGGGGCGGGGGGGAGAAAAACCAAAACCAAACCAAAACCAGAAGCATATAACAGAGGCACTAACTCTTCCAAGGGCATAAAAAACAAAAGATGAAATAAAAAACATCACTCCTGTGTATCTTGAAAAAAGCAAAGTTGGTATTTTCATACTTCAGTTGAATTTCAAGCTTTGTGCATTTTAAACTCACAGGGAAAAACTGCATGGTAGAGGAAGCAACGAATTCTTTTGCTTGAATATGGGTTTGCGGGAGAGTGTGGTGGTGCTGTTGCTATCTTTGTACCTATATTTGTATGGACCCTAACACCATGGGGTCCTGGTCTGTAGGTGAGGCTGATAGCTATCATCACTGCATAAATAATTATTGTAAGTGATAAATAGAACCAGTTGCATATCTGGTGTTTATTATCCAAGGAAGTAAGCAGCCACTGTAGTTAAGTGTTGAGTATAGTTTAATTTTTTTTTAATAGAAATCTGCAGTGTTCCTATGCTGGCTTGTCAGAGTGCCCATTATAGATCAACAATTAAAATCCTTTAAAATTTGGCCTATATCCATCGTGTTTGCAGAACCAGAGGTCTAAAGGTTGAGTAGTGTTCCAATTAAATCTGTTTTCCAAAGAGAGTCTACAAAATTAATTATTCTGCCATCTGAAAAAAGAAAAATAACCCAAGAACCTAGCACTGATCAGACTAAACAACTAAGCATGCCTTTTTCTTTTAAGTGGGTAAAATTGCGACATAGTAAGATAGTATCCAAAAGGTAATTTATAAAACATGTTGTGTTCATAGTGGCTAGCCTAAGCTGTGGAGTGAAAGGTCTTTAGGATGTGAGTGAGGGTTCAGAGGCAAGCTAACTAATGGATTAGGGCCCATGGTGGGGCCTAATTATTATTTTCCCCATGGAAAATAATCCGATTCATGTGTTGTCTCCATGTGCTGGTTTGTATCCCTGTGTATCTGATACAGAATTGGGTACAAAAAAGGTACTGAGGCTATAGGCAAAAATGAAACATTAGTATTAAGGTTATTTTTGGAGCAAATACAGTATTTTTAGCATGCATAATAGAGCATGTGACATGCAGGTAGGGGCAGGAAAACAAGTTACTGTGGGGTGAATTGGCTGCATATCTGCTAGTCTGTAAAAACTGTCCTTGTGCATGCTCTTACAAAGCATTAAGTGAAAGCAAGTGATTAAGGGGAGGTAAGGAAAGATTGTAATATCCTCATGGGACGTGTGTGAGGCAGTTGCTCTAGGGAAACTGGTGATTTGTAAGTTTACCCTTTACCTTACCAGTAGCTACTTGGCTATCAATACCCAAAACAAATTGTAGAATATATGTCTTCATGAGACATGTATTTTGAAGTTTTCCTTTTCTTGAAGTTTTATAAAGCTCTTTTATAAGACCTTATACTTCTTTAATAAAAGGTAAAATGTTGTATTACCTATTGGTATTTCTCATCTCTCCCTGTCTGCTGTCTTCCAGTGTGCAACTGCATCTTGAAGTACCTGGTGAGAACTTTTGCTCTTGCCTGAAGCACACACATAGGCTCAGCCTTGAGAGCTTGAGCCAAGCTCATTCCTCTCAATAAGCCTTCTGATGACTCTGGTGGCCCATGTCTTTGTGTTTTCAGTTGTCACTGTGTTACAAGCTGTGAAATGGGCATTTCAGACAGTAGAAGATATTAGAATGATTACTTTTGGCAACTTAAAACTGGTAAACAGGGGTAAGTAAATTGAGAGAAAACTGAGTTCAAGACCTAAGTTTATAGCAGAAATGAAAAAGGTTTTCTGGAAGACAGGATTGTTGTCATGGAGTTTGGTTTTGAGAAGGTGTGGGACAAGAAGATGAGGCATTCCAGAAAAAAAATTGTTTTCCGGGGTTTTTCTAATGCAGGCTCTCTGCAATTTTTTTTCACAAGCTTATGAGCTTGTTTGAACATGGCATGAGATGAGATTTTCTTGTGTGTATTTTTCTTGCAGTTTTAAAGACCATTTTGCATGGAACAAGGTGACATCTTGCATCCATAACATCTTAAGTGGGCAAAGATGGATTGAACACTATGGAGAGATCGTCGTCAAAAATCTTAACGATGACACTTGCCACTGCAAACTGACTTTCATAAAGGTAACCACAGCAGTAACCACAGCAATGTTGGCAGTGCCTTTTCTAACAGCCACAGCAGTGGGTGGATGCTCTCTGCTGAAGCTCAGTACAACTGCTTACAAGTTGTATTTTCCTATAGTTCTGCTGTAATTACCTGTGATTCTTTGAGAAACTTTAGCTCTGAAGGAACTGCCACTCACTAAGTAGAGCCAGACAAGAAAGAGAAGCAACAGCTTTCTCAGGTGATTCCACTTGAGATGCAGAAAAGTATGGGGAAAGGAAGGGAAGAAATATGATGAAAAACCTAATGTGTGTTTGATGAGAGAGGTAGGCACAAGGTGGCTTACCACATGCCTCCTGCTAATGCATTGGCATGCTCTGTGATCGCATTCATTCAGCAACTGTAGAACCAGCGCTTATGCAGGGTGCTTCTCTAGCCCTCTCTAATGCTCTTTTCTAGCCCTTTGCAGGTACTCAGAGGAGCTTATGTGAGAGGTTGTGGTGTTACTCAGAGCTTTTGCTTCAGTACAAGGCATCAAGATAAGACTTCCTCAGGAAATGCCCTCATAACTGAAATTAAAATTAGGTTTTGGCAATAGATGACTTCTTCTTAGTAAAGGAAAATCAATGAAAACCTAAAACGATGCCAAAATTTCTAACCTGAGAAATAGTTTTGCAAAGTATGCTAGGATACACCTTAACCTGCATTTTCTGTATCTGATTGCTGGAGAAAGGCTGTGCTTTACGTAGAAACAGACCATACAGATACCAGCTAAGTACTTCAGCATACCTATGCAGCACGGCATGCTCAGCAGCAGAAGGAAAGTTTCCTTTTCTTATTTGTTTTCCTGAATACTTTGTGCTTTCTAAGAAGCATTAGGGTGATTTTTTTTTTCCAGATACTTATTTGAAAGTACTGTAATGTATTTGCAGAGTTGCAATCGATGTTTAGAGTTCAAATTTTAAAGATTGAGAGCCTGCAAATCCTACATCTTTGATATTGTAAATTGTCTAAAGTGGAGGTTACTGTATCAGTTCCTTCTCTTCCTCTTCTGCAAGAGAACAGATGTAGATGGGGAAGATGTAGATAACTAAGTCAGGAGTCAGTTATGCTTCACCTAGTACTGCCCTGGAAAAAGGCAAACAAAATAAATGTGATTCTTGACGTTAGTATTTTCATAAGCCAATTAATAGTACTAACAGCAGTTTTTTGCATATGATATTGTAGTGCACACCTAAATGAATAGTTTCCATTTCAGAAAACCACTCTACAGCATGGTGCTACTGACATGGCAAAATCACTCACACTTGATCTCTTATGCTCCTTTTTTCCCGTTGTTTTTTTTAATTCTAGGCAAAGTATTGGAATCCAAATGCACATGAGATTGAAGGCAGTGTCATGGATAAAGCCGGGAAAGTTGTGCATAGACTCTTTGGGAAGTGGCATGAAAGTTTATACTGTGGGACAACAACATCTTCAAACTGCATATGGAGAGCAAGTTAGTGATCAGAATGGCTAACATACAGAACTTAAGATCTGCTTGAGAATAAGCTTACTATTTTAATCTCTTTATTAGGCCCCAACTTCCTGTTATTTCTATGTGGAATATTAGATTTTTGTCAAGCTTTTAAAATTTAGACCAGAAGAATACAACATTTAACTCAAATAATATGGAGAACTTAATCCCATGGCTTCCTGCGTTTTCTCCATTCTCCCTCATTTTCATATTTGGGCATGAAATGGGTATTGAGGACTCTAAAAGGAAGGAGAAAAAGAAAAAAAAGGAACACACCCCCACACACACTTTTTGTGTAGAGAAGTGTGGTGTATTTCATGTATTAAACATTAGAGGATAGCCCACAAAGCTCAATGCTGTAATGACAGCCATATCTGAACTTCTCCCAGACTCACGGGGTTTTGTCTACTGTAGTTTGAAAAAGCACTATGATAATACCATGGCCTTCATCACAGTTGTGCTCTGATTCAGCTGAGAGAACAGAAATCTGTTTTGTTGCAGTGCAATTATCAAGCGGGATGTTCTCTTTTGTCACATTATTAAAAACCTCTTATTCCCCCAGAACTGAGACTGTGGTTCAGAGATGAACAAATGACTGAGGGGAGCTTGGAATTTTCCTTCTAAAGATAATAGCATTTAATTGGAATTCTGAATGTACTCTTTTCTTCTGTAGATCCAATGCCTAAAGATTATGAACAGTGGTATGGATTTACTCAATTTGCACTGGAGTTAAATGAACTGGATCTGCAAACTAGGTCATTACTCCCATCCACTGATACACGTTTTAGGCCGGACCAAAGGTAAGAAGTTTTAACTCTTAAATATCTTCCTCAAATAGTTCTTAATCTTCTGTACGCTCACTTTACCCTAAGCTCAGACTATTTTGTGGATACCTGCAGTGTGTTTCTATTTCTACATTCGTGTGCATCTGAAACGGACATTTTAATTGCTTATCAAGAGATGATCTATCATTATGGACCAGTGTTTCCTAAAATTGGCTCTTGCATGCTTCTAGATAACTAGATGTTATCTAGATCTTTCCAAAGATGTTAAAACTTCAGTACTTCAGGTACTGGATGTTGAGTGTACTGTGTTTGAATAGCTAAAAACTGAGACACTTGAAATTTCTTTCTGCGGTGCAATTTCTACTGTTGCTAACTTCCAAGGAAAAGAATATAATATAACGATGGCTGAGCTTGTTACGAGAGTTACTTTTCCTTAAGTGCTTTTTGATAGCGCAGTTTTCTGCAGATGTAGCTGTTTACCTTTCAAACACTGTGAACTCCCTGCTGTAAAGATTAGATTCTGGAGCTCTAGAGGACCTGGCAAAGATGGGGGACAGGAGCACCAATTGTGTCTCTTATCACCGCTGGTGCTACAGGTTTCTAGAAGAAGGGAATATTGAAGGAGCTGAAATGCAAAAGCAGAGGATTGAGCAGCTACAGAGAGAACGACGGAAGGTGCTGGAAGAAAACAATCTAGAGCATCAGCCTAGATTTTTCAGGTACTATATAATAATTAGCATATACTATCATTTATTGAAATTCTTATTATAGTTCTGGTTCTAAACTGCCATAGAGCAGGCTCCAGTTTTTTCCATGTGTCTTCTATATTCTTGATTTTTGTACTTTGGCAATGTAGAACACTCCAGACTTAATTAAAACTCAAGATTATATATTGCTTTTTCATTAGTGCATCCCTGAATTTCTTTCTAATTTTTTTGCCTTGATGGTGATGGATATTTAGTCTATGTTTGAATTTGCCTGAGTGAATGTAGCATCTTTGATTCTTTCAAGCAAGGTGAAGTAGCTGTATTTAGCTTAATTACCTCTGCTGAATTCAGTGGGATGGCCTTGTGCAGAAATGTGCAGAGGTGGAGTCTTTCATTTCCAGGGCTATTTTTGAACATGTTTTCCCTATATGATAGGGACAGAATTATCATTCAAAGGGCACTTTATTTCTTCCTGTTGTAAATCAATTAATGGGAGACTTCAGCCGTCAAAAGACAAAAATGAATGCTAGTGAGGACATGGCCTTTTGCCCTCCAGCTTCTCTGTTCTCCTGCAATGAAAGAATTGGAGCCAAGGTGAATGTTGTACGGGCCTATGTATCACAGTTAACAGATCTGTGATCCTAATTTTTTTCTGGATAGATACATACTGTACTTCTGACGAGCACAGAAACGTTTAAAATAGGTGCAAAAAGGAAATGCCGCACTCCACTACTTGTCCAAGGAGCTGGTGAGCTAACTCATCACAAGTCAATCACACTTGCCAAAGAGAAGCAAATGTTGCTTCCAGCAGGCTAATAAGATAGGATAGAGACAAAGTGTAATACTTCGTAATTGTATATTCACAATGAGGACTGTGAATGCGGATGAGGATATGAATCCTCACAATGAGAGCACAAACTGAGATTTGTGCTGTGGATTTAAATAACAGAATAAAAAATTTAATTACTATATAGCAAAAGTGTTACCCAGTGTTAGATGTGAATTATGCATTTGGCTTTTCAATAGTGATTTCTCTCTTGAACAAATCACAAGCCTTGATTTACTTAAAAGAATAATTTGCTGTTGTGCCAAAAATATTGTACACTAGATTAAAAGCAGACTGATTCCTTCAGGGTATGGTACCTAGTGCAATGAGTCTTGACTGAGAGGTAAAGACTCTCTTTATGCAATAACTGTGGTGGGCCATCTTTGGAGAGGTAAAAGGAAAGTTTCCACTTTCCACTCAAAGCTGCCTTTGAGACCACAAAATAAACCTGTACTGTAGTTTTAAGTGCTAAGCACTGGCATGTGACAGTGAAATAAGAGCGTTGATCTCAGCTGAACACTAGGCTACTGAGGTGCATCTCCAAGGCCTAGTGCAGACATACCAGTTCGACTCCCCAAGCCATATAGCCTTGTTTGAAGGCTGTACTGAGTTGCACTGCACCTGGTTCATGGGCTGGATTGGGTATCTGCGCACAGTGCTACACTGCATTACACAGCATATGTATGGAAAATACAAGCTTTACATTTAAGGCATTTGTTTAATCTTTGATAGGAAATCCAACGATGATTCCTGGGTGAGCAATGGAACCTACATGGACCTTAGAAAAGAACCTGGTTTTTCCAAACTGGACAATCCTGTCCTCTGGTGAAAGAGGAGCCAAGTGAAGATATTCTGTGCTGTATTCTTGGATCTGATTTAAAAGAAGTATATATAAAATATATCTATATATATATGCATATATATATATACACAAACACACACACACACACATATATATAATATATGTGTGGGGCATGTGTATGTGTGTAAGTGTGCATATCTCCAGAATTGTGCTTAATTTAGAATCTGATAATTCATTTGTTTTCTTTACTCTGACTATTGCAGTGATTGTTTGAATGTATAAATAATAACCTAACTTCTTTTTATAAAATATTTAATAAATAGTATTGAATGTTAACAGTGAGAAGGAAAAGAGGAGCTTTTACACTACTTTTCCAATGTGTAATAATGTCAGTTCTGAGTTAACTTATGCCTTATTGAATTGCGTTGGAGACAGTAGCATCAGCATCTCCTAGCTGTGCTGAGAAATCAGAGTGCAAGCCTTAGTAACTCAAACTGTAAGTAGGCTTCTACAGTTCAACTAATAGTTCAGCTATCTGTGGGCTGGTATAAATGGCTAAATCAGATTATCAGCTGGTGCTGGAATCTGAGTATGATCCTTTGCTGCCTGTAGAAAAGATTTAAATACGCTTTTGTTTCTGTTAGCTTTCTTCTTAGCATTATAGAAGAGGTAGTTCTGAGCTTACATCAGTGGTTCTACTGCCTTATACATAAACTGTACCTGGCTAAATGTAGTGCTAGAAATTCAGGAATCGCCAAAATTTTCCACTGGGAATCTTCAGATTTTATAGCCTCCAACAGGGCAAAAGGAGGAGATCCTTTGTACATAATGCTTGAGCACTGACTAGATGAAGAAGCTCTCTCTTTTTCCAGTAAGTAAAATCTATACAGAGCATGAAATCCTGTGCTTCCATAGCTTCATTTGTTTTTATTAACCTAAAAATTGCAACAGTAAGACTTTTTAAAAAGTAAGCAAACTGTTTGTTTTAAGCTAGAGATTTTTTCTTAGTATTTTGATATTTTCTACCTCTTAAGAAAGAAACAGCATATTTAAGATCTTATATTTAAAAAATGACCATCTGCCTTATGGAGAAATGTATGGAGTCTTTGATCTTCCTCTGTTTGTTTGTTATGTTCAGATAAATATTCAAGTGTCTTGCACTAAATCAGTTGCATCTCTTTCCTGTAATTTTATACATATAACTAGATTTGTGAAACTACTAAACCATAGGTCAGAAATATAGCAGGAAACAAATGTAGCAGAAGTCGCACTTTTGAATTAAGATTATAGAGATGGGCAGTACTTCTGCTTTTTCTGTCAAATCACAATGCCACAGTCATTAACAGAATAATTTGCATTCCTGCCTATCTGCAACCTAAGCCTGACCCATGATTCTTCAAGTCTGTTCTATGTGTCTGTGACTCTCTGGCAACAACGGGGTTTCCAAGTTTAGATCTGTATCCCGTCACCACCACCTTTTCTTTTTCTTACGTGCCACTTCAATGACACAAATGCAAATGTTGTTGGCATGTTTAACTGGCTTATGACTGGAACAATTGGACAGGGCGTGGATAAGGGAGACTCCTAGGGGGACTAGTAGCTTAGAAAAGCTTGCACTTTACTGTGTGCTGCATTGTTCTAAAGAAAACCCATTAAAAATGGATCCATGTATTATATGTAACATGAAGGAAATACTATGAACGCTTCCATTTTGAACCAAATCTGTGATGTCAGATTAGATGTATATTTGAATTTTGCTTTCTGTTACCTTGAAGCCCCATTGTCTTAGAGGCAGATGAATGCTTTTTCACCCTTTGTCACTTTGCCCAGGAACTCTGCCTCACTACCATCTCTGTAATTTATTACCAAAGAAGTTAGCACAATTCTTTCTATTTAATACGTCTTTTAAAGACTTGACTGCCATGCCAGCAGCTTACAATAAGGCAAGGTTCACATCAATACGAAGACAAAATCTGAGCTTTGATTCCAAAGGAAATCTTAACCTTTGGGGACTGTTTGGCTTTTCAAAGGAGGTGAGGATCTCTTCATGGCTTGTTCCCTTCCTGTGTTTTATTCTTGTATTGACTCTCAAAACCTGGCACAGAAATGAGTTGATATTTGTAATTATTCTTGCTGTTGGTAATTACCATTTATACTAAAAATAACATCCATTTAACAACAAAAGAGGGTAGGGGAAATAAAAAACAAAGCTTTTTTAAGAAAGGGAGCAAAATTTGTGGAGGAAGCATTAAACTTGCTCATCGTCATATTTGGCAGCTACTGCGATTACTGTCTGATCTGATTGCTGGGTTTGTATTTTCTGTGTGTGGAGAGGATTTCCCCATACTTAGTCATATGACCTAGTAGTTGATAGCATCTGAAATTAAAGGATTAGAGGCCAAAAGGCAAAGTTAAAGATTAGAAAACCAGCAGGTGTTAAACAAAACTAATCTCATATCATGTGTTTGAGTCATGGTTTTTGAGAAATCAGACTGGCAGTGTCGCCTTGTATCTTACAATCTAAAATGTCTAAAATACATTTGATTAACGACAAGAAGCATTGGGCTGAGTAGTGCATTATATAAAATTTTCTTCAGCAAAATTCCCATATCAAGAAGGTAAACCTCAGAACTTTACTATTATCTCCAGAAAAATAATGCCTGAGAATAATGCAGGGCATTTCTTAAACACATGAAGCAAAATCATTGCACAATAGCTCCTTTTGTAAATCTCTGATACACATCTGCAAGCATGGTGTAGCCAGTTGTGAATGATTCTCTGACCCCATGTTTCCAACTGCAGTATAGTTGTCCCTGCTTACTTTTGTATGAAACAATTGGGTTTAGTTGTTAAACTTCTGTCAACTGTATATGAAGAAGTGGAAGAAAATTGTCTTGTTTTTACTTCTGTGTATTTCTGCATAAAAATATATTCATCATTCACAAACCTTAATATACTCTATACAGATATTCTTTGTAAAATACGAAATTTTGGTAATTTTCTTCCCCAAAACTTCAGATGTGTTAATGGGTGCAAAACTTACATTAGCTTTCTGCTATATAACTAAGACAGCTCTTGTTTTTAATAACTGACATTGAGGGACTTTTTTCCCCCGTTTCTACCCTGAACAGTAAAAAGAATGTATCAGGCAACTTACTGCTTCCTTTCATACACAGCAGTGATCCCCAAGCTGTTTAGCACAATGGATCAGTCTTAAAATTTCCTGATGACTATTGCCTGCTGTTACAGCTCTCTTATTTGATGACTTTATAAGCATTACTTAATATGATTTTGGAGGGCAGTTTGAGAAGCACTCATCTAGCACTGCCTTTCTTTGTGTATCCATTTACAAAGTAAAAAACTCATTATAAACTTATGTCAAGATGATGGAGCAGCTCAGGCCTTTGGGTGTTAAAACACTGGCTCAGTTTTCAAATTACACAGCAAAGAAAGAAAAAAAATCCAGGGCAACAGTGTTCATAGAAACAGAAACCCACAGCTCTACTTCCAGATTTGCAGACTTGACACTTGGTTTCTGATTTTGATACAGTGTAAGTTTGGGATTATGAAACAGCGCAACTTCTTTAGGAGACTACTCTTGATAGCATAAAGTGCCCTTTCGACTGAGTGGAACTGGAGAGCACCATTAATCATTGCATTCCTTTCTTAATCTCTGCTCTCTGAGATATGCTTTATATGTTAGTTTGCCAGCACCAATTTACTTCTTTAGATGCTTTTTGAAATACAGATCCAGTAAAGTACTTAGGTTCTTTATACAGAGCTTGGAAAATTAGTTGCTTGGAAGGAAGAGCAAAAACAGCCAAAATTTTGAGAAGGAAACATCCTAGAGATCTGTTCTTCCACCAACAAGTTTTCTTTGAAGGACTGGAAGCAGGATTGCTGCTTTCTTTTAAAAGCTGGCCCCTGAAGGAGGTGGTGGCTGCAAACACTGTCACCTTATTATTTGGCAGTTTAGTGTTGAAGCCAGATCACTGTACAGAAGGGAACACAAATTCATGGGGCCAGAACGTACAACCAGGGACAGCTTTGGGGTTGCACAAAGGTCCAGTGCCGGTCTCAAAAAAACCCCAAAAAACCAATCTAACAAAAACCTCACCCCTTCCCATGTCCCTCACTTTCCCTCAGCCGTTTACAGTCCTGTTTAGGTTTTCTGTGTGTCCCCTCATATCTAAAAGTCATTATTCAGTGTCCCATTTTCTCTTTATTAAAAAAATTTCTGAAGAATAGGAAAACAGTCCATTCTAACAAGCTTTTAAATGACAAATCATGCCCAAAAGCTGTAGTTAAAAACTTTCCCCATAAACATTGTGGCCTACTTCCGTATCTTTTCCTTGACTGTGAACAGGACTTTCTTCCCTCTTGCACTCTGGAGTCAGACCTGGTAAGGGTAGCGTGCTACGGAAATGTGCAGCTACAGCTGCTCAGCGTACTCCTAATTAATGTCCTTGCATCTGCTTTTGTGTAAATCTCTTCTGTCATCTCTCTAGATGACCAGCTTTGCAGAGCAGGAAATTTTCAGCATATCTTATTTTGTACAATACATCTTTTTTTTGTGGGTGTACAACTCATACAGAGGGGGCAAGCTGAAGAGGAGTGCAAAACTTGGCCCACAGTGCATATATAATAGAGAGAAGGATGAGATCCAGCTTCTTCACATAACTGAATATGTCTTGCAAGGGCTAGAGTCAGATGGTGGTATTCAAAGGAGTGAAGTTAAAATGGAAGGGGCTTTTTTTGGTTGAGTGTGTTTTCATTCATGGATTATGCCTACTATAAATAAAATTCACAGTATTCACTAACTCGTCCTTTCTATTTTCTAGCTACTGGTGGGTGCAACTTACTCCAGCAGCTGTGGGTTCATAAGAAACTGCACGTTATCTGGCTTATCTGTTGAAACTTAGTAAATGCTGTAACTTATCACCAAATGTATTATTGTACTGCTCAGTTCTTAGATACTGTTCTTGCTGCAGCTTTTGAAAGCAATAAGAGACATTTTTCACATAAATAGTTGCCATATGTTAAAAAATTATTTTAAGCGGTTCCTTTTTTATATGTAATTTTTTGGTGGTTTTGTTGTATGAAACAAAGCTGTATTAAATCTTACGAGAATGTTTGGGAGGTTGATCCACGAGAGGTGATGAGCTCCTTCAGCTCCGCACCTTTGAGATTGTTGGTATCCCTGAGAATCTGTCAGTCTTGTAGTTATGTTAACAGTATTTTACCAGTTCCAGTACTGGAAAAACATACCACATGTGTGAGGTATTACATACACTAAGCTGCTAAATGCTGAATTTGTTGTTTGTTTTGATAGGGCATTAGTGATTTCAGAATGAAGGAAGGTATTTTATGTGTTAGAATTATCACTGACTTTCAGATTTTTAAGAAAACGTTCTGTAGTCAGGATCATTGCTGTTTTCTGCTTCACTTACTCAAAAAATTTGTAATAATGTTGGAGCACCTTGATGTGCAATTTGATTTACTATTTTTGTCTCTGTAACCAATTTAGTTGGATGTTAATAAATCATACTTGCAAAAGGTCATAGAGCACCCTGACTTTTTCCCAGGGGTTGCAAGCACCTTGCTTCAAAGGTTGTTAGTGACAGCTGAAATAAGTCTAGCTGCTGTAGTGATCTGTGCTTTTTACACTTTCCAAAATGGCAAGTATGAAAGAGCTTCCATCTGTTAGAAGCCTTATTTATCACTCTTACAGTCTGTCTGGTAGTTGTGCAATGTTCCAGTTGTTTACGTGCACACATTGTACAGCACTGTTGTATGGCTGTTATGCCAGACACTGGGGCAGGGAAAGGGGTAAGCTGATGGAATTCATTTACAGCTGGAAGTTGATTCTTAAAAGCTGTTTTTAGTAGACAGATGTGCAGCATAAATGTTATGCTTTAGCATGAATGTGGAAACCACAAACCCCATGTTCTCCACAAAACAACTTTTAAAATCAAGGAAACATAGTATTTACTGGCTAAAATAAATAACTGGAAGGAAAAGGTATCAATGTGGTGTTTTCTCCCTTAGAGATAGTGATTCAGGACAGCTCTGTCAATCAGACCTATGATCCTACCCTCTATGTCTCACGGTCCCACCATATGTGTATAAGATGCAATACAGATGGATTAGGATCTTGAAAAATGTGGGAGTACACTGAGTGTAATTCCTGACCAACTTGTAATTCCTGACTGCAGTTCTGCAGTGCTTCCCAGACTCAGTGTGTACAAAGATTTGGTGGGAGGGAGCATGCAGGTTCCAGGAAGAGCTGGGAAAATTGGATCAATAAATCTGTTACCACGCAAAATATCCTCAGCTGTTGTACATGGCAGAATAAGGATAGAGGCCAAAAGAAAAACAGCTCTTATAGTGGGAAGAATCAGCTCCTGTTTTTTGAAATCCAGCCATTTTGGTTCTGTATTGGGTTAAGAACTTTGGAACTTGCTGATCATGTCAGTGGGAATCACTTCACTGCTGATTAATGTGATAGAGATCTAATATGCTTTATGGTACCTGAAATAGCTAGCATTTAGTTCAAGTTGCTGGGAAAATAGCAGTTTACAGAAGCACTAATATTTTTTTCATAACTATAAAAGGGAGAGGAAGATGGCAAGGGATCCTCATTATTGGTGCCCTGATCACAAACCACCTAGGGCAGTAGGAACTTCTCTTACAGAGAAATGGATGCGGAGTGAATTTCTCATGATTGCCCCTGGAGCTAATAACATGCCAAGTACCCACAGTGTGGTCAGTGCTACCCAAACAAAACAGGCTGTTCTCCCCTACAGAAGTGTAACGTAAACTTGGCTCATATAGACCTTGCATCCAATTTGTGTTTAAGCTCAGTTGTCTGTTCATTTACAGTAATCTCTATTTTAAAGTCATTTTGCTTACTGCAAAATGATTCAAACCACCATAGCGTGAGGAAAAACACTGACAGCTGAGCAAAGCTTGCTCTGCATAGTAACTGACACATCTTGGCTTCTTTTTCTTTTCTTTTTTTAATGCCTCTGTTACATTTCTTTCATCTTGCAAACATTGCTCTCCATATTCAATTTGTTGATTTTTAACTTAGACCCCCTCTAGTGCAGCGGATGCATAAGAATTTATAGGGTTACTCTGAGTTTTTAAATGGGGTTAAAAGCTGGCCAGATACCAAATTCTGCTGTATACTTATGAATTTTTATCTTTGCTTAGTCTGTACCAAGGGAAATATTTGAAATTGCTATGTGTAAACCCTCATTTGAGGTAAATCAACATTGCTCTACTGAGCCGAGTATAACTGAGGCTTAAGTTAACTGAGAATTTGACTCTGTGGGTTCATTGATGTAAGTTTTTACAGGCTCTTGGGACAGTAATAAATTGCTGGAAGACAAGATATTGTGTATGAACACCAGCTGATATTTCTGTCTGTAATTGCACAGACTTCAGGAATTATTGGCTTTCTCTAATGTGCTAGGGCACTATTTCTCTTTGAGGATTTTTAGAGCTGATGTTTCACTTGCTATTTTACTAGGAGCAGCTATTAGAATTTGAAAATATGATTTTTGCATAGTTAACATTGTTTTTCTTTATTAAAATTCCTTTAATAAAAACTTGCTTTCCTAAATTACAAATTTCTTTTTAACTTGTGTTTAAAAAAAAAAAAAAGCAGCCATGATAAAGCCTGCAGTAAATCTAGTTTGAATTACTGCAGTACATGCCTTGAAAAATCCTTTCCTCCTTAGGTTTTATGAGGATATGTCTGCAATGCCTAGATTGCTGCCTAGAGCAAGGAAGATTATCTAGATTTATCAATAGATAAGAACCTGTCTAATAGCCGAGAGAGATTTACTGTTTTGTTTACTCTTAGGTTTGTTATCATTTCAGTCATTGACAGACTGAAGATGGAGTGAAGTCAAGAGATCATCCTACTTGTATTCATTGTTTGTTACTTGCGCTTCAGTCAGTGAAACAAATCTTGTGAAAGCAAATAGAGCTATATAATAGCTATATAGGTTTTTTGGATGGGAAAATCAATTTTCTTATGAAGTTCAAAAATAGTGCACCAAATTCTTAAGGCCCTTCGTGGGAAAAACTTCTACTGAGGAGTTTGCCTGAGAAAGAGCACTGCAAGTAGGTTGGTTAGAGCAAGCTTGATTTTTCTATCTCAGTTCTCTAGGTACCAAAGGATGGTGAGCCTAGCCTGTCCTTTACATGTCCCCCTTCTTCGTTTTGGGGAGAGAGTGAAACTTCAACCAAAGTTGATGGAGGGTAGATAACTCAAGGATATTATATTCTCACCTTTTGTGGATATCAGAAACTGGAAAAGAGATCTGGATGTGCCACGTCGCAAGAAAGGCCATAGTAGGAGCTCCACTGTATTTTATCTAGCTGCAAAGCTTCCTAAAGCTGATGCTCATGTGAATGCTTTGGTCTTGATACCAACAGGAATTCTTTTGTTTGAAATGATGGGGGAAAGGAATGAGAGGAAAGAGTACGCATTGTCAAAATAAGATTCTCAGTATTGACGTGTGCAGTCACAAGGTCCTAGCCAAAAGACTGACTGCAGTTTGTGCTTTCCCAGTACCGGTTGCTCATTGTTCCCTTTCATACTAACACTTCCTCTCAGGACACAGCTGGTCTTCCTTCTTTCTTAGAAATGGCATTGCTCACACTGTGGTGTATTGGCATTGGTGAGGCCAGACAGTAACTGCGGAAGAACCAAATAAGACCCAGCTCAAGCTGACTACGACCAGTTCTGTAGGAGGAAGCGCATTCCCATCTCCCAGTAGCAAAGAGGGTGGTACTGGCAATAAGAAAGCCATCCACCCAAGGTTACTTGCATCACCCATTACAGATGCTACTCACCCAAATCAATGTGTCATTCAGACAAACAAGGGCAGTACATGCAGCAAGGACACCAGTTTCAGTCCTATGATAGAAGAAATAAAATATATTTTTAATTGTCAGAGAACAGGTCAGCACTTTGTTTCATATGTGAGTTTTTTCCAGCATAGTGAAGACCTGGTCTTTATGTGTAACTGCAATATAACAAACAGCGTCAATAACCTGGAATTGTGTGACTATAGCCCTAGCCACCACCTGTACAAATTTGCTGGACACCACTGCTGTGTAGTGGTTCCCCCTCTGTTCAGAAGGACAGCTGCAGCCTTTTACACCTACCAATCTGTTTTAGAATTGTAGAATCATGGAATTGTTTAGGTTGGAAAAGACCTTTCAGATTGAGTCCAACCGTAGACCTAACACTACCAAGACCACCACTATACCATGGCCCTAAGCACCTCATCCAAACGTCTTTTAAATACCTCCAGGGATGGTGACTCAACCACTTCCCTGGGCAGCCTCTTCCAATGCTTGATAACCCTTTCAGTGAAGAAAAATTTCCTCATATCCAGTCTAAACCTCCCCTGGTGCAACTTGAGGCCATTTCCTCTTGTCCTATCACTTGTTACCTGGGAGAAGAGACCGACCCCCACCTCGCTACAGCCTCCTTTCAGGTAGTTGTAGAGAGCGATAAGGTCTCCCCTCAGCCTCCTTTTCTCCAGGCTGAACAACCCCAGTTCCCTCAGCTGCTCCTCATAAGACTTGTGCTCTAGACCCTTCACCAGCTTCATTGCCCTTCTCTGGACTTGCTCCAGCACCTCAATGTCTCTCTTGTAGTGAGGGGCCCAAAACTGAACACAGGATTCGAGGTGCGGCCTCACCAGTGCCAAGTACAGGGGCACGATCACTTCCCTACTCCTGCTGGCCACGCTATTTTTGATACAAGCCAGGATGCCATTGGCTTTCTTGGCCGCCTGGGCACACTGCTGGCTCATATTCAGGCGGCTGTCAACCAGCACCCCCACGTCCTTTTCCACCAGGCAGCTTTCCAGCCACTCTTCCCCAAGCCTGTAGCATTGCATGGGGTTGTTGTGACCCAAGTGCAGGACCCGGCACTTGGCCTTGTTGAACCCCATACAACTGACCTCAGCCCATCGATCCAGCCTGTCCAGGTCCCTCTGCAGAGCCTTCCTACCCTCAAGCAGATCAGCACTCCTGCAGCACCCTGTTTCTGGTACCTTGCTGTCTTTTTGGGCAACACTGTTGCATAATATAAAAGGAACTCCCATGTAATTAGCAGCCCACACAGTTCTGAGCTGCTTGCCAGCCTTTGCTCCTGGTTTCAAAAAGAACTGTGTTCTTTCCACCCTGCTTCCCTTTAGTGGTGAAAACCCAGGTATGTTCTTACCTCACTGTCTGTAAAACATTAAAAAGCAGACCCTTTGCATGCTGAAACTAGGAGGCAGCAACAGCAAGCTGAAAAATGAAATGGCTTTAGAAAGAAACTTTAGTCTTCGTACCCAACAGGGCTGAATTATCAGGCCTCTGCGAAATGGGGTGGGGTTTTTTTCCTTTTGTCCTTCCTTGCGGTGTGCATTTCCACAGCAGAAGGTGCAGACGGCTGCTGGCAGCTCCTGCTGCAGAGACCCTGGGGAGCCCCAGGAGCCCTGACTCACCCTGCAGCGGCAATGCAGCCTCACGGCTCCTCAGGGCTCGCTGGAGCCACTGGCTTCTTTGCCGTTTGTGGTCTTCTCCACAGTGTATCTGCTACTTGTGTGGGCCATGGCCTGCTTCAATGACCTCTAAACAAAATTCTCAATTTCTATCTTTGTGGGTACTTAAAACATGTATTTACTTTGTTCTCCTGGAGAAACCCCTTTCAGATTGCCCTGGAACAGGAATTCCAGTTGTTCAGTTCTGAAAGAGATACTGAGCTGCCAGTTAAGAGGTAATTAGAATGGGGGTTAAGGAGCTGCAAAATAATTGTGAAATATAACAAAGGAGGCACAAAAAACAAAAGGGAGAGACAAAGAAAAAAAGATGAGTCATTGTCATAGGAGTCTCCCTTCTGAAGGGAACAGAGGACCAGTATGCAGACCTGACCCACTTCTTCAGGAATTCTGCTGCTTCCCTTGGGCTCAGGTAAAAGATGTGAAGAGAAAGCTTCCTACCCTGGAACGGCCCTCAGATTACTATCCATTATTGATTTTTCACGTAGGCAGTGATGAAGCTGCAACAAGAAGTCCGAGGGCAATCAAGAGACACTTCGGGGCATTGGGACGACTGGTTAAGGGATCAGGAGCACAAGCTGTGTTCTCCTCTGTCCTTCCAGTTGCAGGGAATGATGAGGGAAGAAACAGGAAGAGCCAGCAGATCAATACCTGGCTCTGAGCCTGGTGTCACTGGCAGAATTTTGGGTTTTTTGATCGTGGGTTGGTCTACATGACACCAGGCCTGCTGGTGACAGATGGGGTACACCTGTCTCAAAGCGGGAAAAGGATCTTTGCACAGGAATTAGCAGGGCTCATTGAAAGAGCTCTAAACCAGATGTGAAGGGGGAAAGGGATAAAACCAGGCTCGCTAGAGATAAGCCTGGGGGCGGCAGGACAATGTTTGAGGGATGGTGTGCTAGCAAGGTGTCTTGGTCTGCCATCTCAGTGGAGGCAGGGGATGGAGATCCATGCAGCAGCAAAGACGCAAGGGTTATGGATGTGTTAGAAACCCTGGAAGTGCCTGAGAATGGCCAGGTAGGAATTAGGGCTTCCCCCCCAAAAAGGTGGCAGGATCAATAGCCCAACTGAAGTGCATCTACACCATGCAGCATGGGCAACAAACAGGAGGAGCTGGAAGCCATTGTGCAGCAGGAAAACTATGATATAGTTGCCATCACGGAAACACGGTGGGATGGGTCACACAACTGGAGTGCTGCAATGGATGGCTACAAACTCTTCAGAAGGGATTGGCAAGGCAGGAGAGGCAGTGGGGTAGCCCTGTATGTTAGGGAGTGTGTTGATTGCCTGGAGCTTAATGATGGTGACGATAGGGTTGCGTGTTTATGGGTAAGGATCGGGGGAAGGCCAGCCAGGCAGATATCATGGTGGGAGTCTGTTATGGACCACCCAACCAGGATGAAGAGGCAGATGAAATATTCTATAAGCAGCTGGGAGAAGTCTCACAATTGCTAGCCCTTGTTCTCGTGGGGGACTTCAACTTACCAGATGTCTGCTGGAGATACAATACAGCAGAGAGGGAACAGTCTAGGAGGTTCCTGGGGTGTGTGGCAGATAACTTCCTGACACAGCTGGTGACTGAGCCAACCAGGGAAGACGCCCTGCTGGACCTGGTGTTTGTGAACAGAGAAGGAGTTGTGGGTGATGTGACGGTTGGAGGCTGTCTTGGGCACAGTGATAATGAAATTATAAGAGTTTTTGATTCTTGGAGAAGTAAGGAGGGGGGCCAGCACAACTGCTACCTTGGACTTCTGGAGGGCAGGCTTTGGCCTGTTTAGGAGACTGGTTGACAGAGTCACCTGAAGAGCAAAGGAGTCCAGGAAGGCTGGGCATTCTTCAAGAAGGAAATCTTAAAGGCCCAGGAGTAGGCTGTTGTCATGTGCCGAAAGATGAGCTGGCGGGGAAGACCAGTGTGGCTGAACAGAGAGCTTTGGCTGGAACTCAGGAAAAAAAGGAGAGTTTATGGCCTTTGGAAGATGGGGCAAGCAACTCAGGAGGACTACAGGGATGTCATGAGGTTATGCAGGGAGAAAATTAGGAGGGCCAAAGCCCAACTAGAACTTAATCTGGCTACTGCCATAAAAGACAATAAAAAATGTTTCTGTAAATACATTAGCAACAAAAGGATGGCTAAGGAGAATCTTCATCTTTTATTGGATGTGGGAGGAAATATAGTGACAAAGGATGAGGAAAAGGCTGAGGTACTTAATGTCTTCTTTGCCTCAGTCTTTAATAGTAAGACCAATTGTTCTCGGGGTACCCAGCCCCCTGAGCTGGAAGATAGAGACGGGGAGCAGAATGAAGCCCCCATAACCCAAGGGGAAATGGTTAGCCACCTGCTACACCACTTAGACACACACAAGTCTATGGGGCCGGATGGGATTGACCCAAGAGTTCTGAGGGAGCTGGCAGAAGTGCTCACCAAGCCACTTTCCATCCTTTATCAGCAGTCCTGGCTAACTGGGGAGGTCCCAATTGACTGGAGATTAGCAAATGTGACGCCCATCTACAAGAAGGGCCAGAAGGAGGATCCGGGGAACTACAGGCCTGTCAGCCTGAACTCGGTACCGGGGAAGGTTATGGAGCAGATCATCCTGAGTGCCATCACATGACAAGTACAGGGCAACCAGGTGATCAGGCCCAGTCAGCATGGGTTTATGAAAGGCAGGTCCTGCTTGACCAACCTGATCTCCTTCTATGACAAGGTGACCCGCTTAGTGGATGAGGGAAAGGCTGTGGATGTTGCCCACCTAGACTTTAGTAAAGCCTTTGACACCATTTCCCACAGCATTCTCCTGGAGAAACTGGCTGCTCATAGCTTGGATGGGCGTACGCTTCGCTGGGTAAAGAACTGGCTGGATGGCCGGGCCCAAAGAGTGGTGGTGAATGGAGTTTACTCCAGTTGGTGGCTGGTCACAAGCGGTGTTCCCCAGGGCTCTGTGTTGGGGCCAGTTCTGTTTAATCTTTATCAATGATCTGGATGAGGGAATCGAGTGCAGCCTCAGTAAGTTTGCAGATGACACCAAGTTGTGTGGGAGTGTTGATCTGCTTGAGGGTAGGCAGGCTCTGCAGAGGGACCTGGACAGGCTGGATCGATGGGCTGAGGTCAGTTGTACGGGGTTCAACAAGGCCAAGTGCTGGGTCCTGCACTTGGGTCACAACAACCCCATGCAATGCTACAGGCTTGGGGAAGAGTGGCTGGAAAGCTGCCTGGTGGAAAAGGACCTGGGGGTGTTGGTTGAAGCCGCCTGAATATGAGCCAGCAGTGTGCCCAGGTGGCGAAGAAGGCCAATAGCATCCTGGCTTGTATCAAAAATAGCGTGGCCAGCAGGACTAGGGAAGTGATCGTGCCCCTGTACTCAGCACTGGTGAGGCCGCACCTCGAATCCTGTGTTCAGTTTGGGCCCCCCACTACAAGAGAGACATTGAGGTGCTGGAGCGTGTCCAGAGAAGGGCAACGAAGCTGGTGAAGGGTCTGGAGCACAAGTCTGATGAGGAGCGGCTGAGGGAACTGGGGTTGTTCAGCCTGGAGAAAAGGAGGCTGAGGGGAGACCTTATTGCTCTCTGCAACTACCTGAAAGGAGGTTGTAGAGAGGTGGGGGTCGGTCTCTTCTCCCAGGTAACAAGCGATAGATAGCACAAGAGGAAATGGCCTCAAGTTGTGCCAGGGGAGGTTTAGACTGGATATTAGGAAAAATTTCCTCACTGAAAGGGTTGTCAAGCATTGGAAGAGGCTGCCCAGGGAAGTGGTTGCGTCACCATCCCTGGAATTATTTAAAAGATGTGTAGATGTGGTGCTCAGGGACATGGTTTAGTGGTGGACTTGGCAGTGCTAGGTTTATGGTTGGACTTGATGATCTGAAAGGTCTTTTCCAACCTAAACGATTCTATGATTCTAAAATTTGTTTTAAATCATAATAAAGCTATTGCTACAAATGCTGTGGTAGATGAAAACATGCGTCTGGTGTTATTCAATGAAATATTAATGTTAGCTTCTGAACATTTTGCAAGGTTTGACTACAGCTATCCTCCAGTTCTGTGTCAGTGTAATACAAACACCATCCAGCCGGCTGCCTCGTGAAGAACTGCAGTCACATACTGTGGATTCTTCGGAAAATTCTGGCCAAATCATTTGCTCCGCAGTTGTATAGTGAGTGTTTCTGACTGCGCTTGTGCATACGCATCCATTCAGAGGATGCAAGAGGAACTGTGTGAACCAGAATAAACCTGGGGAGCTGATCAAAGAAAACTGTTCCTTACAGGCAGCTTCAGTCACAGGCTCTTCCCTGTGGATCATTTAACTCCTCTCGTTTTGCCAGTTTTGTCCTAAACTTTCTGTGTATTCTTTAGATGTGCCTTCCTTAGTTCTTCCATTTGCTGTAACTTTAAGATTGTCTATAAATAACAAAATCAACATGAACTGCACTAATTTTAGGATCACCTTTTTTATTGACCTGAAAATGTAACAGTAGAACAATTTTGAGTGGAAGTACAATTTATTAAATCAATGTGTATTATGTAATCATTTACAATCAGTTGTACCTAGCTGCCCATAGTACTAGGCACTGTACAACTATACTCTAAACAGTGCCATGTGCTGTACAGTTATATTTTAAAGAACCCTGCCAGAGTGCTTACAGTCTGAAAGGTGTATGTGTGCAGAGATACAAAGATGAAGACCCTCATTTTTTGGAGGCCCAGTGCCAGGTATCCTCTGTTTGCAATGTTTTATTGAAAAAAAAATCCCAGTATTTGTTATTTTAATACAGGTCATCATTTGACTTTGTAGGTCCTGTTCCAACTGGCTGAGAACCAAAGATGTAAAAAAAGACGAAAAATTAAGAAGCATAGGGAATAACCTTCATTTCGGGTTTTATTACTGATACATTTTTTAGACTTTTGTAGTTTAATGTGGAATAAAATGCTTTTAAAATAACTGTTTATATAGGACCTACATAAATGTTTGGGGCTCCTACACAATAGTTTGATAGCCATTCCTTTTGGCTAATTTATGAGGAAATCCTACTACTGAATAGCTTGAACAATATAGCAGCCAGATGGTTTTTGATAAAACAGTAATGAGACCAGATGGTTCGTAATAAACTATTATGGAAAAAGACTTTTGAGACATGCAAGAAACGTTATCCATTCCTATGTCTTCATTTATCATTATTGTAAAAGAAATAAAGTTCTGTGGCTGCCATCTAATCTACAATTTAAAGTTAGAAGCACTTAGTTCATGCAGCTTCATGCAAACTGTCCTCCATGTTATTGTTAGAGACATCGCTAGATGACTCTTAGGTAACCACAATCTATTAGACCTGATCCTAGCCTACCCTTTCTGACAATTTTCTTAAAATCATGGGAAGATCATCAAATAATCACGAAGTTTTCATAGGTAGATCTTTAGAAAGTTACAGCTACCCTAAAACACAGTCACCACGGGGATAAGAGAGATTTTACAGTGACAGAGGGGAGCCCTGTGCCACCACACATGTACTACAGAATGGCAGATACAGCAGCATTTCCCCCCATGCCAGCATCAATAGTTGAGACACCAAGACCTGACTGAGTTACAGCAAACAGGCTATACTGAGTTATACTGAACACATCTGCCTCCTTCTGCATCGCAGTGTGGCACTCTCCACTTGTCCTTCCAAGGGGCTAAAAGATCCAGAAGTGAATTCTTTTTTCCTCATATTGGTCCCTAAAGGTAGCAGAGATGAACCTGACAATAAAACAGATAGCCTCTAAACAGTGGCCAAACTCATCTCACAGGCAAAATCTTCAGATGGTTGAAGATGCCACCTTCCCACCGCTGCCGTCAAGAGCCGAATAGACAGAAGCTCACATAAACAGGTAGGGAAATGCAGCAGAGTGGCTTTCTGGCTGCTTTGAACTCATACGGTCCCTCCTAGCTTCCTACACCCCCGCACTGGCCTCCCCTAAGCAGGACACAGTAACTTGCTGTTTGCTAAGCCTGTCACTAGCTGCTGGCTCTGCGGCAGGCCTGATGACAGCCGTACCAGCAGGAGAGTGAGAAAGCTGTTGTTTGCAACAGGAAATGTTTTGCAGGACTGAATGGTATGGGGGAAAACTACAGAGTATCCCTCCAAAACAGGAGATGAATTTTAATGTGAAATACAAATAAGGCTGGTTAGTTGATTTGAAAGAAAGAAAGAAACAAAAAACCTGCTCAGATCTTTTATTCTTGCAAAAGGAAATGGGGGAAGAAAGAAGTTCATTCTTTTGCTGGTGATTTGGCTTATGTTGCTGGACACCTTTAAAAAGATTTGCTACCCCAAGTATCCTTCTTTTCTAAATAGAAGCCCAAAATAGTTTCACACTTTCTTCTCGTTTCCTCCACAGAACTGAAGCCAGCAGACCCTCCTCCAGCCAGTATGAGGGTTTTTTTAAACCCTCCAGCCAGTGTGAGGGTTTAAAAAAAGCCTAGCATGCACCAACAGAGAGCTTTGGACAACCTCCTGACACATCAATATACAGGCTGAATTTCAGTGAGTGCTTTCTAGCCAGGCTGGATGCAGCCTGAAACAACTGGCTACCAGGCATTATATATCATTAGTACTGCTGATAATACTGACCCCATGAAAGCATTTAGAAAACTTTTGAGAAAGAGACCAAAAAAAATAGCCATTTAAGAAATTCCCCTTTGCAGCCAATTTTGGAATTACATCCTAATGTCAATGTTTGAAAAAAAAAAGGCCAGATTATGCCATCATACAAAAAAAAAAAAAAAAATCGAATGCCAAACACTTATAGGATGTAAAGACCTTTTCTGTACCTGTTAGGAATAATCATTCTGCAATGCTGACATCTTGTGGTGGCCTGCTCAATGATTTCTTATCTTAATATATCAGCCTGAGGAATTTCACGCAGAGGTGTTCAAAGAGAATACAACTATTGTGTTGGGTTTCTTTCCTTTCAGCCTGCTATCTTTTGTGTTACTCACTTATTATGTGTATTACTCATTTTTTAAGTTGTGGCTGTGAAGTTCTTGTGTCGATTGTCTCATTTACTTAAATGAGGTAGCCAAATCCTTCCTGTACCAAAAGCAGTTTGTCCCAGAGACAAAAGTTTCTGGTTTTCTCCTTCTGCTCTTTCTGCAAGAGGATCTTCTCTTGCAGGAGTAATGCCGAAGGATCTTCTAATGCAGAAGTGATGCACTTCAAGCTTCAGCTCAGGAGATGGAGTGCGTGGCAGACAGATCCCAATGCAGACCACACAATGTGTATTTCTCCGATAAAATGTTCTCCCTGCTGGCATCCTAGTCACTCATGAAGTAACCGCGTGCTGTGAGTTTTGACTGTGCACTTGAAAAGCATTTCCATGAAGAGTGAAGGCTCAAGGTGGGTGTTCAATCCTAAATGTCTCCTGTTTGCAGCCAGTTTTGGTAACAGTCTTTGAAGCCTCTAAGTCAATTGCCGCATAGCCCCAAAACTGTTTGCTAACACCCAGACCTATGTTTCTGTCTCTTCTAATTAGTGAGAAGCATCTAAAAACTATCCTGTGTCAGCTTGTGTCTTTCAAGGGGATAGAAGATTTCTGCTCAAAGTTTTTTCTTGAAAAGATGGAAATATTCCTGGTGTGGGCACCCTTTATTTGGTGTGCATACAACTGCTGGTAATGTCCTTAAAATGACTAGCAAGCTTCACTGTTTTTATTTGTGTCCTCCCTCCCCAGTGAATATTTCCACAGTAATGTGGTTCAGTGCAACTTCCTGGCTTATTTCTCAAAATATGCTTTAGCAGACACTTGCATTTGAAATGAATCACACATTGCCACTCCCTGGAAAAACACATGATAGCTGATGAAACATGTGCTATTACTGGCCAC
This sequence comes from Mycteria americana, assembly GCF_035582795.1. NCBI lineage: Eukaryota > Metazoa > Chordata > Aves > Ciconiiformes > Ciconiidae > Mycteria > Mycteria americana. The sequence goes on along the minus strand of NC_134366.1, from coordinate 36,951,569 downwards.
TGTGGGAGATTATTACTGGAGCTAGCGATTCTGCAGCTCAGTGCTGGTCCTAAAAAGAGATCTCCCGAGGATGTGTGGGTGCTTTTTCTCAGGATGAGGCTCTAAGAATGGAGCTCTATATTTTACTTTTTTTATTACTCCATAAAAAGTAAATTACCACAAATGCAGATACTTACTTACTTAGTTCCATTCAGGCTATTTGTTCAAATTTCTGTAAGCAGGTGCAACCCCAGAATGGAAATCTATTTATCATTGATTCACTAAGGATGTTGCCGGGGGCAATCAGAAAGGGGTGATGGATTAAAATCTGCTGAAACGAATTGGAAGTTTTGGATAATGTACATAGTTAAACAGAATGGAAGAAATGGATGCTACTTTAGCTATATGCATTAACTGTTACTTCTCACCCAGGACTGTTCATTTAAGGACATACAACTTTCAACTTCCCTTTGTTCCAAAGCCTGGGTGTTACTCCATTAAGATCTGGTGATGTGACACTTGTGACTATATCCCACAGCCTCAAATGCTCTCTTCAAACCACAAGGGAAGTACCTGGCCTGTGGCATGGTTCACTTGAAAAATATTTCTTTGATGTTTATTATCTTGAAAAACTACTCCTTGGGTTTCTGCAGATTCATCTATTTCTCACCAGATCAGTCCTTTGGTATCATAAACAACCAAGCTGTTTTGTTCCGGTGTTGCATTCTTTTCAAAGGGCTGAGATACGGTGACAGAGCTCAGTATTTCATGCTGCGGTTCATGAACCTGCCCCCTGTGCTCCATTGACCACATTTCTCATTTTCTGCAGTGCTGCTGTTCAAGGCCCCTGGACTGGGGACCTTGGCCTGGAAACTCCCATTCGGACCACCGTGACTTTGCAAGGCCACCACGACTTTGCAAGGCCAACGGTGCCAACCCTAAAGCTGCAAACCCACAGCCAAAAACGTGGCAGGGCTGTCGCTTGCAGCAGATTTTGCACGCAGGCCATTGACCCTCTGCATTTCTGGCCATGGGTGATCCAAGCCAGATTTGAGAGGATGTCACAAAAATTTCCTTTTTAATTGTGTCATAAAATATCACTGTCAGGGAAAAGAAGCTCCCTGTGTTATTTGATGGGAAGTAACCATGCACACAACCAGCTGTGCCATCCCTTGGCTGAGCTGATGGGAACAGTCAAGCCCTCCCTCCCAGCCCCTCGCAGGGCCACACTACCACGCAGGGCAGCCCCACACAGAGCCCTCCACCCGGGCATCTGTGCCAGACAGCTGCCCCCAGCACTGCGGCATGCCCACCGTGGCCAGCAGCCCAGGCCACCCACCACCTGCGCGCAGCCGCCTCACGGCAGGATTTTCAGCTCCCGGGGAAGATGAGGCAGGCCCGCTGCAGGCAGGCGGGAGGGGTGGCGAGGGAGGTAGAAACTGCCCCGGGGTTTCGCAGGCGGACAGGGGCAGCGCCCCGTTCTCTGCCAGGCGCTGCCCGGCCCAGCTGGCATGTGCTGGGGCGGCGGTCCTGCGCGGCAACATGGCGGCGGCGCCTCCTCCCGCCGCGGCCCGCGCCCCGGGGCGCCGGCACCGCGCCCTCCCCGCACGGCCGGAGCACCCGGGCGGGGCTTGCGCTCCCCCTGCCTCGCCCCTCGCCGCGCCATAATGCCGGCAAGAAACCCCCTGTCCGTTCAGGGCTTCCCCCCGGCTCCCCGCTGAGCTTCGCCCTCGGGACCTCGCCTCGGGGCGCGGCGCGGCTCGGCACGGCACACCCCGCGGGCGGAGCTCGCCGCATCCTCGGGGCCCGGCGGCGGGGATCGCCGGGAAAACCGTGAGTACGGGAGCGGGCCCGGGGAGGCGGTGCGGGCTGCCCGCCGCCGCTCTTCCCTTCCCGGCGGGCTGAGCCCCCCGCGTCCCGCCGGCTGGCCGGGGCAGGCGGAGCGGGGCCTCGGCGCGTCCTGTGCCCCCCGCCCGACCCTCTCACACGCTCAGGAGGAGCCGCTGCGGCCGCCTGGCTGCCTACCTGGCGGAGTCCTGCTCTCCTTCCCTGCCTGCGCCCTCCGGCTTCACGAGGGGGAGGACGAGGCTGAGTGGCTGCAGTTCACGTATGGTGGTTCTGAGAGGGGTTTAAGCCTGGCGCGGCGGGGCCGCAGGAGCATTTGAGGGGGATCCCCGTGCTCGGACGCCCGCCTGAGCCGCCTCAGCGCGGGTCTTGGAGGAGGTGGCCTGTGTTGCCCAACACGGACAAGGGCAGCTTGTCTCCTCACACACCTCGGGCCCGTTCCTGAAGTGTGCGGCTCCTGCCATGGGCCCTTGTGCCTCTGCCTCGCAGGACGGCACCCACCAGCCCCGGGTAAGGGCACGAGGTCCCCGTTGGGTGCATCGAGCCGCTGTAGTTTTGTGCAGCGTCAAATCTTTGGAGGCACATGCTGTAAAGTCCTCGAGGCCCAAAAGAGGGCTACATCCAGGGCTAAAATTTATTGGATGTATTTTTGGGGACCACACCCGTTCAAGGACTGAAATTCATTGTGTGAACATCCCTGCTAGGCTTTGCATATTAGCTTTTATGGCTGTTTTTTTAATTTAAATTATCTAGAAAGGAGATGAAAATAACTATAAGGTTTTGTAATAAAGCACACGTCCTGCTTGTCATCGCTTCCACGCTTTAGTTGCCTTTCAGCGTAAACTCCGACTTCATTAGGATTCAAAGGCCATTACTGCACAGCAGAGTTAACACCTGGCAGCTCTTCTGACACCATGGCTCCTGCATGGTCATCTTTGGCCCTCAGGGGTTGTATTTCCTTACAACTTGGACTGGCAAGGGATGTGCTGACATTTGGCGATCCAGTTGTCACCCTCTTCCCAAATTCCCGGTGTGCTGGATAATCTTATGTTAAATGGAAAAAAGCGCTTTTTTGTGGTTTTTTGTAAAGGTCAATGTATGTGTGTACAGAACATAAGAAATACTGGGCAACTGTTGAGAATTTGCTTTTGTGTTGACAAAGGTAAACACTGATTATTCATAAAATGTTTCTTTGCATCTAATGTCCCACTATATTGAGTTAGGGAGCTGTGATAAAGGAAAGAAGCAGGGTAAGATTTGTTTGTTTAAGTAAACAATGAAGTTGCTGTAAATCACTTGATCTCATCCCCTTCATTGAATAATCCTCCTGTAGCCCAGGTTTAGGCTAATTTTAAATTTCTCGGTAGGCAAGAAGGTACTCCTCCTTCCTTTCCTGCTTTCACGCCTAGCTGTCAATCTGCAAGAGTGAATTCACTGTGACGGGCTTTTCCTACTGGCTTTGATACTGTCCCTTTTAATTCTACCAAACCAAGCACAGCTGTAACAAAATTTCCAGAAGAAGATACTCTAAAGGCAGAGTTTTCTTAATGCTGTGTCTGTAACCGCTCCATGTCCATTCAGTCAGGATGCCGTCGATCCTGGTAGCTGTATTAACTCCCTGATGTTGGCTAAGGGCATACTCAGTTGCTCTGTGTCTTTGTTTTGTGAACTAGTGAAACAAGATATTTGGGTGCATTGTAGAATTTGTGTTAAAGGCACTATATCCAAAGAGACATAAACAGGAGTTTGGATAGAATATTTTTGCTTTGCAGGTACAGCTGCACCAGCAAACACGCTCCCTGCAAAGACGTTCCCAGCACAGCAAAGTGTTGTCACTCTGGGCTGAAGACAGGCCCATCTCTCCTGCCTGGTGAGTCTCAGCAGTCCTCATAAGCACTCTGTGGTCTTTCCTGGATGTCCTTTTTGCTAGTCAAAAGCGTGGTGAGTGGGATTGAAGACAAACCACCATGAATAGGAAGTTTTATAGGATAGTGTTTATGGTTCTTCTCATGAGATTTAGTGAGTGTGTAACAATGCCAAATCATAGGAACTGTTTTTTGCAATTTGTCTTTATGATAAACTCCTCAGAAGCTGGTGGTCCTTTTTCTTTTCAGAATCTATATGCCCATGTGAGTTGGTTATGTAGGAATGGGATCACAATGAGTGAACAGTCATATAAAGCACAGAAATGTTTGAAGAAGGTTATGCTGGGGAAGAGCAGCTAATGCAGGCAATGAGAATTTTCTTGATGGTCCCCTCCATTACAAATCAGTCATCTGGTTGGTTGTGAAATACACTGTCATGCAAAAGAAGTCCCAGGGAAAAAGAAAATTAGTTTTTTGGGCTGTTGGGGGTTTGGTTTGTTTGTTTTGGTGGTTTGGTTTTTTTTTTTTTCTGCATTGGAGCTACATTGCTTATTTTGTTAAAGTGTTCTCACTGAGATTAAAACCAGGGAATTTAAGGAGGAGAAATTTAAGAATGCAAAAAATCAGTCTCAGTTCAGAGTTTAGGAAAAGGTCAGAGAACAAGAAAGTCAGTGGAAATATTCCCAGTGCATATAGCTGGGGCTGTGCTGCAGGTTTGTTGCAGCCCCAATTACAATGAAAGTCCCAGAAGACTCTTCAGTAAAATGTTATGCAACTTTCACATTGTTCAAATCCTTTCCATGCAGGTGTTGTTGGGAAACACCCTTTACTTCCTTACATAGAGAACTAAAGAGTAGGCCATAGGGGTTTCATGAAGAGATAGATACCTCAACATGAATTGGTAAATACTGTGTGAAATATTATCTGAAATGGGATTTGGGAAAAGCTAATGGAAAGGTAAGTTCCGATCTGCAAAAAGGCTTTTTTTTTCTCTGTCCTCTAGCGGATACTAAAACAGGGAGCCTGTGGTCCAACTAATATCTTTATTCAGTTTTCCATTTTCTCTCAATAATCCTGAGTGCCCACTGCAGTATCAATTTTTGTTTGAAGTCTGTTCTAACTTATTCTGGCCTGTATTTGTAAATGATAAATCTAACATCTCTGCTGAGCAAGACAGGTAATTAGTCGTGAACATGTGGATACCCAGCTAAGAGATCTTATGATCTTAGTTGAACTTTCCAGTCAGTGCCAGCTGGAGGATTCAAAGGAGTGCTGCCAACTTTAAGAAACTGATTTAATTCTGGAAATATCATTAGGTCAAGTAACACACGGTTGAGAAACTAAAAAAGATTAGATTTTTTTAAAAAGATCAAAAATTAGAATTCTATGTTTAGTGTTTGTGAATGGTCATTTTTACCATTTCTCCTGTGAGTTTAGCCAGTTACCCTTATTGACAAAGTTCCTTGTAAATACAGCAAAGTGCATTGATTGGGATAAAGGAAACCTTACACAATAAGAGATGCCAATATTTTTTAACTTAAGACATTTAAAAGCTAGAATAAGATAATGTATGTAGCTGTTTAGCAGATACGAATAACAGTTGCAAATAACATGTTCAGTTTAGCTGTAGTTATGCTAATGGGAAATAGAAAATTTGAAAACATTGGAGGTACAAAGGTTCAGAAAGAAAAAAATTAATTGGGACTTTCCAGGAGCGTAGTTCAGAAACAAAACTTAGTCACAAAGATGCCAGCACAAATATTTGTTGCTTTTTATAGAATAATTTTTATTATCCCTATATGTGTTTACTCACTATTAAAAAGATCAAGATAATTTGTGTGAATCATACCCAATTACCTTCTATGGAGTAAGATAATTTTATGTTAGGTAATAAAAGAAGGATTCTGCGGGAAGGCAGAAATCCTCTGCCATTGCACCAGTGCTCTTGTCATCCCAGCTGGTCTCTGCGGGGTGCTTATTAGTAGATGCTTTTTCTTAGAATTTCAGGTAAGCTGTGTAAGTTTTTTCCTCCCTAACAGATTAATTACCCATGAGCATTCCTTGAAGGAACTTTTCAGCTGTAGATTGGAATATTTTTCTCACACAATTTATTTTCTTTCTTCATTATCTGCATGATCATAAATTTCATGCATTATTGTTGTAATGTTTAAGCCTTGCATATCGTGTTTGCAGTGCATTGTTCTTTGCTTATTCACTGTTGCTTATTTAAAATTTTAACTAAAATTCTTTCGTCTGTTACTGTGAGAGCCTTTTTACTTTGGGATAAGTGGTTTAAACTGTCATGATTCCCAGCTCAGAGTGGAGAAGGCAGGGTGAAAACACTACCTGTTCCTGCATTAATACCAATACTGTGAAGAACTTCTTAAAGTAACAACGTAAATATTTATACTTTCCAACTCTAGTTATTGAAAAATGAATGTATTCTTTCAGACTTTAATTGATTCCCCAAGATGTTTGCAAAAGCAACAAAGAATTTTGTGAGAGAAACTGACAGTGGAGGTGACTTGATCCCTGTCTCCCACTTGAACGCCTCCGACAAGTTGCAGCTTCTGAGCTTAGTTACAAAGAGGAAGAAATTCTGGTGTTGGCAGAAGCCCAAGTATCATTTCTTGACAGTCACCCTGAGTGATGTGCTTACTGAAGACAAACCAGTAAAACCAGGTAAAGCCATACTCGGGCAGCACTATTATTGCAGATAAAAAGAATGCAAAGCCTAATCTTTTTTGTTATTATTCTCAATCGTGTTACTAGAGGGCTCCTTTCAGAGGAATGCTCTGCAGTGTTCTCCATCTGTGGAAATAAGATGACTGGATCTTTTCTCACTTGACTATTCATTTAACTAAAACCAGTAATAATAAATGTTTGTTTAAAAAACCCAATGTTTTGCCTAGATAGACTGCTGAAATTGAGTGCTGAAGGTTGTCAAGCTGTACAGTCCTACTGTTTAATAACAGTGCTGTCTGCAGCCACAGGAGCTCCCCTAGAATATTTTTGGGGGATTCCAGTATGTAATAGTAGCATGAAACTATACTGTGCTCCAGGTCAAAAAGCACTGGATAAAAAGCGTCTTGTTGGTGACAGTAGCCCAGGGAATACTTGCACAGGCAAGGCCAAGCAAGTTTTACCGCTGCTTCCTTTCTTCTTGCACAGACTGTTAAAAATGGTTGACCCTTGTACTTCTTTCTTCATCCAGCTGCAGCAGTCCTAACCAGGTTTTAGGATTAACAATCTGGAATCCCATATTTCTGGGCATGTCACAATTCCATACAGGAAAAGAGTTAAGTCCCTAAGTTTAGATCTTAATTGCAGCTGGCTTGGAAGATTAGCTGATTCTGAGTCAGTTCTTTGGTTTATAGGTGTATAAGATTCAGAATTGGTTTAAGCCAATTGGATCTTCCATTGGTTTTCAGTGAGCTTTGGGACAGCCCTATAATGAGATACGTCAAGATAATGGCAAAATATTAACCTTATTGTACAAGCAGGTCTGCTTTGTAGTTTTGCTTTGTAGCTGAAATAAGTTTCTATCATTCTTTATAAATCTTCCATAGCATCTGAGCTCAGCGTTTCAATCACCTTATGTTTTCCTAAATGGCAAAATATAAAAGATAGCGGAGCGAAGATGATGAAAATATCGAGGAAGCAGAAGTAAGAGTTGCGGAGCTGTAAATTTCATTATTTACCTGCTTGATACTGTTCCTTGCTTTCACTAACTTGTCATATTTTCTGTAAGTTTCTGTTTTTCCAATCACTTCAGGACTGTTTCAGCACTTCTCTTCACAGGTACAAATTACTTTTATTGCTTTTATAGTAATAGTGGAGTCTGACTTTGCAAAATATATGGTGAAGTTTGAAGATTTTGTTCAAGGAAGTATTGAAGCCTCATTTGGAAAGATCAGCCTGGGAGCTGGAGGGAAGGGCTATGTGGAAAACCAGTCCTCATTTGGAAACCTGAGGAAGCAGGAGGTTGACTTGCAGCAGCTTATGAAAGATGTCGAGGACAGGTATGTTTTTAATGTGGGCATTGTAATGGCCAGGAAATATTACTGAGCTGAAAAGACTGGCTGCAATCACTGAACAACTGATTCTGTAGTGTTGCCATAGTGTGAGAATTATTTTTATTGTAAGCTCTCATTTTCAGGTGATAAATCATATATCCTAAAATGTAAATTTCCAGATTTTGAGAGCTTGGTCAAACCTTTCCCTTTCATTTTAAAAACATCTCTCTGCATTTTCATCTTGCGTATTTGCATGAATTACCATGTGGAACAAGGGTCAAATCCTTCTTTGGGGGACTTTACTGAGGTAACAGTCTGGAAAAAAAATGGATAGGTTTCTCCATGTTACTGGGGCAAATGCTATGGAAACTGAATTCAGAACTACCAATATTCTTGTAAGCATGCTTTATAATTTTTGTGTGTGTGTGAGCGACTGGGCTAGAAAATTGGATTATTTGCAGCTGAAAGAGTAGTAAAGCTGAGGAAGCATGGTCAATGCATATTCTAGCAGTTGAACAAAATAAAGTTTATAGATCTATTGCTCCTGTTATATACACTGTACTAACTGAGGGGAAAACCCCAGATTTTCCAAACTATAATCTTAATTTTACAAGATATGCGACACTTCCTGTCCTACTCTGAAATGAGATTGATTTAATCTTGCAATAAGACAGTCATGGACCAAAGCCTACTTGTCAACCAGCTGACAAGTCAGGGGTCTACTCTGTATTGCAGGTCCTGACTTGTGGGAGACGAGGATGGTTCATTTGTGACAGCATTGTACCCTAGATCTGTAGGAGGTGGTGTAATACATTTTAATAGCCCTTGCTGATGCTCTGAAGATAAAGATGATAGGTTTTTGTTATCAGTGCAAAACTTGTCAGAAGCACTGTAAATTTTCTTTAGATACATTGATGTTCCAGAAATAATCAATTCTCCATTTTCACAGAAACAAATGGCTGCTGTTCTTTTTGTCGTGAGCATTCACAAGTCAACAAATTTATTCTAATAAGGCACCTTGCTGTCTTTGTACAAAATGCCTTATTAAAAGGAGAAAATACTGGCCTAAATGTGTGTACCAGGCCTGTAAAATTAGTATGCATCTAGTATCAGAAAAATAGTGTCAGTCAAGATTTAGAATCTTGTTTCTAACACCAGAAGAGTCCTATAGAAAACCAAACTAGAGTAACTTATATTTAGATCAGTAAGCTTTTACTCTAGTTTTCTGCAGTAAGTTATCTACTCGATTCAAATAAATAATGCTCCCATAGCAAATCAAATTTACTTCAGCAAGGTTATAATCCTGAATGTAACTAAATACTTACAAATATATTATCTTCTTTTTGAGTGTGGAAAATCAGTAGCTCTACACTGATCTGAATATAACTGTAAATGAGGTTAATGTGCTCCTTTATACGAGGAGCTAGTTCTTAGATGCTCATAGCTTATTAAGGCTTATGGTGCAAAGTGTATAATTGATATCCAGTCAGTCTGGCTTCTGGCAGGTCACTGAAAATGATGAGGATAGCATAATTTTTATCTTCTTCTTCAGCATAACACCGAGGCTCACTGGAAATTGTGGCAATGCCTTACAAATGAAATTCCAGTTACTCATTCATAAATATTCTATGATTTATGATGGATTGTGTCCAAGCGTCTGGCTTTCATCTTGTTCATGGAGCATTGTGTGGAATTCAGGAATTCAGCATTCGGGAGTGGTGGTGCCTAGAAGTTAGTGATTTTTGGATGCAAAGCATTATGGTACTAAGAGGATGTTTACCCATCAGGCCTTGTGAGATGAGAGTCAGCTAAGTGTTCTTGATTTCATCTAATGACATACGTTGCTTGTGCTTGTTAGAGCAATTGTTGTTTCCTTTATTATTTCTCTATATATAGCCTAATTAAGTTGCATTTTAAAATGTTGTTCTTGTGTTAGGCTGTTTAAGTCAAAGTTGCAGATAAATAGCAGAAAACTCTAAAAAAATAGTCAAAGCTGATACGGCTTCTAAACTAAGTCTTCAAGGTTCAGCAAGCTGGAAGTGCTGAGTGGCAGCAAGTACGTTTCCTGTCACTTCTTATGTGAACCTTCTGAAGGAGAATCCTACTGATCTTTTAATTAGATTCTAGATGCCACATTGGCTCTCCTTTTCTGAAAAGGGAAGACAGCTGAAGGATGTGGGATGAGATTCTTCCTGATTTGCAGAAGCAATGACATTTTAAATGCAGAACACACTTCTTAACGTAATATGCAGTACAAAAATAAAGTTAAATGGTACTTTTAGGTATATAAACTCAGCATATTTTATTTTACGTTTTTCTTGCTTTTTGTATTACATTGTGCTTGCTAATTCACAGAGTACTGTAACATACAGATTTTAGGTCAGAGTCCTGTGCCTTTAACTCAGTGAGATTGCTATGGATTTAAGAGTATATTCCATTTTCTATTTTAAGGCTTTCAATACTGTCTGCCATAAGATCCTCATAGAGAAGCTGATGAAGTATGGGCTGGATGAGCAGACAGTGAGGTGGATTGAAAACTGGCTGAATGGCTGGACCCAGAGGGTGGTGATCAGTGGTACAGAGTCTAGTTGGAGGCCAGTGACTAATGATGTACCCCAGGGGACAATACTGGGTCCAGTCCTGTCTAACATCTTCATTAGTCATCTGTGTGATGGGGTCGATGAGCGCATCCTCAGCAAGTTTGCTGATGACACAAAACTGGGAGGAGTGGCTGGTACACCCAGAGGGTCATGCTGCCATCCAGAGGGGCCTCAACAGGCTGGGCTGGTGGGAACCTCATGCAGTTCAGCAAAGGGAGGTGCAAAGTTCTGCACATGGAATAACCCCAGGCACCAGTACATGCTGTGGGTTGGCCGACTGGAAAGCAGCTTTGCAGGAAAGGACCTGGGGACACCAAGTTGAACATGAGCCAACAACGTGCCCTCGCTGCAAAGAAGGCCAATGGTATCCTGGACTGCATGAGGAGTATTGCCAGCAGGCTGGGGGAGATGATCCTTCCCCTCTCTGCAGCACTGGTGAGGCCACACCTGGAGTACTGTGTCCAGTTCTGGGCTCCCCAGTACAAGGGAGAGGTGGACATACTGGAGAGCGTCCAGTGAAGGGCCACTAAGATGATGAAGGGACTGGAGCACCTCACATTTGAGGAAAGGCTGAGAGAGATGGGGCTGTTCAGCCTGGAGAAGAGGAGGCTCAGGGGGGATCTTATTAATGTATTGTCCTGGTTTTGGCTGGGATAGAGTTAATTTTCTTTCTAGTAGCTGGTATGGTGCTGTGTTTTGGATTTAGTATGAGAATAATGTTGATAACACACTGATGTTTTAGTTGTTGCTAAGTAGTGCTTATACTAGTCAAGGACTTTTCAGTTTCCCATGCTCTGCCAGGTGCACAAGAAGCTGGGAGGGGGCACAGCCAAGACAGCTGTCCCAAACTTCCCAAAGGGCTACTCCATACCATATGATGTCATGCTCAGTATAAAATGGGGGGAGTTGGCCGGGGGCAGTGATTGCTGCTCGGGGACTGGCTGGGTGTTGGTCGGCGGGTGGTGAGCAGTTGCATTACTTGCTTTTTTTCGTTTTTCCCTGGGTTTTGTTCCTCTCTCTCTCCCTCTCCCTCTCTTGTTATTTTCCGTTTCATTACAATTTTTATTATTATTATTATAATATTTCAATTATTAAACTGTTTTTATCTCAGCCCATGAGTTTTCTTACTTTTTGCTCTTCCGATTCTCTCCCCCATCCCACCAGGGAGGGCGGGGGGAGGGTAAGCGAGTGGCTGCGTGGTGCTTAGTTGCTGACTGAAGCTAAACCACGACGTGTATAAATACCTGAAGGACGGATGCAAAGAGGACAGAGTCAGGCTCTTTTCAGTGGTGCCCAGTGTCAGAACAGGAGGCAGTGTGCACAAGCTGAAACACAGGAGGCTCTGCATGAACATCAGGAAACACTTTTTCACTGTGAGGGTGACTGAGGACTGGTACAGGTTGCCCAGAGAGGTTGTGGAGTCTCCCTCTTTGGAGACATGATCCTACGCAGCCTGCTCTAGGTAGCCCTACTTGAGCAGGGGGGTTGGACCAGATGACCTTCCAACCTCAGCCATTCTGTATTCTCCCCTCCAGTGAAAAGGATTATGAGGAGGTTATAATCTCTGTAGTTCTCATGGATTAACAAATTCACTTGTTTGTTTTTACCGTTTCACTAAGTTGTGTTGGGTGATTGAAATAGAAGTTCTGAGAGGACAGTGACAGCAGAGAGAAAGAAACAGGACCATGTGGCTGCAGTCAGTCCACATCGGGTGCAGAAATGTTTGCCTGTCACTTCCATCATTTCATGTGAATGATTCCTAACTATGGTTAGCATACTAGAAAAACAGGGTAAGTGTTACATAGTAGTATACTCTGGCATGATGGAAACATATTTTTACACTATTGCATATTGCGCTTTAATATGCACTTTCATTGATTCAGTTACTGTCTACACTGAGACAAAAATAGGTGCCTGTTCCTAATCTGAGTACAGAAGAAATTCAGCCCATTTTGTTACTTATTCTTTAAAACTCCTTGAGCATTTATGTGTATGATGAGAAAACCATTCAGTTTTCTACCAAAGGCCCTACATGGATAATATGAAGTCACAGAATGTTATGGGACAGGATTGAATAAATTAATTGTGCATGTCTGTGATTTAAAAAATAAGGAGGGTGCCGAATAGAAAATAGAGGAACTATCTGTCACTTGCACTCTCAAAAGTCTTTGGCATTCTTGGGGAAGATGTTCTACGAAGTAATTGTCAGGTTATTCTGTAGGGAAAATTGTGAAATGTTATCAATAAGCTGACTATAGCAGATACTGTGTTCTGGTATGACTGTAAGAAGTAGGTCAGAGAGGTTATATTTGAAACGGATTAACAAAAGAAATATGATGTGTCTGTGCTTAGTGGAAGGTAGCAGAGTGAGGTCTGGTGGATTTTACTCTGTGGCACTCATCTAGAGGTCTCTATTAGAGAGGGAGCAAAGCTGGGTGAAGGCTCTCACTGTGCAGCAAGCAGCATTTGCATGGAAGACATCAGACTATTGTGCATTATAAATGGAGAAGAATGAACAAGCTGAGGAATTCTGGCCGAGCGGTGAGAGAGGTTTTTACGGGGACCAGAATGGAGCCCCCATAATCCAGAGGGAAATGGTTAGTGACCTGCTGCACCACTTAGGCACACACAAGTCTATGAGGCCTGATGAGATCCACCCAAGAGTACTGAAGGAACTGGCAGATGTGCTCACCAAGACTCATCATTTACCAGCAGTCCTGGCTAACTGGGAAGGTCCCAGCTGACTGGAGATTAGCAAATGTGATGCCCATCTACAAGAAGGGCCAGAAGGAGGACCCAGGGAACTACAGGCCTGTCAGCCTGACCTCGGTACCGGGGAAGGTTATGGAGCAGATCATCCTGAGTGCCATCACACGGCATGTAGAGAATAACCAAGGGATCAAGCCCAGCCAGCATGGGTTCAGGAAAGGCAGGTCCTGCTTGACCAACCTGATCTCCTTCTATGACAAGGTGACCCGCCTAGTGGATGAGGGAAAGGCTGTGGATGTTGTCTATCTAGACCTCAGTAAAGCCTTTGACATGGTTTCCCACAACATTCTCCTGGAGAAACTGGCTGCTCATGGCTTGGATGGGCGTACGCTTCGCTGGGTAAAGAACTGACTGGATGGCCGGGCCCAAAGAGTGGTGGTGAATGGAGTTTACTCCAGTTGGCGGCCAGTCACAAGCAGTGTTCCCCAGGGCTCTGTGTTGGGGCCAGTTCTGTTTAACATCTTTATCAATGATCTGGACGAAGGGATCGAGTGTACTCTCAGTAAGTTTGCAGATGACACCAAGTTGTGTGGGAGTGTTGATCTGCTGGAGGGTAGGAAGGCTCTGCAGAGGGACCTGGACAGGCTGGATCGATGGGCCGAGGCCACTTGTATGAGGTTCAACAAGGCCAAGTGCTGGGTCCTGCACTTGGGTCACAACAACCCCATGCAATGCTACAGGCTTGGGGAAGAGTGGCTGGAAAGCTGCCCGGTGGAAAAGGACCTGGGGGTGTTGGTTGACAGCCGCCTGAATATGAGCTGGCAGTGTGCCCAGGTGGCCAAGAAATCCAATGGCATCCTGGCTTGTATCAAAAATAGTGTGGCCAGCAGGACTAGGGAAGTGATTGTCTTCCTGTACTCGGCACTGGTGAGGCCACACCTCGAATCCTGTGTTCAGTTTGGGCCCCCTACTACAAGAGAGACATTGAGGTGCTGGAGCGTGTCCAGAGAAGGGCAATGAAGCTGGTGAAGGGTCTGGAGCAGAAGTCTTATGAGGAGTGGCTGAGGGAACTGGGGTTGTTTAGCCTGGAGAAAAGGAGGCTGAGGGGAGACCTTATCGCTCTCTACAACTACCTGAAAGGAGGTTGTAGAGGGGTGGGGGTCGGTCTCTTCTCCCAGGTAACAAGTGATAGGACAAGAGGAAATGGCCTCAAGTTGCGCCAGGGGAGGTTTAGACTGGATATGAGGAAATTTTACTTCACTGAAAGGGTTGTCAAGCGTTGGAACAGGCTGCCCAGGGAAGTGGTTGAGTCGCCATCCCTGGAGGTATTTAAAAGACGTTTGGATGAAGTGCTTAGGGCCATGGTGTAGTGGTGGTCTTGGTAGTGTTAGGTTTACAGTTGGACTCGATGATCTTAAAGGTCTTTTCCAACCTATACGATTCTGTGAAGTTAGTCATGTGGATGTTAAGGAAGAAGTTGCATTTGGGTGAGGCTGTGAGAGTGGGCCAGCCATGTCTCTGCAGCTGGGTGGGGAGGTGTGTTGAGCTGACATCGCCCAGTGCAGGACTGAAAAAGTTTTTCACTCATGTGGGTAGTTTGGACTAGTGAAAATTTGTGCAGGCAGTCAACAGTGCTGACTTCAATGTGAGGATGGAGAGTACTCAAAGCAGTAACCATTCTTTTTGGTATTCGTAGTAAATGGGCAAGGACCTTTCTTTGAGGATTTGTGGGGTGGGTTACTGAGAAGACTAGACAGGATTTGATGGAAAAATTGTCCTAGCCCCCCTCCTTTGTGGACAATCTGGTCAGAGAATCTATGCCTGAAGGAAAGACCCTCAGTCTCAGCTGTGGGGTTTAGAGCAGGCTCCTGCTCTCTCCTTTAACTGTGAGAGCCTGCTCTGTGGCCAGGTGTTGTCTGTTTTATCTTGCCTTCCATTAGTTTCTGCCTTTCTCCCTTCTTTCCTGCTTCCAGTCTGCAGCAAATTGCCTTTGTGCCTCTCTATTCTCCACTGCTTTCCTCATGCAAGAAGAAGAAGGTTGAATAAAAGTGAAGGAAGCCATTGCATTATAGGAGAGTGGAAGTGTTTAATCCAATTAAATGTGGAGAGAGTGAGACCAAAACTCAAAGAAATTCTTTTCTGTTCATGTTTGACCTATAGAGCTTCCAGCTTAGTAAATCATTGACCTCAGGAAGGTTATTTAAGCAGAACAATCAATCAAACAGAAAACCATAATCCTTATCTTTTAAATGATCTGTATGTATACAGGCTCATACCCTGTATGTTGATAACGGGACTTAGCAAACCAACATCTCATTGTATTTTATATGGTGTAACTTTTGAGTACTTCGGCTCAGACTTTTAATGTGGGAAGGAGTACAGTTGGTGTAGTACAGGTCACACAAGATCAGTGAGGGCTCCTGTACAATAGATGGTGAAAGAGATGGTAAGAGTGATGATTGTAGAACAGAAATAAAAGCTCTGAAATATGACCTGTAAAATAAAAAAATGCAATGCAATTCGTGTGCCTGCCTGCATTCTCAGGGGTTTAACTCAACCATCTCTTGTTACTCAGATATCTTCTTGATATTCGGTGTTATGCTTGCAAATTAGTTCAGCTCTTGCAAAAATAGACTCATAGATTCAGCAGCCATTGCCCTGTATACTTTAAGCCCTGCTCTGATTGTCAAACTTTAACCTTGTTGCATTTTGCTCTTGATAGCTATTTTCAATGATAATTTAGATAAGCTGGGTATTTGCTTACCCCATGTTGTCTCCCGTCTGAGTCACTGAGAAGAGCAGAATGTTTTGCCTTCCACAGGCTGTGCCCCAGTGATAACCTGTGATGTGCCCACACACAATCCTAGAGTCTAAGGGGTTTTATGATAGAAAGTTCAGTGCCAGAAGTCTAGAGGAGAGCATTGAACTGTGCCGTCCTAAAAAGAAAAGGTGTTTGTAGCTGTTGGTAAGGCTTATGTGTTTTAGAGCTCTAAATCTGGTACTCACTAAACTTAGTGGGAAGAGGAAAGCATTTCTGCTGGCTTTACAGTTGAACACATCCCACTGAAGTCACCTGAATCGTGGGGCTGAGGCGGTGGCCGTGTCTCTGCCACACAGTGCAGCTCTGTGCGGGGGACCCCAAGTTACCTGAGAGACACAGCGCCTGCGGCAGTGCTGCATCAGGGACTGAAGCAGGTAGCTCTGTGCCCCTATGGTGTTAGTGTCGCTGCGTAGCCTCCAGCGCTGTGGCAGCTCACCCAGTGCCGCTTCGGAAATTTCTTCGCTGTGCCTCGTTGCAAGTTGACCTATGTCTTCTGACTCTTTCGCTCTGCCACTCTGCTGTTAGGTCTGCATCTGAACCTCAAAGCCAGGAGCATGGCGGGGTCTGAGCCAGTCCCACCTCAGGCAGAATACTGTAGAGGTAGATGGAAAAAAAGTCTCTTCAATTATTTTGGTCATTCATTTGTATAGAGTTAAATCATATTCTATATGCTTCTTATGTTAACATTCAGAAACAGCAAATCTCTGTTTAATCTGTATTTTTCTACCTTTGATTGTTTTGTTTCTTTTGCTTTAACTTTTGGGGATATCTGGTGAGTTTGTCATCCTCTAAAGGCAAAAAATACGTCATATGAAAGCAAACGACAAATTGCTTTTGTGCTTCTTCATTGTATTTCTTCCCTTGTGGCTTCTTAGGTCGAATATTAAAATTGCAAGTTCTTAGTGCCTTAATTTGTCATTTCAAGATGCTTAGGACACCTCTTCAGAATCATAAATAATTATTGTGAAGTATATGATAGGCTTGATGGTCTGTTATTGTGATAAGTAATAGCTCTGGTTTGGCAGACACTTCTAAGAGCAGCGGTGTTTGTGATTGCTTGACATTTCTTCAATTTTTGCTTAATCCAAAGATTCATTACATTCCAAGCATAAAGCATGGCTTTGCACTAAAAGAAAAAAAGTTATTATTAATAATCTCAGGAATGTTTGGGGGTGCTTTTCTACTGGCTGCCACATTGCTTCAGAGGTATTTTCTTTCCCTTGTTTAAACAATCAACCTTAAGGTTTTCAGACAGTTCATTCCAACTGATGGAGCTTTCATATAAGCATGTAACTCTCCAAAGATCAAAAATTGCCTCAGGATATTTTTAATTTAATAAAGAACCAAGCTGACTTCAGACTTACACAGACTGCATAAATCCAAAACTCCAGAATCTAATAAATCTAAAACTTTTTAATTAAAAGTGGAGATATCTCGATTTAAATAAAGTGGAGTCAGACATGTCTTTCTGTCATATTTTTGGGGAATTGCCATTTAGCCCCACGAATAGCCATTTACAGTAAAATGAAGGAGAAAAGAGTGTATAAGTTGAGCCAGGGATAGTAGTCTTTTAATCTTCCAACTGTCTTGCTAGAGTTATCTGTTCATAGAAAATACGATGTCTCATCTGAGGACCTCCAATGGGTATTTTGCAAAAGTGTAATATAATTGACACATTTTAATCAATCAAATACAGTTAAGAAGTTGCTTTAACTGTTACCGGAAAGACTGTTAACACCCCAGAAGACAGGGTAGTGAATTTTGTCATCTTTTCTTAGAAAATAATCCTCTCTTGTTGTTTCTGGGCATTCACCTTCTTACTTCTGCTCATTCTAAGAAGTACCTAACTACAGATATAACTCCCATAGCATTTAAACACACTGAATTATGTGGTGGAGTAGGGATGAGTTGTTAAATTGGAGGCATGGGCTAGAGATTTGAGGTCCCTGCCACAGCTAATTATTCTTTCGACTGTAACAGTCCTGGTCATTAATTGTAAATTGTGAGGTTATACAGATGAGTAATACAGGAGATTTCATAATCTTTTCCAATCCCCAAATCCATGATACCTTTTCTGTCTTTTCTCATCCAGCCCTTTGAAGTATTTGGTCGGTGCTGATCCCACTCAGCCAGTTCAGGGTTTAAGTGAACACTGAAACAGATCCATAGCAAGCTATGAGGGTTGACACTGAGGTGTCGCTCTCTTTGCGTGCCGTTCATCTCTCGAGAAATTCTGGTGACTGAGAATTTGGAGTAAGAACTTAAAAATTTGGCAGCAGCCTGTCAGGGCACTCGTTTGCCTGCACATGGGCCTTCGGAGGCCAAACCAGCATTCGTAGTGATGGTTGCCTCATGCTGTCCTAGTGCAGGGTGAGTCTGGACATCAGCACTTGGGTGCAAAGGAGCCCATGTCACCTCCCCTGGTGAGAAGCAACTGATGGCACATCTGCAGCAGGTAGAAGGACGTACAAAGACAGGGGTGACAGGACTGAATGATGACAAGGAGATAAACAAGACTGAGTTTGGCCAGACAGGGCTGGAAAGCAGTAACAACGAACTGTGAGAAGGAGGGGAGAATAAGGCTGGGAGCCATGGGCAGCTGGCATCATCTGAGAAATGATGGCAGAGAAATGAAATGGGATGGGTGAGCTGGCTGGCTGTGGGACAAAGCTGAGAAGAAGGAGAAGCGGGGGCGAGAAATGGGACTTGATCTGGTCAGGTAAGAGAGGGAAAACCAAGAACTATTGTAAGGAGAAGTGGGGCTTGATTACAAAGGGAGAAACTAACCAGACTGGAAGATTGCTTGCTATGTATTTCCTAACTTCCACTAACTTTACGGCAACTTCACTTCACTCTTTCTAAGCAGAGCTTTGTGATGTGTGGATAATACTATTATATTACATGCTTATTATGTATTATGCTATTATACGTATTTTTATTGTGTGTGTGCATGCATAATGTATGCAGTAGTGTGCTAGGCTGCAGGGAGTTCATAATATGGACCATGAGCACAGGTCTTTTGTGCTCCCTGACAACTTTTTTGGTTGAAGTAATTCTTTTGAGTAAAGACTGCAGGACGTGACCCATTGACTTACTGAGACTGTTTGTGCTAACACGAGACTCTGAAGAGAATGGGTAGTCGGCATCCCCTGCCATGGCCAAGTTCATGTCAGTGTGATTTCACAGTAACAGAGGATTCAGTCCAGTGTCCACAAGCCTGGCTGGTTGTTTTCATATTACTCTGGAAACTTAAAGTTGTCTTTAGTTCTCCCTTGCTTTTTTCCTTAGAAAGTAGCCAGACAACTGCCATTTTTGCTCAGAGCAAGGAATCAAGAATTCAATACGTGTGTTGGGACTTACTGTGCAATACAGGTATTTACTGCTACCAAATAACAAAAGAGGACATAATAATTTTGAGGAGACTGCTTATACAGAAACCATTGTTGTTTTTACAATAAAAGCTTCTTCAAGCAATTAAGAAAATGTTTTTTCTCAGTTCTAGTATTTACGTTGTTAATGGCGTCTTTTCTTTTTCAGAACAATAAATCTAAACAGTCATTTACTGCAACAAGTAATAGAAAGAAAACGTGAAGTGCTATGCATCTTGAGAGAAAAGATAATAACAACTCAGAAGTGTACGATATCTGAACATATCCAGACAGAAGAAAAAGTCAGTGGTGTGATGGGATGCAGTACAAAAATAGTAAAGGTAAAAGTTATTAAGAATCTGCAAAGAATAGAACATTTGCAGATTATCTGAGAAGAAATTATGATTTCTCCAAATGGACTTCAGAGTATTTTTCATGCTTCCTTAAGATGTTGAACTCACTGCACTACTTAGTTGTGAAACTTCAGACAGGTAAAATGTTCTTTCCATTGCCTTGCTGGCAAAAGATGCCATCTTTTAGTGTGAGCCTGGAACGTGGTTTCCATCAATACTGTCAAATTGTGATTCAGTTTCTATGTAGATTCCTGCCTACAGCAGAACATAAACAAACATACAACAATTCAGTGAAAGTTGAAGAGCAAAAAGCACTGCTGAAGCAAATTTATTTGAAAAGCCAAGTAATCATTCATCAAAAATATTTGTAGTGTCTACTGATTTTTAATATTTATTGAGAAGCTAATAGTTTTCTATCATGGGAGTAGAGATTAACTGCATTATGAGGATATCTGAAAAATTGCCTATGAACTGAGAAGGAATTACCAAAGTCAAAACATATGCTCATTCATTGTAAGTTTGGTTTTTTTTTAAAGCTGCAGATGAATCACTTCCGTGCACAGGGTATCTCCAGTAGCAGAAATCTGGGAGTTGCAGTTCAACAACGCTCTGTGCAAGTGCTGCCTTCCTGGTACCCGTCTCCAGCTGGGCAAAAAGGGGTGTCAGGATAGAAGAGGGCAGGGCAGGATACTGAAGTGGGTGCCCATTTCCTAGTGACACAGTGTTTCATGTGTGGCAAAAGCTGTACCTGGAGCTCAGCTTTGCAGGAGGACAGGGGAGCTAAGAGTTTGAGAGCCACTCTTGGCATTGTGCTTCTACCTCACTGCTCATCTGGTTCCTTTCATGGATGTCAAATGTAACATATGCTTTAGTTAGACATCGTGGCACATTCTTTCTCTGTATTTTTTCCCCTTAATTAATTCTATGTTTAAGCTACACAATAGCTGAATCAGATAAACAGTGAATAAATCTGTCCTCTAGGTTTCAGTGAGTGAAAATGGAAGTATGATGAAGGATTCTAGTGTGATCCTTGAAATTCCTCCTGCAACCACTATTGCCTACAGTGTAATTGAACTGTTTATAAAGCACAGTGGCCAGTTTGGTAAGTATAAAGCTCGTTTTCTGTGGCACGCAGTTCAGCTGTGGACAGAGCTTCCTGTTGGGCAATGATTTTTGCATTTCCCTGTGTATGAAGGTGATAATATTGTATGGTCTCCATTGCCTTGATAGTTATTAGAAATGCTGCTCTTCTGATTTAGTAATGCTTTTTCACTTGTTTGCATAAATCATAAACTCAGAATGATTTAGGTTTCAGGGGACTGCAGGAGGCCATCTAGCTCAAGCCCCAGCTTAAGGCAGGGCCAACGTTTGAAGTTTGATCTAAATTCAGAGTCAGATCAGATTGCTCATATCCTTGTCTATTCAAATTTTTAATATCTCCAGAGATGGAGATTCCATCACCCCTCTGGGCAGCCTGTTCTCATGTTTGACCACTATCATGGTGAACTTTTCTTTCTGTCTTAATATCTAATGAGAATTTCCCTTTCTTTAACTTCTGTCTCTTGCCTTTTGTCCTGTTGTCATACAGACGAGTCTGGCTCTGTCTTCTCTCCATGCTTCCATTGGGTGGCTGTAAATAGCAGTAAGGTTCTCCCTTAGCAATATTTTCTCCAAGCTGGACAAACCCAGTCTCTCAGCCTCTTCCCATACATGATGTTCTCCAGCCCTCAGCAATCTTGGTGGCTGTTGGCTAGATTGCTCCAGTATGTGAATGTCTGTCTTGTACTGGGGAGTCCAAAACTGGACACAGCACTCTGAATGCAGTGTTGCAAATTGAAAAATCAGTTTCATCGATCTGCTAGCTACACTCTTGCCAGTACAGGCCAGTGTGCAGCAAACTTCAATAGCAGCAAGGGCACACTGCTGATCCTCTCGAATTTGTTGTCCAGGTCTTTTTCCGCAATTTTGCTTCTAGCTAGCTGGCCCTCAGCCTGTGCTGTTGCTTTCACCTATTGGCAGGGAGAATGAACTGAATATAAATCGATGGTCAACGAACAATGTTTAGACAACAGTCATGCTAAGAAAAGAATTATTTGTAAGTATAGGACTGGAATTTAAACTTTTCTGTCTATTTTACACTTTCATATATAGATTGTTCTCAGAATGGTTGCAGAAATGGCCTTGTCATGTTTTCTGGTCATGCTTTACTCATTTCAGGTCGAATACTTTCAGGTGTCAAGATTTAAAAAATGTTGAAATTGGCTTTGGGGGGAGTAGTAACTCTGCTCTGCAGAATTACCTGGGTTTTTCTTTCTTGTCTATCCTCAAACTCCCTGATCTAAACGAGGTTTCAGGGGATGATATGCAAGAAGGAAGGAATTCAGATGGACTGTGTAGGCTGGAAGCTGGAAAGGACTGATGTGGCGAGAAACAGGAGATCCGTTGAAGAAATAATTGAAGTGTAGTTGCAATTTGAATCCAGGATACACTTTCTTTGGATAAGAAATGCAAAAGATACTCTCCATCATTCTTTTTCAACTGGCTTCTGATATTAAGGAATTCTGTAGGTTGAGGAATATAAGTAAATATCATGTAACCTGTAAAAAAATTTCTGAAATGTGGAATTGCTCTGACATAGACTGAACACAGAGATATACCAGAGGGCATTGACTTCAGGGTCATAATACAACTGTAATTCAGAGTAATCAGGTGCAATTAAGGCTGTCTGACTACATAGGTGTATAGCTGATAGCATACTTATGTGATTCCTAGATGGAAATTCCTGTGTCCTGTTAGCTGATAATACATGGGTCTTGTTAATGATCTGTATTTCTCTGCTCTTTTTCTATTTCTGCTTCTTTTTCCACTTTTTTTTTTTCATATTTAATGTTATGTCTTTTAAGCTTCAAAACCAGCACAGGTTGTTTCATGTTTGATCTCAAACAACCTATGTCTTACCTCTTTTTTTTAATTTGTGCTATCTTCC
Source organism: Mycteria americana (assembly GCF_035582795.1). Lineage (NCBI taxonomy): Eukaryota > Metazoa > Chordata > Aves > Ciconiiformes > Ciconiidae > Mycteria > Mycteria americana. The sequence continues at coordinate 36,929,027 of NC_134366.1, read as the reverse complement.
CTTGCATGACTGTCATTGAGAAGGTAAAGAGGAGGAATTAAACAAAATTAGGGAATTAGGGATTTGCTAGCAAGAATAAGTATGGTGGAGCCTAATCTTCAACTTCTTGATGTCTGAGCAGTGATCGGTGTCTGTTTATGGAAATACAAATAGCCTTTGAAGTTAAATCCGGAGACTAATGTCGTCCTTCACATGAGACTGAAAGTGACCAGTAGCAGGTGTAACATAATGGGATTCTCTTCACAGATAATTACGGAATAAGGTGCATGTAAGGGTTTTGTTGTTGTTGTTGTTTCTTTTTCTGTGCCACTGATAGTGCTTGAGTTATTCTATAAGGAAGAATGGTATATAAACTTTCTTTAAAATTATCTGGCTAATGTGACTGGACATGCTTGGACATTTTTTATAAATAAATAAAAAAAGAAAGGAAAAAAAGGTCTAATCCTTTTCTGATCCCTTTATCCTAATGTTTTCCTGTAATCATTCTGTTTGATTTCTACAGACTAATTTTCCACTACACGTAAAAGCTATTCCTGTTAAAGGCTTTGCAGTTTTGTGTCCCTAAAGTTTCAGTGCAAGTCCTCTTGTTCTTGCTTTACAAAACAGGAGGTATAGTAGCACCCAGCTGATTTGCTTTGTTCTGTTCATTGCTGTATATGTGTGACTTGCTTCCTCTTAAATGTCTGTAAATTAAACAGTCCTTTTCAGCTTCTCCCTGCAAAGGAGTCTCTATGCCTTTGATTGTTTTCATTGATCATCTCTGGTTTTCTTCCATTTTCGTTAATGTTTCTGAATAACTAACAAGATCTAACTACACTAGTGGAGGTTTGTCATTGATGGGTGTAATAGAATTCAATAGAGCAAATATCATAGTATTATGTATATTCTTTCGTTCACTTAATTTTCCCTTCTCTTTTTTTTTTTAAAGAGTATGACAAAATTAATGAGATATAAAATTAATTAACAGTCCTATTAATACAAAACTTTGAGTCCTGTATTTTCCTCTGAATCGAGTCCTGTTACAAGATTTAACGGCAGGATCTGTATCTCTTAAAACTTCTCACACGACGGTCTGTATTGAGGTCCCTTATTAGCATCATTCTGCCTGGGAAGGGCAGGTAGTTTATTAGCACTATCTTCCTCTTTCGGGGTTTGTGTGAAAGCCTCTCTATTATCAATGAAAGTAACACGAGCATGTTGGCCTTGTGGTGCCTTAGCTGCTGTCCGGAGTCTTGTTGCTTTGGGAAGTTCTTTAATTTGTGTTAATCGCTTTCTGCTCCTCTGTAGCTTGCTCTTCTCTGTGAAGGGTTATGCAGGCATAAAGGTCTCTTGTCATCTTTCTTTCTCTGTGGCAGAGATTTCTTTGTCTGCTCTCCCTTTTGAAAAAGCTCTTTGCCGATGGAGTGCTCTCTGTGCTTTCTCATCTGCTTTCAATGTCCTTAATTTGGTGAGACAGACTCTTACAACTGGAGGAAGGTTATATTTAGGTTTTGGCCTGGTACATGTGAGCACTGTGCTTGATTAGTTACATTTTTTTTTTTCCCTTTGCTGTCAGGTATTGCTTTAAAATTGAGTTCCTCTTGCTAGCCTGCCTGCGTTCTCCTCAGACCTGCTGCAGAGTGCCAGGGGTACAGTTTCAAATCTTGCCTTTGAGCAAATAAAAGATGATCAAAATAATACATAGGGCTTTGATTATATTCTCCATCTTTGGGGCACAATATTGGACACGTGAGCACAGAACTTGATTTTCCAGATTTCTCAGCATAACTCTTACAAAGGTTCCCTGTGCTTCCCAGGAGTCCCTTAGCTTCATCAAGTTGGGGGCATTGGGGTGGCAGGAAATCTGCAGTCCTCTTTGGGTGAGGTAGGCCAGTGCTCGTCATGAAGACGAGGGCAGAAAGGGTAATCCAGCCAGGGTGTGTTATTTTCTTCGTGAAGTTATTTCAAAGAGCCTGTATGTTGCAGTGATTCTGTTAGTGAACATGCCTGGGTGAAGTCCTTTAGAGGCTCTGAAAAGCCCCCTGTTTTTCACTCACTTGGAGAACTTGAGGATGGACCTGTGGCTTGGCTCATAAAGAGGAGTCTATCAGTGCCATGACCAGAAGAAGTTCTGTGAGTGACTCTCAGAGTTCTTATGAATCTCAGAAAGCGCTTTCATGTGTCTCCATCATGAGCGGATCCTGTAGCCTGCATTACAGCACATCTCTTGATTGGTAGAAAATGTGAAGTTCATACCTGCATCTTTTGTGTGCAGCATTTGGGTTTATGGTGTTGGTGAGATGTTTTCATGTTATTTGCTGTCTGCGTTACTTTAATTCACAGGAGCTGTTGTGACATTTTGTAGTTGGTAGCTGCATCATAGGAGCTTTGTGCACGCTGTACCAAACATCAGGGCTGCAGTAATGCACGAGAATTCACATACATAGCAACCATTGGCATTCTTCCTGTCTAGAACAGATGAGACATGGAGAAATCACATGCAAGAACACTAGATAATTGCCCTGGTTTCGGCTGGGATAGAGTTAATTTTCTTCCTAGTAGCTGGTATAGTGCTGTGTTTTGGATTTAGGATGAGAATAATGTTGATAACACACTGATGTTTTAGTTGTTGCTAAGTGGTGTTTACACTGGTCAAGGACTTTTCAGCTTCCCATGCTCTGCCAGGTGCACAAGAAGCTGGGAGGGGGCACAGCCAAACTGGCCAAAGGGCTCTTCCATACCATATGATGTCATGCTCAGTATATAAACTGGGGGAGTTGGCCGGGGCGCAGCGATTGCTGCTCAGGGACTGGCTGGGCACTGGTCGGCGGGTGGTGAGCGGTTGCATCACTTGGGGTTTTTTTTGTTTTGTTTTTCCCTAGGTTTTGTTCCTCTCTATCTTGTTATTTTCCTTTTCATTACAATTTATTAATTATTATTATTATTATTGTTGTTGTTGTTATTGTTATTATTGTTATTATTATTATTGTTATATTTCAATTATTAAACTGTTTTTATCTCAGCCCATGAGTTTTCTTACTTGTGCTCTTCAGATTTGTCTCCCCTGTCCCCCTGGGAGGGGGAGTGAGCAGCTGCGTGGTGCTTAGTTGCTGACTGGGGCTAAACCACAACAATAATATAAGCTAGCGTCTCTTTCGGTAATTGCTTGTGTATTTTATTAATTATTTTTTTAAATTGAATTTCTAATTACAGAATTCTGCCTGCTAGATGAACAGCAAGGAGGTTTTGAAAAAGAAAGCACAGAAGGCTCAACTTATCCCCATTCAGCACTATTCAGAGATGCTTTGTTTCTCTATCAGCCAGATGCTGTTGATAATGAGATGTACTCTGGGGCTAAAAACTTCATTCCCAGTGACGCTTCTTTAAGTGTATTGAGACAAGGTATTACCAGAAGTGCTTTACATGATTACATTACAGTGAGTTAAGCAACATGATAGGAGGAAATAATCTGGTACAACAGTACATAAGAAATTATGTTAGTTCATTCTAATAGCCCTTATCAGGAACTCTTGGGGGAATGCACTGAAAGAAGAGAAGAATTTACTTCTGCAATAGTATATGCAGTGGACTGTTCCCTAGGAACATCCTGAATCCCTTTGTCATAAATATGATCTTAAAAAATCAAGTTTTTATCCCAGTTCTGTTACATTCCAGATAAGCTCTATAAGATTAATGATGATTTATGCTTTCATTCAGAAAGGGTCACTGAAAATATTTTTTCATTATTTGGAAAATACTCTCAGTAAAGCTTCTCAGTTAAAGGTTATTTTAAGTCTCAAAAATTACAAAGACATCTCCCCTGCCTTTACTTAGGCTCATTATTTTCTGAGAAGCTTTATAGAAATCTTCGGTATCAACTAAGGCTGATGAAATTAAAATGTGATTTAAATGGAAGTTTGCAAATTGGTATAATGAGCCAGGCACAACCTGTTTATTGCAGGGATGTGGAAGGAAGGGGCAGGTTTGTCACCAGGGGAATGAAAAAGGGGGAAAACAAGCAAGGCCTCAGAACACACTTTACTTTTCATCAGTTCTTGGTAGAGTTCTTACAGCTGGTTCTAATGATGAACATCAGTTTTGTTATCTCTAAATTTCACCCTTTGTTCGTGGCTGTTCAATAGACTGTGACCAAAATAGGTATTTGTTGTCCTGAAATAAATTCTGTCATTCTCCAGTGTAGGCTTGTTTGAAGGAATAACTGTGTCTCCATGTGTATATAAAAACCACTTATTTGTGAAAGAATGATATGCCACTGTTTTGGTTTTTGTTTTAGTTTGACATACCTTTGTGCCTTTTTTGCTTTAAAGGCCTGGAGGTTTCTTTTAATTAATTAACCTGGACTGTCTCTTGGAAAAAAACTAAAACAATTCTTTCTACTAAAGCAATTTAAAGTAGGTTTCCTCTTCTGTTATTTGTATAGAGAGTCATACGATTGCATCAGGTACAAAAAATATCTGCCTGTGGCTGGGCTTTTTTTTTTCCCTATGAAGTAATTTTTAGATATAAAAGGCATCTTTAAAGACAGCATGTTTCTTGACTGGAGTGACATGAGGGGAAATTTGTTTTAAACAAGGTTAAGAACACTTGCATGCCCATATTTTTGGAATGTGGAAAAACACATTCCAACCTTGCAGTTGGCATTATTGACTTGAAAACTTACTTTCTTTTAGCAAAGTGGTAATTTGATGTCATAAAACATTTTGTTTAAGTGTCATAGTTCAATTGTGGGGAAAGAAGTGCAGTGAACTCTCGTGCTTCTGTTGTATGTGTTGTAATGGATTAAATAGTTCAATCAAGAAGAGATTTTTGTCCTGATTTTTGTAATAATAATTAGGTCAGGGGTGAAGGGTTGTAATTCTTTGATGCACCTGATGAAATACGAGTACAATAACAATTTAGGATTGCAATAGGAACTTTCAATTCTGTGTGTGGACTCATATCATTGACTTTGTAATTCACATTAACCCACAGATTAAGAAGTAAAGTTATGAGCAGAACTCTTCATTCTGCCTTATAAATGAACATTCTCTGGAGATGAACTTCCAAGTGAGAAACTTAATATATGGTTAGTTCAGTTAACATTAAAATACTGACTTCTAAAATATTAAAAATACCAAACACTGAATGTTGATCCTTGGTAGCTGTTCTTCTTTCTTAGAATTTTCATTGATGCTTCATTGGCTCATTAGGGAAATATAATCAGATGTGTTTCAGCCTTGCATTATAACTTGTGCTAATGGAAATCAGGATGTCAAGATGTGGTGATAAATGAGCTTATGAAACACATAGCAAAAATATTAACTGTTTTTACTGGCATTTGTGTAGAAATACTTAGTTTTACTTTTTGCTGCTTTCTTGGGAAAGATCTGTCACGGTTGAAGACTCAGTTCCAGCCCTTTGTGAAGCTGCCGGAAGACAAGCAAAGAGCTATATATAAAACCCTTTGTGAGTTCTTGCTCCATGAAGAAATGGTCACTGCCCTGGAGGACGTGGTAAGATGAAACTTCTGCTTGATTCCTAAAAGTAATTTCAGAATAGAGCTAGCATTCTCTTTTGCTTGAACTTTTCTCTTTTCAAGAAGTTTTACTTATTCTTTTGCTTCCAGTTAGATGATATCTGCACAGGAGACAAGCCAGATTTGAAGGAGTTAAAACCTGCACAAGAACGAGACCTTGTTGACTTCTTGCAGCTCTTAGGATGCAGTTTACAGAGTGAGCTGTTGCACAAATATCAGCCTCAGGATGAAGAACTCTTCTCAGCTGCTCACCTCCTCATCAGTGCTGTCTCTGGTATGTTGTGAATGAAGAGAAGAGCCCTTTTTTTTAAAATTTTCATTTTAGAAGCTCCCTCTGTGTTAAAGTGTTTATGGCTCTTTTTGAGCAGTTGGTGAGCTGAGTGAACATAATTTGTTCTGTTCCTTTTTATGAGTTTGGTATACCATGCTTAGCATTCCTGGCTGTGGATTAAATTCAGCCCTCAGTCACTGACAAGTTTTGCTTGTAAAATACACATTCACCCAGATTGCTGAACTCTACTTTCTGCTGAGTGTGGGCATTTCCAGTTTGGCAAGCTAATATCTGTTCTTATTGCATACCAGAGTTCTTGCCACCTAAATGCTGAGACTTACAAATTAGGTGTTGTCTTCTGTGTAACAGCATATATTGTTGAGGTTGCAAACTATATTTAGCAAAAGTGAATTTAACATAGAGACACTGCAATTAGAGGGTTGTTTTGCAGCTGCTGAAAAAGGAGATTAAACATAAATGTCAAACAAATGCCATCACCACAATCTAGTTGGCACGACCGTGTTAATTTAAAGCTACCTGCAAAGTCCAAGACAGACTTTCCTGGCTTTTTCTCCTCTCTCATATATAAAGAATTTCCTGACATTAAGATAACGAAGGGAAGTTCAGTGTGGTATTAGTAAAATGCAGCACTGTGCAGCAAAATGTCAGTGTGCATCCATATACGCACAGTACCCAGGTAGGAAAGCTTAACTCATTTGTGGAGACAGAAAAGAAATAGAAAACAGAAACGTGCTGATGTGGTAACACTTGTCAGATGCTATTAACAGCAGGGCGCAGTTAATCAGTTAATGTTGCATTATCACCTGGCTTTGGACATGATGTCTGCTGCTAATGTCCAGGCGTTAATGTAGCTGGATCAAGAATCAAAAGCTGTTTTATGCCTGTTGCTTCTATTAGGATTGCAGCCTTTGAGTTAGAGTTGAAGGGCACCACAGGGATCATTTAGTCCGTCTCTGTGCCCCAAGGCAGCCTCAGCTATGTCATTCCTCTAAAATTGTGTTTTTGCTGAAGTCAGCATCTCATATAGATTTTGAGAGCGGGGGTTCTTGTTTTATTCAAGGCCTAAATCATTCATCCAGCCTGCAGACTCGAGTGAAACACTAGGGAGATACTTAGGGAGGAGACAGGAATGATGGGGAGGAAATCCTCTTTCCTATGAGCTGCCTTTTCTCGAGGGCAGGGATAGTCAGTGTGGAGCTTGTACCCATCACCCATCCCGTTTTATTCTGCACTCTGGGAAGCAGGCAGGAAAGGGCTGGATCAGCCTCTTCCAAACATCCAACAGAGCACTTGTGACAGCTGTCCTCAGCATTGAATCGCTTTGGTCTCCAGCATCCATTTCACGAGGATGGATGTAGGTGGGCCTCAAAAATGCAGTCTTTGCTCAGCAGGAGAACCCCGTAACAGAGCTCACTGTTAAGAAAGTCCCCTTTCCAGCAGCCAGCCTTGTGCAGTGTTCCCTGGAAACAATCTTTCCCTTTTAATGTTTCCTTCGCAGAGCTGTCTGATTACACTCTTGTCCTGCTGCGTGCCTGCTGTGATCTTCAGGTTGTTCCGGCATTGTGTTGTTTGGTGAGTAATCAAAATGTGACTGTGTAGCATGTGGGCCCCAGCAGCAGTAATGACACTGTTCTCTGCTTTAGTATGTTTCTCACCCAATAAAGAAGATGTCAAGCTCCAGTGCGAATTTCACCTGTAGGTATTGCTTAGGCAAGGTCAGAGTCTGACAGTGGCAAACGAGCAGGTAATTTACCGCAGGTGGATACTTAACTTCTAAAATGTTTCTGTATTTGGGAGCTCCATGGACTGTGAGCAAAAGAAAATTGTACCTTAAGCTTGGATTTTAATTTACTAATAGTCTCACTAGCCCATTTTAAAGTCTCAGTAACAGAAATCACCTGCCCTTGGGAAACAGAAGTTTCACTTTGATAGCAGCAGTGCTTGGGCCTTGGCAAATTCTGAAACTCTGTGGCCATTCATTAAAACTGCTGAAGGAATGGGGCAGGGCTGTGCTTCCCTACGAACTTCTTTTAAGCTTGCTGACAAAAATAATAGTAAAAACCTTTAAGTATGTAGGGGCAAGGGGAATGCTACTGTTTGCTCAGAGTAAGAGTGAGAGTTAAGTGTGATCTGCAGTGAGAGAAGTTGGACTAGGCAAAAGGATGCGGTAGGAGAGATGTTTCTCCTTAAAGGGTGCCGTAGAGCTTTGGTTCTGGATGAGCACGTTGTACTTGTCAAGGCTGATAGTAAAGGGAATCTTGCCCTTTTGCCGCTGCCTTGTAAGCTCTCTGGTGGTTTTGTAAGAAGGAACTGAGCTAGGCGATGGCAGGAACAGCACTGCTTGGAAAACCTGTTTAATGTCTCTGTCTTCTGCTGTTTCTCATAAATACAGCCTAACATCGCTTCGGCTGATGGCACCTTGGCGCTGAGCAGTCCTTTGGTGGTTACTCTCACTGACAGAGGAAGATTCGATGTCGTGCAAAGGCTGTTTGCTTCATCAAACATTAATTTGGAAATGACAGAGTCTTCTGTAAAAGCTGTAACTATGAAAGAGCCTAGATTCTTCCCACTTGTTCTTTATGTTGCACTGTATGGATTTTATGCTTTGGGTGGGAATATGTAGGAGCTTTGCTGAGTACCCAGTTATTGCTCTAGCCTGTTCTTTCTTCTGTAGCTCTGCAGTGTGGTGTTGCTGTGTTTGAGCTAGCAGTAGAGCCACTCAGTTGAGTACTTACTGCAGTGCGGCCGGGGGTGAGGGAGGTCAGGGTGGATGTGGCATGCCTGGGGTGAGCGCTCTGCACTGCCATCAGGTGTGCTCCTGCTCTGCAGTTTCACTTAGGTGTGTTTGCAGTGGAACATACATAAATAAGGGATGAAGGAGAGGAAGAAAAAAAGGCAAGCCTGGAACAGAAATTAACATAGCTGTTCTGGTAGTTGTCAGATCTGTAGGGCAGTGAGAAGCCTGATTGCTTGCATTAATATGCGTGGGAGAAAACTGAAAAGTACAAACTGCTTTTTGTAAACAAGCAGGCTGTGGAAATCCAGGGTTCTGCAACGCAGTAAATGTTTTGCTCGTTTAAGACTTGACGTGCAGAATGCTTTCACTCTGGAGCAAGTGGAATGGAGGGCTTTCAAAGAGGTACTTGATAGGTTTTCATTTATTAAGTGTAGCTGGGCTTTAAGGATGTGAACTGCACACTGCAGGAAATAAAAACTCTTTTTCAAAAACTAAGACCACCTGAAGGATTTATGCCTCTGTACAGCATTTCTGTTTTCTAATAAGTTTTTACTCACCTTAGCAAGTTTCAGCTGTTTAAATTGCGTTCTGAACTTTCTCTTCAAGGTAAGGTGATGCCTTTTGGTGTGTGCACATGAAGTGCTCCTGCTGCACTCCGCAAAAATGATTATTTTACCCATATGACGTTTTGAGTGCAGATGTTTTTGCTTGTTTCCTTGACTAACGGCAAAGTGTTAGTAAAGCACTTCGTGCTTTGAACTGCTTTGCCTTTTTTTATTGTAATTTTTTGTAATCATGTGGATGGGACAGAAATACAGCAGAGATCACTGTAAATATGGGCTTGGGAAGATGATGTTCCAGGTAAGTGGAATATCAGTGCTTTCAGCTAAGATTGTGAGATGGCTGACAGACAAACAAGCAGGCACCTGTGTGTGTGGGGGGGTGATCAGTAACCAGGCTGTGCAGCTTAGCTAGTGGGTAGGAGTCCTAGGTTCAGTTTTCTGCTCTGTTCCCACATGGTCTAAGAGGTCTTTAAAAACTCTTGTCAGTTAAGCATTCCCTGAGGAAGTGGACTTTGCAGAAAAGCACCGTGGTACCTTTCCATACCCTGAGCGTGCAGGATAGCCTTGCACCCTGAGCTGTTGGCGTTTCTGTGTCTCATCTGTTAGACGAAGCTGATGGGGTTGCCTGAACCTTGCACTGGCGTGTATGAAAATGTCCTTTAGGAGGATGGAAGCACGTTACTCTGCTTCTGGGTGTGATGTGTGTGTGTGTGTAAATGGGAAAGTCGTCTTTTGCCAATCACTACTCAAAAGTTGCCTCTGTAACTACCTAATTTATCAAAACTTGCTATGAAATGTTATGCCAAAACAATAGAATAACTTATAACCTCATGCATGTAATTTCCGTTGTTCTTTTTTTGGGGATTCCAGTCATTGCCTTGGCCTTGAAAGATGCTGCACACAGATGGCAAGTGGATACGTGGGCATCCACGTAGTGCTGCTGTCCGTGTGCTCTGATCTTCCTTACAGAGTTTTGGTGTAAGCTTTACGTGCACTGTATTGCGTAACTGCTTTCAGGGTGTGCATGCTGTGTCATATATATATATAGGAGAGGGGATTTGTTTAAAGAGGGGGGAAAAAAACCCCAACAAACCCTAGGTGTTCTACAGAAACATCATTAAAAAAGGAAGAGGTTTTGTTTGTTTCCTGCTATTTTGCTTTCAGCTGTAGATCAGTCTTTTGCTTCAGTTAAATCCCCTGAGCAGGTTCAGGCTGAGGAGTATAAAGGTTGCTGACAAAGCCAAGGTGAGGGCACCTGAGGGGCTGGCAGTGCTTATGGTTCTGGGGAGCCCGAGCAGCTTCACAACTTGACTGCCAGTAACTACAGCCAAGGGGGATGAAGGCACTGTCCTCTCTTACAGAGTCCTGCTGCTTGTAACCCTTAGACCGGTAGGAACTCAGGGAAACGGTGCATGAGGCACCACCATTGCGGGCTGCGTTTATGTGCGATACCGCACCTCCTGTGCAGGCCTAGCACCCGTGCTCTGCGCCCGAGGTGGGAGCAGGGGAGGGGGCAGACGCCCAGAAAGGAGGGGTCGCAGGGGCAGCAGCACCGGGGCCTCTGCTCCGGGGGACAGAGGCAGGAGTCAGGGCAGCCTCGGACTCACACAGCGTGAGAAACACTTGGGCAAACAGTGGTGTGCCCCAGACTTACTGCCGCTTCCTGCTAGTCATGAAGATTGCTTGAGTCTCTTGGCTCCTCGCCTCATCTGCGGCCGTACTTTTAGGATTGATGAGTGTGTCTGCAGCAGCCATTGGTTGCACTTCAGTCTTGGCTTTGTCCTTTTATGTGCTCTTTGTGGACGGGCATCCCAGCTTTCCTCCACTTGGCAGCATGTCTAGACCTGCAGGTAGCCTAGGATGGCCTTTTTAGAACTGAGCGAGCAGCACAGCTGCAGAAAAAAAGAAACACTGAGGCAGTTTGTATGTTCATCGTTTTCCCTCCAGTTCCTTCTTCCGTGCTCTTGAAAGCAGGATCCTTATGCGCATTGATACTAAAAATAGTTCAGACTGGGGATATGAAGATCCAAGGGAACAGCAGAAGCAATGTGTCTCTCTCCAAGTAACTCCTGTCCAGCCCGTCCCTAAGCTAAATGAGGATAGCCTCTCCAGGGACCCAGCCTAAGCTGCACTGATCCAAATTAATTCAGAGTCCACTTTAGAAGAGCTGGATGTGTATCCACTACGTCTTAGATAAAGCAGCAATTTCTTGTGACAGGCTGGCCTCATACAGAAAATGCTTTTTCAAGGTTAGATGGGGTCTTCCCTAGAAAACAGAGGTAGTAAAAGGGCTGTAGGGTCCTTCAGAGAAGGTTGGAGCTTGTCGCATCAGAGGTTTGACTTCACACCCTGACTTCCCTTCCCAGAATGTTACTTCCCTTTGCTATACTTCCGCATTCCCCGGGAGGAAGCGGGAAGAAACCACACCTTTGCAATCCAGAATCAGATCAGGACCAGGGAAGATGAGGTGAGCAGGCTCTTTTCACAGAGCATGCGCTATCTCCAGAGGCCAGCAGGCTAAGCCTTGCTGTCAGTAACCAGCACTCACCTCATACAAGCTGCAGTCCCGAGTCCCTGGGGCTTTTGTACACTGGCTCATTACAGCGTGGGCCCAGGAGAACGACTCCCTTAATGCTGCAGTGCTCGGAAAATAAGGAGCCCCAGTTCAGCAGTGACATACGCAGGATGGTTGAAGAGGCCCCAAGAGCTCTATACGCTGAATGGGGATTCGGCGCATTCAAGAACATCAGGCTGAACAAGACCAACTGAAACGTTCCTTTTCTGAACTCTGAGCACTAAACGAGGCCCAAACACGCTACACCAGCAGTGCACGTGTACCTGCAAAGCCTGCTACGCTTAACAAACCAAAGCAGCACCCAGAGCGCAAAGCCCAATGTGCGCAGACAAGTTGGTCCCTGTCGTATTTGGTACTAGCACACTAACACACTGGTGTACCAACAGGAAATCCTTAGTGTGTTAACGTGGAGCCCATTTTCAGTGGTAAAGGATTAGGTAAAGGTAGAAGGCAGATGTGCACAGATTGCTTCTTGATAGCTTCCTTATTTGGCTAAAATTCAGAGTATGACCCAAAAAATCAGAAAAAAGCTAATTACATTTTTTTCAATATTAAATCTTTATTATATACAAAAATATTTTGTTGGGAATTAACAGAATTTCACAATTTGTACATTAACATTTTTATGTTTGGCTGTGTTTATTGTGAAAATATTAGCTGTGAAAAAGACAATGGGGGTTTTAGAAAACAAGTCACAATTTAAAAATGTCCTATGTATTAGCTGACTTTATCAGGATGAAGTCAGAATGCTAACAAGTCCCATCTCCTAGGCCTGCTCTACAGCATTGTATTCAAACAACAACTGGGTACTAAAGCATCTTCAGGTTTGCATTAGAAAGTTTAGCTAGTAGTTAAGATTTTTTTTGTAGGATGTTTTCAGCTAAAGAAAGAGTATTTTTTTACAGGAGAGCAGTTTTGAAAGTTTTACAAATGTCAGATCCAGTTTAATTTAATATGCTGTAGAAGAAAAAAAAAAAAACCCACAAGAGCTTCCAACAGGCAAAAACAGTTGTGAGAACAAGCAAGGTAAGGAAACACATGGTGGCAGACTTCCAATACACATTTAAATCCAAACACTTCACCAAGATTTTACAGTTCTTAGCCCGGTTTGGGGTGGGAGAGCAGCAAACTTTCTTGTATTTTAAAACCTAAGGAAGTGGTCCCCCTTCTTACACCACAGTACACAAATGTTGCACACAGGCAAATATAAGATGAGGGAGTGGGGGAAGGGAAGGAATGCTCAACATGCATTTTTTTAAACGGGGAAAATACATTTCAACAGTTATCTCCATATAGAATTTTGTACAAGACCTAAACCAACAAAAATCAGTTCCAAAAATTGTTTTTTGCAGCGAACAATTTTGCTGCCACCCCAGAACTGTACAACGCGGTGCCATTCATTTTGCTCTACACTACGATTCTATGTGAGAGGTCAATAACAGAGAAGTTACTTGGGTTTTTGGAAGAGGTTTTATTGTGTTCTAGGTAAATGTTGGCTACTTATGGAGTAATACTTGGATCAGCTGCGAGGACAGCCAAACTTGCATGGACGAACATTAGCGTGGAGCTAATGGCATTAAAAGGAAAAGGATAAATGGGAGAAAGTGTTTCCAGGACTACTTAACTATGTTAGCCTGGCAGGTTGGTATGTTCACCTGGCAGGTTGGTCAGTAAGTATTCCACATCCAACCACTGCCTTGGCAGCAAAAGGAACTCCATACCCAACCAGCATGAGAAAGGATTAAAAATATTGAGAACAAAATTCACATTTACTTTAAGCGTAATTTATTCTATAAAATACAAATATTGCTGAGATCCTGCTTAAAAAAAAAAAAAAAATCTATTTGGAGGTGAAACTGCTTAACAGTCTTCACCAAGCTGCAGTTTGTTTTTAAGCCTGTACAGGTAAATTCCAGCTGCAGTACCAGCAACTGAATGGAGAATTCAGCAGCTGACAGTTTGTGGAAGAGTATCCCACCATGGAGAGTTCAGGTAAATTAGCAGATGCTGTCTGAATTACTTGCAGTACTTAGGGGTAAGTTTTTATTTATATGTGTGTGTGTGCGCACATGAGCGCACTTTTAATATGTTTAGAAGCCAAAGCTGCCTCTGAAAATTGGTTATTTTACAAGTGTTTTCACTCTTTTTTTTTTTTTTTTCTTTTTTTTAGTATTTGTCTTTGGGACTGAAAACAGTAAGTTATACCAGTCTTAAAGACCGATGCTTATATTGACCGCTAGTTCCTCAACAAGACACAAGCTGAGAATTCCAGACAATTCCCACCAGTTGCTTGTTAAAAATACACGAAAACCAAGAAGGGTAGGCCAAAGAAAGAAACACAGAAAAAAAAAAAAATTGGGCCAGGACTTTACCGCCTTCAGTAATGACAGTCCACCAGAGAAAGCAACTGAAAGTACCTTTAGCTACAGCAGTCCTTTTAATGGCCCAGGAGGGGATTTGTGTAGGGACTGACAGCTGGAAGGGTATTTAAGGCAAGAGGCCTAGCAGACCACAACTCTTTGTATCCAATAACCACTACCTAGACATTGATAAATTGATTTCTCACCACTTCTGCAAAAATAGTATCATGAAGTTTGGCAATAACAATATGGTACTTTCACTCTTCAAAATTTGGGTGAGGCAGGAAACCCTACATGAAGCAAACAGTCCATATATATTTGTGTGACAGATGCAACAGACCTCCACCTGTAGTTTGTCTTAAAGCTGTACCTACAGGCACAGTAAGTGAAGGGGAATCAATGTACTGCAGTAGGCACTATAGATGTATTGAGAAACAGCATCTGCCTCAAAGTTCAGTCTGAATGAAGAAGGAAGATCGATGAAAACTGGATGAGAAACCAAGGAATAGGTAAAGGAAGCTTGAATTTGTTTGCGTTCACAGTAATAACTCATGTGTAAAGACAGGTAATAACCCACACCTCCCGATTTCTGGAGTGGTGCTCTACTTGATCATTCTCCACTGGTCCTTAAGCATTGCAGAGAGGCAAGCTTGGCTCCAAAGGGCAGCTAGCCAGGAATTTTCTGTGTTTAAAAGAGAAAAAAGTTTCCTATTTCTTGTCTGAATCGCCCTCTTCAAAACAAACAAAAACCAGATGACTTCCTGAACACTGAGCTGCAGGCAGTTTGTACTGCAAGTCATTTAGGTAGATTTTAGAAGATGCAGTGAGTTAGAATTGTGCAGAGGACTGGGAAGAAAGTGTCACATTTTGAGCCTATGCAAGATGTGACAGTTTATATAAACACAAATTCAAAAGTGGTGAACTGATCTGCCATCCTGCTCCACAAAGCTTTGTACGGCTAAGTCTGCAGAGCCGCACTGATGTGAGAACACAGCACAAGTTAAGGATACTGCCTTGGTTATAAATTCGATTTCCCTTGCCTATGTCGGTCTGTGATTCTGCTCTAATTTTACCTTCATCTTATATTTGCAGAACATTTTGAAAGACCTTTATAAATCTACGCAAGATGACACATCCCATTATAATTATCCCACTAAACTTTAATTGACTGCATCTTGTCACATGATGTAGAACCTAAAGGAGAGCTGCTAGTGTAACATTTAGAGACAGCAAGGTAATCACTTGGGTACACATGCACCAAAGTATTTACATTAAAGTTGAGACTGGTGCACACTTAAGGGAATTTTTGGTGCATTTAAGGAAATAACTTAACGGTCTTGGCATACTGACTGTACTTTTATGTATAACTTTGCCTTCACAGGGCAACTACAGTCTTTCTTCTATAAGTCTCCATATGTACAGAATTTTACAGCACCTCATGCACTGTCCAAAACAGATAGAAATTACAGATAAATATAGAATTTTTAGATTGAAATATCTGTATATTTAGAAAAATATACATTAGTAAACACAATAAACCAGGTAGAGAAGTGTACCAGTTCTAAAGTCTCACATGCAGGTACATTTCTGGATTAAGTCATGGTAGCTTAGTAATGTGATAGCAGACGTGAGCATTTTTTGTTTTACCATCCACATACATACATATACACAGACAACTATTTGATAATTTACTTTTCTAAACTACTTAAATATTTATCTTGTGATACATACCACATATCTTAAACATTTAGCAGCATCTTCACCTCGCTCAGACACACCTATTGTTATCGTTAACGGTCAACGTAAAAAGTTTTCCTGTTAGTATCTGGAAAATGAGCGTTTAGTACAGAATGAGATACATGAAATCCTAGTTGGTTTAACGCCTTCAAAATACTTCAAACAGCTGTTGTATGAAATACTTTCACTTGCTCAAAACTAGCCTTTCATAATGCCTTTCTCCCCGAATTGCACAATGTACATGTCTCTAATCTAACATCGGATCTAGCGTGCCCTGACAGGTAGAGACTATCACCTCTGTGTATATGACTGAAATGGCACCATCATTCTAAGAACCTCCAAGAATGCTCTTTTTAAGAAAATGTAACTGTCATTCTCATTCTAGTCATCCTACCAGGTAGTGACAAACTAAGCAGAGTATCTGATGAAAACCTGATTTTACTAAAAAACAAAACAACCACCACCACCACAAAAAGAAACCAACCCCTCTCCCCTCCTCAACATTATTTACCTGCCAATCTGAACTCCCAATGTTCAAGATTCAATGAATAGATGCAAGGAGCTTGGTGTTTGGGTTTGGGGTTTTTTTCCCCTTACAGCTTGCATGTAGACATCCAATTAAAACCTGCAGACACTTTGATACCACCTTTGCACGCAACCTCAGCAAGCCATTTTCTCTTATTGCTTCAGAATTGTACTTCTCACTAGCATCTATGTTAACGCCACCAAATGGTCACCCACTAGGCTTCACTGTGCTAACGGTTTGCTTTAAAAACACTATGTGAACCTGTAGCGAAAGCTAAAGCTTTAGGCTTTAGCAAATACGTGGCTCTTTGGGGATTGCTAACTAGGGAGGCTCTTCTGACAGTATTCTGTCTGGGATGGAAATAGAAGGAGCAGAGAGGTTTTCCTGACTAAACCTTGGAGCCCATGTTTCATGTGTTTGATTTGGTTAAGTAAATTTATGGGAAAAAAAGATGAAAATAAAGTGATATTTGCAATATAAAGTACTATGGTGTGGAAACTGAAGAATCTTCTCATTCCATTCATTAGGGAAGAGTGAGCTCAGCCCACTTTTGGCATCACAAATAGAGTATTTTCTAACTCATAATGAAAAGGCATCATATCTGTCCAGACAGCACATCTTATTTACAGCATATGTAGGTCTCCTATTACACAGTATACAAACACAGTTTAGTCATGTTCAGCATATAGTGCCAATAGCAAATCATTAAAATAGTCAAGCAATGGCTCTGCTATCATTGCTGCTACATACAACACTTGATCCATTTCTCAAAGCAGCCTGTGAGCGATAGGACCACAGAACATGTCTCCTGGGAAAGGAAAATAAAAGTCTCATGCTGGTGCCACGTTTAAAAGCTCTGCCAAACTTAAACAAAAGCAGAGAAAACACATCCTGAAAAATATAACAATAAAACATAGTGGTACAAATCTTCCTTAGCGAATTTCAGATTCCCTCTGAAAGACTGAAATCTCAAAGAGCCACAATGATCACCTGTGCTATACACAGTTTCGACTAACATTTTCCACATACACTGGGATCTCAAGCCCCCCCCTGCCCCTTTTACCCCACAACCACCAACTGTATCGGCTTTGTAAAACTCATCTGTAGTACACGGGTGTTTTGAGGGTTTTTTTGAGACTTACACTTTTCCTATACTGCATCAACTCCATTTTTCTTTTCCTTGTGCACATAAAAGTCTTTAAGAGCCCCAGGAAGCAATACTGTTTTACAGCCTCTTTTCCTTCAGAAATAGTTCTGAGGAAGTTGCCTTTTGATAGCATTCCATGTCACACTTTGGCGTTGAAAAGGAATTCAGAAGCCAGGTGCCTGTCACCAGATGGAAGAGAAATTAAACAAATAGATGACTTCAGTTTAGACACCTAACCTGGTAAGTGATGGTGAATGTTACTATATACAACAGCTGACACTGTAATATAAAATATGGTCACAAAAAGAGCGAGTCTTAGCGACAAGCTGTATTTTCATTTTGTTCTTGTTAAGCAGAAACTTACATCAGCATAAGTTTTGATTGATGAACTCGAACCTAATACGAGTTATATCAATGGGCCTACTAAGGGGAGAACTGTCACTAAACAAAAGGAAATATGTTGTAAAACAAAAAGGTATAAACAACATTGCTTTTTAGCAGTAAGCTTCCAATTCACAAGCTATCTTATGAAAAATGCAATTAAAAACAATGTAACAAAAAGCACAAAAATTCCATTACATCACACTCATAAAAATACAGCAGTTGATCACACACAAATATTCAAAAAGATAATATAGAACCCAGCTAGATATCACAGGAAATTAAGCCACAGATCACTATACAAATACCAAACGATGTCCTAAGAAAAGAAAATGCCTTTTTTTTTTTGGTGGTTTTTTTTTTGTTTTTTTTTTTAAAAGCAATGTGTTTTCACAAGTGTGAATAAATAGTCCTAAACATTAAGCATCACTCTGCAAGGCTCCACATTATCAGGTTCTCTCTCTGGCTACTTCACCATTATTCAAATTGCACTGAATTACTTTGCATACAAGCTTTCTAACGTCAGTACTTCAACCATAATGGGCTAGCAGGCTGGCTCCCAAGAACAGCCTAATAAGCAGCTTGCAAGGTATTGCTTTACGTTATTTCAAGAGACACGTATAAGGAAACCTACACAACAGTTGTCTAAATCAAGAGACATCAAGAATTTGTGAAACATCAAGAATGCACCAACATTAAGCTGAAAGAAGCTGGAGCAATGGAGCTGTGTGTTGGCTGCTGCTTTTAATATTTAAAATTCTGCTCCCATGAAATTATTTTTTTTTTAAGGAAGAAAGAAAAAAACCCCAAAGACATTGGTGTTCTTTCCTAATAAGAGCTATAGACTTTTGACCAGTTAAACACTGACGTTAACAAGTTTTACAAAAATTGTTTCAAGTATCCTTTTTTTAATCACAGTGAAAATGTAAGACCAAGATGTAAATGTTGAAGTGAATGACTGAAAGTTTCTTAGATGAAAAAGGCAAAGATACTAAATCAAAACATATAAAAATGCTTAAACGCATTTCCTTCATGTGATATGAATAGAAAGGTTATCTGTAAAAAGTTAGAAAAATTAAAATAAATTACATATTTAAGTACACTTTCCCTTCAACATTTTTATAAAAATTCAGAATAGTGTACTTTTGAATATACACAGAGTAAAAATGCACAGGTGCCATAGGTTATCGTCGGTATCTACACAACGTCACATTAGCGTATTTGCTGCAGTTGATTTTGTTACTTAAGCTCCTCTTGAGAAATCTCAATATACCCAGCTAATTGGGACCCACTGTGGTTCCAGCCTCAGTCTCTCGATAGCAGTCTGGAGCTTCTCGAAGGCTTTGTCTAGGTTGTCATTTACAATGGTCAGATCAAAATAGTGGTTGTATGCTCTCTGGATCCGTGCACTTTCATCCACTGTTTTTTTCAGATCGGTGTCCTGTTGAAGAGATTGTAAAGATTACTAAGTACATAAGACTCAGCAAATCCTTATAAATACAGAAGAAGTATCCCGTCTTTACATACTGCAACTGACTATTTAAAGCTATATACTGAATATATTTAAAAAATAACAAAAGTTTTCACTTATAGTAAATCCACATAGAACTTAAGCTAAAATGCATTGAAAGGGCTGAAAATGTTATGAGCTGTGCCAATAATGTTAAATATGGCAACCAAATGTTTGCAAATCTTGCAATTTTTAAGAAAGTCAGTAGAAGCACATGAACTTGGGCTAGTATGCACAACAGGCAATTAATCATTTTGTATGTGCAACTCACAATCCAATCAGAGTAAAATTAATGCTTTAGGAATGACTGAGTCAATCAGTTATGTAAATATATTTGTGCCCTTTTTTATTTCCACAGAAAGCACCAAAAAATCCAAGAATTTAAATTAGTATGAAATGAAAGACAATGACAGATACATTTCTAGTAGAATAAAGCTCTAGAATATCTTATTGCTTTTAGAAGCTACATTTCAGCCTTGCTTACCTGACATCAGTTCCTAATTTGTAAACTACTGCTGCATTATTTTAGTTCTGACATGAGCAACAAAATATGCAGGAAATTTATATTCCTACATTATGAAGCCTTCATGAAGTGCTGCCACTGAGCATTTTTTTATGTTCCATTAGTCCCACATTCTTGGAAAATTCCTCTCCACTTTTGCACAAAAGCAATTTTTTTGTAAGCAGTTATGAGATTTGTCCCCTTGACAATATTTATTTGAATATTTTCAAGTCCTGATACAGTTGTAAGTGCAAAAGCCAAAATAAGAAAATAAGTTTGTGAATAGCCTTTCCTTCGCAGTCAATGAAGGAGACAAGCAAATGTAGCACCACAAGAGCCAGAATTTTTGCAATGGAATGGCTGAGGATGCTAGAAATAATGTAGACAGACCCACTAGCAAGCAGAACATAATAATTTAAATGATATTTGTTTTTCATTTGTTCAGGAAGTATGAGAATATGAAATGGGAAATCATACTCTTTAAATCATATCTGTGCACATGTATATAGAATCTGTAAAGATATATAACTGTATATTTTAAATGTAACTATCCTCTTTATTATTCATTACAACAAGTAAAACAAAGGCAAGGATGTCCCTTAGGGAATCAATTATTAGCAAGTGCAGGGAATTATTTTTATACTTGTCTGGACGGTTTTAACCTTGCCTCCTTGTATATGCATCACAAAATTCAGGGTTCATTTGGGGCAGGGAGGAGGAAAGGCAGGACACCCACAGAGATACTAGAATTTATAATAACCAGAATCCATGACTAGGACTGGACAGTCTCTCATGTGGTTAAGAGAATGGGATCTCACAGGTTGGAAAAGAAAAAAAAAAAAAAGACTAAAAATCCTATATTCATTTAGTGGAAATTAACCCATCTCCCATTTTATTGCTTTGAATCCCCTGTCAGCATTATACAAGATATTGCTACTATCTAAGCTGCAGCACTGTCGTTGCGAGTTGTCAGCAAATTGTAGCTTTTCTCAGATGGGGAAGTTGTACTGCTGAACACAGAGGACAGTTTTCTTAACTGCTCAGTCTGTCTTTTTACTTTGGTCCTGCAGCTGGGAAAGTTCATGCCCATATAGAATATTTATAATTTGCTGCGCTGAAGGAAGCATGTCTCGTTTCCCTCTGCTACACACTGCGTCTCAGAAAAGGAGAGAAGATCTAATGAATAAAATGTGCCACTTCGCTTTACGTGACAAATCCAAGGAACTTAAGGGGAAGAGAAGGTATTTGACACTTCCTATTCTGGCAGCTCCCAGCCATTCTCGGTGCAGCATGTGCTGCTGTAGCACTGGAAACAAGGCCCAGTTGCATTCTGTTGTTGGTTTGGGTTTTTTTATGCAGGCTGCAGTATCTTGCCTAAGGATTACAGATTCCATTTTAAAGGCACACCTATATTATCAGACAAACCTGAACAAAACTTCTTTGGGGAGAGAGAACGTGGAAGTGAAGGAAAGACATTTACATAAAAGAACAATTCCCACCATCAGGTATCTACCATTTGCTGCCAATAATCAAAGGTAACGCTTCCCAAAGAACACATTACAAGTAATTTTTGTAATCAACGCTTCTCTGTAAGAGGTCTATTTTTAAGAAAGAAGCAATCTGCCTTACACATAGTATTTGATTAACTTCTGCTAAGTAATCAGCAAAAGTCTTGCCTAACTTTTCTTGGAGACATTACTTTCAGAACAAATTCCATCTAAAATGAAAGGTAAAAAAAAAAAGAAAATCTAAGAACATCCTGTTCAAAGTAAACTAAATATGAAATAATCTGCTTACCGTGAGAAGTTTGGTTGTAATTCCAGCATCTACCACAGCCTTGTGCATAGCACGCAAAGTCTCCAACTCTGGGGCAGCAATAAACACTACATAGGGCATGAATTCTGAAGTCCTCAGTATTTTCAGGGCCTAGAAGCAAAGCAAAAGGAAAAAAAAACCCTAAGTTTGAGAATGACTCACCACATGTCCCCATTACTTAAGGGGCGCTGCAAAACTAGTCTGTTACAATGGGCAGAAACACGTAAGTGAAGATTCTTGTTTCTATTTTAGAAACTCCTACACTGCCTTTTGAAATGCTCAACATCATTCTTTCCTTGGCTAAGATTATTTACTACTCTGCAAGACTCCTCTTCCATGCAGAATCTAAGCTGCTTTTTTTCCATCTTTCTAACTCATTCCAACTACATGCCACAAATGCAAGAATCCAGTTGATATTATAATCTTTGAACCAGATAAGAAGCCTTCAAATTTAAAGGCATATCTCTTCAACATTATACTCCTACACTTGTAGTTTAACATTATAAATTATATACCTGTGGATTCACGTCCAAGATGCAAGTCCTTCCTGTCTGCACAACTTCCAGGATGGAATCAATTTTGGTGCCATAAAGATTTCCTTCATATTCTCCATGCTCTAAATATCTGCCAGCTTTAATATCCATCTCCATCTCAGCTCGTGACACAAATCTGTATGCCTGCCCATCCTTTTCATCATCCCTTGGCTTTCGTGAAGTAACTAAACAAAAAATATAAAATATAAATTGAATGTTTTCTTTTTATGTTTGGAATACAAATATGAGACTGGACTGCCTATTAAGTTAGGGAGAGTATAATACACATTGATATACAATTATAATTGTTCCATATACAAATTAGTTACTTATTCTAGTGTAAGTTTCAAAACTGAGCACAGGCCCTCCTGTTCCCTTTATTTCTAGTCTTTGCTGTATGTTGCTTACCCATCCATTTGCTTATTTCCTTTGTATTACTCCTTCACACCATATACAATACTCATTCATGTCATCTTTTTAATTATTCACTTAGTAAAATAATTATTTAAGTGATTTGGTAATCAAAGGGAAATTTAACTCTCAAATGCCAAATGTACTTCTGAAAATAACTGAGCACAAATCAAAATCCACCCTGCCCCCCAAGCCTGAGCACATACTTTGCTCACTGTATTTGCCCTGTTATTCAGGGTAGAACTACCTGAGCTATCTATAAAGAAAGTTAGCTTAAGTATCAGAAGAAGCCGAGCCATCATAGCAGAATGCTAGTGAAGGCCAGCTAATGCTGCTTTCCAGGACAACTTACCCTTTAAAGCAAGGTAAATTCACTGCAGAGAGATTAAAGCCAATATTTAAGTAAAACATGAGCAGCCATCTTGGATATTGGCTACACTGTGCAGTACAAACATTATTTAAGCAAGAAAGGGAAAATAAAATAAAACAAAATAAAACAAAACAAAATGAAGTAACAGATTATTACTGACTTTGCTGTCCTATCACCATATTACCTGCCCACTACTTGCATTTAATTAGGTTTGAACTCTAGAATATATTAAACATAACAGTGAATGGATTGCTTTGGTAATACTTGTATCACCACTTGGTGCCATATCACCACTTTGTGAGAAGAATAATAATGTAGCTAGGGTGGACTTCTCTGGTCAGCAAACAGGAGGGCGCAGTTAAAAAAAAAAAAAAAAAAAAAAGACCTTGTGAATGAGCAAAGTAACCATCTTGAAGGAAGGCACGAAAACAGTACTTCAGTAAGGGAGTTTTTTTTCTGAAGTTGATAGGGACCAAAAAGAAAAGATCATGGGCTTGAGGCTAGATGTAGTAAAACATCAGACTATCATACAAATCTTGGAGATCACAAACACTTCAGTTTTATTGGAAGTTTGTTGTTTTTCCCTATATTTCTAATACTAAAGTAACAATTTATAATGCCTACGGTGCTTCTACAGATGGAAAAATAAATGGCAGACCTGAGAAACTCCACTCCATTCATTACAAAAGACTACTAGGAACTTCTACAATCCCCTCAGTAACTGATGGTGATTGACACTGAAGAAACCTAACAGCCTGAAATACTGCACATACAAAAATTGTTTTTCTGCAGCATCAGTAACATTTAACTGCTAGTTACAAATATTTTCACTGTCATCGTATGTTAGTCCAGTTGTCTGGGAAGATGAAGAACCTTTTGTTTTCCCACTCTATACAATTTTTATACTCTGACAAAATTACTCCTACCCTGAATCACTGGGATAAACATCAGGTATTTGCCAGGTAACCAGAGACTCAAAGTATGATATTACAATAGGAATGCTGACAACTTACATGGCACCGTAGTTCCAAACCTAGTAGGATTCAGTACTATAAACCTGTTCTTCAAACTTCTTCGCCCCACTCCTTGGGCCCCAATTAAGACCAGTGTTTTCCTCTGAAAAGGAGGCATTTTGGCTACTTCCTCATAGATCTGGATTTCATGACGATCAAATTCTACATTGAGAAGTGTACAAAAAATAGTTAATACACAGTCAGTACTGTAAGAAAAAAAATTAAGCAGTCCTGCTATATATCAACAGACCACATATGAATATAAATAGTACTCAAAGGACATTAAGTCTGATACAAGCTTTCTTGCTTTAAATTGGTATGGGAATAAAACAGTTACCCCTTCATGGACAGCATAAGGTCAGATTATTACCTTTATTTCCAAGGAGAAAATTCGAGATTGATCAGAATGGGAAAACTGTGATTAACAATTAGTGAGTTTTCACAGAATCCCAGAATGGTTGAGGTTGGAAGGTACCTCTGGAGGTCATCTGGTCCAACCCCCCTGCTCAACCAGGGTCACCTGGAGATGGTTGCTCAGGACTATTCCCAGATGGCTGTTGAATATCTTCAAGGAGAGATACTCCACAACCTCTCTGGGCAAACTGCACCAGTGCTCAGTCACACTCACAGTGGAAAAAGTGTTTCCTGATGTTCAGAGGGAACCTCCTCTGTTGTTGCTTGTTGCCTCTGCTCCTGTCACTGGGGTCATTCTGAAAAGAGCCTGGCTCCATCCTCTTTGCACCCTCCCTTCAGGTATTTATACACATTGATGAGATCCCCCGAGTCTTCTCTTCTCGAGTGTGAACTGTCCCAGCTCTCTCAGCCTTTCCTCACAGGAGAGATGCTCCAGTCCCTTCATCATCTTTGTATGTATGTATCTCTCTTGCACTGGGGAGGAGCCCAGGACACCTCAGGTTTGGCCCCACCAGTGCTGAGTAGAGGGGAAGGATCACATCCCTCAACCTGCTGGCAACGAAGCTTTCACTTTTTTTCTCTTTTAACACAAAGTTCTTCTCTGACTTCCACCTACCAAAAGACATACTCAGCACAACCATATCTTCACTGGTCACTATTGCTTTTAAACCACAAAAACTATCTGATCTATCAAATTTATAATCCAATATTTTACTGCAAATCTTTCACCTTTGGATACACTAGACTCTCCAAGTTTAGAAGCCTAGAGAACTCTGATTCATATGTAATATTAAGAGATACCTGCATTTCTTGTAGTGAGATACATCATCTTTTTCTTTTTTTTGCTGCTTATTGTTCCGCAGAAAGGCCCTAGAAATAAAAATTGAAACAAACTCATCATTTTTGTTAAATGTGTTTTTTCAAAGCTTATTTACATGAACATATGCAAGTTTAGATTAATTGCATTTACAAGGACTATTTTAGAATTTTATATATTCTAAGGCAGGAAATGCCATCTATTTTCATACACATCAAATGGTATAGTAAGAACCGAACATAGAGAAAAAATTAATTTTTCTAGACAGCTTTGTATAAAGCAGCAGAAAAACCCATCAAACATGTTTAATTTATTAACTTTCAGTGCATACTATAAAAACATAATTTAAAAAAAAAGAGCTAATTCTTATGCCTTTCCCACCTCATTTAGCTTTTCCTGAGCAGGTGGCAAAACTAATTCCTGTATCTGTGAAGACTAAAGATAGACTTTGGTCCTTCAGTCAAAGCCAAAATATAATAATTAGCATTCGCAATTTTCTGTGTATTCTCACACAGAGGTCTTCTAGTATCTATGAAGGCAGGAAAAGCAAAACTAATGGAGTCAGAGCAAAATCTATTCCTGAAATTCATTAAATCTCACCTGAGTTGTCCCAGTCCCTCCTGACAAAGGCCTTTCTCTTCTCTTCCAGGAACTGGCTAGGAATAAGCCCTGCACTTCCTCCTTCTTTGACATGACTAGCCTGGAAAAACAAAAAATAAAAATCACAGGTAACTTGTGAGAAGCATTTTTCTCATCGACATGGTATTGACTGGCTTTCACACTGCCAGGGTTTCTCAATGGTGAGTATTGACACATTTACTACTGAGACTTGGAAATTCAAACTCAGATGTGGATATTAAAATTCTGTCTTACAGTAACACTGTCTTGCCATTGAGTATTAAAATCAGGAAACTTAAATAAAAGAGATACAAGTTTCATTACTGGTTCCCATTAAGTTAGTAAGCTCCTATAGCCATAAAACTTTTTGGCATCAAAATCCTAAATGGAATTCTGTGGCTCCAGACATTGAAGTGACAAAACCCAAGACTTTCTAGTACACAAGTACCCTTATTTTGTATGCTTGAGCTGCTCCAAACAGGTTCCAGTGCATCTTATTAACTCCCATTTCACAAACAGTGAATACCTAATCATTCCTTCAAGCTTTTTGCACTAAGTAACTACAGATTTAAAATCTCAGTAACTTAAGTATTCCTGGTAATGAACGTTTGGCTAAGATTCTCTATGAAATAATTTCATGGCAAGCTCAATTCTCAGCAAGCTTAACACATACAAACACATAGTTAGAAAATGTTACACTTTTCTTCTCCATAACTGGTTGGCCTGTCTCTTGCTAACAGGAACTGTTTGCTTTTCAACTTGTATGCTTTTACCTATGACTAACTGATTTTTTACAGTTAGCAAGTTTTCAGTAGCAGTCTAGCATTTCTAGAAAGCGCACGGAAAAACTAACCTTATTTCCCAGTGCCGTGATCTGCATAGCAATACTTGCAACACACTATGCTGGTTTAATGCATTTCATTTTTGCCACTGATCGAGTGTTTAAGATTTAAGATTTATTAATCCTGGACTCCCTACAAGCTGGAGAATTTGAAAAGCAATACAGAAGACAGCATGTAAGCTAAATGTCAAACTACTCCGGGGTTTTGGAGTGTCTAACTTCTGAAACTAATTAACTTGGCAGTAATAAATTTTCTGCCTTCCCTCACACTTTTTATTCACTTTCTTTCTGTTATTACTGTCACTGACAAGCAACAGAATTCAGCAACAGATGTTGATGTATATTGAAATATTTTTGTTGCTTTTAAAGAAGTCATACATATATTGCTCTTAAGTAACGTTTGGCTCACTATTGCTTGTTACTTAGCAAAGGGTTAGCAATTTAGGGGTGGAAAGGGAAATTAATAATGCTAAACTCTTTGCCTAGATTGCCACTGCCACTTGCAATTTTGAGTATCTCTGTTGAGAAAAGTGTCTTAAAGGTTCATTTGTCCCACTTTCAAAGGCACTCATGATGTTTAATTGTGTGTATAGTGTCTTGAAAAAATAAAAATAGTATAAACGCTGGATTACATTTCTACTGAAGGACTGAATGTAGAAATACAACCTTAAAGCAGGATGAACTGTTAATATTTGAAATAGTGCCAAACACTTTGATTATGAACATGCATGTTACAGCTCACAGACACTGACCACCACTGTGGAAATAAAAGATACAGCTTCTCCAAATAGCTATTCTCACCCCTCTTCAAATCCACAGGGTTAATTTCCCTCTCTCTCCTCAACTCTGAGAACTCAGGAAGGGGTCCACTTCTTCCACAGTCGCTGTCAGGGAAGGCTTACCACAGTTAACATAGTCAACCTAAGACTTTCTGCTAGAAATTGTCCACTTAAACTGATTTTGGAATGTCTAGGCTTACGATACAAGAACAAAGACAAATAAATAGTAGTAATAGCAAAATGAGTGTTACATATACAATTTATACCATTCAATTTTCTCTAGTTCAATTTCAATTATTAATATCTTGATATTAGCTTGAAATTGGATTGCAGTATAAATATTTTTTCTTATATCTACTGTTAAATGGAAGCAAATCATAATTTAAAGAGTTTGTTATTAAGGCAACTAGTGAAGCTTTTCAGTTTTTATTTTATTTTTTAAATCTTTTTACCAACCTGCCACCAATTTGGATCTTCCCGGTTTACAATCTGAAGAATTTCTCCTTTAGAAAATTTCAAACCTGCTTCTTTGCATGGGATGAGGTTGTCATTATATGGATTATAATCAAAATGACACTTCACAAAAACCTGAAATGTGTAAAAATTTACAAAGCTTAAACATTATGAAATGCATTCTTACTAATTTATCTGTCAAACTGAAGTAATGTCTTTACCTACAGCATAAAAAGTTTGACATGAAAAGTTTGACAAGTTGCATTTGGCAAGTAAAATACAATCTATGGAAAAAACTGACATATACCAGCTGAGAGAGTACAAATAATCAGCAGCGCAAACCTTGGCTGAAGGAGCTTCATGATAAAAATAAAAAGGCAGCTCTTCTATTTGGACAATGTATTACAAAACACTCATTTTTGCATTTCAGTATATACAACTCAATTAGTATTCTGACTTTAAATTACTTAAAAATATAAAAAATTCTCAGAATGTGAGCACTGTATTCAAGGCTGGTGGAATCTTAAGAATTAATTTTGCCATGAACTCAATGTTTTAAAACAAACAAGATGCGACTGCTTAAGATTCAAATTTGATGCAGGGGAAGAAACAGTAAGTTGCATCAGTAGACTGGAAACATCTTTGACTTTTTCTACCAGGTTGGGGAGCAAAGGAAGCAGTGCGCCTGCCTCAAATACAGCACATTCCCTCAGCATCTATTCAATGTAAGCACAGTCTATTACAGTCACAAGCATTAAGATCCACTACCTGGAGGAGTGTTTTACAAGATGTTTCAAATGCACTGATTTAGAGCAACAAGTTACTTCTGCAGTGGGGAAATCGACAGCCGACAGCAACAACAAAAGGATAAGGAATAGCCACCATCCAAGTTCCTACTTAAGTCAACAAGTTCAAGCTCATCTGTTGAATTAAATATGTTTCTGAATCCTATGAAACAGATTATTCGGACACTGATCATGTTATAAACACATGCAGTTCACTGCAGTTTGGTGTGATTGTGGCTAGGTCATCAGAGGTCACTAGATGTCAAAGAAATGTGCTTTATATGTGGTATACAAATGCTTATCAATCTTAGATACTAGTTAGAATTTTTCAGGCAGGCATATTAGGTGTGGTATTAATCTACTGAATAAACCCACTTCCAAAATGTACTTAAAGGTGAATACAGGTATCTACATTTTAGCCTTCCTGCTAGCATTAAATACACAAAATAATCAAAATATGTCTAATCCAAAATCTTAGAATAATCTTATGTGATACAGTACGAAGCAGAAGTCCTTTTGACAGAATTGTTGAAATGTGCTACTGACCTGTTGAGGAATAACAGTGTCTCTGTAGCTGGGGAGAATCTTCAGAGTGACACTGCCACTAATATTTTTCAGCAGTTCCTGCAATTCTTTTGGATTGTTTCCAACCTCATGGCCATTCACCTCTTTAATAATGTCACCTACATGCAGAAGACCTTGTCGATCTATCATTCCACCATGAAGAATTCGTGCTATTACCAGATCATTGTTCTCAACTCTAAACGTAACACCCTGAAAGAGGTATGTGACAGCATTGTTTGAATTTCAATTTCATTTTACCATTATCTCAAGCAAAAATATACAGCTATGGGATATTCTTTCTACCCCAATGAAGAGAGACACTAATAGTTACAGTATAAGAGTTCCTAATACACAGATAACCTCAGGTGACACAAAAGTGCTTTCAGACAAGGTTTTCATACAACTGAACAATGACTGTATTGTTTTTGATTGCATGAAATCCTGTCATTTTGTATCAGGACCAAACAGATGTTGTCTTAGTCAGTTATGCTAGCAAGTCATTCAGCCTAGTGACTGCCTATTCACTATCCCATAATTTCTTAAACAGAACAGGATGGAGAACACACAAATATATTCTTGTTTCAATCTCTCAATACTGATCCTATCACCCATTAAATTACACAACATAATAATGGAAAGAATTAAAACTTAATGCAAGAAATGGGGCACATGCAAACACTCTCACTTGCACTTTAAAATAAAGACATACTCATCTTCAATTACTTACCAGTGGTTCTCCTGCTCTTTTGTGAATTCCAAGAATACGAATAGCATCTACTGGAACAATCTGGTTGTTCACTGAAGCATTATTGACTTCTGGGCTAGAAGGAGGGGAATCGTAACATTTTGAAGCCACAATATCATGGGCTTCCAAGAGTGACTGTAAAGAAACAGAAAAAACCTTTTTTAAATCATGAAATAATCATTTGCAAAAGGATTTAGTGCTGAATAACCACTGAAACTGCCCTTTTGGGACCAGATCTTAAAACTATTACTTCACATGGAATGGAGCAAACATTCACTTCTGTGTTTGTATGAAATACAAGTACTCACACGCCCTGAAAAGCCTACTGTCTTAGCAAATATGCCCTCTTTTGTAAATACAAATGCTTCTTCTGAAGGAAGTATAGCAGAAATGTAATGAATTTGGGAGGAATATGTGAACTTGCAGGGAAGAAGATGGAAAAAGGAGTACCTAAAATAGTCTTTCACCTAATGAGACAGTATCTGAGCAAATGTTTAAAGTAAACGAACAACCCTCCGCAAAAAAAAAATGAAGATAACTCATCATTAGATACTTGTGTCTAATGTAATAAAATTTTCCTCCACAGTAATTTGGAAGTAACTGTAAATTAAAGATAATTACAGGTATGCAAGGATTTCTAGCAATTTGCAGAACGAGTGCTTTCTGCTTGCATGAAGTCAAGGCAGAATTCTAGCACCAAATTAATCCAAGTTGACAGAATTCACTTTTTGGAAGGCAAGAGCTCAGACCTTACACTTAATGGTGTTTTCACCAGTCCACATAAGTAAGTACAAATGAAAAGGAAGAGATCCAAATAAATATAATCATCTTTGGAAGACAATACAATTTAGACTTGATTTTCTCATAAAAGATACTTCAGGATTTAAAGAAAGTATTTATAAGACAACACATACAGGTAAAACAAGATCAAACTTGTGAAATTAAGACAGTGAAGACTTTCTGTCTTAAAGAGGAAAAGGGACACCATATAACCACCATATATGGTAGTTCAAGATAAAGCATCCTGCAGTACAGAGTCTCACTGACACATACAGGAAGAGGAAAAGAAGCAAGTAGAGGAGATGCCTACTAGGCCTCAAACAACATAGCTTTGTTTCAAACAGTGACCTGATGAGCTATGCTCTTAAGTCAGATCACCGACTGGTGTCAAATAAGTACCTAAAGAGAAGATATCGAGGACAGGACATCATAGGGACTATCACTGCTAGTGACATGCACATGCCAGAGGAAGACAGCAAACTACTAGAAAGTAGAGTTGATGAGCAGGTGACATTTAAGCAAATTTTACAATTTTGCTATGCAGTCTGCTCCATCCTTCTGTAAGTCACCTCCAACCTAAAAGTTGTGCAACCATATTAGTTTAGTGCTAAGCTCAACATGCAAGCCCTCAAAGTGTCACAAACCTGAACAGTCATTTTAATCTGCCCATTACACGATGACCCTGTTAATATTTCAACTTGAGGTTAGAAGGAGGTACTAATTCACTGATTCTGTCCCTGCCGTTAAGACTGTAAAGACAGCTGCTTATTGTGGCTGCTCTGATACTGTGGACAGAAACCAAATCAAATTAAATAGTAAAAACAATCATTTATTTAAATCAAGCAGCTGTCTGATGGTAGCAATTTCCAATTCTTCATTATCTAAGGCACATCCAATCCAGAAATCAGGAGAACAGATCTCTGTTTCCCAATGTTTGCAACCAACATTTTTGGATCTCTCTACATTTCCAAAATGAAATCAACTAGTATCAACAACACATTTTAACACATGACCACTGACAAAACCAGGTAGATGCACCAGTAGGATACTTCCAGTTTTCTCTTCTGGTCACATGCTAGAACAAATTGTTCCCAAACTTTCTGGCCACAAACCACTAGATTTCTCACAGAGCCTTACACATAACCATGCTTGTACAGACCCCTGCCCTTAATGATCATATAATTTATGGATTAAAAGCTGATCCACAGTCAAAAAAAGCTGATCCACAGTCAAAAAAGACTACTAAGCAAACAGCATGTGCCATCCTTTGCAAATTAACATGCTCTGTAACATTCTTCAGTTCTTAAATCTGATCCCATCATCCACATTCTGATCCTATTTATTCACTCAGTTTCATGGATAAGCATGAATTCTTTCAACTCCTACTTAACCATCTCTCATTCACAAAATCTTTTTCCTAATATTTACATGGTGGCTGAGGCACAGAAGGACTATCAGGGACTGTACATTGCTGCCCACAATTATAAAATGGTTTCTTTAAGAAAAGTAGTTTATTGGTTTCCTTAAAACAAGCCACAGTTAATTTGTTACTTTCCCATACCTAACTCTCAGTTCTGAAACTCAAGAATCTATACCAGTTTTACGAGACTGTTTCCAGCCAGCCAGGTGATGGCATACAGTCCTGAAGAACGCTTAAACAAAGCCACCTGGCAACAGGGGCCATGTGTCTGTATCCACTGTTGGACTACTCTCCAACATTTTATGTCGCTCATGGTTACTTTCTTATTTCAGTAATATGGTTGAATGATCTGAGAAATACAGTTGCATGAACTTCACTTGTTTCTTTCTTATCGTATCAAAAAAGTTACATCCTGTGCTCCCACAATTCCAGAGCTCCCCTGGAAACTGACCTTTCCCATACTGGTGCTAGAATACTTATAAAACCACTGCCGAAGCCTGCAAAACAACATGGACTGAATAATCGACAACCATAAAATGGTTAAAAGTTTTCTACATACCACATATGCAAACAGGATCAGCTGACTATCCAAGACTGGATAACCATAGAAAGGTTCTCATGGAAAAAATGGCAAAGTTGCTAGAATAAGGCATGTAGAAGAACTCCGTGTATCACAAGAGATACCACACAATGGACATACAGTCCTGTGGCAGACAGTATGACCCCTTTGTGCAAGAAACTGTCATAAAGTAATCCATAAACTTAGAACATACTGACTTCTTTACAGTAGTTTTCTGTGGCTGTACTTATTTGACAGGTTAAAAAAAATAGTAATAATAAAAAAAGTAATTCAAAATTCAGTAAACAAAGAAACATGAAACATCCAAGGCTCTCTACAGTGCTGAAGCCAAGCTAAAATTCAAAATTTGTTTTTTCTAAAAAAAAATCTCAGCACAATCTATACAAGTTATGAAGCATCGCCTGCCCTATATGATAACTATTTCCCCAACTCTGATCCAATCGAACAATTAAATTAAAAATTGGGGGCTGGATGTGGGGGTATACACAAGAGTAGAACAGCTCTATGGTCTTGAATTTAGGACTCCTTTCCTCACACTTCAGGCCTCAGAAGTACTTAAAATATTTCCATTCCTCTTCTATGCACTAAATATGTGCTAGTCTTCTCTGAAAACACTGTTTAAAAATTATAACTTAATAAATGGACTACAGGCCCCTAATGTACATGTGAAAAGAAGAGATTTTTAAAGGCTGTTCTGGAAAAGTGAGGAAATCATTTAAGACCTTAGGGAAATCAGGGGGGCTGGTAAGGAGGCATGAATATGTGGGAAAAATAACCCTATAAATTAGATCTGTCTAGGAGGCAACTTAAGATCACTTTTCTAAATGAAACATTTTAAACGTATGATTAGCCATTATAAAGCTAACTATTAGGAGAAAATATTGGCTGCTTTTCAGATTAAGTATTTTATTGCCAGCAGAATCTACTATTTAGGATGAATGGCTTGCATAATTCTTGGAAAGGTGAAAATAACTGAACAAGTTCTTCCATAAGCAGCAGAAGTGATTCTTCTGCATGTTTAACCACTCCAATGGTGCAATACTTTCAACTCCTCCCTCTTCCCTCAAGGCAACCTCTCTTACTACTCCTCTCTTCTGCTCTCCAGCTACTGTCTGGCAAGACTTGCTATAGCCTTTTCTATGCACTGCATGTGCCAGCTGGCTCTTCAATACTGTAAAACTCATAAGAACTTAGTATTTTCCACACTTTGAACCCTGAAAAGTTTAGGTAAAACTAAAAGGAGTAAAAACTGGAAGGAAAGAAAAAGAAAGGAATGAAAGAAGAAGAGAGAAAAGGGAGGGTACAGTCAAACATAATAGTATAAACATACATGCACCTGTACTCAGTAAGTCAGTCCCTCCCCAATGTATCTTCTGTAAAAATGTGTAAAAGAAACTAAGTTCTGTAATTTGGTATTTTCAGCACTAAATGATACATTCAAATAAGCTATTGCACTGATGACTTGTGTACCACATTTGATACTTCTGTGCCAAGGTAGGTTACAACTGTAAGATGACGCTGTGATAAGGTGGCACCACTCATTTGTAAAAAACAGAATCGGCCTCTAAAACAGTTACACAATAGTGTCCATGAAACTTTAAAAGAGTCAAGTCAAGGTGGCTTATTTACACATTTACCGAACTGCACAAAGGATACAAATTACATTTTCTATAATTACAAATTACATTGTATTTTTCCTTTCTTCCTTACAGGTCCCTTCTTGCAGAATTTAGAATATGCCTCCTTGCACCAAATGAGGCAAAAAGGATGGCACTTATTTCCTGAGTATTTCGTTAATTTTCTGTTTTCTTTTCACAGAGAAAGATATATAGCCTCCCCAAGCCTTGGAAAAGATATTGTATCCACATTTTGGTCTCCAAATTTTCCTAGAAGCTCTTCTAGAGTGGTCATAACTATGGTATCAGTTAAATAAAAACACTTCATCAAAATAATACTACTTTGGCCTCAGTTGTCTTTGTTGCCTGCCTCCAGATGGGGAACGGAAGCACAAAATTAAGGGCCGAAAAGTATACCCTAATTTTAGGCTTCCAAACTGAATCACATCAGATCTACTTTTAAAAAGTAAGTAGGTAGCTGCTTTTTGCCTGTACGCAGCAGCCAAAACTGTTCATTGTTTCTGCAAATGAGACTGAAGGCCTCAGAACAGGCACTTAGAAACCAAAAAAAATACAACCTAAAGCTCCTTCACTTCTTTTTTCTTTTTTTAGATGAACTCTAATTCTGACAGAGTGAAGGATAGGTTAGTTCTCCAGGGCAGCATTTAACTATCTTAACCATTGAATAGTCTTTTCTCTTCCTTTCTTACCTAATTCTTTCTGTACCATCCAGGTTTTGCAGCAAATGAAGTGGGGAGCTCTAGAAATAGCTTATTTCTCTTACATGCCCATGACTCACTCAACGGTATAGTGAAAGGAGCAGCATGCAATCTTGTTCATAGCATGCAATAATCATGACATGAATTTTTAAACTGGGTTCCAAGGAAGAATCAACAAACTGCGAACCAGTAAGTCTGATGTTGATACTGAACAAATTAGAAGAAGTTTCCATAAAAAACAGAATGATTGGACAAAATAGATCATGGGAAAGCATCATGGGAAGTCATGCTTCTCAAATCTAGTTAAGTTCCTTGAAAGAGTCACCAAGCATGGCAGCAAGGCAGTTACAGTTGATAATATAGATCAATTTCCAAAAGGCCTTTGATAGACTCCTTTATCAAAGTCTTTTGATGAAATAAAGCTACTATAGGATAAGCAGTAAGGCTCTCAAGGGGATGAAAATGTTGCTTAAAAGACAGGGAAACTGGGGCCAGGAATATAGTATTCGTTTTCACAATTCATGTCACCAGCGGATTTCCCACAGGCATCCAGGCTCAGTTCTACACCTGCCAATACACTGACATGTCAGCTAAGTAATCTAGGAAATGGGGGTGAGAAGTGAAATGACAGGGTTTGCTGATGCTGCTAAACTATTCGAGGAGTAAAACAACTGATTGTAACCTGCAGGAGCACCTCATGAGCATCAAATGAAATTCAACACAGACTGCAAGGGAAAATACAATCCTAATTTAACATATTAACTGACAGAAGTGGTATCTCAGAGGTTT
Organism: Mycteria americana; assembly: GCF_035582795.1. Lineage (NCBI taxonomy): Eukaryota > Metazoa > Chordata > Aves > Ciconiiformes > Ciconiidae > Mycteria > Mycteria americana. Next base: position 36,893,120 of record NC_134366.1, on the reverse strand, counting down.
AAACAGTACAAAACCAAACGAAACAAAAAAACCAACCCACTTCTATGTTCACCAAGCCTAGACGTACCTCTTCTTTACTGAGAAGGTGGTCAAACACTGGAACAGGCTTCCTAGAGACGTGGTCGATGCCCCAAGCCTGTCAGTGTTTAACAGGCATTTGGACAATGCCTTTAATAACATGCTTTAATTTTTGGTCAGCCCTGAGGTGGTCAGGCAGTTGGACTAGATGAGTGTTGTAGGTCCCTTCCAACTGAACTATTCTGTTCTATTCTATTTACCAGCTGTTAAAAAGGCAAAACAAATACTAGGAATTTTTAAGCAATGAGTAGGAGATGCAATGGAAATTATTACACTACTTCATAAATCCATGCTGCTGTGAATGACTGGGAAGCTGTACACAGCTTTGCTTCCCTTCTTTTTATTTATTTGAGACAGACAGACATACATATACAATGAGGTCTCCCAAATCATGAGTAACATGGAAAAGCTGATTAAGAAAAACTGTTCACGCTGTTCCTACACAAAAGCAAGGGGATATTAAGTGAAATTGACAGGAGGCAGTCTCAAAAACAAAACAGCATCGTCTCCACTCCATTGAGCGATGTTGTGAATGCCAGATTTTTACATGGGTTCACAAACAACTGAACAAGCTGATGGAAGAGACCACCACCACAGGTGGATGATACTACTTCTCATTCAGAAGTCTGAGCAACAAATCACTAAATCCTCACAAAACATTCTGGAGGGTATCACTGTTGGCTTGTCATAGCCTTACAGTCTTCACTAGATGCCTACTGCTGGGGACAGGGAAGGAAAACAGAAGATATTTTTGTTAAATGGACCTTTAATATACAATTAGGAAGCACTAACAGAAGATCAGAGCAAAACTGTAAAGTTAATGTAGCATATATGCAATTTCAAGTCTGCTCCTTACAAATCAAACAAGAAAAAATGTACAAGAAATAGGGCAAATATTGGCATTTTTGTTCACCAGCTACTTTGGAACTTTTAAATTAAACGTATAAGTTGCTTAAGCCTGAACTAATGGTGTAACTGACACCAACATGATGTGCCTCTCTGTAAATATGACCACTGAACAGGAATGAATGCTGGCTTTGCCTTACTATTTGGCTATTCACTCCAATTAAAATTCTTATTTGATCTCAGTCTCCTACAGGCCATTTCCAGTCTCCACCACAAAGATTCTTTGCCCTGCTGGTCTCTGGTCTTTGCCATCTCTCTTCAGAGATCATCGCTACAGTGCCTTTCAGAGTCAGTCTACTCCAGCAAGTTCTTCACTTAAGTCCTTTTCTTCTTTTGATTTATCCTCTTCAACTTCTCAGCTTTAGTTTCTCTAACACAATGGATGTTTGTCAGGTCTGTCACTGCACCAGTTGGTCCCCAATTCCAACCTTTTTGCATTGTAACTACCAATTCCTCCAAACTCATCCTCTCCTTTTCCAGTACCAATTTCTGCGAAGGGATCAAAGACTGATTTGAAGGTTTATTCACCAGTAAGTCTCCAAATTATAGTCTTTGATCCCTTAGTTATGATGCCCTTCTGGACAAGTAATAGCACAAGGGAGGACAACATACTGCTCTTCAGAAGAGGCAGAGGAACTGTCAGCACTCAGAATAGCTACTACCTCAAAAGCTGAGCTCTTGAAGTGTTCCTTCTTCCAACAGGCCACAGCTTGACAGCATTTCCAGTGTTTATCTATTTTGAACGGTAATGCACCTCACTGCTATGTTTGTATAATGTATAACTGAAAATTTAGAAAAAAAAAGTGTGTTTAAACTCACATACCCAAAAAATATCTATGACTCTATACCTGTCTGCCAAAAGAAGCACATTTATACTGTGGCAAAAGGTTGGTTATGTTATTCTACAGGATACCTGCAGCTAAGTACTAAAGGCAGCTGAAGCCTGCCTAGAAAATCCAGAATCTGCCAAGGATTTACAAACCCTAATCTTCAAGGGTCAGTACGGAAGCTGGTAATAGAATGGCAGCTATGGAAAAACATCTGCTTTTGACAAGCATATATCAAAACTTCATTTATGTTAAGTAGAGCAACAGTGAGAGGGATGCAGAGTCTCAACTTAAGGTGCAGTGCAGATCGCATCACAGAGGAATCACGTTCCTTCACTCTGAAAACTGTACATCTTACATGTGAGTATGAATGCCAACAGCTGAACCGAAGTGCAGAATGGTCAGTGTCAGGAACTGAGACCACCTGGAAATGCTAAGGATGAAGCCTTCAGGGAATTGTTATGGAAACTCCAGTCATATATGAAGTAAATGTTTGTCCAAGATTTATAACAGAAACTCAAGTGGATTTTAATACGAGTGAAGATATTCTTGAGGCGATATCAAAGAATAAAATCGTGCTCATTCTTAACCCCACATGGCTTCTGCTTTACCTTTCATTTGGAGTAAAATCCTACATATTAAAGTTTGCTACAGTTGAGGTTTTGTTTCATTATTATTCCTAGATCCATATGTGGACACTGATACAGTAAGTTGCTAATATACAGTAAAAAGGTGGCACCTGAAAATGAGGTTCCTTGAGTATTCCAACCAATTCTGCAATATTTTCATCTTTATTTATTAAGGGACTGATGTCTTCAAGAATTTCATTCACCAGCTCCAGGTTGTTGTCACTGACAGCCTCAAGTTTAGAATCTTCCAGTCGCTCATGAGCCTGTAAGATTAAATATATGAGACTATACTGTAAATAAGTTTCAAGTAGTTCCAATTTATAAACCTTTTAATTCATTTCTTGGTGCAACCTTTAGCAGGAAAGCCAGAAAAATTATATATAATATAATCTGTATAGTTTATAACTGCTGAAGGATTTTGCATGCTTAACTACATGACCCAACAAACTTTATAAGCAGCACCTGTCAGACATGCTTGTATGTCCCTATTTCCTATAACCTCTATACTATATACACCAAACAGTCCTCTCTGAACAGTATAGCGCCTCAGATGTTTTCTGCTTCAGAACCCAGTACAAGTACACCGTCTAGAAAACGGACAAAAAAGGAACTATGAGATCTGCTCAGAAAAAAAATAAAGTCTGCAAGAGAAGCATTTACCTCAGGCTCCTCTCATTCAAACACCTTCAGAACAGAAAATTCTAAAGGGAAGTCTGCATTAAAAAAGGAAATTCTAAAGAAAAGTCTGTGGCAAAGGCTGCTAACAGTATGCTGGGCCGCATTAAGAAGAGTGTTGCCAGAAGGTCAAGCTCTATTCAGCACTAGTGAGGCCACACCTGGAATACTGTGTACAGTTCTGGACATACTGGAGAGAGTCCAGCAAAGGGCCACAAAGACGATGAAGGGACTGGAGCACCTCACATTTGAGGAAAGGCTGAGAGAGATGGGACTGTTCAGCCTGGAGAAGGCTCAGGGGGGATCTCATCAATGTGTATAAATACCTGAAGGGAGGGTGCAAAGAGGATGGAGCCAGGCTCTTTTCAGTAGTGCCCAGTGACAGGAGCAGAAGCAATGGGCACAAACTGAAACACAGGAGGCTCTGTCTAAACATAAGGAAACACTTTTTTATTGTGAGGCTGACTGAGCACTGGCACATTTTGCCCAGAGAGGCTGGAGTCTCCCTCCTTGGAGATACTCAAAAGCCATCTGGACATGGTCCTGGGCAACCATCTCCAGGTAACCCTGCTTGAGCAGGGGCTTGGACCAGATGCCCTCCAGAGGTACCTTCCAACCTCAACCATTCTGTGATAACTTTTCATCTCTTTCTAGAGCTATGGCTGCAGACATAACCCTTTCCTAAACACTGCAGATACTTAAACGCACTGAAAGGTAGGAGCTTTGAGCTGCAAGAGAAACATCTCATAAATCCAAATGCTTCACTTATTTATTACAGGCAGTGCTGTATTATAAAATGAAGGAATAAGAGGAGGCCAAAAATAAGATTCTTAACACACTCAATTAAGAGTTATTTACAACACTGTAGCAACAAGAAGGTCAAAAAAGAACAATCGCTTTGGCATGTAAAAACACAAAAAATAACATATATTTGGGAGTCATCTATATATACTTCCCATATATATAATTTGAAGGTATGCACAACATACCTACTTTCTTATTAGTGCTTTAAAACAGATGTTAAAATAAAATTTTGCTAAACCCAGAAAACTTTGTTTCCTGAAATCATCTGCATATTAAATTCTACTTCATATCTATAAAATGGTATTTCTGCAGGACTGATGATCAAACACTGGAAAGGCTAACTTAACATAGAGAAAGACATTTCAAACATTCCCCAACACCAACACACACAAAACAAATGACCATGATTACAAAGTCATAGGAAGCTTGGCACCTACACACATTCTCCTTAATGAGGGAATGCTATTTTGTCCATAATACGTACAGTAAACAATATCCTTCTTTTAAATTTTACTTCTTTTACAGCAAGTAAACATACAAATCTATTGACTTTTAAATATACTCCAACTGCAAAACCTTTATAGGATTAGAGAATATGGGTTACCTTCCTTCTCACTCATTTTCTTTAAAATACTACCACTAACACAGAATATAATCTAAATACAAATATCCTCACCCTTCACTCCAAAATCAAGGCCATGTATATACCAGGAAACAGAAAGTTTACCAGTCAACAACCTCTGATCCTGTAATATGTTGGGGAGCAGCAGGATATGGAGTGGTATGAATAATTAGGGGGGGAAAAAAAAAAAAGGGAAAAAAAAAGAAAAAAAAGGAATAGCTAACTTAAAATATTACAATTTTTTTTCAGTTCATCATTTCAGAAATAGCGATACTGAACTGAGTCTTTTGATTCATTCGATATTTATTATAATTGCCAAATGTTGAAATAGTAAGGCTTTTGCCTCCAACAATCGGACATCCTAAATACTGAACTCAACGTTTATAGATTACTCCTAAAATGTTTCCTTGGTCCGGGTTAGGCATTCACCTGGTATGCTGTAGGCTATGCTACAATACTAGAGGCAACAGTGGGATTGCAGAAAAGAAGATAAGGTTTTGAGGTTCAAAAGAATAGTTAACAATCCGGGAGAAGAGAATTTTGATAAGACAGTTCAGTAGCAAAAGTGAGTAAAATTCATACATGTTCCAAATTCAACAACTGTTTTCAAAAAAAAGCATAACAATTACAGAGGCTAGTTAGGATTGAGCATAAACATCAGTAAATGACAGGAAAATGCATTTTACAGTGATTACAGCTACTTCCCCTTTCCCCTACCACCCACTGAAGAATGGAAAGGTACAGTAAAAGAACCCTATCTGAAAAAAGATCCGTAATTTCTACCTTGCCGCCTTTATTCTAGACAGAGAAAGTGTGAAATGAACTTAACGCAATTTTAAAAGATTAGCCAAACTTTGCATTGCAAAATACCATAAACTAACTACTATGCTTATTGCTTGCCTTCAATTTTTTAAGGACTGAAAAGAAAAAATAAGCTTGTATGGCTCATGGCACATTTCCCCAAGTTTCTTTTTGTCCTTTTTGGGATACTTTACATAATGATTAGTCTTAATAACTCACTAATAAAGGAAAATGAAAAATTTTTTACGTTTCTGGCCTGGTCTGAAATGAATCTGCTTAAATAATCTGACCATCTCAGGGTCCTGAGAATTGCCGATGCTGTTAAAACTAGCTCTTCTAATAGAAAAACAAGTTGTATATATTTTTACAGACAAATGGATATACATGAACTACATATACTTCATGAAATGTGTTGTCATTTTGATCTTGTCCTTATTTAGCTCTGCTGGTTAGGACTGAGTTTTTGGGTTTAATTCCGAAATAATTACAAAAGAAAATATGAGTGAGGTCATGCCATATGAACACAATTAAAACCTTTCAGCATTCTAGATAAAGCAAGTTTATAGTTAAGAGTCTGTTTCCATTACAAGCACTTTTTTACATCTGCTACTCATTAAATTCCACATAATTGTAATTGGCCATTAAAACACAAATTCTTGATAAGAAAAAAATGCTTTGCAATGAACATTTTCTTCATGATAAATATTAAATTAAAGATGACGTATGCAGCAGATATTGAAGTTGGAAACAACTCTAAGTGAGAAAATGCTTTTACTTACTCTAGTAAATTTAGTACACAAATCTCTCCCTCTGCAGTCATCTCACCAGCAGATGAGACGCCTCCATTATTTCTAAGTTTATTACTATGCAATGTCTTCCACTTACAACCAATTTTTTTTGAACAGCTAAACAGAAGTAAATTCTTACATGAATTCTTATGAGAAGCTTTCCTTTCCAGATTTTTATACTGAGCAAAATCCCTGCACAACAATCCTTTAGCTTTACAGAGTATTTCACGCCTGCCCAGAGGGCATTGCTTTCAGATGTCTATTCATATTAGAGACAGCTACATTTAAGTTAACTTTTTTCCTCACGAAAGGAGCTTATTTTTATGAAGTAAGATTAAGAAAGAATGTAAGTGCTGTGCAATATTGACTGCATCTCCTACTACATTTTAACTGCAGAGTACAAAGATTTTTTTGTAAATATCACCTTACATATTTACAAATACATACCATCTATAAATAAAAGATTTCCATAATGCAAGACCAAAACTAAGGATAGCCCATGTCTCAGAGAGCTGACAATCAAAGGTCCCAGTATTGCTCTTGAGATCCAGGAAAGGGCATGAAGAGAATATTTCACTGGACTGATCAGAAAGTCGTTTTGAGCCAAAGACAAAAACAAAACTTGTTTATGCCATGGGGGAAAAGAAGTTTATTGCTCTCACTTTTCATCTTTGGCAAAAATGCTAAAAGTCAGAAGGCATATGGGTTTTGCACACAACAGTGGTCACGAGACTATATGAAAACCAACTGCTTCTAATTTCAAGTATTTTGACATTTTCTTCATAAATAATTTTACCACATTATTTCTGGAGTCTCTGAATTTTTCTTCTTCCTCTAGATTCGTCCATATAACAATAAATCAGCGTGCACAGAAATTACATTATACCAAACCTTCACCTTCAAGAACTCCTTCAAGTCTTTTAATAACACATATTGCACACAGAAGCCATTGTTAATACCTCAATCCATACTCAATGTTCACACAATAATTTAAGAGTTAAAATATTCCCAGATTCTACTCAGAGCAGCAAGTTTAAATACCTTAGCAAGTGATCTTACAATAGGGTTTTCCATAATGCCTTTAAGAAAAATCAGGTCTATTTCTTCAGCGCCTGTCGATGTCGGCAGATCAGTAAGGTTATCCAGGACCTGCTGCATGGCTGCTGACAAAACAAAAACAAAAAGTAAGTACTGACCAAAATAGGCTTGCATAAATAGCAAATGCTCTGGGAAACACCACAATATGGACATTAGAGATGTTAAGCAGCCAACTACATCTACTGAGAGCAAGCAGACGGAATGGAAAAAGGACTTTTTTTTTTGTTGTTTGAAAGGTGGAAATAAAGGATCTATCCAAATCCTAATCATCACAATCAACTTAAATCCACACCCAGCACATTCCTTTCAAGATTCACTACTACTTAAAGATTGAAAAAACCAAACAAATATAAACTATGTATAAGGCATACATAATCTTCCAAATACAATAAAACTCATTCATAACTCTTCATTTAATCTTTCTTTCAGAGGAAGTTTTCAGCCCTCATACATACACCAACCAAATACAAGTTTTACAATGCTTGTATAGGCAGACGTCACTGTTGTTAAAATGAACACATAGTTCCAAACCAATTTTTTTTAACCAAAAATTTGCTTCCAAGGCAGCTCTTGCCTTGGGGACACTTGTGTCCATCCCCAGCAGTACTTTACAACCAGTTCTGACTTTATAACCAGTTCCAACTTTTGTACTCCAGCACTAAGTGTAGATGGTGAAGATGCCAACACCAACCCGGCACCACAACACACTGCAATGGGAAGTATATCCTACAATGAGAAACGCATCGTGCCTGCCCAGCACCCTCAGTGGAGATTCTCCTGGCTATCTACAGACTCACAGAGAGAACTGCAGCAACTTGGGTGAAAGTGAACAACGGTGCCCAAGAAAAAGTCAGAAAATCCCACCATCCCAGCTGTCCTGTCCCGTGAAGTCATTAAGGTGAGTGATGAGAATTTATTTTGTAACTGTGTGCTTCAACCCTGCCATTTAAGATAAAATTGAATAAACCAGATCTTTTATGTTAGACAACAGGTTCAGTATGTTCACATATTACAGAGTTCTTGTGCATCGGGGTGCATGTGCAGCAGCCCTTGGCGGGGATTACAGCGACTAGCCCCGAGCTTGCAGAGATGAACATGTGCCAGTTCAGGCTGAGCAAAAAAGGGGGCACTCCTGGAGACAGTTATGGTGTCCTTCGCAAGGTAAATGGTCATTCTTTTCCTGTTTTCCAACATATGACTAAATACTCTTATCTTGTAGTATTATCTTAGTAGTGAATAACCTATACTGTTCTTGTTTTTAACTGTATTCTTTTAAACTCCTGCCGAGTTGTATGTGCATGCTCAAACAGACACATCCACAGGTATACTAAAAAAAAAATCTTCTGTTAAGATCCCCAACAAGCTAAAAAGCATTAGAACAACCACTGTGTACTGCAATGCTCTGCATGTTGCGTAGCAGCATATATCAAGAGACTTAGAAAGCCTATATGCCCCTCCTCCCACACAGGAATTTACCCTTAACTTTCCTCATTGCTTTATAATGAAAGCTATTATGAAACACTACACAGTAACAGAACAAACAGCATTTCTCAACACCTACTTTCTAATTTCAATTCTTCCTAGAAAATTCCATCCCAAGAAAAAATTCTCCGGCCATTCTTTCTGTCAAGTGGAACTGACTTTTCAACAATCAAGTCATCGTGTGCCACATTTTAAGTTCAGCAGTGTATGTCAAAAGACTGCATTTTTTAAAAATTTGTTTTAACCATACTTCTCGCTTTCAAAAAGTGACTATTCCATGAAACCATGAGTAGGAGGGAGAATGACACTTACTTTATGCTTTCAGATTTTGAAGCAATATTATTTCTATTTTATAACAGACAAAGTGCTGTTAGCAATCACACATTACGTAAAGTCACCAAATCAACCTGTAAATAGTCCACATCTTCCTCAGACTAGGTATGTCCTATATCTTGACTAGTTCAGCTGCAGATGCCACTGCCTTGTTTCACGTTTTCTCAATTCCCAGTTATAGATTCATGACTTTTAATGAAGTTATGCAAGCTATAGTATTTGCAGAAGTACACAGATGTTTCTAGCCAATTTATGCAGTGTACTATTAGGTGCTGCATAAATACTGCAGGTGCTATAATAATAAGCTTCCTTTACATTCTTAACGGTTATGTAAATTGTTTTTAAGGGACTTCAGGTTAGCGCTTTTGTTCTTATAAATAATCTGAGTAAAAACGCAAAGCTTCCTTCAGGTCAAAGCATGTATCTCAACTACCAGTTGCAATTCCAGCACTTGGTGCTGACAGAGGCGTGCATAATAAAGACATTCCTTATATATCTCTGTGTTAATAAGCTGTTTCTTATATAACCCTTTCAAAATTCTGCCTATCTTAGAATGATCAAATTAAAAAATAAAATCCCTACATAAAAACTTCATCATCAAGGAGAAACTGTTGAAGGCAACATTAAATTTCACCAGAATGACTTTCAAGCTTTGTGCAGCTAGACAGGATATTTTCAAATGAATATTTTATTTATTAAAAGTTTCACAAATTCTAGCATCAAAACTGCTTAAGTATATTTTAGCATTCTTAGAAAGCAGCAGACACCTTTACCAACAAGCAGAGTTCAAAAAATTCACAAAGGCAGACTTGCATCCCAGGTGATCAAAACCAAAACCAGCTGTTTTCAGAAATAGCTTCCTATTGCTGTGCATCTGATAGTTGCTTTCTCTCATGGCACAGCCATCGTGGCAAGAGTCTTCTTAGGTATAAATAGTGTTGCCTCAATATCAGAAAGAAAAACAAAAAGGCAGGCATAAGTAAGTTGGGATAAGGCACCTTTATTCACCCTAGATTGTTTATGTTTGAACACTATGTGGGTCTCTATATTGCCTCAATGTAGCTAGTTCCCCATCTTAAAGGGAAGATCTAAGTACCTGAATAAAAAAAAATAATACTGTTAAGTACCCCTTTATTTGAACCAGCTACAAGGTTAAGTAAAAAATTTAGCACGAGAAAGATCACGAAAGCTTTAAGAAGCTTCAACAAAGTCTTTGCACCTGTTACCTAGTACATGCTAACTAGAAACTAGAGCCATGTTTATATGCTTCACAATGTTTCACTGCTTTACATTCACCTGGCAAAAAAAATCAGAACATGACCAAATGTTATTTTTCAAAAAGTCATCAAGAGCATCTTCCTGTTTATTTAAAGCACATTTAAATAAACAGGAATTGTGTCAGCTGTTTTATTTTAAAAGAATAGACAACAATACATGGGTACTTTTTGTGACAGACTAGACTGAGCACTTTAATTTCACTGGTTTAAATTTATTATGCAAGTCATGGGCCAGCTTCAAATGAAGCTCTCGTTTAATGTGAAATGCTAATATTTGCTCACATGTGAAAATAGCTTTGAAAGTCAAAGCAACATATTGACCTACATACGCCTTAGATATTCATAAGTGTACTTTCAAACAATTTGACTTATCCAAAGACAATTTAAGGGCGGGGGGGGAGGGGAAGACACTTCGGTAAATGTATTATAGACCCTCTTTTTATGTATCTATTCAACAGGCTTTTGTTTATTCATTTCTAGGGAAAAAAATCTGATTAAAATACAAGCAGCAGGAGATATGTTGTTTCCAGACTTAATTATAATGATCTTTCAGAATAATGTAGATACACATGGAATTTCAAGTAGCAGTCTTTAAAACAATTTCACTTTTTTCTTTCCTGGGGCAAAGCCACCTTAGCTCTTTTAGAGAAGTATCTTATATTTGAGCAGCGGAAATGGAAGCTGAAGATGTAAGTACTCACGTAGGAAAGTTTTACTTAAAAGATCAGGTTGTATCAAGCAAGAAACAGATGGAACTAAGGCGTTTAGAAACTACCAAATCTAAATACCCTATCAAACATCACCTTTTGAGCCTCTCATCTCTTCTCTGGCAAATCTGCCCTTGAAATATTGCTAGAGGTTACTCGTGGCGGGGGAGGAGGTGGGAAGATCTGTAGAACTTAAATGTAAGTCAGGCATACAAGAACTAAGGACTACAGTGAACTGGTAAGCAGTCAAACTGCATAAACCAGGCTGTCTGGAGTGCTCCTTATTGTTGAATATTTTGGTGTCCAATAAAAAGCAAATGTGTGCTTTTTCTTCAGTGGAAAATTCATTGAGTTTCTCTTGCCTCTCCCGTCCCATCTTTTAGAGGAAACTGCTAATAACATACTAACTTTGAGAGCTCTACCATGTACCTCCTTCTCTCTCTAAAGACAAGCCTTTTTCCATATTCAAAGACCCATCTGGGTAAAATTTTAAATTCTAATCACAACAGAAAAGGATTTGCTTTTGTGAGGACACCATGAGATAGGCATGGTTGACTACAATGGTTAACAAAACCGCCTAGGAACACACACATTACAAGAAACATACACTGACAACAGCCTCCAGACAGAACAGGAGGAACTGAGCAGCAGAAACAGGCTCTCAGTTGAGGCAAGGTGTCGAAACAGAGGGATTCTTAGGCAAAAGTGACAGCAGAACTGAGTTTGAGCTGGGATTCCTATGAGAAAGGCAGGGTTAAGGAAAGGCAGGTCCTGCTTGACCAACCTGATCTCCTTCTACGACAAGGTGACCCACCTAGTAGATGAGGGAAAGGCTGTGGATGTTGTCTATCTAGACTTCAGTAAAGCCTTTGACACAGTTTCCCACAGCATTCTCCTGGAGAAACTGGCTACTCATGGCTTGGATGGGTGTACCCTTCCCTGGGTAAAGAACTGGCTGGATGGCCGGGCCCAAAGAGTGGTGGTGAATGGAGTTTACTCCAGTTGGCGGCCGGTCACAAGCGGTGTTCCCCAGGGCTCTGTGTTGGGGCCAGTTCTGTTTAATATCTTTATCAATGATCTGGATGAAGGGATCGAGCGCACCCTCAGTAAGTTTGCAGATGACACCAAGTTGTGTGGGAGTGTTGATCTGCTGGAGGGTAGGAAGGCTCTGCAGAGGGACCTGGACAGGCTGGATCGATGGGCTGAGGTCAGTTGTATGGGGTTCAACAAGGCCAAGTGCCGGGTCCTGCACTTGGGTCACAACAACCCCATGCAATGCTACAGGCTTGGGGAAGAGTGGCTGGAAAGCTGCCTGGCAGAAAAGGACCTGGGGGTGCTGGTTGACAGCCGCCTGAATATGAGCCAGCAGTGTGCCCAGGCGGCCAAGAAAGCCAATGGCATCCTGGCTTGTATCAAAAATAACGTGGCCAGCAGGACTAGGGAAGTGATCGTGCCCCTGTACTCGGCACTGGTGAGGCCGCACCTTGAATACTGTGTTCAGTTTTGGGCCCCCCACTACAAGAGAGACATTGAGGTGCTGGAGCGAGTCCAGAGAAGGGCAATGAAGCTGGTGAAGGGTCTGGAGCAGAAGTCTTATGAGGAGCGGCTGAGGGAACTGGGGTTGTTTAGCCTGGAGAAAAGGAGGCTGAGGGGAGACCTTATCGCTCTCTACAACTACCTGAAAGGAGGTTGTAGAGAGGTGGGGGTTGGTCTCTTCTCCCAAGTAACAAGTGATAGCACAAGAGGAAATGGCCTCAAGTTGTGCTGGGGGAGGTTTAGACTGGATATGAGGAAATTTTTCTTCACTGAAAGGGTTATCAAGCATTGGAACAGGCTGCCCAGGGAAGTGGTTGAGTCACCATCCCTGGAGGTATTTAAAAGACGTTTGGATGAGGTGCTTAGGGACATGGTATAGTGGTGGTCTTGGTAGTGTTAGGTTTACGGTTGGACTCGATGATCTTAAAGGTCTTTTCCAACCTATACGATTCTGTGATTCTGTGAGAAAATGAGATTACAATGGGACACCCTCCCCTCCAGCCCCTGGCTTTGGTGACAGGGAACATAGACACATGTAGAATTAATTTCCACAGTCAATTTTCAGAGAACGTCTTCATAACCATAGAAAGTTTAAAGCCTCAAGCAAGACTTAGCAGGAGCGTACTGGACTGCTGTGCACATGCATTGAACAATTTAATCCTACTATGCATATGACCCCATACTCAGAGAAACTAGTTTGTCATTTGAACCCCATATCAAAAAGGGAAGGGGGGCAGGGGGGCAGGACATGTTAACTGATCTCTGTGGCAAACAGCATGCATCCTGAGGCATAAAAATACAGAAATCCTACTTATGAATGCAAAATTTACTAACCAGAATTAACTCCTCCTAATTCACATACAGCTCTTCAGACAACCAAAGGATGCTTCAAAGGTTTAATCTACATACTGTACCTTACAATAGTATATTCAGATCAAACAGAAGTAAAAGATACTATGATAACTCTTCTCTTCTTCTATTTGTAAGAAAAAGACAGGTTTGCACCAAGCTCTCAACTGTGACTCTTCTATCAAATTTGATTTTACTCTTTCTTTCAGTGCCTAAGTCTTGTCTACATTAATTCTATGTAAAGGAAAGAGGAAGCATATATTTAAATAAATTTTCCAGATTTGCAGACAGATGACAAATGTGTCACTCACTGGGGAAAATTAAAGCTTTCCAGAGTGAATACCTGGCACAGATTTTTTTTTTAGCTCAATTTCATTTTATTCGTCTCCAAGCTTACAAACTAACAGGAATTAAAAGAAAATTATGTATAAAATATTTAAATAAATGTATGCATATTTATTTCCATGACCTACTCATCTGGATAGGAAGGTACAATAAATACCTCAAGGACTATTGGTGAGACTGGTGCTTCACACAAAGTTGAGAAATTTAGATTAAAATCTCATCACATACATAAACTTTGGAAACAATTGCTTGTGTGATTTAAAACCTTTTCAAGAGGGACATATCCAAAAAGAAGAGTTTCACAAGACACCCAATATGCATAGACAAAAGGAGATTCATTTGTAACTCATACAGCCCTTAACCAATGACAGCTGTTTAAATTTTTTCCATTTGTATTCATGTTTTTAAAAAAAATGGATTTATGCTTTAACATACTGCAGGCAAAACAAAAAAAAGTTATTTTGCATTGGCCACTTCTCTTCCCAGTTATAACACTTTTGGCAGCCTAGGTGTGAGAAAAGGAGTACCTATGAACAAGTTAACATTTTGAGCTAGTACAAACAAGTTCATCCATTAACGGACTATTGACCAAGAATATATGAAACACTGACAAAGCCCTCTGTTACTACTGTTAGAGTAAGTTTCAGAAATCAGGTTTTAAGATGAAAGTCTCTGGGAAAGCATTATGCAGTGAGCACACAGAACGTTACGTTTGCCTTGCCACAGCCGGCAACCGTATCACTGAGCAGAGATCACATTTAGAAATACCTCCAGAGAAGTGCTATAAAAGTGATGTACAATTGCAGCTTAGCCCCTCTGCTCCTCTACACTAGGCTACAAATCAGTTACATAATCCCATGCAAGGTATGCCTGCGTTGCTTATTGTGGCAGGGTACAACGATACCTGGGCTCTCAAGCATCCACAGACTTCGCATCTACATCAGTGTGAGGTTTTATCCAGGCTATTTGAGAAATAATTGCCAAGCAGGGAGTGTTGGGCCAATACAGCTATAGCCCTATTGATAGCCACCTTAACTCAAGTATTTCTGGGCATCAGTCCACTGTAACATCATGTAGGCACATTTTCTAAACAGGACCCCTTCCTCATTCAGGAAATACAGTGGACCTCCTCTAGAAAGACAGTAAGACTGCTTAATGAAGGAAGCAGTTGTCTACAGCATGCGTACTTTACTGACTGCAGAAATGAACAGCATATATGGCAGTGAATTAGGGAAGGAAGGAGGAAAAGTCTAATTGAGAATGAATGCTCCCCTGGATATTCAAATTCTATCCACTGAACTTCTGCATGTTGAAAAGAAATAACATAAATGCTTAGAAATGTTTACTAATTTTTTTGCTTCATTTTCTCCAAGTCTCCTGGCAAGCCAAGATTGAGCTATTTTAGCATAACCATAAATAGAAGCTCGAGCAGTCCCTGCCCTTAGCAAACCTAGCTCAACTATATCTTGCATGCCCATTTTTCTTCATGACTCTGAAGGTCACAAAAGCTATGGGGAAGAGCGAACAACCCTTCCCCATCCCAAACACTGTAGCCATACTTCTTTCAGGCTGTGAAGTTTGTCTAAAAAAAGACGAAGCACAAATTTTCTGATGAACAGATGGACCTCACAGCTGCATCTTTTGGAAAGAAAAGCACTATTTTAAAATTATTTCAGCAAAGATAAAATGGGAACAAAGCATCACATCTCCAAAACCAGCTGAATTAAAAGGTTAAGTCTTATTTGGATATATATATCATGACCAACAATAAGATATTCATAAGAGATACACTAAAATCCAGTACTGAGGAAATTGTGTTAGACTTCTATTTCTTAAAGGATTGTAAAGAAAAAGATCTCAATTGTAAAGTACAAAGGCAATTAACTTAACTTGATGCTCACTAACTAAGCTTGATGCTTTGAAGATAAGCCTATACAGGTGTTAAATATTCCCAAGTTTTCTTTTTTTTAATTAGAGAAAGACTGATGCAAGCTTCAGGCACAGATGATTAACTGAGGAGGCATACACATGCACACACACAAATATGCTGAATAAGTCTTTTCTGACAGAGAGAAGGTTCTCATATAATGGTTTAAATTGTACAGGTCTAACCCCACAGCTGAAAGTTCTCTGCAGCAAACAAATGGTAGGGCAGCAGAAACCTGCATGGTGATTCCTCTGTTGCAGTTTGAGCCACCTAATGAATTTGCTTCTTCATTGTGGTATTTGTGCCACACTGGATGGAAGGGGCAGGAGGGGTTAAGATGCCTTCTGAAAGGTTCAGGAGATGCAATTATTTAAAAAGAGAATTCACTTTCCCATTTTTCTGCTTAAATAGTCTTCATGCTCCACTAAAAAAGTAGCATTTCTTACTGAATTACAGCATATACAACTGTTTAAGAGTAATCAGTTAAATGATTACTGAAAAGTAAACATTTTCCTCCTAGGGGTACATTCAGGAAAATAATTGGATGAGGTTATGAAAGCTTAACTTAAGTGGGAAGGGTCCCCACGAGGTCTCTAATCCAACCTCATGCTCTAAGAAGGGACAGCTATGAGAGCATACCATATTGCTCAGGGCTTTACCCAATAAAGTCTTGAAAACTTCTCAGGATGGAGAGACTACACAACTCTTGGCAACTGCTTCTGCTACTTCCTAATGATGAAAAAGGTTGTCCTTACCTACAGTCTGAATTTCTCTTGCTTCCATTTATGTCATTTGTCTCTCATCCTCACTGGAACAGGCTGCCCGCAGAAGTTGTGGAGTCTCCATCCCTGGAGATACTCAAAACCCAGCAGACACAGTCCTGGACAACCTGCTCCAGTTGATCCTGTTTGAGCAGGAGGGTTGGGCCAGATGATCTGAAGAAGTCCCTTTCAATTCTGTGATTCTGTAATTATTTCCTGGCATCCTTCATTCAGATGGAAAGCTTCACTCACTATTACTCTTCTTGAACTTTGCTATATACTCTTTCACACCATGTAAATATTACCTTTAAATAAATACTGAAAATTCATATTGATACTGAAAGACAGAAATCTCCACTCTTGTTGTAATATAAAAGGCCCCAGTTTAAACCCATAAACACCATCAGCTCAGTTACAGATGCCTGCGCTTCTCCAGGGCAACTCAAGCAACACTGAAAAAGCTATGCTGTCAGTGGTCATTTTGAGCTAAATGTAAGAATTTTCACACAATTAAAAAAAAGAAAAAAAAGCAGACCTATGTCTCCACATAATTACTTTATGAATTGATACTAAATTGCTAATATCCTGGTTTACAGCTTCTAAATACTGTTCATCAGAAACTTAATAACTACAGTAAATCTTTGCTGAATATCTGAACATCACCACTGCAAGTTGCCAACAAATAAATAAATTTACTTCCACAGTTTCCGAAAACTTTACACATTGCCCTAAATAATGAAGCTTTTGCTTTAGCTGCCTATTTGCATTAGTCTTCCTAAAAGGTAGTACTAAGGAGCCAAATTTTGAAACCGGTTCCATTTCCCCTCTAAACTGTATATTATACAGTTATGATAAGGTACAGCTTAAAGGAAACCACTACTTTTCCTCTTGCTATTACAAATGTTCATATGTTGCTATTTAAAAGAAATAACCTTTGAGGAGATCTTTGAAAAAACTTCAAAACATAAGCATTTCTCTGCACCTGTCAAGCCGCACAAATACAAAGAGCAAATATTCCAGACATTGAAGAAATTATTGAGAAATTAAGTAATCCAGAAATCTAAATCTGTTGGAGGCAGTGGAGGTCAGTGGAAAGAAAAGGAGATGTTCTATACTTTTGAAAGCCTCTACCTATACTCTAGACAAGTAGGGCTGTATATGTAAAAGCTGCCATTGCAGGAAAAAAAAATTTAAGTGTTCCAAGAGGAGAGAAATTAAAAACAGTATTGTGCCTCAAATTACAAGCAGCAGTTGCATTTGAAATGAAATACAGAAGGAACTTAATGCAAAAGCTTCAACCACCATACAGCACAAACTGGAGCGTGTAAAAGCAAGTCAACCAAAAGCTTTTTGAAAGGCCTTTCCTTTTATTATTTCCGAATTACTTCATTTTTTTTGTAGTGTTCTTACTTTTCAGCTACAGATGTTAGGAAAGTATGTACTGATGTCACACAAAGACTACTGTACTTTAAATGAATGCTAGCATATGCCCCAGGAGAAATTTCAATTTTGGTGAACAAAGACTGTATTCCCTTAGCTCTTCAACTACTTTAGTACTTCAGGTACTAAAGGATATTTTAAAACTGATTTTTAAATTAAGGCAAAACGCATTCAGTGGATATGCAGTCTAAGATACTACTTTGTACCCAAAGTTTCAGTACAAACTCAACAAGTTCCACGATGTATCCTGCACTCCACTCGACTTATACAACAGGCTGAACTTACCGGATCACATCAATCATCGTTCCTCGTATTTTGCAAGAAACAGCTGGATGAAGAAACACATATTCTCTGCAGTCACATACACAGGCAATTAATGCCAGTATTTATGAAGTCCAAAATACCAGCATAACAGATGCAACAAAGCGAGTACAGCTTTTGAAGTATACCTTTCTCTGTATCTCAGTTTTTCAGGTCTAATGTGCACCCCTCCAAATGAATCAAAGCTTTGTATCTCTGTATTTCTGTCACAGGACTCAAAATTATTTACCTGTTGCAGGGTGACAGAGCCTGAAGACAGCATAACTGACTGACAAAATACTAACAACATAAGTAAAGACCACAGTTATATACCCAGGAGCAAGTTATGTGTAACACAAAAACAATTCCGTTTACTGTACCACTTTTCTTGGTGGGAAAGTTGAGGTGAACTCATGCAGAACCATCTATACAATTTTATCCCATTGATAACTTTATCCTAAGGCCAACTGGAAATCAATGAGGAGATCTTCCTAAATCAGATCCCTTCTTCACCCAAGTGCTAAATTTAGACCTGAAGAAAAAATAGTGAACACCCTTCCAAAGGGAGAGGAGAATTCCACTTTAAGTCCTATGTGGTTTCATCTTGTTACTGGTCTCCAACCAACATTGTCAGAGTGGATAAAGGTGAGCTGTGAAACTTCCAGGTTTTATGTTCTGCCCCACTTCTAAGAACAGGCACCCCAGCAGCAACAAAACGGGAGATTCAAAAGTTCTGTTATGAACATGTTTCTTCAACCATTCGCACTTTCATCTAGGCACACTATGCAGGCATATTTTCAAAGAAGAAAGTTAAAATTCACAAGGATTGTAAGGTACTCTACTTACACTGTAAATGTCATGGCTCAGAACAATACTCACAGAGCTATTCTGTAATGTGGTTTGGGTACATCTGCAAACAAGACAAGGTACTTCTAATGCACAAAACTGGATACTCTACTGCAGAGCAAAGTAACAACACTGTGCACCTCCAGAGACGCATGCTGAATCTGATCAATAGAGATCTTGTTGGTTCCGCTGGAGTTTGCATCTCAGGCATGCTTGCATCCTTCCATCTGAAAGCACCTGATCGCTCAACAGAACACCAGTAGGAAACCATCCAAAAAATCCACACTTCAGATACCTGGGTGTTTCCTTAATCTTGGTTAATATGAAATTTAGCTTAAACAATTCTTTCTGCCCGCTGTTCTTAATCCAAATCACTTACAGCTAGAAAACAATGCCTCAGTTTTCATTCTTGTAACCTAAAGAGGGTAATTTTCTGCCCTAAAGAGGGCAATTTCTCCTCTCCTATATTGATTGGGAAAGAAGTAAGCCTGGCATAGTTCCTCTGTACCTCTTCCAGTCTGCACCTTTTTTCAACATGGACAGTCAGAATTGTGCAAATTATATTAGACAAGAGTCTCATGAGTGCCTGCACAACAGCATTAATACTTTCTTTTCTACTGATACAGATAGATCATGAGATCTATTTTGACCTTCTCACAGTTATATCATACCGTCAGCTCAATCTACTGGTCTGTCACAAACGAATATAAAAGATCATTTTGAACCTGTCTCCTCCAAACCTTAAATTTGTAGCTGAACAAACTGTCCTCTTCCTTAAGTGCAAAACACTACATGTATATTTTGTCCCACTGCTATTACTCTAGGCTTCAAATCAGTTTTTGGCACTTTTGTTTTGATCCTCTCTTGCTTCAGTGAAAATGCTTAGGCAATGAATTTCACCAGAAACCACCTTTCATCCAGATACTACCTCTGCTTTTAACACTACCTCCTTCTACAGCTTTAAGGGTAGGAGACACTGAGAAATTCTAACAATTAAGAATGTTATGATGAAGGGGTTTGATATCGAGTGAAGTAAAGCTGTATTAACACATCCTCAGACTTATTTCATAACAACAGCAGAATGCTTTTTTAAGTGAAAGCATCCCAACACAGTACTGTCAAAATCTGATTGCCCCATTATGATGCAGCCACTCCAAAAACTACACCTATGCCCTTTTAATACATCACACCCATATATTTACATTTCATGCATGCCCTGTTTCAGATCTCTGTTATTGTGAAGTATTTGTTTAATTATCACTTCCACCTAAAACACTGGAGTATTTAAATTAGATCTGCATCAAGGCAGACACAAAAATATTTTTATTTGAGGTTCTATTACAGATGCTGCAAAAGCTTTTGAAAATTGCTCAATAAATTCATGTCGTGGCTTAACCCCAGTTAGCAACTAAGCACCACGCAGCCACTCGCTCACCTGAGCAAGGCTTACTGATCACTCCCTGGCTCTCCAGTCGATGAATCATCTTATGGATGGGAATCAGGGAGTCTCGGTTGGCGTGATATTACCGCCAGTGCACCGTGTGGTAGCGATTGGCACCCATTGTTCTTTGACCCTCAGCAGCCCCACAACAGAAGGGTCCTCTGAGAGACCAGGCAAGGTGGACAGCTGTTTAATTTCCTCCATCTCCAAGGCAGCTATACCAAAATCCCACTGGTACCCTTTTGGGTCCTTGAAATACCCTCTCCTGAGTTAGTCTATGCCAAGGATGCACGGAGCCGCTGGGCCAGTCACAATGGGGTGCTTTTGCCATTCATTCCCCGTTAGGCTCACTTCAGCCTCCAATACAGTCAGCTGTTGGGATCCCTCTGTCACTCCAGAAATACAGATGGGTTCTGCCCCTTTATAGTTTGATGGCATCAGGGTACACTGTGCACTGGTGTCTACTACAGCCTTATATACTCCTGTGGGTCTGATGTGCTAGGCCATCGAATCCACACAGTCCAGTAAACCCAGTTGTCCCTTTCCTCCACCTGGCTGGAGGCAGGGCCTCTCTAGTCCTGGTCATAGTATTCATTACCTGCTTCTTGTAAATACAAGGCAGGAGTTCCTTCATTAAAATCAGGAGTAGGATCAGCCCTTCTACTCTGTCTGGGGAACTGCCTACTGGAAACCGAAGCAGCAATTTTCCTGGAAGAACCCCCTTGTATGATTGTTTTTCCTTGCAACTCACGTACCCATGCCTCTAGGGTCAAGGTAGGTTTTCCATCCCATTTCCTCATGTCCTCTCCATGGTCACGCAGGTAAAACCGTAGGGTGCCCTGTGGTGCGTACCCTCTATATCCTCTCTCTTGAGCAGAAGAATGCCGACTCCTAATAGCTGAGATACTGGTCCATACAGGTGGAGAGTAGGACATATCCTCTTTGAGTTGCTGGACCTCCCGGGACAGTTTCTCCACAGCTGAGACAAGGGAGGAAGAGACACTTTCTTCGTATTCCCGGAGCTGATCAGCCAATTCATCCACCGTTGGTGCCTCTTCATCTTTCCCGGTGAGTATTGCCAACAAGTTGGCATACAATGCCGGTGCGCTCCATACAAACTTCCGCCACATGGGTCATGTGTACCAGACTTCATCTGGATCTTTGCATACCTGCTTGTTGTTCACATCATCATAGATCACCTCCAGCACGGCTAATTCCCTCAGGTACTGGATACCTCTCTCCAGGGTGGTCCATTGCCTGGGAGATATATAACGTCTTCCTTGATATCTTTCCTTCATACCCGACAGTATATGCCTCCAGAGGCTGAGGACTTGTGCTCCTTTTCCAATCGCTTTGTCAATGCCCCCTTCCCTAGAAAGGCATCCCAGCTGTTTGGCTTCCTTACCCTCTAATTCCAGGCTACTGGCCCCATTATCCCACCATTGGAGCAGCCAGGTGATGATGTGCTTGCCTGGACGAGGGCTGAAATCTTTTCACATATCTCACAGCTCACTCAGGGATAGGGATCAGGTGGTTTCCATCTCGTTTTACGAGTTCTTCCTCTTCCTCCTCCTCTCCTCATGATGGCCCTGCTTTTTCATCATCCCTTACTAAAGGAGCAGACTTTTGCTTCCAACATTTCTTCTTGTGTACAGGGGCAACTGATACCAGCACGGGTTGGTCCTCTGGTTCAGCTGCAGTACCTGTCACCGGGGTTGGAGTAGCCACAGTGCCTGTTGTTTTGTCATCACATCCAGATCTTCTTTTAGTTCTGAATAGTGCTAAACAGGGCTCAGCAGGCATGGGCAAGGCCCTAGCACATTGCAGTGATCTGTGTCTCCCTAGAATTGCCAGGGTGACCGCATACTTTTTCCAAATATTCTACTAATTTTTCAGGATTCTGCACTCATTCAGGGGTGAAGTTCCAAAACACTGGAGGTGCCCACCGTCCTAGGCATTTTCCCATGCTATCCCACACACCCTGCCACTCATAACTATCCAGCCTTGGGGCAGATCTCTGGATGATATTCTTAAATTGCTTATTAACCTTACACAAAACTGAAACAATATTCCCAAGAAATACCAATAGAAATATCTTTACTACCCAAGGATGTTCAGCATACTGAAAAGTTATTGTAATGAAGGAGGAAACATCATAGAAGAAAGTAGCGAAGGTGCCATTCTGTATTTCCTCCATAAAAAACCTCTCGGAGGAAGAAGAGGTGCTAATTGTCTCCATGAGGTGGTACCCGAAGTACAGTAATGGCTTCAGTACAAAGCTCAAATACCATATTAAGCTCAAGGACAGTGTTTTAATAACAAATCTCCCAGGCAAAACATCACTAATCACTGCAGAACACAGCAAACTGCAAAAACCAACACCAATCTTTAACATCTACAGGAAAAAAAAGAGCACGGTGCAGAGCAGATAAACTAATATAGAGAACAGATTAATCAATATCATGACCTGCAATTGTTAACACATATAAACTCCTTAATAAGCTCTGGTTAGCCTGTTGTTATTATCTCAAACCCTTCGAGGTCCATGTTGGGCACCAAAAAGGCCTGTTGTGGTTTAATCCCATCCAGCAACCAAGCACCACACAGCCACTTGCTCATCCTCCTGCCCGGTGGGATGCGGGAGAGAATCTGAAGAGCAAAAGTAAGAAAACCCATGGGTTGTGAAAAGAACAGTTTAATAACGGAAGTAAAATAAAATAAATTAATAATAATAATGATGATAAATTGTAATGAAAAGGAAAACAACGAGAGAGAGAGAGAGAGAGAGAGAGAGGAACAAAACGCAGGAAAAACAGGTGATGCAACCGATCACCACCCACTGAACAACTCCTAGCCAGTCCCCAAGCAGCGATCCCTGCCCCTGGCCAACTCCCCCCAGTTTATATACAGAGCATGACATCATATGGTATGGAATAGCCCTTTGGCCAGTTTGGCTGTGCCCCCTCCCAGCTTCTTGTGCACCTGACAAGAGCATGGGAAGCTGAAAAGCCCTTGACTAGTGTAAAAATTACTTAGCAACAAATAAAACATCAGTGTGTTATCAACATTATTCTCATATTAAATCCGAAACACAGCACTATACCACCTACCAGGAAGAAAATTAACTCTGTCCCAGCCAAAACCAGGACAATTCATATGCAGAAAGCAGAAATGCAAGACTGCTTTTTAGAGCACAAAATAAATTATAGCACTTTAGAAAAGATTTAGACTATCTCAACACATTATTTAATAAAAATGAAAGTGATTCTATTTTAAAATAGAAAATATATTTGACTATTATATGACTATATTATCTACCCCATTTTTCTAGAAGGTAAAAGACCCACCATGCAAAACTTCCATGGGGAAGTTTTCAGTTAATTCTGAGTCTACTTAATTTCACTGAAAGTTTTCCTCTGCGTCGCAACTTGCAAGTGAAAAATTTAAGACAGGATTTAAACTGCAAAAATTATAAATTAAATAATCTCTGGCCTAGGACCTCAGTTTTCAATTTTACATGATCACCTAGTACATTTTCCAGAAGTTTCATTTGAAGTTCATTCCTAAACTCTAATGTTCCCACTTCCACTAAAATAATCCCTCTTATGCAAGCACTCCCCATCTCTGCCCAAACAAACTTAGCAGGAAGCTGTAAAAGCAAGTTGCTAAATTAACAATGTTATAGTTCAGGGTGACTTGCAACAGAAAAAAAAAAATTCTTTACTACCCTTGTCATATGATGCAGTTCTTGTTTACTCTAAGGACACAAGGTAAAGCCTTACCTACAAAGAAAATTTACCAAAACACACTTGGAATGTTAGTAGTGATGTAGTGGATAGAAAATGGCTTTTCCAAATTTGTTTGCAGAACAACATTGCTGACGTTTTTAAATGGTGAAAAATACCACATAAAACCTTCGTACTCTAATACAGAGATGGCAATACATGATGGCATGTTAAACGCTTACTTGACCTTCATGAACGCCCAAAACGCATCTCAGTCACTTCCCTAGTAAGAGACTCTATTCTATACTTTTCTTTTAATTTAACGCAGTCAAGATTTACACAATTACCTATTCATTATCCTCAACAGTTACCTTCCTTTAGTCCTTTGACGAGTATGTTCAAGAACCCTGGAAAAGGAATAAAAAGACCACCTTGACACTCAGATTGTGAAGGGAACTAAGAAACTCCATGGAGTATGTAACACTGCACTTAGTCACGTTTCACCTCCCAGACTACATCCCCGCAATATGCTGTCAGGATTTATTCAGGATCACAAATGCTTAATTAAAAGTGGGAATTTTAATTTCAATTTAAGAATATCTGGGCACAATAACAGGGGAAAAGGTGACTTCTAGTGGTCTTGGGACAGCTTGCATTAAGAACTACACGTTTTTAAGAAAATTACCACTTCAAATGTTCACTTTGAATGTTCATCACCTTCACTTTCAAGTCAGTTTCCAACTTACTGCTGTGAACACTGAATGACAATGTTCTGTGTTTTATAGGGTGGACACAGACACAGAAACTGCAAAGGGTATCTTCAAAATGGTATTTTGCACTTGTACCTGTGATGCATACTGACAAGTTTGAAATTTTCTACTCTATTTCCTTAGAATACCAAGTTTGGTTTCACTAAGTTTTGCCTAAGAACTTCTGAATTTTCAGTCATGTACTCTGTCACCCCAACTGAAGCAAAACCAGAGAACTTTTAAGTAAAGGCTTACAGTGAATAACTTGCCATCAAATAGTTACAAGTTTTCTCATGAAACAATGAGTTTTAAACATCTTTCCATTCAACTCTTCCTTTGGAAAGTGGGATACTGGATGACAGCAGCTCAAGAACATAACTGAAACTTCAGAGTAGTGGAAGGGCTGCAGTAAAAGACAGGAATATAGTTCATGCTCAGAAATATAATGATCAGCTTCATATATAAACAAAAATCTTGCTTCCAACAACTATTGACGGCTTCATTCCCAATGTCCAAAGAATGTGCTTAAATTAAGTACAGCTTACTACCAGAACTAAAGATTAAGTGGGAAGTTAGAAGCATGTTATATGCCCAGATATAATCTGCTGCTATTGTACCAAGCCTGTACCAGATGACATGAAAGCACACAGAGCCTAATAACTGCTGCAGTGGAAGGCAGTCATCTCAGTTGATTTCTCTTCTTTGATAGCAGTAACTATCCAAGTACATACTTCCAGTCACCCACATTACACAAATCACTCCCTCAATTACTGTTGCACAAGCCAAGTTCGGCACATCTTCAGTTCAATTATTTTCTTTTTTTCAAAAGAAGGTCTGGCAAATGCAAAGACAGCTGAACTCTTCTTCTTGGACAGTTCACACCACTGCAAAAGTTAATCAAAGAATACAGTCTATCAAGGCTTTTTATCATTTTCTGAGACAGGTAAATTGCTGTAATAGCTGAACGCAGAAATTTTTAAAACTACAACTTTTACTTATATTTCATTATCTCTTTTATGACATGTTTTCTTGGAAAAATGAGGCCATGATGGAACTTGGCTTTTTGAGTGCATCTGAAACATGAGAAAGTCTACAGAGGGGAAAAAATTAAACAAATTTTAAGATTGTTTCTTTCTAGACTCCAAACTGCAACTGCTGTTTCTTAAAAGCAGTTCATACTTATCCTCATATGCTAACTCTCTTCAATACTATTTATGGTGAAACAATAAAAGCCACAGACTCTCTTGGTTTTGACCAAAGCCCTTTGTTCTATTCTTTCCCCCACTGCTTAGGGGTCTCAGAGAAAGGGATGGGAGGAGAGAAGAGAGGAAGATGTTAGCACAAGCAGCACCTGACTGAGCCAAGAACCTCATTGGTTTTTGACAATGGAACCTCTCAGATTCGCACAAGTTTCTAGGCCCAGTTACTTGGGTATCAGTAGTCAGAATTACTTAGAATATAATGTCATCAGCAGAGAAGAAGTGGAGAGGACTCTCGAAATAGCCTATTACAGTCCTCCCATGTACAATGAGAAATGGCAGGTTAGGGACCATGATACTTCTCCATCCCCAGCCTTGGAATTCCACTGCAATAGATAAATAATTCCATGCTTCAGCTTTTCCACAAGAAGGTTTTATGAAGTCTGGGTCCTGACCTGGAAAAGAGTAATTGCTTTGCCAACCATCTTCAGCATGGAAGTTAAGAGGACTGTCTCATCACACTAAATGAGTTCTCAGAGCAGTCAGTCCCATCCATAGTAGTTTCTGCTTATTATACTTCCCATTAAAGTCCTCTTTACCAGGACAGTATTGGGGTGAGAGATATATAAAAAGGGAGCAATGTACCCTCCTATGGATAAATTGGTTCTTTGGACACAACTAGCTTTAAGATTGCAGAATAATTTAACATGAAGTTACCCTCAAGTTCCCAAGTGAACTTAAAAGGGCAGCGATGTCTTTTTCCGTAATGCTACGATACCCAACATCTTCTGGGTGTTACAAGGTCAAAAAAATATTCATGACATTCATAACTACTGGCAACAGAGGAAACAAGTACTATCTCAGCAGACCGGTCACACAGCACACACAAAGCAGTAAGAATCAAATAGATGGAGTAGTATTGGCTCATGCAAACGGAAGTTAAATGGCCACATTCTTCCTCATAATTTTGAAAAGTCTGAAACAAAACATAGTCTAAGAATGGATTTTCAGAAAATGTAAATTCCTCTTGATAGAAAGGCAATCAACCTGTTTAGTTGTTTTTTCAAATAATTGGCTATATTTCTTTCATTTTCCACTACATTGTTCCTGGAGACATGCCCAAAACCCAAGTGAAATCTTGATTCTGCTTCAACTTTTCGGATACCGTCTGCTAACATGGCCCTCAGCACACCTGCACACATTCCACTTGTCATGTGGTGCAAGAACAAGTCTTATACTCAGGACAGAATCTGGTTGTCTGTCTCTCCTCAAAGAGCAGCTGAGATTTTTAAGCAGCCCAAGCTTGCACTTCCCTAAATCAACAGATCCTGATAGCCCAGCTACAAGCATCCTATGTCAGCTACATGCCTGTGCAAAGCTGCAAGGTAGCACGCTGGACTTCGGCTTGCTTTTTGGTCCAGTTGGGAGGGGAAAATAGCTTGAGGAAACAGATATAAAGCAAACCACATGCAGGTAGACTGCCAGAACACCTGTCCCTGGACAGATCCAATGGCACACTAACAAAGCCACAAGCCCAGCAGGCTGTTCACAGCCAGGCAAGCACTCACTGGATTGCTGGTCCACTTACTAGCATTAGTCTGCATGTAGAGATCCATTAGAAGCATCAGATCTTCATGTTGAAACTTCCTTTGGAATACTCAGTTTGGAAGAGACCTTAGCAATAATAATAGCACTCTGCTTGGAAAGGTATCTTTTTATTCTCATTAATATAATATGCTTTCCATAAATCGAGCTTACTGATGGCACCGAGTATTTCTCTACAGAAACTTGCCATGGTAGCAAATAGCAATGACACTTGATCCCGTAAGAAGGAATTTGTGTTCAATGACTGAAGCAGTTGAAACATGAAAGAAGCTTTCTCAATTGCAGAAACTCTGGCACAGTTTCTATTTTTCTAAACAGTGTCAGGATTTAAATACCACATCACTTCTCAGCATAAGTTTTCAGACCCAGACAAGCCAACTTTCACACAGAAGGAATCAACACTTTCTTTTTAATACCAGAGAGACTGGTTTGAATGAGGTCCTGCCAGTAGTTCAAAAAAGAAGCCAAGTCTCTGTATTTAAAAATCCTTTTCTCAAATTCATTACCATCCCCCTGTACAGAACAATGGACATCAAGGGCTACGAAGAAAAGAAGATACAATCAAGCATGCATCACACTGGCCTAACATAGGATTAAATTATGGCTGAAAGAGTAGAGAATTAAATAGTCTGGTAATAATTTTTTTATATAGATTTGAAGTACTTGAAATTCACAGTGCAATTACATAAATTTCACATATGCTCAAAACTGTGATTTTCCTCTGCGTAATAAATGAATTGTTAACATATTGAACAAGTTTAAGTAGAGTACACCAAGGAACGTTGTAATTTCCTGGTCTCATGTGCCTGTTATACTTTCCTTGCTCCGACAATACCTGTAAACCCGCACTCTGGCTCCATGTAACTCCTCTTATATTATACATACATACTTGACTACAGGAAGGGAAAGAAGTGCAGGAAGAAAGGGGACATGCAGATATCCAAACTTAAGATTGTACATATCCAAAATAAAAGATTGGGCACATGAACTATGATTCAGAAACAGCAATTCAGATTTTCACTATCTGCAATGAATTGAGTTTTGTACCAATGGATTTTACACCTCTTTAGACTCAGTCTTCTCTGTTCCTACAGGTAGTGAGTCCAAATAAAATTAAGCATTATGAAATCCACTGACTGCCTCAAGACAAACAACAGAGTTCAATTACCCACGTACTATTGCTGTGTATGACAAATGTCAAATGGGAGTTCCAAGACAGTTATTTCATCTTAAAGCCAAAAGTAGTCAATGGCCCATACTCAGTAGTATAACACATGGCAAAAGAAAGAGCCTAACTTAAGTACAAAATGAAAAATATTTTCATCCATTCTGAAGACAATACTGACTAACAGCAGGAAACTGTAGAACCCTTGCCCTAAAGGATTTTCACCAAAGACTTACAGATAAAGCACTGTCTGTCAGTTTTCCTAATTCTTCTTTAACCAAGTCCATCACTCAGCAGACAGTTCTTTTTCTAGACAGATACCTGGACCTAAACAGATATCTTTTTGTGAGAAAGGAACATTCATGCAATGTTGTATGAGCACATATGTCAGATATCTCTTGATTTAAAGTATCAGGAAGACTATCTTAAGTTCAAGACTTAATAAAATTAATAAATCAGTAAAGTAATTCTACCAGTCTTGCTCTTCAGTTATGGGGCTTTCTAAGAACAGGCGGATACAGGTTTTTCTGTATGATAGATAGGGAAAAACAATGCAAAGACTGACAAGAAGACAAGTGCATAGTGCAGCACAAATTTGCTAGTTCAGCAGAGCTGCAAGACTCTACCATAAATTTGAAGCATGGAAATATCACTGCAACTGCATCTGAGACATTCTTGCTTTCCCTAAAAATTTTTACTTGAATCTACAGTGCTAACAGCAAAGCCAATGCAACATACAGTGTCCTATGATTTTTGAGGAAGGGAAATAGATTCCATAAAAGACACACACTACAATAAGAGCAGCCCAAACAAACTTACAGACACAGCACTTCTGCCACCTTGTACAAAGATGCCTCTAAGAAAAGAACTAGCTGATTTTAATCCTTTGAAGGTTTTTGTTGGATTATATTTTTGGGAGGGGTGGAAAATATATTTTAATGAGTTTAATCACCACTGAGATGCAGAAATTCAAGATCATCTTAGTGTCAGGTTATCTCTCATGGTTTTTTTGCAATCATCTGTTTTGTACATTTCCAAATTATATCAGCCATCATAACACACACACATGCACACACACCCCAACATCAGCGTTTACAACATTTAGCCAAAATTTAAACCCTACCGTACACAGAAAAGCTGGTCATCTCTCGAACACAGAAACGAGTAAAATTTTGTTTGAGGCCCAAAAGTCCTGAACACCTATTTCATAGTGAATTATTTGGAAAGGTATTGAATAAAAGGCAAAAAATGGCTGGAAAGTAGGCAACACATTATGATGAAGTTAGAAAAACTAGATACAGTAAAAGGAGTGGCTCAGAAGGAAAAAGGAAAAGATGTAAGATGGCTTACAGCATGTTCCAGCTGACAGCCCAGGAACCACACCTGGCCTGTCATTTTTGCACACAGTCTAGCACTAAAAGATAGTGCCTTCATCATGCTGGAAGGGGTAGTGTTTAAATGGGACTGCCACCTGCTCCACCTGTCTTCATGTATACAGCCTGGTACTTCTATCTGGAAGATGACATTATGCTTCCTACTCCTTCCTTGATGGGAAAGAGAGGGAGGTTCCCAAAGCTGAGTAGGTTCAGCTTGCCACTCGTTGTGCTCCTTTTTCAGCTTACTGCCTTAAAAAAAGTTTGTTAGACAATATTACGGAGAAGTGGGATTCACTAAAATATTACTGAAATTATTTAAGTGTATGTTCAGCTGCAAGCAGGTAGGTAGTCCCAGTGACTTCAAAGTTAAGGCATCTGTTAAAGTTGTTTTTGGGAATTAGGCCAGAGAAAAAGAACAAAAAGGAAGGAAGTGACCTACGTGAATGAAAGACTCATTCTGAGGTTTATATGTTCAGACACCCTCAAAAGAAGCTGATAAGAGGTATTTGCATATATTTCCTTAAGTACAAACTGTGAAACATCACATAGTATAACTCTTGATTAACCCATTTGGTTCACAAAGGTTATTCATACTCATATATGCTCAAGATTTTTTCCACTATTCTTCCATTCACTGCCTATTTCTGTTCACCCAAGAAAGTACTCCTCCTGTTTCCTAAGTATACCCAAATGCTTAAAAAATAGAGTAGAGACTAAAACCAAAATGGCGGCTTAGCTGTATTAAAAGGATCGGTAACTTGATTAAAAATAATCTGTGCTATAGACATTTAGAGATCTTTCTAACATGTTTAAATTCCATTTTAAAAGATCGCCAGGATCTAGAGTCCTGATGACTCTTCACTTCCTTTGCCTTTCTTCATCTTAACTCAGTCAGAAGCTGCCAATGAACTCTAAAAACTACGTAATACAAGCTTTAGCAGGATTCTGATTTTGGTCATAGATAACCAAGTATAGTAATTCTAGATAATATTAGCTGAGATTTATGATGCATTCAACATCTTCAGATGCACAACAGTATTTCTGGGCATCACTTCAACAGACGATATTCAATGTACAGCTGGTAAATTTTACTCATCTTTTTTCTCCTATTTCTGTACAAGAAGTATATGCATGCTGCACTTTACCTCAATTTTCTTCCAAAGGATCTATTTCTTCAGCAAGAGAAAAGAGAAGTCTAGTCAAGCCTCACTTTCAAGACATCAGAAGATTAAACTATAGCTATTTTTGAGAGTGGAAGTTAGATATACCATTGTTACTTCTCTGAGCAAGACGTACCAGTAAGTTAGAGGAAGACCTGCCCTCCTGGTGCAACTTGGGATAAGAAAAGTTGGTCAATTTTTTCTGAACTTGCGATTTTGAAAAATGCAATTTTTTCTGCATTATTTCTAAACTACAAAAAACAGCTCAATTATTTGTTTTACCTATTGCTATCAAAATCTCTTATCCCAGGAAGAAACAGCACCTCAAAAATCCTACATCAAGTTCTTGGTAATGGAATTGCTCTTACTTTTATACACTTCCCAACTTATGTCAAGCCTGAGAACTTCTAAATTCCACTTATTCCAAACTAAGGGTTTGCCAGTGACTACACTTCTTGTTCAAAGGCAGTAAGAAAGTCACCCTGAAAAAATATTTTTTTAAACATTTTTAGAAAACTATATTGGGACACTGCTTCTGTATCACCTCTTCAACTGACTGACGAAAGGATCAAACACAAGAACCTTGACTTTTACCAACAAGTGTGAAAAGATGAAATACTGAAAAGCGAAGAGGAAAGAGCTCTTTACATCTCTCTGGGTCCTTGTCATCACATTTTTGACAAGTAACAGAAACTATTTCTATAGCACTATGCCTCTATTCTGTATGGCAATCACTGCTTGGATTCTAAGATCTCATATCAAGCTGATTGCACAGAACAAAATACATCTCCTGTTCACTGTTAACACAAGATGGTCTAGAAGTCCTGACTCCATCTTTCTTACTTGCATCAGAGGACTGAACCAAGAAGCTTAAAAGTCACTGGGTGTTACCGTAAACTTGGAAGTGTTTTCCAAGTGATACTGAATATAACAAACTGCTAGCTACCTGCAGAATGACTGAAGTGAGTGGAAGATGAGCCAGTTGCTACAGTTTGTTCCCAATTCTGAGTATAGATATAGGACAATGTGAAGAGGGACTTTAGGAAGAATGTTTTTTAATCACAGCAATCTAAAACAGATCACCGTTTCCTTATTATCTATGCATTTCCACAGATCAGTTGAAGATCTGTTTCCAAGAACAGGATACCATACTGTCAGTCTGACTTGAAGGAGTATTTCTATTGCTAATCTGGAAGTCTTTCCTTTAGCTTCAGATGACCACCTGTTATCAGCACAGACATGTAAGTTCAAAGGACTCTTATGACCAACCAACCCAAAATTCAAACTATTAAAATGTTCTTCATTTAGCCCGATCACACTGTATCTTTCTGTGTTTATTAAAACCCCACACTGAGGGAAGAACCACCTTTAAAGCCCCACCAAGATCTTGGCCAAGGCTAGGACCACCTTACGCAGGGTGCCTGTGTGGAAGATGGGATCAGAAGGAACACGTCACACAGCAACAGTCAGATTTCTGGACAGCAGGTAAATATGTAAACAGGCATACAGGCACCAGTGCTTGGAGGCTAAACTTCTATTTCTTCTGTTCCATCTGGACACGTCATTAGGCAGAATGGAGCAATGGCCAACCAAAGAACAATCTGTGGGTATCCTGGTCAGTCTGACATGCTTCCTAAACTACGTATATGGGTAATCATTAATCCGTTGCAAACTTACCACCAGTTCTATTACAAAAACAAGAACTAGTACTGGCTCAATCTTCACAGCAGGCTACAATGATACACATATCACATCTCAGTTATCAAGCACTCCAGAGAAAATCCATGTGAATTATTTAAAGAAACTAAAGAGTAATCCAGTCCAAGGATAACAGTTTCTCATGTTTAATCAAACAGACCTCCAGTGGACAGTAGCAATTTATATATGAATACCAGTCCATGAAGAAGTTGAGTCTAGTTTTGAAATGGAAGCATCTTGAATAGTAAAAGTACACAATATGAATTACTTAACCCACAAATCTCATCTGGTTTAAAAAGTCTTCAAATTAAACATTAGTTGGATTCTGGGAGATCACCTGGGGAAAATATCATGTATGCTTACTTTGGTTTTATACTTTCCTAGACACCTTATGGATGCTGGGCTTTTTGTTTACAGACAAGACAAAAATGCCCTCTTTTTATGTATGTATACATATATGTATGTATGTATACAGCCATACACACACATACAAACAAAAATTTTTTTTTTAAAAGAGCATTTAATGTACTGCCAGCTCCAACCCATTACTGATAACAACCCTGTTCAGTTCAAATGAGTAGTATCTCAACATAGAACAAGATCACATCAAACAGGAGAAAGGTCCTGATGCAGGGTCTTTCTTCAGTGCGATATTAATGAGTAGGAATCTTTTTCTTACAGGCAGCCATATCCACAGCTGCCTACCTGTGCCTGGTATTTTAGATAGATCCTCTTGCACTTATACTGGCTCCCTAATGACTTGTAGAAAAGCAGAGAAAGAGAAAGGGTGGCAAATGTGTTATCTTTGTTGTCTGCAAGGGGACGGACTTTCTGGAGACCTTCAGTCTTACACCTTTAGCATTATCAGTTATTCTGCTGTCTTAGTTTTCAATCTCCTCCGCAAAGCAATCAGATCTTTTTGGAAGCTGTTAATGTGCAGGCCCAGGGCAATTACATAAGATGTTATTTTAGTCATGAACAACACATTAAATTTTGGATTCTGCCACTGTTGCAGATTAGCACAGTGAAATTATTCACCAGTTTTTGGCTAATGATGTCTAGGCATTTGGGGACCATGATACGCTTCTTTATCCCTTTCTGGAAGCTCTATACTCAGAAGGCTATCCAGACACTAAATTTTCTGGCCTCAGCTCCTTCTCATCAAGAGACATCCATGTCTTCTGTCTTCTTGAAAATCTGCTCAGAGATAATGTTAATAGGAGCTCCTGATAGATACTGAATGGTTTCAGAAGTTGCATTGCAAGTTGGAAAAAGGATATGGAGTTAGATGGACCTTCGGTCTGACCCAATGACAGTGCTTGTTATTTGAAAACTTACCGTATTGAAGAGCACTGAAATACTTTTAGGTTTGTAATGGACTCAAGTGTTATGTAGCTAGGTGTAGGACTTCACTGACAATGCAAGTAACAAGTTTTACCCATTAACATTGCATTTAACAAACAAATCTTGCATTAGTATATAACGCTCCTACACTGTGATACCAGATGCCAACTACAGAATTAAAATGAACTGCCTCTACAGATATCCTGGCTAGTCTTGTATTCAACACAAACAGGAAGTCATGTCCTGAGACCTCAAAACACCAAAGATTTCCTTCTGCCTATTTCAAAACAGCACTATATTCTCAAACAATGAGGTTCACTTTCAAATTCATCTTTGTAGATTTCTCTAATCTAATGCTTAAGTGCATAGCTGCTTCTTAAAGTAAGTAAAATCCAAAGAGAAACAGACCATTTATATAAAATAATTTGCATTTTGGAATTAGTGTCCCACCATGGTTCACAATGATCTATCCAGAGAATTGCACTTCCTGCTGAAGTTCATGAAGAAAAATGGGAAAAACATTTTCTTGACTGTAGTACCTCCCAAGACTAACTCTAGTCCTCTGTTTATTTCATACTGACTGGCTTTCTGCCCCAAGGTTTTGTAATAGAGGTAAAATGTAGTAACTTGTTTTATTCACGCAGCTTACTGCCAAACTACTTGAAAAGTTTGCAAACCCAGAACTCTGGAAATTCAGATTGAACAAAAACATTGCTCTAGCTAGACTTACTGAAATGTCACAACTGAAAGATTTAGTGTGCTTACTCTCTGCTTATTAACTAAATATTTCCGGTATTTCCAAATTAAGAAACTACAACTGAGACTAAGTGAATACAACATAAACTCCAGGAGTAGAGCAGGTATCTATCTGGAGAAAATAAAGTTACAGGTAAAAAAAAGTTAATGTTAACCTTTAAAATGCAAGTAATCTTAGCTATCCCAGTCTAGTAATAAAGAAGAATAGGAAGCATTAAAAGTGATCTGAATTTTGAAGTAATTACAGAAAAATAAAACTCAAGGTATTAACTCACCCTGGAGGAAAAACCAGAGTAATCTAACTCAAACTAGTCTATGGCTGTCCAGAGAGATTACCTTCTGGAAGTACAGTAATTATATTTGTAAAGTAAAATCACTTATGCCTGGGATAGGGAGGCCCAAGGGATTTGGTTTTTTTTTTGAAATGTGCAAAAGCTTCATAATGGCATGAATACTGAGAAAAGAATTTTGTGTACAAAAGTACACATTCTGTGTAATGGTCTTTTTTGGTGGTGGTAAACAGATATGTGTAACCTGTAAGACTGTAGAACACCAGATTTCAAGCACGAACAGCCATATAGTTCCAGTTTTCCATATAGTACCCATCCATTCTAAGCTAAGTAGCAGAGTGTTTTGGAACTTCTTGCAAAAGCACTTCTTGCCAAATTTGTAATTAGACTAATCTTTATAACTCTAAAGAAATTCCTCCTGGTTGCACTGAAAGTTTCTCTATATAGGTTTTTGCCAGCACCTTACAAATGAGATTACTTGAAAAAAAAGAAACACTATATTCTTATGAGCTTTAACTTACTTAATAGTCCACATAAAGTGTTTTAATTCAACATCTCCCGTTAACAGCAAGACCTAACAGCACCATTCTGCCAGCCTCACTGTGATACAAAACTGTCTCAAAATAGTTTTGGTGGCTTTATGGAGAAATAAGATGTGTGGTCAAACAAGGCCTACCTTTATGTCTTGTCTACAAAAAAGAACTTTACTAGGAGCCAGAAGCTCAAGTTTTGAACAGTTAAAAAGAAACAAAGTGAAACAATACCAGAAGCTTGGAATCAGGTATGAAGCATTCACTTCTCAAATTTCAAATGACTTACGACAATACATCTTGAGACTTTCCACTTCATTAGGAGTCCAGCTGCTGAACAGTCCACCCTTCTCTTTTCCATTTCCTATTCATTAGTATCAATGAAGTACTTCCTGCTGGAGACCCCTGTTCAACAGTTTTACTGTTGCTGCTTACAGCTTCCCTGAACTGTAATAGCATGGAATCTGACCTAAGACTGAGAACTGTGTGGTAAACTTGGTAAGAACTACGCATTTCCTTCTGCTGCTGTTTAGTTAGTCTGTGCTGTTTGCAGAGCTATTTGTCAAGATTTGGCAGTTAAATGCGTACGCTTCAATTCATAGCTAATAAATTCCGTTCAACAGTAAACTTGGATGCTTCCAGGCGACAGCACAAAAAGTCCCAGCAAATAGAATGCAGCGACTTCCCCAAGCAAGAGACTACTGGATGGGAGATTCACTTTTTGATCCAATTACTAGACCAAGATTTCTAAGTGCATCAAGTTTTGGCTACAGTGGATTTTTTTTTTTAAAATGTATTTAGCTACTTACTTGTTAAGTAGCACCGGCTTATTTATCACTCTACACAGCCACGCAAGCAGGCACCCATACAAAACTAGCGGGCTCCTGTCACGCACCCGCAGCCGCAAGCGCGGCTTCCCCGGGCACTTCCCCAGCTCAGGCGTCACAGCGCAACCGCTAGAGGGCGCGTCCGAGCTACGTTTCTGCCGAGACCCAGGAGGGGCTCGGCCGCACGCTGTCGGGACTGGGAAATCACACAACAAACACACCTCCCTACACCTCTTCACAACACCCAAAGCCTCTTACCCTTTCACCAGTCTGCACGCCCAGTTACCCTCCCATCCCAAGAGCAAGATTTCTAACAATGTCTTGATCCCCAAGACCTACATCTTGGTGGGGGGAGACAGACGGATGGATGGATGTTTCGCTACGTAATTATGTGCCAAACTTAAGAGACAATTCAACTGCCAACTCTTCAGTGCTCTCCTACCCCTTTCCTAACGTTTCTTTTACTGTATTTATTGCCTGTCCTCAAAAATGCCTGAACATTTCTCCCTTCTAGCATTGGGAACATGAAATGGACATGATCCCTGCAGGCAGCAGAAGCAGGATGAGGGTTCTCAACCATCAGCCAGAGCAACTCAAGCACAGTCATTACCTCTATGAGACCAGCCAATGTTACAGAAGTGCTGTTTAAAACCCAGTAACACTGGTTACCAGTTTGTCTTGCTTCCCAAAGAACAGTGACTCAAATATAGTGTGTCCATTTTATCACTCTTGAGCCAAGACATCTATGAGATTACCACAGAGCTAATGACGGACAACTCCTCTCACACAACAGGTTCATGCCAAGGTTAAATTTTATCTCTGCAGCAAG
This sequence comes from Mycteria americana, assembly GCF_035582795.1. Lineage (NCBI taxonomy): Eukaryota > Metazoa > Chordata > Aves > Ciconiiformes > Ciconiidae > Mycteria > Mycteria americana. The sequence continues at coordinate 36,855,395 of NC_134366.1, read as the reverse complement.
TGGGCCACCCCGGAGAAAGCTATGAAAGAATGAAACAAAAATCACAGAGCCAGCCCAAATACCACTAGTGTTTCACTTCATAAATAAGTTTCACTTGAACACTGCTTTAAATATCACACATAGCAATGTACACAAAATAAAGAGTTTGTCCTCAGAGGGAGGATCACATACAACAAATGCCAATTACATCAAGCAACATGCTTCTGGAAGTTGCTCAAATACTACATAGATTAAATCTGTATAAGAGAGCTTCACTGATCAGAACTGACCAAATCAAGCACTGCTCATCCCATTTTGCTATTGCTTACCAAATCTAGTGTAAGCAGCAAAACTGTACCAGTAGATCTAGGAAGAGTGACTGAACATCTGCATGATTTGCATTCAGATGACTGGCTTACAGTCATACACTCTATAAACATTAAGTTTCACTTAACAATTTCTCCCTGCCCGCATGTTCGTTACCAATGAATGCATAAACTGAACTTTCAATTGTTAATTACACCTCCTCCTCCTGCACTTCCAGTGACCCGAAAAATGCAAGTGAAGCTGTAAGAAGCAGTATGACTATGGTAAACTTAATATCATTCAAGCAATTTCTGTCCAGCAACACTGTGCTTTGCTACAGCACAATAGTTCACAATACACTAAGCCAGAATTGCTTGGAAAGGTGAAATGAACTTTTCGCTCATTTCATTCACTACGCTGCAGTTTGCCTTCCCAGTTTCAGAACACGCTGTATAAGCAGTTTCATCTCGCCAGAAAGACTTCTGTAAACTTCAACAGTGGATCAGGAAAGGCATGGGATGGAATTTTAGTAAGAAGATATGTAAAGGCTGACTTACCAATTGGCCCACTGACTTGTTAAAAAAAATAAATCAATGTCACATAAAAAGTTATTGAGATGTTTTATATACAAAACATCTCACATGATAGCTGCATGCATATCTCCAAACATAACATTGGTAACTAGTGAATGAACATGGAATCAAGGTTTTTTTTTTAAATGTATCAAGGAATGTAATAACACAGTCAGAATGGCTGATACATTTTTCTTTCATTCCCCTACAGGTTTACTTGTTGAGTGCTCCCCTACAATAACATAATCATGTTATTAGTCTTAAGAAAAACCTTTACCCTATCTTTTTATCCTCAGTCTATTTACCCTGTGTATTTACCCTCAATCTCCCTTTCTCCACCCTGCGTTTAGATATTTTTAAAATGGTATCACTTTAACTTTTCATTAATGCACGTTTGACCACTGGGTGGAGATAAGGCTTTAACTAGAAAACTAAAACCAAACTATTTGAGTAGCCACTCTTACTACAGAAATAATATTTGAATGCCAACACTGTCACAGCAAAAGAGGCTTAAATGAACTATCTTAAAATAAAAATTTAAACCATTTTTCTTACCTCCTAATTTTCATTATTTCAACAGTACCTTGACAAAATGTTTGGAATCAAAAAGTAAAGGCTTAAGCTTATTTGAAATCAACAGTTGTGCCTCCACCTACTGGAAAAGTGAATTTAACTGAAACAGTAATTTGATCCTTTGAGATCTGGGTAAGCAAAAGCTATAGGAAGCAATGTTTTTGTGTAAGATGCAAAGAATTGGTCGCCCCCCCCCCCCCCCCCCAAAAAAAAAAAAAAGTCTGCAGAAACCACTGACATTCCTTGCAGTCAGCATGGATTTCACGAGGTTCCTACTCTCAAAGAGTTGCTTGTCAGAATGCAAAACTAGTCAATACTCTTAAAATAAGTAATTTCTTATTACTTAATTTCTTAAATAACAAGTAATTTCTTAAATAGCATTTGTTGCCAGTGAATCTGAAATGTCATCTAATTTAAATATCTTGCTCATTTCCACCATGCTTTCATGAGCCCTGGACACCAGCATTAGAACAAGTTATTTAAATAACCGATGTGCAAAACCCACAGAATGCTTGCTAATATGAAGCATTCTTAATATGTAATACTTTTTTTTAAGCCAAAGAGACCTTGAAAATAATTAAACATGAAGTAAAAGCAGAGAACCTCCCATTTTCAAATTTTTATTTTTATTTTTTAATACAGGTTATGAAATTACTTACCATCATATTAAAGACTCTAATTAACCCAAAATAGGAATGTAAATGTTTTGATATGGAAAAACACCTCTCCTAACCTCTCTTCTTCTTCTCCTTTTTGTCTCCATTATTCTTGTAAGAATGACATCAGCCATAAGTAAATAATTCAGGCTTGCTTTATTCTGAAAAAAGCAATTTTTAAGCCACAGGATAGCACATTAACATCACGATGCTTTGTTTATCCCACTGCAAAACACAACAGTTTTGCTGTAGTATAACCTGAGATCCAACTGCAGATGGTTATAATGACCATGGAATCAGATAATACCTTAACTTAAAAATTATCTTAACCCCTCCCCCCAAAACCTGAACCATTATTCTGACATTTGTTGAACTCAAGATTAGAAAGACTTTAGTCACAAGTGTACTGAGCTAGCCAATAACACCTACTGGTCCAGCTATTTGGCACTGCCTTCTAGCTAGCACATACTTAAATAAAATCTTAGATCGGTTTTAAGCTCTGAAACAATAATCATCTATTATTTATCCTGTGATAAAAAAGTCACATTGACACCTTCCTGTCAATGAAAACAAACCACTACATTCCTCTAATAGTATTTGTGACCGGCACATCTGTGTTTCAGCCTGCCTTTCACATGTCAGCCTGACTAAACTCACTTTTCCCCAGGACCCGTTATGAGCTGCTTCTATTGTGGAGGACAGTAAAACCACTTTCCCTCTCACAGACTCACTCTTAACTCTGCCATCATATTCTACTTCCTATTTCCACACAAATAACTCAAATAGTGTCTGTGCTGCTCCAGTTGCAGGATGTTTCTAAAAAGTCTTTTTTTTACCATATGTGCAAGGCCTCAGCACTGAATTTACTGTGCACTTCCTCCTGGTACAGTAACTTGTTTGGCATGTTAAGAAGAGTTAAGAAGAGATTCTCCCTACACCTCAACTCCTCTGTTGGCTCTCTTTGCCCCAAAAGAAGAAACATGAGCATCTCATTCAAGGCCGGCTCAAAAGAAAAAAAAGAGGGAGAGAGAAAGAATAATCAGCAAAAAGCAAGTTCAGGTGTATGCAGTGTTGGGAACTCATCTGTCCATCCTGTGGTACTCCTCCTGCAGCAAACACTTTCCTCATCTAGTAGTGTGAGCACTACCTCAGCCAACTCCCTCAAATCAGGACGAGTCAATTTTTATCCTTTTTTACTTTAAACACAGGACACAACAGGGCATTTTACTTAAACTTGTGTGAGTTTTTTTATCCTTTCGAATCTTAGGACAGTATAATTCATTCCACATCTGGATGGAGACTGCAACACGTAAAGTACAACCACGGACATTATCACAATCTCAAGCACATACCTGTCTCTTAAGTAAAAAGAAATTCTTCCCCCTTTTCTATAGCATAAGAAAAGATTCACTGATCTACGGATCAGTGTCCTGCACAGAGGATCAAAGGGCACTCACAAGAGCCTGGGACAGTCACATAAAGTCAGAACTTTAAATCACTTATAACTATAGCAGAAAGCACGGTTTTAAAGCAGGACACTAAACTTTTATAAAACTGCATTCAAACTGTAAGTAATTTCTACAAATAAATGCATTTAGAAAAACAGAATGATTCAGGGACTGAGTCACTGTACGAAGAGACTCATGCTAAAGACTCTTTTGCCTGTCATTATGGTACTATAAAGTTTTCCCCAGAACATTGACCTTTGTTTCTGCACATAGAAATACCCAACACACGGACCTAATATCAAGCTGCAGCTTGATTCTGACTGAAGAAGCTGAGTGTTTGAGGACAATTCTCAGATCACATCCTTAACAGCTCAAAATAAAGCCTGCCAAATTATTTGGTAGATTATTTGGTTTTCCTGTTTTTACTGTGGTTAAACATCAACTAAAAATGCCAAAAGTAGTAAGTTATATTGCCTAGATTTCCGTTCCTTTCTACCTCCTGAGGTTTGCATACACAGTAATTCAGAAAAAAAATCAGATTAAAATTTTATGCTTTAAATAAGAAACATCCTAAAACTCAGGGTTTTTGCAGACATTCATCCTCTCTATTAGCCTTCATTAAGACTCCTTCATATTAGCCAGGCATGTTTTCACTACTTCCTTTCTTGTTTTTATTTTATTTTAAAAAACCCAAAACATATGTGATTAAGCCATGATTTAAGTTAATAGCTGCCATTATTTGTTTAAAGAAAAAAAAAGCAACAAGAGGCAGTTCAAGAAAGGTCCAATTGCACATATGTTGCAACAGCTTTTCAATCATTTTAGAGACTTTTAGTATGCACAGTTAGCCCACTAATATAGCAGCAGAACAGACACCATTCCACATAGCTGGTACAGTATACTTGTCAATAATTTCCATATTAAGTAGTTCTTGACAAGGCAGGCTGAAACAGCAGTGATCTGTAGGATCTGAAACAAATGCACGCACCCAGAATTCAAAGAAGCTGAATATACACACTTTTGGTTAGATGCTGAAGGTTCCATAAAAAAACCACCAAAAAAACCCCCAAACCCCAACAATGAAGAGAGTAGTAAAGTGTCTCATCTAGAAAAGACAAAATAAAAAACTAACAATGGCACCAGCATTATGACACCATGCCTCAGTACTGCAGATTTTTCACAGCAACATGGATGTCAGGTAATCTATATAGTGCAATACTTCGAGAACAAAATAAGGAGAGCAAGATCATCAACCCCAAACATTTCAAGGGAGGGAAGAGGAAATTAAAGATTTCTCTGAAGAGTCCTTTAAAAATCACATTAAAATGAGCTCAAACTAGACTCCAATTATCAGCACTTCATTTAAATGAGAATTTTCTCTATGGCATTTTCAAGAAGAATTTTGTGACAGATGTTGCATGGTCCAGTCACTTGTCAAAGTGTTAAAAGCCAACCACCTCAGCAGAAATGAAGGGAAACATTATGATGCTAGTGTCAACTCAACCAGTTTAACAGACACTATCTGTTCAGAAGCAGCATGCTAAGATTTGTTCAAAGCTTCCTCTAGTCCGACATCTATTTATAGCTGCCCGGCCTCTCTACAATTTCTCACAGCCCCTCCTCCTCTCAAAGCCAAGTCGGGGAAGTTTAATGGATATAATCCTGGGCCTTGTGTCGCAAGATGGTGAGAAGATCTGCAACTCTCCTCCAGCAATCCCATGTGCAATAAGACCAGGAGTAACAAGAACAGTCTAACCTACACAGGAGCCAAATACATGGGATAAACCTTATCTCTCCTCTTTAGGAACAAACTCATTTTTCCTCTGCCAGCACATTGACGGTAATGAACCACATAAGCATCAGAGCCTGAGCAAAAGATACATGCCTCCTTCCTCCTCACCACAGAGCAATAGCCTAAGCCAACTGCCTTAAGAGCCAAGACAGAAGCTATCCAAGTCAGCTCTGACCCCTGGACAGCAGCAATGTCATCCATGCACCTTCCCACTTACATTATAATGCTACTACTGTATATTGCACCTTCCTCAAAGAAACTAGGAGGCTGTTGGCTTTTTTTCAGTGCAGTTTCTGGTTAACGTGCGATATCCACCACCCAGCCACACATGTGCATGTCTCTATAAAGCATTGATCCAGATAGGCTCTCTTTCACCAGCATCTCCACCAACAGCTGTAACATCGCAGAAAAGGTGCAGATATTTTCCTGCATACAGAGCACAACACCACAGGCTGAACTCTGCCACAAGCTTTGTACATCCTTGGTGCCTCTCCTACCACCTACATCCACTTGCCTGTAGTACTAGTACAGAGACCAAGGAGATGACAGCACTACTGGAAACTCCTGCCCACACGATTACAACCACATTTTCTCCCCTTTCCCCAGTCAGAGGCAGACGGAAGGGGAGGGATGACTTCCTCGGGAGGAAAATAAGCAGGGAAAGGCTGGGGCAGAGATCAAGAGAGGAGGAATCACCCCAAAGGGAGAGCAGATAATCCCTGAGAGGCGAGGCTGCGGAGGGGCATAACAGGGGAGGGAGGGACGGGGACAGCGAACCGGGGGGATAATCCGGCACAGAAGGGGGGAGATAATCCCCTCGGAGGAGGGGGGAGGCGGAGGATCCCGGAGAGGGAGGGGCGGGAAATCTGATAATCTCCAGGACGAGAGAAAATACCGGGAAGGGGGTGGGGGAAGGAGGGTGGGCGGGTAGATAATCCGGAGCGGCAGATGAAGAGCGAGTCTCCCGGGGACGCATCCGGAGGCGGGAGGAGGAGGGTTAATCCTCGCTCTGGGGGCAAAAATCCCTCTTCCCCGACTCCGGCGCTGCCATGTTCGCTTCCCTGCAGGCCCGCCCGGCACCGGTACCTGCGGGCGGGCGGCTCTTCCCCCCTCACGCCACACGCACACGGGGCGCCTCAGCTCCAGCCGCCGGGGCAGCGCGCCCCGCTCCGGCCGCCCGGCCCCGGGGCAAGGGGCTCGGCCGGGATTGCTGCGGGACCCCGCCTCCCACCACCATTTCCCCGCCGGCTTGAAGGGAGAGAGAAGCGGGCGGACGAACCCTCCCCCCCGCACACGCGACCTCCTCGCCGGTACCGCAACTCACCGGCTGGCACCGGCTCCGGCTCCCCGTCCCCTCCTCAGCGGGCGCCGCTCAGCCCCATCTACGAACTCGGGCGCGCGAGCTGGCGGTTGGCGGAGGGAGAGCGCGAGCCAGAGGTGCCGCCGCTTCCCCCGCCGGCTCCGCCGCCGCCGTCCCTGCCGCTCGGCGCGCGCCGCCGGCGTGGCTGTAGCACGCGCTCGCGCTCCTCCTCCCCGGCGCGCGCGCGCGGCCTCCGCGGCGGTGGCGCGCGAGCACCTCCCCCGCCTCCCGGAGCACACGGCTGGGCGCCTGAGGGGGCGCGCGCGCCTCTGCCTCGCCCCCCGCGCCCCCGCCCGCCGGCCGGCCTGCCCGCCCGCCCGCCTGCCTGCCGCCGCCCCCCGCGAGTGCGTGTGTGACGGGGGCTGTGAGTGTGAGGAAGCCTGTGTACGCGTACGTGAGAGAGGGCGAGTGTGTGAGAGCGTATGTGAGAGAACGGGGCGCGTGCCTGCGGGAGTGCGTGTGAGAGAGCGTACGTGTGTGACACCGCGTGTCAGAGTGCGTGTGAGAGAGGGGGCGCCTATGCGTGTGGCTGCGCGCGTGAAGGAGAGAGCGTATGGGCGTGTCAGGGAGGGAGTTGGTGTGAGAGGGCATGAGCCTGTCCGCGTAGAAGCAAGGGTGTGTGAGGGCGAGCGTGCTTGTGACGGGGAACGCTGGTGTGTGAGAGAGCAGGCGTGTGCGTGTCCCCGTGCTGTGGAGCAGGGAGCACACGCACTCCCCGGCTGGGTTTGGTGTCGGTGTTTGCCGGGGCAGGTTTGGACTCTCCCCGGTCCTTGTCAGGAGGGGACACGCCAGCGTTGCACTTGGTGCTGCCTGTTCAGTCACCAAGTGCGAGAAACACTGGCAAAGCGTAAGTCAAGTATTTCAAGGGGGGTGGGGTGGGAATTTCCCCTGATACTAATAACATCCAAGACCACTGAGATGGAAACAGCACTGAAAAACCGATTTGCTGCACTTCTGATCATTGTTTACTTTAAACATGTCGGTTGTTTTGAACAGTGATAACAGACTAGCTTTCGCTTATTGCTTCTGGTTGATTTTGCGGAGACTCTCACCTTTGGATACTCTTGGACTTTCTGAAATTTGAGTTGCGAACACTAGGTCAGTCTTGCATGCACGAGTCTCACTAAAGCCGGATCTATATCTAAGGGTCAAATTTGCCCCAGAAAAGAAAATGTTCACATCCAAAACAATACTTCATTACTCAGCTTGTTTTCATTCACTGCTTTCCTTCTCTTAACAACTTTTCCAAAAATTTTTAAATCCAAGTGTACAGTTTGACTGTAATCTACTTAATTATGCTGTTTTAAGAATACATGACAGCCTGGTGTGGCATACGGTAACCCTTAATAATAAGCTGTCTGCAATTCACACTGGCTTTTGCTTTGGGAGCCACTGGGGAGAAGGGAAAGCCAGAACTATGTGGGAGTAGAGTTTGAACAGAAAATCCACTAGGTATCGATTTTCATTTTAACAGGTTCAGATTGTGCTTTCCTACCAGATAACAAATAAACTGATTTTTATGCAACCAAAGATATCAAAAGAAGCAGCATATCTATGATGGGCTTAATTAAAGAAGTTGTGCAACAGCAGCCAGCAGGTGGAAAACCTTTCTCAGATTGACCAATAAAGATACATCAAGTAAATAAGATCTTGCTGCCCTCATCTTAGGAAACCAGCATGTAAAATTTCTTTAGGAATTATTTTTACTTACTCTTCAAGTTACAGTAGCTACCCTGTACTGAGAGCTTCACAAGCATGTGGAATTATGCATCCCCAGGTCGAAAGAGCTTACAGCCCTCCTGTGATTTCTCAGTAAGAAAGTCCAAATTGAACACATTTTTGGTAATTTGCTTCACAAGCAGTTATCTTTTCCTTATTAAACTGGAAGGAAACATAACGCGTCATGAGGGATTCTAAGCTAAGTAATGACCTACGACCCTTTTGGTGTTTGAACCCCTGCAGCTACAATGGAAAAACTGATAGGCATAGAAAATCTTCACACCCCGAAAAATAACTCCAGATCTTTCACTATCCTTTGCCCCTCATTTATTTTTTGTGATGTTCTAATGGAAAACCTTTTGAACCAGAGCCACAAAATGCATAACTGTCATCTCGTCCTGTATTTCACAACTCAACATCTTGTTGACTTCTTCTCTTACAGTCCCTGCATTTGAGGAGGCTGAACACTATTCTATTAAGGAGAAAGGGCTGTAGCAATTTATGCTGGCACCTTTCATGATATCCTGACTTTACCTTCATGGCCAATGAAAGAAAATCACTTCGCTGCAAAACTTAGAGATTCCTTATTATGGTTCAACTCAAAGCTTGAATCCAAACCTGTGAAACATGAGAGCCCATTTTTGGCTGTAACAGAAATATCTAAACACAAAGTACTTTGACTGCTCCACAGCCTTTTGAACGTCTTCCATGCTGGCCTCTGCAGCTGCTATTTGGCTATTAAAGCCCTTTAGGGAATGTGTCCCAAATGCTCGCACAGCATTTCTTGTCCACTACTTAATCCATTTGACCCGTTAGGGTCAAGAAATAAACAGAGATGTATTGTTTTAAAGAAGAATTTAGAAATTGATGTTTACCCTCTGGCAGGAATTATCATATCCTTTTGGCTTTTTATTACTTACATTCACATGCTGCTCGTAACAGAAGTCCCCCGTCCAAGGATGGTCATTAGGACCCTGATGGTGCAGTTCAATCTGGTAGCTTTGCATCATTCCTGCAGTGCAAAACGATTGTAAATCTCTCTTACCCATTTAACGGGCAATTACTGCACTTCAGCCAAGCCTCACCCTGTTCCCAGTTTATGGCAGAGAAGACGGGGACCTGGCCAGGGCTGACTTATACCCCAGCAATTTCTGGCTGGTGATCATGGTCAGCCAGGCATAAGTTAGAATAGTGCCAAAGCTGAGTTGCTTTATGCCAGGGATTATCTCAGTCTCTGTCTAGCCACAGGATTCAGGGAGCAGAAAGACTGTATGGTAGGTCAGCCCCAGCCCTCATACTTTTGGGCTGATTGATTAGTATTCACTTGAACTGGAGTTTATGACCCTACAGAGCTTTGAACTCTGCCTTTGATGATACAGATCTCACTCAAGCAAAAAGTTTCTTTTACTATGAAGTCTGATGCTCCTCTCTGTAAAACTGCAGAGAATAGGATTGCTAATGTTGTGATAGTTCTCTGCTGGTGCTACAAGTAACATGGTAGAGGTCTTTCTCCAGTGTCTTTTGGTTTTACTAGGGCTCCTATCCTGATGTAGAGGCATTACAGAAGCAGACACTCCAGTGTACAAAATTTGGGAAGGAAGGTGATGTGATTTTCAGTCCCCTTACAGTTCTGGGTGTACAAATGGGAAACAAAACCTATAATAACCACCAGCACCACCGCATTTGCTTAGTACTGGAGGAATGATCTACTGGGTGATGTCAACTATGCCAAATTTTTCTTTGTCTTATGCTCTGCAGAATTCTGGGTCTGAATTCTGAATTCTCTGTCACTATTCTGATTACTATTTTAAGGACAAAATGAACAGATGTGCCCACAGAAGAGCTGCTTCTTTGATTTAGTTCCCCTTTTTATATTTAATTGTTGTGGGAAACTGATGTGGAGCACTTAGAGTGAAGGACTTTGAGACACTGCATTTTTTAAATGAAGTTTTAAGGTGATTGCTGGCATATTCTGCAAGTCCAGTGTTCTGTGTACTTTAGTTTACTAGTGTCTAACTTGGATAATCAGTTGTTATGATCGGTCTTCAGACAGCTGGAACTCTAGACTACTTCTTTATTTGATAACCTCTAAAATATGCTGTCTTCATCACCTGATAAATTACAGACAATAAAGCATCAGTTTCTTTGCCATGTTTATCAACGTTTGGGAATCTTATGACAATAACTTGTTTATGTATCCACTGGCATGCCATCCAAGATCATCATCATCAAAACAGTGAGGGTCTTTTTATGAAGTTCTTTGTGCCAAAGAAATGAGTGAGCGTTTTTTTTGGTGTACAGTATGATTTCATGTCTGCACACAAAACATCATTCAAGATTTTCAAAAAGATCCAGCAAAGACAGCAAAATCTATAAACTACTTTTCTTAAGAAATTGCATGATTTTCCAAACTGCCCTGGAGGAACTCATCAAAAGATCACATGGATGATTACAAATATTGAAGATAAAATAAAAAGTTTCTTGTGGGGGGAGGAGGATGATCAAAACCACAATAATTAGGAGAATGTTGATTTACATGGAAAGGCAATATGAAAGAATAAAAGGAGGCAGTACCTACAGAGTTAAAGGCTATACATCTAATTCCTATGCTATTTTCATCACTGAGGTCTGTTTGCATGTGGAATTCAACTCCACAGGAGGAGATAATCAAGACAAATAGTATGGCTTTATTTTTAAAAGGGGTGGATAATTTCATGGCAGCTTACAACATTGGTAACTGGGCAAGCTAAGATAATAAGGCTAATCAAATCTCATGCTTCACAGCACTAGTTCCCTGCGGGGTCAGAAAAATCTTTCCACTATATACAACACTATATAATTAGCAAGGTTATTATTGGGGAGCAGAGGTACAGCCTTCTAAAGCAACAAGCTTTTACCATTATCAGAGAACATAGGCTGTACTTAGCCAGATAGAGAAAAGAACATTATTTTCTTATGCCACTTCTGCTCCTCTTCCCTGTCAGAGTTTTAGAATTACAATACTTGGGTTTGTTAAAAAAAAAAAAAGTATTTCCCCTGAACATGATTACCTAAGTACATTACTGTCTGAAATCTGTCAAAAACTCTTACACCTGTGACTGGTAGCCCAGTTCAAAAATAGCTGTCACTGGCTGGACACAGGAATGGTATTGATTAAGCTGTTGCAGGTTGCAAGTGCACATTGCCCTCTGGCTAGGTCAGTAATGTTACAGAATTTGCTTCTCAGTAGTGGTTTAGGCAGAAAGACATAGTCCCAAATGATGATCAGCTCTTAGCTAGGAGCTGAAATGACATGCGTTTGGAATATTTAATTTTGGAAGTACTGTTCATTTTCTTTAATTGCCTGAACATATTGTTGTAGGTGTTCTGTGTGTATACTTGAATTTTATTTTCCATCAGTGTGTGCATCAGAGAAATTATATTAGCTGCAAGTGAAAATATTTATCTATTTTGTTCTGCAAAATTTATGTTCTCTATATGAGTGTGATACTCTTTACGAGTTGTGTTTTTTTTTTTTCTTGTGAAGTGGAGGAAGCAGAATAGCAGAACAACATCCTTTGAAAACTTATATTACAAAAAGAACTCTCTTTCTATGAGCTATACCTCAGATACAATGTGTAAGCCCCTATCTAAAAGATACTTATTTTAAATGTACTAATTATTTTCAGGCGACCTATTCTTTTCCCCTGTGCACAACCTATGTGCATTCTCAACTTTTAGCCCACATACTGTTCAGAGCAGGAAAAAACCCAAAACACAACCTCACCTCCATCTTGAAATTTGGGTTAAATGACAAGAAAATCTAAAAACATGAGAAGAGCTTATATAAAGATAATTTCAAGCTTTCTTCACAGGTGCAAGAGTGCTAATCTTTCTTATATAAAGAATATTCAACCCCTTTCTTTCACTAGACTGCATGGCCATGCGCTGTAGAAGGTTCAATGAAGTTGAATTAAAAATAAAATTTTTGTTTACTCCTCGGGTCTCAGTAACAAGTTCAGTAAAGGATCTACTGTCTACAGTATCCTCCTGAATACAGAGTTAGGCACAAAAGATCCATAGAGCTGAACAATGAAAATGTGGATCTGTTGCTGAATAGGGTAGGTGATTTAGTGACAACGACACAGCTATGTTTTAGGTGCTCAATGCCTTCTTTCCCCTGTTCTTCACCAATAAGGTCTCCCAGGCCTCTGTGCAAGGAGGAAGAGAAGTACCAGCAGCGGATGAAAATCATGACAGGGATTGCTTGCAAGAACTCAGCTCATACAAGTCCATGGGACCAGATAGGCTGCATCTGAGAGAGGTGAGAGGGCTGGCTGATGTCCTTACAAGGCTGCTCTCTACCAGCTTTGAAAAGTCATAGAGATTAAAGGAGGTCCCTGACAACTGAAGAAAGGCAAATATTGCACCTATCTTCAGAAAAGGCCATAGGATGATTTGGGAAACTACAGGAGGGACAGCCTCACTTAGGTTCCTGGGAAAATCCTGGAGCAAGTCCTCTTGGAACAGATTTCTAGGCACACGAAGAAAGTGACTGGAAAAAGTCAGCACGTATTTACAAAGAATAAATCATGCCTTACCAACTTGAATGCATTTCTATGGTAAAATGACTGGATCTGTGGATGAGGGGAGAGCCGTGGATGTCAAGACTTTAGCAAGGCTTAAAAAGCTTAATAGACTACAGCAAGGTTTTTGACACTGACTCTCACAATGTCCTTTTACCCAGGTTCACACGTTTCAGTCTGGATGAGCGGACAACTGGATGGCTTGGATGGTTAGGCCCAGAGGGCAGTGGTTAATGGACCATGCTCTACCCAGAGGCCAGCAGCAAGAGTACAAGTGAAGTACCACAGGGGTCTGTCCTGGAACCTGTCCTGTTTAACATCCATAAGAATGACCTGGAGGAGGTGACAGAGTGATGGTTACTCAACAGGTGTGCAGATGACACCATGTTGGGGGTACAGTTAACATGCTGGTGGGGAGGGCTGCCATCCAGAAGAACCTCAACATGCTGGAGGAATGGGCTGACAGAAACCTCATGAAATTCAGCAAGGACAAATGCCAAGTCCTGCACCAGAGATGGACTAACCCCTGCACTGATCCAGGCTGGGGGAAAATGTGTCTGCCTGGTTGGGCAGCAGCTGTTCTGAAAAGGCCCAGGAAGTGTTGGTAGACACTGAGTTGAACATGAGCCAGGGGTGTCCTCTAGCAGCAAAGAAGATCACCAGCAACCCAGGCTCTATTAATATAGGAGGAAAGTCAGTATATTATTGCCCCCGTTACTTGGCACTTGTTAGACCACATTGAAATACTGCCTCCAGTTTTGGGATCCCCAGTACAAGAAAGACATTGAATAAACTGAAGCAAGTTCAGCAGAGGGCCACCAAGATAGTTGGGAGCTGGAGAACTTGGCTAGTGAGGAGAGGCTGAGGGAACTGGGCTTGTTCAGTCTGGAGCAGAGATGGCATTGAGGGGGGACATAACAGCAGCCTGGCAGTGCCTTGGTTGTTGGGAAGATGGAGCCAGGCTCCTCAGTGGCACATGACTGAAGGATGAGAAACAAAAGACATAAACGGAATCAAGAGAAATTCAGGCTGTAGAAAACCTTTTTCATCATTAGGAAGCAGTGGAAGAGTTTGCCAAGAGAAGTTGTACGGTCTCCATCCTGGGAGGTTTTCAAGACTCAGCTAGGTAAAGCCCTGAGCAACGTGGTATGCTCGCATAGCTGTCCTTTTTTGGACAATGAGGTTGGACTAGAGACCTCCTGGGGTCCCTTCCTATCTGAATTACTCAATGATTCGATGACTCAATGAGTTCACAACTTGTATACAAAACATGAGGAAAAGGAACTATGTCTACATGGAGAGAAGACAGTTCTGGCATATATGGTTTACCCAGTGAAATGATAAATCTTAAATTATACTGGGAGCACAGACGAGAATCCAGGCTACAACTACCCAGCTGTGCTGTAACAAGTTGGCTGTAGTTCCATACTCCCCCTTGTTTGCTCTCCTTTTGGCCTCAGCAACCTTGCACTCTTGGCTGCACAGCTTTAGGAGGAAGGCTTGCATGTTTTACAGTCTTTTTTGGCCACTAGCAAGTTTCTTAGTTTTTTCACTTTCCATAGCCTCCGTCCCAGAGAAGGACGTCCCCAGAGTGAAAAAGAAACCATGGCAAAATTCTGAAAATAATGCTTGCCAGATCTCTTGACAAGGTACTAATATCTGAAAATAATTTATTGAAAGAAAATGCAGAAATTCCCCTATTTCACCATCCTGTCTTCAGTCCAGGCACACAAAGATGAAATTCCAGAAAAATAAAATACAGACATTCTCATTTTCCCTAAGGTTTCCTTTACATTGTTAAAATGATGTCATTTACGCCCACTTCAAAATTCTTTTACACTACATGATGGCTGTAAAGGGACGCTAGTTTAAACAAAAATCAAGTCCCAAGAAATCTTGTCACATTCAATAAAATCAGAGTACCAATGCGGAGAATTTTAATTAAAAACTTCAAATAAACTCAAGGGAATCAAATCATTTGTGAACCTAAGCATATCAGAAAAGCCATGGCTCAGCGGCCTACATGAGTAGACTCAGCTCATTTCCTAACAGCGTTCTCCACCTTACAAAAAGTGTTGCCAGAGAGACTCTGCATCCTCTTGCTTCAAGGCGAAATTAATAGTTAGTTAAGGTCAGGAAGGTCCATCCCTTACAACAGAAAAATGAGCAGTATTAGCAGCTTCGGACTGCAAAGCCCTCTTCCCCAAGCTGCTGTTGTAGCTGTGGCTACAAAAGACAGATCTTTTCCTGAACTCTTTGGCTGCAAATCTTTCCAAGACAAAATACATTGCTGTTCATGTCTCCAGCTCAATGGGATGCCAGCAAAAAATTGTGTCTCCAGTGAAAATCTAGTAGAAGATAATAATTGTCAGTAGCAAGCATTGCTGCCTGTTCCCTGCTATCTGCCATGGCAAATTCATTTAAAGAAACCCACAAGTCAGTCTGGCAAAGATGACAGCAGCATCAGAGGACACTCTTCTGCCTGAATGAGGAAATAAAGAAGAAATAGTGAAGAAAAAATATGAGGCGATTTAAAAAGGTACATGGATTGGAAAGAGGAACAAAGGGAAAAATAAATAGTGATTAGGTATTTTACTTTTTAGAAAGGACTCATTTTACTTACAACCACATTTAGGGATCAAATTCTTATTTTAGACAGATGTAATATCATGGGAAGAGTAGTTAAGGAATTATTCCACCAATATTGATCTTACATAACTTCTGGTTCCTTTTCCTCTTTAATTTTCAAATGCTTTTATGAGTGTAATATGTAATTTTAAGATTTGAACCCGTTTGTCCTAAAAGTATTCGAAAGAAATCCAATTATGGCCACTACAGCAGACCAGGCTTTAAAAAAAAAAAAATTGACTGTAGGCACATGTAACACAATGTCTCCTTTTAAAGTCTAATTACTTATACTGCATGGTCTAAACAGACACAAAAACTGTACTTTTTGTTCCTGCAGTTAATTTCTTTCACAAAATTGCTTATCATTTGAGAAAGTTGGCTTGTAGGACTAATGGTATCCTTTTGTTCTGAGTTTTATATCCAGTCAAAACACCACTTTTGCTCTGGAGTGCATTTTGGAAAGCCAGGGAAAACTGGGCCTCCTGAACCTATTTGTGCAATTTCTTCTGAGGCAAGGGAATGGTTACAAAACAGATGTATGGAGCTTTACAATACAAATCTGTCTGTGGGAGCTACAGACAAAGCTCTTATTTCCTTTGCCTCAGACAAATTTCTGGCAGAGGAGGCAACTGAGAACAAAGCTGACTAAATGTGGGGCAGCACCTGCCAAAGGGGAGGTACGGACTTGTTACTTTATGTTTCTCACAGGACAAAGGCTGTTGGCAGGGCTGAATTTCTGGTTATTGGTTAAACTCTCTGATACAAGATACTATTTTTGCACATTACCTAGGAAATGTGGCAGAATTTCCGTCATTATCAGTCTTTGCGAACCTTCAGAGTATCACAGGTATGGTTCATCCTGCCTTGAGACAGAAACAGGGACTGTTTGACTTTTGAGGCCCTTTGCATTCCTAGTTTTCTGTCATTTATAGAGAATAATTTATAAGCCAAATGGAAATTATATTTATTCAGTGTTTTACATTGCACTGGATTATTAAAACATCACCTATGATCTTTTACACAAAAGAAGCTGTAACATATAAAGGAACTACCCTTTTTTACAGTATTTATCAACTATATACCCTTTTCTTTATTGTTTTCAGACTTGTTTATTTACATTTAAGCTCCATAAAGCAAGGATTATCTTCCGTCTGCATCTGAGCAGTGCCTAATCTGTTAAAACTCCACTTCTTGTTGGTCCCTAGGCGCTCCTATGAATAAAACTACTAAAAATAGTAAATTATGTTTCTTAGTTTTCAGCAACATTACATGCAGGGTCTGCTTTTTTGTTGCGACTTCAGATTTTAGCAGAACTTCTCCTAGGTGTTCTACTGCATTTTTATGCCTTTCAAAAGCTGTATACCCACCACAGGGCTTCCTTTCAACATCTTAAAGATTTTACTAGAAATCAAATGGTGTGAAGCTTAGGACTTTTTTTAAAGCAAAATTTAGAAACAGCAATGTCTGAAATTCACAGCTGAGTTAGTGCTATCAGAAAAGGGTAAAAATCCTTTTTCTTTTTTTTTAACAGACTTCCACTGACTTTTAATAGGACTTCCTTCCTACCTGGCTTTTCATTTCTCATTGAAGAAAAAAAAACCCAATCAAAAAATGAAATATGTCAATTAAAATTGAAAATTGGCAGCAGTAGTTTCCCAGGCATAAGACTACTCAAAGCAAAGCTAGATAATAGCGGTAACTACCTACAACCTTGTAGTGTATTTGACTTCAGCCTGAGAGAGACCAAATTACTTTATAAACTCACACACATGTTATGTGGAGATACTATTTAGTCTACCAGTCAAATACTGGAATTTGGAAGGGGGAGGGGAGAAGGAAAGAGGACATGCCATTGATATTTAACAGTGCACAGCTGTTTCAGAAAAAAAAAAAAATTAAGGAGTAAAGAAAGTATTCAGCTGTAGGTTGGATTTATGAAAGTGGTGCACAAAATTTGGCCAGGTCACAATCATGTGATTTCTTCTAATCACAACCAGGGATCAGGTTTCTGAATTTATATCTTATCTAGATTCCTATCTGTGACTGAAGAATGCAAGACAGGGCTCAAAGGCAGGGCAAAAGTGACTTATAGCAAGGCCAGGTGCAACCACTCTATAGATGCATAGCCATGTGCTTCTTCCATATCATGCGATCTCAAAAGCACACTGTACCCACTGGTACTATCGCAGAGGCTACAGTTGCGCCGTTTCTGGTTATCTACACTGACTTTGTGGCTGTTTGAGCTGAGCACGACTGGTCTTGTCCCAGTACAGGACAGAATTCAATCCACTAAGCACTGGGTGCAGGCTGCAGGACTAGACTTTCAGTTCGCTGCTGCTTCTGGGGGAGACGCATCCACTCTCAAATCACCAGTCCTCTCACTCACAAGAACTCATGTTTCCAGGTGTACCCCATGCCACTGCTGGTAAGGCCAGCAGTTGAGGTTGTGTAACAGCTGCTAGGCTTATTCCTCAAGCTGGAAATGAATTGGGATCCTCCAAATGCAAAGCAGACAAAATCAAAATCAGGCTTAAAAGGCCAAACGCCGAATGCAGGTATCAGCTGTTAAAAAACTTGAAATAAATGGTTAGAAGTTAGGATCTGCGGTTCCCATTCTTTCCCCAATGGTGAAGGCTCACCTCTGCTGCTTACAGCAAACGCAGCCGTGAGGGGCCGTGTCCTTCACAGCCACAGTCTCAGGAGTAAGACCTACCTTAGAAAGAAAGGGATATCAAATCATCATAGGGGATATGGCATAAATTAGTCCTTCCAGGGTTAGAGAAGTGTTTCTGCATTGCACTGAAAGCCAACATAGAGTTGGCAATCCCTACTGGGGACCCATCCTGTTGCTGGGATGTGCAGCTGTCTGCCCTCTCCCACTCACAGAAACAGAAGGGAACATATGGTTTCATACATCTATCTTCTGTGGCATGACCTTTTTTCCTCTGCGTAAGGGAAATGGAGCGTTGAAAAATCCTACCTTTTTAGCAGCGTATTAATCACCGAGTGCAAATTCGCAATCATCTAAACTAAACACTTGAGTTTGCTTTTTATTTAAAAGAAATCTTAGCCCAACAGATATGATTTGTGATTATCACTTATATTTCCAGTGTACTAGATTAAAATGACAGCTTTAAAAAATCATTCTAGAGTGCACTAGAAGCCCTCTCCTTTTACTACAAACTATTTTTCCCTAAATAGGAATACGAATTCATTGAAATATATTTCATTAAAATTGATGGTTTTTTGATAAACACGAGAGAACCATATTATTATATGAATAGCACACAATAAGGCATGTATTAATTGACCATTAGTACAGTTCTTGGGTAGCTGAAGTTACGCAACCTTGAGCTTCTTGAAGCACATGAGGTGCATTTTAATAGAACATTAAAACATGGCATGTTGTATCTTATTGCAATACATTATGGACTGAAACAAGCTGCATTTCGCTGGGAACATATTGACTGCTTTTAGCCTGAAAAATGGATGAGAACACTGTGTTCCATACATGTTGGGAGAACCAGAAAATTGTGGCGTTTCTCCCCAGTGACACAGAACTTTATGGAAAGATGTGAGTCATACCGGGTAGGAATCTGTTGCCTAAACTAAGACATTTTTGACACTGCAGGCAGCCTGCATGGTGTCCAGCTGTCTCTCCAGAAGGTGCCAGCCTCTTCTAGATTTCTCTTCATCTTCACTGTCATTTCTATGCAGATGTCTTACATACTTTATGTCATCTGAAGGACTTCAAATGCCTACTTGTTGGCACCTGAATGACTACCACTGCAACGTCTACCTCCTATAATAAACCTGCTAGGCCAGTACGTAAATAGTTCAGCCGTGAGCTATGGATGGACAGATGGATAGGTAAGCTCTCTGCAGCGCAATTTTTCAGAATTTCCATGGAGTTTTGTTGTTGAGGTGTTCTGGTTCTTCTAAGACGATAGGAAATAGGTAACAGAGCTGGTCTCAGTGCAGTTGTCTCAGCTGAGACAGCTGATGCATTTCTCACCAAGAGCGTCAAAGATTAGTTCCTGCAAGGCCTTCTCCATGAGCTTTTTGGCTTTTCCTCAGAAGGCGACAGGCTAAGGAAAACTGCCAACTAACACCTCATGAAGCTTCTCAAGCATCTGTGTCCTCTCTGTGGATATCTAACAAGGACAGGAGTTTCCACCCAATGTGTTGAGATTTCCTCTCGCTGTCACAATTCAGGCAGTGTTATCAGAGCTCAGAATGAGTTCCCGCTACTGCTGCAGACACTGGAAATGAGGGGAGAAAAAGCTTTTAAACCAGAACAGATTAATTTAGAAATGTTCTAAATTTACCTGCTACTCTAGTGGCCTCAGTATATTTTTTCTTCTTTTAGCGTATAAACTTTTACAGCATAGAGTTGTCTTTATATTTGTGCCTAGTACTTTATCAGATCTTAATAAACACATAATAATAAATGATCCCAAACTGGTATGCTGTGATAACTTACAAATATGGCAATGCTTTTGTTTTCTAGTGCATTAAAAAAAGATTGCATTAGTGCTACAAAAATAGAGTGAAGTAAATAAGCTATGACAGTATAAAGAAATGTTGGAGACAATGGAATCAAGTTAGTAAAAGAGCTTCTCTGTTTACTCAGAACAGAGTTTGATGTGCTAACTATTAAACATTAACGTATTATCTTGATGGATTTTGTACTTACTCACTTCAACATCACAGATGAAAAAGCTTTAAAAACAGTGCATTGTAATATGTGCTTCATTTATTAAAAATGTATGGGCAAAATAGATTGTATTTTTCATCCTCTTCACATTCTTGTCATTGTTCTCACAGTGAAAATCACAAATTCTGTTTTGAAGCTGAAAATGAATTGCAGTTGTCATTAAATGTGGGTGTTTACAGATGTTATTAATTGAGAAAATAGTACACTGTTCTCAAGAAGAGAATGCTTCATTTATACTCTGGAGAGCTGAAAGCTACCCTAGAAGGAGAGAAGAGCACTTAGCAGCTTTTGAGACATTAAGAACATGGCACATGAAGAACATTATCTCCCTCTTACCTTTTTTTATTCATAATCTGAAATAGTTTTTACTGTGTTTCAAATTTATCAAATTTCACCAATAACTTTGGCAGCCAAAACAAGGATCTAATCCTTCTGAATTTTTAATAACTCTTACAAAGTGTTGAAAACAGGCAGTGTCCAAGGTAGATTATGGAATGGACAGCACCCAAAAGCTTCTACATCTTGTGTCCCCCTTCTCGTTCTGCTGGTGGCTTAACCACACCAGCTTTCATCAATTTCAGTAGGAGATTCAAACTCCGTTTGTCTCTTGGGATCAGGAAATTCATTTCCAGAAGAAATGTTTTATGCAAAATACATCTGCTTCTGTAAAAAAAAAAATCGTTCCTATTTAAAAAGTATTTTACTCCAGATTTTTTTGTTTGAACTGCTTTGTATCAATGGAAATCAGAACCAGCACTTTTAAGTTGTGATAGGAAACTGAAGGCAGGATTGGCCTGTAATTATCTTGCTCATTCCAAAATAATCTGAATTTTAATAACATATAATTGACTATTCTCTTTCAGGAATCAAAATACAGGCTATTAAGACACATGTTCCATTAAAGCAAGTATGCATGTAGATTTTGGCAGGTAATAGAGAATGGGCAAAGTACAGAATGAACAATGTCTATACTTAATTTTCAAATTAGCCTGTTAAAATATCTCAAAACATTTTTGTTGGTTTAACAGGAAAATATAGAATGCCTCTTGTGGTCAAAACATTATCTTTTAATTCCCTCGTGTGGTATCCTAACCTAGCATATTTGAGTAGTAACAATATTTATCCTCTGTACATTTCAGTAGCACCGAATAGTGTTGCTATGACTAACACGTATACCAAGATGTCCCTTACATTTTTTTCTAATATGTGTTTTTTACTGTATCTTACTACTTGAAAGACAAATATAAAGGCAAAAAGTGGCCTTTGTAAAAATAACCAAATGACTAACAAAACAATACTGCATGCCAAGATGTATAGCCTGCATCTGCACTGCTTCACGCTGTGCAAAACCACTTTTCAGCATCATGGTGTCTCATAAATATGTGTTTGACTGCTCAGTAGCAAAGTATATTCCCACTTTGGATGGAACATTGCAATTCTGTAGGATGTTGGTTCATTATGAGTTTGTTCAGTTGGCAAGTTAATTAATGTCAATCAATGAGAAGAGTTATAAATATCCTCATACACCATACTCTTCCTTTTGCTTCTTCAGCCCTACTACATATGATGGTTTTGCCCTCGGCATGATCATTAGGTTAGTTTGAATTGTGTCTTGCTTAAGTTGATCATTTAAACAGTTAACCCTTGCTTAACATGGCAGCTCGTTACTGAAGGGCATCTCAAAGCACAATCCTTTGTGGCTCAGCAGGGGCTTGCAGGCAGATGGTGACTGCTTTGGTGCTGGAAAATGCTTGAAAAATCACACAACAAAATGCTTAAACTAAGATTCCACCTTAGTCACATCATATTTCTTACAGGATTCTTCACCAATGTTTCCCAAACTCGGGTCTTATGAACCTTGTCAGGAAATGGCTCTACTGGGTTTGCAAAATACTGGAAAAAATGTGATTGCACCAAATCAGAGTTTTCTTCTCAGATGAGATGGCAGCAGCTCAGTGCCCATAGGGCTGGACAAGGAGCAGCACTGCGGTCTTGTCTGTGCAGCAGGACTGCAAACATCTTTATTTGCATTCAACAGTTCGCAGATCCCTGGTCCATACAAACACCTGCAGACGGTGTGTATAGCAGCTCTCATTCTGTGCCCCCAAGGGACTAGGTACCAGCTGACAGCTCTAGGACTGCACCCCTGAGCTCAGCCAAGCTTGGGCTTAAATTCCGCTTGGCTGAAAATGGCCATATATGTCTTCCTACAACCTGTCTGAGAACTCAGACAGGCAGCAGTTTTTGGTGAGCTTTCTTAGCTGGGCTCTTTCAGCTGAGACTTTCCTCCCAAGAAGCCAGTTTCTTCCTCGTCTCTCTCTCTTATTTTAATGGAAAATACTGAGCACTGTTCATGTCCCTGTAAAGCAGCTAGAGACACCTGGGCAACGGATGTAAGCGTGTGGCATGAAAGACTTGTGCATGGCCAGAGCATTTCCTATCAGCCAGCCCCAGGTGCCTGTGTGCTCTCTGTTCACTGCTGCAAACCCTTTCCGAGCAAGCCCTCTGCCCCCGCACTGAGTTTAGGAGCTCAGGTACTTACCACAGAGTATGGCCTCCCACTCTCTGGGCCAAGTTTGGGAAAGAGGCATTTCAATGCCTCAATTTAATTACCCACGTTATTTATTGGCTCCCACATCTTTCCATTGATTGTATGTCAGAACCTAATTTAACAGTAGTGGAGTGACAGGGAACAGAGGGCACCCAGGGGCTTAAGGCACTTACGTTGCTTTCCTAAAATATCCTGAATCATGCTGCTATTTTTTTTCTCTCTAAGGAATGGGAGAATATACATTAAAATCAGAACTAAACATTTTGACACATGAAGTCAAGGAGAGTTTTGCCATCAGCTTCGGTGGAGCATGATTAAACTGTAGCTGACCAGCTGCTAACAAGGGAGAAGCATGTCCATGTGTTAATACATTTTCATGACATCCAGATGCGTACATTTACAAGCCCAGGAAAGGGCAGCCTTGCTAATCCGAATTACAGCGTGTCTTTTCTAAGTTGACCGAAGTGCTACTCTTGCTGCTACTCTTTAATATGGGGCAGATCTGGTCACCTGCCGGGAGGACATCTATTCCCTATATTCCACTGCTTATTTGAAATATTTATGTAGCATAATAAGTAGGGAAGAGCTTTGTCAGTAGAAAAACATAATAAACAGAAACATACAAGTCTAAAGATGCACATGCTAGGGAGAAGCCTAGCTTTCCTATGAAGAGCACTTCACAGAGCAGCTGAAGTTGAATTATTAGAAATTTGAATGAATGAAGAGTTTCTCTCACTAAACTAGAGACTGCTCTGGTCCTGCAAGCCAGCCAGCATCTGATGGGGCATCCAATGCGTAACCCTCCCACTGGAAAAAAATTGGATTCTTTCATGTCCTGACGTGAAGATTCTTTCATTTGTATATAGACTGTTGTATCACTTTTTTGGTGCCTTACAGGAAGATGAGTCATTAGGAGAAACTTGAACGTGGAGAAGGCTTGACACTCTGGGATGGGGAGGATAGGAATAATAAAAATAATGAACAGGGGTGAGGAGATGGGAGGAGAAGGCAGAAGAGATGACTAGAGTATTGATATTGCCTGCAACTCACAGCCTCAGGAAAACTAATTAGGGCTGAGGAAGCTGATGAATTCCATATGAGAAAATGGAGTTTGAATATTAATAGGTTCTGCCCCATTATTGTCCAATTTTAAATCCATTAAATTTGAAGGGGCTTAAAGTTTGGGAAAACACATTTTCTCATTCTTGTGACATGATGAATAATGCAAGGATTAGGAGATGATAGTACTTATTGCAAGGGTTCAAACCCATGTGAATACTGGGGGTTAGAACATAGTTAATGCACAGCTGAAGTCCCACTTAACTAATTTCTTTTCTGAGGGTTTCCTTGAAACTTAAACAGTTAACCGGGCTCTGTTTCTACATAAGCTTGGCAATGTCACTCAGTATTTGCTGTCAGACAAGGAAAAAGTGTTACACAGTGTATTTTTCATTTGTTTTGCTATTATGCTGTTTTAAGAATAATGATTTGCCATTGCTTGGCTCTGTGATTCATTTGATTGTTTTCCCTCATTTCAAGATGAATCGTAGTTTTTAATCTGTTTGCTGTCATCTCTCATTTCACTGAAGCACACATATTGCTCTTATTGCCATGCAAATAGGTGCTATATAAATAAAATGTATTATTATGATCATTAAAGTAAAAGAACCCAGAGTCATCTGTTACACAGTGTGCTCTTTGCCAGACTCGGTGCTCGCACTCACAGACCGTCTCTGCACTTCTGCTGGCAGTGCTCTGGGGAGGCAGTGCTCCTGAGCCATACTGACTGAGAAGCACCAGGGCAAAAGAGTAAATGGAAGTAATGGGGCAGATTTATCACCGATACTTCCAGAGAATTACAACTTACTTTCCTCAGGCAGAAACCAGCAATAAGAATACAGCTGTGAGTTTTGAGCTTATCATACCTCAGAGGAACGGAGATGGCAGATTAGTACTTGGGTGGGAAGCCTCTCAGGAGCACCTGTAGCCAGAGTCTGACAACCATATTCCCATGTCTCTCTCCTGCACTTACCTGCTGGATGCTCTCCTGCCTCAGCTGCCTCCCAGAGGAGTAAAAGCAGCCAGTGCAGAGGCACAAAAGCATCCCCCCATCTGCCTTTGCCCAGCTTTCCCTTGGTCAGGCTGTGCGTGGAGAAGCACGCATGGAGATATGGGAAGCAATTCTGGGGTGAGTACTGCTTGAAAGGGCTATAGTTCCTTCCCAGCCTTACTAACAATATTGCCGTAATGTACTGAGGGTTTTTGTTTGGGTGTTTGAACTGTGAACGGAACTCCTGGAGATATAAATGTGACAGCCAGCCATCTCTTGCTTTGCTCAGAAGGATGAGGACGCCTGACATGTTCATGCCAGAATGACAGCTGCTTGAAGATAAGAAACCTCAAGGAATATATTCTGGAGTGCTGTCTGCATGGGTGTGTTGGGGGGAGGAGGAAGAGATTTTACTTAGATTCCATTAATTAAGTTGTCGTGCTATAAACCAGAATATATATTGTGCTAAATCAGGCCAAAAGAATTAAATGTGTTTTCTGGATGCCTGGGTAAAAGGGGTTGATCTATATCAGTTCCAAACACACAGTGATGGATTATATTCTCTGGACTCTGAGAGAGGCTAGTTAGCCTCCATTGGTCACATCTTGCTGCTGCCACTTTCTGTGCTGGCATGTAATGTAGCTACGGGCTCTAGATTTCCTAATTACTTGTGTTCTTACTGCAAGCCAAGACTAGCCATATTTTACAATGTTCCTGAGGGAATAAATATATTCAGCCTGTTGAAGCTGAATGTTCTCTCGCTTCTTGAAGGTTTTCTTATCATTTATCCCAGCCACCAGCTGGGGTATAGTGTGATCGGCTTCCATTGGACTTCTGCTGAGCATCCTGAGGACATCTGGACACAGGGTCTACACCAGGGAGGTTGCACACGTATTACGGGGGTATCTCAGAGTGGGAAGAAAAGCCTGGCTGGGTGTGGGGCACAGGGAGAAGGAAACTGCCAGACTGCAGCAGCTCTTCATCACAGGTAAATGTTATTTTAAGGTTTAGGACAGGATATGTGGAGGCTTTTACAGGCCAGTATATATTGTACTGGGCAGGGGAGCGTGGAAGGGAGGACAACTGCTTAGGAAGACTTCATGGGATACAGTGGCAGGGGAATGGTTGACTCTGAAAGAGGAATTAGGAGCAGCAGGGGCAAGAGATGGTTGAGGCATCTGGAAAAAAGCAATGCTTGAGAGCATAGAGACTATAACGTATGCGTGCAGTGCCCTTTAACACCGACCTGTACAGACACACACCATACCACAGTCTCCCCTTTCCTTGTAGGACTCTAACGGCTGCTGGTACCACTATCAGGCAGGGAGAAAACTGAGTCCTGAAAAGGCAGTCAGAAAACTGTGGTATCACACATCATGTCAGCAGCAGTGGCAATCAGCAGCACGCAACGTGTTTGCAGAGTGAATGCAATGTGGAGGACTGCTCACTTGAGTGTATTGGAGGCTGACAAGAGGTGTATGGTGCAGATAAATCAGGTGATAAATGCCCTTATATACCTTTGTGGTAGGGCAAAGGAGTAAGGGAAGCTGCAGAGCTTGAGCTACCATGTGGACATGTCTGATGTGGGCCAGAAGCAAGTTCTGCACACGGGGCACTGCGGTGTGGACACGACGGGGTGAAGCCAGCTGGCACAGTGAATTTGAGCCCTAATGCTCACTGCTCCAAGCAGCATGGCTGAGTCACTCCCCACTGAGCTGCTCTGCCCACTAAGGCTGGAGGACACTGACGCTGGGGGTTGGGTAAGAAACAACCCAGCTTCTTCAGGGCTTCCTAACCCTATCAGTATTGCCTCAGTCCCCTGTCCTAACACCACTGCAGCTCAAGGATGGCAAATTACCAACACTGAGATCCACCTCAGAGATAAACCTCTGCTCTTCTGGTGCATTTCTGTTCTGGCATCTGCTCCACCCCTGAAGGCACATTGTATGATAAGCTACAGCAGAAATAATAGTGTATTTTTAATAGTGACACCTTGTTTTACCTGGCTGGCAAGCCATCCAAAATCACCTCTGGATTTGTGCAGGAGGGTCAGAAGTGAAAGCTGCCAACTGACTTCCTTGACAGCCCTGTTCTTAGTTAACAAGTCTCAGTGTCCCCCAACGTCAGCCTTGTCCCAGTTTTTACAAGTGATCCTCTTTTTAGTCCATTTTTTTGTGGCCACCCTGAGAGGCTGTTGTAACTCCACCAGTTAACAGATACCAGCTCCACAGCACCTGCTGCACCTTCCACGTTCCCTGTCTCCATGCTCTGCCTCCCAGCAATCAGTGGGCAACAACTTTTTGCTGGCAATCTCTGCTCAGTAAAGAAGGGGCATCCCCAGGGCTGCCATTTTAAGCACAGGAACCCCAAGACGTCTATCTTGCTGGTGTGGTGCTTGATTCATGCCAGGAGCATTCTGCAAATTTAGTGAATTTCATTGATCTGTTGAAGGAAAACAGCATAAAAAGTTGTGGCTTCCCTCATCCTAACAAGAAACTTTTCCCTCATAAGTAAAATACCAGGTCTTTTCCGTGAGCAATATTGCTACTAGTTTTGGTGGGACCTTTAAATACAACCAGACAACATTTGATGCAAGGTAAAAACTATCAGAGAACAAAAAAAATGGCTCTGGATGTATTGCTGATCTAGACAACTCTCTGCTGACTCATTGCCAGCTCATGTGGAATACAATCATAAAAATTTACAATTTTAGCTGTTTCCTGGCTAAGTACGAAAACTGGAGGAGTTCTACGCATCCACTGAGGTGTGGTGTACAATGTCGAGGGACAGATCAGTGCAGCTCCCAGCTGCTGAGCACATGCAAGGCATTTTATGCTGGCCTGAAGTAACACTTCAGGTCTCAGGAAAACCATCTTACATGCCGTGGGAATTGTCTGGGGACTCACTTTCTGAGGTTGGACTGTGGTTTTTTATAAAAAATGGTACTTTTCATTTTGGTTATCAAGGAATTGAAACAAACATCAACAAGAAATATTGAGGTAGTCTCAGAAACAGCCCGCAAGAAGAAAAGCTGAGCAAGGAGGATTTGTGGTAAAAGGGAAGAAGTTAGCTGATACAGACAACCTAAGTACCCCTGCAAATGGCTCTGCTGCTTCAGAGCTGAGCTTTCAGAGCTGAGTGGCTTGAGCTTGATGGATGTGTGTGGACTGTGAGGGCACAGCTCGGGCTTGCCTCTAGACTTGGATTTTCCTGCCAGGAAACCAGGATGCTTCCTCCAAGCTGGAGGCAGAGCATGAGACAAAAGTGCAGATGGCTGTAGACAAGCAGGGAATGTGGGGGGGGAAGTGCAGGCACATCCCCAAATGAACATGATGGTGTGGGTGCACCTTCTGACTGCCACAACCACTGTGAAACGTGGGACTTGCTGAAAAGATAAGGAGGTTTAGGCAAGGGACACAGCTAGTTAGCTCTGGACTGAGCAACGAGGAAGGAGGGCCTGCCTTTGTCACTTCACAGGTAATCCTGCCTCTTGATGAAAGTGGTTATTTGACAGTGTGAGGTCCCTTCCAAAATTTCCATTCATAACAAGTTATCATCAGTATGGCTGTAGATCCTTTCTTACCAACAAACGTGGAAGAAAAAGGGGAAAATTTATCTGAAGTTGTTGAACTTCTACTTACCACTGAATCTTAAAGACAACTTCAAAACGGCCATGTTCTGACTTCCATGACAACTTGCTCAAGAACAAGGATATCCATCATGAAATAGATGCTCTAAAAAAATCCCTCTGCAGAACTTCAGCTACTTCAGCTGAGCAATTCAGACTATCTATATCTCAGTAACATCTGGTATATGTGTTTGTTGCTCAGCTTTGGTTTGTAAATATGTTTGCTCTTAGCGCCATGTGTTAATATAATTTTCCTTGTACGGGTGGATTATTTTCCACTGTGTGGCACAATTAAGAATTTCCCATTTGTGACAACATATCTTGGCAGTTTTGTCAAAATATATACAATTGTTAAAAGCTAATAGGTAGCTGGTATTAAATTGCATCGAATGTTGGTATGTTCTAGATTTAAGTAATCCTGAGTAGAGGCTATTGATTTTACTGGGCTATGAATGTTCAGCACTTCTGAGACCTGGGTCCATAAAGTGTTGTTGTTTTTATAACTGTCCAAACTAATAGCCTTAATGCCTGAGAATTGTCCTTTCCTCTCTTGAAAATAGCAACCACGTTCTTATTGTGACTCTTACACTCCCTGCAGATTTGTTTGCCAAAAGACCAGGGCAAATGACTACAATCTCTAGCGTACCAACATTTAAAACTAGCATGGCAAGACTAGTCTGTACATACTCTGTCTTCATCACATCAGAGACTGAAACTTCCTGGCAATTGGAAAAAAAGTCATTAATACTCATAGCCTTTTATTAGCCAAGCCAGATTTGTTTTAATTTTCCTTTGGCAATAGCAGTAGCTCCTTCAGACTGCGCAAGCAGCTATGCCTGAGCAGAATCCAAAAAGGACACCTTGCTTCCACCGCAGAAATGTTAACTCTTGTGCAGTGGCTGTGAAAGAGCTCCTGGTACTTCAGTGCCAGGGGAGTCCTCCTGACAGTCAGACAGCTAAAGCTGACTGTAACTCGCAGTACAACCATTATTTTAGCCAACGTACCTGTAAGTGTGAA
Source organism: Mycteria americana (assembly GCF_035582795.1). Lineage (NCBI taxonomy): Eukaryota > Metazoa > Chordata > Aves > Ciconiiformes > Ciconiidae > Mycteria > Mycteria americana. The sequence goes on along the minus strand of NC_134366.1, from coordinate 36,825,833 downwards.
GATTCACCTAACCTGCACCCCACGCCACTGCTGAAAATCTTCTAGTGCTTTTCAGAGGCAGACACTCCTGGTTTATTCTACTCAGGAGAGAAGACACAACGCAATCTCCAAAAGCAAAATTTATTGGTGGTATGAAATCAGGTGTTTGTAGAGAAACCAATAATATCATGAGGTAATAATTTGGTTCTGATTAAGCCCATTTCTAGGCGGTTGATTTTTGCAGTCTGAAGTGTCTCCCCCAAAACATGGTTTTCATGCTGCTTGTCAAAGCTGTGAGTTTGCAAAATTGTTCGGTCCCTCCCTCTTGGAGTCAGTTCACCTGAACTGTTGGGTGATGGTGACTCCCCTGACATTTCCCTTCTGAAGGTGATGGCAGAGCTACCTTTAACCAGTCGTTCCCCCCACCAACACCACCTATTTTTGTATTCTGTTCTCATCTCAATCCTAGTGAGGATCGTGCTTTGCAAACTAAATAGGGGGGAAAATGCAGTACTATCTGCATTCAGTTTTATTTTGTTCATAGCCCAACCACACATTTTAAAAACTTTGGGCTTTTCATTTCATTTGAAGCCAGCAAATTAAGGTTCATTTATACCTACAAAAATATATATGTTGAAGTTGTTGTCTTTGAGAGCATCTGATTGTTATTCTTTGACAGAGCTGTCACTAGAGGGTCCATTTTGAGCTCATTCATTGAAAGCCGTGGCAGCAACAGCAGCCAGCCTTAGCTCAGTTCTGCCTCCAGAGATTTGCAGAGAAGCTATTTGGAGTTTATCACACAGTTTTGCAAAACACTACAGCCTCGGCAAGCTGTCATAAAGAGCCTCTCATTCCAACTGGGCTCGTTTACAAGTAGTATTTTATTACTCTCTGCTCTGTTTTACCCTGCACCTTGCAAAATCTTTCTTCACTTCTTTTACTCTGTTGATAGATTAAAAAATTCTGAAATAGGACTCTGAAAAATGCTTGGTATTTTTAATGCATTTATAATTCAAGAGCTATCCAGCCCCACTCAGACCGGAGCTCTTTGATGCTAAGCTGTTCCACGTCCCGAGCCCCCCTGGACAGCCGAAAGCCTTATCCTGAGCAGAGCCACTTCCCAAAGCCACTCTGCTGGCCTGCGACCAGTTCCCACCCAAGACTGTGCCATTTGCTGACAATCAGCCACTTCCATCTGCTCTTTTTGTAAGAGAATTTTTAACTTGAGCACCAAAAGCCACTGGTGTCTGAAAAGCAATGTGCTTTTCATGCCATAAGGCATGAAAAGCCTTATGAGAGCAAATAAAAAAGCCCACGAGGCCAATTTCACCCCTGTACCTTGTCCTGTGTGTGTTGGCTCTGCCACAAATCTGTCTCCCAGGGGAACTCCGCTGGGAGCCGGCACAGCAGCTCCATGCCACCCTTTCCTCGGCATAGCGTGACAAAGGGTTTCAGGTTGTTCCGGGTAAGAAGCTCGAATTTGGGGTTGTATCAGACTTGTAATCTTAAGTACACTAATCTGCATCAATAGAAACCTAGGTGTGCTCTCCCCACCAACTCCTGGCACTCCAAGCAGCAGTGCTGCCAAATCTCACAATTTTATCTCAGGGCATATAAATATTTGGTACTTTTCCCAAAGTTTCAGCTCCTCGAGTCAAGTGATTATGTGCGCACACCAGCTTGTAAAGGTGAGGAGCCAAGTTCTTGCCACCACCCTGCCCTTTCCAGCAGAGCTAAAATGCCACGGGAAGAGAAGCAAAATGCCCCGTTTGACAGGTAAAATGTAGTGGATGATACAGTCTTGCAAGCCAGGTGCAAGCACATCGCTAAGGCTCTGAGCCGCATCCAGCAGGAGCAAGGATATAAATGAAAGAGCTGGGTTTGTGCAGCTGCCCGGCCCCCCAGGGATGCTCCGATTTTCGTTCCATGTTTGATGCAAACCCATCCCACAATGCTGCATTTTCCGACTGGGAGAGAAAAGCAGCTGCCACCTTAAAGTTGCTATTTTGCACATGACTGCCTGCTAGCTAAGCTACCCTCCCTTCCAGCGCTTACAGTTAACTCCTGCTCCGTTTTCCTGTGTCTCTTAATCCTCAGAGGCGGTGTGTCCTCACATACGTTTCTGGTTGAGAAGGAACTGTCTCCTCCCTATACATCAGTTTCATCAGTCATATGAATTCCATATGAGACTTAAAAATCATTGGCCTGCATCGGATTCTTGTACCTATTTAGTGGCAGTAATTCAGGTGATTTTTCTCTTCAACTTCTAGTTCATCCACATTAGTGGGTGACAGCCTGTAACAAATGCATTCGTACCTGGCAGATAGTATTTATTAGCATAAATTCCAGCTCCTTCTTGAGGTAATTAATACCAAACATTTCTATCATTTCAGAAGATCATAATTCTGAGAACCATTTTTTTAACCCATGTAAACAATGATGATTTGCAGTTTTGCAGATATGTGACTGAAATCAGCTCTTCTTTTTTATGCAGAAGGCTCTGTTTGTTGTAAAATGAAGTTTTCTCAAAATCTGGTCTATAAAGCAGAGGCAACCCACATTCGTTTATTTTTCCTCGAAGACTTTCTCACACTTAAAATAGTAGCTCCTTTTAAAACCATGTATTTGTGTCTCTGATGTCTGTTGATATAGCAGCAATTTCACGGTTTCCAGCAATAAGTTTTCTGGGTGACCACACCAAGAGTTTCACCCCTCTCTTGATCAGAGGAACTCGGTTTCTTTCTCCAGCCCAGGCTGGTCCTTCCCACTTTTGCATTCTCCTTCCCAAGATAAGCTTTGTTTCCACATAGCTTGAAGAACCTAGCAGGTAGGTCTGCTCTTTCAAATTGCTTTTATGACACAAGAAAAAAAAAAAAGTTAAGAGTATCCTATCTGTCTCCGGAGCTGGGAGCAATGCAGCGTGGTGGTACACACTCTCTTCTGACACCCCCCGTTGCCGTGAACCCCGTGGGTGCAGCACTCCTTTGCAGGGATGCACAAATCCTTAGTGGAGAGGTGTTGGGGACAGGCACCCCAAGCCCCCCCTGGGGACCCTGAGCCTGTGTCACAAGCGAAGGCTGACGGGGGTCTCAGCCCAGGGCTGCGGGTGCAGGTAGGCAGGCGCGAGACCCTCCGCCTGTTTCATGCGGAGTATTGAAGGGCTCATCACATGGCAGCTTTTGATCACTACCCGCTTTGGACAACAGCCAGAAGCAATGACGTAGAGATGAAAGCTTCTGTATCCCAAAAGCAATCTTCTAAGCCATCCAAGTCCCTCTAAAGCTCTGGTTGTTTGCTAGCTGAAGACTTTTAGGTTGGTTATGTAGCAAGGATAAGAGTGGAAACGCTCCTGTAGAGAACACCAGCACTCTCCTTATTTTGGATGCTCAGTCTGTTTCCTTTCCAAGTATTTATTTATTTGGTTGTTTTTTTGTTTTTGCTGTACCACTGCCCTTTGAGAGATTCATGCCCACTCTATAGTAAGGGGGATGTGGCTGGCTTAACTTCTGAAAGTGTGCTACCTTGCATACCTCTTTTGTTAGTTCAAACAAAGGAGTCTTATTAATACAGACTGTTCTGTTTAAATTACATGTTTATGCTGCTTGAGTTTATGGACTTACATTAGCTTTAATTCTTACACTGAAATAAGCAGTAAAATAAAGCTGAAAAACATCCAGTGCTGCCAGGGTCATATTTTTCAGCTGCACTGCTAAGCATGCTTTGGCTTTTTTTGATAAATTGTGATTTCTCCTGCTCCCAAAGTCAACAGAGGAGGAGTATTACGTGTTTGTTTCTTCCACCTCTTCATAAAATTCAGTGTGTTTTACAGTTTTAGTACAGGGGGCCTAAGTCTGCAACATACAAAACAATCCTCAGAGCAACTCCTGAAAGCAGCTGATTAAAATCAGACTGATTTAAAAGGCAGAGAATATTCCGATCTGCCTGATTTTAATCAGCCTGTTTCAGGAGGTGGCCCTGACGCTCCGTGTTATTTTCAAACGCTTGATCCCTATGCTACATGAATTTGCTATTACAGCAGGGTCAGTAAAGTGCTATCTCTGCTGAGATCAATGGGAGTTTTGCTACTGACTTCAGTTGAGTCATGATTCACCAGTGATATAGCTGGAATTTATCTACTTTTGATTTGACCGCTGCAGCATTCCCCCGTTTCTCACGCATACCAAACATGCATATTTTACACGTATTTGCCCTCTGTGGACATCAGTGGCTTTCACCAGATAACCCCAATGCAAACACTAAGTTTAACCATTTAACCATTACAAACACTACATTTAAAATTATTCTACTAGTGAGGGCATAACACGCAAATATCTTTAATGCCATTTAATTCTTGAGCAGATGAGTCTTTGTGAAGAGATTTGATGATCTATACGAAGGCCGTTAAAATCACTGTGCAGGATTTGAGCAAAACAGAACAGCTCGCAGATCTGGACTCTTAGGCAATGATTTAAGTTTGCAGAGCAAAACGTACCCAAGAGCTCTCTATCAAAATTTCAGATGCACTTTTTTCCTAATCACAGAAATATTTAAATAAAATCACACTCCTTAGCACTCTTGCCACCAGATTACAGTGTTTAAAAGATACCTCTTTCAATATACGTGTAGAAACATGCCGATTCACTGCTCACTGGAGAAAGCATGCAGCCTGCTGCTAAACATCCTTCTCTGATCTGGGCTGCTTCTCAGTTGAATCAGGCTGGTGTTGCATGCTGTGTAGCTGGTAGAACTGGTCTAATTCCCTGGTGTGACAGTTCAGGGAGTTTAAAGAAATAATCCTATACTGGAAAGTGTACAAAGATATAAATAATTTAATTTACATTTTATAGGTACAAGAATCATAAATAGAACTAAATTCATTAATAGATTCATTTGGCTACATTCATAGCAATGTGCAAACCCATTAAAAGCTCCAAGTCAAATTCTAAATAGAAAGTTGAGGGTGGCTCTTCATTTAATTTAAAAGCCTTTTTTTTAACTAAGAGACTAACTGTATTGTGGGCGGTGTGCTTCTACTGCTGAGTAATTTCTGAACATCAGAGCCCTCAGCACTTCAAAACAGGTGATCAGCACCTCAAAGAGCACAGACCTAACTCTAGCAAGCAAGAGAATTTTGATCACTTAATGTTAATGAAAAACAAATTTCCAGTAAACATGAAGCATGCTAATGAAATGCATTCTAGTGGCAGTGGATTTATGCTCTATTTATTATTTTTTATTCAAGGAATTGCAATTACCTAAAGAGAAATGGAGATTCATACACAAGTTATTAGTTTGAGTTGTTAAAAAAAAACCTTTAAGAACTCTATAAATCTCTTTGAAATTTCCTTTAACTTTAGATTCCTGTCGAGGAAAGTATTTTAATGAGGAAATGAAAGTGTAAGTATGTCATATCTGAAGTTTTAATTGAGTTTGTTGACGATACTCTCATAGCAGCAGAGTGCAAGCAAGGACTTTCAAACAAAGGCAATGAGCCAGCCAGCTGCTGAATGGCAGCTTATATGCAATTGAATATATAATCATATAGAATATTTTGTCCTAGCTTCCATTAATAAGAAAGTGTGTGTGTGTGAGTGCATGTGTGCATGCGCATATGTGTATTTTCAGCTTGAGACTGAGACTCTGGAACCCGCATCCACAGCTGAACAAGTCTGGATGTAGTTGTGGTCCCGATTCAGCTCTCGCTAATATTTACTTTTCAAGAGTCACAGTACACAAAGGGATCATTTAATGCAAGCTGCACCTATGGAGGTGGTAGGAAGTTGGTGGGGAGATAGCAGCTGCCTGTGCTCCAGTAGCTAAAGAGCAGTTTCTCCAGACAGACACCCACATTACCAAACTTGCACTCATCTGCACCGTACCCCAAGATCAGAGGCTGCTTTTCACAATGTTTGCTTTAACTGTTTGTTCAGGATTTTTTACATTTGCCAGATTAAATGAGTACATTAGGTAGTGCCCCAATCATCAGCTAGTAGGACACTATGTCAATGAAGTAAGGCACACAACTAGAAGTGCTATGCAAAAGAGCACATTCAGCTACGCTCTTCTCATCACCCAGAAGAAAGAAATCTGAAAAACATGGCACGTTATCTCTGAACATCACCAGTGGTACTTCTCATGTACACACAGCCAGGATGAAAATAAATTACTGGAAATATCAAAACATTTACAAATATAAACACTACTAACCAGCTGACTTACAGCTCAGTCAAAGAAGAATCATGGTTTTCTCGCAGTTCCAAGTCTCGAGACTAGCTTCTTCTGGCTTCCAAGTAAATATGTACTTTTGTTATCAGGCACCTGACATTTGCAGGATGAATCCTGTGTGAATTTTAAAATAGAGAATGAAAGTGAAAATCCTTCTCATTTGATGAAAGGTAAACTGAGTAATTCCTGGGAAGATTACAATTTTCCACTCCTGAAAAGAAGCGCCTGGGTATTGTCAGGGCAACTTAATTGTCCTTTTCCAGCAGACAGCAAGAAATGAACCCTGCAAAGCTCTGTTTGTGTCACCAATGCAGATCACAACTCTTTTCCATAGCATTGGGCATTGCTGAGATTACTCAGAAACAGACTGTAGTACAGGAGGAAATAAGATCTCTTTGAAATACCATGTTAAAAACTTCCAGGCCTACACAACAAGATAGCTGAGAGGGAATGAAAAATAGCAATTTCCCAATTCATTTGATTTTAAAATCAGAACTGCAATGATGACTTCAATCCTTTTGTATTCCTGTCCTGAGAGATAGAAGATGTTTCTGGGTAAACAGGTAGGATGAGAACTAGATAGCATTTAAATCCTGTTTCAAAGGTCTCATGAGTTTTACTTCATGGTCACCATGGTTTTGAAACCATTGCCCATTCTTGGCACAACAGAAGGAACAAGTGATTGAAATTGCATTTCTGTGGGATGGGGAGATAAAGACCTACAGAGGAAAAATGTTAGCAGTTCCCTGATGATGTGACTTCATCAGACTTAAGCCAGCAGAGAATGTGGCCATTTTTCCTCAGAAAAATTATACATTCCTGTAGAAAAATTCCTACCACACACAAGATGCCATGTTTTTAGGAGATATGGACACCCTACTTTACATTAGTAAAATTAGTGTTAGAAATGGTGGTTTTGGTACTGTGGAAGTTCCATACCCAACCAGAAGAATAATAACTACAATTAAACAGAATCAGATTATGTTTTGCTGCTATTTACCAGTAAAATTAGCGATGCATTAATGCAAGACCTGTGCATTGCAAAAACTTAAGCCCTAGTGACCTGAGGTTAATAATCATATATTTAGATTGCTGTCAGCTCCCAGGATTTAAGAAAAGCCTGAGGTTTAACAGGGTGGTTAGAGTAATCATAAGAGGCTGCTGTTAGAAACGCTGGATTGAGCTTGAACTGTCAATCACTTCTGAAATTAATGTACATATATAAAGAAGGTTATCAGGTGACCATGAAATGTCTTTTGTCGTCAGCTAGTGAGAGCTTCAAGGGCTACAGGCTCTTGAAGTGGCAAAACTCTTGGAGGCTGGGTCAGAGGAAGGGCTTGGAAAGCCCCGCAGCTTCCCCAGCGCGGACTGAAGAGAAACGCCTATATTGCTGGCTGCTTCTGCGGCAAATATTGTTTGGGGGGGGGTTCAGCTGGAATAGTTCTTTAGAAGTGCCTCTGTTAACAGAAGAGAGAGCTGTGGTAGGAAATCCAAGCTGCTTCCTTCATAGGAAAAACTTTACTGCAGCCATGCAGCTTCATGGCGGAGGGACATTACTGCTCATACAGTATCAGATATAAAGCTTCATACAGAGAAAGTTTCTGTTCCTATTGGCTTACACGTCAATGTGTTAATAATGGCAAAAACCCTAAAGAAATATTAGAAAAAATAGGTGGAGGAAAAAAATACTTGGATTTCTTTTGCTGAAGTACTGTACTACAAGCCTCAGTATCAAACTGTTCCCTCTGACTTTGAGTGGGAGGGATGAAAACCTGACATAATCTGGGGCAATGGCAGGGACCATAATTCCTTCACAGCACTGTCCCTTCATCAGCTGGATACAAAATAAGATGCCCCGAGGTATTTCAGTGGGCCTGGGGTAATCAGTGAGGCGCAAGAGACAGATCAGGAGACCGACTCCTGTCTATAGCAATGTCCTCAGCCGACCCCAGGGATTTCCGACTGGAAATCAGAGCTATGGCTAATGCTGCTTGACACAGAATTAACTCTCCCAGGGCCTCCTCTTTGCTTCTGCAGAGCTGCCATGGAAAAAAAAATATCTGAGTAGGATTGTGTGCTCCCCACAGGGTCGTGCTGCGAGGAAGACTAGAAAGACGGAGGAGAAGTGTGAAAGGGGAATCCCTTAAAAGATCCATCTTGCAACCCCATAGGGTACAGTCTGAGGGAGAGTCCATAGTTTAAACTTGTATAAATATCGTATATCTCCCATATCTCGCCCACAGGAATAACAATGGTCTGCGGCAAAAAGCAGCAGGAGTTCTGTATCGTCCTTCATGCTGGTGTATTTGGATAGGAACCAGAAAATAAACTTTGAGTTTCATCACCTTTTCAGACTTCAAATGTATATATAGCGCTGCTTTCTCTCTCTTATAATTGTAAGGAGAAGAAAGTGTTTTATCTGTTATAACCAATTTAGCACCACTCAGGAGCATAACAATGATTTCCTCAATCATTTTATCATCTTACTTTTTAGGTGCAATTCACTGTTTCTTAGGTTTGCTAATTTAACATGCACATATCTCTCCAGTGGAGAATGGTAACAGGAACTTTTACATCTAGAATAACGTGAAATTGCTCCAAACTCTGCACCAAGACGTGAGAGAGACCCCCGTGGTGTGGAGCCCCTGGGGTTTCCTCGGATCACCTCCGCAGCATCACCTAACCCCAGGTCCCTCACGGGGAGGCAGGGCTCACGTCACACAAGGCAACCCAACCTCACTGGCTTCCCGGGCACCGGGGCCTCCTCCCAGGCAAGAGCAGCTGGTCCTACAGTGTCTGTCATCAAGGCGAGTGCGGGCGGACAAGCATTTCTCGAGGTCCGAAGGGGAATACAGCATTTCAGACCAGAAAAAAGAGCCCTTCCCAGAACCCGGGTGGGCCAAGAGGTGTCGAGGAACCACAGGCAGCAGACCCCTTAGCTGGACGTTTTCTCCCCTTTGCAGAGAGATGGATGTTTTCTGTCCTGTGAACAAGCCGACAGCTATTTATCAGGAACTCGGTACAGTGCTGGACCTCCAGTTACCCGGAGCGTGTCAACCCCAGATCAGCCCAGAGCTGCCTCAGCAGTTACAAGGGGTTAACCTTCGCCCATGGAGCCCCGGTTCAAACTTGTTAAAATTTACAATCGGTAGTGTAACAGCACAAATTCTTCCGCTGACGCAGAATGAAGAACTTCCGAGGGATGTTGAGCAAATCATGGGTTAGACATTGCCCTGGAAACACCCCTGGAGCTCCCTTCATGCGCTGCATTTTTTCCCTCCTGAAAAAGAGGCATTTGCAAGCCATGCAAACGAGTGATTTCAGAATGCGATTCCAGAGCAGTATGCAGCTCTTCTTTTGCCACATACACAGACACTGTTTTTAGTGCACATCATCACATAGTGATTAATGGCAACATGGCATTTACTCCAGGGAACACAGCCAGCTTAAACATGAAAACCCACATTGACTCAGATGGACAGACAGGCATATAAACTTTATTTATTTTGTCAGCCAAGTAAGCAAACTGTAAAAATAAGAATACAAAAGTCTGCTCTGATGTTTGCTTTACTCAGGGATAAAGTGATTTAACAGAATTACCAAGCATGATTTTTTCTGAATAGGGTTACACATACTAGCCTGTTACTGCCGCTGTAGCTAAGCTGTGCTCGGCACAGTACCAGACGCTAGAGAGAGAAAAGAGAGAGGGACTTTCCACCGTCTCTTTATTCCTTTATTTTGGTGTTCTCAAGGGACGCCATAAAGATATCGGCCTCAGGAACGACCTCAGTTATGGTCAAACCTAAGGGGCTGTGGCAACAGCAGGGGGTCACTGGCCTGTAGCAGCATTTACGTCGCGCTGCCTCCTCCGCGCCCGCCTGCTCGGTGGCAAGAGCTGCCACTCGGGGTCCTGCTGGGATGGAAAGGCTCCTCGGGAGACCAGTTAAGTTGCTTTATGGCTCTTTCTGTTACGCTGGAGTTGCAGGAGTGCTATAATGTATTGTGAGCCTAACGTTCTGGTCTGATATTTGTATTCTGTATGTATTTCATCTTTCATAGCCGTCAGAGACTCTATCAGATGACAAACTGGCTCTTCAGATATTAAAGGTTTAGTGCCACTGATAGAAACAAATGAAAAGGACAAAGGTTTGTGCTATAAATATGAAACACAGAGTGCAACTGAATTAAGTTATTTTTACGTCTTAGCTTAAAATGGTCCTTTCACCTTAATTTTTCTGATTTTAGCTTAAATCTTTCAAGGTCAGCGCTTCTCTGGGGTAGTTTTGTGTTATCTGATATGCCCTTTCCTGATTTTCTCAATGGTGTTCCTCAAAAGGATTTTCTCCTAACCTTTTCATCTTTAATACAGGAATTTTTTTTCCTGAAATTGTTTCAAGGAGATAAATCTCTTTAAAAAGTGGTGCTTTTTTAAAGGAAGATTGCTTTCTGTCAGAATCATTCCATGTAGCATGGCATTATAATTCAGTGTTGCTAGCCAGCTACAAGAAGGAGCATTTGTGAATAGGGTTGAAAGGACAGGAGAAGAGAAACCAGAAGTCTAATGCCATTCAACCGCACTACTCTGTGTAATCTTTTTGTGATCATTTTCCCCTACTCTGTTGGACTAGATGGGAGTCTATAAAATAGACTATAAAATATCTATAAAATATATAAATATTTATATATTTAATATATGAATCTTAGTTAAAATCCTTTTGATGGAACACAAAATCCTCCATTTATTTAGTTTCCATGAGTTTACATGAGCATATAAAAAGGAATAACACATCCAACATACTAATTTCATGCTGGGAGGGAGGGGGAAGCCTTCATTTTCATCACTAGAAATATTTTTAAATAGCTGTCTGTCTTAAAATTCTGGCTGAATTTTAAAATATCAGAAATCCAAGGGAGTCAAAGACAAATATAAAACCTTTTACATGATTCAGGTATGTCCTTGCCTTGATCCATACAAGTATTTGTCTATCTGGGATAATTTTGCTGGTTCGATGTTTTAAATCAAGACCATGTAGAGAAGTAAGACTAACCAAATTATCACACTGTGCTACATTTCTTTACACAAACACTGCCATAATTTTTAGTAATGAACCCAAGAGAATAGGAAACAATAATGAACTCTTTTAAAATATAAACCCCACATTCTGTGCAAATTGCAATATTATCAGGAAGCCGAATTTCTCACTAATACATTATGGACTTCTCAGCTATTTGCATGCAGCAAGGGTATTAGAATGATAGTATTTTAAAAATAGACTCACATAACATTTTTTAGTGTAATCAACCATGGATGAGGCCCATCTGTCATATCTAGTCTGTATGACTAATTGTTAGTGGTCTCTAATTGAAATTTAGATTTATTAAATAAGCAGAGATGCCATTATGAATGCACTAATTCAGTATGTGGAGGAGGGAGGGCAGGATATGAAACTGGGCAGTAGCTTCTGAGCATTTGTTTATGTTTATACATATTCAGATTAATACGTTCCCGTCTACTACTGGGCCAATCCCTCTGCAAGGCACATCAGAGCAGGCTGGCAGATGTCTAGATCACGGCAAACATTCTCCTCCTCATTTTTCCACACTTCAAAGAGAGTTGTGAATGGAAGATGGGCTTAGGCTTTTTGGAGGTTTATACTTTCTAGAAGCTCCCAGAAAAAAAAGTGTTCCTTGTTATCGTTAGAAAATATAGTAAGCTCCAAAAGATGACCTGTGGTTTTATATACACCGTAACAGTGGCCAAGGCCAGCAGAGTGTCAAAGAATCTGTATGCAGACAGCAGACAGATCTGTTTTATAGACCTAAGATGAAATCTCAGCCAGATTGATGGCAGAACTCCCATTAACTTCAAAAGAGTCAGGATTTCACTCCTTGCAAGTGAAATGCGTTTCTGCAATGTGCTAAGCATCCTCAGCTGGCATCAGGTAAGCTCATCGAGGAAGGAGGTTGCTCAACCCCTGCAAAATTCAGTTCTTCATCCCTAGAAAGCAAAGCAACATCTTCATGCTCTCTGAGAAAGTGCTTTCAGAATGACTATACGGCTAATTTTTCTTCAGTGGAATAAATAACCACTGAACATACACAGATGTCATCACCAGATGCAATTTCTCAGTTGGTGTCACCGTAGAACCTAGAAGCAGAAAAATCACCAGTGAGCTCTGCGTTGCTTTATTTTTGCTTTACATTGTCACTTATTTTAGCAACTCCATATTTTCTCCACTAATCTGTTTTATTATGGAGGTGTTTTATCTTTCTGTTTGGAAAATAAGGCTAAGCACCAGATTTAATCCCAAGGATACAAGATCATGCCTTCTGTGAGAGCCTGTAATTCTTTAATGACTGCAGCATCAGCATGTCGGGTATGCGCACAAGCAAGAAGTGGGGGATATTTTTTAGCAGATAGTAGCTTGATCCTGCAGCCTCCTGAACGGCTTTAAATTGCAAGCACTACCCTGAGAACTGAGGGCACTCGGTGCCCTGCAGGGACTGCCAAGGATTTCACAGAACTGCCACTTTCAAAAGAGTGCAGCTCTGTGTGTTTTCAGAGATGAATTTTGGGACTTCTGCCACACAGAGGTTTTTTCCTGTTGTTTTGAAAGAGCTGCTTTTTTTTTTACAAGAACTAAACCAAATCCACTCCAAGTAAAAAATGCTCATTTAAATAGATGACCACTTACAGCAGATGTACCAGAGACCAGTGTCAGAAAAAGGCTGGAAATGCTAAGGCTATTAACATAAGAGGTCAAATCAGACACTGCTCTTGGATTCAACAGAGCTCCCAAAAACAGTTTATGACCAGAAAGGTCTCCCTTTTGCTTAGGTATGTCACTTTTGCTTCTCAGCTCTGCCCTGACCCTGTTTATATTGGCTGTGGCACAGCTTCTTTCCAGAGCACACTTGCAATTAGAGTAGGAAATTTTGTGGGGCTGTTAGGAGACTGCAAGCAGTTTTCACATGGAAATAAGCAAGACCAACGGCAATATTTTGGAGAAAAAAATAGTATATGAATGTGGATGTCATGGTTGCTCAGTTAAGAGGAATGAGGAGCCACTGTGGGAAGAGAAGTCAGATCCTATCTTTGTCTAAAACATTAATGCCCTGATTCTGACTGCTAAACATAGAGCAGGATCCACAGTCATTTCATTACCCATAATTATGATGATCATGCCTGTATGGTTGCAGCTTAAAAGGATATTTTTATATTCTACTAAACATTCCTACCATTGATGAGAGACATTCTTCTTTAAGTGTGAGCAACATTGTCCTTGACACTCAGTTATTCTACCAGGTGAAATCATGGATAAATCCTGTGCTCATTCCCACCTAAGCACAGAACTAGAGAAGGAAGGAGTGGCACGGGCGCTTGCTGAAGAGGAAGCACATCAAACAACTTCATTTTCCTGCTCATACCATTCAAGGCTGCAACAACTGCTGGTTTTATGGTCTAGCAGGCATTTCCCCCACTTTGCGACATGCAGCCTTCCTTTCAGTGCAGAGCTGGTACGAGGCATTGCTCTTACCCAGCATTGCTGAACTGTTGCGTTTGTTATTCTGGCTGCAAGACAGAAACTCTGCAGTTTCAGGTAATCTGTACATCCTTCTCTGCATGCTTCTCTGCCAACTTCTTGTTGGCTTCTTATTTCATACAGCTGATGATGCTTTTTCTTTGTAAGCCAGCGTCACAAATGTTAGCAGTCTGGGTCTGGTCTCCATTATTCTTTTGTCCCTTTTCCAAAAAAAGATTTTCTCTCCTTGGCTCTTTATCACTTGTATGGTGACTTGCTTATTAATCCTAGGATCCTTTTGAATCCTAGAATGTTGCTTACTTTATGTTGGCAATCCCTTCTTGTGGCTTGCTGTAAATTACAAATTATCAAAACAACCTAATATTTCAGAAAAGTGTGTGGGATGAACAGAGGGAAGGAAGGATTTTGTGTTTCTTTGTTTTAAAAGCCAGTCTCCTGCCTGCTTTTACTGTCTCACTCTTCCATCAGGCTCTGCCTCCCTAAACCTGAGGCGTACTATTTTAAAAACCTTCCAAGTGACTAGGGAGCAAAACTTAAGGAACTTGAGAAACTTGAGCTGCCAATTGACAACAGCATTTGAAAATGTTACTGTCGGCCTCAAAGAACCCGCTACTTTAGCTGCTGTCCCAGTGTCAGCTCATGCGATCTCCCACAGCGGGTGCGTGCTAATGCCTTTCGTTTCGCTGAGCTGCGTGCCACAAAATCCGTCCTCCTCTGCCTGCTGTCTCTGTAGGATCCATTCCCTCTCACCGATCCCCAAGCGGAGGCCACATTCATCTTCCAAATTTTGCAGACTAGATGCTCAGCTATGTAAACTGGCATCACACTGCTGACTCAAAATCGTAAAAGACAGAAAAAAGCATAATACTTTAGACCAAACGGTCATGCAATATTGATGCAGCGCTCAGGGTTGGGAAGGATCTTTCGCCTTATGCCTCAATCCCTGAAAAGTAACTGAGATCTGTTGCATCAATAAGCCATGAATGAACTCTCTGATACTTTTTTGTAGCTATTTTAAGTCCTTTTTCCCCAAAGCCCAAGCCTGGTTTGCTCTGCCCAGGCCACCTGCTGGGAAGTTGTGTGCCCTGCAGCTTGTCGGCTTTGCAGCCTGTCAATCAGTGTCCGCTGTCATAGGACATCAACATCTTGAGATCTGGTAAATAAAAATGAGGTCAAGCCTATAACGTTTTCCACTGAGTGAAAATACATAAATGTTGCCACTGTGATTAAACTCTCTCTTTTCTCCGCTTGTCTTAGGGATTTATTGCTTACACGCTAGCTTATCAGAACCATAACTCGTTCAGTTTTGCACCTATGCCTCCTAGTTTTTATCCAATTATTTCAGCTCTCAGGTTTTGTAAACTTTTCTTAGGCTGTGCCCCTTCCCATCAGGAAATGTCTTCTGGGGTCAGTTTTGAAAGCAATGCACTATGATTTAGCCTCATGCCTGCCATTAATGTCAGTGGGAATCAGGCTGCTAAACCTCTGAACACTGTCTTTAAAACATACCCCATAGTATTGGAGCTCTCCCTGCATTTATAAGCGTTTCTTTATAAGATGTCTCACGTCAGATACATGTATGCTGGCCGACTAGCCAATGGAAATGCACTTTTTTTCTCCTTTCTTAATTGAACTGGCAGAGGAGATGAACGAAAGCCCGGGGAGAGCACAAATAAAAGGGTCAGGGTCAGACAAAGAAGGTTAATGCTTTCTGCAGAATCTCATCACAGGACTTAGGATTGCTACGGCACAACCGCGGAGGAGATTACGCAGCTTGGTCAGCAGCGTACACAGGACAACAACATCAACACTGAGCTAATTAAATGAACACAAATTACGACAGCTTTCAGGATCAACAACTTGCCTCGTAGCTTGTGTTTAAAACCGATTTCAGATGTTACCAGAATGAGCAGCTCCATGTCAGATAAAGCACAAGATGTTTACAAAACTGCCTACTACTTCCTTATGTCCCCCCCGCCCCAATTCTACACAGAGTTTGCATATGAAAATTTACGCAGAGCGTTCAGTCGTCCTTAGTAATGTTTCTGTAATGATCAGCGTGCCTAGACATCCCATCCCTCTGCCAGGGAAAACGGAATGAGGGAAAAATACTGAGTCAGAGAAATGTTTTAAAAGATTTACATGGCATTTGCTAGCATCCCATCATCAGCTCTGTAACTGTGCATTTTATTAAATTCCCACACGTTCATTTGAGCTGCCGGAGTTGTTCTGCTTAATTAATGGAAGAGAGGAAGGCAAGGCCCTGCCTTAAATTTACATGTCCAGACCCGAATCCTGTAAATTCCTGTGCAGCCACTTGATTTTATACACCTGAATAGCCCCTCAGGGGCCAGAGCTACCCAGTTGTGTCGTTACGGAGGGGTACTCCACCGACAGAGATTCATACTGAAGGACCTGCGGGCTCTTGAAAGCGCCCCAGGTGCACCTAAGTTTCCGACTTGGGATGCACTTGGCTCCACTCCTACTTCTGCAGCTTCTGCTACGCTGGTGCAAAGAGGTGCCCCCCTGCAGCGCCCGCAGCCTGCAGTCATGGGAGGCATACATGATGCTTGGACAAAGCCAGGGAAGGAAATTAAGGTCAGTGGGATCATTCAGACAAGAAAGCCTGTTTAGGGAGCCACAGCCTCTGTGTGGAGACAGCATCCAGCAGAAAGGGGGAGGACTTTGTGAGGAGGCTTGATCAGCTCCTAGGAAGCGCCGGGGAGGACCAGATGGTGGTGGTCCATGTGGATAGCAATACTGTAGGAAAGGCAAGGCGAGGAGAGGGGAGAGTGGGAGAGAGGTGATGCAAGGTGCTAGAGGCGAAGCTGAAGCTCTGAGGTGCTGACAACCAGGATTTCTACAGTAGCTGTCTCTGAAATGCTCCTGGTACCCACGTGCTACCAGGGAAAGAGAGGCAGAAAGGCAGCACATTTAATGCCTGGCTAAGGAATAAGATAAAGGAACAGGCATGTGTAGTCTAAGTGAAGGCATCAACATAACAGACATCAGAAATACACTGGTAAGAGGACAGTAAGTGGGACACTGTAATACCAAAAATTCAGCAAGTTTTAGAGTAGGCCATGCTAGAATCAATAAAATTAACAGATTAACCACATCAGTACAAAACGTAAAATCTGCGTGGATTGAAATTCCAGACCTAAATAGGAAGAAGATAGTGTTATCACTAGAGCATGGGAAGAACATTGTGTATGATACTGCCTCTGCGGCCAGGATGTCAACACTGGCTACAGTATATGGGGGAATTCTGAGACACCAGAGAGGCAGGAAAGGCAATATCAAACATCACACTTCAATTATTTCCATGCAAATTGGCGAGATATTGCACAAGGATGTAACATGAAACAATCGATAACTCTTGCATGGAGGAACTGGTTAGGCATATTGATCAGAAAACAGGCAATTCTGAAACTGGCTTGGAGGAGAAACATATATAAAAGAGGAATTTTGTTCAAAACAAGCAAAATGGGACAACAAAGAAAATTAATTCTTTCCTGCAGGCAAGGAGTCTGCTAAAGGACACTGTGCTGAAAGCACAAGGCCAGTGCACATTATTCATCAAGTAGGCTTGAAAATGGGCAGTACATGGCAGCTTTGCAAGACGGCAAGATAAGGGAGGTTATTAGAAGAATAACTGCAAATCCTTCAAACAGCTAAAGCTGGATTCAAATGAATAAGTTAGAAAGTAACAGGCACTCTGGAAGATTACATGTACAAAAACAATTAGACAGCCAAAAAGGAGTTTGATGAGTTTCTAGCAAAAGGAATCAAAACTAGCAATAAATCTTTTTTCCTGCACATCAAGAGCAGGAAGCCTGCCAGAAAATCTGTGGAGTCCGTTGATTACCAGAGTTCGAAGGACGCACTCAGAGAAAATAAAGCTATTAGAGAAACTAAATGAATCCTTTGCATCACTTTGTTCACTGTAGAAGAGTAGATTCCCATATCAGAAACCTTTTGGGATGGGGTGACCCTCATCAGCCAGTCTGTCTGAAATAGCTGTGCCCAGGAACCAGGTCTGGGAACACTGTAACAAAATGAACAGCGACTGGTTGCCAAAAAACAGATGATATCACCCAGGAGTTTCAATGGACCTCAAGGATGAAATCACTAAATGACTAATAGCAGATTATAACTCTGTGCTTAAAACTCCCTTGATATCCAAAGAGTGGTTATCGAATATCAAGTATCAAATTCCAGGCCAACTTTTTTAGAAAGGTTCCAGGGGAGATGTGAGAAACAGCAGACCTGAAAGTCTGAAATCTGCACTAGGCAAATTAGTAGAAAATGTAATGAAGAATAAAATTCACTGACACTTCAATAAATTTGATTTACTTGGGAAGAGGCAGCATGACCTTTGCCATTTTTACGTATTGGAGTTGTTTGGCGAGATCAACGAACACATAGATGAGAGCAATTCAGCTGATATAGTCTACTTGGATTTCCAAAGACTTTCAGCAAATTTGTCCCTTGATTCCCCACTACAGGCTTTTAAGGGAATCAAGCAGCTACGTCATGAGAAGGAAAGTTGTTGCATGATAAAAAGACATTTAAAAGATAGGAAACAGAGGAGGGGACTAGAGAAATTCTGCAGGGCTGCATAGTGCGACCGTTGCTGTCAGGGTATTCGTAAGCAACCTGGAAAAGGGAGTGAACAGGGAGGAGGAAAAGTTTGTTGGCAACTGCAAAATATTTATGCTGTTAAGGACAAGGCCCGGATGTGAGTATAACTTTAGTAGTACTTTATGAGACTAGACAATAAAATGATAAATGAGATGCAGTATAGATAACTATAAAGTGATACACAGGGGAGAAAAATTATCATACTTTCAGAGCTAAAAGGACATGCTGTGAGCTGACCATTAGTACTCGGGAGCAAGATCTTGGGACCTGTTTGACAGCTCCATGAATATGCCAGCTCAGCACTCAGCAGTGGTCAAAAAACCCAAATAAAATATTAGGGCTGAGTAGGACAGGAATAAAGAACAAAAGAGGGAAGAACATTATGCTAGTGTGTAAACTCATGACCGACCTATATTGAGAATAGTCCGTGCGGTTCAGGTCTTCTCATCTCAAAAAGGGTACAGCAAAACCAGAGAAAGTTCAGAGGAAAGCAACAAGGCCAATCAGCTTCAATATCTGATCAGCTACAGAAAGCTTCAGTACAGGCAATGACTTTACCAGGAGAGGATGCTCCAGTCTGGAAGAGAGACAACTTAATGAATGCAGTCTACAGCACGACAAGTGGCATGGTGAGGATGCTCAGAAATCAGTCACTCGCTGTCTTCTCCAACACAAGGGCTGGGGGACGTGGGGTGGCGTTAATAGAGAGTTACGAGGAGTCACACCAAGTTCAGGGAACATTGGAGAAGCTCACGGATGGGAAAGCATTTGGAAGCTAGTGAATACAGAGAAACGACATCCATCTCAGGAAGTTCCTGACAGAAAATAGCTTGAAACTGGGACAGTATGATTTTGTGTATCTGGGGGAAATGCCATGTATGTTCATCCTGCTCTTACTCTTCACTAGGCATCCACTTACAGCCGCTGATAGAGGGAGGATACTGGGCCAGCTCAGTTTTTTGTTTGAGTGGGTGCGGCTGTTTGTGTACTTTTGTGCTATCAGCTACACACACAGAGTGTTTAGTCCCATCCCAGGTTGGGCTTTCCTGTGTGAGAGCCCGCACCAGGAGGAGCATAACCTGCACCACACATGCATGCTCACACAATGGCACCTCCATCCCTGTCCATCTCCCTCGCTGTCATGCAGAAACGATGGCTCTTGGTATAGAGCCAGAAGGAGGGAGAGATGGCGATCTGCTGGGCAAGCAGCACCAAAAGAAGGGGGTGGCTGCTCCGTAGAGCTGCTGAAATGTTAAAGCCTGCCTGGAGAACACTGCCTATGCACTTCCCCAGCCTTTCGCTTCCCCAGTCCCCTGTCCCGTGCTGCAATCTGCAATCTACCTCCAGGTAGGTGGTGGCTTGGGGGTGCCTCTCTTCTGCCAGCAGCTAACAGCCTGCCTGGGAGTGCAGGGCAGGCCTTCTTACCCAGGGACATGACGGGTCCACCCAAAGGTTGCTGAGCCTGGAGGACAAACATGTAATAAAACCCAGAAATAACATACTGTTGTCAAGTGTAAAAACCTTTCCTTACCGTGCAGCACACTGTACTGGCCTCACCCAGAGGTTGCTGGCAAGCATTAAACCTTGAAAGCCAGCCCACTAGTCACAGCCCCATCCACGGGATGCTCGTCCCATCGGAAGATTCAAAACAGCAACAGAAAATGTTTGCATACAGGCTTAAGACTCAAAGTCTACAGTTAGAAATTATCTTTAGATGAATGCATCTTTGCTTTTTTAAGGCCAGCTCAGACCAGTCCCAGGCTTAGCCTTTTGAATCCGCTCCACCTTTCTGCTTTGTTTCTCTTTGGGCTTATAGAGAGTGCAATTTGAATACCTTAAGTTCTTTATTGGCACTATCTTATATTTTATTGTAACAAGTCCTGAGGACATCAGAGCTCCACACCCTGCAGAGCTTTATTTAAAACTTAAACTTAATTTGAGACAAACTGCCTCTTTTTTTTTAAAAAAAAAAAGGTATTTTTCATTTTTCAATGGAAACAGATACTGAAATGTGCAAGACTAGTTCCTCTGGGATTTCTATTCTTCCTGGAAGCAAAAAGTATGGGAACTCACACGGTAGCACCTGTTCGTACAAAATCCTGAGCTTCATTTTCAGTCTCAAGTGGTTAAAACTAGTTATGAAGTGGTTGAGATTAGCAGCCATGCTTGGGGTACTTATCTAATTGACCTAAGCTTGGCAAGCTTTTGATGTTCCCTCATCAGTGATACCACTCTGCAGTACTAAGGATGTAGCTCAGTAATCATAGATTTAATTAAACTGAAAAGTACTTTGGTTTTTATGGGTTTTTTTCTCCATAAGGATGAAATCTTCCCACGCATGAAACAGAACTGATGACATCAAGGATTAGACCTGATCTAATGTCCGTTACTGAGGTTTTGTGTCTGCATCCTCCTAAAGTACCTGAAAAGAGCCTATGTCCAAAATCAGACAGCAAACTTTTCAGAAACACCTATTTGGCAGCTCTGTCTGTCAGGCTGAAGGACTTTTCCCTCTTGGTAAAGCAACACTTCCGATTTAGAGCCCTGCAGCTGGTTGAACTACAGCCTCTCTGAAAAGAGTGGATGAGAGGGCATAAATATGCTCCAGCAGTTGCAACATGGCTCTGAGCCTTGGAGAGAGAGTTTATTTCCACTAACCGGCTGCCAAAAGCCTCTCTTCTGTCAAAACACAACAGATGAATTCACAAATTCCAGATTTACGTTGCCTCACATTTGCGGGCAGGTGCTCAACTGCAATCAGGCTGCAAAGGGCTAAATAATAACCACCTATGGCAGCCAACTCCTGAGCTAAGTATCCTTCAGCTCTCTTCTGTTGCAGCCTTCTCTTCTCACATTAGTAATCAAGTGGGCTGAGTAAGAGGCTTTGTGACAACAGAATTAACTTCTGTGAGCCCCTAGCAGCTTCCTCTCCCTCCATGCCCAATGCATCAGAGGTGCCTTTTTACCTTCCTTCTTCCTAGAAACCTGGCAGAGGGAGGAGGAGAGTTCTTCTTGCTCTTACCGTTGAAGACAGTCTTCTGGGTAGGGATTTCTTTCGCCCTCTCCTTTGCCAAGACTATGGATGCTGCTGGCAGTGGTGGTGATGTTAAAGGAACTGTATCTTAATAGCAACAGATTTTTTTTTTTTTAACTGAAACAAATATATTCTTTTTGTGAAAGAAGATATGCTCGCAATGGAAATGTTAAATATTTCATTAAACTCTGAGCATCCCAAAAGCACAAAATATTCATTTCTTTTTATTTTTTACTTGGTTGAAAAGTTAAGTTTTCTCATTGAAAATAAAATTAAGTCACATACCAGATGCATTCTCTGATCAGTCTTTCAGTAACAAACTGCTCCTTTCCTTCAAATGATGGGAAAAAGCTATGATTTTTAGCTCATGCAAGTTTAACAGGTTGTAGGTTGCTCTGACTACAAGTATAAGTTCCTGAGGTTTTTTCACAATACGCCTCATTAACTTATCTTTGTAAAGGGAGAAGCAAGAGCTTCTCATTAACCATTCTTACATTTAAAAGCATGTTATAAACATTGTAATGCCAAAATCGTCATTCTGAAACTTATGTCTGTCTTAAATCAGTCTTTTTCCTCTCATGCCCCTTCCTTAAGAGTGCATTCATAGTTCTAAAAGGTTGGGAAGAAAATTGCTCTCTCAGAGGACAAAGCGTACGCATTCTTCTCCTTCCCTGAAAATCAAATACACAGCAGTATCTTCCAAGTCTTGCCTTTGCTTTTTCCCTTGGTGAAGCTCCTGTATACTTCAGGCTTTCACGCCCCTTCTGCCAAACCTGCACCAGGAATGATCCTGCCACTCACGGTTCTGTTTGCTGCAATGTCTGCCAGGTTTTGCTCTTGCTTTTCTTCCTTGGTGAAGCTCCTGTGTACTTCGGGCTTTTGTGTTCCTTCTACCAGAAGGGCAGCTCAGAAATGTTAGCTTTCAGGCAAAAGTCTTTGGCTGAAAACTTGTGTGGGTTGATTTTTGCCTGCAAAAGTTCACCTGTCAGGGGGTTAATTCTGACATGAAGCACACATTTTCGTCACCTCTTTCAGTTAGAACAGAATGTGTTTTACAGCCACACATATCGAATCACATTTTTAAAGACTTTATTATAGAAGGTTTACTATATTGTCCATTAGTTGAAATTCTTCCATAGAATATCAGCCATGGGCAAACTAGGTGCCTGATCACTGCGTATTAGAAAAACAAGATATTAGATAATGAGGTATCTGGAGAGGAAGAAAATAGCTAAATGCAATTATTTTAATTCTTTCAATTTCTTTCACCCCCCACTTCTTATTGAATAGTTCCTGACTACAGGAAATGAAATTCTTATCTGTAAATTGGGTTTCTACGAAACAGATTTCCATACATCACTGGACATGTTGGCTTATTTTGCATTTATACCAGGAAAAGAGCTGCATTAACCTTTGCATCTGGAGCAAAAAGTCCTTCTGGGTGCGGTGTGAAAAGCAGCCCATGACCAGGAAGAGGATTTTTTTCATCTGAGATGATCTTATCTGAAAGCCAGGGTGAAAAGATACTGAGCTTGATTTGCGAGCCTGATTTGTGGAATCCAGTTACAGGTAAAGATGTTCCCTTTACCTTCGTTCAGGTGTTTCATTTTAACCATGATGGTGATTATCCTGTGTTCATCATGCAGCCAAAGTCCCCCTGAATTCAGAGCGCTCCAGGCAAACAAAAGATGCAGTCAAGGTCAGTGTAATTTTACCATGTGATAATAATAGGCAAAGGTAAGTTGCTTTCTCCCATTTCAATCTAAATGTTAAGTGCCCCAAGCACTAAAAATTTATGTGTACTCTTCTACCAAAGAGGTGCCAACAAGGATAGCAAGCACGTCACAACTTAGCCAAGAAGCAGTGCTTTAGCAGGGACCCAGGAAAGGAATTAGTGTTACACGTTCCCCGCAGTGGGTCTGGCTCGATACTGCTCTGCCTGTTCAACCCTTCCGTGAGCACTAAATTCAGCGACAAATCCAACAGCACTCAACGTTTGCATTTTCCATAATGAGAAGGAGAACCACAACTGGCTGGAATTGGTCCCTGTTGAATATCTTTGGATGTTTGATATCCTTTCCCTATCAAATATCTTGGGAAAAATGTAAAAGTTAAATATCTCATTTACCCAAGTTCTAACACTGCAGGCTGCTGGCAGGGCTGGCAGCTTTGTTTGGGCTAGGTGGTACAGACTAGACCATGCTTACATCCCCCCATTTGAGTTACTTGATTTTTTCAAAAGTCAGTGCACACATGTAATGCAATACGCAGCCAATCAAAAGACCATTTTCAACAGCAGAATAAATCACAGAACATAATAAGAATCTAGAATAAATGAATGTAACCAGGAACCATGAGAGACAGATATAGATGCATAGGTACATCAGTATCTATATCAGATGAGGTTGCATATAGCTAAACACAATTAAGGGGAAAATGTCAGTGCAAGCTATGCAAGGGGAAGGTGGGCTGTGTCATTCCTTCATGGGGAGGAGCTGCTGCAAGAAGGGGAAGCTGGAAGATGCAGGGCTCTTATATGGGATTCCCAGCCAGGGGCTATGAATGTGCCATCACGGGCACAGCAAAGGTGGACCACAGTTGCAGAGCACCAAACTTGTACGTATTCCTAATCACATATTTAGATGCATCAAGCCATGCAAAAGTCTGCTTATGCGGTACTAAACCCATGTAAAAACTAAACAACTCTGCCTTTGACTAATGAACGCAGGACACTGGGGCTATTTCCTCACTGCCAGGCTGCTCAGCCTCTGCTTCCCAAGCAGCCAGGTCCCCTGACAGTGCTGTTGTATTTTTCAGTATGATATTCTGCACATGCAGTTTTACATAAAAACATATCACTTTGTCCCTGAGGCTTTTGCTTTTCCCAGGCTTTTATTTGCTCCATCTTTTTTCTGTTTCTAAAACTAGCCGTGGCCTTCCATTCCCCTTCCTCTGCTCATTTTTTTATTCCTCCCTCCCTCCACTGCCCCTCTTTTTAATAAGATTTGAGGTTTTTTTCTGCGACCCGTCCTACACTGTTGCACCCAAGTGTCTCACAATCTTTTAATAAGTCTATTCTCCAAACATGTAGAGATATTTCCCCTATTTGACAGATGACAGGCTCAGGTGTTTCAAGGCTTGGGCGTTTAGAAGCAGAGAAAGCTGAATCCAGTGAGGAGGTAACTGCCTCAATTCTTTCATGGTCCTGGGTTGCAGTGGTTTCCTTGGGACCGTAACAAAGCATCCTGGGACAGGGCAGGTCACTGAAGTCTTGTGCTAGTGGTGCCACTCTCCTTTCTCACTTTTCCTTAGCTCCCAGCCTCTCTTACTGTTTTTTGTGCTTCCTTTTGTAAAAATGAAAAACAAAGAAGGACGAAGGACGCTGTTCCCCCCCTTCCCTTTCATTTCAGTTATCCTTTATGCACTTACAATAAGAAGAAGACATATTTGTGGGCTGTTTAACTTTTCGCCTTCGAAGAGAATGCACCAAGTGTGAAGTTGCTGGAAAAGGACCGGCTGCTCCAAAGGGATATCTATCTTGTGTCCCTCAAAATGATCAAATATTCGCAAAACAAAATTTTAACAAAATAGTCCATTACCCTGTACACGCTCTTCTCTCCTGGGGAGAGAAGAAGCAAGCCTCATGGGACAGAAGGTAGTCATGTCTCTAAAGGCACTACAGAAAGGCGCTCGCTACCCAGGTGAAATCAGAATGTCAAGGAATTAGACGCCAAGCCTACCTCCTCATTTACGGCAAACTCTCCTGTCGTGTTGCAGAAGGGGATGGAGGCACAAGGGAAGCAAAGAGATGTCAAGCCTTGGAGTATGATCTTTTGAGAGTAGTCTGTTCAGTTTCTATTCCACATGAAATTTTGACATAAGTGAAGAGAGAGAATCGATGCGCTCTGGTGTTCGGGTAGACATTGAATACTGTGTTTGATCACCTGTTTATGATTTTTTTGTTGTTCTTTCTGAATCTGTACACAAGAGGGAGAAAAAACATATTTTCAGTGGGTAGCAGTTGAAAGGACAAGAAATATTTCATATCTGAGTGAAAGAGACAGGAAGGTCCTGATGCTTAACAGTAGGTGCCCTCTGCATAGCTTAGATCTTGCTTTTCTTATACAATATAAAGCTCACTGTAAGTTTTGTGCATGCAAAGAAAAAAACCTCCAAATGCATCTGCACTGCATTATATGGATTCTTCAGGGTCCCAAGAGGCAGCCCCACCTTCTCAGTAACAAATCATTGCCCAGGTGCTAGAAAACATTTGTGGGAATGAGACCCAGCTCCTTAAATCTCAGGCATAAATAGGGTCCTTCCCAGGAGTGAAGAGTTGCTGAGGTTTGTCTCTCAGGAAGCCCTGGAGGCTGAGGGACCACCTGTTAGTGAGGAGGGAATTGCTGACTGGTCTGAAGGAGCAATGGGCAGGGGGGGAAGAAGGTTTATTTTGCGTTTTTTATTCATTGAGCTCTCTTAGCCTGGACCTCTGTGTTTGTGGGTGGACTAAAGCGTGATAGACAGCCTTTCATTGGCATGGGTTTAGTATTTGGTGTCTGTGGTTGGCAGGAGACAAGCTCCACCCACAACCATTACGGTATTTTTACACTTGGCTTGAATATCTGTCCCCAAAACCACTGGGTAACAAACCAAATCCTTCGCTAAAGATATTAGAACTTATTTTAAAAGCAGTGCAATTTCACTGCATAATATTCCCTAATGGGATGAGTTGCTTAAGTTACTTGTTGCTTTAATAACTGCAGCCACAGATGGGCTGAAGGAGGCCTCGCTGGAAGAATTCAGAAGGGACTCTCAGAAGCTGTTGGCATGTACGGTGATAACGAGGTGATAGCATTTTCAGAACTGACCTTGTCTCCATCATTTAAAATAAATCCTCCCCATGATAAAGAGACGTTTAGGACATCTCTGTATCAGATAATTACATTGTAATGGAGATAAGCATGCAACAAACGCTGTGGCATGCTGCGAGTCAGACCGATCTCACATGAAAATTAAGATGCTTGGGCTGCAAAACCATTCAGGTTGTCCTGGACGACTGCATTTGTATTTTCCTTGCAACTTTATGAATATTTTAACAGGAGGACAAGATGATCTGCTTCAGCCTGTGTGAGAGCCGGTGTCACAGAGGCAGTGGGGGCCGTGCTGCATGGCCTCTCACCCCCGCAGGGGCGAGGGACCCGCTTTGTCCCCACACCACCCTGCAAAGGGCATGGTCTTCACATCAGCCTGAGCCTGACTCACCTCCTGCATATTGGGAGTGGAGAAAGGGTCACAAAGTCACGGTGACACGTCTATCCAATTACACAAAAAAACACAGCAGAGAAGGGACTGGGCAACCTTTGTACCTGTGGTTTGGAAAAATAGCCATGCAAGGACAGCTTGTTGCTTAACAACCTGCTGTACCCAGAGATGAATTGTGAGCCTGGGCGAGGGTGCACAGATGGGACATGGTCTTACTCTTCTGCCACAGGCTCCCCCTGTGCTGTGGGTGCATTTTTCAACCTCTCCGCACCTTGATTTTCCAGCCATAAAATAGATTAGTGCTTCTTCCCTACCTCCCAGGCATGTTGAGAGGATAAACACATTGGAGAGATCACAGCTATTCAGACACCACAGTGGTTGTGGGGGACAGTGGGACTATAGCAGCACCAGAGATAGAAACCTGTGGGCACAGATGTCTGTGTATGTTATCCCGTGGGCTGGTTACTCACCCCATGTGTTCAGACTCGATAGACACACACACACACAAATTGAACACAGGCTGTTTGGTTATCTGCCCCACATTGGCTTTTACAGACACCAGTTGCATAACCTACCTAGATAAGGGTAACACATAAGACAGCTTCTCAGCTTTTTTTTTAAGTATAACTTGAAGTGAGAGAATAAAGTTCTTCTTGAATATTTTTTGCTTTTCCCCCTTTGATACATTTCCTATTTAAAAAGCAAGGCTTGTTTTTTATTTTCATAAAATAAATTATGTACTCCCTCTAGTGTCAGAAATTGTATATGGGCTTAAACCACGTTTGATCAAGTGTTGCTATAAATGCTAAAGTAAGGTTCAATTTCATTTCTCCGCATTTCAAGGTTAATAAGTTATAGTGATATGTAGAATTAACAACAGTCCTACGTGCTGCTGTTCTGCCTCCTCAGCACTGCAGCCATAGAAAAGAAATATATTATTAAACAGTGAAATAAAATAAGTACTTGTCTTATTTATAAAGCCAGGACTCTGATTAAGGCTTTTTGCCACCCTCTTTAATTCCAGTTTCAAACTGCCGCTTTGAAAGGGAACATCTGAAAAGCCAAATTGTGCAACAGAAATGTGCCAAAGGGGAGAGCTAGAATCCGAGGAAAATCCAGGGGAAGGACTATTGAAACTCATCAGAGAAGAAGAAGGGTCTCCTCTGTGCCTTGGGATCTGTCATGGTTTCATGGGCTTTCCCAGATCTTCTTTTACCATAAGCTGTGAGCATTTGGAGCACAGGTCTTACAGCTCTCGGAGCACCCGAGGCAGATCTTGGGGACAGCAAGCCCACGGGGTGGAACCCTTCAGCTGCACAAGGTGCTCAGTGCATCGCTGCTTCTGCTTGAGAAGGGCCAAAAGCAGCCACGCTGCAGGGGCCCGTGCTCCTCTACCCAGCTCTTCTGAAGCATCATTGTTAGGGTTTTGCCAAAAAGTCTGGGGGAAGGAGTGTCTTCTGTTGCATACAGGAGAGCACTGCTGACTTCCAACAGCGACATACTGACCAGAGTATCAGAAGTCCTCTACGGGTTTCTTCTCTGATGCTCTTCTTAAATCATGGGTAGAGGTAACATCCTCTGTTTTCCACTAATTGGAAAAAATGAATGTCCCTGTCAGATGGCCCCCTGCAGAGACTCTGGCCTTCCTGCCAAGCAAGGTCGCAGAAATGCATAGCTGGGTAGGGTGAGCAGTGGCAGGTGGAAATGGAAAGCAGAGGAGGGATCCCAGCTCCAGGGGAGGCTCAGTCCCTGTGTCTGGCCCTGGCGAGTGTTTTCACGCTGAGGTGCCTAAAGGCAAGCACGCAAATACTGAGGCCATGAGTTTGGATGTCAGCAGCTGCTGACCACTCACAAACAAAGCTCCTTTCCTCTAGCCACCTGACCGCTGATTATATGTGTCTAATTTTATCCAGCCAGTTTGAAAGAACTATCATTACTCCTTGCCTAATCCTCCCTCTAAAAACCCTGCACCGCACCGGCAGGCCGTGGCCGTGGGCAGCGCAGGGGAGGCAGCAGGCGTGCACGGTGCGAGAACAAAGCTGCAGAGGGGGAGGGATGGACGCCGTGTCCTCAGGGATGGACTGTGGCCCCAGGCAGGTCTGGAGGAGGTCCAGGAGGTGCATTAGTTCTCACCTGAGATCCACATCTATCCAGATCTCAGCAGCTTCAAAGCCTGCTCTTAGGGAAGTAAAAGAAAACAGCAGATCTCAATGCTGTTGATTTCCTAAAAACATACAAAGCTGTGCCCTGAAAATTGTGCCACGGCGTGGCCATCCAACCTTCTTACCAAAAATATACCCAGCACTAGGCTGTGCATCCCCCCTCCACACACTATGGGGAGTGCCACCAGCCATTTAAGGGAAAGGGGAAAAAACCCGTTTGTCCTTTTCCTTGCCATAGTGGGAGACCACCAAAGTTGGACTGCTAGGAAATATTTTGAAGGCCTGGAAAACATTGCTACAATTTGGCCTGTTCGGATAAGCATCTGTAGGGCGAGATCACCCTGCCTCCTCTTCACCTGTTTGCTGCAGCCAGGTAATGTGTAGGGCCAGGCAGAAAGCAGGGATCACCACCTGGGCATCCACCACCCTCTTTGGTGACCTTCTGGTTCTCCAGACCTAGCTCACGTCTCAGCTGTTTTCTGCTTTTGATCATAACCATCTCATTCCCCTCAAAACAAGATTAATTATTTAAAGGCATCGAGTATTGTACTGCTGACGGGAAGTCGGTGCTCTGTACTGGGCGCTCGCCCGCAAAGCTGTGTGAGCACCCTGGAGTACACCCACTCCTGCCCGCCTTCAGCCAAGTGGTTAGCCTCAGCCAGGACCTCACAGCTGCTTCCTTTAAAAAGAGAAATAAAATGAGGGAGCTTCTTTGAAGCCGTTGTGTTTCTTTACAAATCACCTACAAAATGTTCTTTCCCTGAACAGGGGAACAAGGAGGGGTTTCTTTACTACAATCCCCAACTCCCTTTCAGCCAGCACTTGGCCCAAAAGCTTTCTCTCTCTTTCGGTGCTTTTTTATTTCCCTCGGGGATATACTCCCACTGGTTATTCAAGCGGCATCCAGTGCCACCTCGGTGTGTGCCTTTTCAAGTCTTCCTGCTGCTGTTTGTCACAGATACGTGGTCACACGTGTTTTCAGCAAACGCTCTTCTACCCCCACTGCCTGATGCCATCAGCCTAGAGGCCCTCTCCACCTATATGTGTGTGCTTATATGTGCATGTTTTGTCATGTGCCTGTGTTCTGGAGGGTGATATCTGTTGTTTCAACTACCTGATTTGGGGAAGGCACTCACTGGCTTCTTTACATGCAATCTCCGTGGAAAGGTGGCCACTGTATTCCCCAGCTTCAATAAAGCTTAACCAATTCTTAGCAATACTTGTGTTGTTTTAAAATTGAATTTAAGTTTTTATTCTCTTTTGCTTGATAATTGGCAAACCTAGTCAGGGAGTTGTAAAGTATTACCTCAAAATTTTGCAGTTACAATATTTGGTCCAGGTCCCACAAGCAGCTGTGCAAGCTTATGTCTTAGACTTTTTAATGCATAACCTTAACTTGAAAATAACTTGGTAGGATCAACTTCTTGCAGAATGAGGGTCCCAGCATGAGACCAGAAAGTAATCTGCCTCATTGTGCCAGGAGTATTGCATCTAACAGTACCACGCTTTGTCTCCAGTGATTCACTGTCATTTAGGCAGGCATTTATGAACAAACAATATCCAGAAGTGACTGTGAATATTTTTTCCAGTATTTCAAGATGATGACATTGTAAAGACCCTGAGGAACTATGGGGAATGCTTGGAGGTGCACAGCTGTAGGCCGAGAGGCAACAGAGAGAAGTTGCAACAAGGGAAATTCTGTTTAGATAGAAAGAATTTTTTTTCACCATGTTGATGGTCAAATACTGGAATATGCTGCGCAGAGCAGTTGTGCAACAGCTGTTGTGGAGATATTCCAAACTCAGATGGAAATGGCCACGAGCCACCTGACCTATCTGAACCTTCTTTGAGCAGGAGGTTAGGTGAGGTGAACTCCAAAGGTCTCTGACCAAAATGGTGCAATTATTCTGTGATTACATGCAATAAAATCACACAGCCACCTTTCAGATATTATCGTGAATGCTGTGTGTTGCATGGACAGCAAAAGCATTGACTAAACTAAAGATTCAATGTGTTTACCTATCCCCACCGGTATCCAGCCTTTTACTTGGCTATTCTCTAATATGCAGAGTAATTATAATGTCTATGCAAAAACCAACTCTTCTGTTATTGCCCCACTAGAGGGTGCTTTAGCAATATAAATCTTAAATACTTGATTTAATGCTTCATAACGGCCATCATGCTAGAGAACTACTTTGCATATTGGAGGCTGCCAATTCTTTGAGACACTCTGAAAAACTTTGCAATAATGGATCCAGGATGCTGCATTTGTGCATGTGTGATAAGCATGCAAACAACACAAATAAATACAAAAAATTGTTCAGGGTCATTTGCTGAAAGCCAAGAAACTGGAAAAGGCTTTGCACTATCTCTTTCAATAGCAGCTGTCCTGCAAAGTGATCATTTTCTTTTTTCTCAGTTTGCTGGTATCTGGTATCTTGGGTCAGCTCTCCACAATTAGACGTAAGAGCCATTCTATATTCAGGTCGTTTTGAGTTGCTGCTGACAGGATTTGCAGGGTTGTTAACTTTTGTGGTTTCACTGTGAGTGTCCTGATACTAAGAGGTTTTGCTTTTGTTACTGTTTCTAAAGGACAGCCCTTACAGCATGCTGTTTGCTTAGAAGTGTTAATGTTCCTTGGCACAAAAAATAATGAAAATACAGCCCCTCTGAAACCATCAGCAAAATCCTTGTGAACATCTGTGGAGCTATCACTGGCAGATAGGCTTAAACGGTGACTCTCGAGTCTCCAAACTTAGAAGGCAAATACAAACAGGCCCCATCCTGATAACTCTCCTGAAGATCCTGGATACACAATAATGGAAGGAAAATGTTCTCCTTTAGCTCTTGCTGTAGAAGTGGTTACAGATGTCATGTACAATCTTTTCATGTTATGAGAAAATATGATGGGTCACACAGAGTCGGATTGTTGGTGATGCTGTTTCACCCAAGCTCTTTTGCTTGCCATTATCTGCTCTGCTGCTGAAACTCAACAGAGACCTGACATTTATCATCAGGTAAATATGGCAAGTAGTGGCTGGGGCATTGTTCGGGTTCTCTCTACTGTAGCTTTTGAAATGCATGACAGCACAGTAATAAACCTGCAGGCAGTTTTATTGTAAGCTACAAATCTGTCATTTAGCCCCATGAGCAAAGCATTCTGCTATTGGCACGTCGTAGTCCTGGCTTCGGCAGTAAGAAGCCAACTAAATCCAGCCTTGGTTTTGGAGACAGTTGTGAAAACTTGTTCAGAATTACATATATTTATAAAATAATGTGAGAAAAGGTGGAATGAATAAAAGGAGGAGGAGCCTTACATTCACTTTTTATTCATCAGCAATGGCTGAGTTTCAGTGCATCCAGATGAGACCTGGGATAATTCCACTTGAAGTTCTCTGGTGCATCTGCCTTCATCTGGCTCTCCTGGAAGCTAATCTACTTGCCTAGTGGTGGGCTAAAATAATCTCTGATTCCGTTTCAGAGACACAAAAATGTCTCTCCCTGGCTACGTCTCAGCTAGTCCCTTTTTTTCCTTGAAAACACTTCCTTGTGTGTTAGCACCTTGTCCAACTCCATCAGGGGAACACAGTTAAGTGTTCAGGCATTGGTTCAAGGCAGGAGGAGGTGGATGAAAATGGGAAGGCAAAGGGCAATGTGCAGTGTGAGGGGGTTCACAACCCCTGGGAAAAGAAAGAGAGAAACTGATATTGTAAAGAGAATGGGTTTCACAGGAGTAAAAACCTATAGCAGGTAAGTAAAATCCTACTGGAAGTCTTGGAGGGAAAAGAGCTCGCAGGACTTGGCATCTCCTTGAAAAAGCTACATGAAGGACAGAAGTGCAAACTCCCTCCTGGCAGAGGAGGCTGTGAGGCACACAGACCAGCACCACCAGCCACAAGCTCTTCTGCCATCTCAAGGGAAGGACGGAAGGAAGCTCCCAGAAACCTCATGTTGTCATGGGCAGATATAAAGGATAATTGTGCAGGGATACAGCTGTAAAAGCTCAGGAGCAAAACAAGATGCAGCTCCCCAGGGACACAGGTAAACAGGATATATTAACACTTTAATAATATTGAAATGACTAAGGCAAGAGTTATCCAGACTTGTAATGGGGCAGGAAAATTATCTACTGATTACATTGTGAAAAGTATCACCAGTTGTCACTAAAAGGGCCACTTGGGATCAGGTAGTTAATGTGGTTAACACCAGCAGCTGAAAATAAGAAATCAGGCTACAGCAGGGAATGGGTAGATTGCCAGTGTTCATGCAAGTTAGAGGCTCTCAAGAGCCGGTGGTTCAGAAATACCCAGCGGGTATTGGGCTCCCATCACACGTTTCAGTTGAGGGGGCATTGCTGAAGCCAGGCGAGGTGTTCACGGTCCCGTGCCAGCTCCCCTCCAACTCGGAGCCAGGCACTCCTGTTGCTGTGTCCCCATGAAAGAAAAGGCTGGTTTTCAGCCTGATCACAGTCCCTGGTCCAGCTCCCCGCTCAGCCGCGCCCAGCAGAGGTAATGGGGGTAATGGGGGTGATGGGGCAGTGACCGATGGCTGCGGCCACAACCTCTGCTGGGAGGTCACTCTGCAAAGCAACCCTTCGGGACTCAGCCAGAGCAGCCTCAGAGCTGTTAGACAGCTTCAGAGAACTCAGATAATAAAAGAGATTTCACAGCAAAGAAGAGTTAATGCTGTTCCTATCTCTGAAAAGGGGAGAAAAAGAGGGACGAAGAAATTATTGACCAGTCAGCTTATCTTGATTTCCTCTCCCAAATCTGGAGGAAATAATCAAGCAACTTGTAACCATCTAAAGGAGATAAATGACAGCCAACATGGATTTGTCAAGAATAAATCATGGAAAGTTTATTTCCTCCTATGACAAGGTAACAAGCCGCGTGAATTGGAGAGAGGCACTCACTGTCATTGCTTTAGTACCTTCACTGTCACTACCCTCTCTTCACTGTCCTATACAACAGATTTACAAACAAGTGAGTGAAATGTATACTAGCTGAAGGTGTTATCAGCAGTATATAACTGGCTGGGGAACACGTACTTAGGTAATAGCTACCCATAGTTCAAAACCAACACGGAAGGATGTATCAAGCGAGATTCCCCAAGGATCTGTCCTCCATCCAGTATTATTCAATATTTCATTAATGGCTTAGATGATGAATTAACAAGCATACTTTATTAAATTTTCAAGCAACACCAATGCTGGAAAGGCTACAAGCATGTAGGAGGACAGAACCAGAATTTAAAATATTCTTGATACATTAGGAAAATGGCCTGAAAGTAATAGGCAAAAATTCAATAAGGACATGCAAAGTTCTACATTTATTTCTCCAAATGCAGGATGGAAAATGCCTGGCTATGCAGCAGTACTGCAGAAAAGCACCAAGCTTTACAGTGAATCACAAACTGGTCATGAGTCAAAAGTATCACACAGTTGCAAAAGAGGCAAACAGCATCATTGTCAGTGGTATACCTGAGCTAGACTTCGGTCTCTGAGCCAGATGAAGAAACTTCTGTCTGTACTTGGTAGTAATAAGGGTCCAGTTTTGGACAGCACTAGCCATGAAAAATACTGGCCAACTTGAGAGGGACTGGAGGAGAATGGTGAGGATGAAAAGAAGTCTAGAAAGCATGACCTATGCTATGAGAACTAAAGAAAATGAGGCTGTTTAGTCCAGAGAAGAGAAGGCTGAAGGGAAATTGTACCAGTTCTCAAATACACAAAAGACAGCCAAAAATAGAGTATAAGTAAACTCTTTTCCATGTCCATCCTGAGAAAGGCAAGCAATAATGAGTTGAAATAAAAGGAATGTAGAATGGATACCAGCAAAATCAGTAGGGCAAGCAAAGCCTTGAACAGATTGCTTAATGAGGATGTAGACTCTGTCTTTAGAGGTTTTGAAGAACAATTTAGACACTCACCTATCAAGAATGAAACGAGTCTAGGTCACACTGCCTGGGGCAAGGAAATGCTCTCTTGCTCTTAAGGAAACCTCATAAGCTCAGCTCTCTAAGGCTTTTGACTGGTGGTATGAAAGTTTTCAATGAAAAATGTTTGACACAGCTAGAACTGGTTTGAAACCTTTCTACAAAAAACATTCATCACAAGCTTAAGGGAAGATAGGTTGTTCTGCTCACATCACCACATGAAGTACATTAAAAAAGAAAGCCCCAGTATCCCAAAAATTTGGATCTGGAAGTTGAGAGCAGCTAACATTTCAATCCTTCAGCCTGGGCAATGATGGGATCCTTACACACCTCCCCATTACCCTGCTTCTCCATACACTGAGCAAGCAGACATGGGCAATGGCACTTGCTGGTGTGCCCGATGTGTCTATCAAAGTATTTATCTTGTGTTTATACCAGCAATACTGGCATAACCTGGCCTGACATTTCTGACTGATTCTGGTGCAACCTGAGGTTTCTTCTTTTCTCTGTTATGCTCCACTGAAGGCAGCAGCATCCGGAGACTTTCCTTTGCTGTTTCAAGCATCTCTTGCCAGGGAATATACTTGGGTGATCACAGTGCCCATATGCCATGCTGGCAGTTGTGTAACTCCACTGCTTGTGTAGGTATGCAACTGGATTTTTGTAAACCATTCAGTTAAGACTAATTAGTCAAGGTTAGAAATGCCAGCCTGGTATTTCTGAGCTGTGCAAGGCTCCAGAGAGCTTATAGGAAGAAACAATAAATAAGTTTCTCCTGGTCACTAAAATCAGATACCCTGAAACATGTCTGCAGGAAGCAATCTCTTTGTACAGGGTTCATCAACAGCCCTTTTGCAAGTCCCTGCTGACCACTGCACAGGGGTAAGCTGCAGGCAGGTGCAGATGTGCTGTGCTCACGCAATCCATTATGGCTTGGAGTCAGAGCATTTTTTAAAATATCCTGCCAACTTGGTGAGCTTTCATAGTCGAGGAGAAGCAGGGAGGTAACTGGAAGGGCAGGGTCTTCTTAACCTGCTGGAGAAGCTTAACCTGCCTCTCCTCTTGGGAAGCTGCTCATTCCTCAGTGTGCAAGCGTCACTTCCCAGGGTAGGTCCAGGGAAAAGAAATGTCAAACAAATCTTTTCATTAAAAGCATAAGTCTCTCTTTCCTCTAAACTGCTCATCCTGTTTGAACAAAGGATGGTGGAGCAACCAGATTCTGCAACCAAGTCGTAATTTCTCATGCATAATTATTTATCATGACACGATAGGTCCTGTCTTGCCTCTGAAAACAGGAGTAGGTTCACCTGATGTTATTTCAAATTGCTAATGTAATCCCATCTCATCAGAACAAAGATTAACTCCCTGCCATTACTGGTCTTATTTCCTGTCAGTAATTTCTTTATTAAATTGATTTACTTTAAAACACTTAAGACATCTGCCACACTAACCAAGAAACTGCATTGGGCAAACTCTGCCAACATTGCAAAGTCCAATAAACTCCAAAACCAAGGACATGCCCACGTTACTTCATTTTAGCATGCTCTTGTGCATGCTCAACATGATACAGCATTTAATTACAAGGTCACACACTATTTCCTCCATGGTACTGCTGGACAACTTACTGCCCTGAATGGACAGCAATCAATTAATGAGCAATTTTATTTTGTCTCCATCAGTATGTGGCCTCATGCACGCGTGTCGGATCCTGACCTGAATAAAGATTTGTTAATTTTCTCACGGGTTTTCTCTGAGTGCTGTCCTCTTAATAGGTTAGGGCTCAATTCACCATCAGATTTAGGTGCCAACAGTGGTCTGAGGAGCTGACCGTGACTGATTAAATTACCACATCTTAAAGCCTTATTTCCTGTCGGCTGAGCCACAGCACCACATATTTTCTCTTGGCTTAAATAATTTCTTACACAAATAGATTACCTTCTAATTCATTTTGTTACACAGGTCAGCTGAAGTATCCAGGTCATCTGTGAGAAGTTCTTAACATAAAGCAACTCAATCACATACAATAGGCTCAGCTTTACCAGGACCCACTTACAGAGAGAACTGAAAGGGACTTTATAGGGACCTTTCAGGATGGGTAGGGAAGGAGATGATGGGATTCAGGGGTGCCTGGGGCAGACCTAAAGGGGTCTGTGGTGTGTAGAAAAGCCTCTCGAAGGGCAGCTGGGAGGAGGCAGACTAATTATCCCTAGAGTTTGGGACGGATGCTATGAGGCAAGTGGGAGTGAGGGAGTGGAGTACCTTTTAGCTTCTTTGGCCAAGTACAGCAGGAATTCATCTGGAAGAAACCCAGACCTTTTGGAAGGAGGAATCCATCTCTATCAATGTCTTTTATCACTTCTGCATCCATGCCCAAACACAACAGACTGTGGCCTCATCCTCACTGGCAGGACTAGGTGTGGTGTAATTAGGTTCAGTCACAACTGAATACAATAAGCCCTTAAAGAAAACAAAAATCATTGCACTTGTTAGAGAAACCTCACTAGAAGGCTTCTTTGCTTTGAATAAAGTTGAAATCCATATATTCTAATCCTACATGGAGAGCTACACAGATGTGTGTGGATCACAAGAGCCTAGTGGTGTAGAGCTGGACCACAATGCATGGATTATGAATACAGTGATTACACCAAGGGCCTTGAATATGTTCCCCACAAATAGGAAGGGGAATAACAGTTTTCACTGTTGCACACTGTGAGCTTGTACACTGTGAGTGCAGCCTTTCAACATGTAAAAGAGTGGAATTAATGTGACATTTTGTTTGATAAACAGTGCAATAGCATTGCAATATTTAAGGTATTGGTTACAGTATTTTATAGGGGTATAAGTCGTGACCACTACTGAAGCGTGAAGAAAACAACATATGTCATTATTTTACCTTTTGTGTAAAGAAAAAAAAAGTAAGAAGCAATTGCTCAGCCTAATTGTTGTATTTGGTTGTGATTTCTATGCCTGTCAGATAGCAGTTAGCAGGACTATTAAAGTGCATTAGCTCTCTGCTGGTGTTTAATGACAAACAGACATGGTCCATATTCATCAAGCAATTATTTATATCACGACCTTTTATAGAGCTGTGAATTACCCTTAAGACTTTTGCAGTGAGTGATATTTCTAATAAACTGTTAATTTTGCTCCATAAATTGTTCATATTTTTAAGCTGGGAAACTAAAAACTGTGAAATTAAACCTACAGTGCAAGCTGTGCAAATGGGATCTATGAGACTAGGACACAGTTTCAGGTCACTCTAATGTAATAAAAGTGCATCATTACAACAGAAATTAAAGGGAGCTGCAGATATTAATATCTGCACAATAGACTTTTATGAGAACAAATGTATGTGACCTGCCAAGGTAAAGAGTGTACACAGATTTCTTCAGTGCTACCACTGGGACAGGCTCAGGGATGGCATGTGCATCAGACTTACCCTCAACCCTTTAGCTGCAGCGGCTCTGTTAGACACCTTTACCCCTCACCACTGCTCTGCCAGCTCCCTGCCATCAGGATGGCACTGACATACACGCTCCGAAGCTTCCTTGTGATAGCAACACATTTCTGCTATGATTCAAAAAGTATAAGAAAATTTTGGGGGTCAGGCCATGCAGTTCCCCATAAGACCAAATGTTCTCTGATGCTAATGGAGGTGTTGTCCCAAAGAGGAGCACACACTCCAGACACACCTGGCTCCTGTCACAGTGTGCATGTCCCAATGTCCCTGGTTGAGCGAGCGAGCGGCTGCGTGGTGTTTAGTTGCCAACTGGGGTTAAACCACAATACCCAAATCAGAAACTTGTTTAGGCTTTGTTCAGTTCTGCCAAGGGGCCTGATTTTACAGGTACTTCACAAACTAATGCTGCAGACGGGCATCTGGCGAGCTTATCATGAGGGCCTTGGAGCTTAATTTTCCACATTAAGACACCTAAATGCTTTAAGGAAAAAAATCTAGTCCTAAATGACCATGAATGGCTTTGCCTCATTTTCAGAAGTGATGGAGGCTCTGCAGACTCTGTCCAGCAGCCTGCAGAGAGGCATCTCCTTCCACCTGCGTTTCCCCGAGATCAGCCATGGAGCTCCAACAACAACCTACAAACTACTGATGGCCATGAAGTGCTGTTGATGTCCAAGCCCCACCTGCAGGGTGGACCAAGCCACGTAGGATCCCAGGTGCTACGGAGACTCTAACAGCCTCTGGCTTCTAAGGCTGGAGCCACAGGGGAGACTGACACTGACCGTCATATATGACGGGTGATACTCCTATACATATTTCTTCCTAAACACAATTTCCTGCTGGTAGATGGTTGGGTAATGTGTATAATGTATATAATCAGAAACTGAGCACTTATTATTTG
Source organism: Mycteria americana (assembly GCF_035582795.1). Taxonomy (NCBI): domain Eukaryota; kingdom Metazoa; phylum Chordata; class Aves; order Ciconiiformes; family Ciconiidae; genus Mycteria; species Mycteria americana. Next base: position 36,786,688 of record NC_134366.1, on the reverse strand, counting down.
GCCAAAAGCATTAGAGTGGATCTTCAAATAACAAATTCTTCCTTTCTCTAACAAAACCAGAAGAATAAGATGACCCTTCTCCAGGACTATCATGTTTATTGCTGCATTCCAGCACAAAGCAATTTTTCAGGAACAAGGAACAACTTCCAAAAATGGAGTTCAGAATAGAAACACTGATTTTACAGTTTTGAACAAGAACCTTATCATTTATGTTTCTCATGAATGTTTTATATCTCAACAATTTTCTGTTCCTCAGCAATGTACAACACCAGAAAGCCTACCTCATTATGTGCTTTCTAAATGGATTTTCCTCTTCTTCTCAATGCAGCATTGCCTCATGTGACTGATTTAGCAAAATACTTTAAAATTTGATGCAGGGCATTAAAATGTAGTTTATATTCACTCAGCAAAAACTCATTTCTTTTGGTACCTGTTGCCTTGTTGCTACCCAAATTCCAGACTAAGAATCTGCAACATTTCAACAGTACCGGGGCATCGGGGCTTCCTGGGTGTTGAGCTGAAATAACAACTAATTAATTAATTTTGAAGCCTACAGCTCCTTTTGACCATACTCTCTGGTACCCTAAAGACACAGGATAAAGTAGGGCTCTTATTTTACCTTGCTTGGTGCCATCTAGCACCCTGGGAATGGATGAAAGATTATGCTTCACCCTGTAGAGAAAGTACCGTATCAGGCAAAGGCTAAGTGCATTTTATCTATACGCATAAAGCAGCATTCAGGGAGGAAGGTAACTGAAGCAAAGCACCTATTCCATCCTCTCCAGCTCACCTAATTGTTTCAAACTGGCATTTATTGGTGAGAAGATACTGGCAGAGTTAGCTCTGACTGCTTCATTGCTAGCAATATGCAACCCTGAAAATAATGATTCAGAAATGTTTTTTTTTTCTTCCAATGTATCCACCAGGATACTCCAAAAAATTAGAGTACCACAATAAAAACTGCAAAAACCAGGCTGTTATGTTTTCTAGCTGTCCACAGAGAAAAGTAAAAATCATCTTTTTTTTCCACAGAAGTGCTTTTGTACAATCTTGCAATATCTCCCAAGAAAGTACCAATAAGAACGTACAAGAGAGTACAGTACAGAGCATATTTCTGTCATGAAGAAAAATGCTTTCAAGGCTGTGGTGATTCTGGTTTTCGGAAAGAAATTGAACAATTACAGTACATGTAGTTTTGGTGGTGGGTAACTGGAAAAGATTAATACTTTTGCCTTACAGTTAATGGAGTGGCATACTCCACTTACTTAAGAATACAGTAATACAAGTGATTGCTTCTTGAAATACGGGATGAAATGACAAAGAGGGAAAAGATTTCTCACTTAGAAACATCTCAGGTGGAAGAGGAAGTATCAGTAACATTTTGTAACTTCAGCTCCTAATGTTATCTCTACGTAACAGAGCCTTCAGGGCCTTCCTGGGGGCATTTTTCAGACTGTCGACAGTATAGATGTTTGTGGCCACAAATGTGAAGGTACATCTCCTTAGAGTGACATGACTTTCCAGGAATTCTTTTTATTTATTTAGTCAATTGCCATTTAATTTTTACATCAATTAGTGAGCTAGCTGATAAGATGTTGTTGATTTAGCAGAACACCACTGGCTGCTTCTCTGCAGCGGAGCAGAGCCCTCACACGTTTATGCTTGCTGCTTACTATCTAATGGCCACATTGGCCATCAACTGCAATCACAGCAGGAAATAGCTTGCTTTCAAAGCAACAGCGGCTATTAAGTAAAGATAGAGTCTTCCAGATAATTTAGCAATTGACAAGGCTTAAGGTGTCATCTGAAGTGGATTGTCATATAGGTGCTCAGTTCTGTATTTCACAGCCCCAAAAAGGACTTTGTTTTAGTAGCTGGCTAAGAGGCCACCATGCAACAAAGACCTGCGTACCTGGCTCAGGGAAGGGAGGAACCAATGTTCTCCTAGTGAACTCAGGGATGGATAAGGATGGTATGAGTCATAAAAAACTAAAATAATTTAGGTTGAAAGGGACTTCCATAGGTCATCTGGTCCAACCCTCCACTTGAAGCAAGAACAACTTAGATCAGACTGCTCAGAGGCTTGTCCAGTCACACTCTGAATATCTCCAGGAGTGGAGATTTCACAGTGTCTTTGGGCAGCTTGTTTCACAGTTTGATTATCCCCAATGATAAAAGATTTTATTCCTGTTATCTGATTGAAGTATACCTTGCTGCAACATGTGTCCCTTTCCTCTTGTCCTATCCCTGTGCGCTTCTAAGAAGAGTCAGGGCAGAGTCCAAAAGAGAAAATTGATAGACCTCTTTGAAATAAAGACAATTCTGATGAGATGCCTACATAGGTATATGGTAGTGTCATGGTTTAGCTTCAGTCGGCAACTAAGCACCACACAGCTGTGAGCTCACCCTCCCCCCCATCCCCGATGGGATGGGGAAGGGAATCTGAAGAGCAAAAGTAAGAAAACTCATGGGCTGAGGTAAGAACAGTTTAATAATTGAAATATAATAATAATAATAATAATAATAATAATAATAATAATAATAATAATGGTGATGATGATGATAAATTGTAATGAAAAGGAAAACAAGACAGAGAGAGAGAGGGGAACAAAACTCAAGGAAAAAAACGAGCGATGCCACTGCTCACCACCCCCAGACCGATGCCCAGCCCATCCCCCAGCAGTGATCACTCGCCCCTGGCCAGCTCCCCCCAGTTTATATACTGAGCACAATGCCATATGGTATGGAAGAGCCCTTCGGGCAGTTTGGCTGTGCCCCCTCCCAGCTTCTTGTGCACCTGGCAGAGCATGGGAAACTGAAAAGCCCTTGACTAGTGGAAACATTACTTAGCAACAACTAAAACATCAGTGTGTTATCAACATTATTCTCATCCTAAATCCAAAACACAGCACCATACCAGCTACTAGGAAGAAAATTAACTCTATCCCAGCCGAAACCAGGGCAGGTAGGAGGCATTTTGAAGGCCAAGAGATACAAATCTCCCTGAATGGTCAGGAAAACTGAGGTAATGTCAATTCTGAGTATGAGCCAGTGAAAAGATTCAGGTTTCTAAGTCCGCTAGGCATTACCACGCTTCATCCTGTTCTGGCATTAAAAATAATCACCGTCATAAAACTTTGCTCTTTGTCTCTGAGGTGCAAGAAATGATTTTTATTGCAGTCAAGGCCTGCACAGAGTTCACTTTCTGCCAAACCAGACTCATCTGAGAGAAATTTCTGAGAATAAATAGAGCAGATGATAGATAGATTTCAGGGCAAGACAGAGACTAATTCAGCCGACCTCTGGCAATGGTGTCTAAGATCCTGCTCTCTGCAATGATGGAGCGTCTTTCTGAATGGAAGTGAGCAACCTTCTCTCAGGGGGATGCATGTAGGAGGAGAAGAGGGTTAAGGAGAAAGTTCATAGCTTCTGTTTGTCTCTTTGGGGTGCCAGCAAATGAGGACGATTAGATAGAAGTCTTCCACTGGTTGTATGCTTCCTGGGTTTTGTGCTGTTCTGCTTGCCACAACTAAGAGTAGACTGAAACCAAGGAGCTGGCTACAGCTTTTGAGCTACGACACACATGTGTGATTCTGAATTTCTCTCGGTGTTTGGGAAGAAGATGTCAAGACACCCAGCAATGCCTCCAGACTCAGGTGTTTTGTGGACTTCCATCCTTCCAAGCCTGAGTAGGAATGTCCCATCAATGCCAGCCATAAAACCAGACACAGAGGGCCCCTGCAGAGCAACAGAGGTGCTCAAGGTCCTGGGAGCAGAAACACAGCCTACAGGGAAACCTGGGAGAAGTAAGTCATGACCTTACATATGCCGTGTCCTTGCTAGTGTTAGGGGGAACAAGACTGATCAATGTGGCCTGATTGTTGATCAGACACACTAGCACAATTCTGGTAATTCATTAGGTGGCACTGTAACAAGGCAAAGGCGTAAATCCATTTCCCAGAGGCATCCAAATATCTGGTGTCATACTAGGAGCAATAGCTATAGCTGCCAGGATCAAAGACCATAGGTGACTAAACATAAACATGGTCTCTTCCATAGAGACTTCATATCTACCGTCATTTCTTATAACTGTGGGAAGAAAACAGGCTGCACTATAGGATCATAGTGATCACTATAGGATCTCTAGGTTTCTGTCTGGGCATTTAAGCTAGTTCTGGCTTTCTTCAGAGGATGAGCATTTCCATAGCATGTGCTGGAAAACATCCAACAGCCTCTGACTTCTGTAGTCCCATGATTAATTCTTTGGAGAGATTTGGCTATTTTTAAAGATCTTGAAAAGCTTTCTTGTCACCAGTGATTGAAAAGAATTTAACTCTTACAACAGACCGAGCTGTGAAGTTACTTTCAGGAAGGCCATTGCAAAATAAAATGTGTCCTTGAAAGCTGAAGGATCGTGACAGCATCCTAACAACAACAGAATCAGAAGTGAAGCAGAAGAAAAAAGAAATAAAAGTACTTATTCTATGGAAATCTTTAGGAACAGAGAGGCCTATACCTCCCCATATGTCAGACAGTGTCAGGCATATTCTGCTTTATATACTCACAAACTGAGTGTGAGAATAAGTAGGTATGAACCCAGCTTTATGGATACTGTGAGAATAAAAAAAATAATCTGGTCTTTAGTGATAGTTATTGAAGGCATATACACCTTCACAACAGGAATATAGCTCTGGTTTATCTCTTGAAAATGGAGCTGGATAAGCTGATACTGAAAATACCTTTCTTCTGAGATATTTTTCTGCATGAAAACTGTCAGTGAACAGACTGGATGCCTCCAAATTTCTTCCTGGTTAAAAATATTTGAATGCTAGTTTATGTAGATACATTTCAGACCTTGAATTAGTTGCAAACTGTTTGCTGGCAGGCTTGATTCTTGTAGCCAGGTTTCAGCCTTTGGACTGAACTGGGAGACCTCTGCTCAATCAGTAGCTGTGTGTGCAGGTCTCAAAGGACTGTTCCTCTCCTTTAGAGGGACCAGAACCACCTGGATTTTGAGAAGGAGTAAAGAAGATTTGTCTTTGAGCAATGGGCACCTGCCAGATGGCAGAAATGTCCCTGACAGATTGGCACCCTGTCCTGGTTTTGGCTGGGATAGAGTTAATTTTCTTCCTAGTAGCTGGTATAGCGCTGTGTTTTGGATTTAGTATGAGAATAATGTTGATAACACTAATGTTTTAGTTGTTTGTAAGTAATGTTTGCACTAGTCAAGGGCTTTTCAGCTTCCCATGCTCTGCCAGGTGCACAAGAAGCTGGGAGGGGGCACAGCCAAACTGCCCGAAGGGCTCTTCCATACCATATGGCGTCATGCTCAGTATATAAACTGGGGGGAGCTGGCCAGGGGCGAGTGATCACTGCTGGGGGACTGGGTGGGCGTCGATCTGGGGGTGGTGAGCAGTTGCATCACTTGGGTTTTTTGTTGGGTTTTGTTCCTCTCTCTCTCTCTCTCTGACTGCCCCAGGGGTGGAAACACAGCCCTACCATTTGCCATGGACTGATCCAGACAGTACTGCGACATGGTGAAGCTCCAGAACATCTGCAATATACTGATGACATCATCATGTGGGGCAATACAGCAGAAGAAGTTTTTGAGAACGGGAAGAAAATAGTCCAAATCCTTCTGAAGGCCAGTTTTGCCATAAAACAAAGTAAGGTCAAGGGACCTGCACAGGAGATCCAGTTTTTAGGAATAAAATGGCAAGATGGATGTTGTCAGATCCTAATGGATGTGATTAACAAAATAACAGCCATGTCTCCACCAATTAGTCCAAAGGAAACACAAGCTTTCCTAGGCGCTGTGGGTTTTTGGAGAATGAAAATTCCAAATTACAGTCTGATCGTAAGCCCTCTCTATCAAGTGACGCGGAAGAAGAACGATGTCAAATGGGGCCCTGAGCAACGACAAGCCTTTGAACAAATTAAACAGGAGATAGTTCATGGAGTAGCCCTTGGGCCAGTCTGGGCAGGGCAAGATGTAAAAAATGTGCTTTACACCGCAGCCGGGGAGAATGGCCCTGCCTGGAGCCTCTGGCAGAAAGCACCAGGGGAGACTCGAGGTCAACCCTTAGGGTTTTGGAGTCAGGGTACAGAGGATCCAAGGCCCGCTATACTCCAACTGAAAAAGAGATATTGGCAGCATATGAAGGGGTTCAAGCTGCTTCAGAAGTCTTTGGTCCTGAAGCACAGCTCCTCCTGGCACCCCAGCTGCTGGTGCTGGGCTGGATGTTCAAAGGGAGGGTCCCCTCTACACATCATGCAACTGATGCTACGTGGAGTATGTGGGTCGCACTGATCACACAACGGGCTCGGATAGGAAACTCCAGTCGCCCAGGAATCTTGGAAGTGATCATGGACTGGCCAGAAGGCAAAGATTTTGGAATATTGCCAGAGGAGGAGGTGATGCATGCTGAGGAGGGCCCTCAGTATAATAAACTGCCAGAAAATGAGAAGCAATATGCTCTGTTCACTGATGGGTCTTGTTGTATTGTGGGAAAGCATCAGAGATGGAAAGCTGCTGTATGGAGTCATATATGACAGGTTGTAGAAACTGCTGAAGGAGAAGGTGAATCAAGCCAATTTGCAGAAGTAAAGGCCATCCAGTTAGCTTTAGACATTGCTGAACGAGAAAAGTGGCCAGTGCTCTATCTCTATACTGACTCATGGATGGTGGCAAATGCCCTGTGGGGGTGATTATAGCAATGGAAGCAGAACAACTGGCAGCACAGAGGCAAACCCATCTGGGTTGCCGTACTGTGGCAAAATATTGCTTCCTGGGTAGAGAGCCTGGTTGTAAAAGTGCATCACGTAGATGCTCACATATCCAAGAGTTGCGCCACTGAAGAACATCAAAACAACAGCAGGTAGATCAGGCTGCTAAGATTGAAGCAGCTCAGGTGGATCTGGACTGGCAACATAAGGGTGGATTATTTATAGCTCGGTGGGCCCATGACACCTCAGGCCATCAAGGAAGACATGCAACATATAGATGGGCTCGTGATCGAGGGCTGGACTTGACCATGGACACTATTGCACAGGTGTCATGGTTTAACCCCAGCTGGCAACTAAGCCCCACACAGCCGCTCACTCACTCCCCCCCAGTGGGATGGGGGAGAGAATCGGAAGAGCAAAAGTGAGAAAACTCGTGGGTTGAGATGAAGACAGTTCAATAGGTAAAGCAAAAGCCGCGCACACAAGCAAAGCAAAACAAGGAATTCATTCACTACTTCCCATGGGCAGGCAGGTGTTCAGCCATCTCCAGGAAAGCAGGGCTCCATCACGCGTAATGGTTACTTGGGAAGACAAACGACATCACTCCGAATGTCCCCCCTTCCTTCTCCTTCCCCCAGCTTTATATACTGAGCGTGACGTCATATGGTATGGAATAGCCCTTTGGTCAGTTTGGATCAGCTATCCTGGCTGTGTCCCCTCCCAACTTCTTCTGCACCTGGCAGAGCATGGGAAGCTGAAAAACCCTTGACTAGTGCAAACATTACTTAACAACTAAAACATCAGTGTGTTATCAACACCGTTTTCAGCAGAAATCCAAAACATAGCCCCATACTAGCCACTATAAAGAAAATTAACTCTATCCCAGCCAAAACCAGCACAACAGGTTATACATGAATGTGAAACATGCGCTGCAAGCAAACAAGGCAAGCGGCTAAAGCCTCTCTAGTATGGAGCACAATAGCTGAAATATAAACATGGGGAGGCCTGGCAGATTGATTATATCACACTCCCACAAACTTGCCAAGGCAAGCGCTATGTGCTTACAGTGGTGGAAGCAACCACCGGATGGTCAGAAACATATCCCATGCCCCATACCACTGCCTGGAATACTATCCTTGGCCTTGAAAAGCAAGTCCTATGGCGACATGGCACCCCAGAACGAATTGAGTCAGACAACGGGACTCATTTCTGAAACAACCTTGTAGACACCTGGGCCAAAGATCATGGCATTGAGTGTCTGTATCACATCCCCTATCATGCACCAGCCTCCAGGAAAATCGAACAATACAACGGACTGTTAAAAGACTACAATGAGAGCAATGGGTGGTGGGACATTTAAGCATTGGGATACACATTGAGCAAGGTTCACCTGGTTAGTCAACACTAGGGGATCCATCAATCGAGCTGGCCCTGCCCAATCAAAACTTTTACGTACTGGGGGCAGGATAAAGTCCCCGTAGTGCACACAAAAAACATGCTGGGGAATACAGTCTGGGTTATTCCTGCTTTGGGCAAAGGCAAATGCATTCATGGGATTGCTTTTGCTCAAGGACCTGGGTGCACTTGGTGGGTAATGCAAAAGGATGGGGAAGTTCAATGTGTACCTCAAGGGGATTTGATTTTGGGTTAAAATAGCCAATGAACTGAATGGTATGATGTTAATTGCTATATAATACTGTATGTCATCACTTTTATGGTTGCTATATGCCATGTCAACGGTATTACAGTAAGAATCACCCAGATTAATGAAGAATGAACTTTGATGAAACCAAGCAAAGTGCAGCGGTGATGGAACCAGAACTGGCTTTGGCATGCAACAATCCACCAGCACACACCATCTCTCCTGCCCTGAAAGGCTGTTATGACAGATGGAGCCCAAAGTCACGGACTAAATGAACTCAACAGACATTTTAGAGGCATGGCCCATAGACTAAGGGGATGGTATCTGTGTGTATATATCAAAAGACACAGAAAGTGGTGGTGATTAATTGGAATGTATTGGAAACAGTAGGACCTGGGCATGACATAGATGGTATAGAATAAGGGGTCAATACTGTCCTGGTTTTGGCTGGGATAGAGTTAATTTTCTTCCTAGTAGCTGGTATAGTGCTGTGTTTTGGATTTAGGATGAGAATAATGTGATAACATGCTGATGTTTTAGTTGTTGCTAAGTAATGTTTGCACTAGTCAAGGGCTTTTCAGCTTCCCATGCTCTGCCAGGTGCACAAGAAGCTGGGAGGGGGCACAGCCAAGATGGTTGATCCAGACTGGCCAAAGGGCTATTCCATACCATACGACATCATGCTCAGTATATAGACTGGGGGGAGTTGGCCAGGGGGCAGGGATCGCTGCTCGGGGACTGGCTGGGCATTGGTCTGGGGGTGGCGAGCGGTTGTATCACTTGTTTTTTTCCTAGGTTTTGTTCCTCTCTCTCTCATTGTTTTCCTTTTCATTACTATTATTATTATTATTATTATTATTATTATTATTATTATTATCTTATTATCATTATATTTCCATTATTAAACTGTTCTTATCTCAATGGTTTTCTTACTTTTGCTCTTCAGATTCTCTCTCCCGCCCCACTGAGGCAGGGAGGGTGAGCAAGCCGCTGGGTGGTGCTTGGTTGCTGACTGGGGCTAAACCACGACAAAGTTTCATTCATCCTGAAGTCTGGTCTACCCAAGAGGAGGTGAGTCTTTTATAACAGCCATTTGATTAGCTGTCATTGCTGACTAGCCAGAGCTCCATACAAGAGGTAACAAGTCCCCACTGTTAATCAACTGTCAGCAGTAGCACAGATTGAGTAATTACAGGCTTTACATAATATATGAAGCTGCAAAATGACATGTGCATTGTCAATCCTGTTGAGAAAATTAGCATTTGTGTTGACTGGACATTTTTTACAGAAGAAAGTGTGACCTTCCTGTGACCTAGCAGCAGGTAAAACATCTCATCATAAAATCACAAAAGTACTGTGCATTGCTGGCCCTATGCCTGGAAAGGAAAAAGAAACAAAACAGCCAAAGCAGAATTACAGGATTTACAAATGTACTAATTTTGTATGAAGTATTGCTATTTTAAATGTACTAAATATCAGCCCTGGGAGAAAAGAAGTAGTACTATATCTATAAATTTATATATAAATGTCATGGCCTGAGTAGAGAATCATATGATCAATACAGAATGACCTGAGGCACTCAGATATGCCTCACAATGTCAACTCTCACAAAAACTCTGTGATATAGAGAAAAACACCCTCATCTTCATTTTATAGTGGGGGCAGTTGAAGTCCCCAGAGATAGAGGCCAGGAATCACCATCCTGACCATCAGGCCTTTGACCACCGTGTGACAAGTGCAGACAGAGACACCTCCAAAGCACAAGCTGGTGTTTTAAGTAAAAAGGGTTTTCAGTGATGTTGCTCTTCATTTAAGCATCTTCTTTCTGTTCTTAATTACACCTAGTGAATCTCAACATAAAAGGCTTTCCAAAGTGATAGGACACGGTGGTGCTACAAACAGGAGAACTCAGTAGTCCCAGTCTCTAATATTGCATTTATGATTATTTCTTTCTACAAAAAGCAGCTTTCTTTAGTTTTCTTCAATTTTTTTTTCATAGTCATGTTTCTCAGCTGAATACAAATCTGACAAATACATCTGGCATTTAGTTCTCCTCTGTTACTACTGTACAGACTGCCTGTTGGAATTACTCGCGTGAGAGTAGAAGAATGATTTAAACATTTGCTGTTACTAGTCACTGACTTTTTCACAAAGTATTGGCTATGAATGATTTGCCACTGGCTTCTCAGCAAAAATATATGGGTCCAGAAATGGTGTTTTGTTTTTAGCTGCCAGCTTTACATTAAACTTCTTCAGGTGTTGGCTTGGAAGCAGCAATGAACAAGAGTCCAGTGCGCTTCAGATCTGCTCCTCTCAGACCTGCAGAGCAAATCAATGCATTTCTGCTTCTTCTAACAAGGAGGCCACATTTTCTAAGACTAGGTACTGTTACTTCTGTAATGGAGGGGGGAGCATCTCTTCAAGCACCGCAGGATCCCCTAGAGTGACCAACAAGCCTCTTTTCAAACATCCCTGAAACATGCACATGCCATCATCAGTACCTTAAACACACTTTATACAATCATAGAACAATTCAGGTTGGAAGGTTTTGGCTGGGATACAGTTCATTTTCTTCACAGTAGCTAGTATGGGGCTATGTTTGGGATTTGTGCTGGAAACAGTGTTGATAACAGAAGGATGTTTTAGTTACTGCTGAGCAGTGCTTACACAGAGCCAAGGCCTTTTCCACTTCTCACCCCACTCCACCAGCAAGCAGGCTGGGGGTGCACAAGGAATTGGGAGGGGACACGGCTGGGACAGCTGACCCCAGCTGACCAAAGGGCTATTCCATACCATATAACATCATGCTCAGCATATAAAGCTGGGGAAGAAGAAGGAAGGGGGGGACATTCAGAGTGATGGCGTTTGTCTTCCCAAGTAACCATTACGCGTGATGGAGCCCTGCTTTCCTGGAGATGGCTGAACACCTGCCTGCCCATGGGAAGGAGTGAATTAATTCCTTGTTTGGCTTTGCTTGCATGAGCAGCTTTTGCTTTACCTATTGAACTGTCTTTATCTCAACCCACGAGTTTTCTCACTTTTACTCTTCCGATTCTCTCCCCCACCCCATCGGGGGGGGAGTGAGCGAGCGGCTGGGTGGGCTTTGTTGCCAGCTGGGGTTAAACCATGACAGAGGTACAAGGAAGAGTGATGCTTCTCAAAGGCTTTTCCTTGCAGAGGTCTTTGAAAAGGGATCCTATAGTGGCAGAGGACGGGCCTACCCCAGTATGCCTTTAGATAAGGCATGGACCACTTACTAGTGCAGACAACTGTGTGGCAAAGGACCTCTGGAAGAGTGTTTTTCTCCGTTGTCAAGGAAGTGCCTTGGAGCAATTTAGTCCCCTTTCTTCTTTCATTAGGAGTAATTGTAGTGGGAGTACAGAAGCAGGAACCTCAGGTTCCTCCTAAATCCCCATTCAGGGCATAGGCTTTAAACCTAACAAAAAAATTTGATGGAAGGAGCATTAAAGTCAATTTGCAGCACAAAAGAGCCTTCCAGGAACCTGCAGTAAAACACAAAATGTCTCAGTCCCAGGGATGCTTACAAAACTAGGAGTGCAACAAGGAGGTAAAATGGGGATTAGGATTGCCTTATTCTCTTCAGTAATGAAGGGGTTAAGTCTGGACATAAAGTTGTGCTGTATTGCCCTGTTCGCCCTTTTATAAAACCCAGCATGAGAGTGGTTCTTCCACTTTTTATTCTGTCTTTCTAAACCACATTTTCCCTATGAAGTAGAGGACTCTGCATTAGAAACTGAAGCTCCCAGAAGACAGGGAGATCACAAACAGTGTAATACCTCCACAGATATATCTAACTCCTGTAAAAGGCAAGGGATTTGGTACATTTTTATGGGTTAAGAAATACACAAGCATTCGTAATTAAAATAAGCTGTGTAAATGATACTGCTTTCTAAAGGCTTGATCCAAAATTCCCAGAAGTCAGTGAAGTCTTTCTACCAAATTAGTCCAACTTGGAAATCAGGACTAAGTGTTATTATTCCTAAAATAATTAGGAATAATTTGAAATAACTAAAATGAGTAATCTGAAATAATTATGAATAATTTGGAGACAATCAGAAAAGTTAGGAATAATATAATTATTCCAAAGATAATATATTCCTAAAATATATAATAAATATAATAATCCCTAAATAATGTGGTGCCTAGAGTCATTAATTATAGCCAAACGTAACCAGCTATAAACCTCTTTAAATCCTTCCCAGTCTTGTCAGGGGTTTTTCCTCACTGGTGCAAATTATGGCCTGTTTTGAGGTAATTTTGTGGTTCACCAACTCATTTCATTTAGGCAATTCAACAGCCATCAAAAGCAACAACATCTGAATGAAGTGCATAATCCTCAAGTGCAAAGCAACACATGCCATTTTCAACCTCCTTAGCCATCTGGTCTCTCATCACCAGGTTATTTTTAATATTCACAGACCACAGCCATAAAAACTGCTCGGGGAATAGAGAAAAATATAATTAATTGCCATGACCTGAACTACTTTTTTTCTACATGGAGGACACTGATTGTTTAATTAACATTTTGCTTGATTGTTCTGAAGGGCTGGAGGGATTATTATCTGGACTTAATTACCAGCATTTCATAAAGCACTACATACTCCGATCAGAAATGTTTACAAATTGATGAACTGATGCAATACCTTTGTCTGGTGTACAAGTTTGTCACTCCTAATTAGATGTCCCTTGAAAAAGAATGCCAAAACAAAGCTTAGAATGGTAATGACACAGTAGGCACCAACATGGCCCGACATAATTGCCTCTGTAAAACCAGAATGATGAAGCATTGTGCCACTTTCTGCTCTTTTGCAACCAGCATGCACAAGGCAAATGCTCCATCGGAGGGTTAGATGGGAGAGAAGTGTATGCACATCCACGCGCGTGTGTGTGCAGACCACAGGTGCTGCAGAACATCAGCTCTGCACCAAAAACATCATGGGGCTGCAGAAACTGCAGGTCATGGTTGCGGCGTTGTCCTAGGAGGTCCCCAGGGGAAAAAGCCCAAGGCTGGACCTGAGCCAGAAGTGATTGCCACAGGCGAAGCAGTGGTCACTGAGCAGACACAAATGCCCAGGGCCAGCCAGGTTATGGTGTCACTGAGATACCTCCTGCTGGGCCAGGGGCTCACGGCCATCCCTGGGCACATGCCACCTAAAGGGCTCTGGCCTGTCAAGGGCATGGATGTCATTTGGCAAAACTCTTTGCAAGCCTGTGCGCTTATGGCCCACCATCAGATGAAGAAAGGTGACCCTCGTGCTGATGGATGACCCAGGTTAGTGGTCCCTGACTGCAGAGTGTGTGTGTGCATGTCAGGGTAAGAAAAGGAGGGGGAGGATGTAGCAGCTCGGTAAAAAGCTATGGCACAGAGGCTGGACAGGGCTGTCCTGAAGTGCCTCTGGTGCCCTGGTCGGCATATTGAGTTCAACCGAGATCTCACCTTAGCGCCTGATTTGGTTTCAGGGCAGGACCTGGGCACCATGATCATCTCCCTTTGCCAGGTCTCCACAGAGGTACAAAGCAGCAGGCAACTACATTACTCAGCTCCTGGAGAGCCCTGTTCCAAAATCCTCTCCGTCTCCCGGAGGGCTCCTGACCCTCCTCCAGGTCTTTCCCTCGACAGGACACCTTCTCCTCATCCTCCAGGCCATGGCAGAGGCAAACTGCCCCTTGCAGAGGATGCAGTGTGCTCCAAAGATGGCAGCTATGCTCTTTGGAGCGTGTGTGACCCTTTGCCAGGCAGTTACAGAGCAGATCTGGTGGTGCAGCACCGCTGTGCAGGCACTCGGAGGGTGAGGGGCCAGGATCACAGCTGGTGGATGTGACCTTCAGAGGGACAGAAGAGAGCAGAGGGGACAAGGCACAGCAGCTGGTGGCAGCTGAGATCGGAGCAGGCGCCTGGCCTGTGGGACATGTTCCTGAGGGTGTATGGCTTCAGCCGCATTGCGGGGAGCACGGCTGCCATGGACACGTGTCCCTCCCAGCCAAGACCAGGCTCTGTCTGCATGTTTGCATGCAAGCAAGATCCCAGCAATTTGGTGCCAAGGTCTGTAGGGTGGAGCTGACTGTCCCTGACAGCTGGCACATCAACAGCATAGGTCCCTAACCTTGCCATCTCTTCCTCTCCCGGGCTCCTGGAGCTGAGCAGCCCTCGTTGCCCCCGGCAGACACTGCGCACAGCCTGCAGCCCACCACCCGCGTTTGCACAGGCTCTGCAACACCTCGGGCTCTGCCTTGCTCTTCAGAGAGGGACGGGGAGGAGAAGGGGCGGAAGATACTGTCATGACTAGCCTCTTTCAAAATGCTGTTGGTAGTTTTGGGGTTTGAGAGGAGCCCTCAGGAGGCAAATCTGAAGTCAGATGGGTTTCTTAATGAACCCTTGCGTGGCTTTAGTAAGGCACTTCTGGGAAGAACTGATTAGACATAGTAACTCGATTTCAAATACTAAGATTAGACAATGATCTAAAGATAGCTATAGTTACAGGGCTCTGTGGCATATCAAAGTTAAGTAAGGCAGAAAGGATATTTTTGTTAAAAATCAATATTATGACAAAGAGGTTAACCATAAAGAGACTGACAAAAAGCTGTACAGCCCTAGGGTGCAGCAAAGTGGTTAGCAATCTGATTCCCTTCAGGGAGAAGGGAACAAAATGATTAAGTGATCTTTGAAAATATTAAGATCTATGGTCTGACTTCCTAGAATAATGTGATTAATACTCTTTCCTACTTATTATGAATACCCTCTCTGACCTTCCTCCCCAAAAATAGATATTCAAATCTTTAAAGCTAAAGAATAAAAATAGAAGAAGTTAAGAGAGCACACCTTGGGGGAGGGTGGGGGAAAGAAGGAAGGGAAGAAGGAAGGAAGGGAGGAAGGAAGGAAGGAAGGAAGGAAAAAAAACTTGGGAAATTCAGAGCTGATGAAAGCAGGCCACCTTTTCTAGCTTTGCTCCAGAACTGCTGAGCATTCCTCCCATTGCTTTCTGCTGCCAAACAAAACCTCCTCTCCTGCGCCTGGAGGAGGGGAATGGGAGCAGCTGGCTGCTAACCCAAGAGAAAGAAAGAGAAGAAGCACGAGATTACAAGACCAAGTAGAAGCAAAAGTATATGTCCCTTAAATGCCAATAAAATGATATTTACGTGCATACATGCATGTAAGTATGTGTGTGTATACAGATATATGTATATACAAAATGTATGCTTGCATACCTATACATATACACACACAGAGCACAGCTAAATAGTCAGTACTGTATGTACAATTCTGATGTCATAGTTTGCTACACAGCTCTATATGTGGTCAAGTTATATGATCACAATAAGAAGGTTCCTGGTTTTCCTTACTACTCTTTAAGAAATACAGTTTCCTCCAAAAGGAGATTTCTGGTTTTGCTAACACTCTTTCTGATACACCTTTCTGGTAGTATGACTAATGGCTTCATTAGCACAAATAAGCTGTATTTTCTTTTTATTATGCTCTAAAACCAGTTTCTCTCCAGGTTGCATTTAAATTGATCAATATGTGGTCATCTGTGTTTGCAGCCCTCTGGCCTGGTTTCATCTTGTGTTTGTTCACTCTAGTGGAAGGATATATGTATACATGCATATAGTCCCTTCTTCACAATGGGGTTTTAATACCTGTTTACGGCAACGTTAAAGGTAGTTATCAAGCTTATTTACTTAGATTCATTGAATTCTCTTCAGACTACTACACCTCTGACAACCTGAGCTGCTGCATACCCCTCTCTGTTTTTTCTCTGTGGAAGATTCGCACAGCTTGACCAGAGCAAATCCTTCCAGAGCGTTTTTGTTTCAGTCAAAAAGGAGTGACTTTGGTTCCAGGCAGATGAACAATTGCTGTGCCCTAAGCGCATCAGTGGGACCCCGGTAAGCACCTTTGGGCACGTTTTGTACCCACGCAAGGTAGCTGAGAGGCTGCTGCGCATTTCCCGTGTGCTACAGACACAAACGTGCACCCGGGCCATTGCTGCAGGAGGGCTGACACGCTGCGAGTCCACACTGCAGCATGTTCGTCCCTCCCTCCCTTACACTAGATTAGCTTAAATAGCATAAACTGTGGGAAGCAGCTTGCCCCAGTTCTACCAAGGAAACTACCAAGGAGAACCCGTTTTATAGAGGGGCAGGGTTGCTTGACTGTGCTACTAGCACACGCCCAGATTTCAGTAGATGTAATTAGTGATTTGTGGATAGATTTGATTGAAATCATGCTGATTTAGGTTTAGGTCAGACATTCATGATCAGAATAAGAATGCTTTAAATAAAAAGACGACTGTCTATAGAGGAGACTGCAGCAGGGTAACTGAATCAGGTCCAAATCACACTTGGAGGCTTGTTTTTTCAACCTAGACCATAGTTTAACTGGGTGAAACTGAGCTGTAAAGCTGATGCTGGGCTGTGATTCACACTCCTTTTATTGAAAAACTATTTGCCTTTTAGATTACTACTTCAGTTTTACTTTCTTCCTATTTGTTTCTTCCATCTTCTTATTTTTTCCTTCCTTTGCTACATTTTCTCCTCAGTGTCTCTCTGATGGAAGAAGTACTGTGCCAATTATCTAATAAAATTCTGGCAGAAATTCAATCACACTCAATATGTATGACATTTTGAAAAAAATCTAAATTATGATTGAAAAGTCAGGAATCTGGTTATCCCAATAGCAATAAAATATCAGACTTCCTTTCATTAATACTCTCGTCTTCAGAAGGGAGTGGGAAAGGACACAAAGGCGATTTGGGTAAATGCAATTATCCAAATATATTTATAAAAGGCAGATCTTTTTTCCCCAACACCCACCTCCTGTAAGACAACGTTTCTTGAGCTCAGCTTGTCAGTACCCCCAGAGTCACTGCTGACAGTGCATATTACAGCTGTGGAACCCAAAACTGGTTTAAAGAGTTCTGCTCAAAAACCTGAAATCACTGGTGTAACTCACTACTAGGTGCCTGAACTACAGTAGTAAATGAGAGACAGCCCAAAGTTTCCAGGTAGCTGACTCTGTGCCACGATGGGCACCAGAGGGAAGGTGGGGTTCACTCCAGAGAACATTGTGCGCTCAAGTATTCAATCACAGATTGTCATTTGTACTTACAGAATACCTCAAGTACAAACACAACTTAAATAGACCCGAAGAGTATGTCAAAATGGTGCAACCACCAGCCATCACAGCTTCCTGATGCTAAAGAGGTCTTCTCCTGGCCCTGTCCAGCTCTGGGTGGCCCTGAGTGCAGGATTGCCCCGAAAGAGCCCTGCTTGGGGCCAACCAGGGGAGAGAGAACCCTTCTCCAGCCCTCAGAAACTCCGATCCCACCACACCTGGCAAAACACATAGCCCCAGACAACAAGCAGGGAGTTTCGTGGTCAGTGGAAATACATATGGTGCTCATGAATGCTGACGGTCCACCCAGTAAAGCGGAGAGGCTCCCCCCGTTGCTTGCGGCACAGCTCTAGCACGGGGACTGACGGCAACTTCTCTGCAAAGTGTAAAGCTGTTAAGAATATGTCAGAAAAAGACAGCTCAGCGACCACATTTTTCAATCTTAACTGGCAAGTGAAAAGAAACATTAATTGTCTGTTTATGTCATCTCTTCCCACAGCTGACTGATGCGGAATACGGTTTAAGGTGGCATTAAAATGTAAGGTGGGTGTTATAATTTTCCTGAAGTACTTTAGCAGTTTTTAGGTTTTGTTCCCGAAATTATCTAAAGATTGCCATTCTACCGATGTCCTTGTAAGTCACCTACATCCTCTGCCATTCAGTACAGGAGTGTACAGCCCCGTGATTTACATAGCATTTCCAGCAATGACAGTGCCTTCGTACACGATGTTCATTGTTTTGCATAAAAAGTGTATCAGAGATGGGTAAGTACCAGTCTGGTACTCTGCAAACCTCAGAGCCAAATTCTGCCCCGGGTTCATCAATGCCTACCACCTCCATCCCACTTTCACCGCCGTGAGAGCTGTGCATAGGCAGCGATGCTCAGACTGCACGGGCTGGTGCCCACCATGCATTTCTGGAGGTAGATTTCCAGATCCGTATTTAAAAACACAGGAACTTGCTTGATACTCCTTAAACAGGCATTTTTCTGGCCTCCTGGTTTAACCTGATTAGTCGATACTTGGCATCTCACTGCTTTTCGCAGCATTGATGGGTGCTTTGCAGCCCTGAAACAGCTTTTCCAAGGCCTGAGTATGGCTGTGCCTCCTCCTCCTGCAGCACTGAGATGTTCTGGCCGAGTGCCCAAACCTGCCGGTGCTGTGGTGAGTGCGGGAGGGTACAAAAGAGCAGCTCACAGCAAACCAAATGCAAGAGTGATCTTTCCCCATGTATGAATCACCACTCCTGCCTGCGCTCGCACAAAGGAAACAGCTGCAGCCACAAATCAGGCAACTTAATAGGTCATTGCGCTCTTCCAGTATTTCCCTTCAAGCTTTTCTCTAAACAATACGGAAGAAATGTCTGATCACATTCCCTTCATTAAGGGACATAAACGAAGTGAGTAAATCTGCCAAAATATGCCATCCACTCACTGGCCAGTGAGGTGTAACATCCAGATCCTGTTAACATCACTTACAGTAATGTCACCACCAAAAATGTTCAGGCTTGTGAACTGACTGCTTGGGTTTTTTTCCCAGACAGGCAGCTGATAATGGGGGGATTTGCAAAAATCCTACTTCATGCAAGCATAAAGACAGTTAGATCTGATTATGTCTGTGGCAGTAGATACACCATACTGTACCCAGAAAGGGGGGGAATGTTCCCCCTGAGGATCTCCTGGTGCTGCCCAGTGCAGCGCTGACTGGTGGTACTGTGCCAGCCGAGCCGGCACTGATGGGCTGCATCTATTATACCCACCCTGAAGCTGTGTAAAATTTACCTTTGGCTCCCTGCTAGGCTGCCTTTCACCATTTTGCTGCTGGGGTGGGAGCTGTATCGGCTTTGACGAGCAAGCGAGCCACAGGTCTGTGGTCTCTCTTCAAACAACGCCCACCCCAGGAAACGCCCCATCGCCCCCTTGTTTCACCCTGCTCCTCCAAAATCCCCCTCCTTCTGCAGCCTCTGAGGGGTCAGGCCAACTAGGGACTGAGGGGTGAAACCGAAATTTCCACCCCCCTCCACGCACACTCTTCTCCGCCTGCGTGTGCCCCTTACACTCGTGCTCAGGACCCCGCAGGGCAGCGGAGCTGTTGCCTCCACTGAGCACAGAGCAGTTTTAGGGCACCGAGCAGAGCAGGTCCAGCCTTTGGTCAAAGCAGAAAAGGAGTGGGTGTTGGGCCATCCCTGGTAAAAATGTAAAAGGAGAAAGCATCAATGTGTAAGTGAAATTCAAGTCCATAATTTCTATGACTGGGAGTCCTAAGAGGTTCTTCCCAAGAAAACCTAAATCCACTAACATGTCAGGGGAAGGGTTTTTTAAATACAAGTCTCAGATATCCTGTTATTAACCTTTAGGTCGCAAAGGAGATCTCCGCAGCATGCGGTGCAGTTTCATACCCATTAGGGTCCATCAGAATGCTGAATATTTGAGGGCATGTAAAATTATCATAAAGTGGCTTTTATATGCCATTACACCTGTTTTTCTGGAAGCATCGCTTCATCACGGAAATGCTGCCAATGCCATTTATGCTACAGCCCTGTGAGAGGTCACTTTTATGCTTTATATTCTTCTCCTGAGCTGTACTTTTCAAACCAGCACTTATTAGAGCAGAGATGGGAAGACAGCAGGGCCTTTTACACAGAGCATGCACACTATTAGTGAAACTGCTTACCTAGACAAAGATAGGAATTGCCACAACAAGGCTTACAAATGGTCAGTTGAATTTAGTGCTATGTCTCTAATAGCAGGCTATGCTAGATGGACTAAGAAAGAAGCATAAAAACCCCGAGGTGTGCCAATATGTTTTCCTCTAGCCAATTCACTGAATGATCCCACTGGGGTTTTAGTCTTTATTTTATTGTACAAAATTATTTTAGTAAGCAAACAGTAACATAAACAAAAAAAAGCAAAAATCCCATTATTTTACATGCCATATTCTTAGCATAAAAACCAGCCACATGAGATCCACAGAAGAAAGAAATACTCTTTTCAGAGCACTTGTACTGATTATCTGGGGTGCTGTGGCTTTTGCTTTTGTGCTTTTCTGGTGATGTTTACTTCCACACTGTAGGCAAGGATAGTCCAAAAAATCCAGGGACCCGAGGTGTCAGAACAGGAGTTGGTATTACCATTGCTGACTCTCTGACGATTTGCTGACTCTTTCAAAGAAATGTCCCCCCTTTGAGTTTACGCAGGCAAAAAAGACATGTTCTCCCCAAAAAATCACAGGACATGTGATTTCTTAGAATAATTTTTTACCTCTCTGTGAGCTCCAGCAGAGTGTTGCTTACAAGGTTTCCATGGCCAGCACAGCTGCTGGTCAGAGGTGGGCTGTGTGTTGTGTTGAAGCTCAGAGGACCTTTGCCAGCCCCCACCAGAGTCTTCACTCTGGATTGCAAAGAGCTGCTAGCAACCTGCGTTAATCAAAGTTATCCGTGTACCTTTCCAATGTCAGCTGCCTGGAATTTGTAATCCCCACAGGGAGACTAAGCCAAAATCTTGCTAAGATAGTAAGGCAGCCACCTTATGTTGATCCAGTACAACAAGGAGCTGATTCTCTGCTCCAGCTGGCAACCATCACAACTCAGTGTGCACCTTAAAAGCCACTTCCCACCATAGTGAAAAAGGGCAAACACAGGTCCCTAATTACTGCTTGATATAGCACACATCTCCATTCACCCAAACAACCACCGGTTCAACAAGGCTGAGTGCAAGGTCCTGCACTTGGGCCACAACAACCCCATGCAACGCTACAGGCTTGGGGAAGAGTGGCTGGAAAGCTGCCTGGCAGAGAAGGACCTGGGGGTGTTGGTCGACAGCTGCCTGAATATGAGCCAGCAGTGTGCCCAGGTGGCCAAGAAAGCCAATGGCATCCTGGCTTGTATCAAAAATAGCGTGGCCAGCAGGACTAGGGAAGTGATTGTGCCCCTGTACTCGGCACTGGTGAGGCCGCACCTTGAATCCTGTGTTCAGTTTTGGGCCCCCCACTACAAGAGAGACATTGAGGTGCTGGAGCGTGTCCAGAGAAGGGCAACGAAGCTGGTGAAGGGTCTGGAGCACAAGTCTGATGAGGAGCGGCTGAGGGAACTGGGGTTGTTCAGCCTGGAGAAAAGGAGGCTGAGGGGAGACCTTATCGCTCTCTTCAACTACCTGAAAGGAGGTTGTAGCGAGGTGGGGGTCGGTCTCTTCTCCCAGGTAACAAGTGATAGGACAAGAGGAAATGGCCTCAAGTTGCGCCAGGTGAGGTTTAGACTGGATATGAGGAAATTTTTCTTCACTGAAAGGGTTGTCAAGCATTGGAACAGGCTGCCCAGGGAAGTGGTTGAGTCACCATCCCTGGAGGTATTTAAAAGACGTTTGGATGAGGTGCTTAGGGCCATGGTGTAGTGGTGGTCTTGGTAGTGTTAGGTTTACGGTTGGACTCGATGATCTTAAAGGTCTTTCCCAACCTATACAATTCTGTGATTCTGTGATTCTGTGAAGATCTATGGTAAAGTCCTCTACAAACACTTTAAAAAAAAAAAAATCCCATCAATTCATTCATTTCTGATATTTCCAAATGACAATTTTCCTATCTGATTTAGCTTTGCCTCACATTATCTAGTTAGATCAATTAATGGGAATTGTCATTACACTGCAGGCTTGACAGGCAGATATCTGAGCAGAACTTCAAAGGAGATGCACAACTGGGGGGCCACAGTACCAGGAAAAGCCCACCCTATTGCATTGTATGTGGAGGAAGGTACTTCAAGTTTAAAGAACATGGCTTTAAGCATACAAACCTGTGTGGCTGGCAAAATCACATGATCAACCCTTCTCACTTCTAAGTAACGTTAAAAGAGGTAAAAAAGTGCAATAGAAATAAACATTTTCCACATAAAAACTGCTTTCTTTGTTAGCAACCCATGTGATGATGAAGAGGGAAGGCAGAGCACTGGGTAAATGCAATGCCTATAAGCCAGGCTTGCTTGGATGATAGCTATCCAGCTGGTGAAGAAATTAGAAACATCAATCTGAGGTACCTTAACTACATTTTAAAGCAGAAATGTACCTGTATACCCTCAGGTACACTTCAAGAGGAAGGGCTCGTATTTTTGCACGTTTGGTTGTTCTGCTGTAGGGTAGCAGATATTTTTCTGTGACTTGACCTGGGGAGACTCAACACCTCTTTGAAAAGCTTTGAAGTTTGGGCTAGGTTCCCTATCAAATGAAATAAAGGAGGAAAAGGGTGTTAACAGTCTAAGGAGAGAAGGAGGGTGACACAAAGAGAAGCGACATTAACTGAGTGCCTGGAGTAACACCTGGTCAGGAAAAAAACACTCCTAAGAAAATTTAAATATAGCAGCACATTGTCTCAGCCCATTTCCTTGACAGAACATAAGGCTGAACCTCTTTTTTGTTGCAGATGATTTTCAGGGGGGTTGGGTATTTTTTTTTAAAGAAGCTGGTAAATCAGAACTGATAAATGAAATGAAAAACGATTTCTTCCCACTTAAATGCAGCTCATTATCAATACCCAGGTCTGACTCATGGTACAGGAAATATATTTTAGTCCTCGCAGGCTATTGTGACAGTCACCACGAGCGCAGAAGCACAGACACTGACGTCTGCCGAGCTGCGACGGAGCCAGGTACCACCGTTCACCTGTGGAGGAATGTAAAATGTACTTCTGGCTAAGACAGATAAGGCAGCCAATTTAAGAGGCAATTTTAAGCGGTTCTAAATGCAATTCATCTTTTAAAAGCAGATATAAGTTAAGGTCCTGGTGCAGCAATGCAAAGCTTCACGTCAAAAGTCAGTAATTTTCTGCCATTTCTGATTGCTGATTTGAAAGCAGCAAACAACCGAGGTCAAAGTTAAAATGTTTCAAATACGAATGCATTAAAAGCAAGTTAACATTTCTGATTGATCTGATTATTTAACTTTGACTCTTCCTGCTTAGAAAAAGCTGACCATACCAAAAAGTGTCCAAGCCTTTGGACTATTAATATTCAATTAATAAAGTTTATTTCCCGTTTTAGATGACTTCATTAGAATCCACCTTCAAGTTTTATAATGCAGTGAAACAAGTACTGGAGCAAGTGTTTTAAAAAAAAATTCTGTGCCATTACTGATGGAACAGGATTTGTAAAAGGGTGTGTGGAAAGACAGTATTTCCAGCTGACTTCAGTGGGGAAGATAGCTGTAATTGTCAGAAACACGGTAGAGTGAATGAATAGATAAATTCAAGAAAATCATCCCTGGCTATGACAATAGTTTGCATCATAAATGCAGAATAATGTCAAATTGCAGTCCTTCTTTTCTTCCATATAAAAGAAAGCAAACCAAGAACAGAAACTAAAAAGGTGCTTTTTAAAGGAAAAGAAGCTTAAAAATGGGACACAGGAACTTGTGGAAAGACAAATATGAATGATTTCTTAAAAAGCCAGTCACCTACTTAACACAGAGTCTCCTAAACCCTCATTCTTAATTCATACAAACATTTCTCTGACAAAGAGCGTATCACACCCTTGTACCTCTGGGAGAGGCTGCTGATTTACAGCCCCCCGGGAAAGCCGCCGTGGGCAGCCTGTTATAGTGGTCAGTATTAGCCACCATCAGCTGCATCCGCAAGGACATCCCATGGCTCTCCTGCTGCCATCAAGTCCACTTTTTCAAAGGTGGGATGCCTCCAGCCACATTTCCAAAGGTACTTAGACACCTTGAGACTCACACCTGGAGGGCAGAGACGTTGACGGCATGAGCAGCCCACGGCCTGGGACCCTCTATCCAGTGCACAGGAAAATGAGATTAACAGAAAGTCTGAAATCTTCTGAGCTGACCACCAGTCTCTGTATGAGAGTCCGTAACATGGATCCTAAATCCACAAAGCTTATTGTGGTTTTAGGTGCAATCATATGGCTCGAGGTGGCTCGAGGTGGCCTGCGGGGTTTTCCCATGCATTTAAGCAGTCATGGATCATTAGGAATTAGGCAACAGGGTGCTTTAAAGAAAGCCCGCTGGTCATCCATCTGTATATCAAGCACATAAGTGTGTTTGGTCCAGGTTCTCTTGTGGAAGCCCAAGGTAATTCAGGGGTTTTGCTATTCTCGTCCTCGTTTTCTGTCCTGGCTGCCAGCCCCGTACAGAGCTCCAGGCAGAGACTCCACCTGCAGTCCCTGCTCTTCTTCCCCATTACCCAAAGAGCCCTTGTGAAGAGCATTTCATGTGCACAGCAGAGCATCTAACAAATCAAGGACCAGGAATAAGTCTGCTGTCACACACTACAGACCAACCTGTCTAAAATGCAGGTCCAACCCTGCCTTAAGCCAAACTCTAAAAATGGCCCTAGATCTAAACAACCAGCAATAATAATCCCAGGATGGGCTAAAAACAATCATGCACAACAGTTACCTCCAGCCAGTTTCTCCGATTCAGAGTATACCCATTTACCAGAACGGTCTGGTATTGGTACTCTCTGTAATCAGCATCGATAGCCTGGCCCCAGCCTGAGACTAAAGTGAGTGGCAGGCTCACCCTTTGCCTTCAGGACTGGATTGGCCTGGGGTATGTGTAAAATCTTGAATTTAGTCGGAGTTTAGTGGGAGTTCATGGTCTGCAGCAAGTGCAAGACTGGAGCTGGGTGTCCGTCACAGGCAGGCAGGAGCTGCTTTTAGGTCTAGGCTAAATATAGCTTGGAAGGTCTCTGGGGCTGGCAAAGATCTAGTGATTAGAGAAAAGCAAATAACTTAGATGACAAAGAGCTTAGCAAACACACATATTAACTGGAAACAAGATAATGTTGCACTACCGGTTTTATAGCACATTCTTAATTGCTGTAATCAAAGACTCTATAAGGGCAAGCCTGCAGGTGCAGTAGGACCACTACAACCTACCTGCCATATTTATCTATGAGCCTGAGTTTCCTCCCACTTTCTTTCTTTGCATGTGGATGGAATACCTCTCTAGTCTAGGCTTATTTTTTTATTATGACCCCACAGAAGAGAGCATAATGAGCCCTATATCTGAAGTCTCCAGGTGCTGCAGTAATACAGATAAATAAATGACTGATAACAATACAGCCAGATGAATAAAATACACTGGCCTGATATGAACTACTGCATTAGTTAGGCAATTTCCTCTCAGTAGCAATTTCTCACTCAGGGTACTAACCCACCAAAACAAAGCAAGAGGTTTTTTTAAAATTTTCATTACTCTCTGTGTTAAATTATTCTTTGATAATTTTTAACAGGAAACCATTATTAAACATAAAAATTAAACAGCCAGATCTGACATAATTTCAAATTGTGGTGTGATAATCCAGAATTTGTGAATTATTGACTGGAAGCCAGACACTGATTTATAACCCTGGGGCTCTTGAGAAGTATCCCAGGCTCATAAACCATCCTTAAGTGATAGATTTTGCATTTAGTTTTCGACTTCACTGAAATCCATATGGAAACTCTTTTTCTTTGGTCTGAATCCACCTATTTGGTTCACACATAAGACATCCCAGCTACTGTATAGCTGCCATAGCTTTGGTTTGCTTTTCAGATCCGTCTGGTTTAGATGGCAGCATGGGGATTGATATAAGCCACTTGCTTTTTGCCAAATCATGTCTCCTTTAAGGGCTACACTTTCACACCCATGAAAGGTGTTCTCAGAGCTGTGTATCTACAAATGGGGGCAGTCCCAGGAGAAGCTTTACCTTTTCTTATTCCTAGACACACACTGTGCAGATCTCAAGACAGATTTGGACTCTTTGACCCCCCCAAAAAAGTAACTGTAAAATTACTTTGGATTTAATTTTAGAAAATATTCATTTAAATAGCTTGCTGAATATTACTAGAATACTATCAATGTCCAGCAACACATTCTAAGTTTGTGAAACAGTTGAGTTGTGCAGAGTGGGAAGGAAGCCGATGGCATCTTTTCCTCTCAGTTACCATTTAGAGAAGAAGATTCTGAACTGAACCTTGAAAGTAATCAAAACCTGTAATGCTTTTGATTGCAAGAGAAAACACAAATTAATGAAAGAAAATATGTTCTAGGAAACATTTCCTAATAAGATTTTTTCCTAACACTTGAAAAATGAAAGCCTTTCTGAAAGGAATTTATCCTTACTAGTTTTTGGGTTGTGTTTTTTTAACCTAAAGGGGTTTTTGAGAAAAAGGGAGGGGGCACTATAAATCATCTTTACAAAGGAAAGTGAAAAGCACCCACATCTTGTAAGAGCTCGGTTTGGAAATGCAAAGGAGGCATGTTCTCCTCTCGACTTTTGCATTACAAAGCCACTGACGCTCATTCCTGGCATTCTGCTGTTTCTCATCTTCTGACCTCGGCTTTTCACAGGAAAATTTCACAAGAAAATAGAGACTCTGTCACAACAAATTCTGGCCTATCTTCTGCTGAGTTTTGTTTTAAAATGTTTGTTGGCTGTCAGTGGCTAACAGTCATCAGGTGATAACACAAGGGTGGGAAGGGGAAAAAAGATTCTGCATTGGATTTACATTGGCGCTCCTGAAGGTCATGTGGCCATGCAAAAGCAGGTGCAATCCCATGGGAAACACAGAGCAATGGTCAGTTGAGCTTAAAAATACCCCTCCCACACTCTGAGTGCTGCTGGGCACCTCACCCTAAGCACCAGGGTGAGGGGCCAGCAGAGCGTGGGAAGATGGTGCTAACCACTATGGAAAACATTTGATGCTGCAGCTGAAACTTGGTATTTATTTGCCAGCGACCGGGTAAATTCCACCTCACCGCAACACAATGCGATGGTTTTTGGCAGCACTGCCCACCCTGGGGCACCATGAGCACTGGGGTTCTGCAGTGGGTCCCCTGCTGCCCTCCTCATCCCCATGCCAAAGAGCAGCTGCCTGCCTGGGGCGACCAGTGCTGCTACATCCAGGGTCTGCTTTGGGGCTAGGACATCTATCAAGATCACTCCTACCTTGGCTGCCACCGTAATGTCACCAGCACAGCCCCCCACCCCCTCCGAATCTGCTGTGCCCATGTCCTCTCCAGTTCTACACCAGCAGCACCTCCCTCCTTCCCCGCATCTTCCGGCAGGTGACGGTGGAGGCTGCAGTGGGGATGTCTTCTCCTCCCTGATCAGTTGTGATCCCCCGTGTTCAGGATGGTCTGGCAGAGCAAAACTGCCCTGCCTGCAGAAGGCTGTCCATGCCCTCTTCATGCCACCAGAGTGGGGTTTCCACCTCTCTGATGACAAGTGAGGAAAATTCAGCTTGACAGGCAGCTTGTTCCCTTTCATCAGGGAAGGGGGACAGCAGCTGGCCAGCAGGAGGACAGGGGGAACCCACACCATCCCAATTTGGTCCAACACCAGTCACAGGGACAAGGTTTCACTCCATGGCTAGGGAAAAGGGAAATACCCATCAGAAGAGAACTGGGGAATTTGTCTCTTTTGGCACAGAAGACTTTCAGAGCTGAAAGCATTGCAATGGGCTGGGTTTCTAGGGATGGAGAGAGAAAAGGATAGAGATAATTTCTTCTCCTAGAAGATACATGGGATTATCTAGATCCCTTCTTTGGTTAAATCAAAGTTGGGCATAACTGAGACGTGTATTACAGAAATTGCCAAAGGTAAAGGTGGATAGGTTTTACACCTATCTACGTACATTCCTTATGATTTCAAAACCACAATAAATAAAGGAGAAAATACTATCGCCTACTTTTATGGCTCTCACTTCTTGTTGTTTTTCCTGCTGCTTCCTCAGATTCTGACATAAATTTCAGCCTTTGTTTTAGAAACAAGGCTCTGTTTCTCATGGTTAGAGAGAAAA
This sequence comes from Mycteria americana, assembly GCF_035582795.1. Classification (NCBI taxonomy): domain Eukaryota; kingdom Metazoa; phylum Chordata; class Aves; order Ciconiiformes; family Ciconiidae; genus Mycteria; species Mycteria americana. Next base: position 36,758,405 of record NC_134366.1, on the reverse strand, counting down.
AGATGAAAAGGTTAACCCTAAAGTCAAAATGCAGAAGCCACGCCAAACAAATACAGCGTTTTTCTTCATCTCACAGCTCATTTTTTAAGTCTATCCTGCAATTTGGAGAGCTGATCCAATATTTTCAATGTCCTGGCCTGTCAAGAGTGGTATATGAAGTATACAAGGAAGGTAAGCTCTAAACACACAGGACTTTTACAGCAACATTGTGTCTGCCACAGAGAACACAGGAAGATTTTAGAAAGAAAATCATAGCGCAGTGTGGATAGGTAAATATTGTGTGAGTGCTTTGCCTTGCTTCTGTCTTTGACAGCTCATGAGATAATAAACCTGGCATTTTTTAGATTTTTTCTAGCTTTTCTATATAGATGGGTGTTCTTGAAGTTCAAGAAAACTCAGGTAATTGAGTGGAACAGCTCAGCACGAGCAATTAGCATGCACTAATTCTCCTTTAACTCTTTCTTTCTCCACTAAGGCACATTTGTAATGACAGTGCTAACATGAGTTTAGTTTATCAGCTACTGATTTCATCATTTACATGGTCATTAATATATACATAGATACTAGGAATTACTAGGAATTAGAGATATTATAAAGCAGATACCTCACTAATCTCCAATTTTCATTTTAATAATTATTCAAAGCAGAACTTTATGTGGACTCTAACCCAGCAGGTCCTGGCCTGTGGTTGATGGACCTCTGCTAGCCCCAGCAAGCTGTGGCCATCCTGGAGCCTCTCTGAACATCATTGCTTACTGCCTTGGGCAGCAATGGTTTATACTGGGCCCCCCGAACATTTTTGTAATACTAGACTGGTCTTAATCCTCACAATTTCACATGTAGGTAGCACTGTGGAACCCATCACCAAGCCTGTAAGTGAAAGTATTGCTGCTGAAAGCAAAATTTGCCCATTCCAATGACACCCAAGTGTTTTATGAAAAGGAAAAATACGTTATACTTTACTGAAGAAAGTGTGACCACAAAAGCTAGCACGTCCTGGGAACCTGGTAACGCTTTGCGAACCCACCCAGCGTGCATTTACAGAAATCTGGAACTTGCACTGACACATCTCTCCTGGGGGAAACAGCCATGTGGAAACGTTTGAAAAGTGGGAATGAGATGTAAATACATTAAACCTTCACACTGATTCTTTTCCTATTTGGAACTTTTTATGTGCTTTATTACCCAGTATTTAGTCACAGTGTCTAAATAAAAGAAGTTATGCCTAAATATCAGGAACCAAGGACCAGCATTTGTGTCATGCCCAGTGTGGGTCCTGACCATATTGCAAGATACATATCTGTGAACTAAACCACTTAAGAACAAGGGTAATGCGCTACCATTATATGATGTTACTTGGAATAAAAACTTTGAGGGTTTCTTCAGAGGTCCTTGTGTCTAAATACCTCATTAGGCTAGTGATGAAATTAATAAAATTAAAAAAAAAAAAAAAAGAAAACAAAAAACTGAAGACAGTTCCCCTTGTCCCTGTTCCAGGTACCTTCCCGTGGTGGAAAAAGAAACCAGCAATGACTCCAAATGAGAGAGGCTCAGAGTGCAGGTACCCAAAGGGCTGTGATTTATCAGTGTGCTTATTTACAAGCCCCTAGGCAATGTTATACATCTCTTTTCTGGCACAAATAGCTGTAGATTTGTTCTGTTTTATGAGTTACTTTAGATATTGTTTTCTGCTGCTTTGCATATTGCCAAAACAAAGATCTTACATCTGTTTCATTTAAAATTCCTAATTCAGGCTTACCGCCAAGCTTCAAACCAGTTTTGAGGAGTTGGCACAATTAAGCAGTGACTTATTCCTTTGTATTTTGAAAACGCTATTCATTTTAATACATTTGTCAATGTAAGTACTAAGTAAGTTTTTAGTATGGTGATTCCGAAAAATCACCTCCCAGAACACTATTTTCCTAAATTATGTAGTCTGCGATAAATTATTTTAAGCAGTTTTGTATAAATCAAGCAGTTGAGCTGAGTTTGAGGCTACAATAAACGATGCCTTTATCTTAATTTGCACACTAATTACTGTAATAACTGTGACACTATTGTTGTCCATACTACTTTAGACTGCAGGGAGGTTATAATTCCGTTTTAATAGTTTAAAACAACTCTTTGCTATACCAATGACAGGGTGGCTTGTTTTCATTTAGTATGTTATATTTTGGAATGCACAAATAATTTATTTAAATAAAGGTATATACAAATATGATGAAGGAAAAACTCTACAGAATTCAGTACAATGGCTGCATGCACTGGGAGTGACGCTATGATTTGCTTCAGAGGCATGGAGTATGAACTGAAAACTAGGAAAAGTTTTGACGGTGTGCTGAAAATCCCATCACCACATCGAAGGGTCTTCAAACCTGCAATAGATATTACGAATAAAAAAAATGATTAAACACATTTTAAAGCCCCTTCTAAAAAATCCAAAGTTAGAACTACCTAAAATTTTCATTTTAATAATAGCAGCAATAAGAAATACATATGCATATTTGCAGTTGAAGATTGTATATGCAACTCACATCAAAGCAGAGGCATCCTGGTTGGCCAAATGTCTACACTTTGGTACCAGAACTTGCCCCGCCACACTGCTGCCCAGATGGCATGTTTTTACACCACTGAGACTCACTGCAAAGCTGCTTTATGCCATTAAGAAGCACTTAACGAAATTCAGCTAGAAAACTATACGTTGAAATACAAATAGAGATATTTTTCACTCTTACTCAGGAGTAAACAGTTTCCAAAGAGAATTCACTGAGCCAAAAAAAAAAAACCAACCCAAAAACCACATGTCATGCTGTTAGCACCTTCAAACAAAACTGAAGTCCACAGCCACCATCTTAAAATATTATTGCGGTATTCCACTGCTCAATATCAAACATTTGAAATACATGTTGAAAGGGGTGTTGAGGGCAGGATTTGACCTAGAGGTCCTCTGCTTGCAAAGAGCTGTTCTGCCTACCCAGCAAGTAAGTCAACAAGTGGAGAACATGGAGAGAGACAAGAGGAAATGCATTTGCCATATATTTTGCCATCTAAAAGTTGGGCATCTAGTCTTCCTTCACAGTCACTGGGGAGACACTGACACTTTGAGAGGGCAATTGATCCTGCCCATTTTCAGATGGAAGGCTCATTTTGGAGATACCCATCCCTCCGACTGACTGCAAAGGCAGCCTAGACAACTACTGCAAAATAGATACCTGACTTTTAAAGAGACAGTAGTAAGGGAGACGCATCCTGTTATTGAGTTTTAAAGGTTTTCTCATGACTCCACAGGCTCGACAAGATCAGAAACATGCCACATCACATGTTTTTGTCATAAGAACTTATTCGTACTCAGGTCAAGGTGCCTCCTTTTTTTATTCCTTCACTTCCTATATTTTAACTGGTTTCTATAAGAATCTCTCTAAACTTTCTTTATATGGTCAGACATACACCTAGACTGCAAAATACTTTGGGGCATATATGAGGCAGCAAAAGTAAAATGTCAAACCAGGCCAGCCAAGCTGAATACAGTTAAGTTGTTTATTAATACCTCAATATTTAGTTACAAAGTTTGTTCCCAAGAACTCATGAAGTGCGTCTCTCTCTCACTGATTCACTGAGTGCAAATTACATCTGCTCCGTAACTGGCTGCGTATATAACTATTTCTAAAAGATACTCTTCATTAATTTCAGTTCAGACTAATACCAGCCTGCCTTTCATTCATTCAGCCTGGCTTCCTCCAGGAGGAAGGCTTAGGCAGCCATGTTGTACCTGGTCATATTTGCTGTGTGTCCAGCTGTCCACCCCTGCATGCCTCCCCTAACTTCCCCAACAGCTTTCAAACCCTCTGGACAATTTCAACGAAGTCAGAGACAGGTACAGATATCTCAGAGATATTAAGTTCCTGACGTGCCATGAAACACAGGACTGAGGAGAAAGAAGATTTAATTACGTCCTCACATGGAGGAAAAAGCTGGAGCGGGGTCCAGAATCCATACAGGGTTTTATCCTAGAAAACATATCCATAGGAAACTAGACATCATTGTTCCCAGGACTCCCATAATTGTCATCGATGAATGACAAATACCATACTCAGTTTAAAGTGCTGTTACTTGGGGTATGAAATAAAAATCTGTTTCTCATCAATTCTTGATCTTAAAAGCAGACTAGTTTGTTATTTTGCTCATGAGTTTTTGCTCCCTGGTGTGTTCTAAATAGCATTATTGAAACAATAGTAATAACCATAAAGTTTTGTTATGAAGGGGTGAAAATTACAGAGAGTATTGGACTTTGTACTACCCTGTGTGATGCCTCAAATTCATGGCAGCGGAAATTTCCCATTATGTGAGGGCTCTGCCTTGTCATTACCAAACACAAAATAGTCTACTACATTTCACTGCACTCCATGCAGTTTTTTACATAAGCATCTGCAGAGAAAACTGCATCCCCACAGCTGCGGTTAGTCATCAAACCATAAGTCAATGGTCTCCCTGTGCGCAGAACCGCAAGCCTCACGGACAACCTCCCTTGATGGCAGTAGACATTTTGGTCACCTTTCAGTGACAAGATCACGCCCTAAGTTCAGTGCTACAGACTATTGCGCTTAAGTACTTAACTAGTCTAATTGAGCCTTTGCACAGCGGATGAAAATGCAGAGCATTTGCTTGTAGACTCCTGAGATGACTACTGCATAAAACATTTATTTCTGCAGTAGAAGTACTATCAGCAAACTTCAGGCTATCAGTAAAGGCTTAAACTGAGCTCATTCATGCTTGATTGTAGGCAAAACTAAACCCGATGTTTTCTTTCATGAGACAAAAACCTCCCCTATCTTACTTTTTCAACATACTTACTTTTAGCTGTGTAAATTGTAGTCACTACTACAGTATCTTACATTATAGCTAAAGTGTCATTATCTAACTAGATAAATACAATTATGTACATGTGAAATCCCACTTTTGCTTGAAACACCACTGTTACTTTAAACCAAGTGCAAATGGAAATGTAAAAGGCCTTTTTTCCCTTTGTAAAATATTAGGTACAAAGCCAATGTGAAATACTGTATTTTAAAGACCTGTCATAGCTGTTCATTTGTGTATAAATTAATGTATGTGCATATTTACCACTCGTACGTCTTTAGAGGAAACATGTAAACCTGTTTGAGTAGCAAATGAGTAGAAACATGCCATTTTGGGGGCTCTAATCTGTCATCAGGGATCAGCATACAATTCTGTGTAATAAAGCCCAGTAAGGGGCAAGCGTTGTGGGAATGCTTCCCTTCCTCCAAACAGCAGGCATGGCCTGCTCCCAAAATCAGGAGAGGAGGAGCTTGGGCTATGTTATATCTGGTAAGGCATTTCTTGCATTCATAGATGGTGCTAGCTCTTAACAAAAAAGGAATTAAAAATGTTTTTTCAGGACATGTTTACCCAGCTGTTGGTGGCATATGTTTTCTCCCTGTGAAACATATTTATTGATAACAAATGAAACTGTTAAATCTAAATGAGAAGTGAAAGCCACCACAAAACTTCTTCATACATACCTGGATCTAGGAATATTTTCTGTGCTTTCCCTCAACAAGAGGTCTGAGATCAGTGTCTCTGGGCTTGATCTCTTTCCGTATCTAAGGAAAGAGAAAAAAAGTATATTTTTGTATATGTCAGTTTTTAAAAAATGAAGACTAAGCATGGAACCATTAAACATTTTTTTTCTGAAAAAACTGCATAGAGCAGACATAAAGACAACTTTCCAGCAAGTATTTTAACTTAACTTGACTTAGCCATGTGAGAAAATGTTCACTCTTCAGTATTTCTTTGGATATATTTTTCCATAATCATGTTACATGATAGTGTTGAGAAACTGAATATTTCTCAATTGGAGGGCTGTTCCCGGATACTCTAAGGCCTTGCACGTCACTGATGTGAGCACGGAGGAAGGGGGAGGAAGCTGTGCATGATGTGACCTCCGAGCATGTCATTCCTGCCTACAAACCCAGTTCCATCATCTCATTAACTTAAGCACTGTTTTAGATGCTACTGTATTGTAAATGAGGAGTCAATTTTATCTATTAAGTGAATAGAAAACTAACTCAGATAGGCCTTATTATCCAAGGAACTAGCCAAGATCTTTTAAGATAGCTAGTACATTTGGGGCTGCCCAACACATAGCACATTAGGTTGTAAAAACTGAGCTACCACAAGGTAATCATCACTTTTGAACTACGAGGCCATGGGAGAGAAAACTTTCTGAATCAGAGTTCTTCGATTAAATGGGATATCACCAGCTTCCTTCCAGCAGCTGTCTTTCTACTGCTTTTTTTTTTTGTAAATCCTGGATGCTATACATTGCTCAGCAGTTAAAAGTACTGCAATTCCTGGTTCTTGGGAAGGAATTTGCTCTTTTCCTGAGAAAACAGAAGCGACAATGAGCAGCCAGCTTGACAGATACTTCTTCGCTAAAAGGATTCATTAGCCTAAGAGTGATAACTGTAAGCAAATGCTCCCTTGGTTGGAAAGAATTAAGATCATGGTTTGTAACTTGTGTATGTAATTAGTCTGAATCACAAAGTGCATTAACAGATAACAGCTTTGTGAATGCTGCTTGAGTGAAATTCTGATTCCAGAGAAATCAAAGGTGTAATTAAGGACTTAGATTTTTTCCATTGCTATCAAGATGTTTCTCCAATGACTTGATCTAAATTTTGGGGGAAAAAACCAAAAAACCTTCCCAAACAAAAGCTAGGAATTTTACCTGTTGATGGCGTGACTTACTGAAAAGTGGAAACGTATCTCACTTTTCAATCATCTTATTAAACTTTTTGCATTTTTACATTGCCTTAATCATTTCAGTACATCACCTGTGCCGCACAAAGACAAAGCATCAGTTTCAGAATTTTAAAGTAAATTTTTTAGTCTAAACTGACTGAAAGCAGGTGTCTGAAAAGAACCAGCCAGACATAGTAAAATGCTATTACAATAATGCAATCAAGCATGATGCTGAATCAAATACCTTGCACTCCATCACCACAAAGGGATTTCTTTCTTTCTGTTTCCCTATTCCAATTAATATGTATGTGACCTGGACTTCAACTGAGGGGGAATCTAATTTGCTGTTGTTTTAAAGAAATCGATTTAACAAATCAACAACTTGCTCCAACAGCTTACACTTGGGCAAAACTCCCACTAATCTCTTGGAAAGGTTTGTCTGAATAAGAAATGGGTAGCAACTCTCCAGAGTGCAGAGATTCGGACAAATCATGAAGATGACTGTGTTGGGGAGATACCTTTTGTACGAGTCCCTTCGGCGCCTTGGCTAGACCAGCGCTGCTACCTGTGCTGGGCGGACCCACCATGTCCTCACATAGCAAAGCTGCACACGAGGCGATTGCCAGCTGCGACCAACTGGGCTGGCCAAGGAGCAGCAGCTCTTCCTGTGTCAGATGCCTGAGCCTCCTGTCTGCCCCATAATTTTGCCATGGGGAAACAACCATGCTACAGCCATAATAGCACAAGAGGCCATGGACAAAGTCAATCTCTTCCTACTGAAGGAAATCCTTGGAAGATCTTTGCTCCAGCTGCTTCGTGCTTTTCTCCTTGCCTACCCTGCCCAGCTCTGAGACAACGTGACCACAGAAAGCCAGGCTTTTATTTGCTGTTTGGGAAACACTTTTATCAAATATTATCGCTGTTTTAAAAGAACAAGGCTCCAAGCTTTGTGACAATACCTGGTCAGGTTTTACGCTCAGCTTGAGACATCAAGGCCTTTTTTAAGCCATGCTGATAACCCACAACTCCAGCTGAAGTCAAAGGGACTGAAGAGTAAACATACTTATTCTGATTAGGGACATAGTATCGCAGACTCGGTGAAATCTCAAAGCTTCCTATGAAAACTTGGGCCTTGGGAGTCAAATCCCATCGATGCCCAAGGCCAGCAACAGGAGCTGAGGGATCTCAGAAGCATCATGTGGGTCTGATTCAGAAAACTGCCAAAAAACCCCAAGCTCTCAAGATCTGCTCCATTCCCCATTAAAGGGTGTTGACATGAAGTGGGAGCATGAGTACTGACACAGTCAGATACGCTTTCAGATATTCTCTGTCCTGCCTATAGTTCAAGCCAGCTCCAGCAGAAATGGCCTTACTGTTTTGCAACAGCACAGAAGAGCCACAGATTCATGAACAAGCTATAAGGGACAAGAAAGGAAGAGGGCCTGTGGGCAAGAGGGAGCACAGGTAGTACCAAGTAGCAGAAGGAGGAGTGATTCAAGTAAAGATGGACTCTGCAAAAAGCCCCCTGAACAGTGCAGTAGAAGGGTATGAGGCAAGGACCACAGGACAGTTTTGAGGACAGATGTGGGACTAATCCAAAGACATACAGACATCCGCAGGGTAGGAGTCTGCGTCTGTGCTGGTTGCCTTAGGCTCTCTTTTAAGTCATAAAGACCTGGCACATAAGGAACAAGGGATCTCATCAGAAATGAGAAGTCTGAAACAGCCCTGGTGACCTGCACCCTACAAGGACCTGTTCCCCTTAGCTAACCTCAAAGGGGTATAAAGCTGACATGCACAGATGTCTAAAGCTAAGTGAGATGAATCTGAAGGAGAAGGATCTCAAAGGAGAGAGGGAGCAAAGAAGCCACACAGACAAGGTCTAAAGACAAGAAGAAAAGATGGTCTGGAAGAAACTTCATGGGAGCTGGGGTAAAGACCTTGTGGGTCACAGTAGCTCAGAGGGGAATGACACTCAAATGCTTGGGTTAGGCCAGAAGCAGAAGCCAGGAGGATGAGCCGAAGGTTATTCATAATCAGAAAAACATCAAACAAGACAAGACAGATGAACCTGAAGAGAAAAAAGCATCCATCTCCTCATCCTTTCCCAACGTGCTCTTAGTGCTCCATCTCACCAGTTGCAGCGACCAGGCTGCAGGCACCAGGTCTGGCGAGAGGCACAGCTTGCTCACACACCCTCAGGAGGAGCAGGGCAAGACCCTGGACCCCTCGTGCCCCCTCCTGTTACAGGGCTCCCAAGCAGCACCATGCACAAAAGGCAGAGGTAAAAAGCTGTAAGAAGAGAGAAAGCTTCGAGCACATCTACTGAACCAGACCAAACGATCATCCTTAGACCAGTCCAAAATGCTTCAAAAGTTATTGATTCATTTTGCAAGTGACTGTGTCACTGCCGAAACAGGGAACCTCCAGGAGCTCAGTTAAGCTTTCCAGAGGTGGCCGTTACTTTATTTCTGCACTGTTAATTCACCACACAGTGGAAACAGCACACCTTTTTTTTTTTTCAGTTAACCTATGTAGTCAACTTTAAAATGTGTATCATGAAGTTGCCATTGTGGTGGATTTTTTTCTGCCAGCTTTCTTGTACTTCCAGGTCAATTCTGTTCCCTTTAACTATGAGAGGGTGGGTGGGAAATTTTGGTAAAATCTGAAGAACAAAATCTAAATTCTGCATTGTTTTATCCATCAGCAACAATAACTATTTCAGTTAATTTCAAAACCCAAATTCACACAGAAGAATAAAAGCAGTCTCAGTCTCTGAGTTGTGTACTTGCACCCCAGAAATTAGGGAAAAAAAGCTATGCGGTCAACATTAAAGCAAGCATACAGTGCATGCACCAGAGGTGGAGTTTGAATACAGAAAGGAGGGTTCATTTGGCTGGGTTTGGGGTTTTTCGTTTGTTTGTTTGTTTTTAAATATGACCTGGGTTTGGACAAGAACCACCTTTGAAATCAGAGAAGAAAGAAACGAAAGAAGAGATGAGAGACCAGCCTGGAGATCCCACCGCACATAAGGGAAAAGGGCCTTGGAGGCAGAAGTCGTGGATCAGATTATTTTAGCAGTAATCTAGACAAAAAGTTCTCCGAGCACAGACTATCGCACAGAAGCATGCCATATACATGAACAAGTTGTGAATATTGCTTTAAAAGTTCAGGACTGAAGAACTGTATTTTTATCAACCTCTTCATCTGTGTTATGCTATTAGTGCACTGGCAGACAATGTTATGGGTTTGCTGGGAAAGCTCTCAGTTACACGATAGCCTCCCTTCTAATTTAATTCTTCAGACTTCTAGAGGGACAAATGAAAGCCTAATTTTAGACCTCTCATCTGGTTTTGATATTAAACAGATAGATAAATATGTCAAAGCTCTTTTGGGTCACACACTGTTCAGAGACCTCAGGGGAAACTTCTATTAATCACACAGTCTAAACTGGACAGATGCTCCCAAAGAAAACGATTTTTCATAATAATTTGCACTTTTTTCAGACTGAGTCTTTACCCCTACTTCAACAAGCACAGTCATCCCAGAAAGCCAGTTTAGAGCCAGGCAGGTTCAAGTCACACTCTTTTCTCTTTCACCTTGGGCTTGGGTTCTTGCTGGTGGTCTTGAGAGAGTTTTTGTTAGGACTAGTGCGTTTTTTCACACTCACAGCTGCATGAAATAGCCGGCAAACCAGAAAGCATCTGGACTACTACAACTCCTCAGCAAGGCTAGAGGGGTACTTTTTCTCACCAAAATCTTCACTAGCAGCAAAAGAAGTGGGAAACTGCTCCTACTGCCCTATCTAACTCTCTCCAGCTCCCAGGTTAGTTATGTTTCCTCTCCCCGTGCACGCTGCCCTGCGGCTCACGCTCCTGCCTGCCAGCCTGTCTGCGCCAGGGCTAGAACGGGCTGAGAGAGCAGAGGCAGCATCAACACCCCTGCCCCTTCTGCCAGCTCGGGTGGTGGAAATTCAGCTCTGGACCCAGAAGCAACTCAGGGGTGCATGGCTGTCCCTCTCTAAAGGGAGTCTGTGCAGCACGTCTTCCTCCGTGTTGGTAGGGGAAGCAGGGCGAGACACCCAGGTGCGAGGGGGCACCCCACTTCCCTCCCCTGAGCCTCGCCAAGGAAAAAGGCAGCCCGGGGAGCAGGAAAGGGGGATGCCGGCCGGGCCGCTCTGCCTACCTCTGCCTGGTGATGAGGTTGATGTAGTGCCTCAGCGCCGAGTAGTATCTGGCCATGTCCTCTGCGGGGGCGTCCTCGGCGGGGCTGTCCGGTTTGGAGGGGTACGCCTCTGCCAGCGTCCCCAGGCAGACCAGCAGCGACAGGGCGAAAGTCAGCACCGACACCCACAGCCTCACGGTACCCTGCATCTGCACGGTGGGGTGGGATGGGGGAGAGCCGCCCTCAGCACCTGCCCCGACGGCGGGAGCTGCGCGGCCGCCCCAGCGCGCCCCGGCCCGGGCCGCCCCGCGCCCTCCGTCCCCGTCCCCGTGTCCGTATCCGTATCCGTCCCCAAACCCAAGCCCAATCCCAAACCCAAACCCAAGCCCAAGCCCAAGCCCGCCCCGTCGCGGCACTCACGGCGGCGGCTGCAGCGGAGCGGCTCTCGGCTCAGCGAGGCGCTTCTGCCCGTGGGTCGGGGCTCCCGAGTGCGGGGCTCCGCGCCTCGCCGGGGTGTTTTAAGGCTTCCCCGGCAGGCAGGAGGGGCCTCGGGCGATCACGCCTCGCCTGCTCCGGGCCCCCCCGCCCCGCTCCGCCTGCCCCTGCCCCGGGAGGGGCACCGCGGCCGCGGCCGGGCGGGGCCGGGCGGGACCGAGGGGGCGGGCGCCGCCGCTGCCCCCCGCCGCCCGCGCACCGCCCCCGCCGCCCCGGCAAACCCCACTCGCGGGCTGCAGCCGGGCTCTGCCCCGGGCTCTGCCGCCCGCCCCGCGTGTCCCGCGTCCGGCCGTGGGAGCCGGGTGCCCGTCATGCGGAGCCGCCGCGCCGCCCGGTGCCCGAAGCCGGCAGGGGAAGGGGAGCGAGTGTGGGCAACGAGTTTGCCCCGCTCCTACGGCACCGGAGGGGCCCCAGGCTTGAGCTTCTTAGCAGGGTGCTGCCGAACATAAAGCCAAGAAAGCAAGACGGTTTGGGGCAACCAGAAATACCAAATCAGTGCCACAGGCTCAGATACCTACTAAATGGGTAAATCTTGAGGCTTAACTCCCCAGGGGACTGGCAGCAGAGCTGCAGCAATGAATTTGTACCTGCCTCCGTGCCCACTCTGCCGGGGAGACCTTGTACAGCCCTGCCCAGGGCTACTTTTCTGAGTGGCTTTCCTAAAGTGACTTCGTTCTGTTTTATTCCTGTGCCTGAGCCACATGCCACAGAAAACAGCTCACCGATGCCATGGGATCACGGCAGCCTTTCCAGTAGCTGTCCTGACCCAAGGGAACCACTGCTGAATCTGGGACACGGCAACTTCTCCCAGCAACATGGGACTACAGGGACTGATCCGGCCAAGGTGCCAGATTTATGTGTCTCCCTAAACTTGTCGAGACCTAGAGTCAGTGGGGAGAGATGGGCACCCTGACAGGGATCTGATCCCTCGTACAACGGAGCTCTGAGATAAGCAGAGTGGGCATCTTCTGGCTTCTTCTCCACTTCTCCCTTCTCCACTGATTACAGCAGCAGCCTAGGCAACTAGGCTAGACTAGCCACCTGACTACCCGAGTGCCTGAAGTTGGGTAAGATGAATCCAACCCAAACAAAGTTTCAGAATTTGTTGAAGAGTTTGGTAGAGTTGGAAACTATTCATACATGTTAGTAAAATTAAGTTAATTCTTTAGAAACAGGTAGTTTGATTAGCATCTTGATGACCAATGACTAATTCCAGTTGGAATGACAAATCATGACTCTGATCATACCTTATTTTCACTTTAATTTGAAGGTAAAATAAGAATCACCCAAGTAAGAGCATTAGACATACTGACAGCAAGCTTTAAGACATATTCTAAAATTATATCACACATATACTACTGTAAATGTAGTTATTAATTTCTATAGTTATTATCATGTGCAGTTATTGGCTTAAAAATAATCCAGCAGATTCTGAAAAACAATATTCAGTTTGCAAGAGCAAAGCCAGAAATTGTTTTCATCACTCCAGAAACAGAATCTCAACGTTATCTAAAAAAAACCCCTAGCAAATAAATGGCTCTTGCGGTGCGCGAGGAAGTTCGCTGGATTATGTCCATTTCAAGGCATGGAAGAAAAGAAAATTCCAGAGCTCTTAACGTCAAGACATATTTTGAAATCTTCATGACTCCATAGTGCACTGGCCACAAACCTTACAGCAAGATTACAGGCTGCCTTTTAGCACATACCGAGTGAAGAATTTTAATGTGTATGAATAATTTTCCATGCCACAGCCAGCAACTCTAGCTCCTAATTTCAGCAGATCTGTGCATACGGTGACATCACGTCTTACAAAGTGGCCTCACTGCATCCCCGCGCTCTCTGTCCTCCCACCAGCAGCACTCTTACACATTTGGTGTTCACGTTGTCCTCACGTTGACTCAACAGAAGCAGCTGATGTGACAGCCTGATACCTGTGACACTGCAAATGCCCTAGAGAGCAACTGTGCTCTGGCTCCATCACTTTCCCTTTGCCACGCTGAATCCAATAAGCTGCCTAATCCAAAGCTTGCATTGATCCAGTTTATCAGCTTTTATGGGGTGTAGGGGACAAGCATTGACAGCACCGGAGACTGAAGCATCTGTGCCACAACGACAGCTCTCCCCAGCTTCAGCCTGATTCTGCCACAGCCATCTCCCACCAGCTCACAGGACTGGGGGTGACTTTCTCACCGTTAAACTTTTTTGCCACTTACAACTGAGATTACTTCTCTCCCACTAGCACCACTATTTTTACACTATCAATCTTCAAGGCAGTTCAAAGAAAGAGGAATAAGCTAACAAACTAGTAAGTAGAGCAAGATAAACGTGAAGTCTGGCATCTACACGCTTACTTGGACTATAAGGAGGCAATGACATTCACCCATCGCGGGTATGTCTGTATTGCTTGACGCAGCAGTACGTCACGCTGCCGCGTCTTGGCACAGACCACCACCCGGGCAGTCTGCTGTTGACATCTCCAGAAACCCTGGACGAAACCCTGCTCTTTTCCTAGTGATGAGGTACGAGCAGTAGGCTGCTCCCTCCAAGGAAATAATTAATGAATCATATCTGCTACAAAACACTGGGTCTGGAGCAACAGGTCCCCACAAAAATCAAGTACGGATCATACTAACAGTCACTTTGCTTCACAGCATGAGGAGGAGTGAAGGAAGCACTCTCCTTTATGCAGGAGAAGGAATCAAATTCACCTCCCATACGAGACAGCAGCTCCTGCAACTGCAGGCTGCTTGGCAGGGTCTGGGGAGAGGTTTTCTTCCTCGTGGCACCATGACCCCAATCAACTCATCCGCTGTGTCTTACCTTTGGATGAAGTACCATCTCCCAGCTTGTGCTGAGTTTGGACTTACACCCCCACTCTGAGTGGCCTAAAGGTTCATGAGATGTCAAACCTTACCACTCTCGCTGCACCTCCAGAATAACACTTCTTTCCATACAGTTCCAGCATTAAATTTGGGAAACACAGAACACTGAACCCAAAATTTTAATCACCCTGCTTTCTACAGTGCCTATTTCTGTAACAGTGTTGAGGCACTGCTCAGCTCCAGGTGTGCGCTTATGCCCTGTTTCATCATTTAAGATGAAGCATATACCTTAGACCTTTCCTGAGTCTGGAAACTTTTATGTTTGGAGCCGTTCTGTAAGTTCTTAGAAAAATTTCCTCTCTCTTATTCTGTTTTGAAACACTGAAAATCCATACAGGCTCATCCAGTTCCTATCATAAAACATATATTAAGCTTAAATAACATAGGTAAAACATACTTTGGATACATAACATAATCATCAGTATAATCTCAATGCAACAAACACTGGCATTTTTAAATTGACGAAACAAACCCTATACCTAAAGTTACAAACATATATAGGCTCTGGTGTATCAGGAGACTGAGTCCCTGGGTCTCAGTCTCCATCTTAATGGGTGTTTTACAAGTGGTTTCCAGAGTCAAGGTCTCCTGCACCTTTGATGACGCCTGTTGATGATTACTCCACATGGATGCTTGCCCAGCATTGCTGTCCTCGCACAAAGCAGGCAGGCATTTGTGTTTGGGCAAATGGCAGAGCTGCACTTTCCACAAGCAGCTTTAGGATGGGCTGTAAAGGTGAACAAGAAGGCGGCAAGGATAGTTGGAAAGAAATGAGTAAGACTCAGAAGAGCTGATGAAGAAAGGGAAGAACTGAATGGAGTTAAAGAATGCAGGCTGGGAGAGAGAGCAGAAAGACAGGCATAGCTCAGGTATGGCAGCACTTAGAGATCCACATTTTTTCTTTGCCAAATATTATGGGCTTGCAGATGTGCAACTCCTAGCTACACTATAGCTAAGCAATCAAGAGCCTGAAGAGTATTTAACCACATACAGAGAGAAACATGGGCATTTCAAAGCTCTGAGCAGGTATCAATGCTAAGTACAGCACCAATGGGAAAAAAGTGAAAAGGAACATGACAGTCAAATTTTGCCTACATTTTAGTGTCATGACTTTTAGCGTTAAAGATTCAATAGACAGCTGTTTAGCCTACAAATTTCAGACTACACTAAGAACAGAAAGACTTCCAAGATATCAACACGTTAAGAGTAAGATGGTATTGTTCTACTAGCAGCATAAATGTGAAAGAAAATTCAAGTCATTTGTTAATGGTAATATATACGATTGCATTAAACAGGGGCATGATATTTGTCTTAATTAAAACAAAATTTAGTGTGATTAACTTTGGACAGAATATTATTTATAGCATGCTTTCTGGGGTAGGCATGGAATTAAAGCTGTTCTTTATTATTACAAATACACATAATGTCATTTTCTCATTGCAACAAAGTAAGGTTGTGTGCATCAGTGATCCTAAACTAACATTCCATAATAGCCCATTAACAGTCCTTGCTTTAAATACAAGAAAAAGATCAATCTCCTAGTAGAGGGAAAGTGTTAAAAATTGGAGCCCCAGGAAGAAAAGCTTTATGTGGTACTAGAGACCTGGAAATGGCAGATTTTATCAGCTGATGTTGCCCGTGCTCTTGCAGTTAAAATGTCTCACTAAAGGTTTCCATAGCTGAGCAAACCTTCCAGAAATGCTGAATCTCTAGGACTGGAAGTTCAGTCCGATAAGCAGTGTATAATTATTTAGTAGTCACATGAATTTATCTGAACCTATTTGGACAGAAAATGGGGCTGTTAATCTCACAAAATCAGGCTCTCACCCACTTTACAGTATGGCTGATTTCAATCTGCTTAGCAATACTTTCAGAAAAGCTTCTCGTCGTGCTTTGACACATCACACCAGCACGCACGTTTCCAAACTTTTATGTGTCCCTTTCAGTACTTTTCTGCGCCTCCCCCTGTACGTAGCGGTAAGAGTTGAACAGAACACCCTCTAATCCTAAAGCCACCACCCCTTCCTGGCTGCCCAGCAGTAGTACTGTTTTCAAGAGGCATCCTTGCGAGTCCAGCAAGCGTTAAGCAGGTTTGTAATACTCCACCAAAAAGTAGGGCTCTGGCTAAGTACAAACAACGTGAAAATACAAGAGAAAAGAAAAAACTATTGGATCAAACCAAAGGCCCATCTATCTTGCCCTCAATGGCATCTAAAAGCAGATTCCTAAGAGTGTCAGAACAGGAAAAGCACGTTACGCTATTTTCTCAGTATACTTTTCCCGATCTCTATAAAACTGTGGTTTAGGGACATCCTAACCAGCAGCTGAAGTGTGGTATATTCCAGCAAACTTTGAGCACCACCAGCCTCCTGCGGCAGTCCCACAGCATTCCTGCTGTGGATCACAGGGCAGGAATGGAAGCCATCAGCTGGCACCGTCCCTCTGTTATCGCTTTGACGTGACTACCTGTACCTGTATGTCACCTTTCCCCGCAGAACCAGGACAGTCCAACATTGATGCCAGGGAGATGGGTGGTATCCACAGACCAAGGTGGTGAGTGCCTTCACATGCCACAGCGGCGTGACACCGCAGGCACCGAGCTACCACGCCGACCCACAGACCCATCTGTGCGGCACCTCCCGCCCTCCGGCAGGGAAAGGGAAAAGCAACTCTCCTTGACATGAGCTCCTTCTGGTGATGCGCAAATGGCTCCCGTACAACTACTTGACTGTGAGCTGCAGACCCGGGATGTAATACAAATAAATTCTTTGCTATTTAAAGCAATGATGTTGTTCATAGCTTCACATCAAAGGCCCTGCAAGCATTTGACTCACAATCACAGCAACATAAGACTGGAAAGCAGAAAAGTAAAACCTGGTTTCAGTGGAATCTTATAATGAAAGCTGTTGTTTTTCTTTTCTGAAAACACAGCCAGACAGATGTCTGAAATGTTGCAACAAGGTCAGAGGGGCATCAGCAATTGTCCTGAGGACACACAGTACAATGCACAGTTTTGACAGGAACACAACGATACTCAAATAAGCAACAAAACCAAACCCAGTATTTGCAACTGTAATGACATTTGTTTTGCTATACATTCTTCCCTTTCCCACTCCCTCAGGACAACAGAAAAACAAATACAGATTAGTAGGATGGAGACTGGAATGCTACCTCTAGCAACACATCTACTGCTGAGACCAAAGTCAGAAAGGAAGAGCTTACAAGAAGATAGTGTTTTAAAGCAAATAAATCAAGTGTTTACATCAGAAACAAAAATTTCTCCATGAAAGAAAGTGATTTTTCATGTCTATAAGATGAGGAAGCTGGCAAAGCTGTCATGTTTTAAAGACAACCAGAATTACTAGAATTAACCATTCTCTGCTTCAGTGTACATCTTGACTTCAATCCTGTTAAAGAGGGAAATAGGAAAAGTGAGAGAGGTCCAGACAGGCTACACTGTAAGATTGTGCTGAGTGACTCTGCCTGAAAATGAAACAACAAAGACTTGCCTGAAACATAAGAGATATCAGAGGTTGATGGGATTGTGCCAAGGACTGAAGAAATCGAATCACACTTACATAGAGAACTGTCACACATCTTACCTGCAGGGAGTAAATCAGAGAGGCAGATATAAGAAAGACATCTGCAAAGGCTTCTGAAAAACCCTGCTATGTGCCTTCATTTGCAGAATATTACCACTTACTAATATGTGTTCAGAAGTGAATTCATCTACATCCAAGGCACTGGGGCTGAAAAACATCCTTATGCTTAAAATGTGGATATTATACACAAAAACCCATCTTCTCTCCTAGCAGATTCACAGTCCAAGCACAGTTGGAATCACTTTTGCTTCCTGTCCTGCACTATTGACACAGCTGAGAGTTAACTTTATCCTGGCTGGTTTCATAATTTTGTATGTGTTGAATGCTTTATTACTTGTCATAGCACACAGCACAGGAAACCTTCAGTGCCAAAGTTGCAGCACTTTTTCAAAGCAGATCTAAACTTGAAGACAGGGGTGATAGATTGATTAATTCCATGGTAATACAGGATGTGATTTGTCTCTGCTAGCTTTGGCTATCCAAAAAGTAGGCTCCTGCTTTAAGAACTGGTCCAGGCTCTCCTTATGGTCAAAAAAAAAAAAAAAAAAAAAAAGGCAGGCAGCTGCAGAGCAATTCACCTAAGATAAATGTCCATCACAACTGGGACCACACTGGGAGATGCTCCTCTCTCTCTGTCATCTTAAAACATAGAGATCATAGACTACCCAATCGTGCACAGTCAAAGAAACCAAAGAACAAACCACACGCTGGTGACAGGGAATCCTTAGCCATCACAAGGGCTTGGGTACCACAGAGGACCACAACAGTTGTCCGTACTAGAGATCATTCTTCATTTATACCCTGACATGCACATTTGAAATAACAGGCCTAGGATTTAGGAAAGGATCATACACTTAAGATGGCATCATACTGACTGTACTGGTCTCACAGAGCAGGGACACATGGAAATGTCTTGATACACTCCTAAAAAAATGTCCGAAGGGTCTTGGCTGTGCACTGGCCTGATGCAGTTTGATTGCATCTTAGCTAACAGCTTTTCACTCCTGCTAAATGGATGAGTGCCATCAAATAAATTCCATGTTCAGACATTAATTCAATAATTCTGACATCAGGAAAGAAATGTTTATCCATTATTCTGGGGTTTTTTTCCTCGCAAACCGGTACAGTTTCGAGCAAAAGAGCGTGACAGCTATAACAGTAAGGGCAGGTTTATTTTGTATATGACAAGCATAACAAGAATATGGATTACAAACTCTAGCATTGAAACATACCTTCTAAAGTTCTTACACTGTTAAAACTAATTATCTATTTCATATTTTAGTTCTTATCATCTCCTCTTAATCCACTCACACAACTTTCTGTCAGGCATTAAGGTCCTGGTAAAGAAAATCAAAACACGTCTTCAACAAACATGACTGTAAATGGATTCTGCCTGATGTAAGTACATTTACTCTTTTTTCCTCTGCTTGCATTTTGACAATATGTTCTTATTTACTAATATCATACATTATTTTATTAACATTTGCAGTGATACTATTTATGCAAATAGAAGCAATTGAGCAAGAAGTGATATGGTGCCCCTCATCCTACTGCTGTGCTGTCTGTAGCCGCACCTGTTAATTGTTGCCTGCTGAGAGACTGCATAAATAAATATGGAGTTACCCGCTTTGTAATCATGATGACTGTATTTGAGTTTGAGATCTTGCGGAAATGCCTTTCTTTCTATACTCTCCCATGAGAGAAGTAACACACGTAAATAGTTTTGGCTCCCTTTATGCATTACTCGAACCTCCACCCAAAGCAGGAAAAGACAAAGGGCTTTAGAAGAGCTGTAACGCTTGAATGGGAGCCAAATTCTGGGAAGCATCAGCGTCGGTCAAATGAAGGGATCAGCTGCAGGCTGGAAGCCAAATGTGGCATGCTGCCAGCCATGCTACACATACAATACCAGGGCTTTGCTGATAGCTGGAGGGATGGTCTACAGAGAAGACAGCAGATCAGGTGTTGACCCTGCTGATTTTCAAAAGCTCCAAGCATAGCTTCAGAGGAGAATATTTTGGTACAGCTTTTGGCCTTTGCTCTGCAAAACGCACCTGGCAAAGCACAGACTTGCTACACAGGGTGTCCAGCCTTTGAGTCTTGAAAGGTCTGGATGCGAGATACCACTGTTGTTGTTTATATAGGCTTGATCCTTTCATTCCCATTTGTTGCCCATGTGTGTTTGAAGGAACTGATGTGATTAAGCTGTCATTTGCCAGCACTTTGCACAAAACCCCCAACAATTTCCTGACCACCTGGCAATGGGAGACTGTCACCTCACTGCTGAAGAGTCAGTGCTCATTCACAACAAATGTATTGGCACAAACCTCATCATTTTTACGCAGGGATCAAAGTATTATTAGTCAAATAAATATAATCAGAAATCAATGCAGAATTGTATACTTCATTGAGGAGGAGGAAAGACATCCAGGATACCCACAAATCTGATTTTTCTAAGGTACCTCTCCCCACAGTATTTGTCTGCAACCATATAAAGTATGCACGCCTGTGAAATTATCCGTAAATCTCTTTCTGGGCATATAAGAACTTGCCAAACCTGTGATCATTTGCACACTTCAGTATGTTCAAATGGAACCAATAAAACATTGTTCTCAAGAAGCAAAATCTCAACTGTGCAGTGCAATTCCCCAAATCTTATTTGTTTGTTTCATAGAGACTTGATAGATCTTTGTAAAACCAGCCAAAATTTCTCCACTTATAAGAACTGACATGATCACTAAATATATTCCAAAGATTTTCTGGCATTTTCTTGGGTATCTGTTCTGTGTATTTCCTATGCTCTTAATTGTTCAAAGAATAATAGCGGTTCCTCATTTTTCATAAGTTTCTGGACAATTTTTTTTTTGCCAAGCAGAAGAAAAATCACATTAAAAAGATGATCTGTTATTTAAAGGTGTTAGACCAAAGCAATCCCTACTGTAACTTTCTTAAATCCAGCAGTGCTATTGAATTGTGGTGGATTCACCACTGTGATGAATTAGCACATCTGCTTTAATGTACTGACCTTGCAGTGCAAAATTAATATGACATTACTTCTGCATTGTGATGCTGATATTATTATTGAGTTTATATTCCCACGTTTTAGATTATTTTTTTTAGTACGGGTAGCAGCAATACATGGGCAAAAGTCAAACAAAATCTCCCCCAGATCCAACCAGACAGAAACACCGAGGAAAACCTTTGATAAACATTGGCTTATCTTGCAGTTATAGCTGCTTTCACTACTGGAAAAGACCATCCTAATTCATCTGCCACCCAGGCTGTATAACTACTAATGGAAATAGTGTTAAATATGGTGCAACAGGATGTGGTAGCCTGTTTGATTACAGTGTGTCCACCTGCTCAGCTCATATCAGGGGCAGGACTCTTATCAGCTACGTTTAAAAAACAGCTTCAGATATATTTTCAGGTGAAGCTTTAATCTTAGTGTTTACTGCGTTTGAAACCAGTGTTTTCAGCATGTTTCTGCCTCCGGAAGATCTTAACATGCCCAGCTAGTCATGAGATGGATGATAAAAATACAGTATAGGAAACAAACAAAAAGGAGACTCTTGGAGGCTGATTGCCCAGTTCTACGATTTCCTAAAAGTCATACATTTATAGAATTGGTCCCTGCCCTTCTAGGGAGCTTGAAGAAGGGTAAGATAACCCAAGTCCAGTTAAATACTGAAGAGGATCCATCCAAAGGGACAGTCTCATTACAGTGTGGCATCACCATACGACTGGGAGGCTTTTTAGTCCTGTGCAGCTTTTAGGGGCAAATTATTCCTATGATGGACTCCCAAAGTCTCATTTATCAGCAGCTTTGACTGCTGATGTGATATAACAGGTCAGACTCACTCTGGGTGTGTTTCACTGAAACCATATTTATCTGTTAGCTTGCCTGTGCTGCTCATAACCAAAGTATCCAAGCATCTCATAAACAGCAGTGAATTCAGTTTAATTTGCCAGGGAAAAACAAAGCCCCACTCCCCATTAAAAGCAAATGCCCTAACAAAGTCAACGAGCAGTGCCTTTTGAGAAAAAAAGACTGCAATGTCTTCTGCAGGAGTTCAGTAGGCATCCCTTGGTTTAGCACATTCTCCATGGACTAGAAACTCAGTGCACAACCCCTGAAGCTGTCACTACATGAGCGAGTGGTCCCCCAGGACCAGCACAGCCTCGAAAGAAGCCGCTTATTCCCAAAGCGAATTGCCCTGGGCAGGAATGCAGTAAAATTCCTTGGCTGGCATTGATTTACTGCAAGATGGTGGGTCGTATCAAAGGATCAGAACATTTCATTTCTTGCCAAGGAAAGTGGGATGAATGTGCATTCCCAGGGAGGAGGAAATTCCAACACATGTGAAGAGTCCTAGATCCTGACCCTTGCTTCAGTGATGGTGTATACTCTGTATACCAAAAAATATATGTACCTCTTGTATTTTAAAGAAACACTGTGAGCAAGAGCCAGCAGACAGGGTTGCCCCTCTCCCTAGAGAATTCCTCTCTTACTGGGTTGAAGAGTCACATTCTTTAATTTTCTCTTCCACGCTGTTTTGAGCAGTGGCCCAGACCTAGAAATTTTATCATTATAGCAAACATGCACATGAACATGTTCAGCATACTCCCACCATGCCTCCTTTGCAGGACTCAGGAGGAGTTTAATCACCTCCCTAACCAAATTGCGACTGCTCCAAATTGCAGGGGAGCTTGATGGTCACTAACAAGTCTGCTACTTTCAAAATGGAGCCACCAATTGACTTCGAGTGCTTTCAGCCCTCCTGCTAAAGAGCCACACTCCGAATCTCACCCAATGACTTAGGCACCCATATCCCACCTCAATTCCAGTTTAGGTGGAACTGAGACAGCACGACTTTTGCTTTTTTTAGTTTGGTAAATTAAAACTACTCCTGAGATCAGCAGGGGTGCCAGGATCAGATTGTGCTGCATGTCTCTGCATGTCTCTGATCATTGAACAGACTAAATCTAAGCTAAGATCACCTCAAATGAAAAGCCACCTCATCCTTGTAGCTCTGAGGGGCGTTCTGCAATTTCCCTGTAATTTCAGATTTCTCAGGGACCAGGTTTACACTCTGGCAGGGTTAGTGTAAGAGTTGTACCTGTTGGTGATTCCAGAATTCCTCTCAGCTGGATTCAGCACTGCTGATAACGGTGTGCTAACTCTTATCAAAAATACATTTCCATATGGAGGAAGTTGTGTCCCTAAATGCAAAAAACAGTGCTACTGCAGAGCAGACTGTAAAATAAATTATCCTCCTTTGGAAAGTGTCTGGATGTCAGTCTTACATCACTTTATGTCAATTACCTATTTTGCAATTTTTTTAAAAAAGCATAATGCATGCAGTTTGCAATGGTTTAAAATATCATAGAACACAGTCGAAGAAATAACTATGCAACAGTAAGGATGAAGATCATTTTCTTCTCATTGTGTTCAGACTCCAACAGTACTGAGCTGCAACACAACAGACAGCATCCCAACGCACCCTTCCCCAAGCCACGGTGTCTGCACAATCAATCACTAGCAACCGGTCCAGCTTCCCTTGGTTTTTGTTTGGGTTCTCTAGTCGCTTTTGACTCTGAAATCCCAAGCTCTTCTAATCATTCGAACACAATTCAATGGGTTTGTGTTTCACTCTTAAAGCTAAAAAAGTTATTGCATCATTTATGCCGGCAAAAGTCTGTGCCTGGTCCTGATTAGCAGTCCTCAGGAAGGTGCTGTCTTCACTGGGGTTTGGCCTGGACCCATTTAACTTTTATTAAAGTGTAACATCACCTACACACACGCTTCCATGAGACACTGAGGAACCTGCTCCAGCAAAAGGGGAGAGGGCAGAGGAAGGCAAACCTCTGTGTTGCTTTTTGTCTCTGCTTTTACATTGGTAGTGTAAATATTGTTGAGACAGTACCAAGAAAGACCCTTCTGACAGAGAAACCACATCAGATTAAGCCTCAAGGTTAACCTCATTTTACAAACAGGTAGAGAGAAAAAACACAGTAAGCTTTAAAAAAAAAACAACCCTGCTATTTAAAGTTACACACTCATTTGTAGGGATAAATTCTGACTGCCATACTGGAACAGAAAGGACACGGTCACCACAGAGTGTCTCCTCAGACTTTAGCTAGCTTGGAGGTGTCCCTATGAATAAGTCAGGCCTTTTGAGGTCCACTGAGCTCATCTTTGAGAGTTGCCTGCCTGCAATTTGTGGAGGGGGGAACACGCAGGGAAATGACATACAGCCATGTAGGAGAAGTGGCCACATCTGTGTTAGCAACTACAGCGATCCAGGGCAGTTCTCTGGCCGTGAAGGCAAGGTGACAGCACAGCTTTTCTCCACACAGCTAAACTCTTTTCTCATCCTTAAAAGAGGGTAGTCTTGTCCAAAGAGCCTGTCTCTGTTCTGGTCATCTCTGCCAAGTGCCCTCTCTTGGAAGCTTACCATTTACAGAAGTCTTGGCTTTTATTTAATTTATTGTTTCATTTATTCATTGGGATTACTTTTTAAGGAGGTTACTAGACCTCATGAGTTCAAGTCAGTGGGGAGAAAAGGATCAACGGGCCAAATGTGAATGACCATTTGGAGATGTTCAAGACCACATCAGCTACAAACCAATTTTTGATTATTAGAAAAGTGAAGGTCAAAATAATAAAAAAAAAAAAAAGTCAAAATAAAGAAAAATTGATAATTATGTAAATTTGAATGTAGATTATAAGCTAGGAATTTTAACACAAAAAAAATGGCAAGTGAAACAAAAGGATGCAAATCTGTGGTAAATAGGGCTAACAATAGTCAGAAAGACACTTTGAACATAAAGGGAGCAAAAGGAATCCTAACAGTGGAACTGGAAATTATAAAATTGCCAAAAATAGTCCAGAAAAGCAGAAAAGGCAGAAGTGTTGAATAAATAACTTGTATATTTGGACAAGGATCAGATGATGTGAACATTTCGTAAGAAAATCATGAAACAATTTTCACTCCAACAGTGTATTAGAAGGACATCAAGTAAGAGCTACTGATTTGAGACATATTTATAGCATTAGGTCTCAAAACTAGCATATGAGAGTTTAAAAGGAGCTACATGAAAACCCCTCCAGACCATTAGTGTTGATTTTTCAATAACTCTTGTAAAACTGGGGAAGTTCCAGAAGACGAGAAAAAGTAATGCAACACCAGTATCTAAAAAAAAAATTAAGAGAGAATAAATGATACAACTCAGGTAATTACAAGATTGTCAGACTGACTAACATCAGTCCCAGGCAAAATAAAGGAATGGCTTATACAGGACCCAATTAATAAGAAATAAAAGAAAGGCAGTATAATTATAATCACTCAGCGGGGGTTTTTGGCAAATAGATCCTGTCAAACTAACTTCATATCTTTCTCTGATGAGATTACAAATTGGCTGATAGAGGTAATGGTGTCGCTATATTTGGGCTTCTACAAGACTTTTTATGCAGTTAGTACCATATATTGCAAAAAACGTTGATTAAGAATGCTATGAATCAACACTGCACACATTAAATGGATTAAAACTGGAAAGCAGTTACATACCAGAACGTCACTGTAAAGATGTGTGGTTTTAGTGAGGTTCAGTTGGGGATCCAGTCTCGGTCCTACATCAGTTAACCTTTTTGCCTGAGATGCGGAAGGAAGCATAAAGTCATCATTGATGAGAACTGTAGATAACACAAAGGCTGGGCGAGAAGTATGTAATTAAGATGATAGATGGCTGATGCAGAGGGATTTATGGTGCTTTATGATGCATCAGAGGTGATGTATGATGTTATACACGCACACACACACTTTCTCCCACATATGCATAGACGAGCAGGAAGATGCATAAAACAGGGAACATAAAAGCAAACATTCAATGCTTAGCCAAATTTCACCACATGGCAAGGTGGACAGAAGAAAAAAAACTTGGTATTAAGACCAGCTGGTGATCATATGTCTAGAAACAAAGGAAGGAGGGCATCTCGGGGGACTCAGTTTAGAGAAACAGTGTCCCTTATGAATATGAGATCTCATGCAAGCAGGAACATAACTCCCAGGACAGAACTTGCGTTCTCGGTTCAGTTCTGTGGCCAAAAAAGGAGCCTTAGATCTCCTAAAGAGATGAGGAGCTAGCTGGTCCTGCTTTTGCACTGAACGTTGATGTAATCACGACTGGAATATCTTGTCCTGGAAAGGACATTGATAACTGAGAGGGATCAAGGCAGCACTGAGAAAGATTAAAGAACAAGAGGAAGCATCTGTTTGTAACGCTGCAGGAACTCAATCTATTTAGTTAATGAAATAAAAGGTTAAAAGGTAATTTGATGAGTTTGTAAGTACCTACGAGGGAATACAACTTTGCTAATGGGTTATTCAGTTCAGCAGACACAGAAAAGCAACTACATGAAAGTTAAGGCTGGAAATATTTACAATGGAAATGAAAGGCAAAATCTGGTTTTGGTAGAAAACAGTCTTTGAAGCACATTTTCTGGCAATGGCAATTTTTAAACAAAGACTGAATGTTATTCTGAAAGCCAGTACTGTAGACCAAACACGAATCAAGTTAGGAGAGCCTTAACTTGTCTTCAATCACAAGTCCTACAGCCTGTGATACACAAGAGGTCAGACCACAGGACCTACTTCTGCCCTTACTACCTATTTATGGGGTAAAGCTGAGTATAACTGGCATAGGGATGTCTCCCTGCGTCTGCAGAGAGCCTGAAATAAAAAATCAAAGAGGTCAGCGCTGCCACCAGGCTCAGTAATTTTAGTGCCAAGGCTTGTTGAGCTGGAGTGCCCAGTGCAACATCAGCAGAAGGTTGTAAATCTGATGGTAGGAAAGAGAGAAGCAGACAACCGTGCTCCTGCAGGTGTACTGCAGTTGGCTGTCGAACCAGTGAGCTGCTGGAGACCAGTGATGTACCACCCCAATGAGGTGATACAGCGTACTGGGGAAAGGAATAAAGCTATAGAATGGGATTCAATGATTCCTAAGACCCCAAGATGGTTTAGCCCTCCCTGGAAAGTGATGCTACAATGGGGCACTCACCCTTACAAATTCCCTTACAAGAACTGTGAATTCTGGATGCTAAATTTTACGTCCTTACTACCAACACTACCCTCATAGCCCAGGCACTTAAGGAAAGGAAAATGCTATTAGCCCTGTGAGAATAACATGCAGCAGATAAACAAAGAGGAAGAAACCAAAATCAGTCTATAAATTACGAAAACATTTTTTGTATATATTATCAAAAGGTACACGCACTGAAACATACAGAATTATGTTTGTAGAAAGGTTGTGGACACAGGGATCATGGGAAGAGAAACAAAAAGAAGCAGTAAGAGGAGTAATTCTTAATAGAAGCAGTTTGTAATAAAAGGAAAAGCCATATCTAAGCCTGTGTTGTGTGGTATATAATTCAAGATTTAATCTAAATGTACCAATTTCCTTCACAAAACAATAGGTGATACTCTGAACTGTCAAATTAAATGGAGAAAAAATATTATCTGCCACCCACTGCTTCCTGCATTTTCATAGTTAAAAACCTTCACTTTACTTGCAGAGTGCCTTAATTTGAGCCTTATGTTTTCAGTTTCTCTCAAATCAAGCTCCTCATCTCCCTGAATTCTCCATAGATTCGAGGCTGGCGTGAGAATAACAGAGGCAATCACTCGTTGTTAACAATGGCAAATACAAAATAAGCAGGAAAGAGACAGACTCCTTGCCAGGCCTTGTAATTACAAATTTGGCTTGGTTCATGCAAGTTCAACTCAATCCAGATTTTTCTGTAAATGTTGAGGGTCCAAATCCAACAGAGAAATGTTGCTGGAATTGCACAAAGGATGAATTTAACCCAGACGGCTTAATGCCTGTGTGTTTCTCATGTGTATGTCTCCGTTTGGTTTTGGCATGCAGGAAGTGAATGCACAGATTATAAAACATCAACAAAAGCATTTTATGAGGAGCAGCTGGAAAATTTTGCCAATTCCAACTACATTGCAGGTATGGGTCTTTTCAGTCAATACACAGACTTTTTCAGCTTTTGTGCTAAAGGCTTCAGTGCATGGGCACAGTCCAGTCACACTTTTAACTTCTTTGCTTTGGTTCGGCTTGAACCCCTTTGGTTCTTGCAGTCCCGCCACAGGGCAAGCCTCCCCTCCCCTTGCCGCTCAATGGGATGGCTGATGCGAGCAAAATGATCACGGAACTGGTGTTCACCAGGAAGAATTGGATTCAAAAGTAGGTGGTGGATACCCCCCAAAAAGGGACATTTCCAGAGCAGTACCAGACTCCAGAAACAGACAGAGGATGAGGTTAGCCAGAGGAATCCTCCAGCCCAGAAGTGTACGTCACCATGGCAGATGACCTTTTCCAGCTTCAATTCAGGATGTTTGGTGTGCAAATGCTTAGGTGCAAGCAAAAATACAGCCAAGATACAAAGTCAATATAGGGTAAAATCAACTAGTCTTTATCAATCACATAAAGGCAAAGCCAACTTTAGTCAAGTTAAATCTGCCTACACCTTTTCTAGACTTGCACATTGCATGAGTGTGGGCTTATATATGCACTCTTTAGCACAAACAGTGTAAAATTTCTGCTGGATGCATGAAAGGACCGTGATTCCCTCCTGTGCACAAGCTAGTTCTTTAGGCTTTTTCAGATCCTTCTTGACATCTTTACTCTTTATCTTTGACCAAGAAGAAAAAGAAATTAGTTCAATTTTTTTTTCTTTGTAGCACTTATGCATTTGGTAGAAAGAAACTGCACTTTTTCTCTAGTTCAATCAAGGATATAAATTACCTCCTGGCTGAGAATTTTACAAAATCAATTAACGAATAATTATTTTTTGACTAATAGTGCTGTCTCTTAAATGCTTAAGGCAGGGGTAAGAAAGGCTATGATATTTAAGGAAGTGATCAATTTCCGCAGTATTAACTGGTAATTCAAAGGTGTGGTTCTGCTCCTTCATAATCTGGACAGGTTTGTTAATGCTCTGAGAATCTGAGGACTGATTCAGCTCTGCATACTAGAGTCTTTTCTTAGAACATACATGGTCCTCGGTCGCAATTCTATTCCATTTAAACTTTGGAGAAGTTCTTTATCAGTCCTTTTTTAGGCTAAAAGGGTCTATAAACCTCTCTGTGGTCTGGTAAGTCTTAGAAAATATGAATGTGAAACAGGGAGGGAACTTTCTTTTTTCTGTTTTTGCAGCATACGAATCTCCTCGTTTTAGTTCAACATGGGTTAGTCAAACCTTCTCCCTCATTTTTTAGGAAGGGAGTGATTTTGAGTAAGTCACATCCTTCAGGTCTCTTGCTAAACCAAAGGCTGGGGAGCTGTAGACAAAGCTATAGTCTCTCCATAGGAGAAGTATCACTGCTCCTATAGCTCTACTGAGCTCCCCTATAGTGATGCCACCCTTGGACCTCATTATCCACCTGTGGCTGAAAGCAGCCCTGCACTGAGGCAGATGGTAAGATAACATTACAGATTTCAGAGGCCACAATCTCAAAAAACAGGGTGGTGAGCGCACAGACAGCTCCATCAATAGTCATTACAATGAGGGTACCTAACTGATTCTGGGAAATTATATTCAAATATTTAAACAAGACTCTTACCAACCATAATGACTGTAAAAACCCCTACAATGAAGCACTACCCATTTGTAATTGCTGATTATATGCTGGGGTTTTCAACTGAGGCTTTTTCCTTATTTGCCTTATTATCACAAAATTGGGCAGAGATAGTTAATATAATGCACACAAAAAAAATTAGACCTCGCACAGAGCAATCTGTACTTTCCTTCTTCATTTCTAGGTTTATTAGAGATAACACTAAGCAATTTCATGTTAAGGCAGAGTGAGGCATAATTGAATACATTTTCTCTCATGATGTATATTGTTTTATATAGCAAAAATACGAAGAACAGGTTTTCATTGAACAAAAATAAGGATCACTTCATTAACATCTTAAAGCCATTGCCAAGCCCAGAGGCATATGTGCACCTGCTCAAATTCTCTGATTTTTTTTTTTTCCTCTCCTTATAACTTGGACACCCACATAGTTAAGAAATAGCTTGGAAAACAGCTATGCTTGCAAAACATCTCCCCTTCCAGGACAGAGAGCTCTTTACATTATAGCAATGTTTACCCAAAGCAAGCTCTGTGACACTTCATTCGGACGTACAGCGCATGAGCGGTGGTATCCTGCCATCTACCTGCAAGATGAATGAAGACAAGGCTGTGGTCCTGGTGCTGCAGGAACCCACTTTCACTCTTACTTTTACACGCTGGGTGTCCCTCTCAACGTATCCTCAGGGGCTGATCTTTGAAGGCAGCCTGCAAGAACAGGGAGGAGGTGAGTTTAGGATTTTTATATCCCAGTCCTGGGCCTAAACGGTCTCCACGTTGTCTCTGAGAGACGTGTGGAGTGGGAGGCTATGGTAGACATCACAGCCTCCCCGTGTGCTTTCTTCCCTGGACTGAATGTTACCCTCTTAATCAACTTCTTAATGACAACAGTTGGGTTCCAAGGTTGAAACTGGCAGCCTGCAAGCTCTTTCTGTTGCACAACAGTATCTGCAGGACAGATGTGTTTGGATCATATTTTTAGTGAGTGTTCATGAGCTGTTTGCTGGATGGTAGCCCAGTGTGCCTCCAGGTTCAGCTCAAATAAAGGAGAGAAATGGGGTGCTTCAGCAATGTCCACAGAAAAATGCATGAATGGCCAAATGCTCAGCATGAGAAAAGAGAAGAAAAACCAGGCGTTTGGTCTTAATCGACGTGTTTCCATTGGGAGCTCTCTGCGTCATTGTCTTAGCTGTCCCCTATCTACTTTGACCCCAATCAAGTGGCTGGAGAGCAGAAACCTTCAACCCAAACAAGGTCTCTGTGAAGCTTGGTCCAAGCCTGACACTGAGCGCAGTCCCTGCTCTCTGGGTAGCCCTTTCTGAGAGGTGCAGCGAAGAGGTGCAGGCAGAAAGGAGGGAAGTACAGGTGCCGTTTCCCTCCACTCGCTAGTCATGAGCTCATGAGTAGAAGAGGAAAGGAAAGTTCAGCCTCACAGGGGCTGCAGTAACTTGTTTTTCCTTCCTTCTGACTTGAGAAAGGAGGACCTGTGCCTGAGAGGAAAGGCTGAGGCAAAAATGGCCAGTGTTTGTATGTGGATGAATGGTAAATAGACACCTTCCCTCTTTAGGACAGGCAATCATTTTGCTGGCTTGTATTGAGTGTCTTCACTGACAAAACGATTATTTGAAAGGGATCCTCATAACCATAACCAGATGTGCACTGTGTGCGCATCTTCCTGAGCTGTCTCAGCTGGTTTCCAGCCTCTTGTCTACCTATTCTTCTTGATCTCTCTCACCTTCAGCTGCATAAACAAACATGCTTTGCCAAACACTGAGTGTGATTTCCCTTCAGGGAAATATTTCTCATGTGCTTCCTATTGATTCTGTGGAGAAAAAGAAGAGACTATATTATTTAGTATCCATGCACTGAAAGAGTAACTGAATTCTTCTTACAAGTATAATTTTAGAAGAACAAGTATTCTGAAGGCTGGATAAAAGCGCTATTGTTTAAATTATTTAAACACTAATGCATTAGCATACTAGTATGTCTGCATTAATAACATATAGGGAAAAAATAGTACATTCGGCAGTAAAATGTTCTAGTAAGCTGCTAATAAAAAATAAATTAGCATAATGTAGCCATTCTAATTTAATAATCTTCAGCTTTTTATGATATACAGCAGAGTAAGCGAGCCTCGTTTGTTGCTTACACATACACATTTTATACATATAAATATATTTGACCTCAGTTTACATGGACAGCTATGTTCTTTCCTAAGGATTCATACATTAAATGATATTTAAATTATATCTGGCTCCAAAAAAAAAACCCTGCTGGGATATTCAGCAACTAAATGAGTTCATTCAGAACTATTAGTGATCATTTGCAAACAGGAGTTACAGAAATAAGGGAATATGCATATTTTGTATGATTAATCGGGACATTTTATCTGCCAGTGCTTCTTAGAATAGCTAATTGGTTTTCCAGCATCTGTGCATGGTAGATCTTGGTTAGCTGTGCATTAACAAAGGGCAACTCGCTGACCCTGCACAGTCAGACATCATTATTTTCAATCAGACCCGTCAGTTTCTAGGGTAAATTACAAATCCATCGGATACTTCTGTTTGTTGTGCCAGTCAGGGAGCTCATACATTTGACCCAAATGGAACCTCACTCGCTTTCTGGCATTAAGAGATAAAAACTGAATTGAATTTCTTGTTTGTTTGATGGTGTCTTTTAGAAAAATTGCCACCTGCCTTTTTGTTTGGAAAAAGTCTTTTTTTTTTTCTTTCGGTTTTTGTTTTGGCTTAAAGTGAGAAGAAAATACACCTCTGATAATACCTGTGAGTATTGCTCTACCTCTCAAAGAGATACCACTAGAAAGGGCAAACTTAGCCTTGGCTAGCTGACATATTTTAAATAAAGTATTACTCTAATCATCTCCTTAAAACTTGGTATCGAGTGAAGTATGCTAGGAATAGATTCTGGCTTGAAGCAGGTGTGTCTGCCTGCAAAAGTGTGTGAAGTCGCCCCTTCCTCTTTCGGGTACAGTTATCCTGGTATTTTGGCACGATTAGGTACAAGTAAGTGGGATTGTTTATGTTTTATCTCTTCCCAGGAGCAAATAAGCAGAGGAAATTAAAATGTCCTTTAAAACAGTTCAAGTCAACAGCAAACCTCCTCTTTCCCTCCCTTTTCCCACTTCCCCCTCATTTCCTCTCTCAAACAATAACCAGAGAAGAAATGATGATGAAGGTGGCTATTTGTTAGGCAAGAAATGACTGAAACCTTCTGTTTATAATGCTAACCTTGAAATAAAAATAATAGTAATCATGTGTTAAGAGTCAGCTATTTTTCCTCAAGCACCTGCTATGTTTTTTTCAACATGTGGTTTAAAGTATTTACAGATTTTCTTTGAGCATTGAGCGTAACCCTTGGAATGAAAATGCTATAGTATGAGGAAGATGACGTTGGTCAGCAATCGGAAGTCCGGGAACATCCAAGTGAAGGTTTCGCTCTGTCAGCTCAGGCACGTGCAAGGCGTTCCCTTCACCTTCTGCCACTTCACCATCAGTGTAACGCAGGCATTTGTGGCAAGATGCTAGGTTGGTGATCAACACCTGTGTTCGCAGGAGTCAGGACACCAGCATGCTTGCTATTCACAGACCCCTGAGGAAAGGAGAATCAGAAATCTGAATTTTGAGTTCTCAAAGAAGAGACACCAAAGTATTTTGGCTGTTTGCAGATGCCTCAGCAATGAGGTTATGTGCAGCCACGTGCTGCTGCCGTCTCTTCCGTTAGCGTCCCAGAGGGAGCTACGTAACGCACCAGGGGAAGGAAAGACATTATCACCAGTATCGTAACTTACATAGACACCTAACTCAGCCATCAAGATGTCTGTGCTGCAGGAGCCTTGTCCCAGCTATGCGGTGGTCAACAAAGGCCACAGAGTTCCTACACGCTCCGTGGAGAAAGGTAGACACACCTCTGCAGATAGTCAGGGCCACCTAAGTCAAAGGTTCGCCTCTCTCCACTGACTGTATAGAGAAGTTAGCCTTGAGGTGTCATCTTCCAGCTTCAGGCAGAATTTAAGAAAACTGGACCACCTGGCTTATTGTTCTAATAAAACAATACTTCCCTCTCCTTCACCCTCTTCGTTGAGGTATGTTGAGGATCAGCCACCTATGAGCAGGACACAGGGCCTCTTATGCCAGGGCAACCTCTTCCAGGGCTTTTAAATGTTTAAGTTTCTTCAGAGCCTGTCTTCTCAGTGTAGGCCAGGAGAAGCTACTGCGTTAGTGATGGGTATCATTGGCTGTAATATGAATGAATTAGAGCCAAAGGCCAGATCCAACAGTTTCCCAGGGAGACAAGATGGCCCTGTTACCTGCGCATTAGCCTGGGGTTTAGGACAGCTGGTCTTCCCATTTCACCACAAACCTCCTCTGTGCCCTTAAGCGAGATGCTTGATCCAAACCAAAGGAGTTTAGCTTCCCTGTTTTCAGATTCCCAGTGGTAAAATGAGAGTCATGGCTCTTTTCCACTTCAGAGGGATGTTGCAAGGATATTACATGAAAAACTGTGAAGCACTACAAACATGAGTATTTAGGAGAACATCAGAAAGTATAAATCTCTCCCTGCTCCCAGACTAGCCTGCCCTTTCATCTTTTTCTTGCTGATGAGTTGAAGTAGAAATTGTAGCTCACATATATTTCCCTTAACAAGGTGCTAAAACCATTTCTTTTAGAATGATGATTCCTACACAAAACCCATTTGCAAGCTCCCAGCTCCAGTTCTAGGTGAAAGTCCTATTTTTGCAACTGAATTTCTTTTGGGCTTGCAAAGACACTCAGGACTCACAAATGGCTATAGCTCTGCAAAACCACTCTTACTGGAAAGGCTTCCTGTTCCTACCAGGGAAGGAAGCTTTGTTTAAATGCTTGGATGTTGGAAATATTCATTTCCAATAGTATTGGCAGTTAAAACATTGTGATATTAACACGATATGACAAAACTAAAAATGTGACATTGTTTTTCAAGCAAAAAGTTAGGCTGAGCAATAAATTTGAGTTTTAAAATTACCTCCATCAGAATTTAAGTCATTGTTAATAAAAGATTAATCCATTTCATAACTATACAGTTTTAACTTTCTCCTCCCCTTTTATCAATATTTAAAGTTGTCTTTACCTCTCAATTCAGTTTTTTCAGTCCAAGCGTGTTCTCCCCCAACACTTGCAGGACTTGGCTCTTGTGTAGGGTCTTACTCATCTTTGCAGGACTGTGCTTCCCTCCAGTGATGGAGAAGGTGGCCCACTCACTCATACTGTTGTATATATGCGTTAAGTGAAATCAGACTGCTTTTATGACCTATTTTTAAAACATTCAGAGTTACTGATTGTTGCATTTATAAAATTGTGAGTAACAGGGCACATATTTTGAAGGGAGATGAAGAATAAACAGGCTCGTTAGTGTACAATTATTGTGTATGAGTTTCTGGTTAGTTGTTTCTATTTCACAGGCAAATAGGATGCACTTGAAAGCTTCAGCATCAATTCAGCTCCCATATTGGTACAGCAGAAGAATATTTTCAAGGAGAGGTAGAAACGTCAAGTCCGCTAACAAATTTACAGTACAATATAGTGAAAGAGGAAAACACTGTTTATGGATTGCTTTCTCCAACATGGTACTTTTTATCCTGCAGAATAACATTTTAAAAGCACGTTGATAAAATGTTTCTTTTCCCACTGAACAGTCTTTATTTTTAGGTTGGATGCTTATTCTATACATGTATTTAGATTGATCTAGCAAAACTACGTAGCAAACTACATTGAGGAAGCGGTAAAAGTGAGGGTACGCTGAAGCAAAACCGTTTGTCCAAACCAAGGTTACCAGCTTGAGTCCTCTCTCAGCTGCCTGGTCGCCCAGCTGCACGCCGTTCTCCACACTGGCTGCCACTCTCCGGAGCAAGGGCTGTCTGCTCTGACCTGGCAGGACATGAAGCAGCTCCAGACCGAAAGGGATCAAGCCCAGCCAGCATGGGTTCAGGAAAGGCAGGTCCTGCTTGACCAACCTGATCTCCTTCTATGATAAGGTGACCCGCCTAGTGGATGAGGGAAAGGCTGTGGATGTTGTCTATCTAGACTTCAGTAAAGCCTTTGACACGGTTTCCCACAGCATTCTCCTGGAGAAACTGGCTGCTCATGGCTTGGACGGGTGTACTCTTTGCTGGGTAAAGAACTGGCTGGACGGCCGGGCCCAAAGAGTGGTGGTGAATGGAGTTTACTCCAGTTGGCGGCCGGTCACAAGCGGTGTTCCCCAGGGCTCGGTGTTGGGGCCAGTTCTGTTTAATATCTTTATCAATGATCTGGACGAAGGGATCGAGCGCACCCTCAGTAAGTTTGCAGACGACAGCAAGTTGTGTGGGAGCGTTGATCTGCTGGAGGGTAGGAAGGCTCTGCAGAGGGACCTGGACAGGCTGGATCGATGGGCCGAGGTCAATTGTATGAGGTTTAACAAGGCCAAGTGCAAGGTCCTGCACTTGGGCCACGGCAACCCCATGCAACGCTACAGGCTTGGGGAAGAGTGGCTGGAAAGCTGCCTGGCAGAGAAGGACCTGGGGGTGTTTGTTGACAGCCACCTGAATATGAGCCAGCAGTGTGCCCAGGCGGCCAAGAAAGCCAATGGCATCCTGGCTTGTATCAAAAATAGCGTGGCCAGCAGGACTAGGGAAGTGATTGTGCCCCTGTACTCGGCACTGGTGAGGCCGCACCTCGAATCCTGTGTTCAGTTTTGGGCCCCCCACTACAAGAGAGACATTGAGGTGCTGGAGCGAGTCCAGAGAAGGGCAACGAAGCTGGTGAAGGGTCTGGAGCACAAGTCTTATGAGGAGCGGCTGAGGGAACTGGGGTTGTTTAGCCTGGAGAAAAGGAGGCTGAGGGGAGACCTTATCGCTCTCTTCAACTACCTGAAAGGAGGCTGTAGAGAGGTGGGGGTCGGTCTCTTCTCCCAGGTAACAAGTGATAGGACAAGAGGAAATGGCCTCAAGTTGCACCAGGGGAGGTTTAGACTGGATATTAGGAAATTTTTCTTCACCGAGAGGGTTATCAAGCATTGGAACAGGCTGCCCAGGGAAGTGGTTGAGTCGCCATCCCTGGAGGTATTTAAAGGACGTTTGGATGAGGTGCTTAGAGACATGGTGTAGTGGTGGTTTTGGCAGTGTTAGGTTTATGGTTGGACTCGATGATCTTAAAGGTCTTTTCCAACCTATATGATTCTGTGATTCTGTGATTCTGTGAAAGTCAGATAACTATATGCACCTGCTACGTCTCAGTCATGATGCGTATTTGCTTGGACGCAGTGCTGCACCCACGGAGTACAGCTCCCGCACCTCCCAGGCAAGGTGGAGCACAGGCAATGTTCAAAGAGGCTAGAGCCCGAGCCCAGGGACGTGCCCTGCCATCGCACTGTGCCTCTTGCTGCAGGGCTCCTGCTCTTGATCCAGGTTCCTACACCAATGGTAAATTACTGAAGCAGCAGCAAGTACAAAAAACAGAGGGTGGAGGTACTCGGAAGAGACTTGAGCATAAACAAGCCCCTTGTCAGGAATGACAGAAAGCATCAGCCAGGTCTCTCCCTGCTCTACAGGGTAAGCTCCTGCATCTACCTGCTCAGTCAGCGAGCCGTCACCTCAGCACCAGCACAGATGTGAGATTCCAACCCCACAGACACTCAGAATCCGGAACGAGTTTGTCCTTGCAGGGAGCTGATGCAAGAAGTTGTTGCTCTCTCAACACGCAGCCTACATTATCCTGCCTAAACTCGAGATTTGGACAAACACGTGGTAAACCAGCCGTCTAGGTTTTGAACATAAAAGTGTGCTGAAGAAACGGAGCAAAGAAATGTAATCGTTTGAAGTCCTCATCACATTGGATTAAATTAGCAGGCCACGCTTCTGGTCTGTTTGCATTATCACACAGTGGTTGATTGACTTTGACATTAGAGTGAAATAGATGGATATTAATAACAGGATACAGATAAGGAGCTAGGGAGACAGACACCGGGATCAGGCTGTTAACGCTTTTACACTCACACTTTATACACATGTCTATATATAAAAAATTGCCTTTGCAAACATCAGAATGTTCATTACACTATTCAGAAATGGAGGTTTACTGTGACAATCTGCTGAAAACTGCCTCTGCAATGATAACAGGAAATCAGTCACTTATTTTGCTGGATTGCTCATAAAACTGACAGGCAGGCTCCGACTGAATCCGAAAAGCCTGCACCTGGTCAGAAAACTGTGAGATCTGACAACAGTCTCTCTGTTGCTAATAATTATGCACCAGTTTAATCACCAACCTCATGCTTAGCAAAATGAAAGCATAAAACTGGGTAAATGATGAAGCTATAGGTATTTAAATCATACAGCGGTTTTTGTTCAATTGGCATGGTGATGAGTTGCTCCTTTTTTTTTAATTCTAGATGATGCTGACAGTATTTAAAACTGAGGTTAGAAATCACAGCAGAAGAATCTGACTTGTGACACATGTCATAGAATATGTAATTTTGCTCCGAACCAAATATAGATTATTGATCGCTTAAATCAATAGCTCAAAACACCTGTGATGTAAATAAGATTAAAACTCTGTTCTTTCCTATGCACAACGGTCACTTCTTTGATTCCTATTTTGCATTCAAATTAGTGCAGCTGAGAAACACAGAGTACGGATGCAAGTTTGATTATATCATTAGTAAAGTTGTCCTGGATCAATTTAAATCTATTACTCTTCAGAAAGAATTGAGAGAGATCTCCGTGGGAGGATAAAAGGTATTTCCAGGCACAAATCTCATCTATTGTCAGATATGTGTGTGTTTTGGTTTGGGGGTTTTTTTGTTTTCCCCTACAAGGAAGATGCACTATTATTTCTTTTAAAACTTTATGTTCTTTTAACCATGTTACTCGATCACAGCAAACTGTCTTCACTAGCATCATGCCTTGCATTTGGCTGGCTTTTGGCACTGGCAAGTAGTCATAAAAGTGAAAACTTTAGTTAACTACACTGTAAAAGAAAGTTAAAGGGGAAAAAATTAGGAGAACATGAGGCTCTTTTAGGAGCAATAAGGACACTGATCTAACTTCAGTCTTAGTATTGAACCAATGCTAGCGAGTGCCCAAGCACCGCTTGTCAGGGGCTGATGGAGATACCAGATTGCTTTGGTGCATGGTACGTACCGCACTGTGAACTGCTCGCACAGTCCCTTTTACTGTAAAACGCAGATCTCTGCTAACACAGGCTGACCTACACTTGAACTGCACCCTTCCTTTGACTGTCAGGTACGTGGCATTTCCTGAACTCTGTGGGGTGCTCCACATTTTGCTCTCCTGGGGTCCTTGAAGGGCCAGGTGAACCTCAGTCCAGCAGCTCCCAGGAAGGAAGGGAAGACGGGAGACCTCCCATGACGTTCACTGCTCCTGGAAAGGATCAGGGGATAGCTGAGCCGGGCTCTGCCTGCACCAGACAAGGGAGAAAAAAGGAATAGCAGACAACGTCTGCTGGTGAGACAGGTTGACTCTAGTAACAGTTCCACCTCTCCCACCCCAGCACACACACACAACTTCAAGCAGCAGCAGCAAGCCAGGCTCTGCTCTGGGCTGTGACAAGCTGGACAACATGTTCAGCTGTCCTTGTAGCATTTTGAAATAAACTATCAAGTTGCTTAGTTTTATTCCCTCTCCTACTATAAGCTTGTCACATACACAGAACTGGGGCTATTTGACACATACACAGAACTGGGGCTATTTGACACATATACAGAACTGGCGCTGTTTGACATTTGACAGCTAGACAGTTTGAAGTTCTGATCAGCTAAAATATGCATGCCAAAATAAGACTTGCTTTATTTACCTTAGGCCTTCAGAATACACAAAATAAAAACTTTAAATAAATGAAATCAAAATACATCTGTATTATATGATAAATGCCTACATTTCCCTGAAGGCAGCCTACTGAACCGCCTTCCAGGTGACTGCCCAGCTCAGAAAAGCTACTGGACACAGAAGCAGCTAAGATCCATCAATTACTTTAAATTACTCTCATTACTCTGGAATATTTTTCCCCCATGAAAAAGAGACAGGAAATGGCTGGAGCTTTCCAGAGGAGCACGTAAGAGAGACAGACACCTGCTTACATGGAAGAGTCAAACCTGAGCTAGAATGCGCACCATTGCCACGTATCAGAAGGACGCAGAGGTGAGACGCTGCCCAGGCACTCAGGAAATGAGGCATAATACTGAAGAGCCTCCCATCTCTTGTTATTTTCAAAGATGTAGAATTCTCAATGCTTTAAGCATAATGCTTTTGTGGCACAGAGATATATTTAATTGCATCCTTTCTGTTCTGTTATGTAGTTACTAGCTAGGTTAAACCACCAGCATAGAGACTCCCCAGCCTAGAAAATTCCCCAGGTAGGTGCCTGGAGTGATGGACCTGTACACTGTAGGGTTCGGGGGTGGGATGCACTGGGAAATCTCTGATGAGGAACAAGTCCATACCCCTGCTCTTAGGATGCTCAACAAATACTCTGAGGTTGAGAGCAGATCCTGCCGTCTCAGTGCAAGAATAGAAATTAGACTAAGGAGGCTTCTCCGTTTTGGAAACCTGTGAAACCTAGAAACCAGTCACATCAAGAGGTGACTATTCAGGAGAGTAATGGACCATTTTTTACCCCACATCTGCAGTGAAGACAAAGGTTGCAATGTTGCACTTTACTAATGACTAATTTCTATCTGGTTCATCCTTGTTAACCACATCATCTGCCACAATGTTAAATATATCAGAACCAAAGAGCACTGAGAGATGTTTAACCCCATTTTAGTAAATACACAATTTTAGAACATGGGCAAGACCCAGTGCATTTTGCAGTATTCACTATATTTCATGTCATTAAAATCATCATTATTGGGGGAAAATATTGTCAGGTTTCAGAGAATCACAAGAGTTCACACAGTACATAGTACATTTTTAACAAATGTTATCACAGCAACTTCAGCACAAGACTTTTATAGATTTTTAATGATTTATTAAAGACAAAGTTAATTGTTCTTGTCCATAGTTATAACTGTTTAGGATCTATTTTAAAACGGATACTTTTGTTTTAAAACCAGGCTGCTCTCAGCCTTCTGCTCTTCTATTCGAAAGTTATTGTTATATGGCCAAATAAAGTACAACAGTTAACTTTAAAGACTTGCTGTTCTATTAATTATATTGCACTATATAACATTTCTGCACAGGGACCTTCTTCTAATATCTCCTAACCCACTACCTCATGAATTTTAATTATGTGTGGCAAAGACAAGCCCACATCATTAAGACCGCAAAAGGTGTATGATATTAGCGCTTCCTGCAATTGCCACCACAAACGAGGACCTTAGAAAAGCAACAAAAAAAAAAGAGCCCTCCAATTAATTAAACAATCAGTATCTCCAGAATTATTCTGTT
Organism: Mycteria americana; assembly: GCF_035582795.1. Lineage (NCBI taxonomy): Eukaryota > Metazoa > Chordata > Aves > Ciconiiformes > Ciconiidae > Mycteria > Mycteria americana. The sequence continues at coordinate 36,717,415 of NC_134366.1, read as the reverse complement.
ATCATCTGGTGACAGATGATAACAAGCAAAGACAACAGAACAGCTGGGTATGCATGCGAGAGATGTCACAGGCAACACTGCCCTTCATTATGTTGTTTTCAAATGATTTATGGACACCTCCTTCGGAAAAAAAAAAATGAGAAGAGGTTTACTGGAAACTTAAATAACTGAAAATCTGGAATATACACTCTGAAATGGAAATGGGATAACAATACATTGAAATGATTCCTTTAGCTTTGTAAAACGCTCTCCAAAAGGCCCTACTGGCACCATCAAAACAAAAGAAGCCATTTTCTCCTTTAGGATGCTCACAGAGACTGCAGCATACGACAGAAAAACCTAACAAGAATGAAGAGTCCTTTCACTTTTCATCTGCAACAATATTAATTTATGTATTTTAATGTAAATTATTTTACAATTTTAATAACCTTGCCCTCTTATACATTGGTATTTATGGATATCTATATTATATACGCCTCTAACATTTTCTGTGAATGAACTAACAATAGGCAAACAGCCAAGGAGAACCATGTGGGGTTCTTTTAAAACAACAATATCGCCTACCAGCTTCCTTCCAATGGTTATTTATAACTATATTTTTACATATTACCCACAAAGTGCTACTGGCTTCCCTTCTGCAGATACTGCGGAGTAACAGCTTTGTGAGCTAGTTAAGATGAGCCCATACTTCCAGGATCTATTTTCCCCATTTTTATTCACTCATATAAGTACAAATGTGTGTAACACAAAGGGGACAACAGCTTAAGCATGACCAACAGTGTCATACGCAACTGCAAAATGCTGCACCATCTCACGGATGGAAGTTTAAACAGGGCTTTTAAAATTAGCACAGATTTATCTATACACGCACACACACACTTTGGGGTTTTTTTACACTAATATACCTTTTGCCACGTGTATTATCACAGCACAGAGATGTCTTTTGGCCTCTTACCACTGACTTCTGCTGGTGTTGAAGAAGCGCCTCCAGAAACGGCAGCCAACAGAAAGGTAATCCATTTCTGCCTTCCAGCCTTCACTCATCCATCATCAGTTTAGCAGTCTGCTGCTTCATATGACACTTATCAGACTTTTGCCTCTTGGCCTGAAAAAGGAAGCAGCGTTTGTGAAGAGCCTTGAGAAGAACGGACTAACTCATATGTAGATACGCGGACAGACAGATAGGCAACACAGCCAGCGTAAATCACTGTTATCAGAACAGTTGACGCAAGCTTGTCTTTACAAGCACAAACGTTTCACGGAAGGTGCTGTGTAGGCAAGGTACCTCAGAGATTGCTAAAAGTTTTTTAAACCTTAAAAAGCTATTGCTTTTCTTCTCGTAATGGAGGTGTAATGTTTTCTACTAATAGTTCCATTTTGCAGTTCACAGAAATTAAGTGTATTCAAGTTCCGAATAATTAATTGTATGGCATATTATAACCTCTTTGAAAGAGATAGGTAGTAGATTTACTGTCTGGATGTTTAATGGATTACTACTTTGCCACATTACTAACCTTGGCATGCTTAAAGTTCATTGATTTAGTGTTTAATGAAACGAATGAGAAAGGGGCAATACGGAGCTCAACTAGGAAGAACTGTACAGAGATAATATACAAAATTGCAAAAAACGAGATGGTACCCTACAATTATGACAATTACTAACAAAGGTAGAGAGAAAAAGTGAGACGTACTTTCACTCAAGCAGATGCTGGAAACTGGCACTTTAAAATGTAGACATAATGCAAGTTCATTATTTGAATTCATCTTTCAAAAGGTCTAAAACATTGCCTTTCTGAAAATGAAGGCATGTAAAGACAAGCTGAAATTCACCCTTCTTTTACGTATCTGGAAGTACAAGGCTTTGAACAAAATCTTATCTGAAGCATCAATACTGTTTGCTATGCAATTACACAGTGCTGCACAGAGCCAGTGAGAAGAAGCCTTCCCAAGATGTTTCTGCTCCAAAGCTGGGTAATAGGAATCCTAATCAGAGTCAGCCCAGGGGTTAAATGTCTGCTCCGTAAGTGATAGCCGTTATTTACAGCACGCCATAAGATCTGAAAATAAGGTCTTAATGTTTTTATATGGCTAAGAAATAAATGCCATCCCAAGAGTTCAGAATCAAAAAGACAAAATATCTATCATCTCCATTTTTTAAATTAAGCCATGATTAAATGAGGCTGTGGAATATCAGACTGGACTTTGAATCCCCCCAGCCCAGGCTCAATGTCTTAGCAGCACATCCATCCTTTCACAGGAATGAAAAAGGCACCCAGCTGGAGAAATACAGGGGATGTGCAGAGATTTAGCTCCAATCTGGCAGCATTTTTCAGAGCATGATTAACATTAAGAGGTTTGCTTGATGGGGAATACAGTGCTCAGCACTTTGTAGGTTCCAGTCTGTAACTACTACTTTGGAGAAGCAAAAACCTAAGGAAGTAGAAAGATTAACAAGCTGTAGGGCTTAACAATTTACAAGCTGAGTTAACGGGTGAAACTTGCCATGCAAAGATCAGAGTGTGTTTCAAGGGAAATTTTGGTAATGCCCTGTGAAAATCATCATCTTCTCTGTGGTTACAGCTCCAAAGCAAACAACCTACCTTGGTGTGCTCTGCCCAGTTCACTCTGTAAAAGTCCCTCAGAGTGAAGGGCTAAAACGCTCATGTTTGAACAACTCAGTTCTAAATCTGTTTTATGACCTTGAACATCTTTAAGTGCACCTTGAGCTTCTATGGAATACAGCAAGAATTCTAAAGAAAAGGTCATTAAATGCCATTTTATGCATCTTATTATAAGATAAAGAGGCAAGCCTGCAAATGATTACCTTCAGGATCTTACATAGCGTAAACACGGTCAAGGCAGTGAAAAGCATAAGCCTTGGTATGTGTGTCAAGACAGGTTCCAGTCAAGAAGCTCATTGTAAGTGCGTTGCAAGAGAATCAAGAAAGAATAAGGGATTAAGTTAATCAAAACTGAGCAAATATCTGAACCATAAATTTTAAAGAAAAACCTGCATTAGCAGGATAAAGATGACACTGAAGAGTTGCATGAATTTTCCTGACTGAATAAAAAAGGCCAAAACATTGCACAACTTTGTATTAATTTCAGTTCACTGCTTTGGTTAAGAAATACCACAGAATATTGAAAAAATCTAAATATTTCACAATAACTATTTATATAACAGCATTTACATTCAAGGATTGGTATCCTGGCTTCTCTTTTTACATACAAACTCATATGTGAGAACAGTGCTTACAGTCAACACAGAAGGAACCAATAGTTCTTAGATAAAACATTCAGATTAAGTATTTTCTTATTTTGTCTGGTGCTTAAGCTTGGCACACATGAAATTTCCAATAGGCTAAAAATTCAGTAAGGTACCTCTGGGGCCGCATGTTACAGGGTTGGAACAACAGCGTGATTAATTTTGCAGAGTATGTATTGCGCAGGCAGAACCATGCCAGGTGACAAACAGGAAACACTTTACATATTTCCCTTCCTACAAACTACGTTTCAGGTCCAATCTGTCAGTCCTTCCTCATGATGAATGCCTTGAGAATTCACCATTTTACTTGCAGACTGCACGACTGGAGTTACTAATAGCAGCAATAAAAATCAAAATGCTATAAACCTCACAATTTTCATTTTCAGTTGTCTTCCCAAGCAGCAATTAATCTCCACAAAGAGAAGCCATGCTTTCTCCACATTGTTAGGAAGACTTACCATGGCAGAACTTACCTGAGGTATAGCAATGCTGTTTCCCTTACAGGTTTCTGTCATGGTCAGGCTAACAAAGCATGAAGTTTGTCCCAGTGGCCCAGAAAAAAAACTTTACACATCTCCCACAGCAGCAATATGATCATAACACAAAATAACGGGTGGATCATAAAGCACACCTTGCCCCACGTGCAAAACACGATACATGCAAGTATATAGAGTTAACTTTAAAACAATGCTAGCTTCAGTAGAGAGGATTGCAAAAACAAATGTTCCTAAATTCGAGGCAAATTGGGTTGCCAAGCAATAATCACTAAATGTTCATACTGCCAATAAATCTATCAGTGAAGCAACAAGAAACTTGCATTTTTTTTAAATGTACATGCCAGTAAAAATAGAAAGGTAATTTTAAAATATTTTCCAGACTCTGTAAGCATTGGGGTTTATTCCAGTGAAATAACCTGTCTTCTTTGACTGTTTATTTTGAGTGTTAAATTTGATCAATAAAAATCTCACTAGACATGAAACAAAAAAACCCTACAAACTGCGCTAGTGTTTGGTTTTGGCATATATGCATGTTGCTGAGTTCTGATTTAACTGCAACCATCTGAGAAAAATAAATGTCTCAATATATTCATTTTGTAAAGCTTTGTTGTATTTCCAGATGCAAGAGAAGAGGTGGCTATGGTCATTCAAGATAATCAAAGTTTGAATGAATTTTCAAATTTACCAGGTTAGAAGGGTTTGACATAACATCATTTTGCACAAGGAAAGACACCTGATTTTGAAGGGAAATGTAATTTTTTTGGAAGTACTTCACTTATCGACTGATAAAAGACTGTGAATGTGTCTTTTGAAATATGCGTCCCGTATTGGATGGAATACGGACATCATCTTGTAAGGGTGAAATTATCTATATGAATTCTCCACTGTGTTACACGGAGAAGACAACCCACGCTCACTGCACTGAGGTGGTGGCATTGGTTCACATGAGCAGTCCCAGCTCCTGCAGAGGTAACATCTGACTTCTCCAGGAAATCCCTCAATGCTGCCATGCGATGAATAATCACATCTGAAGGTAGAGATAAGTTACCTGCAAGTTCTCCCTGGGGCAAAATGAGGAACTTTTCATTTCTGGCAGGCTCCAACTCCCGAGTCCCACTACACATAAAGATCTCACTTAAGGTTTATGAAGCAATGATGAGACGGTAGGAGAGACAGAAACCTCCCAGGATACAATCATTCACTTCCACATGGACTGTTAATGAAGGGTCATTCAAAGCAAGTATCTGTAAAAACAAGGCGGGACAGAAGTTCTTTCCAAACCTCCATAATCAATGCAATAGCAGTTTCAATTTAATCTCTCATCAAAGTAAATTGAATATAGAAAATTGGTTGCACTCCCCGTCTTGCGATCTTTAGCATCATGTCCATCATTTATCTGTCAGGAGGCTTCAGAAACAGAGATCCTGTGTTGCTCTGGAAGTGATGTATTCAGGTTTAATTTAACGGATTATGAAGAGTTCTTATTAAAAGATCAGAATTATTGTTGCAGCCTACAACTCCTACAGCTGCTGTAGGAGTTGAGCAAAACCAAAATATTATCACTTGTGTTACCCCAGCGTGCAGAGGGCCCAGTCAAAAGAATCCCATTGTGCCAGGCACATCTCATCTTTGCATGCACAGCCTGAGCCACACACTACAAGCAATTTCTGAAGAAACCTGCCAGCAGTGCCAGAGGGATTTTGGAGCGCAGGTAGGACCAGTGTCCTAAGCTCCACATTTTTGCAAAATCCCCTTTCTACAGAGCAAAGCCAAAAGGGTGGGAGAAAGCAATGCCTTTTCACAGCTCTTCTTGCCTGCAGAGCAGTTTAAGAGCAAATCAGGTCATCTTCTACCTGGGGTGTGAGCCCACCACTACACACAGTCAACGGGAACAGCAGTTACAACGCCATAGCTAAGCGCTGCCCATCAAAGGCAGAGATAATACCTCACCCAGGTCTCCCCAGTGCCAGTAAAGAAAGCTCTAATATGGCAGTGGAGAACAACAGTCCAGCTGAGCTGCTCCTTGCTCTCTTGATAGCAGATGCCACAATGGTCCCAAAGCTCAGTCTCACTTGCAGGGGACACATCTCTAAGTGACTTCAGGAAATTCAAAGGATGCCCGTGACACAGAGAGCAATTCAGCACAGCCTTCATCCCAGTGAGCAAATGGGGCTAGGGATGACAAACAGGGCTGCTGGCTATGTTTGTCTTTAAATGGCAAATTTCCATTGTTTAGATTTTATTTATCACTTTAGTTCCTAGGGAACTTAGAAGGCAATTTTCCCAGCCAGTTCCTTATTCAACTTTAAGATTAGCTGCTATTTCATGACTGCTGCTTCTACTGAATCGCTGTCCACAATTTGATGATTTTTTTTCCTTGAGTAGTTACCATTAATTTAGATCTCTATTATTCACATGAGTAATTCAGATCAGAGATTTGTCCTGTCTTTATCCAAAATAAATCTTCATCTACCATAAACTTCAACTGTCACTGTGATGCCCAAGTCACTCAGCCCTGATTAGGTCGCTAGAATTCCTCATATTCTTTTGCAAATTCTACCTAAATAACATTATATCCTCTTCAAAATCATCATTTACTCTCTCCTAAATTACAAGAATATGAAGCATCAACTTTAGTGCAGACTATTTCAGCTTTGCTCTGTCTCACTTGTTGGAAAGCTGAACATTTTTTGTATTTAGTCCTGTTCTTTTACTATGGCCTAGCATACTCTGACCGAGATCCGATGACTGGCCAGTGTGGACGTGTCCAGTGACACCACGCTCCGGAGCGTACACTGCCTTCTGTGCACGAGAGCTCTGTAGTGAGCCTCCTGCATGCTGTAAATACACATCATCATTTGGGATAACTGTTAAACCAGCTGAGCAACTCAAGACTGGTCATCTGGCTGTGAGGAGCAGCACTTAATTGCATAAGTACCTAGATGTGCTACTTGGTCTTAAAACCCATCCCTTCCTTTCACGCTCTGTTCAGAAGTCAATTCTGACTTGTCTTCTCCAGCTTACGTTTTGCAAATCTTTGACTTCATTTGCAGGAAGGGTTGTGATTTAGCTTGGCTCTAGAAACACAAACATGGGGGGGGGGGGGGGGTGTCCTGATTTCACATCCACTAGCAGTCATGTAACCAGCTGATTCCTCTCAGCGCTGGACTACAAGGCACTCCAAACACTCCTTCACTTTATTGTAGAGCTCCTCTCATTTCAAGAGAGCACTCTATCAGTAAGTTAGTTATAAATTACTGGCCTGTAGCCCAAAAAGCTTCTTTGCGAACCCCTTGCATTGCCCAGCTCTTCGAGTAACTTGTTTCCTCTGCATTTTAAACAGTGCTGTTTCCTGTAGAAGCATAAGGGAAATGGACACCGATAAAGAACTAAGGCGAAAAATGTACCGTGATCTCAAGATCTCTGTGGTTTAAGAGTTGTTCCCAGAACAGTATTTTAATGTTTATTGAAAATACTTTGAGATAAGTTGTATATACTCAATCATACTGTTGGGTGGGAGTCCAATGACAACAGTGTTCTTGCCCTAGCTAGCACTACAGAAGCCACTGATGTTCTTAGTCCCACAAAAACATTTTTGTTCCTTTAGGGCTTAATTATTCTTGTATAAAGAGAGAAGTTGCTTCTCTCTTTTCCCCCATTCTGTTTGGTGAAAACTGAATTTAAAAGAAAGTTTACTGTATGTTTCCAAGAATACTTGGGTTTGAATGTTGGAGGTTCCTTTGTTTTTAGCATCAGTAAAGGCCAGCCACTCCACGCCATCATTGACAGGCTCCTGTTCCATTTGGCTAATATATTCCACTTAGCGTCACACACAACAATCAGACATATTCTTGATAGTAGGAAGCTGCAGAGAACAAAAGGCATGTGTGTGCTATCTAAGATTTCCTTGGAGTGAATTACACTGGATGAATTATTCGGAATTATTCAGAAAAAGAAATTGTTTACTATTCTATCATAACAGATGCTCCAGACAAAGAAAAGAGGAAGCTGTTGCAGCCTCTGACTGAGCCATAGCTTTTCACAGCTGAACATGGTTGTGCAAATTAGCTGGTAAACTTTATGGAAGAACCCAGAAAGAAGCAATTAGAATTACAGTGCCGGTTAGAGAATCTGTAGTTTGTAATCAACAAAAATTGTGCAGTTTTCCATATTCTCTGCTGATAATGCAAATGTAACCTTTGAAGGAAACTGCTCTGTATGTAGCACATCCTGAAAGCAAGAAAAAACACTGAATACCAAGCAAATAGCTTCGAGGACAGTAGGTTGTATATGTCTTGGTCAAGTCATATATGGGCATTACGGAGATTGAACAAACTCTACAAAGCATGCATTTTGGTCACTGGCACAACAGGGCAGAACAAGATCCTGAGAGCAAAACAAGAACCATGAAAAAACATGGACTGGCTTGGGATCAGGGACTAGGGAGCCCTTGAGAAAAAAAGACTATAGTCTGTGTTGTTCAGTTTAGAGAAGACTCAAGGGAGACATGACAACAGCTTTCTGAAAGAAAGAATGCAGTAAAAGAGGAATAAAACAAACACCACCTCAGGACTCTGGAGACAAGACAGAGAGCAATGAACTTGAAATGCAAGCAGAAACAGTATGTTAATATTAGGAAAAATCTTCTAATAGGAAGAATAGATAAGTATCAGAATGGATTGTCTAGGAAGATTGTAAAATTTCAGGCAATGTGATCATACAGTGGATCATATTTGCCAGCTCAGAGTTATGTAGAGGATATCCTCTATGCCACCAAAGTGCTATGGAGTAAGGGGATGTGTGGTTATCTTACAGATGTCTTACAGATTCCCCTGTTCTATTTTCTTATGTTGCACCAGACAAGGGGAAGAGAAATCATTACTGAGCTTGCCTCATTTCATCCCTACTGAAAATACCCTACTGAAGTTTTATCTGAATTTCGGTTTTGTCCAACGTCTTTGTTGAAATTCAAGATGGAAAAATTGTCATGTGCTTAGGCCCTGCCTTGGAAGACAAAGATAATATTTAAGGATAATTTTCAATATTTTCTGATAATTAGGCTGTACTTCCTTTTACACACACTGAAGATCAGTTGTTGATCTGATGTTACACTGATCCAAAGCAATTCGCTTCCCATCACATGAACCATTCCCACTCTTCAACCTCTTACCCTTGGCCACATGCTTCTGGCAGACTTCTTGTGCAAAATCAGCTGATTACAAGATCCAGTCCAAGGCAAAGAGAAGGAATGGATGGTTGATGGTGATCTGGTTAGTGGAACCAACCCTTTTGGTATCATCCCAGCATGACATGCAATTACATGTGACATGACACTGCTTCTCTATATCAGCTGGTACTACTGCAGGATTACCCATCTGAAAAACTGTCCAAGGCTACTGAAGTTCACAACCTGCCCATTAAAATATATTGCAGAATTTGGAGACTGGAAGCTCCTACAAGTACAACGTAAGTCATGCAGTATTGCTGCAAACTGGCTAGGATTTCCAAATAACTCCAGTGGAGAAAGAAACCACATGGAGATCTTGGAGTGAGTCAGAGCAGTGCATGGCTCCACGGTATCATTTTAGCCACATAAAAAGTTTTGACCTCTGCTACCTCCAGGGCCCATTCTGGAGCAATCAACATTTGACTGCTACTACTTACCTCACAGGGATGACGGCAGATTTAATTAGTGTTATCACTGCTTTGAAGCCTGTTGCTCAGCACAATGCATAATTACTCCGTAAGTAATTATTATACAAGTAGTTTATTTGTCCATACTAAATAGCTTTCCAGGTCATTAAATTAATCATCGGAGTTTTTCAAGACTCCACCTTACATCATTTAGGGGTTTACTTTGCTTTATCATAAATTAGTGTAATCCAAATTCCTGTCCTTCCTATACCAGGGACAGATCATACCATACTATTTATCTGTCCTCCCAAGATTTAGGGTTGGTTTGTTTGTTTTCTTTTTATATGATTGTTCTAAACTCCAGTCTCTGGGTTTGGTTTAGGTCCTATTTATTAATTTTTACAAGGTTTGTTCAGTTGCCCAGAGTACCAGTTGGAAACTTATAAAATGAAGTGAACATTCAGCTACATTATATGGCACAGAGATACAAGGTTCATTGATCGCTGAAGCAAATCAAACACAAATAATTGCTTTCATTTTCACTGCCACTGTTGCAAGCTTTTTCCCCTCCATGTCTTGATGTGCGTTATTGGATGCAACAGAATTTCTCAAGAAGAGGAACGATAAATGTCAAATATATAACGATGAAAACACATAAAGATGTTCCACAGTATTAGCATGCGTCATTGCTTTGGCAAGGAAAGAATATTTGCTGTTAAAGTATATTGCCAATACTCTGAAATACTGGCTAGTCACTAAAACTTTTTATTCTTTTTGGGAAATCTTCATTAATACTGTATACAGATAAGTCGCAACAGGCAACATATAACCACAATTCCAGCTCCATGATATGGATCAGAGAAATATTCATAATTTTTTTCTGTAGTCTGGGCCTCCAAAGATTAGAGACACGTCAGCATAAACAGCAAAGGCTAAGCTGGCAAACAGTAAACACTTTATGTTTGTATCTAATTTTGCTTGCTATACCCTACTACATATAGACCAGTCATTCCCTTAGAAACACAGGTATTTTGTTTATTGCGATAGGTTTAAGACAATCTTCTAGGCCTTTCTCTTCCATTCTTGCACCGGCTACAAAAGAAAGTCAAAATTATAGAATATGTCCAACTATTAAGATACTTCAGTAGTTCGACCACTTTCAGAGGCAGGCCACTACTGCTTCCCACACCCTACCCCAGGACGGGTGTGCTCTCTGGAGAAGTCTTTCGGTAACATCTTTCTTGTTCCTGCTATTAAAACAGCTACCTCTTATTAAAACCGCACCTGTGGGGTGGCATAGGAAGCTAATGACGCTGAATACCTCTTCTACACATCTCTCCCATTTCCCTGTTCACCCACATTTCAGAAAAGCCTGCCCCTGTTTACAGTGACTGGGCATTAAGATACCAAATGCCAGTAAGGGGAATAATCATTTCCTTCCCCATGCTCTTTAAGCTCTCTTAATTAACATGTCTCTTGCGCTCCTTATTCTGCACATCTCTTCTTCTCTGCCTGGCTTCTCCTGTTACAACCTGCACAACGCAGTATTAAAAACATCATAAATCATGCATCTTGGGGAACACTAATTTTGTAACCACCTTACTGCACTTGTAACATTAATTTTCCTGAGAGCTTAATTTACAAGCTAAACATGACATAACAGATGTCGAAATTGGATTTAGATGCTTAAATCAAATAACCACAGCCTAATGCCCCCACCGTGTTTTGCTCATAAACACTCGTTGTTTTAGGGTGCCACATCACACTGACGACACAGAGATAAGATCTTGGTTTGAACTGTCTTCTATACTACTTGATACTTGGCATGAAGGAACGGAAATGGAAATCAAAATTTTAGTTACTTTACAGAATCACAGAATCACAGAATCATATAGGTTGGAAAAGACCTTTAAGATCATCGAGTCCAACCATAAACCTAACACTGCCAAAAACCACCACTACACCATGTCTCTAAGTACCTCATCCAAACGTCCTTTAAATACCTCCAGGGATGGCGACTCAACCACTTCCCTGGGCAGTCTGTTCCAATGCTTGATAACCCTCTCGGTGAAGAAAAATTTCCTAATATCCAGTCTAAACCTCCCCTGGCGCAACTTGAGGCCATTTCCTCTTGTCCTTGTTACAATTGAGGCCATTGTTACAATTGAGGCCATTTCCTCTTGTCCTTGCTCCTCTTGTCTTGTTACATCTGATTTAAGGCAACTAGCACAGCATTATGAATAAATATTGTAAAAAAGAACGTAAAAATCAAGGCTTTCTAAGAATTCTTGGATCACAGGGTCTGTTATCTTGTTAGCTTTGAGTTGTAGAGTGGAAAACTTTAAAAACTTGCAATTAATCAATACGAGCACATCTTTTAGCTCAATTCCAAAAGATCTGGAGGAAATATCCTAAGAGACACAAGGAGTCTGCCATGGCAGTGGCTGAAGCTAAACTGGGATACAGGAAACCTAGACACAAGTTTTGGCTAGGATCAAGGTTCAACCTTTTCCTCTCTCCTTCTAGACCAGCAGTTCCCAAGCAAGGAGGTAAATCCGTATCACAGGAGGTACCCAAGGAGGAATCAGCGGTGCCGGTGACACGGGAGGAAGGCGGGCTCAGGGGATGGACTGCGTCACACAGCTTCTCCGTCTCCATCCTCCCTCAGCTGGGAGAGGACCAGCACTGCCATGGGAGGCACACAGGGTCCCCGGGGCCCTTTAGGCTCCCCGTCCCTGGACACCATAAGTGTCGTTAGCACCAGGCACACGCTGACAGGGGGCTGTCCGCTCCCCCTCATTAGCACGATGCACACTGGCACATCTCCCACACAAGAGTGTGTGATTCCTGTGACAGAGTCATGATTATCCTTCCCCCAGCTGTTGGGGGGTGAATCCACCCATACGTGCAGTTGTACAGTTATGCCAATGCAGAGGTTGTCTCACAGGTAACCATATCCAACCCATGTCTTCTCATGAACTTCCCTTGTGGTTTTATGCACATAATTTAATGGAAAAATCTTAAATCCTAGCCAGAGATTTCCCTGCAGTCACTGAATACCCCAGCACAGAAGTATTTCACAAGTCCGCTGCTGCACTCCACAGCAGTTGTGCTGTTGAACAATCTCAGCATGTAGCCACATACTTTACAACCTTCCATCTTGGGCTGGGTCCAGCTGGGACAACACCTGTACTGAAGAGAAGCATTTCAGCACTTGCTCCAAGCAATGCAGACAGTACTGTCACTTCTGTTACTGCTATGACCAAACGCTTCTCCCATATGCAATTACCACCCTGCACAACCAGCAGCCATATAAAAGCTGCTGTCTCTTCTGGCAGCTTCCTTCAGCCCACCAACACCACCGTTGGCTTTTTGTCCAGATTATACTGCACCTAATGAGCTCAATGCAAGCCATGAGGTGCTGGTTCCTCCCCAGTCTTGTTAGTCCCACAGCTGTGGGGCCACCATTCTCCTCAGTTTGTGTCGACTCATCTCTCTTGACAAACTTTGTATTTGGTCTCACATAACCCCCAATGAATAAAGGAATAAGAAGAGAGAACCTCTCAATGCCCTGTAAGGCATATTCACTGCTTACATCAACTGTCTTCACATCATGAGAAGAGGAGCAACCACCACCTCCTGCACTCCACAGGGCAACACAGCTCATTGCTTATGGTACCCCAAGTCCTGCTCATCAGCAGGGTCCAGGAAACCTAAGGACTTAAAAAAAGGCGCTGATGGCCAGGTAGCCAGATTGTCAACATCAAGCACTGCTGGCCCAATTACTGCTCTCACTACAGTATTCAGAAACCATCGGCACTGGTTCCCTTCCCTTACATATGGAAAAGAGGATAATCCTAAGCAATAATGGGTGTAATAGCAAAAAATCTGAGGGTATAGGTCACATATCATTACGTCGTCCCATCATATAACCACAGCCTCACTGAGGAATGGGCACTGCGTAGGTAGAGTACATTCAATTCATCCCTGTAAGTGTATGGGGCTATTTCCACAAGAGGCAGCAGCTCACCTGGAGCCCAAGCAACTTCATAAGCAAAGCAACATGGACTTCCTTCGCCATGAAGAAACCTTCATTCTGGAAGTGAGCAGAGACAGGCAGAGGTACCAGGCCTTCAACATCAGAAACTGTTCTGCTGTGACAGAAACTCTGACAGAGACTACAAGATCTTTTATAATGTGGGATCCACAAAAAAATATACGCACTTCAGAAGCAGTTGGTCTTAGCAAGAGGCTTTTATTTGTGGCTTTCCCTCTGCCTCCCTTTCTCATCTTCTCTGCTGTAGATCATATGCAAATTGCTGTGACCTGTGAAACAGATCAATGAAGAGGAAATTTAGGGGCCAGCATAAGGATAAAAGAGGACACAAAATTATGACAATGCCCTACTAAACCATCCAGAGAGGTCAAAGTGAGAAGAACAACTTTATCCTTTGAGGCTGCTTGTAACCACAGGAAGCTCCATTAACTCCTGACGGTGCATCATAAAACATTAGCTCTTGCGCTGTGGGATGGATGTAGAGCAGGCTCCTGCCAGGAGAGACAACGGCCCTTCTGCGACAACAGCCGCTGTGCAACAACCGCGGCGCTGCCACGGCGCACAAAGATGCTCAGATTTATCCGCAGAATTTACAGTCACCTGGGACTGTATCGGTGGCAGAGGCAGGCATGAAAGCCAGAGTTAGTATCAAAGAACTGTCACAGGCAGCAAAACCCCCTGTCCCTCACAAGCATTAATCTCGGACTCTTCACACATGCTGAATATGGCATCGTTACTTACCCTGGCTTTGGAGCTCAGAATTGCTGGGACTGGCTGCTAAGGTCTTCATAACTAACTCACCAAGACCTCTCATTACAAACCCTTTGGTTTAGATCTAAGACATAAAAGAGACTGTAACATCTTTTAGGAAAGGCACCACACAGGCTTCAGCCTGTAGCTGTGACAGTTCACGACATATGATTAAATAAATTCTCGTTCTGGGAGAACTGATTATCATAAACTGAACCATAACTAAAAATTCACTGGGACAAACACATCCTTGGGTGTCTCTAGGTATCCATAAAACTCCTCCAGGGATTTTTTGAACCTAAGATCTTCCAGTATTTCTGTTTAAAAACTGAACACATGAAAAAATATTTTGGAACAAACTGCACAAACAGGATAGATGTAAATTACATCAATTTGTTTTGGTGCTGAGTAACAACAGTTTCACAGAAATCTGTGTTACTGAATGTTTGGCAAGCTCTGTAGGAGGTGCAGGTATATTCAGATAAACTTATTTGCAACCAGTTCCTTCAAACACATCATCTGCTGGGTCCAGGAGAACACTGGGGCAGCTGTAGTAAAAAACCTCATTAAATATACTGTATCACAAACGCCTGAAGATTTTTATCGTGATCACATTTTAGTCACCCCTCTGGTATTTTTCCCTCATAACGTAGCTCTAAAATCATGCAAGCTGTCTTGTTAGGAGGCCACAAAAACAAGACACGCTGCTTTTTTATTGGTGAAGTTTAACTGCAAATTCCATATAGGCCAGCCCTGCCTGCCTTCACAGCGGGGTATTTGTTATGTGCCTCCTTTCAAACATTTCCTATTGACAATCATCTTTTCCATATACGGGCTCAAGAACTAAAACAGCACTTCAAAAATTAAAAATTGATTTTAGCTCCAAAAATCTGACTGTGCATGAAAAAAAAAAAAAGAGTAAAAGAAAACATCCCTATCTCTAAAGGCTGCTTTAAACATGAAAAGCGCTTGGAGCTTTTTTTCCTTGGTTGTTTTCACATGGCTTACGTCTCCTCGTGTTTCTCGGAATGACAACAGTCACTTTTGGAGATATGATTTGTCTCACACTGACTGCTGGGACCGGCCGCTAAGGTCTTCATAACAAACTCCCCGAGACCTCTCATTATAAAACCTTTGGTTTAAATGTAAGACATGGAAGTTAGTTAGGCAGACGCAAGATAGGTGTTAGCCATAGCTTATTAGAAAAATATTTTTTTAATAGTCTTGATAGGAATAAAGTTCATTATCTTCTAACCCACAGATGGCATTGGCACAAAGCATAAAGGGTTATAGCAGGGTTACAACCGGCTTAGTTTCATGTTTTTAACTGGATTCAGTAACTGTTTGTGTGGGGGGTGTCAGAGAAAAATTCAAGTGAGGTTTAACTTATATAGTTATACTGCCTTTATGTTCCCATTACGACAATAAGCAAAATGGATTGGCTGGGCTATAAAAGTTGTTTAAATTACATTTTATGATATAGTATTAATGAAAAATACACACCAGAAATAAGTCATTTTTGTTTTAAAATTCAAACAACATCAAAAGCAGGATTTAATTAGCTATCTTTCATTTTTGATTTAAAAGGCAGCACGGAGTGATATGTTCACTCACTAATCAGGGGGTGAGGGTACTAACCAATCCTGCCGTATACGACTCCAGCTTAGGAGTCCCCAGACCCCAGCTCTGTGCGAGTCCCCGCCACCCTGCAGCGAGGACCCCCTGCACAGTGAGGCTGTTCCAGTCGCGTACAGCCCAGATCTCCGGTCCTTCCATGCTCTCCTTGACAGACACCGACTTATACAAACTTATACACCACCAACTTATACAAAAACAGTGATGACAAATATTTTCAAACATCCAGTAATTTTTTGAGTCTGTTTTCTGGGTGCCAGCGAAGTGTTTCAGATTGAGCAACTAAAACTGGAGGCACCCAAAATTACTGGATGCCATCCAAAATGACGGTCTTGCATATCTGGGTCTAAATCCTGCAAAACTTTTTGAGTCCTCTGCCCTCCCTTCATTTCCTGAGCCCTATACCCAGCCTCCACAGGGTTTTACAAAACCCTATACTTTCAGGTGTTTCTGCTGGCCGCTGCGCAGGACCCAGCAGCCACGGGAAGAGGCACGCTGCCTCGGCTGCTGCAGGGTGCTACCTGCTGCGCTATCAGAGAGGGGATGCTGAGCTAGAAACGCACAGGCATTGCCTCCTACCAGTAATCAAAGAGCCGTCTTTCCCTTGTAAAATCTCACCTTCACCTGCAACAGATCCTTACCCACAAATATTAATCTCCTCTAACGGCTTCTTTCAAGTTACCTATGACATTGCCTTAGAACATTTGTTTTCCTTTTCTTTCCAAAGAAAATGCCTCAGGAACTATGATGTCAGTTGAGGATTTATGGGTTATATACACTCCAGCCTATGACACTGGGGCAATCATTTTTTCCTTACATTTCTTGGAAGGTACCTGTCTCCCTGAGGACTGTATGAAATCTTGTTAATACTAACGAAGCAGATGCCCTAATGGCAAAAGGGAATAAACAATACTACGTTCGAAGATTAAGGGCACCTTTCTTTCTTTTCACTGAGCCTCTTTGAAGTCCTATTGTTCAAAAAGCCTGCAAGAAATCATATATCTCTCCCACGAGAATTAGTCAACAATTATTCTGCTTCCAAGAGAAATTTATTTTGAGTCAATGTTTTTAAAATCTATCTGTTCATCAGGCTTACTCATGCATTAAGGATGATTTTCACTGTTCAATAGAAACTCCTGAAACAAGGAGCAATTAGAAACATCTGATTTCATGATGCATTTTCCCTCCAGCAAACCAAGCAACTGTTTCCACAAGGAAAATGCAAAGACTCTCTGTCTTCCAAGCAGTTATTAAGTGTACAGCAGAAACAGCTAAATTTCAAAAGCTGAAATACAACAATAACTTGGCTCGCAATGAAAGTTGTCAAATGACTGAATTTAGTTGTACGACACTAGAATAAACATAAACATTAACTCAACTCAACTAAAAAAAACAGCTATCAATACAAGCAGCAGCAACCAGCCAAGAGCACAGGTCAGAAAGTCCTGGCTTTGTCCTGGGTTTCTTGCCTAAATTCAGGCAAGCTCTGCAATTGCTTTGCTCCTGTCCTGAAAACCAGCAACGGGGCCCATCCCACAGACAGAGCTTGCAAATTTACTAGCTAAGCTCTGGGCAGTGTGAAACAATGTAAAGGGCTGCTGAGTGTTATTTAAGAATGAACATTAAGAAGTTAATGGTACCTGTTACAGGTGCTAAAAATTAAGCGCATATTTAAGTGTTACACTGATGCAGGGACTTGGGCCTGCTAGAGTCAATGGGCCACTGCCACGAGCCCATCTTCTGCCTCCAAGCCTTCTCCTGCAATCCGTGGCCTGAGCGCAGCAAAAAAGGGAGAAACATGCAGGTTCGAATAACACCCTCTGATATGGATCTAAACATAGGAAATGCCCTGTCTCGATGACGGAAAAGCAATCTGTTCGGCCTTTTTCTTTTGCAGACAACAATCAGCTCACTAGCTGGCCATAGTTTATTAAAGATCAGAGATTAAAGGCAATTTATAAACAGCTTCAATCCTTAGCAAGAAAACGAAAGAAACGTTAAATAGTACTTTCACCAGTGTTTCAGTTGCTAGTAGTTAAAAAATAAGCAAAACAGGTCCCAACAATATCCAGTCTTTTCTACAGACTGGTTAGTGGCTTCTGACACAATATAACTTCTTAGACACGGTCTGTAAGTAGTAGTTATAAAAACACAGCTTTTCTTAGTCAAATTACACAGCACAGATGAAAGGGAGCTAATCCCCAAGGCTACCCAGATACTACACTGCACATTTCATTGAAACCATGAAAGATGGCCTGGCTAGGAAAAGCGAAAAGTTAAACACCATGGCTTGCTTATCTGTTCTTTCTCCTTGCCACAAGAAGGAAAAAGACGCACATGGGGCAAAGGAAGCAATCTCTAGTAGGGGTCTTGGAAAAGCAGTTCTTACAGCTTCACCTTTTTGGCTCTGCCACACAAACAGATGCAGAAATGTTATGCCACAAAATGTATCTGCTTCTCCTATTTTGTCCTCCTTGCTTTCTTTTGTGATTTCGTTTCATTTTTTCTTCTCCAGATGCACAAATCTGGCCCTGTGGACACATCAAGCCAGGTAATGTTCATAGGTGAAGAGTCGGTCTTGCAGCAGCGCAGACAAATCTCCTCGAGGGGGAAATGTCAGCATAATTCACCAGCAAGGAAACAAACAGGACTAACGGGCAAGGATTAAAAACAATACGTACTTCCTTCTCACCATCACTAAGAAAAAGAGCCAAAGGAAGGTAAAATGGAAACAGGCAGCAGCCTAGGGTGCTAAAATAAACATACTTTAAAATAAAGAGAGAGAGAAAGAGGGAAAGAAAGGAAAAAAGAGAGAGAGAAAGAGAAAAAGTTATTTCAAAAACTAAATTGGAAATAGGATTATCTTTACAGAGAATCCTGAACTGGGATGTGTTCCATCTGAACACAAGAGTGGAGTATTAAGCTTCCTAAATTTAGTCTGGAAATGTTAAACAGCTCCATCAGCAGGGTGTAATTCTGCAACAGTTACTGCAGTGGGAGCCGCAGCGGCAAACATCCTCAGCGGCCGGAAGGTGGAAAATGAGACACTTCTCAAAGCCTCCTGTGATATGGCTACCGAGAGCATCTGTGGACTGGACTCAAGAATCCTGGAGAGCTTTTCCATTCCTGCGTCCCGGGAGAGCCCAGCGCTCAAGTGCTCTGCACGTGCAGTGCCGTGGTTATGCGTGTTTGGCACAGCAGCGTCCAAAATGAACCCAGGCTTTCCTCACAGGACAAAGAGGAAGACAGAGCCTTCCCAAGGAGTCCACGATCTATATGTGTGAGCGGTGCTGTGGCTTCCCAGCATCAGCAAGGGAAGAGTCATTCAACACTCCGCAGCGAGCACCATCTGACTGTCCAGCTGACATCTGCTGCTATTTCTTTATATTCTGGGAAGGTCTTAATGAGCCTCAGGAAAGCCAACGCTTTGCCCCTTAATTACTGAAAGAGGCAGAAGGGGCTGTTTTGCCAGCCAAACAGAGTCTCGCGTTCTACGAGTAAAACGCATTAACATCACCTAGAGACCTTCCCGCTTGCTCGTACTGCTTCATACGTCACTGATGGGCTTAGTACCTGGGCATTTCACAGGAGTTCGACGACTCTGCCACTGAGGTAGGGAACCAGAAACATCTCCAAAGAGAACTGGGACACAAAAGTATTAAATGACTGGTTTTAAGATGCACGGGAGTATGCGGCAGAAGCCTGTCTCCTGAGCTATAGCCTCCTGTGGTCACAGCACTACCGCCATGTGACAGCAACGGACTAATAGTGAGATCCTGCGATGATCTTCTAGGGATTTTTCTTCCATCTCCCACACACAGAGGCCCTTCCCTACTCCAGTCTTCAGCCGCTGTACGTATCCCCAACAACAACTCACCCTTCTGACAAGTTCCACAGAAAGGGAATAAACAGCATTGTTAATCATTGAAAAAAATAAATATATACAATAATTTATTCTCACATTATCACTCTGCTGCTGTCTTGCTTAGACTGTAGGCTCTTCGGAGCTGAACCAGACAACATTTTCTATCTTATTCAGCACACTGTGGGCACCAGTAGAGATGTTTAAAGCCTGTTTCAGTGTTCATCCAGATAGCAGCCACAGAAATTAAGGGGAGTTATGCAGCTGAATCCCTTAGTCATCCATTTATGCTTCCCCTTCCTCATAAATCAAAGGACAGGAAAGCAATTTAATCGGAAACAAACACAGAATTAGCAGTACAATTCAGCTCCTTACGCTCTTTCCTCATTGCTTTTGATAAGTAGAGTCAGCAAACAACCAAACAGCAAAACAAAAAAATAACAAAAAATTAAAAATCCCGCTAGTATCACTGCGCTGCAGATTTCATGAAGTCCTGTTCCAGTCTGAAATGGAATATTCTTCCAGTTCAGTGCAGTCTGGTTAAATAACTGGATTTTCAATTTCTTAATACAGATCTGATACTAGTTGTATTACTGCAAAGCTCTGGAATTGCAGACTATACTTAAATATTTGTTTTATACAAATATGCAGCCCCATCGCAATGATGTGGCTAGATCTCCTTTACCCAGCATTCTGTTCCGATGCGATATGTAAATACGCTTGCTAAAGGGCACGACCAGGAGGTCACAGTGATAGCTTAGTAAAAATATAATAGAAATGGGCAATGGCAACAAAGGGGAAAAAAAGCGAGCTGACTATACAGAATATAGTAATTAATAACACATAAAGTATTACTGAAAAGGTTAAAGACTCTGCTGCCTTAGAAAACAGTGCTTCTCTATGGCCCTCCCATCTTGCAAAAAATGAAGTCAGAACAGAATCCAGCCCGTAAGGGCAAATAAAACATTTAGGAGCACAGAAAGCCTATAACAAAGGGTTGGAAAGATTAAAAATATTCAAAGAATAATTAATGAGAGGATAGACAAGAGATGTGTGAAAACAGCAAACACCGTGAAATTAGCCCTTTACCCTCACTGAAAACATAAACAACAGGATATACAAATAAACTAATAAAAAGTAATGTATTTTATGGGGGTGGCAGAAGGTTTCCCATGGGATTATCTTGGGGAAGATGCTATCAGAAGATACCATAAAGGTGAAATATCTTTAAAGGATTCCCAAAAGACACCATTTTCACAGAAAAACAGAAGCCTTTAAGTAATCTTGGGCATGCTAAAATATAGATGAGAGATTAAAAAATATTTTTTTAAAGCATTTTACTGAATAAGCCAAGCAGTAATTGCTCTGAATTAGGAGGCAACCTCCCCTCTAGGAAGATTATTCCAGGGTCTATCAGTGGGACAAACCTTCCCCTTCAGCATCTGCCAACGGTCTCAGCCAAAGAGCGAGCACCACGCTGGTCTGAACCCCCTATTTCATAGCAAGTCCTACTAACCGCCTCTGGCAATTGTACTCCTAGGTATGAAAAAATGATGAACCTGCGTCAGAGTTTACACCAATGAGATGTAAACAACAGGCAAATTAATATATACTTCACAAGAGGCTTGCAAAGAAGAGCACATGTGCCGTGCTTTCGGCTGCCAACGCCAGCCTGACCGGCCATGGGGGCTGGCTCCAGTGCACGTGATGTCTCCGGTAAAAATCACTAAGAGCCTTGGTCGCTCCTAGAGCAGCTCTTTGCTGTCCCGATGCTCCCGGATGCTGCTCCGCACTCCCTGAATGTCAGTATGTAATGCCTCTGACTCCGCAGAGCCCTCTCCTGAAATTATCCTATTACACCTAAAAATTAATTAATGCTCCTCTGCAGTAAGATGCCATAATTAAACTCTCTCTCTTTTCATTTAAGACTGAATTTAAATGAGGGCTTGATGACACTGCAGTACAGTAACATTCACAAAGGCAACACTGACCTGAGACATTTGCCATGGGTTTTGGCTGCAAAATTGCCAACGGCTTCCTACAACATCAAGATTTTGGCCTTCAGCAATATACATTTATAACCACCCCAGCTTTCGGCAATATTGGCTGAAACACGTGCATGGGTGATGATAGCTATCTCCTCAAGGAGAAAATAGAAGTCTTCAGGATTTTTTTCCCCCAAACTGAGGCTGTCTATCTCTCTCTCACACACGCCAAGCAGCGACCCAGCCTTTACAACTGACAATGGAGAAGAATAAGATGACATTTCCTGACCTTTAAGAAGCACTCACTGATCAGCACTAACGGCACCATTTCACTCATCTTGTTACTTACTAGCTTAGCTGTAAAGAAAAAAAGAAAGCGGAAATTCAGTGTATTTTGCTCTTTATGGAATACTACAAGCACTGTCCCGTTCCCAGTGCCATGACCACATGTCTTCAAAAGAAGGGCGAAGCCTTCATCTGCTGTTTGCATTCAGCTCCCACTGGAGGCAAGAGGGCTGAAAATATCTGACATCAAATAGGACATTAATGTACATACATTAGAGAAGCAGATTTATTAGCTAGGTTTAAAGAAAAAAGATCAGGTTTTGGTCAGAATGGACAGCACACTCTTTTTTTTTTTATTAAAGCCTGAATAAAACAGTAGTTAAAAGCAGGTATTTCAAGAGTAAAAAAGGTTCAGTTTGACTCCATATATGCAGCATAAACATATCTGTAGAGTCAGCCATACTAAGAAAGTATGTCTTCAGTGCAGTCAGAGCAGTTTACATGCAGGCATAAAGATAGCTCTGAACAACCTAGCATAGGTCCTGATCACACTGTGGCCAGAGCAAGGTGGACATCAGTACTGGCTGGCTCTCCAGGGATTCAACAAGGACCTACACAAGCTTTGCAACTTGCATTAAACCTCACATAATCACAGTTGATCATCTCCATAGCCAAATCAACAGCGCTGGGCCACTCAGTGCATGCACTGATTCACCTGGACGTAAAGGACCATCTTGAATTCAGCATCCAAGAGAGCGCTAACACACTGAATCTCATTCAGGGCATTAGTCTGCATTCAACTCACTGCAGAGGAGTTTTTTGGCAGTTCAGGCAAAGAAAAAAGCCTCCGAGAAAGTAAATGACTAATTTCTTTCTCACGAAGACTAACTTCAGCTGAAGATGGAGCTGACTGGAGGTTACTCCCGGTTGCTCCCAGGGAACATCTGTTCTCACAACACTGCCCTTGAGCTAGTGAGGTCTTGTGATGGGTCTTTTAACGTCACCATGGCACTCACCATGCTCTAGGCGTCCTCTCAGCACTTCTTGATACAAACAAATGAGAAGGAGTTTGTACAAAGCACCAAGCTTTAACCCAAACCTTATCTGCACCGCTGCTGCCTGCCAGTATCGTATGATGATTTTTTGATGGGAGATGCTGGGCGGTGGGAAAAGGAAGCAGGAAGGTCCTCCAGGCTCCTTGTCGGGGCAGCCACTGGAACGGTGCTTAAGGGAACGCATTTTGTCTTCCATCCCCAGCTCTTCTCTCTCACGTGTATATCTGGATTCTGACAAGAATAATGAGGGGGTTGTAAGAGTTTGGCTTGACCAGAATATTCAGCTCCTTTCCCTTTCTGGTGACCACTACTACCAGTTTTCCATTATAAGCCACTTCCACAGGCAGTGTCATTCACCCACACGGCTCTCACTGGGATGGTGCAAGTGGTTTGCAGAGACAACATTTTATACAGGTCAGAAATAGGGGTTTCAGCTATCCCAGTAAGCATATGCTAGCGAGATGTCCCTATTATCAGTTAGGATATCAGGATCATTAATTCTAATTTTTCCGTATTTTTAGGCCTTAATTACTCCACATCACACAGTTCCTTCAGTATAGACAGGCTCCTGTCTTTTACTTATGTCATAAATTTTACATATATATACACCTATACACACACACATATATTTTTTTCAACATATGTCACACATTGATATATTTTATATATCTACTGTTGTATTTTAACCAAGCAGCATGTCAGGAAAACCAACATTGGTGGATGTTTAAAAGTATAGAAGCAATGTTGTGGAAAATGGAGAAATAAGATTCAACTCCCAAGCAGTGGGCTGGAGTACTTGGGAGTGGTATTAACAAGTACCGCTGCTCAGGAGCTCTCACAATGGGATTATCAGCTTGCAGTTAAAGATATGTTAGACATTCATACTAAATTTGCAACAGGAAACCCAAACCAGTAACAAAATCTGGGGATTTACAGTTACTTTTCAGCAGTTCTGTCCTCTTTTAAAATCCCTGCAGTTCATTCTTGTAAGTCTCTATTGCCATTCCTAAGAATGTCTCCTTTATTCACATTCTTAATGAAAACAATTTCTAATGGGATTTATTGCTGAGCAAGTGTGCAAAGTCACTATCCTTGAGGAGCTAAAACCTTCTCTGGCTGTAGCCCTGTCAGGACAGTCTTAACGTGTTCTGACTGCCTTCCCAAGCAGACACCTAGAGAAGTGTATGTGTGGGGCTATGGTAGTCTTCAAAACCCACTGGCCTCCCTGCTGAAGCTGTCAACACAATACCAACAACTAAGCATCATTTGTGAAGGCCGTTTCAGTGACTATTCACTGGTTCATTAGGCAACAGACTGATCCAGTGAGGATTTCTCTTCCAGGTCTGTGAGAAAATCACATCTATGGATTCATCCTCTTCTGTCAGTACCATCATTCCCTTTCTGTTTTCTTCCTTCCTCTAAAAACGTATTAAATATCTTTTTCCATCTTCACCCCTTCATCCCATTAAATTCAGATCACCAAAGATTATTCTTACACTTCTCGGATGCACCTAACAATACTTCATTCACAATATTTCCATTAGCTTGTGTCCTAACAAAATGGTTCACATAGCCAAAATTGTTTTTAACCAAGTGAATCAAGAAAATCATATTTGGAAAAAAATCAAGACTGTGCACTACCTGTTCAGCAGATGACTACTACATTTATGGCTTAATATTTATGTTCACCCATGCTTTGCAGGTTTATTGCCTCTTAGATATACCATTACTGATTAAATAGGTATGCAAGACTTTGTTGCTTTCTACACAAATCAGTAGAAACTCAGAGCCTAAATCCATATGGAACTAAGGGACAAATTATATTCTTACTTCATGGTCACACAGACTGGAAGGTAAATGAAAAAAAAGGATTAACAACCTTAAAAACAAGAAGCTGGAGGTACCATAAGTAGCACAGGTTTCAGATGGCCTCTCAGTACCCAGTAGGTCACCGCCGACTCCTGACACCTCTCATAGCGCAGCACTCTAGAAACACAACTGATGGGAGGGAACCAGAGGAGTACCCTAGAAACATAATGAGGGAAAATTAACAGAGAAGGCAGCAAAGAACACAGCTATATACGCTCTGGAAAGGAAGGGAAATCAAAAATTTATTCCCACCACCGTGACAATTACAAACCATGACCAAGGAACAAACCAAGGCAACAAAACTTCCTAGTGTCACTAGCCTGCCAAAAGCATGAAAGCCTAGATAACAGATCTTACCTCACGTTAGTGAGTGACCGCTACTCCTTGGTCAGCTGCCACAACCCATCGGACACCACAGCACCGTGGCAAGCTAGAATGAAGTTTCTCAGAAGTTACTGAATTTCAACAGCAGAATTAAAGTTCCTATTTCTCCATTCCTTGATTTCTCATGAAGACAAAGCATTCCAATTTAACTTTGCATTTATTTCCACTCTGTTTGGGGGCTTGTTTTTGTTTTTAAATAGCAACAAGTTAATTGTAACCACCAATACCCTGAGATGAAACTTTTGTATCACACTTCTCTCCTTGATCTCCTGGCTTAGCTCAGCCTGATGGCTTTTCTCCAGCATTAACTGTTCTTCCCTCATTTTTTCTCATTTCCTTCATGTTCTCTGTGCACAAACCTGTAAATTACTATTTTGAAAGAGATGGCATTACTTTTGCAATAGAGCTTGACTAGGGAAGTGATCGTGCCCCTGTACTCGGCACTGGTGAGGCCACACCTGAATCTTGTGTTCAGTTTTGGGGCCCCCACTACAAGAGAGACATTGAGGTGCTGGAGCGTGTCCAGAGAAGGGCAACGAAGCTGGTGAAGGGTCTGGAGCAGAAGTCTGATGAGGAGCGGCTGAGGGAACTGGGGTTGTTCAGCCTGGAGAAAAGGAGGCTGAGGGGAGACCTTATTGCTCTCTACAACTACCTGAAAGGAGGCTGTAGAGAGGTGGGGGTCGGTCTCTTCTCCCAAGTAACAAGCAATAGGACAAGAAGAAATGGCCTCCAGTTGCGCCAGGGGAGGTTTAGATTGGATATTAGGAAAAATTTATTCACCGAAAGGGTTGTCAAGCATTGGAACAGGCTGCCCAGGGAAGTGGTTGCGTCACCATTCCTGGAGGTATTTAAAAGACGTTTGGATGAGGTGCTTAGGGACATGGTTTAGTGGTGGACTTGGCAGTGCTAGGTTAACGGCTGGACTTGATGATCTTAAAGGTCTTTTCCAACCTAAATGATTCTATAATCCCACAACTCCCCTTGAAATCACTGGGTGTACTCATTAAACAACGCACTTCTCAGCCAGAGCAAGCACACCATAGTCTGCCTCATTTGATGAGTCTAATTAAAGTTTTCCGAGTTGGATATGCAAACTGATTATCTGCTCTACAACAGAGTTTCAGCAGGAGCAGGCAGCGTTTAAATCTCCTGAAATTAGACTTAGTTGATTGAATGTCCAAATTGTTCTTCAAGTACCTTTAATTTCCCTTTTTTAAAAAATAAAAAACACATGGCTTTTATTGTATTTTATTTTCTTTTTTTACAAGTTGGCTATATTATTTTTTAACTATCTGTTCTACACAAATATTTAAATAGGGTTCTTTATCTTCGTCCCCTCAAAAAAAACCCCAAAAACGTTAAGAAGATGGCTTGGCCCCTGTGTACCAAGTCAATTCCTACATTCACTGTCAAGGGAACTTGCCTTGTCATACTATTTTTCAGCACATCCTTTTTCTTCCAAATTTCCAAGACCTGAATAAAAATGAGAAGCTATTATACAGCACAGAATAAAAAGAGATTGCTCTGTAAATTTTCTTAGAAATTACAATGTTTTGTGCAAATCAGCACATTTTAACAAACAGATTTGTTCTTCAGCTTCAGTGTGTATAATTTGATCACATCAGCTTGTGGACATTTTTCACATTAATCTCCCGTAATTTTTGGCCATCATTTCAGTGTACAATAAAGATCACAGTAAAGCTTCAGCGGGGTCTAAGGAGTCCCACGAGGACATGGCTCTCTCCAAAGAGCATAATCCAGATCTAATTTCAGAAGGAACCAGGTAGGATTTACATTTCTGAAAGTATATATGACAAATCTGTGGCCATTCAACAAAAATCCTGCAGACTCTTCCAGCAGTGTTTTGTCCCAGTTGTGCTAAAGCATCTTTATCACCAAGATACATAAGCAATCAAAAGGAAAGTTTAGGGTTTGGGATTTTTGGTTTCTTTTTTAAACACGTGGTATGTTTTCAACCCATTGCACACTTCTAATGCCTTAGGGGGAAAAGAAGTTTTCTCTGTTCTCTTTGTCTTCCGCACCTTTCTTCCTGGAGTTTCTCAAGAAGAAACATTTCCTCTGCTGGAGTAAGGACAGATGCAGTTTCTGACTCAAGAGTGCTCCCTGTTTGCATGCATTACTGTAAAAGATAGCTTCCCTTAAGAGAGGTAAGACTCCAGGCTATGAATCTGATGCTCTTTAAAGCAGAGGGTATCATGCCTCTGATACACATCTTGATTTCAGCTACTTCTCCCTAGATCACATATTAAAAGAAAAACACAGCAAACCACTAGCCTATCAATGACAAATACGTCAGTGCCCATAAAACACTTCAGTACCACTGCCTTTCTCAGCTGCTACATTTCACGGTATCCATACCACGCACATTCCTTCCCCCAGGCTCAGATATATCCCCCACTACTTCCAGCCCCACATCACAGCAGCTTTTGTTTGCTTTTCAGAGGAAAGCACCGGCTGAACGCAGAGTCAAACTTTTGTCCTTGTTTGATTGTAAAGGTCTGAAACCTTTGAGTTTTCCATTTCCTTAACGACACACTGATGAAATATTTTGACAAGGCCAAATTGAACCACGGTTCATAGGCTATGGTAAATTTGATCTTGATTCCATCACTGAACTCTCAAAAATTAATTTTCTTATCTCTAAACCACAGAAATATGAATTAACCAGATTGTGGAGCATTTATCTTACGTCAAGATGAACTAGCGGTCTGAGCAACATCTTTCTTCTTTTGCTGCTAACACACACAAAGAAATCTGTTGATCTGGTATTTAGGGCATTCTTCATTTCTGTCCGCCAGTTGCAGCATTCCTCAGAGACTCTATTTGTCGGTATCATTGAAAAGTGATTTAAAAAACCTCTGGAAAAAATGCCTGTGCAAAATCCACATCGATGTAATGATTCAATACACATATGTTTATCACACAAAAGTAAAAATTTTACTTACCTGTCATTATTCAGTTTTAATCAAGACTTTTTCAGGAGGCTGAATGAAACCATTTTCTGTAAAACTGTTCTTGCACCTCCTCTTTAACAAAAGTTTTACATGACAATACACTAAAATACAGCTGAAAATGCTGTATTTTATTAGGACTAGATGTTCAAAGTTATGATTAAGCATAGGCTTCCAGGGAATAGTAGGAAAGGGATGTTAGGCACCTTCATTAACACCCTCCAGTACAACACACCAAGACATATGAAAGTGTATGACAGTGTAGCTGTGCAGGCACATCACCACTGCATAAATAAATTACTCCAGCTAAAAATGCAGAACTCCAGGCACTTAGGCAAATTATACATGCAATACCCACCACATATTTGCATGTATGGACACATCTGCATATAATGCACTTTAACAAAATCTTTCCCCTAAAGCTTTCCATTAGATTTGCTGCCAGAGAGCTGCAACGTGACTGCACTGCAGCCAGCTGCTCACACAGATGCAATCACTCCAACACTGATGGTTTAATCACAGAATCTCTAAGTCAGGAAGGCACCTCTTGATCATCTAGACCAACCTCCTGCTCAAAGCAGGGTCAGCTACAGCAGGATACTCAGGACTGTGTCCAGTCAGGTTTTGAGTATCTCCAAGGATCTCCTCATCCTCTCGGGGAGACCTGTTCCAGCGCTGGCTACTCTTACAGTGAAAAAAGGTTTTTCATACGTTTCAGTGGAAACTCGGTGAATTTCCTGTATCTCAGTTTGTGCCCATTGTTTCTTGTCCTGTCACAAGACAAGAATGAGAAGAGCCTGGCTCCATCTTCTTTGCACCCTCCCTTCAGGTATTTATACACATTGATGAGATTCCCCCCGAGCCTTCTCTTCTCCAGGCTGAACAGTCCCAGCTCTCTCAGCCTCTCCTCACATGTCAAATGCTCCAATGCCCTCATCATCTTTGTGGCCCTTTGCAGGATGCCCAGGATCTCTTCTACAAGCTGCTTGTTCATTCATGCAGGTCTCCTGCCACCTTTGCTTGATTTCCTGCTTGTCAGGATGGACCACTCTTAAGCTTGGAGGTGATCCTTGAAAAACCGACCAGCTCTCCTGGACTGTATTCCACAGGTTAATAATGCCAGCACTAGTCCAGATACACCTACCCCCCTGCCCAAATCACCTAACGCACTGGCAGCAAAGACTGGCCTGCTATAAATGCTGTCTTAGGAAGAGGTATCAAATGCAAGGTCCAACCCTCTGGGGTCATCAGCACACTGCTAGAACAAAGTCATTAACCCTCAGGTGTCCTGAGCTGTTCTGAGAAATCTGACAGCAAAGTTGATATGAAACCTATCCCACAGATACCATAAAATTCACACAAGAGGGTATATTTGAAGCCCAGATAATCTAAAATTAATCATGTGTGATGGGAGGCTATCCATTATTGCCATAGAAACCATAATTCCTGCATTGCTTGATGCATCCCTGCACCTGAACTGTTAATTTTCACATTGGACACAGTGCTCGCTGGACTGATGGTTAGACTTGGTATAAAGACAGCTACACCAAGTCTGACAAGAAGCCTATTTAGCCCTGTATCTTCTCTTTGGCAGTCAGCAGGAGATACTGAAAGAACGTGAGAATATTCTGTACATGTCCTGGTTCTTCCTGAAGATGTTCTTCCCACTTCCTGCAGTCTGTACCTCAGGACCTCCCTATAACCATGCTCTTGAGAAGCAATGAATAATCACTTGCCTTCTCCACCCCTTCAATATTCCATAGGTTTTTCTCATTTCTTCCTTAGTTTCTTCACAAGCTGAAGTCCTAATCCAGTTAGTCTTCCCTCAAGAAGAAGCTATTCCATGCCCTAGGTCATTCCTGTTTCCCTTTTCTGCACCCTCCCCTACCTCAGCTAACTCTCTTTTTAGATAAAGCAATATTCAGGATATGAGGGCAGCATGTGCTTATACAGCAGCAAAAAGATGTTTCCTCTTCTGTTCTTGCCTTCTTTCTTAATTAATTTCTAACAGCTTGTTTGCCTTTCTGACCACTGGAAAGCACTGGGTTGGTGTTTTAAGAAAGCTGTTTAGTATAATTGCTAGTAATTAGAGCCCATAATTGTCTAGGTACAGTGTAGATGTTTTTTCCTCGCTTGTATTACTTGGCATTTAGTGACCTGGAGCTTCATCAGTCAGCCAGCACTTCTCAACTTTGCCCATGATCTGGTGATCCTGATTGAACATTCGGCTGTTCTTATAAAAATATCTTGTAAGGTGTTTCCAAGTTATTGTAGCTGTATGCTTGATGACCACTAGCACCGGGGAACTAACTGTCCATTCTCATCAATCTCCAGACAACAACCGCCTCTTTACTATGGCCTCTGGTAGCTGGGGGAGACCGCCACAGGGCTTGGGATGCTCTGGTTCACCATGGAAATCATTCAATACCCACAGCTGAACCAGAATTACAGGGAGCATGACTTAGCAAAAATCAGTCGGATATGGCCCGTCCCCATCACGATGTGGGAGGTTCCTCAGCCAGCTCTAAGGACCCAGACTGTGTGCTCACTTGTGTCTTCTCACAGACTCTGAGCCACTGGAAAGCTAGAGCGGAATTAAATATTAGTCCTCTGGTACTGCAGCAGCAATCTATTTCCCAAATGTTTTCGTATGTCTTGTGTGCAGTTCAAATATATATGTATCTTCGCCTTTTTTCTTTCAGTATTCATTTTTTTCTAGAGCTCAGCAGACCTTCATTAATCTCATACCACTGCATCTTGCCCTACACATTCCCCAAGTACCTGCCCTGTTTAATCAAGGATTTTCACAAAGAGGCTCTGGGAATACAAGTTCAGCTTCTTTACAGGCAGACATTTCAAAACCAGAGCTACACCCGCACTCTCACATGCATATATGCACATTCACACATGCACCCAGCCATCACTATATAACCATAGTGCTATATATACGTAACTATATAGCAAGTGCTAAAAACTTCACTATTTAAAAATACATTCTTGACTGCACAGTTTTACTGAGAGTGCCTTATTGAATGTAACTCTAAATGATATAAACATGAAGGGAGTATCTCCAAGATTTCTTCCACTTTCTCCTTCTGTTCTCCAATTAAGAAAATTCCATTGATGAAGATATTTTTTCACGGTCTTTTTTTCACGGTCAGCAAAACAAGATTGCATGGACTGCTGTTTATTTGAAAATCTGCTAAGGAAACCAGCAAGAAATTTCTCCCTAGAGCTATCATGAAAAAAAATTATCTCCATATGGGGAATTTCATGTTTTTGTGAGCTCATAAAAAAGTACAACATTTAGTCTTGTACTCCATAATGTTTACTCTTGCTTTAATTTTTTGGCCAAGTTTAAAATACTGGTTTTGACATTTTACCTCAAGAAATTATTGCTTAGTCTGCCAAAAGGGAAGCAGCATGAGCTCAGGCTTTATTGGGGAGGTGAAATTTTATTGTGCTTCTCCCACCTTTAAAAAATTCTGTGTTGTAAAATCTGGCATTGAACACATTATTGTATATTCCAAATTCCATATGTACCCAGCAAGCTTATCTAAAACAACACAGACCATGTAGACTTTTAAGCAAAAACTACTCCCGGAGCAAAATCTGACAGGTCTGCACAGCTACAATAGGTTTAAGCCCTGGCTCTAAAATATTTTGGAGAGCTTTTCTCTCTCCATATGGACTCTTTAAGAAGAGAAATTCTCTGGAGTTGATGTAAACTTCCAAGACTGGATGCCTGAAATTTCAGGAAAGAGGATGAGAGCTAATAGCAAGAATTGTCATCCACAGTGAACAGAGTTCTGTGGGACTCTTTTGGAATGCATATATATACACATATATGTCTCTCTCTCTGCATATCCACGAGTATGTGAAAGGTATATTCAGAATGGAATTCGTGGCCATTGCCTGTGGTTTGTATCGAGTTGGTTGTCTACAGCCAGAGCCCTAAAATCATGCCCGTACCTAACCAGCTTTCTTCAGACAAAAGTCTCTCATCATTTACTCTATATCCCTGAGCATTCTGGGTCACTTACTGTCTTTTGTAATATATTTGTTTACTGTTCAGTAAACCTCTTACACTGCTTTGCTGCAAAAACAGCTAGAGCCCTCCTGATTGTTTTGTGGCTAATGTAGTAAAAACAGCTCTTTTGAAGCTTATGAGATTTCGCAATGCAACTACGCAACCTGTATTAACACTGCTGGGAGTCCCTTGTTTTTGTCCAAGGTAAAAATCCACCCATTCATTAATGTACTTTATATTGTCTCTGAACACATCCCACTATAAAATACAAAGGTGTGAAAATCTGGAATCTGTAAGACTGCAGACCCATATTGCTGTCTCCTTTTGCATGCATTCACTTGGTCTTCCCAGCGTGCCATCTTCTGTGCTAACCTTTCTAGCTATCAAGGAGAAAATATAGGGTGGAAAGCCTGTTGCATTTCGCTGTGTCCCCAGGTGACACATTACTCCTTAGAAAAACAGCACCTTTAAGGAATGTGTTTCTTCAGAGCGCCTCGCAAAAATAATCAGTAGTGTTGGAGTTTATCTGTGCAATCCAGCCTGTAACCTGGGCCAAAATTGGCAGTCTTTAAATGGTAGGGCTCCTCTTCTCCTATGAAAAATGTCAGCTTTCCATTCAAGAGTTAGAACATTTCAGATCTAAAGGGCTACTGTAAATGCTTCTCGAGAAATTCAGCTGGGGTGCCCAATGCTCCTCCTCTCCTATACAAACAGCATCCTCCGGTCAAATTAACACTCCAGAGAGACACAAACCTCCCATGAGGGCCCCATGGCCAAGGTGCTCCATGGGAAATAAAGTCCTGTTGGTTACTTCCACCTCCAGAGGAGACCCCAGAGTGCTATAACCAACAGGGAGTATCATAGCTTTCAGCCAACGCTGGTTTTGACAGAGCATTTTTAACCCATCCTACAGGGAGATCTGAGCCCTGCTGCCTTGCTGAGGCAAGCAACTTTGTTGACTCACCTGGAGCAGCAAATACATGAGAAAAACCTTCCTGAGTGATAAATCTAGAGCCTGCAGCTGGGCAGTACCCAATGTGGAACATCTGGAAGAGCTGTGCTAAGGCGAACACCGGGAACAGAAAACATCCAAGCCAGCTTACAACACAAGGGCACTCACAGTGCCAGCCCTCCAACAGTACAGAGTTAATGGAAAGCTGTTATATGCTGCCTCTGTCTCTTTTTTGGCAGTCCCCCAAATTCATAATTAAGAACGATGCAAGTGTGATTAGAATATTCAGCAAAATCTGAATAGTTTATGGTTTCTACTAAGTTATTTCCCATGAATCCAAAGAGCTCATAAGATCATCCTGAATAATAAAATAAGTTATTCTTATAGGGACAAGATATCATTATCTAATATTCATCATGACAGAATATAGTCATCTTACAATTTATGCTGCAGTATCCAAGATATTATCTAACATCCATTATCAGCTATGTCTTCAACTGCCTATATTACATTTATTTAAAGAAATTCAGACAGGTGAGATGTTCTACAAAGACGCCATTTTCAAACAAGCAAATGGGAAAAAAGGCATAGACTGCTATAAATGTAATAAACTCCTACGGATGTCTCAAACTCATTACAGTTCACTAACAAGTATAAAGGCTGATTACTATGATAAAAGAAATAGAGAGAAATAGCTTCCTTTCCTTCATAGGAAAGGAAGTACGGTATCTACTCTTCATTGCGCCGATCCACCTGACTGTTACTCTTGGCATCTGCCCAACATGCTTCCCATCCTTTTTGTTAATGCTACATTCATGAAATAACCCTTTTTTCTGCCCCTGTTTCGTAATGCCAGGCTTTGAACACAATTTAAGATATAAGGGGTGCAATTTGCAGAGCTATATTTGCTATTTCTAGGGAACTAATTTAACTGATTATTTCTTTTTCAGGTCCAAAAACTTAAAGAAATGATACAGCACAGCTGATAGGCCGGTTCCTTCCTCCGGCTTACTGATAATAAGATGCCAACAAGATTAAATTTAGCATCACGCAACTAGGCAACTGGGTGCCAAACAGGTTTTAAAAGATTTAATCCTGACAAAAACCATGCATAGAAATATAAAATCCAGCAGGTATGTAAATCAGTGGTAGAACAGCTAGATTATTCTATTGAAACATCTTCTCAACACAAACTAGCACTAGCCAAAAACACGGCTTGTTTCCTCTGTGGAAAAGTGCTATGTTGGAATAATAATAATGGTTAATATCTGTCAGATAAAACAGACAGGATCTTGATGTCAAAATACGTATCTGGAAAAGATTTTTGTTGTGGTGACTTTTCCCATGTTTTGTCCTTTGCACATCATCAGGATTTTAATCTTGCCTGAAATTTTCATTGCCACATTCTTATTGATGATGTTAAAAAGACAAAGTCAAATTTGGTAGCACGCAAGAGAGGGAGAGGTTTCCCTGGAGCCTGCAAGGGGCTTCAGCATCTGTACCGGGGCGGGCGAAGCAGGCAGAGAGGCTGAGCCCTTCTTCCCTTCTCTCCTCCCTCCCTTCTCTCCTCTCTACCCCAAAATTCCTCTGCTGCCACTATAAAGCTCAATTTACCAGCAAGTCCAAAATGCCTGAAGAGCAAACAGGGCAGATGGCCCATGCTGAGTGCATTTATTCAGATGAAGTCTTTCTGGTTTTGTTTTTTTAATTATTGAACAGCAGAGTGGAGCAAGTGAAAAGGGGACCTTGATACACTGCTGCTGTCAGCCATCATTTAATGCTTGTTTTCCTCAAGGCCAGATATATAGCTTGATAATATATAATGCTGATATAAATCAATTAATAATTTGACACACAAATGGTCATTTGCTTATTTAAAGATTAGTTTTTCTTCCTTTGATCCCAGTTTGACAGTGAGACACATGCAGCAGGTCCTTCTTAATCTCTAGCCACAGCCATATTACAAAAAGATTTTCTAGCCAGGGAAGACTTTTTTCTAGGATTTTTCTAAGCCAGAGCGTATGGAGTCAAGGACCCAATACACAGATGACAGTGCATCTCAGAGTAGCCTCATCTGAAACGTTAGCCTTTTAGCTTTCTCCACTGAGTCTAAGAAAAGGAAAAGAATAATTAAAAAAAAAAAAAACCTGAAGATTTAAAAAAAATCACAAAAGCAAGAGTACTGGGGGCATTTGAAGCACTTCATCCCCTTAAATTTATCACAATGAACTATGTCCACATGGTTTTATTGATCCATCCCAAATCTGGCAATGGATGATCCAGAGGAAACATAGGACTGAATTCTTGAAGTAGGTGTGAAAATCTTCACTTGTCTGTATTTTCCCCTATGGAAAACTAGTATAGTAAAGAAAAGAAAGGGTCTTGTGCAACCGCCCTTTTCTATTTTCAAATACAACATAGGTGGCACACGCAGTCAGTCTGCCACCTGTGTGACACTGCCCGGTCAGTGGTGCCCAAATGGGCCCACTGGTGGCCTGGCCACCCACCCACCAACCCACGCGAGGTCTCTGCCAGCTCCAGCCCCATCTGCGGCACGTGCCTTAGGAGGAGACCCGGCCACTGTGGGCTCGGGGCTGCTGAAGGGCTGGGAAGTCAAAGGCAGACCTCCATGGTGCCTGCCCCGCCTACAGCCTTCTCGCATGGTTTCCCAGACAGCCCTACTAACTGCTGCCAGTCCCGTGCAGAAAGAGGCAATTGCTTCCAAACTGCTCGCTCCAAAAGGCTCTTGGCAGCGCCCCAAAACCAGCACCTGGCCCAACGCCCTGGAAAGGCCTTGGGGCCGCTGGGCTGCCAGTGCCACCAGTGCCCCAAGCTCTCTGAAGCGGGGATGGTCCATCACCATTTCTGAGAGCCATCACGAGGGGTGGGGAGCAACAAAAATGCTGGTTCTGCTTGGCCGTGGGGTGAGGCTTCACATATCCCACTGAACCGAAGAGAAAAAACGCTACGGGGGGCACAAAGGAAGGTCCCAGCCCCACAGCACTTTGTACAGTGGAGGTCCTCTGTGCCTGCAGCGCAACTTAAAGGACTGAGGTCAAAACACATTTAAAGAATCCCTTTCCCCATTAATTCAAGCCTTTTCGGTGCTGTTTGCAATTAAGGACTAATGCATTTAATTGCTAATTGCACCACTCAGTCTTGACTTCAAAAAAGCCAAGGGAAACTTACTTTCCCTGAATTCCACTCACACAATTGGCATGCACAAGCCAATGTGCAGACTGAAAGAGTAGGAGCAGTGGGTTTAGCTGTTGGAGTCTATATCCTTCTTCAATTCCAGGCTGCTTTGATGACAACAATTCTGGCTGGATTTCTGGTCTCTTGCTGCACAGTAGTTCTATATTGCAAAAAAATTAAAACAGATAAAACTTCGCAAAGCAAGCTTTTCTTTTATGAAGACACCATCCTATCTTTAAAAAAAAAAAAAAAGATAAAAGCAAACATGCAAAAGGAAAGGAAAAAATGTTCAATCTTTTAAATACAAGAACAAATACCCAAATCTACATCTGTAAATTGTTTTGAAAATATGTGATGTGGTTCATGTCTGGCTATAGCACAGGAAGCTAGTTAATCTTGAGGAGAGATGCCAATGATTTTGCAGTGAGCCATGTCATTCAAGTCTTCTATGGGAGCTGCAAGCCTGACAAAAAAGCCTCACGGTGGTTCTGAGCTGTTGTTATTATTAGGCAATAGCATATGTAAGCATCCTTGACACATTCAGCTTGTCAACATATTTCAATCTCAGGAGGAGTCTAAATAAAATCTTTGCCTAGCATGTTCAATAATGTTCTCAAGAGGCAAGAGGAAAAGGGGAGGGCAAGATTAAGGCATACAAGCTGCAGAGATCTTGGATTTTGAGTCACCCAAAGCAATGAGAATCAGCAGTGGCTTGCTTAATCTTTTATTTCCTTTCCATAATGAGCCTGCCTCTATGAATACAGTTCTCTTGCCTCTCAGCTGTTATCTGCCACTTCATAAAGCAAACACAGCTTCTAATTTGACAGTTTTCTTGTTGTTAGTGTTTGTTCTGAAACCAACTCTCCCATTGATCTAAAAAGCCAGCGGCTTTCAGCCCCATCCTGTCCTGATTATGGTCTTGTCTCTCCAGTGCGAAGACTTTCTTCAACTTGTTATGGTTTTTCAATGCTTTATCTCCCACCCCACAAACCAGAGCATCTCTACTAAACCCTACTACATTTGCGGTTCTCCCTTATCCTTAATAAGGGAAACCTAAGCTAGAAATACTGCAGGACAGTAACACTGCATCCTATAAACTGCCTGGTCAAGAGCTGATCAGGAATTTTTCTGACAAAACCTTAACTGTGAAAAATTTTGCAGGACAAGGACAGCCAGTAACGAATTCCACCAGTCATAGCAGCATTACAAACACCCACAGAAAAATTGCTTGCTTCTTCTATCAAACAACTTCTGGGGGAAGACACATTTTGGGAGTTGTCGCTTCTTAAGGTCTGCAGCATACGAGCAACATTAGCTAGGTTTGTAATATCTTGTTGGAACAGCTATTTTTAATAAGAACAGCCACTCTGGATCTGACAGAAGAGCTGTCTACCCCACACCCAGGCTCCCACAGTGACAGTGACAAGCAGCAGATGCCTCTGATACAGAACAAGAACTGGGCACGTATGCCATGATACCTCCCCCAGTGCAACTTCCCTGCTTCAAAGAGCCTGAAGCTTGGGCAGATCCTCAAACAAAAATATGATCTACGACTTAGCAGCCAAAGGATTTTTCCTCTGTTACTTTTTTTATGCGTTTGGGCACAGATAAACCTTTGGGAATAAAGCCTTCTGTAACAGTGATTTTCACTGTTGGCTAGATGCTGTGCAAGGAAGGACCTCTTTTGGTTCATTTGCAGCCTTCACAGACCAGTTCAAGACTAATAATTCCCGTAGTATTTTCAAATTCATACTGCTAAGTTCAGTTGAAGGCTCCCAGATTTTCCTAACAATGGCAAACCAAGATGTGCAGTTAGTTTCCAACTTTATCAAATTCATGAATAGTTTCATTTTACTCCAATCTTTCATTTTCTTTTTTGGGGGGATATATAGGAGGAAGAAGATCAAGATATTTATAATGCTTACAGGAAAAAAATCAGATCTTCTTTTAAAATCTTTTTACTGAAAGAAACTTCAGGATTCTAGCTGAGGAGTCAAGCATTTGAGAAGGACCTAAATGTAAGTATTTTAGCACTGGTGGCTGGCCACCTACTTCCATGCAGATCTGCTCGGGTGCAAAGAGCAGCATGCAAAAGCTTTCTGGCCATTCCCTGTTAAACAAGGCAGATGTTGATGTGGCCCATCAGCTCTTCCACACATCATCTCTTCTACAGAACCTCAGACTGCAGTATTGGGCCTGCTCCAGACACAGTCACATGTGTCAAAATGAAGGGAACATAAGAACATATGGAAAAATCACATTTAAATGCAGCAAAGCAGTCAAAGATGCATTTTAGACATTTAAGAAACCCAAGAAGTTTCTTTAGGGCACTAGCATATTATGTAAAACCCAGAAGGCTCCAGACTATCCAGGGATGTAGACTGAAGTAAGGAAATGCAAACATATCAAGCCAACAGCCTTAAATACCTGAAAGGCTACAATCTAAGGAATCTCCTTTATCATCTGTTGCTCTTTGCCTGAAGTGAAAACAGAAAGGTGTTGATTAGATTTCATTAACTGAAAAACACCTGAATATTCAATGCATGGCACCTCAGCCTTCTTCACTCAACACTAAATACTCCAGCAGACTGCCTTTGCTACCCCTGTCCTTGTCCAAAACCTGGAGATTCCAGTTAAGTATCCTAAAATATCCGCCAAAGTACAGTTATACTTTGTTGTTGATTCCAGCAGTTAAAGTGAGAAACCTTAGGTGAACCCAGCAATACAGAAAATCCCAAGTGCACTTGAAATAAGCCGCAACGACACAAACACAAGACACAGAGCAAGCTTAATGTGCAGATTTACTTGTCTACACTTGGGATTTTCTCTACCTTAGGGTAAAGTACCAGTGAAGGCAGAGCCAGGGTCACTCTTCCCTTACTTCCCAGGTTAGCCAGTATACACATCGCAGTACGCTGGAGTCAAACATCCTTACTCTCTAATACACTTCTCTATATGGTTGCTCCTAGCTCCAAGCAACTGTCACTAAAGCAAGGTTAATAATGCATGTACCCCAGCTGCAAAATGCTTCAAATACAGCATCACTTGTTCACTTTGTAACCAGTAACCAGCGCCATGCCAACTACTCCATTTGGTCATGCAAGCACACATGAAGAGACAGGAAAAAGATGTTAAGAAAATGCTCCTAATTCAAGGGTCTGATGACGAGATATTTCCCAGCAAATAGCATTTGGAATTCAAAACAGAGAAGCAAGATAAGCCCTGACTTTAACAGCATTAACTTCAGTAAGCTTTGGTAGAGAAGCATGGCAAAAAATACCGCAGATGTTCCAATATTTACAGATGCAACTTTCTCCCTTTAAATTAGCAAGTTAAAAAGAAAGCTAAAACACAAAGTGCAAAACCTTATTAAAAAATATCACATAATGAGACTGATCAAAACTTAATCGTGACTTGGTTAAATTCACTCATAATAGTTAAAACTGTAAAGCCTGTTACTAGAGTGGCCCAGGTCTGGGATTTCCCTCCTGACGACAGTACCAGCAGAAATGGTTAAAAAGCACTCCATAGCAAAACTAGTTGAAAGAAAAAAAGCTTTCCAGGGGTATAGGAGGGGTGTTCAGAGGGGGAAAATTACTGTTTACAGTCTTAATACGTAAGGGGCTATTCTGAGTGGCACTATCTGTTCCCTCTTTCTCCCACACAAAGCAACTGTTCTCACGATGAGCAGCGCTGCCAAAGTTAACACGGCAGATCCAAACAATCTTGTTGTTTGTTACCTGAGAAGCCCCTTGGTCCAGCAGGTCAGTCTATCCCCTCCTGGTGCACTTTCAGCGTTGGATGAAGATGATCTAAACCCATGTTGTCACCAGAAGGCGTAGAGCTGCCCAAGCCACACGCTCCTGCCCTGTGCCAGCGGTCGTCCTCACACAACCATCTGGCCGGCCAGATCCACGAGCTGACACGCAGCTGAAAATTAACCCTGAAAAATAAGGTTGCTGGCTAACTGAAAACAGATTCAGCTCACTGCACAGCTGCCCATAAGTCAATGCTGGCGCAGGGAAAGGAGCAGAAACATGTAGGCAGGCAAAGGGCAGCAGTGGCCATTTCTGAGGTGGCACAGACTTAGATGAACTTAACCTGTTGCCAAACTACACCCCGAAATCAACCCCTGCATTGCTCGTGAGGCCTCGTCTCCCAGGCATGTCCGTTCGTGATGTGTTTTGCGTCAAAACACGTGTTTTTGGAACAGCCAGGAGCATGACCCAGGGAAGTGGGGTACAGCTCCATCTTACACCTGACCATCCCCTTGAGAAGTCCTGTTCAATCTCCTCTGCTCTATGCCCCATCCATACAGTGTGATGATACTTAAAATTACCTGGATCCCTATTGATTAGAACTTTAAATAAAACACTGTTGTAAAACTTCTCAGAATACACAAAAGCAGGAATCTTCCTTTTCTTTTGGTGTAGCTTCTCTTGAGGACATTTCTCTTAGGACTACATTCAGCGGAATGAATCAAAGTTTTCCTTGCTCTTTCACAGTCTACCTTCTCTGGTTTACCTGGTTTCATGTAACTGGGACATTCACCACAAGTTACACAAATACAGGTATGTAAGATTAATGTCAGGAGAAGATAAATGAAATGTGACAAATTATTATCTGAGTTGCATTTATTATCAAAAGATTATCAGTTGGTCATCAACTCATTAACTAATGATTACTGCCTTCCACCCCAAAATCTCTTGAGGTTCTGCCTGAAGACCAGGGGTCCCTCCTGGTTAGCAAACAACTTTTTTAAAACTTCAAGGTACAGACAGAAGACAAATAGCAGAAGTTGGAAGAAAACTATAGTTTGAATCACAGACACTTCAACCACTTGGCTTCATCACAGTACGTAGCAGGTTGATCACAGCAAACTCCCACAGAATCTCACACCAGAGATGCAATTACACCTACACAAAATGAGGGACAGTCACTGTGGGACATCTAAACCACACATTATCTACAAAACCATTTCTTTCAAAGGTCCTTCTCAGTGCTTATGGAACAATCCTGGAAGTGAGTTACATGGGATAAAGTTCACTCCAAGGAAGGGACGGTCCGAGAACTAGACACTATCAGAATATAGGCACTTTGTTAGCCATTTCAGTCCCACGTAAGCATCGCCTTGGAGGCCTGATGAGAATAAACATTGCATTGGCCCTTATGTGAATGCAACAGAGAAGATGAAAATTAAGTTTAAGATCATATTTTTATCACACTTCAGGGCTGTAAGACCTCCATATAATGAGGTCCACAGGATATGCATAGCACACAATTCAGACAAAAAGCCACATAAATATTATACTTTCCAATTTCTGAAAAGAAAAATAATCAGAGAACAATTATCAAAGTTTGAGCTATTTTTTCTCTTTGTGTCCTGGTTTCAGCTAGGATAGAGTTAATTTTCTTCCTACTAGCTGGTATGGTGCTG
This sequence comes from Mycteria americana, assembly GCF_035582795.1. Taxonomy (NCBI): domain Eukaryota; kingdom Metazoa; phylum Chordata; class Aves; order Ciconiiformes; family Ciconiidae; genus Mycteria; species Mycteria americana. Next base: position 36,675,551 of record NC_134366.1, on the reverse strand, counting down.
TGTTTTGGATTTAGCATGAGAATAATGTGATAACACGCTGACGTTTTAGTTGTTGCTAAGCAGTGCTTACACTAAGTCAAGGACTTTTCAGCTTCCCATGCTCTGCCAGCAAGGAGCTGCACAAGAAGCTGGGAGGGAGCACAGCTGGGACAGCTGACCCAAACTGGCCAAAGGGCTATTCCATACCACATGACGTCATGCTCAGTATATAAACCGGGGGGAGTTGGCCGGGGGGCAGCAATCGTTGCTCAGGGATGGGATGGGCGTCAGTCAGCGGGTAGCGAGCAGTTGTATCCCTTGGTCTTCCTGATTTTTATTTCTCTCTCTTTTTGTTATTTTCCTTTTCATTACATTATTATTATTATTATTATTATTATTATTATTATTATATTGTATTTCAATTATTAAACTGTTCTTATCTCAACCCATAAGTGTTCTCACTTTTACTCTTCCGATTCTCTCCCCCATCCCACTGAGGGGGGGAGTGAGCGAGCGGCTGGGTGGTGCTTAGTTGCCAGCTGGGGTTAAACCACAACACTTTGAAAATAGAACAAAGCAAGAGTTGATGAGTGAGTTGTAAAAATGAATGATTCAGGCTATAACATGCCTCAGAGGAGGTAAACCTGAATTTAAAACAATTTTACAAAAAAAATCCATGAAGTTGCCAGCCAACCAGTAAGGGAGGTTTTGCCTCTTATTTGATTACTGGCATGAAAGTCACTAAATCCCAACTCTCCTGATGAATCACTGAGAGTGGGTTAACATAAGCCACCACTCTACTTTTTTTGTTTCTTCAAAGTTATGTATTACAGTCCAATAAACAAAATTTTCCTTGAGTCATCAAGTAGTCAGCTATCAGTATTAGATTTATTCTCACTTGCTCAAAAGCATTAAGGAAGAGCCACTGTCAGTTAAGCCAAACAACTTTGTTCAACTTTGCTAAAGTAGACAAGAAATCTAACTTGTTCTAACAACGGAAAAGGGCAATTTTTTTCAAGAGATCATACAACATGGCTGCTTGTGGTAAAAAAAGAAATCAATAAACCAAGATCCTTTTCAAGTACCTCATTCCCACAGCTTCCAGGAAAGCAGTAAGTCATCAACACATCCGAATATCAGAGTCTGAATCTAAAGGGATCCATTTCCTTGATGATATGATTTACGGCCATTTATTACCACAGCCCGTAATCTATAGCTGTTTGTTTATGCCATCCATAGCGGTACACAGTGGACCAATAGCACCTATACAGATTTAGCTCTACAGGGGATTTTTGATAGCTGTCAATACCCTGTATGGTAACAGCATTTCCAAACAACTCAATCCTAGACAGAAGCTATCAGCAGGCCCTTGCTGGGAGGGAGAAATAGCTATTAAACATACATGAAACCAGCTGCCATGCATACCTAAAATACAAGAAAAAAATTATAAATATATTTACAGAAAATGTCGGGGGGGGGGGGACCAACAGCTCAAGGCTAATGGCAACCACAGTTTTTCAAAGTACATTCACATGCAAAAAACAACAGCCTTCACAACTGACAGCATCTGCTCCCCGGCCTTTCACAGTTTAAAAGGAAAGTAGGTCCTTCAGAGTGAATCAAGGCAAAGAGAGCAAAAACATCTCACAAAGGGAACAAAACAGTCTGTAGCTAACACTTTGTTAATCACTACTACACTTAAGTAGGAAAAGTGAAAAAATAGCCCTTTTGATCCTGATCCACTAACTACGCTGGGGCCATTTTTACCAGATTTTACCAGAACGTACAATTTGACATGAGAAGTACCCAGCCAATTTGGGACCCAGTTCTCGAAGGTGAAGATGCACCTTCATCTTTGTGCAAGATGCACGTTATGGGAATCAGGTGTGTTCAACACCTTTCAGGATTGGAAGCCTGACTGCAGTCAGACAAGAAGTACTTCTCTCTCCCATTTCTCCTTTCATCCAATTTACTCTGAGGGTGCTTTGTCAGAACTCAGCCTTGGTAAGAAACATGTTCTTTCTCACAGATGATCAGCTCTTCGCAGGTATTACCATTTTTGCATTAGTCTATTCCACCACTGTTCATGGGAAGAAGGGGCTCTTTTCAGAAGAGCTGTAAGTGAGGGAGGTTGTGGAGTCTCCCTCCCTGGAGATATTCAAAAGCCATCTGGACATGGTCCCGGGCAACTGGCTCCAGGTGGCCCTGCCTGAGCAGAGGGGTTGGACCAGATGTCCTCCAGCAGTCCCTTCCAACCTCAACCACTCTGTGATTCTGCAATGTGCAACCTCCTCTCAGGCACCTGGAGAGGGATCTGTAGTTCTGAGTTATAGAGAAAGGCTCCCTGTACAGAGTTAACTTCAATACACCAGTCAGCACTTTTGACGGACCCATCTAAGGAACACAGCAAGGAAATTCTGTCTTCAGCCCTATAGTCTTTCCCAGGGCTTAAATATGTGTATCAGTTTGGGATTCACAGCCTTTTCTAGAGGTTTCCTAGATCACACCAGGTCTGATCATTTCCAAAGCAGAGCAGGAGCCATTTCAGACCTCACCTGTGAGCAGCAGCAACCCCCATCTTTGTACAACATCACTGTCTGAGCACCCCAGTCATGCTGCAGACCGGACTTCCACACATTCGGCAGTCAGAGAGGATTCAAATCCACACACCAGTAGTTCCCAAAACTACTGGGCTTTTGCAGATGTTTAGGGGGAGGAAGACTTTTAGCCTACCAGAAACCATGTTGTTGGACCAGAGTTGTGCTTGTTCTCATGGGTGAAAGAAAACCAGCAATGTTTTTGCATAGATGGAAAGAGCCGTTCCCATTTCAGCATCCTTAGAGCATGGTGCTGAGAAGGAAATGGATGTCTGCTTCATGCCAGGTCTCTCATTTGCCATAGATAAATGTCATAACCACCAACCAACCCCACATACCTGGGGACAGGATACCACTACCCCTCTTTTACCCATCTTTTTGGGCAGATGTGGCTATGACCACTATTTCCAGCAGACCTTTTATGTACCAGCTGCTGTCCTGCACACACGTGGACTGACCACAGATATCATGGAAATTCTACAGCACATGAGCACACCCATCATTTAGGCCCCAAAGGAGGTTTGGAAACATCTGAAAACTACCTTTTAGGACTTAAGCACCCAATTTTGCTAAATCTTAAAAGATTAAACCTTTTTGTAGTTCTCTGGGATATGACTGCAGGTAGGGACACATGAATTAGAAAAGACAAGAATGAGAACAGAGTATTATTAAACAAGCAATAGTAATATAGGAGAATATGAATTATGTAATACCTGATAGTTTATTAACTCACTCTCTTTGGCATTCTGCAGTGATAAATCATGAGGAAACATACAACAGACAAGACTTAGTGCCATTTGTGGGCCAAAAGTTTGAACAATTGAACAAGATTTGTCGTGCTTTTGGAGAAACAAGTATTTCTGCAAGTCACTGTTCAAATTCACTAACTGAAACAGGTAAACCTACCAAAAAGAGGTATCTAGAGTATTGGATGTTAAATAATGGCATATTTCTGCAACTTACAAACTCTACATTTAAAATTCACCTAACTGCAAGCAGAATACAGTCTCCCCAATGTATTAAATCCTAAGTTTGTCAGTAATAACAAATAGTATAAATTTAATGTTGATTCCATAAAATGTTCTTTCTTTTTCTTAGCAATTGCCATAAAGAAACATCGTGCTAATAAAGGTAGCAATATTTATTTCTGAGGACAGTAATACAAAGATGCTGCTCTAGAAGCAATTGTAACATTTACTAAAGGCACCCATAGATCTTATTTCCAGGCAAGAAGATTATGACTATGTAGTCTGGGCTGCTATGAAGCACCAATGACAAACAAAACAATTTCTGCATCAAAGCCCATAAATTCCTGTTCAGACACTTCCTCACTTTCAGAGGGCTGTCTTGATTTACAGCTTTTATATCATATCTCTATGCTCTTGTGTGACACAATGGCTATTAGCCCTTTCTGTTAAATACATACCCTACATGCATAAACAGTGTATCTGTGTATATACATATACGGATTGTAAAAATGGCTATAAATTAAGAAATCTTACACCTTTGAGGAAAATCAATTGGGCCTACACTGAAAGCCTACTTGCAGGCCCCTGCCAGACTGAACAAATCAAACCTAAACTTTCTGTTACCTGATTGCAAGGACCTTATCATCTGGGCCAACATTCTGACTTCAATTTCTTTGCAAAAGCTGGATCACACCTTCAGGACATGGGCCAACCCAAGTCCTGCATAAATACATCTCCATTAGGACACTGTACCCCATAAATCAGCATTTTAATTGCCATTAAGATATCTGTGGGTTCTAATACCTTAAAGAACACAAAAAGATTTACTTCCTAGAAATGTAACTGTGGAATCAGTCTTTGCTTCACTATGGCAGGAATTTACACTGAAGCCAACAGTAATCTTGCCACAGAGTGGACTAGGAGTGAGCTTAGGGTTCTCTCCAAGTAACATCCTTTGGGTTGGACCATAAGATGCATTTAAACTCCAGGCTTTTCAGAACTGAAGGTGAGATCAGTCTTCATGTACAGGTGTGGTGGGTTAGCCTTGACTAACAGCCAAATGCCCAGCCAGCCGCTCGTTCACTCCGTGCCCGCAATAGCTGGAATAAAGCTCCTTTCAGTGTCTTCTGTCACAAGGAACACTGAGCTCCACTGAGGCTTTTGAAGGCATCAGTGCTTCACCGCGTGAAATTTGGTAAATGTTACAGCTATATATAGCATCTACTTGATGGGAAACCCCCTCATCTTGATATGATCATATCTTCTGCATCACAGCAAAAAAAATAATCTCCAAATCTGAAGAACAAGTTTGAGATGGAAGAGACTGACGGAAGGACTGCTCTATATCCCAGAGAATTAGACCACACATTTATTACAGAATTTTCTTAGTCATATGAAAATACCACAAAAGAAGCTTAAGTTCACCCTGTTTTTCAGTATTAGGCAACATTTGGAGGTATTTCAGGCAGCAAACTTGCAGAATGAAATAAAAAGGAAGAACTACAGGTCTGGGATTAAATCACTAAAATGTTGCAGCTAGAATCCAAATGATTATTCTGTTCACTTTGAGCACCTTTGTAGGACTGGAGCAAAAGTCTGGCCACAAAATTCCGCACTTCGGAAGACTGGGCAATTTTCAGAAGTATGAAAATACTCAGGGAATAATCTGTTCAGTTGTCCACAGGCAAACCACAGTTTAAATTTGGTAATCTTAAAACAAGCAAACAAGAAAAAAAAAACAAACAAAAAAGGCCCTCTCCATTTTCTAGCTGTAGTCACTTTCTCTCAAGAAAATCCAAACGTAGTATTACTGTACCAGTTGCCCAAAGGCCTTATTCTTTGCTCTGCCCTACTTTTCAGTTTTTCCCCTCAAATAATACCCCCAGGTTTCTCTTTATTCTCATCATGGTTTTGTTTAGCAGTGGCCTTGCTACAACAAAGTCAAACAGCATTCCTGTTTCTCAGTCAAAACTGAGAAGGTATCTAACTACTTTAAGCTCAAGGAAAACTGTCAATAACCAGTGTCGGTGATGGTCTGGAGAGCACTCAAGTGGCAGGTCATCTGAATCCGATCATACAGAGGATCCTTCCAGTCCTCCTCAGTGCAACTCCATACCAATCAGTGTTCACAGAAACACACGTGTCTTCTTCCAGTGCCATACAGCCTGATGGGAACCAAAGATACCCAACACTTGGATCACCGACTTGTATCAGCACTGAATCCCAAGATATAATTTCAAGAATAAAGACACAGAACCGTAACATTTGCATCTAAATACTTTTCCTTTACTACCTGGCTGGAAGTTACAGTGTTTGTACTTTCTTCTTCATTTTTAAATCATCAGTAGTATAAGCAAGTAGCTTCACAGCTTTGGGCTCAGCAAGAATGAGGTGAGCATTGGACACAATTTCAGGATCTCTGTGGCATACATTTAATCCTCGATACGTAGGTTTTAGCATCCGAAGTCAAACGACATTTGTGAGATTAGGCCCTAGAGAGAAGGAGCCAGAGAGCAAGATAAAACAAGCTAAAGGTTTCATCAGCACAAAGCCAGTGGTGGGTGAAGGTGGGGTTTTGAGCAGTGTGCTGTTTTCTTCTAAACATCTGCTAAGACGAGGGCACTGACTGAACACAACTGTGTTTTAACAGCTGCTCTGACTACCGTAATTAGTACTACAGTTGCTGCATGCAGGTGTTTAATTATCGAGGTCCCACTAGCTACATGTTTTTATTAGATTGGCTTTTTCCTTTTGGGGCCTTTCACTGATGTGTGTTCAGACTTGATGGGGATGGCACCCTTGAGAGAGCACATCTTTGATCTTCAGGCTTTATTTCAGCCATCCAAAGCAAGCGGTCGCAGGCGTGCACGTGCCCCGGGCCGAGCGTCCCGATGAGAGTGAACAGGCTGTGCAAACAAAGGTGACTCACCACGGCACATCCTGGGGGAGACAGGGATCCCCGTTAACTCCTGTCTTCCGGGACACACGTCACCTTTAACCAAGCACACCAAGATCGGCAATGCAATTTTCCCTCATTCAGGACAGCACCTAAACGATGTGCACTCTGCCAAAGCCATTTTAAAAATTTGGTTTTAATTTCACACTCAATTGAAACCTTCAGAAGGACAAACTACACCAAAAAGATCTCTGCTAGTTCCCGTAAAACAAGCTTAAACATATAATCCTTTGTTTTACTGCTTCAAACAGTCTCTTAAGCATCTTTAAAAATCTTAGAGCTCCTTCTTAAACAACCATTTGTAGTCAGCTTTGCATTTCTTTGCAGGAAGCACAAAATTCCTGTTTCAATGTTGTGAACAAAACAATCTTCCTACTGAGACTGACAACTAAGTGGTTAAAGACTGGCACAACCACCTTCACTTCCACAGCAAAAAACCCTAATTGTTTATGTGGTTGGCTACTCTCTCTTCAGGAAGGCAGGTGATGTGAAAGAAACAGAGCTTAGATTTGGGCCAATGGAGTAAGCAATACTCTTAAACATTTCTGCAAATGAAATCCAATGTTCACTAGCATCTGCAACCAGTCTTTATTTGCTCATCTCTCCTTCCTTCCTTTCTATAAATGCTGCCAGTGATCACAACTGAACTTCTGAGCGCCTTCCTCCAAGGATTTACTCCCAAGACCAGCAGGAGTACACTTCCCTGAAGACATTCACATCAGAAGTTCCAGCACTAAACCCATCACTTCCATCAGAAGTACAACACACATTTTATAAAGACATTTAGCCCTGCTTGAAATGATGGCAGATCCATCACATCCAACAGTAAGTTGTCTCCTTAATTACCTTCGCTGTTAATCTTGTGCACCACACACACACACTCCCAAAAATCTATTGCAAGAGATGGCACCTCAGCATGACGTTATCCCCTGAACCAGCCTCCTCGCTGCTACAGGCTGAATGCTAATCTTCAGGCTCATTGCTCTCCTCCTTCTGCACAGATTCAGCAAAATTGAGCGCCAGCATGGTGAGAAGCATTCAAGCTCTTTCACAGTTTGCAAGCTGGCCAAACAGCTATTCCTGCACTCCCATATGAAGGCAACGGATCAGATGGAAAAGCCCAATGGATCAGATCTGGCTCATAGATGCTCCTGCTCAGCTCCATAAATAAGGCACAGAATAAAGTAGCCATCTTGCTGCTGGAGGTGCCACTGGTGTGACCATTCCCACAGGGGAAACAACACGAGGAGCAAGACGCCCCCAGAACACATCAGACTAATGCTGACACCCAGCTTGCCCTTCCCCACTTTTAAAAGCATTTACAGCAAACTTACGAACCCCTCTCACCGGGTGCGCAAGAACATCGGAGGCATTTTTATCAAAGGAAGGCTGTCAATCAAGACCAGCTCTTTATCTAGAGGATGTGATTTAATCAAATGGGAATTAATGCAGTGAAGCCTTATGAAATGAGCTATGGAGAAGGCCAGACCTGACACCTTGGCACCTCTGTCACTGGTGTGAAGTTGGACACAGAGCTCTGAGCACCTGAAGCCCATGGTGGATGGACACCTAACCTACACCCCATCCCCACCGCTGGCAGCTTCAGGGACATCCCCACCCCGGGATGCCAGGGACAGAAGGCTCTTCTCCTGGCTGCCATGGTTTGACACTGAGAGACCTCAGGGAGATGGTTAAGGAAAGCTGGGGTGTAGGTCTCCCCTCAACAGCCATGACATTGTATCCAAAAGCTGTTCATTCAAAACCTTCTGCTAGAACTACCCTAACAATAAAATAAACAAAACCCACAATTGTGTGTACAGTGTTGGCTTTACAAAAGTGCAACAGAAGCACTGAAGGCTGCAGCTTTCATTTTACTCCTAGCAAAACAGGAACATCACCTGGTGCTAGAAAGGGTAGAGTCCATGTGTGTGACTACTGCAATGAGACGGAAGCATATACTGCCACAGGTTTGCTCCATCCTCACCACCCAAATTTGTGGACATACACAAGATATATATGAAATGCATTTATAGAAAGGTCAGGATTAATTCTGCAGAGAGCACAAGAGCAGAGCTGGGTTTACACCTCGGACCAGCCCAGAAGGTGCTTTTGTCTCCTCTTGTTTCAGCACCAGCCTTCGCCCACAGAGGGATGTCCGGGCACAGTCTGAGGAGTGTGCTTGCAGAGACCCAAAATGAGAGGCCCTTACACCACCTCTGTACCCACAGAGAATGCGCTGTCCACGGACAGGACTGAGAAGAGTGGTACCAGACACAATTTGCCTGAAAATTGCTTCCCGTTGCAATAAGCTGCACCACACGAAGAGATTTGCCAATAGAGCGCAGTGGGAAACCTGAGTTGTCAAAGGGCTGAGCAAAGCTCACCCGGACAACCTCTCATCCACGTATGCGGTCACTTCCTTAACGTAAGGATTTTACGTGACCTCTGTCTCTCCCGATGAAAGCAACATCTCTATCCACAAAGCAGGACCCTTGTTTTTATTCATCAAGATTTCAGAAACAAAAATACAGGTCTGAGCAATTATCCTTGGAGAAAAGGCAACAGCAAAACTGGAATGCATTAGCCATAAATGAGGCAATTAAGTCTAACCTTTGCTAACCTGGCAGGTCAATGGTACAAACAGCATGCCAGGAGTTATTTGGGTCCTATAGATGCCCTTTAAAAAGCCAATTATCCAGAAATGAGTGACTCTGTCAGATGACAATAGAGCAGTCCTTCAGAAAGTGCTGGGAGGGCGGTGGGGGGGTCTCTCCACCTGGCCCACATGCAGCTTTCCAGTATAATTGAACAGCTCTCACTGTTCAGAGGAAGGCAAAGGTTTTTTTCAGTGGAAGGTCTTTGGAATTAATTACACTGCCTCTTACCGGGGAATGGTAGGGCACGTTTGCTTGGATGCTATGTCAACATATGAGTAGGTTTTCAAGAGGTATGGAAAAAAGTACAAAAGCAAAACAAAAAAGAGAGGGGACGCAGCAAGTCGTGTAAGAGTGCCAATTCTTTCAAAAATGCCAGGATGAGATGAAACACAACTAACTGAGCTTGAGTTACTAAAAAAAGAAAGCACTGAAATGGCTGCCAGGGCACATATGCAGACCATGGTCACAAAGCAGGTAGGACAGGCGTGCCCATCCTCGGACAGGTGGGGAGGAGGAAAGGAGGGCCTTGATTTCAGTTCGGCTTTCAAAACTAAAATACCCATCTACATGCTATTTCAGAAAGAGCCAGCACATCAATCTCACCCTGGGGACTTCTACAGATGACATGGCTGGCCTCACAGCAGACATCTTAATCAACGGATTCCAGGTCCAAATATAGATTTGGGCTCAATTATTTTGCCGTGGCCCTAATTTTTTTAAGTCTGTGAAACAAACTAAACCCAGGGAAGTGTTACAAAAGATGGTTCAGCTACAGCCCTAACCCAAAACTACACTGTCCCTCTCAGACTCAGCAAGAGGGAACCAGGAGAACCTGAAACGGAGGCAAGGAAGGATGTTTACCTGCCATCTTGTATCCTATCTACTGTTCTCTCCTTTCTCTGCTGTCCGACTTACTCCCATCTTGCCCCATTGCCTCGAGCATCCATCCCATTTGTCCTTGACTTTCATTTTCCAGCATCCTTAAGCAGCAGAGGCTGTAAATGTGCACCAGAAAGAATGATCATTAAATGCATCTACCAGCAGTAAAGGAACAGGACAAAAATCACTACCGCAGCCCCTGCCAGCAGGAAGCAAAACCCTGGAGATGAGCCAAAGCCTCGCAGAGAGAGCCTTTTCAAGCTCAGCCTTTTCAAGCTCAGCCTTCAGGGTGCCCTGGCCAAATGCTCTGGAAGGCAGATCTCTGAGTATTACACCTGTAAATCAAGATAAGCCCTAGGGCCCACCCAGGCAAGCACTATTTCCACTGAACTGATGAGGATGCTCACAGTCATAAGCACTACAGTTATTCACACCGTGGCTGGCCACCTTCCTGCACCTTCCCAGCTCCAAAGGGTGAGCAGTCTGTAGACTACGGTCTCCCCCAGGTATTCATCCCTGCTGCTCTGATTACATCACTGTAACGCATAAAAATCAGCCCTACTTTTAACCATTGCAGTACAAAAGGGATCTGCAAATGAGCAGTATAGATACCACCTGCAGGACACAGGCTACTTTAATGCAATATGCAAACAGTGCAGGAACAGCAACATACCTTCCGCATGTGTGCACAGTCAGGAACTACGCTGCTGCCGCTCTCTGCGAGCCAGCCAGACAAGAGCACACATCCATAGGATACTGCTGCTGCTTGTTATGAGACAGGCCCTGACTATCTGCATTACACACTGCTCTTGGAGTCATCTTCTCCAGACCAATTCTCTTCTTCTGTTTGTGCAGGATGACAGGCTGGTTCACACTGGCTGCAGTGACACACAAGACTCATCGCACGTGAAGAGCCTCTGGAGCAGGAAGATGCTGTCTGGGGTTAAGAAATCACGTACTAAAGCACTGTTGCTAGTGTAGGCTCCTGCTTGTGTGTACTTGTCTTCACAGGCCAACAAGAGAGAATATGAAAATCCATAAAACATCAGCAGAGAACAGGGAGCAATTGGAAAACATGAGATCATAAAATAGCAAAGTACTGCAAAATCATTATATGCTCAACTTTGACACACAGACTGTATGACTCCAGCTTTGGAAAACAAAAGACGACTATCACAGCACCCAATGAAAGTAATACAAGCAGCAAAATCAACCAAATCCATCAGCTCTGATTACCCCATGCAGCCCTGCCCCCCAAAACCCTTTAATAAACATTTATTAGTTTCTCACCCCAAATTCAGATTTACAACAGTAGACTATTTTCTCCTGGGAGTCCTTTACAGCACACTTCACCCACCCCCCGACAGCTACTGGTCTGCAACAGCGGCTGCTCTGTATGCCAGCCCGTTACACAGGTGAGCTGAACAAAAAGCATCTCCTGGGGTGCTGCACATGTAATGAGCTGGGATCTCTTAACAGAAGTAAATTTACAAATTTTGTATTTATTATAGCTCTCAATATAAGCAACTGAAATCCACGGACCATTAGTTAAGCTGCTTTTTTGGTTGATTACTCTATGTTATCAGAACTTCCTATGGTGATCTGACTACACATTACCCTATGTTTAATGGCAGTAACTGTTGGTGTACCTGATCTGACAATCATAGCGCTTTACAGCTTCTTTTCTAAGAAAAAATATCTCCAGAAAAAGTGACCTGTGGTCCTTTCAATGAATTGTAAGACAAAGAGCACACTGAGCTCTTCTCAGCAACACCAGCCTCCTCTGTTATTAACTTCCCACTCAGTCCACTTAATGCATGCCCCACTGACACTGGACCTAGCAGCTTGTTTCTTACAAGTGCTTAAACAAAGTCCTACCAATTCATCTCTGTTCTCATTGCTATTTTTTTCCCCATTTCATTTACTGCTTAGTTCTGGTTTTTCCCCCCATTTATGTTATCACGGCAGTAGTTTTCATACACCTCAAGCCACCTCCTGTTCAATAATCACCAAGGTCTCAATGCTGCTACCGGCTCCATGTTGACTTAATCCTGCTGAGACAGCCCAGGATTGGGTCTGCTCACACTGTGGCCTGGACGTGTGCTGCCATTGACTTATAATAGGAAAAGCATTAGTACAGAGGGTAAAAAAACTACGATCTCTACTTAACACTTTTGAAATCAATAAGAGCTCTCACTCAGATCTGACCTTTAATCAAGCAACACAGGATAACAACAAAAAAAACCCCAAAGCCCTCAAATTACTAACAAGCAGTACTAGTAAATCTCAAAAGCCCAAGAGACACTCTTTAGAAAACAACAGAAAATGTGGAGGGTAGACCTAACCTGGCATCACTGTAACACTGTGCTGCAAGCTCAGCAGAGCAGACTTTCTTATTTGCAGATGACATGTTGTAAGGCAGCTTCTTCTGCCATTTAAGCTTTATCCACTTCAAGGAGCTGGCTGAAGCAGAAAAGCTGAGATGAAAGGGAGAAGATTCATGGGTTTTCCTTGGACAATAAAAATTGTGTTTGATTCTACCTCAAATTAGTCACTTCTTCAGCACCTGGGAACGAATCCTGTCCTCCTGAAGTCATGCCAAGGGTTTTACTGACAAGCACCATAAAGATGGCATTCACAGGGCTGTCTTCACACACATGCCTTCTAGTCTGAGATTTCTCCTCTTCCCTCTATCCTGCATTTGGTTCAGCTTCACTTCACATGGCAAAAGTCACCACAACAGTTTAGACACACCAGTGGTCTTGTGGTTGCACATTAGTGTCCAGACACAGTTCTCTAGCTAGATACCATACAGAAATAAGCCTGATCTCTGCCTCTTCCGAAGACTAACTTTTCAGCCTTCATACCACTGCTTCCTGAAATCAATCTTTGCCCACAGCACATGCCTCCGCTCCTATTTTTGTGGGCTTCACATGATGTTCAGGACCTTGCAGACCCTCAGCATGCTCGCTCTCTGCTGATTCTACCTGTGCGTGACCTGTGCCTGCTGCCCCCTCTTTCAGAGCCTGGAGAACTCATCCTACTCAGAGACATTTCTTCAGCACCGTCTGTCTAAACTTACCATCTCCTGTTTCACCATCTGAATTCCCTCAAAACGTTCTCTATGCGGTTTTTTCTTACAGTCTACTATAAACATTTTTCTGCCATTTTGTCCAGTTCCTTAGTCTTGCCTACACAGGCACCTGACCAGATCTACACTGACCATACACTGGTTCCAGCCCTTATCAATCCAAACCAATTTTTTTCCCCCTCCTTTTAAAGGCTTAGAATATTTTTTTTGTTGATTAATTACATGTTGTTCCCAGTTGCTTTTGGCCAAAGACTCAAATAACAGGTCAGAATCAGCACACTGTAATATTGTAGCCTACCCCCTCTTTCCTAGCTTGTTAACAGGCCTTCTTGCCACTGCCCTTTCAGTGTGCCAACCCCATTCCCCATGGTAATTAATGCCTATTTGTCAAGTACTCCTACTGCTTCAATGCCAGGAGGGCCATGTGTGAAGTCAGTGCAAATGAATCCTTCAATCCAGCTGCACACAACTGCCTAAGGGTGCATGGACACTTGGTGTTAAACGCTCTCAGAAGCAAACAGTTTTGACCTCTCCCTGGAAATCCCAGAGCTTCAGGAGAAAAGGTACCAAGCAGTCCTGTCATCTGAAAGTGTCAAACACATCACGGAGATGGGTAGCAGGAGGTTCCTCAAGTACCAGGAGGGAGAAAACTGGCAAAGAGGAACAGCACCAAAAGCAGAAACCACTTTATCTGAAAGACTCTTAATCAAAAGCAACCCTTAATAGCAATCCCCACAAATCACAATGTTCCTTCAATATAATGACCGTGGTCACAATTAGACTGAAGGGAAATTCTTGATACAACATTTGAGTTTGGAATTGTAACAAACCTTTGCATTAGGTCTATGCTAAACCCAGGTTGCCTGCGTTCATACAGAAAAAGTAATCAAGGAATTACTTCTATTCATCTGTTTGGGTTATTCTTGCCTCACAGTGCTGGAACAGACACTGAACTCCCTATTCATTTTCCCTAACAAAATAAAATGATTGCCAGTTTGTTTCCACACTCAAACCTGAAATAAAAACAAGGATCCCACACACTCCTTGTGCAATCTCTACAAACCAGTTCTTCTTCTCGGAACAAGTTACAGAAATATGGAACTTCTTAGGTGGAGACTCAGCAAACAAAAAAAGCAAGGATTATGATCTCCTTTTCTATTTTATGACCTGGAAAGGCAGCCCAAAGAGTTTGCTTTGCCCACTGTAAGACTTCTTTTTGTTTAGCAGTTTTGTCAAAAAAAATTAGGGATGTCAGAAATGTTCCATCTTTTCTGCAAAACAACCCAGAAATACTGGGTAGGAAATAGGGTTCTGAAATGTTTAGCATCAACGGCTTTTCTTCCATTTGCCAGGATTTTAAGATAAATATATTTTATAGACAACCTAGAAAAGAGAACTGTAAATGGTCTTAAAACAAAGAATCATGCTGCCTCAGTTAACCAGATTCATTTGCTTATAATGCATGATCCTGCTAATACTCTAGTCTTTCAGAAAAAATGGAGTAGGCAAGATAATTTTGTAATATGAAAGCAAACAGAAGCAAAAAATCTAGATGTCATTCTAATATGTCTTAGAAGAGTAACAAAAAGTACGACTCTTTTTCCCTTTTGCAGATGATTACATCAGTCACTTAGGAGCTGCACCATCATTTCCAAATGCCTCCTCTACCACAGGAAGCTTCAATTAAATTAGTTACTAAACGCAATTAATTAAAAGTTGCACGATTTCTATACACATGCACTTGTTTTTGTTCAAGGGAGTCTTACTTGCTCTCGGTCTTCTTTCTAATCAACCTAAGCAAAATCAATATATGAGAGTTGATAAAACCTGTTGGTAGTTGAAGGATGAATTCCAAGTCATTTAGTTACAGTTAATTTGGAAAAACCTTCTCTACTACACAAAGCCTACCCAAATTGCCATTTTCTCTTATCTGAGAATCAATCGTTTGACTTGATGACGGGGAGGGGTGGGGGGATACATCCCTTCACTCTACAGTATTAAATGACTAATTAATGTTTCCCAGGTAACATTTTAAGTGAGGAAAAGAATTTAGATGATAACAACTTGCCAAAGCTTGAGGAAAACCTCCTGTCACACAAAATGGCCACAGCTGTTTAGCCAACACTATGAGCTCCCTCAAGCTGCTCCACACAAGACCTAACACAAAAAGGTTTGCCGTAGTTTTGACTCATCTTCCCTCTCTTCCCACTCACATCCCACTAGCTTTTCTAAGTGTTTTGCATTTGGTTCTTCCATTCAACAGTTCCTTCGGGTTTTTCTCGTGTCTCCTACATTCATTCCTTAACACCTTCAAATCCTCTCTTGTCCTTCGCTTACTTTGCCTCCTGCCTTCTCCCAGTTCATTCCCTGTTTTTTCCTCTCCAAGTCCATTCCCAGGCACTTGTAAATGTGGCTGCTCAGCAGTCAAGCAGAAAGGGAAAACCCAGGCATCAAGGGAACCTTACTGCCTAGGCCTAACCTGAAATAGGCTGACACGGGAGCAATTAGAATGCAATTTTATGTAAGAAGATGATTTATTCATTAGTACAAGGCAGGGATAAAAGCCTACAGCTGATGAGAGAAGCAGGTTTGTTACAGCTGTCAGTTCCACCAGCAAAATGTATTAGTCATTTAATTTCTTTTTTTTTTTTTTAAGCACCAAAAGCATCCTATAATTACGTGTATGTGCCCTTCCTTATAGAAGGAGGGTTTGCACAGAGTTCTTTATTTTCATAATGAAACAGCAACAATTAAAGTGTCATGAGATGATTGGTCTGTCAGTGAGTTTGATTGACCCACGTATTACCAAAAAACATATTTAAAAAAAAAATATAATAGTAAGATATTGGACTCAAAATACCTACCTACTTCTCCATAGTAGGAAGGTTAATAAGCATCAGGTATTTCAAGCACACTCTTAGCCAAGAGATCTATACAAAAATTCACATGGTTTCTTTTCGAGGATGGCTGCATCAACAGGAGTCAGCTCTCATTTCTTTCCTGCTTTCAAAGCAATTTCAGCATAGAAGTCTGAGTACCAACATCTAAAGCACTTCTACAGTTGGCCCTCCAACCAATATTGATAACTCCCAGCAAAAGATCACCATGAGTAACATCTGCACCATTGATGGCATGTCGAAGAGAATGAGAACCTCAAGGCTTTGGTTCATCACCTCACGCACTAGTGACAAAGCCTGAGACTCTGTAGAAAGTAAAGAGCACTCTGCTTTATTTCTCAGCGATCATGACAGGAGAGCACACTTCCCCCTTTGCAGTAGCTCCTAGGCAGAGTTCACGTTGGATGGGAGCACTCAAAGCCTGTCCCATTCCTATCTGCTGGAGAACAATGGGAACACTTAGACCTGAGCAAAACCATACCTGAACACAGACTCAGCACTTAGTGGGGCTGAACTGGCAGGAAAAACGGGCAGAAAGGACCCTTGCCCAGTACCAAGTCTCCTGGGTCATTCCACTCTCCCCCTACTTCCCATCTGCCCTCTGAGGACTTTGTGTTCTCCCGCATATGAAACTATGGACTAAGCACCAAAGAAGGGTGCTTATCGCAGAAACACTGGTGATGGTTCACTTTAAGCAAGATTCTCAACCTGTACGAACCAGACCCTGTTCCTGCTATTCACCACCCAGCAGTGGAGAGCATGAGCACCACCACTGCACTGCTATGGGGGTGTGTGTTTGTTTTCACATGTCAGACCTCAGTCATTATATTAGCACGCGTAGCCCTGTTAACATTTCAGACAGTGGGATTAAACCCCTAAGACCCAACTTGCAATAGAAAGTAAGGCAACTGGTGATCTGTGGAATCAACTAAGGCTGGTAGAAAGACATCATACACTGAACAGAGTGAGGCTTCAGACAAAAAAAAATGAAGTGTGACAAGAGGAAGGTCCCCTGGGAAATGAGGAAAAACAAGGAAGAATATGTTCCATCCATGGATTTCTCAGTGCAAGAAGGCCAAGTTGGTAACCCCATCTTGGATGGGTTTTGGACTGCTTTGATGCCTGACCTAGGTAAATTGCTAAGAACATAATCTCATCTTCAAAAGAAGAGTGTGAAGTCTAACTTAATCTGCAGAGCAGGTGCTGTGTTTGCTAGAAGAGCTGTGACAGGTGGGTTCACCTTCCAGAGAGGAAAGCATGAGGGATGTGCACAGGCTGGAAGAGTGGAAAGGCTGGGGCTCTTCACCTGAAAACACCAACTGATGGCTGCAAGAAAACATGCTACAGAAAATGTAAGTAGGAAGGATCTGATCCACTGTCTCAGCACACAGAAAAGGGAATACTCAATGGATCTGAGGCTAGAACCTCAGAAGCTGTAAAAGCCAGACACCTTTTTCCATCCAATCTCGGCTTTTACCAAAGATAACTGAAGCTAGATACAGAACTACACACAATTCCTAGTGAGCTGAAAACCAGGAATTAAGTGTCTGTTGTTACTACAACTCCTGAATAAGTTTCATTAGGATGCCATGGGATTCCCATTCCATAAGCAGTTACGACTTTGGGGTTTTTGCTCTTTTCTTTAAGACCAGGGCTCTAGATTCAAGATCACCCAAGACTTTAGTGTCTCAACTGGAAGACAATGTGTTTCCATTGGTTTGGTACAGAAATAAGATATGCCTTCAAAGCAGTCCCTTTGGCAAAAGCATTCTGCTTCTCAAAATACTTCAGAAACAATCATCCGCTCTATGAGGTGCAAAGCATCTGGCTTCTAAGTCAGCAGGTTCTGTGGCAATAAACAGACAAAACAAGTCACCTCCAGGGTCAGCAGCGCTAGTGCCTTTCTGCACAGATTAGCTGTGCATGCCTGACGGTGTCATAACCAAGGACAATTAGTGAGTTTACAGCAGACTTCAGCATGTTGGCCTGAAGGTACAGATGCATGAGTCAAACAGGCTCTTTCATGAAAACATCAGTACAAACATTTCTGCTCTCTATAAAAAAAGCACTATTGTTTAAAGGTTTAAGGTGCTGATATGCACCTTAAGAAGTGATAAAATACTGCACTGAGGGTGTACTGTAAGAAATAGATACTCTGCAGACCTTTGTGCCAAAACATTCAAAAATCAAAGAAAAATCCAACAAAAGCAGGACCGTGTCATGCTGGTTCCATAAACAAATTAATAAAGATAATTAAGCGGTATATACCTTTGGAGAGACTTGGTTTATTAGAAATCTTTGTTCCAGGTTAGTGATATAGCCTGAAAAGTTTATCTCCACTTCTCTCACAGGTGGGAGGAACCAGCAAGAAAGCAAACACTGTTCTTGAAGCAAACAGGTGACATGCTGAATTACACTGAGAATGGACAGCCTCCTCCAGCCAGCAGGCAAGGGTACTGTGCAGTTACTGATTCAACTGCTCAGAGGTACCTGTGCAGCAGGCAAGCGACTGCCCGGACTGAGGCAGCATCCAGAGGCTCCTCTCGGGCTCTGGGCTCTGTTATGCCACAGAAGTTCACACACGAAAACCTTCTGCTCCGATTTTTCTAAACCAGGTGAAACAAATGGGTAACAAATGGTAAGTGAAGGGAGAAGACTGAAAACAAGGGATATGTGATTACATGGTCTTACTGTGTATAAGGCAATAGCAGCTCCAGATTGGACCTAAAACGCACACAAGAAGCCCATCATCTGTAGCTGCTGTTCAGTCTGGACATTAGCCTAATCTCTCACGGATATCAGAAAAATGTTACTGTAAATCTCTGCACTCAGATTCATTACGAACACCCAAACCTCCCACCGAAATGCCCACATCAGTGCCCATACATCATCCTTTGTCATTCAAGTGACAAAGGAGTTTCCTTTCAGTTTAACTACTTCAAGTATTTTCACTCATACTTGCCCCCATCACAGCCTGCAGTTACCAAGACCACACCATGTGCACATGCAGAGTACTTACACACCCACACAGCTCTGCAGGTGCACAGCAGTACATTCAAACATCTCGTCAGGGATCTTCCCTTTACTGGGGCAGGGGGAAAGGGACCTGCCTGTGCCAGCTGAAAGACCGTCACCAGCAGATCGAGGGAAGAGATCCTTCCCCTCTACTCAGCACTGCTGAGTCCTCTGGAGCACTGGGTCCAGTTCTGGGCTCCCCTGTACAAAAGGGACATGGGCATACTGGAGCGAGTGCAACAAAGAGTCATGAAGATGACTCCATGGACTTGAGCACTGGCCACATGAGGAGAGGCTGAGAGCTCAGCCTGCAGACCCAACGGCTCAGGCGTGATCTTATCAAAGTGTATAAATATCTGATGAGAGAGTGTAAAGAAGATTGAACCAGACTCTTCTCAGTGTCCAGTGAAAGGACAAGAAACAAAGGGCACAAACTGATACATAGGAAATTCCATTTAAACATAAGAAAAAGCTTTTTTTAACTGTCACTAAAGCAAGGTTAATAATGCATGTAATGCATGTGAACATACACTCTGCAAAGGTGGTCAAAAACTGGAACAGATTACCCGGAGAGGTTTGCAGTCTCCATCCCTGGAGATATTCAACACCCGATTGGACATGGTCCTGAGCAACCTGCTGTAGCTGATCCTGCTTTGGGCAGGAGGTAGGACTAGACAATCTCCAGAGGCCCCTTCCAACATCATGCACTCTGTGATTCTGTGATACGCTGGTTCTAAGCGTCTGTTGTTAGCCTAATATTCAAACAAGCAAGCGGCACCTAAGTCAAGGAGAGTAAGCACATAGACAGATATGCAGAATAAATCAATTTATCACAAACTTTTTTTTTTTTTTACTTCTTTTTTTCTTTTCATAGCATGTGTGCAGCATATATCTGTCTACCCGCATACTTGTGACAGTTGTGAGGTCTGCTTTGGCATGCCCCAAGTTGTTCACATCATCTTGGGGAATATTAAATTAAAATGTCGGCTTTCAGATTAGATACATTTGAGTGCTTTTCTGTATCTTTGTCAGCAGCAGGGTCAGGAGACGAAGATCTTGGATGCAAACAGGCTTTGCCCTAACGTTTACTGACTCCTGGAGAAGAGCAACCGAGTTGAGTCACAGCACAGAACAGAAATGAATGCAAGCGCGCGCGCACACACACGTGTTTTTTAATCATCACCCCAAGGAGGTTGCGCTTATTTCACACAGCAACACTCTGACAAAGTATGAGGATGCAAATCCTTCCTCCTGCCTGAAAAATCAACAACTACAAACAAATACACTTTCCACCAGGCGTTTTACACACTTGCTGTAGAAAAAGTTTTAAAGGCACCAGCATCTGAAGAAATTGAATCTCTAACAAACGGTGCAGGTGAATCATGGATCAGGGTGGAAAGCTAAAGGCATGATGCTGTAACAAGAATGTTCTGCATCCTTTAAATGACCTGTTGAAAAAAGTAAGGTTTGAGTAGACACCTGAACATGAACAGAGAACCCTTCTGTGCCACTAGCTAGCATATGAAGTGATGCAGCCCTGTAATGCTGCACTCAGAGGAAAAATACCCAAAAGACATGCTGTAGGGGCAATGGATTCAATGCAGAGAAAGATACGACTTAACAAGAGAAGGATGCACAATTTGCAGACTGAAAATCAGACAGAGATAAATCACTACATAATGAAATTGGAACAACTCCTTTTCCACCCTGCTCCTGCACAGGGCAGAATGTTCTTTGGCATGGAAGAAACTGCACGGCTGATGTGAACGGATCCATTAACTTCATCTGAAGAGGGCACTGCAACTTATCCAAAATATGTCCATGCCAACACCACCTCCTTTCGCATCCATAGATGGTCAAGGGACACGTATCAAATCTAAGTGGTGTTACTGAACTAAACCCAATATGCAGAACACACTGACACTGATCTCTAGATGATCGCTTTCTATGCCAGTACAGAACAGTTTTAATGGGCAAAGACAAACCTTGAAATTAAACAGGTGTCAGTAATACAATGGAAACTGATTCCAAACAAACTCATTCCCAATGCATTTGGATATTTTGGCATGGTACTGCAGTACGAAACTCAGCATCTCACTCTTGAATTCAGAAGAATTTTCTCCTAATTTCCACACTGAATCCAGCCCAGGAAAAGAACACTGAAAGTGGTTAAAAAAAAAAAAAAAAAAAACCACCACCAAAACTGTCAAAACATCAGCAACTTTTAACATCATTTTAAGCACTTAAAGGTGAGATTACACAGCTAACAAATTCTGACAGGGAAATCCTTCCACTTCTACCAGCAAGGTTCAGAATTTGGGGGAGTTCTCCACAAGCAACAGGCTCAATTGCATTGAAGTTCAGTAATCATTTGCATTGCACTTTGCTACCTAGAGTTAGCACTTCCTCACATTTAGTGATCATCACACTTCAGACGTTTACTGCCATACAGCTTAGTCCTGGCCCTCAGTACTGCAGTCCACTAAAAAGCAATAAGTTAGATCTTGTCAACTGATGTTTGTCAGGGCTATTGCAAGAATGCCAACGCTCAAGAATTTCTCCAGACACTGAAGAAAAATTCTACTTGAGATCCAGGTCCACCGTACCTGTGTGAAACTCTGAAGAAACCAAAATTGAGCCTACCACAGAGGCGTGCTACAGCTCTCCTTGGAAGTGAAGTGACATAGGCCACTGTTGTTGTTCCATAATAAAAATCTTAGTAGTGTGTACTTGCAAGAACTGCACTCCGGTTTCCTTTAACTTTGTCACTGGTCCATTAAGTTCCACTTTCTCAAAGAGCAAACTCTGAGAAATCTGCCCCAAATTAAACTTCATGTTAACATCATTAAGCTTCATGTTAACTTCATTAAGCTTCATGTTAACTTCATTAAGCTTCATGTTAACTTCATTAAGCTTCATGTTTCCTTTTTCCCTTCAATTTTAGATGCATTTCTTCAAATACTTGGCTTATCGCAAAAGATCTTTTTTCACGCTCTGTAGTAATGCAGACCTCCTCTCCGTGGCTGAGGAAGGCTATCCTATATCAACACCTACCCCGCGGTAACAGTTAGACCAGTAGTAACTTTAGAGAAAGGAGACTTTCAGCCCTAAACATGATGCCCCCTGCCTCTCACTCCAAACACATACTTTTCCTCCCGTTTTCCATTAATGGCATACAAATTTCCATCACTGCTTCAGTTAAAATTTTAAAAAGACTACAAGAAATTTCACAACAATACCATTTCTGTTTTAGTTCCCACCAAGAAACACTGGATGACTAACAAAAAGCCACCAAATTCACACAGCACATTGCCCAGATATGTCTATGCTAAACCTACATCTTTCTTATATATTCAAGAGAAATTGATTTTAATATTTTCCAGGAAATGATTAAGTCTTTCTACTGCATATGTAATTGGGGAATTACTACAGGAGTCATATATTAATGCTGTAGCCTAAAAGAAAACGCACAAGCTTTCATCCATAGTGTTCCTCTCTGGGTCAGCAACACAACATGCATACCATTCCTGTGCAGAAATCAAAACACTCCCAACACCTCTATCCTCAACCAACTTTGATTTAAAAAGCAGAAGAACAGAAGGCATTAGACCTCCTCATCACACAGGAGTTGCAAAGGTTTGAGTTCACAGCAGAGGAAACAGTGACACTCATCCAAGTTCACCAAACCACTCAAGACAACTGTTACAATCCACCTCCACTCAACAAAGCATTTAGACACAGACTTGAGCACTTTATTGATGTAAAATCTTCCTGATGAAGTGCGAAAATATTGCACTTTCAGAGACCGAGAGCTGGGAGACATAGGAGGGCTTAGTCTGTACCTTGAGCTCACTGCCTGCAGTGGACTTAGAGCTGTGGCACATTCTCTTAACTAAACCAAACACAATTTCTAGGGTCACATCAGATGACTGAAAACTCTTCCAAGATAAATGCTACTCTGATTGCAGTGAACAGAAGAATGCTCGTTGCCAAGACTGTCTCAACAAATGAACTGCAAAAGAAGAGACACTTTGGTTTCTATTTACTCAATTTAATTGGTGCAAAGAGTGAGGTGGGTTTCTTTACCTTCTCCTGATTCAAGATTCCCCCTTGACCTTTGATTTTCAGGCTTCCTGAGAAAAAAGCTAATAGCAAAAATTCAGTATGAGCTAATGGTCTAAAACATTCAACAAACTGAACCTCTTCTGGAACACTTGGTACATCACTCCCTTTAAAAACAAGTCTGCTTGCATCATATTCTATGTATTATTATTTTTTTAGTACTACTCCTACCAGGGACAGCTGAACAAAAGCAGGAGGTGTATTTCTCAGAAGTTCACCTCCTTCTGCTGCTCATTCCCCTGCCGGAAGGCAACTGTGACTAGATCATCATAACTACCTCTGCAGCAGATATGCCACAAGCACAGCAGATGGGAAATCAACAGCAGATGACGACCTATATAGAAAGAGATTCTGTTGTCATCATCAGGTACCGTTTGTAAAAAAACCAGAAGAGGTATAAAAACAGAGGATAGGATTTTGGTAAGCCCTCTCAAGGGACAAAGTCAGTCCCACTTTGAAGCAGATTTTTTGGGAAGCGGGGAGGTCCGATATGAATACTGATGTAAATGCAGCTTCCTGCCCAGCCCGATGACAATTTACCAGTGGGCGGTGTGTCATCTGGCAATTCTTCCCCCATGGCAGATTAGGCATACAGGCAGTATACTCTAAATAGAATGTTTCCCAACAAGATGAGACATCCATGGGCGTTTTCAGCCTTGTATCCAAACAAAGCTCAGTATCTTACTAATCATATACCCTTAACATTCTGGCCACAGAAGACAGTTACTGCAGCAATGCATTTGACAACTAGCTAAGGACAACAGGCCTCTGTATAAAATAAATTAAAATGCTTTAAAACTGATTTAGAGATGTACTGAACAAAACTTTACAATTGATAAAGCCTTTGGTGAAATCATCCTTGCAGGCAGAACCTATTTCTTTGAGTGCTGCAGGTCTCTGCAAATGTCGAGCTGCCTTTGGTACAGAGCAATCCATGTGTGCAGCTTCCAATAAAGAGAAAAGGCCAAGTCACTGTTTAAGCTTCTAGGGCTGGAACTGCAGATGCATCTCAATTGCATGCGGTTAACCTAGGCCTCCTTTCCCTACCATCTGCAAACGAGATACTCTGACCCAGGTTTCTACCTTTTAATTTACCCAATTCAAGGTACTCCAAGTTCACACATTTTTTCTTGATGAAACCAACCTACCTAATAGTGATAGCTTAAGGCAAAGTGATATGTTTTAAACAAAAAAAATACAAAAGGCAGAGCCAAGTAGAACATAAAAAGAGTTATCCAGCCCATCTTCCACCCCATAGTAGTTATACATACCTATGTCATTCCTGCCAGACAGCTGCTTTATCTCACTACAGTACTGGAGGCTTCAAGCCTCCCTAAGCCATACCTTCCAGTGCTTAACTATGCTGAATTAGAACGTTTCTTTCCCTAATGTCTAACCTGAACTTCCTTTGCTGTAAAAATCAACCCATTAATCCCCAAAGGGCAGAAGTAGTAATAACTCCATTTTGTTCATCTCTATTCTAGGCTTTTACCTCTTTGAAGACTTAAACCCACCCTTTCTTTACCCAAGTCTTTTTTCTAGCTCACAGATCCTGGTTTGTAGACCTTTGACCTTCTCATACTCTTCCCTGAACTGTCTCTGATGAAGGTCACTGGAGATTTTTTTAAGTCTCCAACAATCCTGTCTTCTCCAATTGATTTACTCTGAAGTTGCTTGGCATTTAACTTGTTAAAGCTAGCTTAACCTGCTTTTGAGGCTACTAGGACAATTAGTGCATGGTCAAAAGACATGATTTTGCGTATTCTTTAGAAGTGACCCAATCTTGCACAGCAACTTATGTGAATGAAAGTGAGTCATCATGCTAAGATTTATCAAAACCATGGAAAAAGCAGAGATATTAAACTGTGGCTGACAATGAATGGATCATTTCAGAATTAATATAGCTCTTCTAATGGCACAGTTGAACCATTTATTCACAGAGCCCCTCAGAAAGAGAGACATGAGTGAATGAAATGAAAGCTGGGAAGCAGCAATCCTAGAGGAATCCAAATACAAACACCAGAATGCATACAGGTATGCATACATGTACAGGATAGTTTCATCTTTATCCTAAACACTGGGCAGATATGTGGCAGAATGGGAACCTGCAAGGATTTTATAAAAACAAGGTTTCTTTCAGTGAAAAGTGCCACCTCTCAGTGGTACACTATGATTATATTGTTACTTTGTCAAGCCTGTGCCTACAGCCAATACCCCAGCACTTTAAGCTTATATGACATTTACCTTAGCATAAGCTTGGAAGCTTAACAAAAACCGAGGATACTGACTTTTATAATGAACTACCATGGATTCAAAGATGTTGGTCATATATTTATATGCCCATAACTTGTTTCTCCTCACCAGGCTGATTTCTGAAAAAGCACTAAACGTTACTAGAGCAAATTAATTCTCCTGAATAATGCAAGTTCTGATTTAGTAATGTATCTCTACCTACCTGTCTATCTAAAGACTGCTCGTTTCTGTAGAGCTTTTCACACTTCAAAACTAAGTTAGTAGGTGACAGGTACTGTTGCTGGCATGGCACCTAAAAAGAGGGGACTTTCCAAAACAAATCACGCCACTTGAGGATTTTAAACTGAAAGTGAACCCACAGAGAGTAATGAAAAGATTACATTTTCTCTAATTAAATTAGAGACATCAACCATTCAAGAGCCTGACAGTACTTCTGTAGTAGCACTGACTTAACATTAAGCAAATACTGATTGCTTCCTGCTCAAGTCAGCCCAGGATCGCTCTGTAAGTGTCTGTGCGCTAATCTATGGTGGTAGGTCACCTTCAGCAAACGAACAAATGCATTTCAAAACAATTTGAACAAAGTATAAATTTTAGGTTGAGGTAGCGGTCATTTGATAATCTGAATGGCTTAATCAGCAAGTGCTCCACTGAAGCACGGGAAATTGTTTCGCAGATTTAAGAGGTCAGAGGGACAGATTTACTACGTATACATAGGAAGAATCAAACCTGCGTTCTCTCCTGCGACTGGGGTGAGACAAGACAATTCTGCCACCTTACTGTTGAGCTATTTATCTGATGACACACTAAAAAAAGAAACGAATAGACTTATGAATCATAAAATGATACTAACTGCAGTGGATGATGAAATTCATGACTCAGGCTACTAAGATTACCATGTTCCAAATTATACTACTGCATTTCTTTTATGTATTCCTTTGCAGCTAGTATAATTTGTAGTTACCATCAATTAAATGACAGTCATAAATGGAGCTTCTAAAAGATAAAAATTAATCGTGACGCTGAGCCAAAAAGCAAATAAAAATGTCAAAAGATTAACTTTATAAATGCCCTGAGGCATACTATTAAGATATTAACACAACATGCCGGTCTGTCAGTACGCTCTGACCAGAAAATGTTTTACATTTTCAATAAACCAAGTTCAGCATTTTGGCCCTTCTAACAGCACTAACAGGTTGTTTCCTGCCACTGTGTTATTGCAAAGGAGAAAAGCAGCAACTTCTGGTAGAGTTAGGACCATCAGGAAATAATACTGCCACCTATGCTTTGAAATAGCATATGGGTGGTATGTACAGACACTGTCAAGTACTCTTCAAATGCACTGCTTAGAACAAGCTTCAGTGCACGTTTCTTAAGCTTCCTGTCAAAACCTGCCTTCTTTTAGAGAGACTTCCACTGAAACAGAAATAGCCAGGAAGGAAAAAGTGATGTTCAAGAACCAAGTCATTGGTATCCACTATCTCCTTCAGTTCCCCACACCAATTCTGTCTCCAACAGTGGGAGCAAATGACTATAAATAGGAGTGAGGGTTTTGATCCTATCTTTAAAAGATTAGCTGCTTCCCTAGTAAAACAGTGGGACAACATGCAGCATACATCCAGACGAAGCTGGAAGCCTATTATTAAGTTGGAGGAAAAAAGGCTGCTCTGTGACAAATCACTACAGCATACCCAAACAATCAGTCTCACAGTTTATGCACATTAGCAGTCGCATTAGTTGCAAATGCCACCATGAAGTAAACAACAGTGTCTCCAAGAGAACACCAGCACCAAACCACTCTCGCCCTCTACAACAGTGAGGTTTGTAGAGACAATGTAAGGAATTAAGTACTGAAATACAAAGGCTGTTGAGTCATAGTGACTGAACTATGAGGCCCTGATAGCAATAGGTGTCCCAAGAATTTAACAGCTTTGCAGACGTATCACTGTAATACAACAAAGTCAAGCTCTGTTAACAGAGCTTAACAGTCTGGTTAACAAAATATTTCAAAAGAGTTTTAGGAAAAGGCCATTAATGTAAACATACTGTCATCCAACAACAACTTTGAGATGTTTCTTTCTTTCAGGTGATGTGTTGGAAACTACGGCCTTAGCTGTGCCTGCAAGTCTCACACACGTTTTCTCCTTGAGCATTCTACGTGACCAGGTACAAATGGCAGAGCCTGCCCAAACAAGCCTCAATTCTTCAATGTTCTCCAGTATTAAAACAAGGAGGAAGAGCCCCTGGGAAGGTAATGACTGTGTGTGTCCTTTCCAGAGAAGAGGTTCACAGACCATCCTAGTCAAAAAATTTGCGCTATGTTCTGTGTGAAACCATTGGAAAAAAGATGGCATACAAGAACTGTCAGAGGCTTGCCCCTCCCTCACTCCCTTGACAGAAGTTATTACTATCAAGAAGTATCTTGCATGGGTAACAGATGGGAGAGCTGAGCAGCCCTGCAGAGAAGGACTTGGGGGTACTGGTGGATGAAAAACTGGACACAAGCTGGCAACGTGCGCTCGCAGCCCAGAAAGCCACCCGTATCCTGGGCTGCACAAGAAGCAAGGCCAGAAGGTTGAGGGAGGCGATTCTGCCCCTCTATTCCAGTCTGGTGAGACCCCACCTGGAGTACCGCATCCAGCTCTGGAGTCCTCAGCACAAGAAAGACCTGTTGGAGCGGGTCCAGAGGAGGGCCACAAAAATGATCAGAGGGCTGGAACACCTCTCTTATGTGGAAAGGCTGAGAGAGTTGGGGTTGTTCAGCCTGGAGAAGAGAAGACTCCAGGGAGACCTTATTGACCCTTTCAATACTTAAAGGGGGCTTATAAGAAAGATGGGACAGATTTTTTATAGGGCCTGTAGCAATAGGAGAAGGGATAATGGTTTTAAACTAAAGGAAGGTAGATTCAGACTAGATATAAGGAAGAAATTTTTTATGATGAGGATGGTGAAATAGTGAAATAGGTTGCCCAGAGAGGCTGTAGATACACCATCCCTGGAAACATTCAAGGTCAGGCTGGACAGGGCTCTGAGCCACCTGATCTAGTTGAAGATGTCCCTGCTCATTGCAGGGGGGTTGGACTAGATGACCTGTAAAGGTCCCTTCCAACCCAAACCATTCCATGATTCTATGATAAATTGAAACATAACCAGATGCTACAAAATTCAACATGCAAGTACAAGAATTGATCATTTCACAAAAAAATGTACACAAAGGTGCAGAGAAAACAGGTAGCCACAGTAGCCAATCCTTGGGCCAATGGAGAAGTTAAAAGACGACACACAACAGGTTCCAACTAGGTTTAAAAAAAAAAAAAAAAGAAAAAAGAAAAAAACAACTTTACAGAGGAAAGGTGACAGCTGGAAGAACAAATAAACAACAGCTCCACCTCTTGCTGACAAGGACAGAGGATAAAAATTACAGGCAGATTGATAAGCTTACAACTGCACACCTGCAATATGAACGCTGGCAACATCCAGCCTTCCAAAAAGAGGTTGGCATAGCTTTTGTGGAAACATCAGTCTGACAGTTATCTTAAATTAGGAGAAGAAAAAGAGTTGCTATGGGACAGATCTGCATTTCCCAACAGCAGACTTCAACTTTAAGCAAAGTCCTATGAGGAAAAAAAAGAAAAAAAAAAAAGTTTTTCAAATAAAACCACTTCCAAATCCAGCAGCCTCCACCTGCATCTCCCGATATTGAGATCACCAGCCTTTTACTTTGGAGTATTCATCCAGTTTTCATCACAGCAGGTGGACCAAAGCATCTTCAATCTATTTGCTCCAAGGGAATTCTCCTGGTTTCTCTCCTCAGGGAGACTGAATCAATTCTGTAAACTGAAAGTGAGATACTTGTACACAAAGAAATGCTCTGAGTTGTGCTGGGTATAACACTTACTTTGTATGTGACTTCTCCACTGCACAAGGCTTCTTCCATGTTTGTTCAGTGTTTCAGCTGGTAGGACTTGCACAGCTTGCAATTTACCACAATTCATGCAAACACAGCATAAAAATTTGAAGTGTGCTAATTACCACTTAAAAGCCTTCTATCGAACCTCAAGACACCCAAAAGACTGTCTACTGGGTACATAACTCTTATATTCTCCTTCAAGAATTGCCCCTGTGTCTACTCTACTCCTGCCTTGGCAGGGCAAGGTGGGGGAGCAGGCAGTAACTTAACCCACCACAGGGTACATAAGGCAACACTATTAGGAATGTGCATTTCAGATTCTCAGGTTCTGGTAACACCACAACAGACTGTCTTTGAAAAGCAACAGAGAAACCTTATTACCAGAGTGAGGACACGGAACAGAAGAAAAGTATTCAAGAAGTTGGTTAGAAAGAGAAGCTGCAGCAATGAGTGGAGAACTCAGTAAGTGATGGAGAGGACGTTATAAATGTTCCCTCAGCCCTTGGAACTAACTACATGCAACCACGCACTGATTGCAAGGCCGTAACGTGCACTTTAACAGTACAGGCATCCTAGGCCATATCTGGGAGAACAGACAATCCAAGGCACGCCTGGTAAGGGCAAAACCTGCTGTTGAGTCATCGAGAGGAATAACATCTGGCATCTCAAAGCCTGAAGGCTCACATGCACCATCTTCCACTTCAAACAAGGACTCTTTCTCCAGAGCTGTCAAGTTTGCCAGTATCCAGTATACTGACGCCAGGTGGTACAGCTCTTGGCTTTGCTGAAACACCAGGCCATCAAGTTGAAAAAGGAGATCATAAAGAAGCCAGATGGCTGCTAAATTGACAGATTAAACTTGTGATACTATACTCAGGATACCAAAAACTTCTGGTCCGCACTAGAACTGTTGAGATGAGAAAGAACAGATCCAGTCTGCTTGACCATGCTACCAATTGTAAAGATTGCAGGAAAGTTGAATAGCTGAAGGTTCACAAGTGAAGAAACACATGTCAGGGAGTTTTGGCAAGCTTTCGCAGCTCTGCTATACAGCAAGTGGAAGGGGGTCCCACCCATAGGCCTCAAGCAGCTAACTAGCTACTGGCAACACAGGGGGGTAACAAATACAAACCAACATCACTTCTTCACACAACAGGGCAAATCTTGTTTCTCCTCACCTATTGATAACATACTTGCAGCTGTAACACATACACAGATGCCAGACAAAAGCAATAATAAAATATATTTTGAAAAATACCAATTTTAACTTATGAAGATGCTTCTACATGGTGTGATATTGATGTACTGCAGCCCCTGAATCTAAAGCTGCCAAAACCCAGTTCCAAGACCTGAGCCCATGTGCCCCTACCACAGTGCAGGCTGGCACTAACAGAACAGAACTCTGTGTCATAACAGCAGATCTGTCCACAACCCTAAAGGACAGGACAACTTGACAACTGCTTTCCGTCTATCTAGCCAAGGTGTGTCTGCTGTGAAAAATGCATCTTTCAAGACAAAGTGCTGCAGGAGCTACACCTGAAGTGTGGCATGGTGCTTAATCATAGTGCCTGTCAGCACACACCCAGAAATGTGAGGAAAGTTTTCACCAGTGTTTTAAATTATATGAATGAAGATCTGGCTCTCAAACATCCACTATGGTCTAGAGAGCCATCAACTTGCAAGCTACTAGACTCCCGATTTGAAATCAGGATGAATGCATACAAAGTTCCTTGTAAGTTGGAGAAATGAAGTGACTGCAGAGGAAATAAATCTTTGCCCACTTAGGGGAAGTCCTTGAAGCGGTTGCCTATGAAGGAATACAGGCTGCAGGAAGGAACCTGCAGGCTATACAAACTTGCAGCCACCATCAGGAAAAGAATTGTTACAATACTAGTGAGTGCTGATAAGAAGGACTCTGTACTAGCGGAAAGCTATTTTGAAGTCGAAAAATCTCCACCCTTCTCTAAACTACACAGGCAGAAGTGTTAAATACTAATGGAGTGAGCAGCAAACTACATGGAAAGATACAGTAATGTCACTATGGATGTTATGGTGGGCATGAAGATTAAGAGGCAAAACAGCAGGAGTCTCCAGAAGTGACCAGAGGGGTAGCAATCAGAAAGGAGAAGTAGTTCCCACCGCTCCACCCAAACCACGGAGATAAGAAATGCTGATGTCCTCCCAATCTGCTGAAAGAAGTCCTCTTCCCAAAGAAAACCAGTCCTATCCCAGGTCTGCAGGCTAGATTAAGTAGAGCCAGAGGAAGAGGTTGTTCGCAGGTGCCTGAAGAAAGCATTTCCTCTTAGGTGACTTTGTTACCAGTTCTACAGCCTAGAAGGTGGTTGTAGTAGCTGACTTGGGTATGATGTCCTCAGCAAAAGCTGAGACAGATAGCGACACACGACTGGTAGACACCAAAGTGAGGAGTGCAGAGAGAACACAAATCTGAGCAAGTAACAAAGGTAACAGTCCTCATGAAAGGAAGTTGTCAGCACCAAGACTTGGAACTGCAGGCTTACCATTAGGGGCCATAAGAAGATATGAATGTCTTGGGCCCATGACAGCAACTGAACTCCTTACTTCCCAGTAAAGCAGTACTCAGCCCCTGAAGGTCCCCCACCGATCTGGTCTGTGCAAGGACACTGCTCAAAGCTGCAGAATGCTGGTACCAAGGAAGAGCAAGGTAAGTTTCGTTTGGGCTTCTTTGATGCAGCAGTGAGTAAGGAGACAGCCCATTCCTACAGGATCATTTCAACCTCCCTTCTCTATCCTTCAAGTACCCATCTTCTAGCCAGAAGAGATGCAGTTGAAAAAGGTGTGTCTCAAACTATACAGCAGGCAGTCCATTACCATGGATTAGTATTCAGCTTTGGCAGGACGGCTGTGCAACATGACCCTGAACCAACCTATTTTCTTAAGGCCTCCAGCAAGTAAGAAATGAAAAGAAAGCCAGAGCTACAAAATTACCATAGAAAAGGTCGAAGCAGAAACAAACAGAACTGGTGACACTAGGACTGTAATCAACACTTAATCCAAATGGAAAGGCTGTCTTGTACCCTGACACTCATAGTACCAAAAGGTTTCAAAAGTTTTATTGCAGTTTAAAAAAAAAACAACCCATCTCATGCTAGGTTCCACATGTAAAAATCATATTACTTACAGCTGGTGAAGAGATTTCAAAGAGACTGCAATTTTTTTAATCAAGCATACAGAGACTTCCGGTTTCAGAAAACCAAGAAGGTTAGCAATTTGGAGATTTAAAAAGCACGTTTTAGGTTGCATGGACTCTGGAGCAGGAAAACTGGGCAAAAATTTATTCTAATATACATGACACAGCACGACACAAACCATCAGGTTAGTCTTCTAACCTCTATTCAGTGTTTAACATTGATTAAAATTAAAGTTAGCCTTTTATTAACAGTGAAAGACTGCAATCAGTATTTGGAAAGCATCGCACAAAATTGCTAAACTGTTTATTTTCATTGACAAAAACCAAGGTAATATTCTTCTGTGATTTCTGTAGTGAAAATATTTATCACACTAACCAAAAATTCTACATAAAAAATATTTTAACAAAGGTTTTGCTATCATTGGTTATATACACATTACAGAAATTAAAAAATTATTATCATTTAATGAAAAAAGGATGAAGCACCTTACATGCTATTCCATATAAAAAACTAATTGGTTTAAGGATGGAAAACCAAGTCTAATATCAGAGATGGATCTGCCAAGGTGGTATCTTCTATCCACTGTGGACTGTATTATTGTACCCGAGGGCTCCCCAATTCCCCTGGTGCTGCTTCTTGCCCATTACATACTGCATTTTTACATTCTTACATTCTTTACATTCTTCATCTGACAACATGCAGCTTCAACAATTCCTCTACCAAATACTAGTCTGCCAACAGCACTGTCCAAGAGCAACACCCAGAGGCTAAATATATTGCTACAGCAACTCTGCACATTTTGACCTGTTTCCTTCTGAGAAGAAAGGAAAACCTTCATAGAGATAAGCAACAATTTCCTGTAAAAATAAAGAGCTGACAAAACTCTTTCAATGGTAACATTAACAGCAAAGTGTTGCAGGCAAACAAACCTGCTCATAAAAATCACATCTTTATAGCTATTGAGAACAACGTTTAAGAACAGATTATATATATATATACACACACTTACCTAGAGCAAATAAGCAATAGTTTTTGCAAATGCATGTGTATAGTATTTTGACTGGCAGCAGCACTGCAAAGGAGAACTAGAAGGATGCCTGCTCTCTAGAAAGCCAACTGCATTTTTCAAATGCAGAAAAACAGAAAAGAGGCAGGCTGCTCTCTGTTTCCTTTACCAGTTGTCAAAGCAGTACTTTTTTTTTTCCCCCTTAAATCTTGAAGGCAGTAGCTGTAGGAACAACTTGGCTATGCAATAACAAAAAACCTCCAGCAAAAAGGTAATACCGTAGAGCATCTTTAAGAGGAACATGTTATCTGGAATCATAGCAAGAAGAGGGATAGAAAACCAGATACAAAAACAAGTCACTAAAATTTCACCTTAAAGATCTCTGGCACCTAACAAGGCTACTCTCTGTAAATTTAAAGCCTACATAACAGACAAAGAAAAAGGCTGACAAACTAAGAACACAATCAGTAACACCACGCTTATACCCCTGAACACTTATTTAAAATAAAATGTACTTAAAAGAAAATGCAGTGAAAATTGTGTAA
Source organism: Mycteria americana (assembly GCF_035582795.1). Taxonomy (NCBI): domain Eukaryota; kingdom Metazoa; phylum Chordata; class Aves; order Ciconiiformes; family Ciconiidae; genus Mycteria; species Mycteria americana. Next base: position 36,641,506 of record NC_134366.1, on the reverse strand, counting down.
CCACAAAACATGAATGCACCTACCAAACCTTTTATATTTTGAGATTTCAGATCAGGACAATGATTTCAAAACCAAACAAAACCAGAAGTCTCAGTCAAACACCTGATGGTAAAGTTCCTCATCTATTGAGTAGGGTTTGCTCCGTTCTCCTCAGCTAATGACTTTTTTTTTAATCTGTCTTCTCAAAATCATGCTCTTCACATGGCTCATGTTCTTCACCTGGTTGTGGCAAAACTGGAATCACATCAGCTACAAGGAAGCAATCATCCCTCAGCACCTGCTCAGCTGTCAGTCTGTTACAGCAGAACAAATTCAGGAGAAGAGCTTTAACTTTATCATCCTACAAACAGAGGAAGAAGGATTTAATCAGTAAGCAAAACAAACTCGATTACAAATAACAACCAAGTATTTCATGAACCCATCTTGTAAGTGCTTAGGGCCCAAAGCCCTCACAAAAGGTTGTACCATAGCATCCCCAATGGTCAGCAACACTCAACAGTCATAGTGCTCATTAACAACAAAATAAAAGCAAGCATTCAGCATCAGGTCTGTCAACCTGGTGCCAACAGATTTCACAGAAGAGCGTGAGTTGTTATATTTTAAAATACCAATTCACTGAACTATTATAAATTAGAGAAATACTGAAGTCAGTCTTTCTACTGAGAAGGAACAGAACAGGTGCCATGCACCTTCTACAACTTCATCTTTTAATTTTTGTCATATTGCTTTGGCTCTCTACAAGAGCACAGGAAAAAAAAGGAAAACCAAAGTAATGGGCTCTAAATCAACAGCAGCTATTTTGCTATTAACCCATCACTTAAACTTAGGCTCTTTGGATTTATCAGAACGGATTACATGCCTAAACTCTTAGCACATTAACAGTGCTAGACTCCATACACAAAACATAAAAATACAGCTGCTACACATATGCATAAACATCAGCTATTGAGGGAGGAAGAGCACACACTGGATTTGGACAAGGGGACTGCAAGAAAGACAATCTCAAATGCTGATCTAGAGATCTGATTACCAAAACCCAATGGGAACAGAATCTTTCCATAAGAAGGCTTGCTTGTTCACTGTCTCCAAGCCAACACCACCTCTGACCAGGGTCAATAAAACAGGAAAGCACAAGATACCTGTAACACCTCTCATGTATCCCCCATTTCACTCAGACAGAAGAATCACTGAGATGCAAAAGAATGTACGCAAGTAGGCAAAAACTTGAAGACAGAAACAAGCAGACAATTTCCAACTCTTCCACTAATTATCAGAGTGACTCTGGAGAATTAGTCACTCCCCAAATAATCTGAAATCTAGGTGCAAAGATGAGATCTGAAAACTGTTGATCTTACAGGCATAAATAAATGTTTTATAAACATGTAACAATCAAAATGCTCAAAGGAAAATCTCTAGTTAAGAAGATCCAAACATGTGCAATGAAATACAGGTGTGAGCCATGACTACACACTTCCTCTGCAAAATTCAAAGTGAAGAAAGACTGAGCATTTAAAGACTTGAAAAGCTTTGTACTTGTATATTTGCATTTCATGATACTATCAAATGTCTGTCAACAACAAATATCCCCTTCTCGCCACCATCTCGCATTAAAGAAACTGAAAATTGATTCCACAAGGAATACTGCTGTAAGACAACATTTCACCACATTTACTCCATTTCATTGTGTTTGCTCTTACTTTTTTTTTTTTTTAAAATACGCAAAACTGGATGCTGAAACACACCAAACACTGAAGCTTGGCGTGGCTAAATGAGTGGCTACAAGATCTTATCTCTAATCTTTGCTTTTCCTCAACAGCTAGTTAACATTAATATCCCTGTTTTAAAGCTTAACATTATTTTCCTGTGGAAATTCTACATTTGCTGAAAACAACAACAATTTTACTAGTTGCAAGTGTGCAATTCCTCTGGGCACAAGACTGAGATGGAAGGGAAATTACGAGCCTGTCAAGAGCCTGCAGATGGGCCTGGAGATTAATTCTGAATAAGCTGATTATAGATAAAGCACTTAAAATCAAAATAGATTTTCCCCAAGAACTGGGACAAGGATTAACAGCCAGGGGTCTAAAAGATTCCCCAAGAAACAGCTGAAAGATATTTATTAGTATTACATTTCTTTGTAAAACCCTCATGTGTGTTCCTGTGCACTGCAGGCAGCACAGATTGCTTTCCGGCGGACTTTGGTGGTTGGTGCATGTGCATGCATGTGCATCCAGGATGAATCCTTAAAAACTGCCAACAATGATATATTGATTAGGATTGTATCACTTGACAAGGTCAAAATCAAATACTGCTTCTTTTCATCAGGGAAAAAAGTTAAAGAAACTTGCTCTTATTAAAAGCTGTAAAATTAATTAATCCCTGCTAAGAACAATAATGGCTAAATTCATTAACCGTCCTTGAGATACAGGCAGCCATTTGCACTTCAGAAGTACCTGCTACCGAAGAACAGAGAAGTACAATACCCTGAAACTGGCCATTTAAACTTTGATTTGCACACTCGAGACCTTATTTGTAAAACATTATCACAGCAGAAATTTTATGGAAAACAGAAGTGAACCAACTCCTATTTTTAATGTCCCAAGAAATCTTTTCTACTTCCTCGAACAATTAAGTTTCCCTTATGCATAAGATAAAGTCAGGTTTTTCAGTATCTAAGGATTATTATGCATAATCCTGAATGACGCACTGGGCAGATGGTTCTGTACAAGTTTTGTGGAATACATTTAAAACCCCCTAGTTAGCCCTAATGGTGAATCATGAAGTACTGAATCTTCTTTCCTATAGTACTGTGCATTTCATGAGATTCATTTAATTTTTAATATGAAACCAAGCAACTATAATGAGAGACAAGAAACACTATTTACAGGATCACCTCCCTGTTCAAATGCTGCATGTTTTATTATTTTATTTTCCATGGTAGTGTCACACTAGAAATAATTTTGCAGAGGGATTTGGTAGACATTCCTGTGCTTTACCAGTAATGCTTTCACCACTGGAGAACACTGTTGAAATGCAGTTATAAAAAGACATACTGTAGAGGAGAAGAGTCATCTAATAAAACAAGTATTTACAGTACCGTTATGCAGTGATACACAAGCTATGCTGCCTGGACACTGGAACCACTACAGCTGTGTTAGTCTGGTACTGTATCATGACAGTTTCTTAATCTAAACACAGTAAACAGGATACACTAAGCTCAGTTTGAACACAACTCTAGTAAATCTAGACCAATTTTAACCCCATGCTTTCCTAGGTAACTCCCCAAAGCCGGCAAACCATTAATGCACAACTATAACCAATAAAGAGGGATTTACTATTAGGGTTTCTTTTGCCCTTGACAAAACAACCCAAATTTATCTGACCAACAGCAACTCCACTGCTTTGTTTTCTACTTTTCCATTTAAAGTATTTTTCTACTTTTCTGGAAAATATGGGGATTAACCTCTAACTCTTTCCTCTATTCCTTAGAAAATTATATCCATAACCTAAGTCTTCACTTAAAAGCTAAAGTCACCTGTTTGCAGGTTTTTTAATAATAGTCTAAGGCTTGGTTTAAGGAGTTTCATGGCCTTCTCAAATCTAGATAAAGCAGTAATCTCTCACTTAAAGTAAGATCAACAGAATAAGCATGATATGAGAAGTCGTCCATCCAGATTAAAGAACACAAGGGTAATCCACTCAAGGGAGATGGGAGGGACACAGGACAAGAACAAAGCAGTCAGTAACGAGACAGGCAGAAGTACAGCAAAAAGTATGAAGCAGAAACTAGTCTGGGAAGGCTAATGATCTGAAAAAGGTCCATAAACATCCCAGTGAATTTCTTTAAACTATATATGGTGACACGTCTTTTGTTATTCCAACTTTTATATGGAGGAAAAGGAATTGCTTGTAGCAAAGGTAGAAGAGGTTGAAAGCAGGCAAGAAAAAAGGTCTTAACTCTTGGCCAGAAGGCTGAAAGCTTATGGGAAAGAGAGTTACACAAGAAAATAAACCCAAGGAAAGACAGGTGCTCAGGTAACTAAGGCACACAGAGAGAAGGCCAAAAAATTATCTGCTTATGATTAAAATCCAACAGATAGATAAATTAGTGAAGGATTGACTTCAAAGTTGGAGGCCTAAGTTGGGAAACATGAAGGCACACAGGTCTACTTCTTATTCTCAAAGAGTCACTGAGACACTGTGCAAGGATAAGTTTCAAAAAAGGGACTGAAAAGAGTTCAAGGTGACAATGGTAGCTGGCATACAATAGACAGAATAACAGTTGCAAGTAGAACGAATGAAAGCAGTAACACAAATTCGTAACATGCAGGGTCCATTTATATCTCTGCATTTGTTTCAGAGGCATAGGAAAGTTTGTTTCACACAAAAAAAACCTGCAAATAATAAAGGGCACAATACACTTTTACAACTGCATGTAAGTGATTAAAATGGAAGTTGGCTGTTTTATTAACGTCAAGCATTGTGCAATCATTATGTAGGAAGACAGATGAACAAAGTCAACTTCCCTGACTTCAGAAAAGACAGGTTCCTAATTCAAATACCTCCTTTGAGGCTGAATCTCAATGACTTACTCCCCAAGTCTGTAACTTGGTGTCATTCAATTAAGAGTTGTCTGCGAGAAGTTGCTCCTCCTGAGGTCAGAGTTAAATACTAAGAAAACTCTGGCATTTTCTACCTTCTCAAACATAATTTTACTGTGCATGCTATTTAGAATTATCCAAATAGTCAATTAAGAACATTTTCTCAAACCAGCACTTACAATCAAATGTTTGACTTTGAAAAAAAACTTATTGATTAACCACCTCTAAACGAGAGCAGTCTAATCTTCCTCATCTGACAATTAACATACCATGACAACCACATCCACCTCAGGTGCTCCATCTTCTTTTATGCCAAACTCCTGGTTTTGAATGCAAAGCTGTAAATGAAAAGATACATAATGTATAACACTGGTGTGTTTTTTCCCTTTAGTTTAACAAAACCAAACATCAGTCAAGAGATTCCAGGTTTCAAGTGAAAATGGATTGTTATGGGAAAACAGCAGGGAAAGACTTTTTTCCTAATTTCACAGTAGGGTAAAACATGCAGGGGGCTCAAGTCTCCCTTACACAGAAATAAGGGGAAAAAAATATAGTATCAGAAGAAACTTTTAGAGGTCAAAAGAAACAGACTTTTAAAAACATGACTCAAAGTCCATGCCCAAGTTGTACGTTTAATTATATAATCCTCTTTAAGAAATGCTGAGAGGTTAAGTGCACTCTGACAGACAAATCTGAACCCTGTAACAAAATAAAATTTCCCCAGTCCTTACTATTGCCTAGAACCACGCCAAGTACAGCATTTTTCAAAACCCTGCCTGCAGGTTAAGCTGAAAATGCCTCTATTATGAACAATTACATAGACAGCAAAAGGAAGCATGTATTTAGTCAGTGCTGGGTGCTTGTGACACAGATCAGCAGAGAACTCAGAAAACCACTGTCTCAATTTCAGAAGTGGCACTGCTGTTTAATGAGGGAGAACACAATTTCAGATGCCCAACATGAAACTGGCAACTGTTGAACATAATACTAATACTTGAGCTAAAATTTTCCATCAAATGATCAATACAACACCAAGTCCGAGCTGGAGATTAGTTACACGTGGATTAATCTGAAATTCAGCTGGCGAACTTGGATGAGGTTTCATAAGAATGCTGATCTTGCTGCATCCCAGATATTCTCTTCAAGAAGAGCCAGCCATTAGTAAAACTCCCTTTGTTTTGGGGTTGTTTGGTTTTTTTGGTGGTTTTTTTTTTTTACTTTTTTTTTTTACTCACTTCTACATGTAAAAACTGTTTTTCTAGAACAGATGAAGATCTGAATAGTGGTACTGAAAGTGTTCTAAGTAAACCGTACCATGTTAATAAATTATTAACTTCTACAATATTAAGCTACACTTCACTTTAGTTCATCTAAAGTAGAAATTTTCAGTAGAAAAATCACTTAATTTTAAGCAACTGCTTCCTAAATTGGGAATAAAAATAATGAAGTGTGACTTTTATATGAACCAGCTCCATCTTCTCGGCACAGGTAACGGACAGTGGCTACCTATCAACTTGCAGTTTATGTCTCTATTAGGAAGCGGTTTTAAGATGCTACAGCACAGAAGGGATTACTGAAGCCATCACTACATAGCTGATGGAACTGCCAGTGTTTCCCAGGAAGACCCCCATGTACCTGGAGCTCCAACTGGCACTCAGTGAACCAGTTCTAATATATCAAGCGCTCACACAAAATCACTGCCTGGGAACATCAGCACTTGCTGAGTAGCTTGTGGCTTTTCAAGTCTGGGAGATCTGAAGTTTTCCCATTCAGAACACATGGCACTGACACCCTGAGTTGGGGAGGCAATACAGTGCCAGAAGAAAGGAGACGGAGGAGATGCTGTACAACATACCAGCTAACATAGGAAAGTAGATTGCTTTCTCCTCCCTGGCATAACACACACTAAGAAACAAAACACCTATCTAAGCGCTGTTGCCAGCAACAAAACATATGACAGTCCCATCCTTGCCTTCATTTTCCTTCTCTTTTGATTTGGGTAATTCTTCAGGGGCAAGGTCACAAAAAAAAGAAGAAAAAAAGGCTCACAAGGAATGAATGGGAAGTACAGTAACAAATGACAATACACAGCATGAGGAACAAAAGCATAATTTTTGTTCATATTCCTAGACAAATTACATTGTATATTTTACAGAAAAAAAAAGTACTGTCTTCTGCCCATAATTGTAACTCCCATTCATCCCACACTTACTGCTCAGTTGAAAATATGAACACTGATTTCACCAAAATAGTTCAAAGCAGAAGCTGGAGATAACATTTATTGCTCTTTAAAAGACTGCTACAGTTCCATAATATTAGTAGAAACTCTCCCACAAGCCATAACATACCCAGAACAGGAGGCAGCCGTAAGCATACATGTCAGAGGCTGGAGAAGCTGGCTGTCCCATTTTCAGTTCAGGAGCAACTAAGCTCAGGGTACTGACAACCATAGTGTTTGCAGCAGCACGTTGTTCCTATGGGGAAAAAAATTGTACCCGTAATTTCAAGCAAGACCAACAGCACATTGAAGCAGATCTATCTCCCTCTCCCTTTTAATGTGTCAGACAACTTTACCATAGAGTTCTGTGCTGACCCAGACTGAAATGTAAAATCCTCCTTTACTGATCAAAAAAAAGTGGTGCGTAAAGGAAAAAGATAATGTCACACATCTCTCAGCTGTAACTAATAGAAGAATAGGGATGGCAGATTTTACTCCATACTAGCACTATTAAAGCTCATAAGGTGGTAAAGAATACAAATTGCAAAACTTCTCAAATTAGAAAAAAAAAAATCACAAATATTAAAAGACATTCGGCACCATTTTGGAGAACTTTAGTTCTAAAGTTCAGTTCTGCCAGCTTTCCTGTTTTTTCTTCTCTGCCTTTCTGCTCTTTACCTGAAACTAGCTGCTTCCTCCCTCCTGGTTTCCAGCATATTTTAGGACTGTCTACTGTCAAAATAAAAGCTAGACCCTGAGTTTCTATCCCCCTCCATGACAGCAGCCAGCACCAGCTATAGCCAGACTGGAGAAGAATAGTCTCCAGATTGCCAAGAGTACTCGGTAACACATCAGTTACCAGCTTCACTCATGCATTTGTGATCATGCAGAAAGTACAAGCACTGAGCAGTACTGACAGCCCTATAGAGAAGGCACAAACTGGATTCAGGCTGTGAACCATGGGTGGAACCTTCCTGCTCTATCACACATGAGCTGCTCATTTCAACACAGCCCATACCTGCAGGGATGAGTAAAGAGAGGGATAGTCCTCCTCAGCTCTTGCAATTTTCACAATGGCACCATCTGTACTGAGTATGACCTTTCAGGAAATTCAGCTGTCAACAATTTTTAAAGCATCTCTCTTTAGCATGTTGAAAATTGAAATTTATTTCAAGGGAAGCACACCTTGCTATCCAAACATTTGACACTGAGATTAACAGATAATGCATTTCCAAACCAGAAATAAGGGTTCCCAATGAAACTTACTTTTATTTATATTATGTTTATTATATTAATGTGACATATTATTACAATATATATTACTATTTTAAAAATTAAAATAAGCATGAAGCAGACCTCCAGCACAAAAACGTTTTAGCTCAAACAACTTGAGTTTAGAAAGTCAAAAGGTGATTACAGGAGAGATACCATTATTGGAGACTGTGCTAAGTAAACACAATGAATAGTAAGAAAATAGCTTGTGTTCTTAAAGAATATTAGATTTTCCTCAAGAACAACTATGAAACTGAGGACTCAATCAGAAGTACCTATAAATACAGGTAGATGAAGGCAACATGTCAAATCCTGTTAATTTACCAAATACCACAACAGATTAAAACACATACTCGAACCCCATCACCTATCAAACAGAAAGGCAAAGAGTTCATATGAGCTTGACTAGCCCTTCTTCAAACATGAGTTCTTACTCTCACCTCTGATGATGCTGATTACCATTAAATATACAAGACAGACAGCCAACAAACAACTACTGCAACTTCTCTATCTTTTTGGTTCCACTGTTTTGCTTAACCAGAACTGACACTCGGTAATTCTTTTTTTCCCCTCCAAGATTAGATTGTGTTTACAAAAATGTCAACAAGACTCAAACTGCCCAACCCTATTCTGAATATGAAACAGGAGTCTCACTGCTAAGCACAATGTTTACAAATAAATCTTTTAAATTGCAAACACAGTTGTCTGTTTTGACAAATAATTCTGTCTAAAAGTCACTAAAGGATTTTTTTTTTTTACCTCTGATTTCGTGAAATCAAAGTCTCCAACAATTCCTTGTTTTCGATTCACAGCAAAAACATTATTTCCATGCAGAGATCCATGTACTATATTAGCTCCATGTAATGTTTGTAGACCTTGGGCCACTCCTTTCATCACTTTTAATGCCTCCTAATTATTTAATTTGGGTGTTTATTCCAAAGATATAGAAAAAACAAAGCACAGTATCAAGTCAGTTTCTATCCAGAACTACGACTTTTTTTTTTTTAAAGGTTTGTACACATTCAAATTTCATGCCAATTCCATTTTATGAAGTTGGGATTAGTTCCCACAGTAAGATTATTATGACTTGCACAGCCAGGCAGAACAAAAATAAAAAATACAGTCACTGGTTAACAAATCACTAACATGAAAAAATATGGGAGGGGGAAACAACCATGCAACTTAGACCTTTACAAGTAGGTCCAACTCAGCAAACAGAAGCTTCAAGTCATCAAACAGAACTAGAGAAAAGACTGTATTGGCTTCTAGCTACTGCTCCTTTGAGAAGGGATGACCATTCAAACTGCCTATACACTGTGTGGGGAGGAGGGAAAGGAAAAGGAGGGGGATGAATTGAGGGAAGAGAGGGAAAAAAAAAATTACACACACAGAAATCCTCTAAAACTTCAATACAGAATGCCTGTTGAACATCTAACATGTTCAACTCCAGTACTTCTAAAATGTACTAGTAATACAGCTGAGGCATTAATTTCAATGAAAGAAAAAAACTATCCATGCAAAATCTCTTTTAGAAAGTTATAAACTACTGCCTGACCAGATGCTAAGAATGCCAGTCAAGCTATCCTGTGCAACTTTGTACAGTCACTGTCAGCCACCAAAGGAAGTACACTCGTGAAACGCCATCAGCACTATAAGATACAGCAAAACAATAAGAGTTCGGTTCAAAAACATACCAAATAAAATGCTGATAGTCTAAGTAGTTATACTTACTTCTAAAGTTAAAGGTGTATCAGCCTGTAAAGCTCCCAGACTTGCTCCTGGGTAGTACGGGACCATTAAATACACCAAAGGATCAGACTTCAACAACAACACCAAAAAAAAAAAAAAAAGGAAAAATATATTGTTCAAATATCAGAAATATTAGGAAGTTTAACATGCACTAGATGTGTGATAAATCAATTCATTATGTTTACTAAGTAGACAGTTTAGATAAACTCAGAAAGGAAATATTTTTCTGATTCAATGCTCCAATTTAAAATGCGTTAAAGCTTTAAGGTCCAATTGCAAGTCTTTCAGCTTAAACCAGAAATCAAGATCATCAATTTGAATCTTGCCTTGCAGAAAAGAAGGAACAACAGCTGTAGTAATCCAGATTTCTCCTTCTGCTGATCCCAAGCTCTGTGGTATTTGGCAACTCTTTCTATCACTTTGGCTTCTGAGCTTACATCTACAGAGTATCCCTTAAAAACAAAACAAATACCCGAGCTATTACTCCTAATGCCTGTAACATTATTGCATTAAACTTTTTTTTTTAATTGAAGTAATGCATATTGTTAGATGCCATCAAATAACTTCCTCTTCTACTTATACAAAACTCAATTCCAACTGTCAAAGACTGTTACCATATTTTCTTATTAACTCTTAGAAAGCCTGTACCAACAAAACAGGAAGCGTGTCTCTAATTTGAGATTTAAATAGGCCACATCAAAAGCAAGAAGAGTATTTTCAACTATGCCTCTCAGAATACTACATCCCCTGGTTTCCCAATAGCTAGCAGACTGGTAGAGAAGCAGAGCAAGGGAAAAGCAGTAGTTCCTGAAATTTCTCAGTGAAATCATCAGGAAGACAAACCAGCATCTGCAAAAAGAGACAGGAGTAATGAACAGGAAAAAAGGTCCACCAGATACCAGAAAGAACAGACAGCAGAGGGGAAGCACTGTTCACTACAGTAGTCCTCAAAAGAAGTGAAAAAAATCAGTAGCAACATGGAAGCAATACAGAAGGAAAACAATGCTTCATGTTCTACAGGCCCCGACAAAAAAAATCTGACATCAGAAAAGGGCTGTTAAACACATGGATATGAAAAGAACAGCAGAGTTCATTCAGCACGTTAATAAGCCAGTGCCAACATTACCTTTAAAAGAACCTTCTGACCTTGAATTTCTGAACACACTAAAGGTCGTTTCGTGCTCAGTTCCTTCATGGGCTCAGCATCCAAAAGGTCTCGCTCCAGACTGCGTGTCAGAAGTCCACCAGAGTTCTGAACCACATGCACATGCAGATATCAAGGGTAAGCACACGGCATTTAACAGCTGATAAGATTCAGAGGCTTCAACTACCTCTCCTTTTCCTCAATGAACTTAGCAAAACACAAAACCAGTTGGGACATGTTAAAAAGTTACAGCATCCATTACCAAGAGGCTGGCCATCATGAGGCAGCTAAAGAAATGCATTCCTTGCACATCCCCCAGAAGAGGGGGAGAAGGAGGAAGGCCACAACAAACAATGCTCAGGGTGTATGTCCCCCAAATGGACAGACACTGTGCAAAGCATTGTTGGTGCAGAGCCTTGATAGGGCCTGAAACAATAACTGACAGTGCATTCAGACACAATCTCTGCTTACCATATAGTTTAGAATTCCTGCTTCTGGATAAAGAAGTGGTAACTCAGGGAACCATTTCTGTACCAAATATGTAAGCTTTTCCTAAATGAAGGAAACAAGGGCCACAGCTTCAGGTCACTAGTTTCTGATATATATAAATATACAATGACATTTGCGATGTATACCCAGGACATTTAAATGTACATTGACCATGACTGTACCTCCTTAAACAACATCATTCAAAGTAACACTGCCATTTGCTTTAAAAAAAACAAAAAAAAAACCAAAAAAACCCCACACCACACACATACAACCACACACAACATGAATACAACAATTCAATACAGACAGATTTTTGAAAGCTCTGAGGGTCAGGATAGTGTTAAGGCCCCAAACAGCTCATGCACTATCACGGAAAACATTTCATCTTTTCTACAAGAGGCTTTAGTAGGCCTAAACAAAGGAAAACAACTTCACTACAGGTAAGTGGAGGAAGACAGAAATCAAGTAGTAACACAGACCCTGGTCTCATCTCATGAGCATCTCTTGCAATTCCAGACCCACACAGCTGTAATGCTGCAAGGTGACTATTACGCACAAATGCTATGTCTGCAGAGGTAGGTATATCACCACCACAAATCCTGGTGCCCTTCTACTGGCTCACAAGGCAATGGCTTCCGATTCTTCCCTCCATATAGAGGACTTAGAGAAAGGGTGATCTCCTTTGCTCCAGGATAAAAGCCTGTTTTAACCTAGTCATAAGGGAACAGTTCCCCTTCTTGCAAGAAATACAGTCTTTCTTCAGCAACTGAGCTTACGCTTTCACCTGCAGCCCTTCTGGGTTGAGAACTACAGCTCACATTTTTTTTTCTCACCTCAACCCCTTATGGAGGGGGTAAGGGAGAGAAGGTCTGAAGAAACTATGTTCAAACAGAGATAAAATTGATCAGCCTCCATGCCTTCTCCCATAGGTTTCACCAAAAAGGGGTCATCTTAACATGAAACACTATAAAAAAAAAATCACATTTTTTATTTACCCAGAGCACACATTAAAACAACTGAAATGCAGATGTGCCTCATACAGGTTTGTTTTAGTTGCCTAAGTAGTTTAATACTTACATATTCTTCTTGTTCCTTGGATATTTCCTGAAGAACCCTATTTCGGAGATCAGCAATTTCCTCTTTTATTCCTGTCATTTCAAACTCACTGTAATCATCAGACTGCATTAGGAATAACAAAGTTAGTGTATAATTGTCATTCTGCTATTATACCAAACAACAGTAACCTACTATATCAGGATTAAAAAACAGCTTCCATATCACAGTTCTGGGGTTGAGCATATTCTCAAATGCATATTTTAGTCTCATTCGTGGAAACCCAAGAGAATCTCTTAAAACCTAATCACTGAGAAAGGTGTTCCCTTTATGTGACAGACCAAATGTTCTAGCCCTTTACCTACTTGTCTCTTAAGTCAAAGAGCTTTTTTTTTTTTTTTAATTAGCTGATCGCATATAATCATAACAGCAACATCATTCATCTACCAGCAATGCCGGGTTCCATAATTCATTCACTTTTTTCTCCCATAAGCAGGCATTTTCCTCACGTCACCTCATTATTCAAGAATCCTTTTCCCAATGGGTTTCATTAGTGTGTCTCATTTTAAATCCCTCTTGGAAGCTTACTGCCCCTTTACAATGCCTACAGAGAGACACATGCAGGTTCTTTTTTTCCTTAAGCATCACCAGAATAATTAATGTGCGATCAAACAAACAGCACTGAAGCTGGGGTAATATTTACTTTCTTTGGACTTCTCTGAGGGGTAGTGAGGAACCCTGAGAACTAGAACAGACATTGACTTCTGTCACCAAAGGGGAGGTACACATATTATTACAAAGTAAAAACTTAAGGTAACCACACAACCAGCACAGTAAAAAGAGTTGGACAAAACTGTTCATGCTGTGAACAGCAATCGTCACCAGAGGGACTTAGTTAAAAGCACAGTGCCATGGCTGGGGATTGAAAAAGAAAAGTGGCTAGGTACCGACTTTTTTTTTTTTAAGCCATTCAAGGCTTGGTCTCAGGGGCCTGTAAAACTTCCACAGTTAAAGGCAAAATTCAGGTCAGAAAACACAAACTGTTCTGTATAGTTACCACTTACTTGGAATAGACAAAATGAATGTTTCTAAACCAATCTAAAAAACAATAGACAAAAACACCAACACTGTAACATTTTCATACTTCCTCAAAGTTGTTCTTTTCAACCAGCTTCCACCTTAACTGGGCCTTTAAGCTTTTCACAGTTTTCTTAATTGATAATAAGTTGTTAATATCAGGTCTGTTATTCAGCCATTCCTCAGCCTGTTTTTTGAACTAGGGGGGAAAGAAGAAAAAAAATCAGAGTGTGTTCAAGCATTCTATTTTAACATGCTTTAGCCCAATGCATTAGAGAAACTGCCTGAAGCCTATCTGAATTCAGCTTTTCAGAGTCTTGCCCCACATAAGAGGGGTTTTATTGTGTTTCATTTTAACTACATTAACAACCTCCTGGAAAACCAATATTCTACTTAAAGCTCAATCCCCTTCAGTTACATAGTACTGATTTGTAATGAATACAGAGATTCCAGCTTCCATTGTTTTATTTTTTTAAAAAGTATCTTTGTATTTAACTGAAATAAAGCATTGGCTGAGGTAACGCACAACTGCAATTCTCAAGCTTTAACCCAACCAATCTCTCATCACCAATATACTCCTAGAATCTCCTCATAAAAAGATAAGGGGACATCTTTCAAAAAGAAATTATGTCAGAAAGGGTTACTAGTATAGATCAGTGTGACAGAAATAAATAAGGCATAAACTCACCTCAACACTCGCCAAGTATCTGTTCTGTATGACAGTCATCATACTTTGCTCCTGACGAACATTACGCATAACTTTATTGTAAGCACTCATAATTATTCCCTTCTCTGCTTCATCATGCTCCTGGATTGAATTACACAGAGGGAGATTAGAGATTGAGAGTCGTTCTTCATTTATACACACCAACGTTTAAGATGCAAAACCTTTACTGAGAAATTCCACTGTTAATGGAAAAAATCGTTTATCAGATTTTTCTCTCTCTTCTTAAAGAGATTCTAAAAGGGAAGTTAGAAAGTCTAAGAGTTCATCCAATAGTTTCAACAGAACAAAACTGATTGGCACTTCTATGCAGAAGTCCAATTTCATATTCCACATGCTATGAAAGAAATTTTTTTAAGGATAGCATGGTTAGATATGAAGCATTAAAGCATGCAACCATTCTTCTACGAGAGAGTCACTGGTTCTATCACAGAGAGCAGTCACAAGCAGACTAAACTACTGGTTTGTTGTTAGTATGATGCTACATTAGAGGACAGGTTCAACTTTTGCTGACACGACCATTCTCTGGCACAGTAGGGACTCTCATTGCAGAGACAATGCAAGTACCTCAAAGAGTTAGCAAAAGAGAATGGAGGAAATGCTTATCAGAAAAGGTAAATAACTGCAAAAAAGGCTAACACAAGCATAGAAAAAGATTACCAGTAAGGCAAGAACACTCGTCCCATGCAATATGAAAGTGATGAAAACCTACTCATCTCTTAAGACTGGAAAAAGTAAATTTATCCATGCACATTCCCCCAGAGAGGCAATCCCATTATTTTAAACAGAAACTTACTTTTCATCACCTGTATTTTCAACAGAAGCACCAGAACTCAGTACAGCTCAAAGAAAGATTCTCTGCACATAGAGAAGGAAGAACCAGTTTTCCCAGTATTTCTTAGTTAAGCCAGTCATACATACAGCTACATTCCTGTAACCCAAAGCTGTCCTCTGCCTGTTGCCTGGAAAACACATTCTCTTCTCTCTGGGGAGCAACCTGAGTGACTTTATCACATTTCCTCAAAAGAAGGTGCTGCCTTGTAGCAAACAAACTTGTCTGATATGTTAAGAAAAGCCTTAAACTGAAATCAAGAGGTGTATAAAATATATAGAAGTCATGACACAGTAGGCATGATTAGAACTTACATTTAAGTCAGTATCCAGTTCTTCACAAATAGCCAACTCAACCTTTTTGAGAATTTCATCCGCATTGCCAACCACTTCCTCTAAATCTGAAGATGCTTCTGACATCAGGTCAAAACACTTCAAAGAGAAAAAAAAAAAAATCAGCCTTGGAATTGAAAGTAAGAAGTTAGCAAGCAGACAGCAAAAACAAGCAAGAAATACGAAGAGTTATAGCACCACTGGAAATTTAACTAGGATTTGTGTCAGATCTCACCTTTAAGTGCCTCACACTTGAGAGATGTAACGATTTCTAGAACTAACAGAGTCAAGATTCACCAGGCAAGAAGAAAGTTGATTCTTGCCTTGATCGGGTTTTATTTTCCTAATCTCATTTTGATTTTTACCAAAAATGAAACAGTAGAAGAATCCAAATTCTTCTCCTACTGAGTTTCATGTCAAAAATCAACATGTATGCTGCCCACACAGTGATACACAAGATGCTCAATATGGCAGTTTCACTAGCGAGTGGGCTTTTCATTCCTATGTAGTACTATGTGAGATAAAGACACATCCTGGGATCTATTTCACAGTTTATCAAGTGTGAAATAAGGTTAAAGATTTCACTAGGAAACCTAAGTGTTTTCATAGAAGTCAAATAACTTAGCTTCAAGATATACGATACAGAAGGTGCCAGAGAAAAATCAGTAAGATCAGCTTATAATTACATTGAAGGTTGTTTTCAGCAAAGTTTTGTTACTCGTATCTGCAGAAAAAGAGATATTACACTGGCATACAGAACTAAAATGAAAATATGGTCCTGTATTTAACATGCAAGATACACAGTCATAATAGAAACCTGCAAACTCCACCTTGTTCATTTACCTATCAAGTATGTGTATTCCACTAAAGATTGTGAAAATATTTTATTGCCTTAACCTTAAAGGAACTAAAAATAAAAACTTTAACAGTGCAAGTTCAAACAGTATGTTGCTCCCCAAAGCCTGGAGTTGCATACTGGAAAGGAGTTGTCCAGTCTCTGAAAATTTCCTTGTCTGTCATTGACCCATTGCCTACTGTGATTCTGATCGATGCTACACTAGATTAATTTGGATTCAGAAAGAGAGGAAGAGGAGTATCTATTTAAAATAAGAGGAGGGGAAACACTTCAAAGAAGCATTTGCTATACAGGATAGCTCACACTTTTTTAAAAAAGGAGCTAGAAGTTAAATTGCAACAGAATAATTGCATGTCAAAAGCTGAAATTATTAAGATGGATAAATGAAAGTTTCTTCCTTGGTCTACCTACCAGTGCTTTACCACCCCAGCCTGTACATTTCTTGTGTCTCTGAACTGTTTGCAGAAAACTTCAGATTTGAAACAGGTAAATCAAAGTTCATCACTACACTAACAAACCTTAGTCACTTTCATGCATGCAGAACAGCACTCTGAATTGCATCCAGCAATCACAGAAACCCACCTGCAGGTTTGTTTGCCCCCTCTAATAACTGACATGATTATAAACACCTGTAAGTAATTATATTCATTAACATTATTCTGCATTTAACATGCACCAGGTCTACACTGCTGCTGAACAGCATTTACTGTCAGGTCAAGGAACACTGTTACTCATAACCGTCTGGCCACAGTAAATGCTCTGGGTACAACGAAATGCAAGGGCAGAAAACCTATTCACTATGAAAGGGCACGACCCTTGCGGATTATGTACATGTTAAAGGAGAAGCCACTGCCCAAGCACTCATACCACCCAAGACTTTAACTGCTAGGACCCGAGTCCCTTCGCAGCGGGCAGCTCCACTGAGCTGACGGGTGCCCCTTCTCCACTCCTCACTCACACACACACTCACTCTTGGGTGCTTCCTCCCCCCTCTGGCTCGACCCTAGGTTTCCCAAAGCAGAGTCTCCGATACAACGTACGCCAGATGAATTTATTGGTACAGCGGTGAAAACAGCTCGAGCTGGGTGCCTCCAGAGAGGGACCCAGAACAAAGAAATCCCTGGGTAATTATACCCTTACAATCTAAATTCCCCTCCCCTCAGGAGGCAGTTCAGACCAATAGTAGTATTTGGGTCTGGGGTCTTCCCATTCTTCATTGGGCACTTTCATTGCCTCTAGGCAGACCGATTCTTCTCTTATCTCTAAGATCGCAGCTTGTGCTAAGGTTGAAGCCTCCTTACCTTTCTGGTTTGCACCAGTTTCAGGGGCCTTCCTTCCTGTAGCCAAGTAAAAGTTCAGTGCACGGTCAGTGGATCTAGGTGAAAGTTCTTGTGGCCTAAGACTTCAGCAAGCCTTGATACTAATGCTAAAGTGACTACTACAACATACAATTCACAGGGGCAGGAAGGTTGTGCTGACACAGAGAACATTTACACACAAGCGCAACAAGAAGGAGATAAAGAAGCTGGGCCTGCAGGAATGGAGGCAGAGCAGCTTACAGTCTTCCCAGGAAGATTAAGAGTCCTAAACTGAGCAAGAACACAGATATTAAGCACAGAGACAGGAAAGCCACAAAGTTACCTCCCTACTTTGCTCTTTCTTTACAAGCAGAACTCAATGGATGGTAACCCACTTCCACCATCCATCTCCTTTTAAGACAAATAACACACACTCAACTTCAATGCTCCAAACCTCCTACAACTCGGACAGAGACACACAGCATCAGAACGGTATTCCAGAAGATACTGTAGGACACGCAAATAGAAGTGGACAATTTATTTGCATAAATTCTCCACAGTCAGCATTTCAATGAGGAAAAAAAAACTTCTATTCTATATTTGTCTGCAACCTGTACCTAGATCATGTCAAGTCAGACTGGCTTCTTCTTTGCAGTGATCTTTCATCACCTCTTTCAGCAGCATTTATGAACTAGAACCTTTTAAAATCTGAAGTCTTTCTATCCAAAGGCCACTTGAAAGGACTAATTAAAACATTTCAGTCACACAATGAACAGACCGAGCACACCCATACAAAAGCTATACTTGCATAAAAGTACTAATATTTATACAAAAGATGTCCTTTCATAAGAAAGCATAAGTTCTGGCTCACCGCAAAGGTACACTGAGAATAAAGGTAAATTAACACTCCATTCCTCCAGGCGTTACCTTTCCCTCTGTATTGAGGCACTGTCATTTAGTGCCACTGCTCTTACGCACAATCTCCCTGCCATAGGTAGTTGTCCCTACTAATGCCTACTCCTCACAAGCTCGGTTAGACAGTGTCATACTTCATCTTTTTCACCATCAGGAAAGACTGACTGTTCGCCTTACCTTTACGATGCCACTGAAC
Source organism: Mycteria americana (assembly GCF_035582795.1). Lineage (NCBI taxonomy): Eukaryota > Metazoa > Chordata > Aves > Ciconiiformes > Ciconiidae > Mycteria > Mycteria americana. The sequence continues at coordinate 36,622,747 of NC_134366.1, read as the reverse complement.
CAGCCAGCAAGAATTTGCAGAGCTGTGTCCGTATTATTTCTGATGCAAATTAATCTCTTCATTTTAACACTCTTCCACTTAAAGAACTGTTGAAATACCTCCTCAGAGTCATCTGCTTCAGAGCCTTGACCATACACCATCTCCAGAGAAGCAGACAGTTCCTGTGCATCGAGTCAAACAAAAACAGGTTTGCAAACCAGAAGAATTTTGTGACAGTATACTATCTATAAAAATCAAGACATTTAACACAGAAAAAGTTAGCACTACCTGCTGGCATAAAATTATTTCTACTATAAAGGCTTCTTTCTATATCCAGTGAAGTACATTTTATATTCCACTTTCCTCTCAGATCTAGTGGCAGTACGTCTACCAGAAAGCGCAATGCAGAAAAGGATCTCAACACAGAGATCACAGAGTCTGATTTTTCCCTTCAAAACATGGAAGGAAAACACACCACAAAAAGCTTAAAAGCTCATAAGAAGTCATTTGTACTCTAGTTTCTTCTTCCTTGTGGATTGGACTTTAAAGTCGGACATCAGGACAAACAGCAAAATGGGGTTCAATTTATAATGCTTCTCATAGAACTGCTCAAATTCAGAAAACAAAGTGAACTTGTACTAAGAAACAAGGTGAGCAGCCAGACACCCAAGGAATGCTCCTGGACCAATGCCTCCCTTCAAAAGTCACTAGTCAAATCTATTCTGATGCACCTTCGTCATCACACTGATTCCTAGATGGAAGAGCAATTACCTACGTGTCTGAGACCTGAAGGCCCTCTGAAATAAGTTTTACAGTCTGGAAACTTCTATTTCCATCTAAAAGCCAAGTATTCTGCAAGTATATGAAGCACAGGGTCCAATTCCTTTTGACTTGTATTGGAAAACAAACTGAAGTGCTACACCTAAGGGAAACGCATCGAGGCTAAAGCTCAGGCCAAACAGAAATCACTTTTAAACAAAGGGCAGTCTGTCAAACAACCTGAAGAACAAGCAGGGTCAGGGAGGAATGTATCGGTCAATTACCAGTGGAGACAACATCCTGACAGAAAGCAGCCTTCCTTGCACCTGGGTGGAAAGTCCCATGCCAAAAAATATTTGAGAGCTACACTGGTGTTTGCAGGCAATTTGCTGTAGTTCAAAAGAGAAAATTCTCCCTAAACACTGGGATTTGACTGAATGAACCTGTGCTTTTGTAATATAAATGTCATGATTTAGCTTCAGTAGGCAACCAAGCACCACACAGCCTCGCGCTCACCCTCCCCCCCCGGTGGGATGGGGGAGAGAATCGGAAGAGCAAAAGTAAGAAAACTTGTGAGTTGAGATAAGAACAGTTTAATAATTGAAATAATAATAATTGAAATAATAATAATAATAATAATAATAATAATGAGAAACTGAGAGAGAGAGAGAACACCGGGGCGGGGAGAGGCGGGAGGGACGACCAACAAAAAAAACAAGTGAGGCTCACCACCCACCGACCGACACGCAGCCAGTCCCTCAGCAGCGATCACTGCCCCCTGGCCAGCTCCCCCCAGTTTATATATGAGCACGATGCCATACGGTACGGAAGAGCCCTTTGGCCAGTTTGGCTGTGCCCCCTCCCAGCTTCTTGTGCACCTGGCAGAGCGTGGGAAACTGAAAAGCCCTTGACTAGTGTAAGCACTGCTTAGCAACAACTAAAACATCAGTGTGTTATCAACATTATTCTCATACTAAGTCCAAAACACAGCACTATACCAGCTACTAGGAAAAACAATTAACTCTATCCCAGCCAAAACCAGGACAAAATAGCATCCTTCAGCTTTCAAAATCCATTATTTTACTTATCCACATCATTCCCGACAAGATGGCTAAAGAAACCCTGAGAAAGGCTGCTGAGAGTTTGCTTATAAATAGCGTTTCACTTTTTTTCTTTTCTCAGATCCCAGAATATTTGAGTTAAATATCACAGACCTTCCCAAACCACATCTAGGTCATACAGATGAAGAAACACACCAAAACACCTCTCTCTCTCCTCCTCTTGAGAGAGGTTTTCATTTTTGCGTCCCTCAGACTGAACTGCCAATACTATGGAAAAAGCATTATGGCAGAACTTAAAGTCACTTGTTAGGAGCCTTTCAGACACTTGAAACACAAGAGGTCATACAAGCAATCAAACGTAACTAAGTAAAACAGACTGACACTACCACCACAGGCCAGAACGTGGCAGCAATGAACTCCCCTTGCTGAGGGCTGCAGGGACTGCGGAGGTGAGGAAGTGAGCTTGACCAATTTTGTAGAACTACACATGATGATGCCACAACCAGGCCTCAGCTCTACAGACACAGCACAGCAGAAGTTCCAACTGGGACCAAAAACATAAGAATTTCCTCACATAACAACTAAATACAGTGACCGCAACCCCACCCCACCCCACCCCACCCAAAAAAAAAAAAAAAAAAAAAAAAAAAAACAAACCACAGCACCAAACAGTATTTGATAGAATTCTAAAGCTAATTTCGTAACAATAGTTACTATAATGAACAGCATTCATTTAGTACAACAGGTTGTTTAGAACAGCAATTTCCAACTGAGCCAGGTGGCATGAGCTTTGTACAAATATGCTTGTCTATAAGCAAATACAAAAAGTAGGTTTGTGCTAAATTTACGGAGGCTATTTAAATCACTCAAGTGCACAACCGATTTTTCCCACATTCTTTTTTGAACAGCTGGATTTTAATACACCAGGATACACGTGGATAGCAAGTGGCACAGCAAGGGAGAAGCCAGGTTCAAATGGAACAGTCTGAAGGAGGGAGAAAAAAAAAATCAGCCCATTTAACAGCAGCCAAAAGTCGCTAACAGAACTGAGAAAAGTGCTCTGTAACAGTTTCGTATCCAATATCACACCCTGTTTACAAAAATGGCAGCACTAGTTACACCAGAAACATATCTGCATGCATTCCATCAGACTGTCCTCAAGGAAAGAATCCAGCAAGTTACATCCTATTTCTACCCATTTATTCTTCATACTACAAACACACTTCCCTAAAACATTAGCAACTTCACCAGCATATGGATACAGAAACAGGCTCCAGAAGGATAACAAGTCACCATATGAAGATGTCTCAGTGGCCTACATGCACTTGTCCCAGTTACTGTCTCTAAGCACCGTAACTCAAAGGGAGCACAGAACAAGCTACTACATGCTATGCGTGGGGCAAAGGAAACATGCGTACAGAAAGCTGACAGAACAGCTGACAACCGCTCAGATCATACTCTAGTGTGCTTTAGAGAACTCAGGTGTATGCCCACACTCTTGGCCTTCCTCTTAACCAATGCAGTATTATCACTTGGAAAGCATGGAGCTCACCAACTGTTTATTTCAGTCCTAGCCAGTTGGACCCAGCTGTGGCTGAAGCTGTTTGAATTTGTCTGTAGTTCAGGCCAACAACGGTTCTCACTGGAAGGTATAAAACATAAGTCAGAGATGTGTGATGCAGAAGAGAGGTTTGCAATACGCAGCCTCTATGAGAGGGGCATTAGCTCCCATGGTCCTGTCCTTTTGAGAGACATTGGAAAAATACTTGTTTCTCTAGGGCAGCACAGCATGACCTCTTCAACTCTATAAAATTGCAATCAAGGTTCTCACTGATATTTGGCAAAAACTTATTTCTGTTTCCCTACTTGGGAAAACTATTTTGATCTTCTAGCTCCTAATACAAGAGAGAACCATCAATAGAGTTAAGCTAAAGCCCAAAATTCACTTAACACACCTAGCAGCATTTCAGTACCCCTTCAAGTATTTTCAAAAAACTTATTAAAATTTCACTGCAGTACCATTATCTAGAAGATGCTTAATGCCTACCACCTAGTGGATTAGCACAGCATAACCTTTAAACATACACCAAAAAAAAAAAAAAAAAACCCAACCAAAAAACCAACCACAAAAGAGAAAAGCCCCACACAACAACACACCACAACTTTCCTCTGTCTGACTGAGCAGGATCCACACAGGGCCTCCAGTGACAGAAAGCCATGGAATGCTACCCGTCCAATATTTTTTCTAATTAGACACCAGACTAGAACCAAAAAATAAGTGTTCCAAAACATTTTTTTTGAATGGCATTGAAAAAGAATTCCATTAGAAATTGAGTAAGCAGTTCCATGAAAATTTGAATGCTTCAATTTATTAATGCTGCTCCAACCTTACACAAACTTATGTGCAGCCTTTTCCTAAGAACCACATCTCATACATGTGTGGACGAATACATCTCTGGAATTTGGCAATTGTTTGACAGCTTGTCTGTACAACCTTTTTCCCCCTCTTCACACACACTTGCACAGTCAAAATAAAAGTAATATTTCTGAAGTTAAAAAGAAGAAAAGAAATTATTTCTAATAGCAAAGGCCGGAAACACCAGCTTGGTAACACTTCTATTGGTAAAGTCCTCTTCAAAAGTTCTTACTGCCTCTACAGAGCCTATTTCCCTGTCTACTTCCTCACTTTCTGTTGTTGGTTTGGCTGGGAGGGAGACAGACTCTCGGTATAAACGTGTGCTTCTGTAGTGTTTAACACTCACCTTAAAAGAAAAAAAAACAACCCCAACAAACAACAGCATACAACTTTAAACATTTTACACTTTGCTACAGTAGTCCAAACTACACAGCCATCTTAACAGAAAGGGCTAGGAAAGTGTATAACCCAACCACAAAACCCACTGCCACAATTTGCAAGATAACTGCATTGACTTTTTAACTGTAGGTTCTCTCATTAACACCTGCCTTCTACTAAATATTCTGTTCTTTGTGAAGTCTTGTTAGTCACCAAACACAGTACCATAAAATAAAAGATGTTGGTCAAATTCAGGATCTAGATAGTAATTTGCCTCTAGAAACAAAACATCTAGGAGACCAGGATCACAAGTAACAGAGAACTACAGGTGTCAGATGTACAACTTAACTCAGAAGTGTTATCTAAAGCTTCATCTGCTGCTGTCTAGGTCTCCAACTATAAAACGTTTAACATTTAAGAAACACCCTCCACAGGTTCTCAGTGTTTCAGAATCAATACTGATAAAAGCAACCTCCTCACCTGTAATGTTCTTGAGCGCTCAGAGAGGGGCAGTTGATCCACTTCCAAAATTAATTCTTCCACTGCTGAATACAAGCTCTGCTGTACCTCATCTCTCTTGCTAATCAATTCATCTCTTTCATCCTATGCCGAAGGAAAAGCAAGTCAGCAACTCACACCAAGCACCACATACACAATGTGGAAACTGATACAAAAATGCATTAATCCCTGCAAAGTATTAGTACAATACACGCCTGACTAGGAATGAGTGAAAAAGCAAATTTTGTTTTTAACCTCTGCTCTTAAGACATGACCACCTTGCACAAATACAGCATCCTTTACAGTGTAAACATATGCAACTAAAGAAACAATTTCTGCATGACTGTTGATAACAGTGGGAGTCCTAACTGTCACTGTCAATCTAAAATGTCCTAGCTGTCCTGCAGTTTTTTATTGTATTACAGAAATTAGAATTTGGATTATTCACACTTCCATACATGCCAAATTATATCCACAAAGTCAGATTGCAAAAGATTACTTGCTGGAGAAGAATACTCTAGGATCAAATAAATCTTTTTACCAATTTTTTTCCTTGCCTTCTAGCAGGAAAGACAGGTGACCCATAAACTCCCTGCTGATTATCTGCAGTAAAATTATTAAACTAAAGATAATTTTCTAGGAACAAAAACAAAGTTTCCCTTGGATCACTGGCAGGATTATTTCTGCTAATAGGAGAGGAACCCCACATTCATATCAGACAAGGTACCTAAGAGACTCACCAAAACCAAACCTTTCGAAATGGATGAAGCAAGTTACTCAGAAGCATGTTTGCAGTGTTCTTTTCACAGTGATTTAACCCAACATGCCCACAGAAATAGGAAAATACATATAAACATGGAAGACCAAACTACAGCTTTGTAGACCTGCTGTAAAGAATTGCTATTCCCTTCTACATCCATCTCCAAAAAAGTAAGTAAAATGACTCAAGTAGATATAACACACTGTCCTGACAGGTGTTCCCTTCCCCACCCTGAAAAAAAATAATCTTGGAAAGTCTAGTGTGGAAGGCAATTAATAAAGAAACAGAAAACAACAGAAGAGTTAACCATGGCACTAATACCAGTTTCACATGGAGCCAAAGAACAGTCAAATGAACACTTCCTACAAACAAGCAACATATAATATAAATATATCTGAAATATAAATATGTATATACAAACACAGGTTCTCAGAGTTTTTAAATTTATTTCATCCAGTGAAAGCTTAGAAGTTGACTTAATCAGGAGTTTGTAAGTAGAAGGAAGACAGACTAGAAACCTTTTGCCTGTAACAGACAAGGGCAAAATGAGATCCAATGGTTGGAAATGGAAAGATGGGCAAACTTCATCTAAAAATAAAACCCCAAGTTGCAGTATAAACTGCTTTAAAACTTACATTAGCAATTGAACAGATGTTGTAATTCAGCCAGACTTTAGTGGGCTGGATAATAAAAATCAGTGGATTAAGTTCTACTATAGAAGGTGAACACAACTTACTGCTTCAGCACTTAAAAAACATGAAACAACAACAAAAAAGATTTAATAGGCACTTCTGCACTTTTTGGGCATCTCTGGTGACCAAAAGCACACACAATTCTTACAGACTTCGTGCTGGTTTTCCTGCATAAGACAGGAGCCAGTTTGTAAAAGAATACTGTAACACACTGCATGAAAAGTCTTCTTTATGACAAGGGATCCTTATTCCTTTTTAAGACAAGATTTCTGCAGAATATTACTTCAAAAACTAGAGCAATAGAGACTTAATGTAGTAGAAGATTCAACCAGGCAACCAAACTCCAATTAATACCAGTTCAAGCACTAGAGTAAATTCAACAGTCTACACATGACTAAATGACAATCCAGGAACTCAATAGATGGCTCGGGAGCCACAGGACAAGTCTTCTAATGTCTGCCATTTAACTGGGTACATGCGACAGTTCATGGCTCAGATAATGCGTGTTAAATAGCAATAAATTCAGAGAGCATTAACAACACAAGGCAGTGTTTTAATAGTCTGCTTTACAAAGATGTAAGCTCATCACAACAGCAAACAGTAGAATTAAACTCCTTTAGAACAGGCTAAAAGCTTCTCAAACTACAAAATTTAGTTTCTTTTGTGTCTGATCCATCTTATACCTCTCAAAAAAAAAAAAAAAAAAACAAACCACAACTCCACAAACAACCCCACACAAACAACCCGCAACTTGGTCATACCAAATGCCAAGCTAGCTTACCATCTTGTTTCTGACAACTATAGCAATGCTTATGAAAGTCCGTAAGAGCAGGATATGTATGGTGCAATCACCTCATCAATGCATTCTTGCTTTAGTGTGATTTAATGACCTCATAAGCAAGAGAAAAAAAATGAATCCCCCTCCATGGATAAGTTCTAATCCATTTTTACAGCCTATTTCTACTTTTGGCCCCAGTTTTTGGCTCCCTTTAGTTCAAGTTACTACTTTGCAGTATATGGAATAGCTAAAACTAGCTCTGGCATCAGCATCCTCATTAAACAGCTCTATTTATCCCACCCTCCCCCACTTTTTTTTTTTTTTTTAAATGAGCAACTGAATAGCTCCCCTTTTTTAAACATTGGCATGATTATTTTTTCATCCTTCTCACAAAAAATGCTGAATATGTACACTACAGTCTCCAAGAAGTTTCTAAATCAAAATCATAAATTAAGTGACACATCCATAAAACACTATCTACAATGCCTGAAAAGTCAGAATTTGTATTACACCCTATTACAATGAGTATCTGCCCACACTGCAATCAGGGGAATTTTTTTCATCTGTAAAGCTGCCATCCTCTCAGTAACGTTTCATAGGAGTGCTGGTTAAGTGATCAGCACCACTACCTTCCTACTGGCACACAGAATTTACATCAAATTCTATGATTAGTTTTGAATATATTTTTAAGCATTTCCACTCCAGAAGAACCATCTTTGTCATTTTCATACACACCATGCCCCAGAACTACCTCAGTTCACTGATTATCTTATTATGTTTCCAAGACATATGTTACATAAATACCTTATTAAGAACAAATGCTCTAGTCACCCATCTTCATTTGTGGGACAGTATCCAGGAGAGACCCAGTTAAACCAGCATAAACCAACTAAGAAAGCATAGACAATGAAAACTGAAATTATGCCATTTACTCTGCACTCAAACTTTATTGGGTTTACTCACACCTGTGATGTTTGCTTAAGATGCATTAGGTTTCCCCCCAAAGCAAGACAAGATGTTCACTCTCAAGAGCTTACAAACAAATGAGGCTTGTGACAGTGAGAGAGGGCATCAGCACTCCAGGGAGGTTAAAGGAAGAGCACATTGCTCAGGCAACTGAATAGCAAGATTTAACTCAGTAAAACCAATTCTGACAGCTAGGTTGACAAATTGAGTAAACAGTTAAACAGTCTGCTGTAGTTTAATAGCCAGCTATTTCATCCATCTGTTTGGGTTCACTGGGCTTCGTGTACACTGGATTTACATGTACCTCATTTTAACTGAGCAAGAAACAAAGTTAGTGACATCAACATACTCGGTTGCACTATCAAAAATATTTGTTAGCCTATCTACAGTCAGTATAATTTAAGTAGGGATGACAGGCAGAATAACAAGCACACCCTTTTACTGTGTGCATCCTGGACATTTCTTGTATTTGAAAATACAGTAGCCAAGATTCTGTGGCATGTTACAGCACATAAAATAGATCTTTAAAAATCAAAATGATTCTCAGGAAAAAAAAGTTACATCACTACACTGCGCATTAAAACAGGACAACCTTTGTGGTACTGTTGACTAGCATGATGCAACCAAAACTGTACCCTTGTTCTGTACCCTTCACCTACCAAAGTTTTCACAATACTTAAGACAAATTCCACAAGAGCCTTGAGATGTCCTGCTTCCAGCTGCTACCAATTCATCTTGAAACTAAATTAATTCTTCAGGGAGCTCTACACTTCCACACACATTCACACTTGCATACCCTTTGCAGCACTCAGGCACTCTGGGGGATACCTGACATCTGGCAGAACTCATGTCGTCTTTATTTTTCCCCGTTTAAAATATTGGTGACACTACCATGACAGCCTCCCCTCTTCAGACAGCAGGAATTTTTTTTACAATGGCGTGCTCTTGCAAAGTTGTACGATTTCATGCCACTGTTCATTTACACCTTAGCTTAGGCAACCAGGAACAATGTCAGAACGGGTGGGGGAGACAGACAAGGGCGGTGTGTTGATTTCTGAATAAAACTAGTTTTCAAGCCATGTGTGAGGCCACATCTTGTCAACACAAAACAGAGAGCTACACAAACACATGTGGAGCTACCAGAAGCACCATAGTGCTGTAAGCTCATTTCAGCAGTACTTCAAATATTTTGGCAGTGTAACGCACTACAATGCATCATGCAGACATGACTTCATTGCTAGCCATTCACAACTGAAATGGGTGACAATGTCCAGACTGCCTAACATATTGCAACAAGTTAGTCCATCAGAAAAACCTCCAGCACTCTTCAAGAATGAAACCTCTTTTCATGATGTTTCTTATGGAAGAATGCTGTTTGCTGGGGTTGGCAACTCAAAAAACAAACAAACAAAACCAACCCACACACTGCCACCTGAATGACACCAAAGCAACCATCTCCTCTATTGAATAGACACTTTGAGACTCCCCAATCACACCACTGTATCTCCATCTGTCCTAACTCTTGTCCACATTAAGTTTTCTTTCCCTCTATCCCCAGCCCAACTGAGTCAAAGCAAAACTGGACGAGGGGGGCGAAAACAAGTTCTAAGATAGCTTTGCTTTACTTGTCTGCTGCTGTTCAACAAGGCTTACGGACCCACTTGAGCTCAACCATCCCATGTAAACTCCAGAAAATTGCAACTGATACTATTTCATGCGGGATCAGGAATTCACCCAAGGAAAGCTTGTGCAAGTGAATTCCTAAGCAGCCCTGGCTCCTGGGTACCTTGCAATCTAGCTATTCTTCTACATGTTGCTCTCCTATACAACATGCAAGACTAAAATGTCATCTGCTTATTAACACTTATCTTAATGTTGTCAAGTTTAAACATTTCACTTTGTTTACTAAAAACTATTTATTTCCACCTACAAAAATCAAATGTATGCCATACCATAGATGTTTTAATACCCTTCCCTGCACAAGCAACAACAGAACTTACTCGGCTTCTCCTCATGGCTCACTATTTTCTAGTCCACTTCATGAGTTGTTAAATTCAGTGTAACACAGCAATGCTTCTTAAGCAAACACATTTAAAATGTTTTAGGTTATACTTGAAAACAGTCACAACACATTTGCTGTCATTCTCCCAGGTGCACAACTACCATCCCTTCCCCGCCTTACCACAATGCCTGCCACAGACCGGGAAACCTTCCCATTCCCAGGAGCAGCATCACCGCACACGAGAGATGCGGTACATAACCATCCTTATCAACACAGCCATCTCTGTGTACCCAGGCAGGCTTGTTCAGATCTGTGGTTGCAGAGAAGTTGCACCAGATGGCAGCTTTCCTCTATGCAAGTCCATCTTCCCATACAACTGCATTTGCATACTGCTCTCCCTATGCCTCCCCATACGAGGGAGGCATATACTAAGTAGTGGCATGCTGCTTTAACAAAAGGTTTTGAAGACAGACTGCAGCTGCACAGCTGAAGCGGTTTCTAACTATTACGGAACAGAAACCTTTTAGCTACCATGTTCTGATTTCCTTATACTTCTTTACACAATCAAGGGCATCAAAAAGTCTAGGTTTAACACAAAAAAATAACACTCCACAAATACATCAGTTGCGGCAAAGGCAGCAAAGCCTCTGATGTTATCTAGCAAAGGACAGATGTTTCCATGCTGTGCTCATGCTACCCAGCTACACTTATAAGACTAAAATACTCTGTCAGTAGCTGTTAAATTATAGCTCGAGACAAAAATAATTCCAACCTACCACATTTCTGCATAACTGAATCTTCTCTTGAGCCAAGTCATACTCTGCCCAAATCTTCTGCAGTTTTTCCAAGGAACTTGGAACAGTGAGACATCCTTCTGTAACTACTTTTATGGCTTGTGAGAGTTCCTCCCCAAAATGACTGTTCTTATTTGTGTGCCTAAGTTGTAAGAAGGAAACAACATTTTACCAGGATTTTTTTTTCCAGAACTTAAGCAGTTTAAAAATCAATGCTATTCAGACCCCTTGAACATAGAATTTTGAGATAGCACCTGCCATGTTAATAACCTAGTTTCTTTCAAAAGATAGCAGCAGCAATTTGTCTCATTCAGCTGTTACATCTTTTTTTGAGGAAGGAAGAAGGACCTCGAATACATTCATTACACCTCAGCATTGACAAGACTGTACATGGAAATTCTCTCCTGCTTTTAATTTCCCTTTTGTCCTGTCTCGTCCCTTGGTATTTTTTTTACTCATCTTCCATGAACACATACAGCAATATATATATTCCTTCTTAAAGGAGCTGATGGTCATTTCTATTTCAAGTCTCCTTCCCACGGCAGTTTTGTCCCTTCTTTTAAAACTATAAGGGTAATTTGGGCTACCCAAAGAGATACACCTCTCACAGCAATACAGATACCCAAGGAATTCTGACTACCCAGTTACTTTTAACAACTAGCTGCATTTACTAATGCGTATCTTCAAGGAAGATGGAATTGAAAGCTCTTCTTGCAACAGCTATGGTAAATGAGCAGAATTGAACTGAAGTCATCTGATAAACACTGAGAAGCAGGCAACAAATTCCAATGTGAGCTTCCAAAAAGCTCAGGTTTCAGCCTTGCTTTTGGGAAATACTCTCCTCTGTATACAACGCTACATTTTCTTAGCAAATTAACAAAACAAAACTTCTGGGAAACAAAAAAGCATGCATGACTTCAAGAGGGCAATGATAAATAGTACTATTTTAGGAAAAAAAAAATACATACCTAACTTCTTTCAGTGCCTTCACCTTAACAGCCAAACTTCTTATTTTTGTTCCAATGTAAGTACTTAGGGTTTCCTCAAAACTTGCAGCAGTTTTCCTGGATACTTCCTTCTCTCTCTGAATTATTTATCATTTTTGGAGCAGTGTTTCACAAAGAGAGGTAAAGATAGATCAACAGTCACAACATGCAGACCGTAATTCAGACTTTTGAAAACTACAGATAAACACACACATGCACGCACACACACACACACACAGAGCTGGCACTCTTCAAAACACTAACAAAATGCCTAGAAAGACATACAAACCAATGAGAATAATTTTATTTTCTTTAAAACTTCTTAAAGGTTAATGGCTCATTTCCTTCCTCTCCTTTCAGTAGTGATGTGTTCAAGTGTATTTCTTCAATTACTCCCCATTTGATAGCAAGTCTTCAGACAACATGGAATTTTTTCTTTCTTTGCTGGAAAATTCCTACCCATTACTTCAGGGAAATCAAGTCCAGGACCTCATTAAACTCCTTACTCTCATCACTACCACACCTCAAAATGGTGCAGCAAAACAAGAACTCTCACTGTATATACAACCATCTTGACCTTCCTACAAGGAATAGTCTTAAGACAAAATAAGGAATATTCCTGACCCAAAAAAGCCCACACACCACATCAGGCTATATTCCTCAAGGGGCAATCTAAATTTAAAAGCTCTTGCTCTCATACCACAGAGAGGCTTTTATAAACTCCACTTTAGGTAATGAAACACAGTCTTTAAAAGTTGTTAGCCTTTCAGACTCGCTACATATTATATTAAAAAACCAAAAACACCACCAAACATAGAAGGATATTAAAAAAAACAAAAACACCACCAAACATAGATGGAAATAGTTTTATATTTGCAGATGAGCATCCAAACTCTCATGACTGCAGGGTGTACCCCTCAAAGTACCCCTCAAAGCCACCACCACACATCATCCTTCTAGAACAAATGATTGCCTACCATAGTGTTCTTAGCAGGAAGCAAGTATTTTCTTACTTAAAAGAATATCCACAACCTTTTCTTTTAAAGCAGTTTACTTGCATTCAACACAAAAAAGTAATTAAAATTTGTAGAAAACAATTTTTTTAAAAAAATCATGAGACTATAGATAAGAAATGCTTCTAAGAATTCCTTGCATTCAAGTATTTTTTCTTAGCTGCAGACATGTATTCTGTTGCTTGTTAATTTAGTTTGCATAGACGCACGCAAACATCGTTATCTTCAGTTGATGGAGAATCCATGCAATGACAGGTTAGTATATGTAGAAACACAGGTGTTCTAGGTAGAGGTAACTGAGTAGCAAAGCTGGTTATGAGTAGTTTTATTCCACAAGAAAGAAAAAGGAAACAGCTGCGTGCAAGTTCAGGTTTGGGGCTGTCGAAGGGATTTACACAACAGCAGATTTTCCTTTCATATCTGTAGAGATAAGATTTTGCACAACGTTTTTCTGAATTCATGCAAACATAACATCCTTTCACACAATCTCTTCTTACTAGTGCTGTTTATTGCACTTAAAGCCATTCACAGCATTTTTAAGCCTACCAGTAACTATTACTAAGTACTGTGCTTCTCAGATATTGCTAGCAACTTCCCCTGGAAAGAAACATAAACATCTTTTCTATTAAGCAGCAATTAAGGAAATAACCATTTTTATCCAGTTCTAAAATTCCACAGCTGCTATGATTCTGTGATGCTTAGGAATTTTCAGCCCAACACACAGAAAGCTGTTTTTCCCTCTGAGCTGAGAAAAAGGCAAGGATTACATCCTTATACACAAAGCATGTTTTTAATCACAAAGTGTAAAACTCCACATTCAAAGTGAACGCCTACATCCAAACCAGCAGTTGCATCAAGCGTGGTGGCAAGCCAGTACAGACCCCAAGGGGAGCTAGGGTCCAACCTGGACTGCAAAACGCATGCTGACACACACTGACAGCATCTCCCTGCACCAAGGCAAGACAAGTCTTCACTCAACTAGTTTAATCCTTCTGTATTCCAAACAACAGTGCACAGCTGAACTGCAGTACGATGAAACCGTAAGACAGAAGCACTGCCAGAAACACTCACAACAAGGAAAGAAGCATCCTCTTTGCATTTCCACATACCTGAAGTTCACGTTTCAGCTGTTGAACCTTCAGTTCTAGTTCCTTCCGCCTCTGCAAGAGATTTACATTCTCCCTTCTGAGAATTTCGTTCTCTTCGGATAACTTCTGATCTGGTCTTATTTGTGCAAAGCCGGTGTCTGGCACTGAGGTAGAAGCTAGCATTTTTTCCCTTTTAAAAAATTAATTAAGAGGAATTAATTAATTAAAAAACAGCAAACAAAACCCACAACGTGCATTCTTTCATGCTATTGTAATTTCAATAATGACTAGAGAACACCACATCGAAAAGACTATAGAAGCACCTACACAATCATGCTTTACTTCTTCAGAATTTGTATCTCTCTCCACGCCAGTCTTTACAAAGGCTGTTACACAACAGGGAGGAAAAAAATACATCATCTGAAGACAACCTTTTATATGTTTTTCACACTCACTAACTCAAAAGTCTTTCTCGTCCAAAAAACATCTTACGATACCACACTGCAGACCCAGAAAAGTCAAGGTCCATTGTAATTCAAATCTTCTATCTACTAAATAAGCCAAAGCACTTTAAGATTAGTGTTTTGGATCTATACCCTAAAAGTTATTTCTATAACGAAGAAGAGTGATGCAAAGCCACCTGTCTCAGAGTACTGTGACAGTTCTGTACAGTACCAAACCTCCACTAGAACCTCACATCAACTTCATCCTTGCCTGCATGGCCTTGCAAAAGAAAGAAGCTAGGATGTAACCAATTTGCTTCGCAGGCATACCACCCCAAAAATGCCTGCAATGTGCAAAAAGTTAAAGGACACCAGAACATACAGAAATGGAATAGAGAATCTGCTGGCTGCCAGCTGCTCAGGCCAGTCAGGATAGCTTTATACACAAAAGTATCTCAACACTGCACACCACAAAAAAAAAGGGGGGGGGGGGGCAATTTCTTTTATAAAATCGGATTCAGAGCATATCTATAACTCAGAAAACAGGGCAGATGAGAGTATCAAAATAATTCAGGATGAGGCACTTAACTATAAATTTAGACTTTTTTTGAAGAGCACCTCATTTCATATCAGTATTTGTTAACAGGACTGACTTGCCTAAAAGATCTAATTGTAAAACAGATTTGGATACCGTGCTGGTTTGTGGAAAGGCATGCCCTCAGGTGATTCATTAAAACGTTCAAGAAGCTCAAATTATGGAACATCAGCAAATTCTAAACAAGTTTTTTTGGAGAACATTATTTCTTACACCATCTCAACTTTCTGAATGCCAAGCACCATCTTTCCCACCCACAAACATTTTTCTCAGCAGCCTGTTGCCATGGCAATCCTAGCAACTGTAGGACAAATCTCTTTAAAAAGATTTCTGACAACAACTGTAACTGCCAACTTACCACCACCTCTTGTCAACGTAATTACAAGTTGCAGAGACACCGTTATCCCCCTAAAGCTTACTTCAAACTATGATTGCTGGCTTTATTTCTTATAAGCATACATTGTTACATTCCTACACAAACAAATCACCAAAATATGTTTGTCCTGCTAGGTAAGTGTATTTTAACATTCCACATTTGTGTCCAGTGAGTTTTTAATAGAGGTAAATAAATAGGGGATAGCTACGAAAAGTCTCAAGGACAAGCCTATGGAAATTACACAGATGCTAAAACAAACATCATTGCATTGCCTGTCACTGCAAAATCTGCTAGAGGCCTGACACCCTGCAACCTTCGCTTTCAACTAAGCTTTCTGGTATCTTCTCCTCTGCTTACTGGCTGCTACCCCTTCCTTCTTTTTCAAAATCTTGCATTAAGATACATAAGAACAGCCTGTCTCTGGAAATCAAATGAGGAAGAACAAGCTATCCAACGAGCAACAACACTAATGAACAGTTTTCTCCAGATTAACATCCTAATTCCCACCACCACAGCATGCGCACACACACACATAGACTCACATATACTTCCCTTCCATTGAGTACCTGTATTACTTGATGTTGGAAAGACAGAAATTGAACTTCGTATTTTAGATACTCACTTCCCCTTCCATCTTCTCATATACCCACATCCCAGCAACTAAGCTAATCAGATCACTCATATAAAGTTTTCTATGACATCCCACTGCCTTACTTTGGGGCAAACATACGGTTTCCAGCAGAATTCTGACTCCTTGCGCTGGCAGCTACTTGCTCAAAGCGCCCTCTTGGGATGCTGTACAGTGCATGATCAGACCTGTTTACCCACAGTGGAACTGAAACTTTTATCTTCCGATGTTGGTTTTGCATGACATCCACTTTTCTCTCTTCTGCACCTTTAGTGTTTCCTGGAGAAGTGCATTTTTCAGCAAACCCTGCCTTGGCCACCTCTTCTCCAATATCTATTTTTTCATATTCTGCCTGGGCAATAATGGTACCATCTTCGTGCTTGGCTTTGTGACGTATTTTTATTTCTTTTTCAAAAACTAGGCTGCTCAAGAACTTCTTCCCCTGTAAAATAAAAATACAATGAAGTTGTGTACTGGACACTCTGAATACTTTTAGCTGAAATCAGCCATCTTTCTTCTAAGAAAAAGAGGACATGTTTAAGACCAAAACCCAAATAGCTGCACAGGTAAAGCTGATGTTTAACACATTTATTCTGAAACAATGCTGTATCTGTACAACTGCAACCATACCTGATCTAGTCACTCTCAATGTGAGACTGGACTTCAACACCAGTAGTTCTCCCTCAATGTTCAGCTTTGAAGAATTCAGTATCATTTATACATGACAAAAGTCCGAAGTCCCATCAACTCTCAATACAAGTTGGCAACCAGGTTATCCAAGTCTTTTAGAGGATACTAGACCAACTATTTAACAGTATTATACAAAATTAAATGAAAAAATATTTTAATTATTACACTGTTTAACAGCCTTTCAATAAGTGGTCCAGAAGCTGAAATAGAACACAGCGACGAATTATTATGTGTATCTACCTTATTGAAACTACTCATTTAGAAATTGGGAAATGCCAGTATTGGCACCTACCAGTTTCATCAGTAATATCAAAGAAAAACAGTTTTGAAAGACTGGAGAATGCACTCAAGACCTTCAAAAGACTTCGGGTAGAATGTTATCTTTCATTTACAGGGGTTTTTTTTCTTTGTGCCCCACCACTTCTGAGAACAAGCTGGTTTTGCTGAAAATTAAGAATGGAAGGGGTGGAGGCAGGAAAGCTACACAGAGCAAGCAAATAAAGCTGCACCTCAAGCAACAAGAACTGTTTAAAAAAACAAAAACCAACAACAACAACACACAACCAAAACAAAACCTCAGGGAATTGAGAACAGAGATTCAGATGTACCTATCTTAAGTAATCACATTAAGCAATGTCAATAGGACCACAGGGACAAGACCATACACAAGGGGTCTCAGATCTCCTCTAAATGATAGAGGGATATGCAAGGCAAGCAGGACAGCCGCCTCCTGCCTTCTCCTCCTCCAGCAACTGCTGCTCCCAAGCCACCGGCTGGTGAAGCATGGGCAGTGCCAGTGACAAGCCTTGAAGAAGCATGCCATTAAGACTGTAAGTGGTGTCCTGGAAAGGGAGACCACCACTAGTAGAACTCGACCATTGGCCACCAGTGCCACTCAAGAGGGCTCACAGCTTTTACCAGTCCTGTTGGCATCAGCTCCTGAGCCTTTCACATTTGTTGCTGGCCAGGGATGACAGGGTTCCTACTACCACTCACATTCACCTGCTATTCTCTCTCCTGACCAAAAGTTTGTACAGTACTCAGGCACATGGCATTCAAGCAGCTCACAGATGTAAGTGAATTTATTGCAGGTTCTGTGACCAAGGGAGGTATTTTTCCCTCTGAAGGGAAAGAAACAGAAGTACTTTGTTTTCTCAGCACCAGAAAGAACTCGGGTCAGTCAGAAACAGTCCTGAGGCTCTAAAGATGGCAAAAGCATACTCTAAAAATCACCTCCCAGCACAATCTGAACTGTTTTTGACAAAACCATTTTAGTTTCTAGAGTATGTTCAGGGCAATAGATCAGACAGTCCTTCCCAGCGTGCCCTCCCTTCACAGTTAAACATCCAGCTCTTAAAAGACTCCTCCTGGTGACACTGTGCTGACATTTTAACTTCTCACAGAATCATAGAATGGTTTGGGCTGGAAGGGACCTTAAAGATCACCTAGTTCCAACCTCCCTGTCACGGGCAGGGACACCTTCCACTCGACCAGGTTGCTCAAAGCCCCATCCAACCTGGCCTTGAACACTTGGGGCATCCACAACCTCTCTGGGCAACCTGTTCCAGTGCCTCACCACCCTCATAGGGAAGAATTTCTCCCTTACAGCTAATCTAAATCTACCCTCTTTCAGTTTAAAGCCATTACCCCTTGTCCTATCCCTACATGTCCTTGCAAAAAGTCCCTCTCTGGCTTTCTTGTAGGCCCCCTTCAGGTACTGGAGGGCTGCTATAAGGTCTCCCCAGAGCCTTCTCTTCTCTAGGTTAAACAACCCCAACTCTCTCAGCCTGTCTTCATAGGGGAGGAGCTCCAGCCCCCTAATCAACTTTGTGGCCCTCTGCGCTCGCTCCAATAGGTCCATGTCCTTCTTATGCTGGGGGCCCCAGAGCTGGACGCAGCTCTCCCTCGACCTGCTGGTCACGATTCTTTTGATGCAGCCCAGGATACAGTTGGCTTTCTGGGCTGCAAGCGCACATTGCTGGGTCATGTTGAGCTTCTCATCAACCAACAACCCTAAGTCCTTCTCCTCAGGGCTGCTCTCAATCTATTCTCTGTCCAGCCTGTATTTGTGATTGCCCCGACCCACGTGCAGGACCTTGCACTTGGCCTTGTTGAACTTCATGAGGTTCACACCGGCCCCCCTCTCAAGCCTGTCGAGGTCCCTCTGGATGGCATCCCTTCCCTCCAGCATGTCGACCACACCACACAGCTTGGTGTCACTGGCAAACTTGCTGAGGGTGCACTCAATCCCACTGTCCACGTCACCAACAAAGATGTTAAACAGCCCCAGTCCCAACATTGACCCCTGAGGAACGCCACTCGTCACTGGTCTCCACTTGGACATCGAGCCATTGACTGCAACTCTGAGTGCAACCATCCAGCCAATTCCTTGTCCACCCAGTGGTCCATCTGTCAAATCCATGTCTCTCCAATTTAGAGACAAGGATGTTGTGCAAAGCATTTGACACTGCCCCGCACAAGTCCAGGTAGACCAGGTAGACCCTGTGGTTTGCACAAGGAACAGGTAGGTCCATTTGGCAGCATCTGTTACAGATCCCATCATCTAAATACTTCAAAATCTGTTACTCACCTGGTCAAACATGTTTAAGTTCTGATTAGTTGGTATCTGCAGTCCCCAGAGTCTGTACTTCTTGGCAACACTCGGACATTGCAAGTTTGGTGGAATTTCAACTATGTCTGCTCTATTCAGAACCTCAGAATTTCCATAGTCAATGTACAATACCTGACACTGCAACAATAATATAAAATACAAATCAGCAGAGGTTACATAACCTCCTACAGAAATATGTGCTGACAACTACTAGAATATAAGGATTTTAACACACGTGCATGTTGCAGAGATCAGAATCTTCCGTGCTGAGCCTAGACACCTTTCAGAGGAAGGAACCAAGTTAGAGAAATCTCTTATGTTGGCACCTGTCTAAAAGCTTAGCAACAAAACTTTAAGTAACAAAACAGATCTTTGCTGGCAATTTTTTTTTTCTTTAAGGGCTACAATTAAGAAGCAATATAGAAGACTGACTTCAACGGACAGATATGCAATCTAATGTTTCCATGCCAACCAGCCTGTCTATAAATTATCTTTTTAAATAGGAACTACTAGCCTTCTGTATTAGTCACCTAATGCTGATTAACAACTCTTTCAGGTCATTTGCATCAGTGCTAACATGTCACATGAAGGCTGCCATTTTCACCACTCGGAAGTTCTGAAATTAAATTACATTGCTTAACAACATTAACTACCACTCATGAATCTCTTTATCAAGAGATACAAACAGCACTTCACAAGTATGTCATGTTTTGCCAGTCTTTTCATCAGCATTTTTCAAAATTACAGGTCACTTAAATTTGTGTCCCACATGTATATTCACTGTTTTTAAATGCATTCACACAGTAAGTTTCAAAAAGAGAAGGAGTTGCATTTATTCCTATCATCCTGCATGTAGAACTGATACACGATTAAAGACTTTGAAAAAATGGTTCCTGCCTTTTCATTGTTGATCACTTGTTGTACCATACATCTGTACCAACATCTATCTTCAGAAAAACAGCCACCGTAAACCTGGGAATTAGGAAAAAAAGATCAAGAATAGCATTCTGAAAATACAAGCATACCTCAAAATGGTATTTGTAATATATTACAAATCTTATTTTCACACTCTCCTATAATTATCCCAACAGCAGTATGAAAACAAAGCAATGTATTTGATATCCTATCTCTCATAACAATATATGTTAATGCTTCAAAAACATAATCCTCTACTCCAAAAACAATAGCTCAAAGAAAATTTTGCAACTAGAAAAACACCAACATTTTAAATAGCAGACTCCCATGGCTTTTCTGTTAATGTGTCACTACAACATTTTATTGACACTGACGGCTTAGTAAGCCTGACAAAGGAACAGGCCAGTCACATCACAAACATGCTGGGTTTGCCATTGGTACATTTTCTTCCTTCTCAAGAGGAATGTAGAAGGTCATTTACCTGCATACACAAACAGTTCAGACAAATCGTTTTATTTAAACCTTACTTTGCAATAAGCCATCGGTAGTTCGCACACAAAAACAAAAGCTGCCATCACTCTTTGTATGCTTGTCATAGAACTGCTATTAAATATGTCTTTGTTATTTTAAGAGTACTTTGTCCAGCGCATTTAACATTACAGGTTTTTGTAAGATCTTCCACACTTCTTGAGATGGAGCAAAGAATCACTTCCCTGAAAAAGCATTGCTCTCTTGTTAAAGATAACCCATAACGTATACTGGACAACAAAAGAGAATTCAGCACTCTGTATGTTACCTTCTTGTAGTATTTCCTGAGTGTTAAAAAAAACCCAACAACCTATGGTCGCATAATTTAACTGAAGTCTGAAGTGCAGCAAGATCTAAACTTGCTCACACAAAATAAGTGTTTTCTGTAGGAAAGCCAGCAGTTCTTAAAGAGATCTTAAGAGAATATAACCCACAGCATGATCAAGAAAATACCTAAGAAAATGATTGCATGGAATTAAGGCTTTTTTACATCCAGGTGAAAAACAAACTCCACATATACACAACCTACTTACCTTACTAAAATCAGGTTTGCCAAAAACTGCATCAGCCCGAGGACAAGCTTCTGCCAGCGCACAACTTAATTTCAAGAGGTCATTACATCTACTGATATTCTAAGAAGCGTGGAGAGAGGGTACAAGTTATTAACTGTCACTTTTAATAGATGCTTGATGGCTTATAACAGCCAAAAATTAAAACAGCTGTTGCACTGCTGTTGAGACAAGTAATGCCCCACCTGAAGCTTTCAATCTTCGTTATTTCAGTTGCATTTCTAAGTCTGCTCTCATTTTCTTCCAAAAATTAATGAAACGGATCAGGGGCAGGTAATGTACCCCAGAGAAATAGTTTGCAACAAATGTTTTTAACAGTTTAATTACCAGGTTCTGCAAGCGGTATGCAGATCTTGCGTATCAATCCTTCCTCACAAATTTTAGTATGTATTTGGTGTTCTTTTTCTTTGTCTCTTTAATACAGGAGACAACAGCTCTGGCATACCCCTTGTTCTCTTTACATGCAAGACTCGTGTTTTGGTTTGGCTGAAAGAAGCAGAGTCTTTCCAGTTACAACTTGGTATCTGAATCACTGTAAAACTGGGTCAATTCCAGTAACATGGCATTTATTAGACAACATTCTACTTGTAATTCAAAGGAAAGGATCCAGAGCTCAGAGCAGGGAAGAAAACACTAGTGCAACTAAACATTTTGTTAACCTTCGAAGTACACTCCTAACTTTTGTACCTTACAATATTAAAAACACTGTGACTGAGTCTCAGAATGCCAGGCTAAGAACCTAAAGGAGAATTACCTATGACTATTACATCTTTATTAGAAGAAACTATTCCATGAACAGAATGAGTAAAGTTTGGTCCCCCTCCCCAAATGCCAATTAGGGACAATGACAAGCAGCATTACCTCCTCCAACTGGCTCAAAGCTACACAGGTGTTGACTAATGTGCACACACCAGTTACCAGCAGACCAAACAGAAAGGGCAAGCTTTGATACTCCTTCTGGATTTTCCCCTCTCCCTGCTGCACCCCCACCCCCACCCCATTAATGAAAACTACTCATTGTTTTGGGTTTTTTACTTTTCCTCACTCCCCCCCATCCAACATCTTCCTGCCCATCTACACAAAACTTGAAAGGACCTAGCATCTTTGAACCATCTCCATGTCAAGCTTCATGGAAACTGCCCCACATGCTCAGCTGTTAGAGGGTAGGGGATCCATCCCCAGCAGGACTCCAACTGCCTCCTACAGTATTCTTCACTCAACAGCAAACATTTTAAGACTCTATTTATTTATTTTTTTGGCAAAGTCTACCAAATATTCAAGAAAACCCAGCTACAATTCAAATGGATGGATGAACAATTCTTTTTGACATTTTGGGAAAGAATAACTGATTTCGGTTTAAAAGGGCACAATAATACTTGCAATTCTGCAATCCAAAGTAACTTTTTTCTTCCAACATCAAATGCTATAATTTATTCTCACTTCTACAGAAACTTGCTGGGGGAGGGGTGGAGAGATAAGATTAAACACTTCAGTTACAATCAAATAGTTCTCCGAATTCACCTGTGCCCAAAATGTTACAGCATCTTCAACATGGCAGCCCACAACATCTTCAACTTGAGGGACGGGAAAGAAAAAAAAAAAAAAACAACATTACTCCCAAGTGTAAGATTATGTGTTTGTTTGTTTTAAAAACCACCTCACGTTACCTTTATCATACTCTGTGTCTCCATCCATGACAACAGGTTCTGAAACATTACAAGATATCTATAGTTAAAAGAGAAATGAAGGTATTCTTCCAGAGGCCGTGGCGTGAGGAGGTACGTGCACCCACCCCACAGGCCCAGGCAACCTGTCCCTGCCCTAAACACTTCATGGGTTCACTGCTTAGGGGGCTCCGGCTCCCCCATAGCCTCACCCCCACGTTTCTCCTCAGCCGTTCTCCCTGCCAAGTAAGAGGCACCCACTTCTTTAGTGAAAAACACTTTTTTACACGTAAGCGCCGTAAGGCTGGCACGACCGCGACTTCCTGCCAGCAGAGCAGGGACCCCTCCTCACCGCGAAGCCCCGCGCCCCTGGGAACCCCCGGGAGCGAGGGCCGGGTGCCGACCTCCCCCGATGGAGCGGCCCCGGCGCTACCTGAGGCGGCCGGGCCGGCTGGGGGTGACGGGCCCCGCCGCCGCCACACGTGCTCCCGCCGCGGCCGCCCCCAACGCCCGCCGCCGGCCCTGCGCATGCGGCCGCCTGCCCAGCCCCCGGCGGGTCCTTCAGCGCGGCCCCCGCGCCCCGGCCAGCGGCTGCCCGCCCGGGCGGTGCCTGCCCTGCCCTGCCCTCCCCTCCCTCAGCGGCGGACGTGAGACGGCAGGCCTCGGAGCTACGGCAGCCCTCGGAGCTGTGCCCTCCCTGTGGCTGCGCAGCGGACGGGGCGCGGCTCCCGCCTGTGGGCAGCCCCTCACCTCAGCCGGAGCAACCCTACTCGGCACACGGGCAGCGGATGGTCTGGAAAGTTTGCAGGCACCAGGCTTTTTCTACAAATCCATAACTGTATGCCCAGATGCGTCCTTCACCACACAAAGGGTGGCGATCAGTGCATGCTGATCCTGGCTTTGAAGCATAAACGAAGCAGCAGCAGGGAGGCTCCGTGCTTTGATGACAGCCTCTCCGCCGGCCTCGACGTACCCTTCGAACGTGCTCATCCGATTGCTTTGTGCGCTGTGTCAGTGCTCATCTTTTGGTTTCACATACAGTGATTTGCAATTTTCCTGTCTTATTTAATACGAGGATGAAATTGATGATGCCATTAGCGAGGCAGAGGTGCACACAGGAGACTTGTTACAGTTGAGGCCGGGACTTTCCCTAAAGAGGTAATGGAAGGAGCACGCGGGCTTAGTGCCCAGCCAGGGCCGGCCGGCACAGGTACAGTGAATGTAAAATGAGAGCTAAAACCAGTGTAAAGCAAATAACGATTTACTCTACCAGAAGACAAATGCTAAGGGCTCCAAAGCAAGAGTAGGCTTCTAGACAAAAGTAGTACCTTTTGTTACCAAAAAAACCCCAAACAGGTATACATGTGCAAGGTCTTTTAGATTGGAAAAACCTTTGTTGTTGTTTTCAATTATATTTGTGCTAAGCAAAAATACTATCACTACCTGCAAAGTTGTCTCTTCCTTTAGGCTACATGGCTACAACAAAACTACCGCTAGAGACTCCAGGGACACAGACAGGAGACCTGCAAACCGTTTAATATGCACAACACGCTGTAAAGACCCTGACAACTTGACAAAGTAATTCTACACGGATGCTGTTACTGGCTGTGAATTCACACATTACACTCCCCTTCCTCCCTGAGACAGACAGACACATTTTATATTTAGTATGGGAGAAGCACAGAAGGGGAAGGAGCCCCTTGCCCTCCACCTAGGATCACTGACCAGTCTCTACTAAATATCCAAGGTACATCTAAGCCTTTTCACAAGATAATTAAAAACTAGTTAAAAAATGATGTTCTACACTCTAGGAATGTTATAATAATGGCAAAATATTGATTTGAAAGCCAGCTATTTAAAAAATGAGACATGCTTAACCATTGCCTAAGACCTACGCAATTAGGCTTTACCAGCTCAGAGCACTCTGTGTATGACAGCAAACCATTTCTCCCATGCCAGATTCCTTGGATTAGAGTCAGAAACAGTTAATGTGTCTAGCTGAACGACAGATATACACCCACAAATAAATCATACAGATGAACAAATAACTTATCTATCCCATGATAATTATGTTCAAAGTTCATGACTGCTCTCTTGGGAAAACGAACCATCAACAAGTACATGTTAAACTGAGCTCTTTATTTAATGACCACTGTTAATGGCAAACATACTAGCATTTGTCTCTGCTTTTACCTATACAAAAATTTTCTTAATAGAAGTATAAAGAGATTTTTCAATAGAATTGGAGGTTGCAATTTTGATTCTAGAAAATGATGATTTTTTTTTTTAGGATAAAAATAAGAGTAATTCCAGTTAAGTGCAAATTTCACTTAAGACATTACATCAGTGTCCAGTTTTCACAGCCAGCAACATTATGAGATACAATGTACCTGGATTTCATGTATAGATATGAATAAAAATTCTCCAAAAAAGTACTACATGAGTACCAAGAAGTCAAAAGTATGCCTTCTAGTAAGGAAAGTGAGTTTCTTTTACTTGGACGTCATCAACATGGGTGAAAAGTGGTCAGAACTCCTAAGCAATATTTAATGCAGTTGCTATTTTTATGATCCCACCTGTTTTCCAACTAAAAAGAAGTATCATGAAATAAATGTAGTAACTTGTTAGTATCATTTAAGTGGAAATTTTAAATAAGTTTAAGCACAGAATAAAATTTTTAAAAATTGACTTTGATAAAACCAGTTCATGATGATCAAAGTACAGTTTAGTAAGACTGAATTTGGCAAACATTTAAAACTGACAAGTATTTTTAACTCAAAATGTCAATAAAAGCACAGTACATTATTTCCTAAAAGTAAAAAGTTATGCTACCAGTATAAAAAGAAACACAGTTTTTTTGTAACTATTAAAATCTCTGTCTATAACAATATTTTCCTGTGGGAAACCTCATCTCGGAAATACACACATACATTTCTGGAACTGCATTCCCTAATGGGTATAGCCACGGGGAAAAATACTAAAGTAGCATAAACTTCCACTATTAAGCTTGTAATAATCTCTCTGAAGACTGAAATAAAAATATTTTTTCTATATTCTTATTTACCTTTTTTTAACCGTTATTTACATTTGTTTGTTTCTTGTAATTCTATCATAAAATCCCCATTTACTTATGAGACTAAGTAGAGCACCTGTAGAAATGATTGCTTATTCGGACCAGAAGAGGGAGCTCAAATTAATATTTTTATTTATTAAGTTAGGGCAGTATGTTACAGTGTAGAATTTAAAAGGACTTTTAAAACATTCATTAACGACTCTTTGATGTATTATGCATTTAAATTAAAGTAACAGATTAACCTCTCCAATTGGCATCTGTAGTAATGGCAGCATAGCTCAGAGTTAAGGTAAAAGGCCTTTTTTAATCTTTGAATTTGGGCAATTGAGCGTTCCATTCCTTTCTCACTCAGATTCCAGCTACCTCCATCAGTCACTGTATGACGTGCGTGCACTCTCAAGTGCATTCTTCCCTCCCACAGCTGATATCTGAACAAAAAAGCAAGTTGTCCTGCACCAAATGCATTCAACGTCACCTCTTTTCCTCTGCCCATCAGGCACATAAAGGCATCAGGCACACAGTGGCATTCTCTCTGATGGAAATCAGAGCTTTGTGAGCTTCTCCCAACTCTTGTTATAAAGTCTCAGTACACACATACCACCTGAAAAATCTTCAGTCCAAGAGACGTCTTCAAGTATTTTTAAGGACTTACACTTCTCCGTTTTCAAAGGAGACTAACAAAGGTAGCTCAGGCTCCGCTTTTGCCTCCTAAACAGCTGCCTCTGCCAATTATTCTGTACCAAGTTCTTGCTGTGCTGCTTTGTGGATTTAAACCACCACACAAAGTTAGCAAATTTTAAATTTTCCTGTCCCCTAACTTTAACACAACATATGCTGCCACAGCTGCGGATATGGACAAAGAATACAAAAGCATATCTCCCTTCTTGAGGGACTCAGGCTGTGTTGGATTAGACATGATGAAAGAGTATCTGTTGGATAAGTAAGCTGATATGAAACACTCTATAGTTATTTGTTTACATGCAATAAATAGCATATCCATTTCCACCTAATGTTTTCAGAAGTTTAGTGTAATAGAATCACTGCTATAGACAGTATCAGACAAACAGAACTGGGAGAATGGTACCGCTAGAGAAATCTGGGATAAAGTATACAAGCAGAATGCCTTCAAGTAGCTAGTAAGTACATGTAGAAATGAGTTTACATGCGTACAGAACTTCACATGTAAAAAATATTTATACGTTGGCCTAGAGAAGTGTGGGAGAAGAAGGGTATGTTTGAATTTTATGTAAAGGCGATGAAACCAACAGAAAGAAAAAAAAACATTTAAAGAAAAGATTAAAATGTCAATATTAACAGAACAAATCCCACCAAGTAAAAATCCATGAACAAGATGAGTTCTAAGGACTCTACAAATAAAGAAAGTGCGTCATAAAAGTCTAAGAATAGGACATATATTTTCTTTGCCCTACTACAATGTAATACTTAAATACATGCCTATTCTCTCAGTAAATAACAGTTCTGTAAATCTCTAAATATGATTTTCCATTCTCAAAGGAATATCTATGTAACAATTCTGGAGATTAGAAACACATTGATTAAAGTACCAATTTTATTACAACAAGATAATTAAAAATTAATTTCAGCAATAGAAGAAAACAGCAGAATAAAGAAATTAAGAAATACAAGTATACAGGTAGGCCCAGCAAAAAATACTCTTCAATACAACGATTAACACTGTGCCATATAATAAATATTTCTTTATTAATCTCATGGCTTCTTTGATGGCACTGGACTTTTCTCTTTCCGTTTAACAGCCTTCTCCTTTTTCAGCTGTAACAAAGACAGACACCAACAGTGGTTCAAGCATTAATTTGCAAGTCGGCTAGTAATACAGTATTAAATCTCTACATCCAGTCATAAATTTACCAGAGTGATATATGCAATGGAGAGAGCTACAGATCATTTTTAGCCCAACCTAGCATTGCTTACTTCTGCATCATAGGACAAAGGAGCACTTCCATAGCTCTGCAGCTGCTACCCTATTCAAACCAGGGTTGCCTTTATGTCTGATAATGGCAATCTAGGTATTTATGTAACCCTCGAGGCCAAAGTGCCTCAGAAATGTTCACGGTTTTATCTTTATGTCAATGAAAAATAAAGAAGTTTTGTTACAGACATGTAACAGACACAGACTAACCAGCATGCACAAAATCCCATAGGAAGTTTGTTGCTGAGGTAGATGCTAAACCTCCATCTCAGTGTCTCCTCACTGACCCACAAGGTCATGTCTCCCTCTCATAAGATTCTTCTACACAGTAGGCTCTTATAGCACGGTATGATTTACCAACACACATCCATTTAACTCTGCCATTTTGTAGTAAGACCATTAATCCAAACAAATACATCTGTTGTTTTTAGGAGCAACAGTTGTTCTGAAGTATTGTTACATTAGTGAATGAAATTCTATTTAGAGCAATTACATAAAAGGGATGCATGAACTTTTGCATCTCATCTAACATAAGATATCATGTTGCTATCAAAAATGCAAGGAAAAATAAAATAGTATTTTCAACGTGCTTTTTTCCCCCATAAAATAGCGTCAAAAGGAAGCAAGGCCCCAGTCCCGATTTGAATGTCTACGAATGAACTCACTGCTAAGCAATCCTGTTGTTGGTCTACACAGGAACTAATTTTAAAACATTTTTCCATATTTGGAGGCTTGAGGTTTGTATCTGAAATTCCTACTACCTTTTGCAAAGAAAAGAAAATTTTAAGGGGAAAAAGAAAGATAGCAACTTGGATTTGATAGTAACATGTTTTCTCCTATAAACTGATACTATATTTGTAACATCTTACCATATTTTGTGATGATTTCCAAAATGAAGAAAATTATTTAAAATTTCACAAAGCTAGAACAGCTTTCTCATTAACAAACACCTTGTTGCAAGCAGCGAGCATAACAGCAGTTAAAATTTTAAAAGTTAATTATGCAACATTGCTTACAAAAGAATTCATAAACAGTCAAGACATACTTCCAGCGGAGATGGTGGAGCTAAGGAGCTAATGGGGGGAAAGAATAAGTATTTAAGCATCTAAGTAAGCTACACTACAGGGCATTTAAATTTACGACAGTCAGTGGCGTGGAGGAAGCACCTCTAAGGGGAAGTATTTTGTTTTACTGTAATGGAGAGTTACCTCAATAAAAATCTGCCCAGTTAAGCTAAATATCATCCCAGACATGACTGACCTCTGAAATCCTGCTATAGTTCATAATTGTATTTAAAACTTTGTTTTACAGAATCACAGAATGAATTAGATAGTAGTGACTAGGTAAGGGCTGGGACCACAGAATCACAGAATCGTATAGGTTGGAAAAGACCTTTAAGATCATTGAGTCCGACCATAAACCTAACACTACCAAGACCACCACTACACCATGTCCATAAGCACCTCATCCAAACGTCTTTTAAATACCTCCAGGGATGGTGACTCAACCACTTCCCTGGGCAGCCTGTTCCAATGCTTGATAACCCTTTCAGTGAAGTAAAATTTCCTCATATCCAGTCTAAACCTCCCCTGGCGCAACTTGAGGCCATTTCCTCTTGTCCTATCACTTGTTACTTGGGAGAAGAGACCGACCCCCACCTCTCTACAGCCTCCTTTCAGGTAGTTGCAGAGAGCGATAAGGTCTCCCCTCAGCCTCCTTTTCTCCAGGCTGAACAACCCCAGTTCCCTCAGCTGCTCCTCATAAGACTTCTGCTCCAGACCCTTCACCAGCTTCGTTGCCCTTCTCTGGACACGCTCCAGCACCTCAATGTCTCTCTTGTAGTGGGGGGCCCAAACTGAACACAGGATTCGAGGTGCGGCCTCACCAGTGCTGAGTACAGGGGGACAATCACTTCCCTAGTCCTGCTGGCCACACTATTTTTGATACAAGCCAGGATGCCATTGGCTGGCTTGGCCACCTGGGCACACTGCTGGCTCATATTCAGGCAGCTGTCAACCAACACTCCCAGGTCCTTTTCTGCCAGGCAGCTTTCCAGCCACTCTTCCCCAAGCCTGTAGCATTGCATGGGGTTGTTGTGGCCCAAGTGCAGGACCCTGTACTTGGCCTTGTTGAACCTCATACAATTGACCTCGGCCCATCGATCCAGCCTGTCCAGGTCCCTCTGCAGAGCCTTCCTACCCCCAAGCCAATCAACACTCCCACCCAACTTGGTGTTGTCTGCGAACTTACTGAGGGCACACTCGATCCCTTCATCCAGATCATTGATAAAGATATTAAACAGGACTAGTCCCAGCACAGAGCCCTGGGAAGAAGCTTTTAAGAAGCTAAAGAAGCTAGTGTTTTCTCAGGCAGACAACAAATGATATAATGCATTCATATGCCACTTAAATCATATATTTATCTTTTTTAGACATCCTTTTGTGAAAATATATTTGAATTAAGCAATAAATGTAGTAACTTGCCCGTTCTTGATAACGTTTTTCAAAGTAAGCCATGTCATCATCTTCTGAATGCTTTCCATGAGAAACTTGCCTTGTGGCACTAGAACTACCTGAAGAAAAAAAAACCACACAGCTTTTTTCATTAATGATACTTGCTATTCCATTAGTTATGTTTTACTTTTGGCAAAATACATTTAAAATTAGAACTCACCTTTATAGGCAAGTAACAAACCCCAGCAACTGGGACCAAACAGTAACCTCTTTAGTCTAGGCTAGCAGCTCTTCTAAATAGTCTTGGAGGAGTTCAACAGTTATACTAATTGCTAAATTTTTACTTTTTTTAAAATTAGGTATACTAATTGCTAAATTGCTAATTGCTAATATACTGAAAAAGGGACATCAAATAAGCATAACCGATCCATAATTCCATGCAGAAAAGACTTTCTGGCAGAAAGCAGTTTCACAGGATTGCGCTGAATATGTACGATCCATTCAGATATGATGAGCTTCTAGTAGGAATTAAAAATTTTAAAAACTGATCCAATGAATAAGTGACACCATTAATGGGGAAGATACCAAATGCTAGAAAAAGATAATTGAAGTTAAAAAGCACATTGTGACCAAAAATAACAAGCAGTAACAAAAGTTATTCTAAGCACTTCAAGTACATGAATGTTGTACTAACTTTTCACATAATAAGGCTTTAATATAATTTTAATTTTTAACTTTGATTTTAGCCCTAAGCATCCTTCAACTCATAAATAAAACCAATTAATTTTATATTAAATACTTTTCGTAAAACAGTATTATCCTACTAATATAGCACCTGCTATCTGTGAGATGGTTTGAGCAGAACTAGAAGGTCCCTGAAATGCTTTTAGAAATGGATGATCCATGCTGGTAACAGGGGATTCTAAGAGTTCAGCAGAAGGAGCCCCTGTTAAAAAATAAGTTGAATGAAAACAAAAATTAACTTCACAAGATATATTAAGAACATACATGATGGGGTCAAAACAAGGCTACAGATTAATATCTGCAACACTCAGTGCATACCCCATAAACATGAGTTTACAAAAGCGAAAAAGGCTTCAAAAGAAATGAAAAGCTTTGTTTCTTTAATTACTATGGCTATTCTACAGTTTCTAAACTTCTGACAAATCCAGGAAACCAGATCAGAATTTTAAAAAGAAATAATGAGTACATGGCAATAATAAATAAAACAGTATTTCAGGACAAAATGTGTCCATTACTAAATGACACAAAATCACAGAGCAGCAGAGGTATCAAGGGCAACTAACATGCCTGTCAAAAATAAGGTTCTACAAATCACCTCTTTTTTTTATGCTGAACAGCTATTAACCTTTGAGTTTGGAAAAAAAATATGCTATAACTGTATAACCAAGAAATACCTGGGCAGTATTAGGCTGAAGGATTAACGTAAATATAACATGGAAGTATTAAGAGAAAAACAGAAGTTGCAGAGTTCTTTCCAAAAGATATGCTCTACTTCAACCAGAAGGTACTGGGCTGAACACCAGAATTACTGATAAAGAGGTTTTTTTATCAATTCACTGCAGGAAGTTGGACAAGATGGTCATAGTGGTCTCTTCACACCTAAGGACTGCTGCAAAAAAAAGATCTGTCTTAAGTCCTACTCCTATTGATCTGGTTTGCCTTTGAACTTTGAAAGTCTAGGTTGAATTACTACTTTTCAAAACTACTTAGTTGGAGAATTAAAATTTCATCTCAGGTCAGCTGCACTTACCTATTCCACTGTCATCGAGTCTCATGTAGCCTTCTGCTAGTGAACTAAAACCAGTCAGTCCTCCCATAGCAGCATAAGGAACATCCTGCCCCACAGGCTTTCCTTGGGCTAAACGCTCTTGTTTAGTTTCCACGACTGTTTCATGGGCGTATGTTGGCTGACCACATGCACAGGTAAAGCAACTATGAAAGCCCGAACACTTGGAACCTAATTAACAAATAAATAAGTGTAATGATTGAGATTATAATGGAATTTATACTTCATCGCAGACAAAACGGTCTTTCCCTAAACTGATCTTCTCAAAAACTAGAGTTCCTTCACTGCAAAAGCACCCAGCTATGCTTTCTGTTTGGAAGCACGTACATGATTTGGGGCAAAGCAATCAGCTATCTTTGCTGAAACCTTTTACAGCCTCTTTTCATCATGATATGAAAATGCTGTATAAAACAGGAGAAAGGATGAATGTGGGGATTAGATCATAGCGGTCATCCAGTCTCAGCGTCTCATTCAGTCAAGTTTTGAGTGCCTCCGAGAATGGAGATTCCACCTCTCTGAGCAGCCTGGACCAATGTTGGTCTTCCCTTGGAGCAGACATTTCTTTCCTAATATCTAATTGGATTTCCTATGTTGCAACTTGTGTCCATTGCCATTAGTAACACCCTTCTCTATCCCTCCCCTGACAAAAAATAAAAAGAGAAAAGATTCTGTCACTGGGTAAAGAAGACAACCTGCCAGCATTTTGGCAGTATTATCTCCAAAGGTGTACAGCACGTGTCAATATTGCACGGACAGAAAACTTCAAATCACAACTTATGATACAAATCACAATTTAAATGTCTTTTTAAATTAGCAAAATTATCTGGGTAGTAAACAGAGGCTATGGCAACAGCAAAATAGGTTCTACGTAAGAGTACCATTAGACTGACTTTCAGGGTTTTTTTAAGCTTACATAGCCACAGGATATAACTGAAATAGTTATACAAATGACACATGACATTCAGGAACACAGAATGAAGTGATATATCTGCCCCAGCTACAGCTAAGACTGTCATCAAAGCCCTGCTGGAGCAATGATGTGAACAAGAAATTGAGGAACTGATTTTGCAAATGTTTCATTATACGAATTACCCTGCTTCCAGCTCCCAGTTACAGTTCACTTTGCAGAGCACCAAGAAAGGTTTTTTTTAAGTCTTGTGTAATATGTTCAAGGATCACATTCTTGGAAATGTTAAAGGCTTTTTCATATCGTTTTGGGCACTCCTCAGTAATAGAGCTCTTACTCTGTGTTTGGATACAGAATAAAGTATATACAATACATAAAGTGCAACAGCAATATTTTTTCACTTACAAAGGGAGCACATCTCTAATTTATCTATCACATTAGATTTATACAGCTCTGGGCTAGACTAATACCAGTACATTAAAACAACATAAGTCCAAAATAGAAGCAAGTCTTGGCACTTCTCTGTGTAATCTCTGAAGCCCTCAGAAGTGTCACTAGAAACACTAGAAAAAGTGCAAAATGTAAAAGATTATTAAAAACACTGTGTTCTAAGGATTCAGTTTGAATCATCCAATTGCACATTTAAGACTTTCATCTTACTTAGAGCAAATTCTTGACAGGCTGTCATAGTTTATGTTTTATTCTGTGGGATATGATTCTCATCCAGCAAAAGCTGTTTATGATTTTTCCTGTACAAATTAGACAGACTTCATGATAGAAATTTAGTAACAGTATGGAACTCTAACAAAAAAATCTTCAGCTTATGTAATTTGAGGTTTCAAACTAAAACATCTTTATGCATTATTTAGTATCTATGTTTAATAATTACTGCTGTTTCATTACAATAACCTCGAACAACTGAAGCAAAAAGCTTCCTCTTAATGCCTTCTCAAACCTTTTGCTTGAAACTCCATTCCCATTTGCATTTCTGGGCCCACAATCTGTATGCTCAGGAACTGCTTTGTTAAAGTGCTAACAATAGTACTATTTGGGAACACAGCGCTACTTCCTATTGAGTTGAGAAAAGATATAAAAATACATTAACATTATATTCAACCAGGCAATAGAGGAATGTAGATCAACACTTTTCTCTCTCAAACTACCAAGTTCAAGTAGAAAAGCCACATGCATGCAGCAGTGGAAATGACAAACTGCAAATGGGGTGCTTTCATAGTGCCTAACTTTAGGTGGCTGTCTCCATATGTACCTAACTGGATCATTCAGAAACTTACGCTCCTTCACAGAACTTGGGGAAGCTAAGGATGTTGTTCTAAACCCTCCTGTGCAGAAGGCGATGTCTTCCTTCCCATTTCCCATCCTTCTGCAAGGACCAAAATACACATCAGTGACAACTGCAGCACATACCTAATACTCTGGGCAGAATACAGATCCCTAACATGCTGTTCCTGTTAAGTTTCCTAGCAAAGAATGCTGCAAGTCCATCAATAACTTACAAGAGTTACATGAAAATCCAGGTGCTGCACTGTGCTGATCAGCAAAGTGTTTGCATCTACAACGGATGGGCTGTGTGCCATTTAGAGGGACATAGTGATAGGACTGGCACGGACAACGGCTCACTCTACAAGGCACGCAAATAGGACGGTCTTTGGGAATCACTTCATAGTCTGTTTTGTGTTGTTTATACCTAAAACAGGCAAAAATAATAACTTTTACACCTCTGTTAGTATTTATCAGGAAACTACGTGAAAGGCTTATAATTTATCTTGCAAGTTCTGTTTTGAAGTATCTTTAATTATATTACTGTTAATTGTTAATTTTCAATTAAATGCATAATATCACATGCTTTTACATCCATTCATCATGTAACTATCACAAATCCTTATGTTTCATTTTGACAGCACTGTCACAATCAATCTGCTCTACAATAACTCGTGCCTTAAAGCTGAAGACTACAAAATCATTCCAGTCTCAGAAAAATGTATTGAGATTTAGATTTAAGTTCTTATGATTTAAACCCAATTTTCTCAACCCTTAGACCTTAAATTAACTTGCTTATACTGTACTGTAATGTATCTGGAAACATTTTACGTTTTCCTGATTTTAAAAGATACAACAGTTCAAAAAAATGCAAAGATTCCTACCGGTGAGTACAAAAGCACAGCGTCTCTGGTCCCACAAGCTTACAGTCCATGCCAGTTGGTGATCTCCAGCTCACATACAACCTGTTCTGTAACCGAATTGGTAATACTTTTCTTTTGTACTCCTCATATTCCTCAGGGGTAAAGACCTTTCCTCCATCATCATCACCTACAATTCTGTAGGCATGTCATTAAAAAAAACATAAGAAAATTAAGACAATAAAAGTAGGTTTCTTAAGGTATTTTTTCAAATAATATATAACAACACTTTTGCTGTAAATGCAAAAAACCCCCTTATCTTTCATAATACTGTTCTAGTGATATACATTTAACAGAACTATAGCTAAATTTAAGAGAAATTTTGTGAATAATGCTCTTTTAAAAATTTTGCTCTGACTGACTGAAAACCAGGGTTGTACGAGAGAAGGAAAAAATTAATAAAGCAAACTACCAAGCTCCTTTTCATACAACAGAAAAAGCAATGGGCATCAAGGGTTGTGTAACCAGCCAGCTCTGCCTCACACTTCTTGAATGACCTCTGACAAGTCACTTCACCCATCTGTACACCTAACTGTACCACAGACTTGTATCAGGTTATCTAATCTTAGTGTAGTCTGAGTAAGATTATTCAACTGGAAGTAGGGAACCACACTGCCATCAAAGTAACAAACAATACACCCAAGCTGTCTTCTACTTTGCAAGAAGACTATGCTAGTTTCTGTACATAAAGTTGACAGCAGCTGTATCCCACACCTCGGACAGGACCATTTGTTTAAGCTATCACTGCGTTCAAATTCAAAGTCACCAAATAGCTGGAACTCCAGAGCAGCATCCAAATTCTGTATTTACAGAGACAACTGAAGACAATAAGTAAAATCCGTAAAATAAAATTTAGACTTAATTGCAGCACTTAACTATGCTGAAAGTTAGTTTATTAATATCTGTAAATATTTCAGTTATTATTTGTTGGCTGTGCTAAAACACACTGAATGAGTGATTCTTTGTCAAATATTCTGTGGATTTGTATATTGCCAGTACTGTACAGAACCTGAATAATGTGTCAACACATCACTGTCATTTGCACGTCAATTCAGCTGACACCCAGGGAATCAGTGCATAACTACTTGTGTAAGAAATACCACTGTGCCTGCTACCTCTGATGTTTTACTCAACGTTTCTAAGCTAAATTAAGGCCACATTTCAGTATAATGCCTGAGTTCATGCTTATTTTTGCTCAAAATCAAGTCTTCAAGAGGAGCGACAATGAGATTGGCGAAGACACATAGGAGTGTAAGGGCATGCGGTTATACACTGCAAAACTTAATTCACGATGCACGAAAGCCCGTGTTTCCTGGAAGAGAAGCACAGTTGGCAGACTACCCTCTAACACCGCATCACACAGACGTCCTGCCAGGGCGGCAGGTACGCAGGCCTGGACGTGAGAAACGATGCGCTGCTTCACTCGCCGACAGTCAGTATCGACAACGTGCCTTCACACCGGCGAGGCGTACAGGGCTGCCGTCTCAAAGGCCTGCCTCTCCACCGCAGCTGCTCCAGGCCAGGGAGAGATCCCTTCTCCACGGACAGCCGCTCTCGGGCACCTTCACGGCGTTAGTCCGGGCGCTTCCGACTTCACCGATAAATGGCCGGGGCGGGGGGGGAGAGCGGTGTTGGGGAATGTGACACAACGGAGCCGCCGCAGGTCCCGAAGAGGCGGCTTCAGGACGGCGGGAGGCGAGCGGAGCGGCGCCCGGGCCGCGAGGATCTCCTCAGGGGAAGCCCCGGGCCGCGGGCAGGCCGCAGGGGACGCGAAACCGCCCGCAGGGGACGCGAAACCGCCCCGGGCCCGGCGCCAGCGCAGGGCGGAGCAGGTTGCCAAGCGCCGGCAGCCCCCACGGCCGGCCTGACGGAGCCCGGCTCCCCCCCGCCAGCGACCCCCGCCCCACCGCGCCGCCCCTCTCCCCTCCCCAGCGACGGCGGGCGAGGTCCGGCCCCGCCCGCCCTTCTGCTCACCGCCGGTACTCCGCGTACTCCTCCAGGGCCGTCGCCTCTACCTGCAGCCGCTCCATGCCCGGCCCCGCCGCCCTTGGGCCGCCCGCGGGCCGGCCGCCTGGAGCGCCGGGCGCGGAGAGGGGACGGGGAGCGGCAGGCGAGAGGCAGGCGGGGCGGCTGCGCGCCCGCGGCAGGTGGAGTGCGCGGAGCAGCACGTACCGCATCTGTAGGCTGAGAAACGTGCGGGTAAGTACCGGGTCTGTGCCAGCGTACGTGGGCACGGCAGACCCCGCGTCAGGGTAGGCACACACGCGTGGGTGCTCGCACAGCCTCCACGGGATGGTGGTCACCCGTCGCACCCTGCTATCAGACTCGGGAAAGACGCCCTCGGTGAACTACAGTGCTTGGGCATGGACACACGTGTAGGTACAGGTGTGGTGCCTCAGAAAGGGCACTGACACAGCCACCGACAAAACCAACCACCCGAGAAATCACATCCACCACTGATTCCCTGGCAGAAGTAGGGGAGGGAAACCTCAAGAATGCTCAAGCTGGAGATGGGGAGAGCTCAGGACCTCCTCTCACAAGGGGAACCTGCGTTAGATCTCTTTATGTACACCTTGAAACCACACCTTCGCTGCCCTGCGATTGCATGCCCGGTAGAGAGCATGCAGAAAGGCCGAATCTACACAAGAGGTGTGTTGCAGGCATAGGAATACTTCAACAACATCCTGGTGAAGTATAAAGTAGAGTTGTATTCTTTGCCCACAAAAATTTCCTCCAGCCTGCCTGAACTAAAAAAAGAGCCTTACTGCGTTCACTCAAGAAGCACAGCTGTGATGATCTCTTAACTGCTCTTAGCTGACACCGCTGAATTGAGAAAAGACTGTTGGATGGATCCCGTGTAATGATGTGCCAGTGCTCCCGCGTGATACGGTCTACGTGAATGTCGTGGTTTAGCTTCAGTCGGCAACCCAGCACCACCCAGCCGCTCGCTCACCCTCCCCCCCGGTGGGATGGGGGGGGAGAATCGGAAGAGCAAAAGTAAGAAAACTCATGGGTTTAGATAAGAACAGTTTAATAATTGGAAAAAAGAAAAATATATAATAATAATAATAAATTGTAATGAAAAGGGAAACGACAAATGAGGGAGAGAGGAATAAAACCCAGGGAAAAAAACAAGTGATGCAACCGCTCACCACCTGCAGACCGAGGCCCAGCCAGTCCCCAAGCAGCGATTGCCACTCCCCAGCCAACTCCCCCCAGTTTATATACTGAGCATGACATCATATGGTATGGAACAGCCCTTTGGGCAGTTTGGCTGTGCCCTCTCCCAGCTTCTTGTGCACCTGGCAGAGCATGGGAAGCTGAAAAGCCCTTGACTAGTGTAAATATTACTTAGCAACAACTCAAACATCAGTGTGTTATCAACATTATTCTCATACTAAGTCCAAAACACAGCACTATACCAGCTA
Organism: Mycteria americana; assembly: GCF_035582795.1. Classification (NCBI taxonomy): domain Eukaryota; kingdom Metazoa; phylum Chordata; class Aves; order Ciconiiformes; family Ciconiidae; genus Mycteria; species Mycteria americana. Next base: position 36,583,741 of record NC_134366.1, on the reverse strand, counting down.
CTGGGAAGAAAATTAACCCTATCCCAGCCGAAACCAGGACAGTGAGCCTTGTTTTTCTCTGCAGTGCAAGGCAGTATGTATTTGTTCTGCTACTACGGGTTTTAGTGCACCTGGCAGAGCACAAGTTTTCAACAACAGTAACGTTAACCATGTTAACACTGTGATTCTAGTGGTACGGTGATCTTCCTCTTGTTAGGTACTCCTTTTTCCCGTACATAAACAGCAAGCCTATCCTACAGTACCATGGCCATCTTCCTAGAAGGTAAGTGGACTGCCATCACTTCAGTCTCACTAGGAATAATTACTGTGTGTTGGTAAGGCTTACTCAGGCTCCAGTTGCTGCCATAGTCTTGTTTAACCTTTAAATTCCCACTCCAGCTAAATAACCAAACCACGTAAGTTACTAATTTTCACAAGTTCCATGCTCCAGACAATATACACCCATATTTGCTTCCAATTCTGCTGTTGTGCACTGTAAACAAATAAAAGGTCCTGGGAATGTACTATGTAAAAGGAATGCTAACAAAATAATGTATGGCTTGGCTTTTATTCCTTATTCAAGCAATATAATGAAAGTCAACAATATTATTCTGTTTCTTAGGGGTAAAAGGACAGGGTGTGGTTTGTAACTCTGTTGATGAGCTATAACCAAGTTGTCTATTGCCAGGTGACCAGTCTTCCCTTTGTTGTGGATTACGTGCTTAGTTTTGCAAAGTTTATTTAGAAAAGGTAACATCTTTTATTAGATCAATTGATACAATGGGAAAAAACAGACAAGCTTTATGGCAAACAAGCCTTTCTTCAGTTTTAGCTTTGACAGACAAGGTCCTACTTCAGAAGAAAGGTTCTTTGTTTTTTACAGATTGAGTTGATGGCAAAAATGCTAGCAGAAAGAAAAGCACTAATTCAAATGTTATTTTCCTGTCTTAAAGTTCTAGTGTTCAGTTTGTTAACTGGACAAAAATTATACACCAAAGAGAAGTTGCAGCCTTTGTATAATGCTTACTTGAAAAGACATGTCTGAAAATGCAATTTTGGCATCAGCATGGCCATTTCTCCATGTTTTTTCCCTATTCCAAATGTTTTTAATTTCTAGTTCGAGTAAAATGAGGTGACTGTGAAGAAATCCATTCCAAATACTTACTTTTCAACAAACAGCTTAAATATTTAACATTTTGAGGTAGGTCTAAAGAACATAAACAGCATAAGATGCAATGTAAATTTAATTATTGATGTTTAGCATAATGCATTATATGACTTGTCCCATAATGCGTACATTTAACAAAGAAACCACCTCCCCTGGATTTCCCACCACCACCTGCCAACCCTTTACTTGTTGTTGTAGATCTTGAATCTCTAAGTTACCTCAGTGGGTAAGTTTATAGCTATGAAGAGTTTCATTCTTAGTGAATGAAGGAATCTACAGAGTATGTGAAAAACATGACCCAGTTAACAGCATCAAGGAACTCAACTGTAAAGCTCTTCAGAGCAGGGACAGGCCCTATCTTTGTGTTTTAGAGAGAATCCAGAGCTGTTCATCCTAAAAAAACTAAAAAAAAAAATTTAAAAAAGACTGTTGCCATTTATCTAGAACAGCTTGAAAGATTTATTTCATCTAGAACATGAAAGCTGCTTCTTGATATCATAAATCTTACCTCAAACTCACTGATGTTCTTTGAAAGCTCTTCCATTATAAAGTATATGTTTTGTTCATAGTTCAAGACAAAAGGAGGCCAACTTTGGGAAACACTCATAACCAAAGATAGTTCTTAGACTGGCAGCCTGCAATTCCCAGTTCTTCTCCACGTGCCACAAACACCACCACCACACCGAAACAACTCTTTCAATGTGAAGGCTGTAGTAAATAGACCACGGGCTGCTATTTCTGATACTGCACTTGTCCCACTTTTGGCTGGGATAGAGTTAATTTTCTTCCTAGTAGCTGGTATAGTGCTGTGTTTTGGACTTAGTATGAGAATAATGTTGATAACACACTGATATTTTAGTTGTTGCTAAGTAATGTTTACACTAGTCAAGGGCTTTTCAGCTTCCCATGCTCTGCCAGGTGCACAAGAAGCTGGGAGGGGGCACAGCCAAACTGGCCAAAGGGCTCTTCCATGCCATATGGCATCGTGCCCAGTATATAAACGGGGGGGAGCTGGCCGGGGGGCAGCGATCGCTGCTTGGGGACTGGCTGGGCCTCGGTCAGCAGGTGGTGAGCAGTTGTATTACTTGGGGTTTTTTTCCTGCGTTTTGTTCCTCTCTCTCTCATCTGCTGTTTTCCTTTTGATTACTTTTTTTTTTTTCAGTTATTAAACTGTTCTTATCTCAACCCACCATTTTTTTTACTTTTGCTGTTCCCATTCTCCCCCCATCCCACCGGGGGGGAGGGTGAGCGAGTGGCTGTGTGGCGCATAGTTGCCGACTGAAGCTAAACCATGACAGCACTATCTGTGTAAATTGACTGCTTCCTCTTGATACAAACATTGGTCACGTAGTGACTGAATACGCAAGCAGAAGATGTAGTGTGTTTTTCTCAACTGAGCTTTAAGAAATTGGTATTTAAATTGTGCTCTGCATGTTAGCATAAGCTACGAGCCCTCAGACTGTCAAAATGAGGCCCAAGAGGGTAGTTTTTTTCCATACAATGAAATGACAGGTGCTTGTCGAAAAAGGTACAGCAATTCAAGGAAATCTCCAGATTGTTTTGCACTGGGCAAGCCACCAGCAACAAAGCAGAAGGTGAAGAGAGATGTCATAAGGACCAAGGCAGTGTTTTGCCAAAACATCCCCCAGAGAGATATGAAACAACAGGGAGACTCTCAAGTTTCCAGCAGTATCTAAATAAGGTGATAGGCCATATGGTCTGGGCATTTGTCCTGTGGCTATGCCACATGTATAAGAAATTTCAGCAGAGCAGCCAGCACTGCAATACGACATGTATGTTCTGTCACACTGAGATCTGAACACAAACAGGTACCTCTTAAAGGCAGAAAAGATTGTGAGCAAGTCATTGCTGCAATCAATACATCTTCAAGTAAGCTAGCAGAGGAAAATAAAACCACACAAAAAAGTCAGGATTGTTTCTCCAGGGAAAATACAATTCCTCCTGTGACCAAAACTTCAAAAAAGAAACAGATGGGGAAAGGGGACCTTGAAAGCAGGACAAGAAGATCTGCAGACAGGGAATTCGAACGTACAGAGGAACACAAAACTGAAGATCCTTGAGGATCTTACCTGTATGCACATTTCACTGGTGCCACAGATCCCAGCACTGCCAATAAAATCAGGGGAGAGCTCTGGCAAGCCTGGTTCACACAGAATGAGCAGAGCTCCTATGTCATGGGTTGATGTACCTCATCTGTGCAAGATCTTTGTTAAAAACAGTGCTCTGAAATACAGTTTGTATTTGGAGAGCAGAGCCACGTTTCTGAATTAGGCAGCTTTTGGTGAGGGCTACAAATGTTAGCCTATACTGTACTGTAGTGTCAGATTACCTATGAAACAGTGTGAGTGTGTTGAGAGTAGGAAAGCAAACATAATTTTTTGTGGGGCACCTGTCCTATGAACTACCTCCCATCTTAAAAATTGCGGATTTATTCCTGGATTTGATGACAGCCAAGTGTTTTCTGTGATGAAGAGACAGTGCTCAGCTTACTAGCACTGCAGCATCTGCTTGGACCCAAATTTGTGCTCATAGACTTACTTGGGAACAGATATAAAAGGTGAAGACTTTGTAATTAAGAAATTGAGTTCTTAGCTAATAAAGATGTTTCAAGCACCCACTGTTTTACTGTCATAGCATCAGTAATGGAATATATTTTGGATTCAGAAAACCCTCTCCTGTCTCCCATCCCTTCTAAGAGATTGTTAACAGACATCCAAAATAAGAATAGCGGGGGGGGGGAAAGGGCTTTCTGTTACTTTAAAGAGGCCAAGCCACAAGGTAAGTAAAAGGAACAGAAATCCAGATGGCATGTTTTACCTCCTATGGCTGTAATGTAGCATATGGATTGTGCTGGCCCAAGATCTCTGAACACATCAAAGTGGGTTGAACATATGGACACTCGCTTACAGTACAGCTCTGAGAGACCTAAGGTGCTGCCTACACATCAAAGGCAACAGCTTAATGCTGCGTACGGTGTTGACAGTCTCTCTCAACACTCTCTGTTAACAATAAAATGTGTGACCCTTTAAATTTTTAAAAATCCTTACAAGCTTGACAAGTGCTTTAAAATTTATCTCAGTGAAACACCTATATAAATTGAAGATAGCCACTTTATTAATGCAAGAATAAATAATTTAGAAATAACTGTTTTAATATTTTAGACCTCAACTCATCATTTTGAAGTAGTAGTTAGTCATTCTATTTCTATGCTTTTGGTCAATGACTATCTCTAATTAGCTATTCTGAAAATGAGAAGAATTGAAGTGGTGTAAAGAATACTGGAAACAGTTTCCATCAAATTGTTTCCTCCCTCCACATTTGTTATCAATATTCTGACATACTTAAAAGCAAATGCAAGCAGTACTCACTTATTATAAACTTCTAACCATGACCATACATTATGCTACAATTAAAATTAGTTTGTTTATTATTAACCCTAGTTTACAGGCATTTTAAAGTGTCAACATGTTTCTCTTCAGTTTTGCTACCAGAGAAACAGAACATGATTAGACATCTACTGAACAGAATAAGGTGATGAATGCCACAGGGAACATGCAAGCTCATACACAAGCAACGGTCAATTAATAATGAAAGGTTTTTGCTGGAGGTACTGACAAACATAGTTGGGAAATTTGTAGTAAATAAGATCACTTACAGATAAGGTAATCCTATAGCATGTGATACCACTGGTGCTTAAGCGATGTGATTTCATATATGTATGTAACGGGATGTTTTTTTCTTTAACTTGGGCCTCATTTTAATAAGCTAAGTGATATTTTTAAACAGATACAAATGCACATGTGCATCATCCCAGACAAACTGAGATTTAGTGAAATATCAATTCAGTAACAGTCTATTCCACATGAGAAACATTGCAAAAGTCTAATTCACCTTCTTAGCTGCTATAAAAAGAAGTCTCCCATTTCACTTTTGCCTTTGAAAATGTATTTTACGTACTATCAAATACATTAAATCAAACCCCCCAGATAGCAGACGGCGTTGTTTTGTGAAGTATAAACTAATGAAAGGACACAATCCCAGGTAAGGAGGATTAATTGTTAAAGATTTCAATAGACACTCTACATGACCTTTAAAAAAACCACACCAATTAAGTAAAAATGTTTCAGATATTTAGCTCGTTCCATTAATTTGAGTATTTTGAGGAGGTATTTTCTAAAAGGTTTTTAAGAAAACATAATAAACTGGGATCTTAAATTTTATGTAGTCATTTTTCTAAATAAACTTCTTTCCCAAATTTAGTCTGCTTCTGCATTCCTACGAACAAAGGCCACAACAAGCAGCGATTACCCCCAGAATACCCCCAGTACCTGCACAGGAGGCACTTGGTCACTTAGGCAACTTGCACACATCACAGACATGATGCAGTTTGGAAACCTCTGCATTAGCAAATATTTTGAATTAGAATTTAGATCCATCTAGCCAGCCTCTTTAAATTATTGTGTTAATGAAAAACAAGTATTTAGCAAATACTTGGAAAAAAAGACAACTGTGCAATATGTTAGGCATATCACTGGATGCCAAGGATACTGATGTTTCACCACACTAATTACAGGAATCTCTACATCCTTGTGCCATGTTTCTGTATTTTTTAAATTATTTCATTAAAAACAGATCAGCAAACTTCTGTGAGCCTAGCAGTGGATAAGCAGCTTGTTAAGAGCAGTCTCAGTCCGTTTCAGTGGAGTTATCTGTCTGTCCATCTATTCATCCCAAAGGTTCTTTAACGTGGAACCACTCAGCACTTTTTCTTCTTCACACACAATTGTGAGACAATGCTTGGATATCTTTATTACATTAAGGTTACTATGGTGAGATTCAAAAATGATTTATTTAGACGAGGAAAGCCACAAGAAGAACTAGAGAATCAAGACAATCTTCCCTAAGAAAGATGTTTGCCTGCCAGTTATTGGTTGTGGAACTCGAGAGCTGTATTGAGACCTGCGGTGCTTCTAGCTGTTTAAAGAGCAATTAATACACTCTTCTCTTTCCATTTTTCTTCATTAGAACTTTTGTTCAGGAGTGGATCTTGAACATTTTTTGCTACCTACATTAAAAAAAAAAAAAAAAATTCACAGGCACAGAAGCACTACCAATTACCTAGCGAAATAAGCTGGTAAACACTCATGAGGCAAATTACAGCTGGGAAAATTCAAGTCTCATAATTTACCAGAAGATTTAAAAAACAAAACCAAAACAAACACCATCACCCGCAAATCAGGAGTTCTTTATATAAGGGAGGTTATATGCCACCCTGCCCTCCAGAGAAAAAGAAAAGAAAAAAAAAAAAACCAAACCCCAAACCCAATCCAGCCTAAGAACCAACCAACCTTAAGGAATTCCATATTTCACAAAACTTGAAGCAGGTCACTTTGGGGGGATTTGTGATGTCATCTGAAATGGGAAATACATAGCTGCATCACAAAAACTGCAGCACAGCAGAAACACTATGTAAATATTCCTTAAAAAAAATAATTTAAAAAAATGTTTGGCAACACAACCAAATGCTGTGATACCATCAAGCATTTTGGACCTAGGGTGAGTTGTAGGCTTTCTCTTGCTTCCTTTCCACAAGCCCTTGGGTTCTTTATGCAACCTCCTGCCATTGCAAGGCTGCCACACCTCTCAAAATATCCTATAAAGGAGGCTGCAGGGTAGAACATGCAGATGTTTTCTTGCTACTGTTGTTGATAGAAAAGGCAATTGAGACCCTCCCCTTATCCCTTCCTTACCCTCTTTTCCTTAGTCCACACACTTCAAGTTTAGTTTTGCCACTCTGAAAAGTGCTGTCATCTCAGCAAAAAGGATGAAGATCAGCTTCCACCCTCTGCACTGCTGGAGCACAGAAATCATGGAAACAGTACTGTGCTAGATAGTTGGTGAAGGGAGAACAAAAGTCAGAGGCATGGCATGGTGATACAGCACAGAACAAGACTGCCACAAAAAGAGGGGCAAGACGTATCACGGACACTACACTGATGTATTGCTGTATCAACCCCTAATAAAGCTGGTTTCATGTAAAATTAGATGTAGGATGCTACTAGGGTATTTTTAACTTGCTTCGTGATAAACAGTTGTTTCAACTATATTCATGAATGGAACATTTGTGCCATAAGATATAGGTAGTTCACAGGTCTCCCTATGTATTTGTCAAGTACAAGCTAATTCCAATGAGCCATTGTGCTACTGAAACCTGAGAGAAAAGAAACTATTTGCTAATGGTACCATGAATTATTATGAGGAGTACATAACTGCATGTAAGCTAGTGTATCAGTCTCCAAAATCCCCACATAAAACAAGCTGTGTGTGCACGTAGTGACCAATATTCACCTTGCAACTTTTGTTACACTTAATCCTCAATAACTTTAAGACTTCATATACCCTTACAAGAAAAGAAAAAAAAGTCGCTTTGCATATACACACAAAAACTACTCATATTACTGTTTATAGCACAAAGGGACACCACCTACCAAGGTTTTGGTTGGTACCAGTCACGTACTCAGGGAATAAAAAGCATAGACAGATAGATATAAAAACCTATCTTCACATTGTCAATAGAGACTTGCAGATTCAAAAGAAGTTGTGCACCTGTCTTCTTCACTCTTAAAAAGCAAAGTCTTCACCATTAAAGATCTAAACCAGTCATTTTCATTTCTTTCTCCCCTCACCTCTAACCTGAGGAAAGTTTCAGGGCATTAGAATTTCAAGAGCAAAAGAACTCAGATATCAAGCAGGAAGAATACCGGATAGGCTACTACTAAACTTCAGAGACGTACAATTTTCCAATCCAGAAACACCTAGAGCACATGTAGCAAGAATGACAAGACTGTTAAAAAACAAAAGAACAGGAGCCTTTACAAGTACAACTAAAAATTTATTTTTCTCTTTCTGTACTGAAGTGAGTACATGTTTACACACGATGTAACAGGAAAAAAAATCATCTGGATACTAACTAAGGTTGTAAGTGTATTTTTAACAGTCCAGAATATCAGCACGGAAATAGAAGAAAAGAAAAAACACGTAACTGTGGATGGTGTATCATCCAGCACCTCCGGTTTTACTGGTGGGTTTTTTTTTTTCCTGAAGATAGGATTAGACCACCCCCACCCACCCCCAAAAACCCACTCACAGCACACTTTTGGCAAAAGTCCCTGAACATACCCTCCCTCCCCCCTCAAACATTCAGTACATTTTTAAAAATAGGCTCAGTGGCACTTTCTCTTTAATATGACTTCAGTAACATTTTGAAATACAGTGCATCCACACTGCAATTCACTTTGCTGTAAGGCTAACTTAGACATAAGGCAAACATTACCTTAGCTCTCAAATATTCCATGATAAGACACCCTTAGTACATCTATCTCTGTTAAATGCAGAGATGCCTTGTTTCCCTTCATTGCTTTTCCTCCTGATCAAAAAAGCAATTCAGGGAGATGGTGTGCTATACTCATCACAAATTGCAAGGTACTAAGAAGTTAAAAAGAAACAGCAATGAATAAAAATAAACAGTATTCACATATCCAAAACTTATTTCCATCACTTAAATAATTTTATCTGCAATTACAAAATACATATACTTAAATATCTTTGTAAGAAATAACCATCTAAGATATCACAGATTATGATTTGCTTTTGATAATCTAACTGCCCTAACTCCGGCATAAAGATATACCTGGACAGTGTTACTACCTAGGATGTTTTCCTATTATAATTACTTTTCTTAAATATACAGTAAATTCTCTCTAGCTATTCTGACAGATAGTGCAAATAAAGACATTCTTTGGGTCACAATTTTAAAATATTACTGCCAATGCTATCCTCAATTTAATATTGTTTTAGTAAATGAGTAACAAAATATTGTAAGTATACACATTTTCTAACATCTGTTTAACAATGCGTTTTCCTCTGTTACCTTGGCTTAACGCAGATCACAAAAAATGAATAAGCTACCATACTGCTCACCTATCCAAAAGATATGTTATAATTAAATAAATATATTTAGAAACCTACCTATAAGTTCTCCATTGCTTTCCATTTATTGTTATTATCCAATGGCATACTACATCAAATCATGATATCAAAATATCTTTAAAGACAACAAAGATCACTTCATAAGTACTGCTTAAAGGCAATGAAATAATGTTTTGAGAACCTATGCACGTAAGTTAGGCCTACATAGATCCAGCACATGGTATAATAGCATAGTTTACATTTCTTTTAGAGTCAGCTACTGCTTTGCCCTAGCCAGAGATAAAAAGCTTATCTTAAATATTACCTATCGTAGACGTAGCAACACAAAGTGGCCCTGTTTGCTATCTAATGTTGCTTGCTGGCTTTGCACGTTTATTTGAAGTTACTGGCACCTGATTGCTAGTTCCATTAGTCGTATTTGTTGCTGAGCCATTCACAACGATGTAATCAACTTTGTTTTCCAATTTCACGAGGCGTTGTAAGATGTCATCCAGAAGAACAGCAATTGTTCTCTTAAGATCAGCTGAAGATAATGGAAAAAACAAATTAGATCCTATTATTTACTATGTGTGGCAAAGAACTGCTATTTCAACATATTCACATCTTAAGACTTGCTATCCTTCCTACTATACTTTTTGGGAAAGAGTGCAGATTAGCATACAACTATAGAATTAAATAGCTGCTTGATTTTTCTTTAATACCATCTCTTTGTTATTTTAGGCAAGGAAGATACCACCAAAATAGTGAACTGTGAATGAAGCCAATTAAATATTCAAGTGTAAGAACAAAACCACTAGTTGGAGCATTAAACTAGTGACTATTCAAAGGCAGTATTTCAAATTTCATCCAGACAACAGCACTAGAGTACCCAGCTATGACACCTTTTAGCCTTGGACAGCAACAGAATATATTTAAATACTTTCCAACATAAAAAAGGTAGTTCTTAATAGCTTTCCTCTAAATAACAGATCTATCCCACAGAAAAACTGCTATGAGAAAGTATCTTATCACTTCTGACATAAGCTATAAAGCAGGAAAAAAGAATTTCCATATATTTAGGCCTATATTGATTGACAAACAAGAGAAAGGACGGTAAAAAATTCCCATATTCTGCAACACAAAAACAGTAACCGACCTTTCAACAAACGCTAATTACACTGTTGTCAATGTTCACATCACTATCTTCTCTCAGATTTGGAAAAAATGAACAAACTTACCAGGTTTTACAAAGTGTTAAGATCCCCCCAACACACAGACGCACACAGATTCTCCCCCCCCCCCCGCCCCCCCCATCAGTTCTTAAGTAACCAGAAAAAAGGCGGGGGGGGGGGGGACACACACACACACACACACAACGACCACAGGTATGAAAGAGAAAAAAGAGGAGTAACCCAGATAAAATTAAAACACTAGTAAATAAATAAAAAAAAAAATCTCAGGTCAGTGCTTCCCTCTAAAATTAACTAGTTCTTATTTGTCATCTTTGGGGAAAAAAAAAAAAAAAAAATTAAAAATTGTTTTACATTTTGAGCCAGAGCAGGGTCTGCTGTCAATGACATGCTGTGGGTCATGTACTCTGTAGTATCATTCTGTGCTCAACAGTCTGAGGGAATGAATTGTCTACTCAAGTTGTAAGTCTGATGATCAGCATGTAGATGAAGAGTTGACTTAATTTTTTTTATTAAACTTCAGATAAAACCTCAGAAGGCAAATCTCATTTGGAAATACACCGTAAGACTTATACAGCAGTAGAAAGCTGCAGTACACAAAGTTTTTTTAAAACAAATTACACAGAAAAGTAATTACACAGTAAAGGCAAGAAATCCTTGAAGAGAAAAAAAAAGGGGGGGGGGGGAAGAGGGAATAAAAGAAAAAGTAGTCTCCTACTGCGGTAAAAATGTTAACTTAATGAATGAAAGAATTAAAGGCTAAGACATTTTGATACTGTCCTCCTCCTCGTGGGTTGCTTCCTGCTCATCTTGGCATCACAGACTTGCCTCCTTGTTCCTGAGCAGCAGCAAAAAGAGTTCAGACACATTTTTGCTGTTTATACTCTTACCAGAGTCCCTATAAAGGTCATCCTACAACTAGTAGAGCCCACCCTTTTAAGGATTCCTTAAGGAGATCAAAGTACATTAATATAAATTTTCACCTTTTTTTTAAGTATTTGTTTTTAAGCCTTGTACTACCCTTATTTTCACAGATGCATTTTCCCCTTTACGACAGAACACAGGTAGTTTCTTCAAACCTAATCCCTAGGGATTAACTAGAGCTCACTGCAGCCTTCCCTCAAGAGAAGCTACGAGGGACCAAAGAGTTAAAATTATTAAGACATTTTTATAGCTTTGCTAAAAAGATCTCAAAACTATAGTCTTAAAACTATTTTTTATGTATTTCAGAAGACAGACACAGACTTGAGTAATATACTACCAGTGAATACTGGAAACATATTCATCAAGTTAAGAGGTAAATCAGATAGAGAGATAGGATGCAGCAAGTATCAAAGCTCTAGACACAAGGGACCTTATCTCTAATGGCTACTTCTAAAGCAAGGGGAGATTCTGCTAAATTCATAATTGCCTTGCAGTCTCAAGACTGCAAACTCAACTAGTAGATTGCTTTCTGCTGCTTTTTTACTACTTAAAGAGAAGAAAATTAAAGAAATAAAAGCAGAAAGTTAGCAATGAGGCACAAGAAGAATCTGGAATGTTGAAATGACTTAATCTAAAACTTTGTCCCTGTATCAAGCATGTGCTTATTCCTCAATAGCTTAAGATTCAGAAAAAGCATAATGTTACTGTTAAACCTGTAGTGATATACCTGGAGATATCTAAAAAAATTCCTGGAAAACAAAAATCTTATGTCTCAAGCTTGATTTTGCACCACATCTTATCTTCAACTTCGGTGAATAAACTAAAATCAAATCAGTTAATACAGAGAGTTTTTTCTCTTAAAGAGCAGTATATATTACTTTAAAAAAGAAAAAAGTGTAACTTTACAGTTTTCAGGAAAAAAAGATATTTTTATAACTAGGTTTTTTTTTTCCCTCTTACCATATCCTGCCATAGAGGCTCCACCGCCACCATTCATTAAATTTTTATTTTCTTCTGCCAGTGCTTTGACATATCTTTTACTTAGATCTAATATCTGTCCACGCAACTCGGCACTGCTTTGGCGTCTTGGATACTGAAAAGTGTAGCGTAGCAACATCAAACCCCAAATGATTCCAAAAACTAATAAAAACATACTCAGTTTCTGGGACATATTTTTTCTTGAAAATGTTAGAAACATTTCTGATGAAGGCCACAGGTGTGTCAATTTCAAAATAAGTAATTGACCTTGGCTTTGTCAAATTACATTACATATTAAACAAAAATAAGATTTCTATGAAGTGAAAAATCTTCTGGCTGGATCATCTTGAATACATCTTCTCATGTTTTAGTTGGTCTTGATTCCTGAAATTTGTAAAATATCACATGGTTATTCCAAACTGCTACAGTTGTTGAGATCAAGGACAAATATCAGTTTCCAAATGCAGTATTATTGCATAATCTAGCAAACAGTTATGGATTTGTATCTGCTTACAGGTGCAGTCATCTTTATCTCACCTGTTGTTTACAAGGTTTCCTCCTCTTATTTTTACCAATTTTTATTCTCCAAAAATCAAAACTTCTATGCTTCTATGAGTCACCTTAAGTACTTTAAATACTGTAATTTGAACTGACATTAAACTCAAATGCATTTAAAACAAAATGCAATATCTCTTCTAAGAGACTTGTAATTATACACAACATTTTGATGAGTTATACGCATATACACACACACAAGAAAGAGATCTTGTGAAATTATTCACTTGATTTTTATTCCTCTCTTAGAAGCATACGGCAAGTATAAAAAGATAAAATGCAGAACAAAGTTTCTTGGTTGGTTGGTTAGTTCGAAGTTGGGCATCAGCCTCTTCTAGTTTTGTACAATATTGTTGTGGTTTAGCCCCAGTTGGTAATTAAGTACCACCCAGCCGCTCGCTCACCCTCCCCCCCCCCCCCCCCCCCCCGGGTGGGATGGGGGAGAGAATCAAAAGAGCAAAAGTAAGAAAATTAGTGGGTTGAGATAAGAACAGTTTAATAACTGGAACAATACTAATACTAATAATAAAACAAAAGCATTGTAATGAGAAGGAAAACAACAAGAGAGGTATAGAGGAACAAAACCCAGGAGAAAAAAAAAAAAACAGCGATACAACCGCTCACCACCCGCCGACTGATGCCCAGCCAGTCCCGGAGCAGCAATCGCTACCCCCCAGCCAACTCCCCCCAGTTTATATACTGAGTATGACGTCGTATGGTATGGAATAGCCCTTTAGTCAGTTTGGATCAACTATCCTGGCTGTGCCCCCTCCCAGCTTCTCATGCACCTGGCAGAGCATGGGAAGCTGAAAAGTCCTTGATCAGTGTAAACACCACTTAGCAACAACTAAAACATCAGTGGGTTATCAACATTATTCTCATACTAAAATCCAAAACACAGCACTATACCAGCTACGAGGAAGAAAATTAACTCTATCCCAGCTGAAACCAAGACAAGCATTAAGATTTTTTTTTTTGTTTTGGAGTCTTGCTAATAAATAAAGAAATAAAACCAAAATGAACTGACACATTGCACCCACTTCTAGCATTTTACTACCACTTTAAAAAAGTCTTACCATCGCAGCCAATTCTGATCCCTCAATAGATTAAGGCTTCAGGACAAAAACAAATGGTAGGAAAGCTTCAGCAGTTAAACAACAATTGTCCAGACAGTTTGAAGCAGTATGAGCCAGACATCTTCAGGGAGCTCTGTATTGGGGGGGGGGGGGGGGGACAAAACAAAGTGCAGGACTATAGAGACCTTCATTTTCACATGGAGTGGTTGAAGTTAAGGCCCTCAAGCCACATGCTTTTAAAACAGAAATACATTTTTAAACCTAACTTGAAGCAATTGTTAGAGAAAAACATAGAATCCATTTCCATTTTATTATAAATGCGTATATTTGAATGCCCAATAACTGATTTCAACATACTTTAAAAAATATGGTAAGAATCTCACTGAAATGTGTCCCTCCTCTTGTGTTATAAGACAGTGACAGCAGATGTTCCAGATTCATCACATATGTATATACACATATATTTACATATGTATCATTCCCTTCTTCATTTTTTCCCCCTCAAACAAATCTGATCTTTTCAGTCTCTTTACATGTGTATACCTCGTATTTCTCATTTTTCAGCTATCTCTGAAACTTCTTCAATTATTCAATACTTTTTTGAGAGGGAGTTTCTATTATTTAACATAGTCTGGATAAAGCTACTCATTTTACATAATAGTTATGTTTTCCCTGTTATTCCCCAGGGAATTACCTGACATATTACCCCCATATTACCTGACATGAGCACTTTTCAGACTGAAGTTAGACATTTAATAAAGTTCCCCACAAGACTTTCTATAGTGGCACTTAGGTCTCTGTTTTTATTAGAATATTGAGACCGAATTTCTTATCCTGCTAAGCACTCATCTAAACTTAACTCCACCCCCACGGTATTTTTCATCGCCTCTGCTGACCAGTTCAACTGGCCTTATGCCGACACACCATGGTCTGCTGCAAACATAAGTGTCACTGCCAGCAGGGTTCCGAGTTGTGCTTGTTGCTTCCCTTCACCTTCACTCTTCAGATAATCTTCTCAATAGGCAGGCCAACGTGACTGATTCAAGTGGCAAATTTCCAAAGTGCTCCAAAATCAACATGCATATCTAAATTATTCTGAAAATTATCATCCCAAGGCAGGGGCAGTATTAGGACTTGGACACCAAAGTTGCTGTAAAGTAACAAGTTATTGTGTGTAAAATGCCCTATAGTAACTGCCAGTACATAAAATCTTACTTTTGCTGTTGGGTGTACTAATGTAAGTGGCAATCACAAGTCACTGAATGAGGAATAGCTTCCTTAACTGTGGGATATGACCATGGACAGCTAGCCAACATGCAATAATTGGAAATCCCACTGTAAATTCAGTGGGATGTACTTTATTCAAAGAATGTGCTTATCCCCCAAAAAAACTTTTTAAGACACAAATTTAAGTACATAAGATAGAAAACAATAAAAACTTGTATTCTACAGTATCAGCATGAATATTTGGAATTGCGTGGTTAAAGATTTCCTGAAACAGATCCTCCCTAAACATGAGCTAATCAAAACTTCTGTTCCCTAGCTCTTTGCCAAACCCATACCTCTGTACTCAGACTTTAAAGCATAAACTGCACCTACATCATTATGCATCTACATAATCCCTGAATAGCATCAAATACGATGGAAAACATTTACACACGAGGTCCAGGAGTAGGGAAGGTATTCACATGATGGCTCAGAAGACCAAACAGTATCTCTCAAGGATCCACAAGTTTCAATGCCCATTCTCAAAAGTCATTTTATATTATTAAAAAAAGTGTCTGAAAATAACAGATAGCTCTTTCAGAATTTAAATTAAGTTCAGCTCTCCACAGATCTCCAGCCGTATCTCATCCTGAAGCATTTAGACAATATCACTACAGAGCTTTGGAGTGGAAATAACTCTGCCATCACACTGTAAATAAAACCACAAGCCAGGATAAGAGTCCTAGCCAAGAGGAACAGATTGAATAAACTCCCGCCAAGGAGCAGTAGGAATTGCAGACAGGGTCTTTGCCATGTATATTCGATTCACAGTGCACACGCTGACTACTGAAACTAACGGAAATCAGGGACTTAACCTGCTGGGCAAATGGCATAACACCCAAATACTGACACTAGGCAAAGGAACTGGGAGTAAGGTGTACAAAATGAAGGGAACTCTTTGTACTTGTCACTTTTCCTCTGCATTTTGAGAGGCCATTCCCCCTTAATGAATTCCACTGTAATTTCAAAGTTCTGGAGATTTGGTCTCCTCTTTCTTCCTGAAGCATGCACTTCTAGTGACCTGTAACACACTCCCTGCAAGACCCTTCCAAGATTACACAGTGTGGAGTAGCAAAAACAAAACAAAACAAAAAAGCAAGCTTACACCCATGTGATTTGCAAATAGGAAAAAAGGGTATCAGAGCAGCGGGTGTACATATTAGGAAGAAAATAGCACAATAAGTAAGATGGATGGATTGGAGTATTCTTTTACCTCTTGTTGCCCTGAAGGGTCAGCACTTCTCTACATGAACATTATAGTTCAAACAAGACTAAACAAGTTCAAACAAGACTAAACAAGTTCAAACAAGACTAAAGTTTAAATTAAACAAGTCCTCAGAATGAACCTTTGTTTTCAGTAATTCAGAGGTAATATCCCATGACATAACAGCATACATGTAAGAAGGAACCCTGTCTCTTGTGATCTTTCTTCTCCCTCATTCTCTCAAGTCCTCCTTACCCACCACTCCCTGAGAAGGGGAAAAAGGAAGCTGAGACTTCCTTCTTCACACCGACTTAGCCTGGGTAGGAACCCAGGCTTACCACTCTCCCAACAGCTGAAGGGCTTTTGTGGCAAAGGAGGTCAAAGCACTGCAGACAGCAACACAAAAAAAGGGCACATCAGAGCTACACCTTGTTGGAATTCCTACCATCCCTAATCATAGAGGCTGAGACAAAAGGAAGATGACCATGAAGATGAAGGAGTACAGCCAGGACAAAATTTGAAAATCTGAGGAGGGAAAGGAAAAACCAAAACCCAAACCAAACAAAAAAACCCCCAAACCAAAAAAAAAAAAACCCAAAAAAACCCACCCCACACCAAACCAAACCAAACCAAACACAACAACAACAACAACAACCACCACCAAACCAACCCAAATCGAACAAAACCCCTGACCTGACTGTGCAGGCAAAATGGCAACCCAAGAATCCATCAAGAGAGTATCTTCCAGATAATCCTTTCAATAGGCAGCCTGAAGTGACTGATTCAAGTGCCAATTTTTCAAAGTTCTTTAAAATCAACATGCATATCTGAATTATTCTGAAAATGACTATCCCAAGCCAGGCACATTAGAACTTGGAACGACAAGCAATTCCTGAACAGAGCATCTGAGACTAGGTTTGCCTTTCACAGACACACAAAGAGTTTGCTTTTCTTCACTGTTGCCACTGCTGGTTGTCCAAGAAATGTATTGCCAAAGCCTGCAATGTGGATTTAACATTGTCCAGCAGTACCACAACAAACACTGACATACATCTGGCAATGAAAGCAATGAACTAAGGCACTCGTCCTCTCCAAAATAAAATGTCTCTATCCTCTGAGCTATGTTCCAACATTGGTCATATATAATTTATATTATTGAGTACATGAAACAAAAGGAACAAGGGCCAAAGAAAAAGCAACAGAAAATCCATTATATGTTCCGTAATAAAGCAGAGTTCTAGTATCTCTGATGCTACTTAACTAAACAATAGCATCGGACTTCAGTTTGAATACTGACCCTTCTCCATGGAAACCAGCCCATACTTACAAAACATCATACCTGAATTGTGTTGCAAAGTCTTCCTCAGATTCTGCTTTACTTATTCCCAGCAAAACCCAGAGATTATATTCATGTACAACACAAAAAATGCTAAGTTTGTAAGGCAAAGGAATGCCTCATACATCCTCTGGAACAATCTCACCGTATCATGAAAACAAGGCATATCCAAATCCTTAAAGGGTTACAATGCACCTTACAGCAGTGTCAGTTCTGCTAGTCAGTCAGCTCTCGAAAGACCGGTACATATTCATCATCATTTTTCTAGTCTGTCCAAGCGATGCCAACCTTCCTAAACCACTAGAAGTGGTTATCGGCATCAGCCAAAACCAGCACAGTAGAGCAAATTTAAAACTGTGCTGCAGAGATTGTGTGTACCTTCTAGTTTTGAAAATATACAGGACAGATGAAGATGATTATTTATAAGAGAAAAAGAAAGCAGCAGGCTCATCAGGTATTTTTGGTAGTTATTAGTAAGGAGCTTTAGCAAAAAAATAACAAAACAGAGTCAACAAGAAGTGAAGAATAGAGAAAACTGAAGCCTGAGAATCCCATTCCATTCAAGCATCAAAAAGACTTTAAGGATAAAGCCAAGAAAAATGCACTGAAAATAGTATTAGCATACCGTCCCATACAGTCACCTCTTTGGTTATATATTTTGAAAGATAGAATGCCATATACTGAGGCAGTAGTTCCTCAGTGATACCCTAGAGACCTATATAGGTCTCTAATGAACTAATACATTAAGAAAGTAGCCTTGATAAATGGGAATTTTACTCAATCTATTACTTACTACCATAATACTTATCTGTTCCCCACTGCCAAATTATGATCAACAACAATGTGACACAGTGAATTCAAAACCAAGTCTGGATTTGCAACCAAGTATTATTATTAACTGTATAAACAAAAGAAGTGATTTATCAAAAGAGAGATTAAAAAAAAATGCCAGATATAGTCACAGGAGACTGCATCCAACTACAAACAAAGGAAGGGGAAAAAATCTTGTAACAGAACAGACAGCAGACAGAAATTAGGATAGTACAAATAAAAGCTGACATTAATAATTACTGTAATTGTACAGTACAAAATTAGAATTTATTACAATCTCAGTGAGAGCATAACAAGTTTATGAAATTATTAAGGACTTAAAATTGACGTACTAAAATTATGTCTACACAACAAATTTATATTAAATTCATGGCAGCAAACATCTCTCAGTACAGTGAGTGTAGTGTATCAGTAAAGAATAAGCTGTGCTGTAAACAGGCATGATGATACCTCACTGCAATAGCCAACGAACATTTCAGGAAGACAAGAATCACAAAGCATTACAGAATACCAGGAAATATTTCCACAGTTCTATCAGCTCTATCCTATTAGTTTTCTTTTTTGCATCTATTTAGGGTGTGCTACCCCCAGCCCATTTACCTCTGTGACCTCCAAAATGTTTCATTTTGTTTTTCCAACAGAAAACTTTGAGCATCACAGTCACTCAGCTGACAGACATCGCGCTGATCATTCTGAGAGCAGACAGGCTAGTTCTATGTTATTTGGAAACCTGTCAGCACAGTCGCTGTGCAGCAATGAGAGTGGGAAGTCTAAAGAATGAAGGGGGGACACACAAAAAAGCATAGAACATAGTCACTGACCAATTTGAACACAGGGACAATGAAATAAGTACCTAGAAGCCCAAGAGCTATGTGCTGAGATTTTCTGGAGCACCAAAAATGATATTTGCATTCTGGTGATTTGCAGTCTTAGATGGCTATCAGTTCGGCAGTAGGAGAAAGGCCTACATGAGGTGCACCTGAAAAACAGGTGCCCAAAGAAGTTAAGTATATCCTGTTAGACAGGACCATGATTCCTGGCAACACACAGAAACTTCTATTGTTGCTGTAAAATTTGGTCAACAGAAAAATGTCACCAGCAGAGAGGGAAAAGAGAAGGACACCCTACTGACAAAACCTCAGCAGTACCTGACACAACAGAGCCCATCAAAATGCTATACCTGTGACCTGATGAGACTTTAGGGTCTTTTGAGACTACATCATAGATCAGTCAATAGAAGAGAGAATTTATATTAATACCCGCTAGGCTCAAGTGAAAAGAACAGCACTATACAACACACTGCCATCTTAAGAATAGGTAAGGAGGAATATTTCCAGAAAAAAAAAAAAAAAGGCTGCCCTATCAGTATGACGGCTGCTGGACTGCAGGTTTTAGCAGTTCTGTACCACTTTTAGAATGCACTGCCAAAGGAGTCAGCCTAGTGCTTGGTGTCTTTTCCAGGACATCTATCTTTATACCTTCTCCCACAGCATATGTTCCTTCATTCCGTGCCTCTGCATGCCCTAAACTTGCAATTACCAAGGAACCCTGAAAGAAAAAAAGAAAAAAAAAAAGTATCCCTTTGCCTTTTGCTACTTGTCTTTCGGGGAATACTTTTAATAGATATTTCAAGTGAAATCATAGAAAGACATGAGGTTTAAGGGAATAGCAAAAATGGGTAAGTAACTACCAAGAATACCTATTCTCCTACAGCGCTGCACAACAAAGAAAGGAGAAAATCTCCTTGTGTGCTCCCACCAGTCCCTGTCTCTCAATGCAGCCAAAGGATATCTGGGCCAACAAGTCACAGCTCATGAAGCAGACAGATATTGTCACTGCTGACAAGCTGCTGGGACTACCTCAAGCTTATCTTAAATCAGGAACAGTTTTACCTCCTACAGACTTCTAAGAACAGCTCACAACCAATTTGTTTTGTAGCTAGACTTTGAGTTGAAAGCAAAAACAGATCACTTCAGACTTGAAAACCCACACATCAAGTTTACAGTGGCTCTGGTATAAAATCATCTGAGTGCCCAAACACTAGATTACCTTTTGTATTTCAATATTTTAGAAATAGTTGTGACTTGTTTCTATTCTGAATGCATGTAGTCCTATTTGCATTGTTTTTATTTTACACTTTCTGCCAACAATTATTATTTAGCATTATGTCTAAGGAGTCTACTTATGTACTTTTTTGTACCTTAAAGTATCCTGGTTTTTTTTCAGCACACACACCCCCCACCTTTATTTTGCCTACTACTGCAAGTGAATACTTTTAAAATAAACCAACTATTTAAAACAGAAATTCTTTGTTCCTTGCCTGTGGGCAGTCAGCCAAGATTCAAGATTTTGAGAGGGGAAATTACTTGGCAAGGGTTGTGAAGAAAATTAAAGAAAGCAGATATCAATGGGGACAGTATATTATACTTGCTGAAGTTCCCCTCCTCCCACCGGGTCCATCTGGGCCTCAAAACATTTCTACATTTCTGTATCAGCTTCTTAAAAAAAAAAAAAAAAAAAAAATCTCAGCTTCATTCCATCTGGGACACTTTTCTTTATGGTTTATTGCTGCCATTCAGGTCACAGCAGGACCCTTGCTCATAAGAACCACAGTTATGACAGAGCATGAGGTACCTTCTTAGCTTCTCGTTTCCCAATAAGATTGCCACTATTTTTTCATTGCAGTTGAACACTAGGCTATGTCAAGTACTCCCTTGCAAAGTCCTAAGTAGTACCTCTACTCCCATGTGAAATTTCACAGCTGT
Source organism: Mycteria americana (assembly GCF_035582795.1). Classification (NCBI taxonomy): domain Eukaryota; kingdom Metazoa; phylum Chordata; class Aves; order Ciconiiformes; family Ciconiidae; genus Mycteria; species Mycteria americana. The sequence continues at coordinate 36,562,480 of NC_134366.1, read as the reverse complement.
GTTTGCACCACTCTTTCCAAAGCCCTCGTGACTCCAAAACTTCCTTCTGAGATGATAATGTTTAGCTAATTTTAGCTAGTTTTACAGGGAGTCATACCTGCAAGATCATGAATGTAGGCTACTGAGAAGAGAGGGATTTTCACTGAACATTTTAGAGAATACTAAAAGGAAGGGGGCGTGTCATTAAAGAGAACTAAAAGGGAAGGGGAGAGGGGAGTCAACTAACAAAGTGATGGCTGCAATGGTGGAGAGATTGCCACTGCAGAACTGGTCATACATGTACACACAGCGCAGCATCCACGCAAACACTGTTCCCGTAGAACAGTAACAAAAAAGAGCTTGTACCACTGGGCAGAGAGGAAGAATTTAACTTGCCTGGTTTTATTTCAAGAAACCTGCAGAATTCAGACTGAGTATGGATGTGTGCAAGGTGTCCACCAAAAGTATCTTTCAGCAGTAAAACTACAATACAGACTTGGCCTCCTATTCACACTCCCTCCCAGGAGGCTGATCCAGTTGAATATTTTAGAAAAATAACACCGGAGGCAATATTAAAGACAGATAAGTTATTTTCTTGTGCATCTTTTATTATTTCTAGATTGACTTGTTGGTTTATCTTAGCATAGCAAGGGTTATGACAGACAGTAGTTAACCACAGAACCACAGTGGTGTGCACTGCAAAATATTGTGTTGTTAAAATTAAGTAGAAGGTACCCAGAAATTTAACTGGATTATTTATATCATGGTAGCCTCTTATTTCTTTGTTATTACTGAAGAAACCAATTTCAGTGGAATGAGTTTTAATTCCTCTTGTCTAGGCCTCTAGTCTAGGCCCTGCTTTACGTAGGCAAAGTACCCATTTAGTTCTGAACAATCCAAAATTAATCTTTCAAATTACATAAGCAAATGGTAATATAAGTAATTTTTTGTAAAGTTGACAATCGTAAAAGAAAATTTAGGAGACTATTAATAATGCTTAGTTGAGGAAACCCAGCCCACCTAATGGTACAAGTTTTCAATCACAAGTGAAAGAGCTTGTCACATAAAAAATGCCATATAAACTACATTACAGCAGTAAACTTGTACCAGCACAAAACACATTCATTTGAATGACTGAACTCCACAGATTTTTGACAGCTGCTGGAAACAATTTAATGGCTATTTTTGACACTTACTAGTCTCCAGATATGTTGACTACATGGCTGACAATTTAAGCTGACAGCATACATTTATCCTACTTACAGTTTGGGCAAGATGCAAGAACTAATGCCCTTAACTATTCTTGGAAAAGGTACAAGTGATCATGAACTCCAGGGGAAATATTTTACTTTTAGCAGTTAAATGACGTCCAATCCCCCAGCTAAATCACAATACGTGATTAGCTAATACCAATGCCTCCTTCAAGAAGCTAAAAGCCAAAAGGAGTTTCTAAAAGCAGAGACTACAAAAGCTTTTTTTTTTTTAAAAAAAAGGAAGTAGCTGTATTTCCAACTGTAAAAGCTTTAAGAAAAAGACCTATTTACTAGACCAAAGGAATTCCAGTGTAATTGCTTAATCCTCTGGAGTTCTCAAGTACCTGAACTGAATTATTAAACAATTATATATTGTAACACATAAAATAACAAAAAGAGGCCAGAATACTTTAGGCTTTATAGACATGGGTATCTCCAACAGTCAAAATGGGAACAAAGGAACAAAGGTAGCAATAAGTTTCCAGATTTGATCTAAAACTGCAATTGCTTCTGACACTAGAAGAAGATGCTACTTACAATATATTGTTACCATCTTCATATTATCTCCTTTCTTTGATATCCTCATGAGAGTGAAACAGCAATTCATGACACTTGCTCCAAAATAAACAGAACATTGCAATTAGAACAAATCACATGCATGCTTAGCTATTTCATTCAGCATGCTCATATTCTGAAGGTTCTGTTAAAAAAAAAAAGTCACAATTCCTACAAAGCTCACTTTTCACAGTGAAAAACTGCCTGCCCCCAATTCACCCACTAAGGGGACAAAACAACAACAAAAAAATCAAACCAACCACCACAACAACAAACCCCAGTTGTTAACCTGATCTAAACTGCACTAAAGAAACTCCACATCATGTCATAGGACAGAACAAAAATTCTCCTGCTTTGCTTTGTGGCACACAAACACAGAAATTACACTCCATTCTAGCTGTCAGTATCTTTTAGATGACAAGACACATAAAAGAAAATTTACAGGATGCTACCATGTTAGATTAGGAAACTGAAAAGAAAGTTTATTAATAATGAATGATTAACAGAGCTACAGAAATAAGGAAGAGATAACAGTATGTTATATTTGCAGAAATAAATTTAACAGAAGATTAAAAATGCAGTTAAAATATCATCAGATGTTACATATAAAAGCAATTTTATTATATGTAAGAAGGAAGCATTATTCCACAACTCTGGCTGTCAGGAAGTTTCATATTTTATAACCTCCTAAAATTAAAACAAATGTTTTGCCTGTTATTTTTTTTACGCAAAGTTGTTAGTGCCAGAAGATCACTTAACCTAACATTATTAAGGATCCTGCCTTTGCCTGAATATGGATTAAATGAACATTTTTTTCTTCCTTCTAAGTTCCATCACATCATCGTAAGCATGCTTTGCCTCTCTGAAAAGACATCAATCTTGCAGAGTCACTGCAGTCATAGTTTATGACAGGAAGGCCCCTGCAAATGAGGAAGGAAACCAGAAAACCCTTGTTTCCCTCACTGCTTCCTCACCATCCAAGGACATTGCATTACAGCCCTGGAATACGGTTATCCAGCCGAAGGGAACATTTAGCCACGGCGGGCAGCAGAAGACACCGTACCCAAGCACCTGTAAAAGGGGCCTGCAATAACACCGCCACAAGCCACCAGAAAGACCCGCGCTGCTACCGATAACCAGAGCTTGCCGAGCAGGAAGGAGACCGACCTGCCGGCAGCAGCGGGCGCGCACGCAGCCCAGCAGCACGACCCGCTGCGGAAGGACAAACGCAGGGAAGGAGGCAGGAGGGAAAGCTGAGGGCTGCACAGACGCCGGCGGGGGGGCAGAAGCATGGCCGAAGCCAGAAGGGAGATAAACCTGTCCCGAAGCAGGGGGCAAGCCTGAGGGACAGAACAAGGCGGGGCGCTGCGGCGAGGTGAAAACCTGGGTTTGCCTGGCAGCCGCAGCCAGGCTGCGGCCACCCGGCTCGCCCCTCGCCGCCCCCGGCCGAGCCTGGGCTTCCCCCCCGCCGCCCGGCGGGGCAGCCCCGTCTCCGCACACGGACTGCCGGGCCTCCGCCACCCTCACGCCGCCCCCCCTCAGCTACAGACCCTTCCTCATCCCTTCCCCAGCCATGAGGCATAGCTGTTCCACACCCCGCTCCGATCTGCCGCCGGGCACGGCGCCTCAGGAGGACGAGGCAGCCCCTTAGCGAAGCCCCCTTGGCGAAGCCCCGCGCTACCTCCGCTCCTGGCCCACACCCGTCTGACAGGCGCCGCTCACTTCGCTTCCGCCCGCCTCGCGACGCGACGCGACGCAACGCGACGCGACGCAACGCGACGCGCCGCCTGAGGCCCCGCCCCTTCTCCCCCCCCAGCCCGTCCCGCTCAAGACGGCTGCCGCAACACCCCCCGCCCGCACTGCCTGGGGCGCATGCGCAGCTGTGCGCCTGCCCCCTGCCCATTTCCCGGCCCGGTGGGGGCGGTGCGCGGGAGAGGCGGGAGCGTGAGGGACCATGGCGGCGGCCGGTAACGGCCAGGGCCGCTGCTCCTGCGGGCGCGGGGCCTCGCTCGGGGCGAGGAGGCCTGGCCGCGGGGCCATTGGCCGCAGGACCGCCGCCAGGCCGGCGGGGAGAGCCGCAGCGCGTTGTCGGGGAGCGAGGCAGGCAGTGTGGCAGGCAGTGTGGGGGCCGGGAGGGCAGTACAATAATTGCAGGCCTAGTAGTCCTTCCTGGAAACACTCACTGTCGGACTCCAAATAGGAACCGCCGGGGAAGCTGGAAAGCTCTGTGGCTGTGAGTTGCCATTGACGTTGTCAGTTGTCATTGCCATTAAAGATTACCTCCAGAAGTACAAACCGGGAAAGGTATCGTTTCTGCCCTCTAACGGCGTAAGTGAATTTTGACAGTGACCTCAGAAATCTTGAGTGCTGTCCCTCAGGTCTGGTGCAGGCGCAGTTTTCCCTCATCGGTACTCCGGTTCTTGTAACCCGTAGCTGCACAAGCTGGACTGTTCGTGAAACCCCTTGTGGGTATAGGACTGTGTTAGCAAGTTACCTCAGGCTCTTCCTGCAAGGTGATATTTAAAGGAAGTTGGTATCAGTTAAGTGAAGGTGAGCATAAGGGCACGTTCAACAGCTGCAGTGTTGCTAGGAGTATCTGTTGTTCATCAAGATCCCTTCAGGATTGTTCCTACCTAGACAAGCTGAGGTACCGGTTACAGGTCAGATGTTGCAGGTGGGTGCAGGGGAAGGTTCTGTTTGCAACATTGCATCCTTTGTAAAATAAACACAGTTACAGCTGTAAAATAAACACAGTTACTCCACCTCCCTGTCGGTACCCCCGCACCTGCACTGCACCGCAGCTTTCCCTCCCTTCCAGTGTGTGTCGGAGGCTACCTGGCTCCTCTCTGGTTTTCAACCTTTTTTTTCGGCATGGATTAGATGCAGGAAAATTCAGCGTTTAAATCCATTGCTCTAATAGAAAAACGGATATTGATACCTCAATAGGTTAGTGGCCGAGACCTGAGTAGATAGACAAGTTGGCAGGTGGTATCACGTCAGCCGGTGAATCAGTTGCATATAATTTTTTTCTAATGTCATCTAGTTCACAGTCTGTTATTTCAGAGTCTTGTGAAACATATTTTGGAAAAGGGGGGGGGGGGGGTCTTGTTGGTCTGGAAAATATTGGTGTTCACCTGAGAGTTAATTTAAATTTGAGAAAATTAGGCAATTGTTGAACTGAATAGAAGACTGTATTCCCACAGAGAATTCAGAAGAAGCTGCATTAAAGGAATGATATATTTATTTGATTATGCAATCCCTCCCATGGACAAAAGTCTTCTGCTAAATTATACCGTGTTAAATGAGGACAAGCAAAAAAAAATAACCTTAAATATTTAATAAGTAAGCCTTTGAACAGATTGACTGTATATTGTGCAGCACCAATAAAATTGTTGCTAGAAGTATTTTCTAAAGCAGAATCAGCTCATCAGTTTTTGTGGGTATTTTCTTGTGAAGAATTCCTCTTGAAAAGATCAAAAACAGATAGTCTGAAATGGACTTCATATAACAAACGTACTGCAGCTATTTACCGCCATTTATTGCTGTACTATTTGCTCAGTGATTAATCCTTTATTTTCACAGATGTGCAGTGAACAGCTGTAATGTCTTTGCAAATATAATTTATATGGTATTTAGAGCTTACTAGGAAGAGAAAGGAAAATCTGTCAGTGGTGTAATCACAGGAAGATTTGCTTGTGGAGGTCACAAAATTGTATTAAGAAATCTGTCTCCATTATAAATGTACCCTCTGTTGACAAGAACTCTCAAATATTAATAACATTCTTAATTCCTGTTGCCTGAAGGCCTCATGTATTTGGTCATCTTTCATGAACGTGCATCTCACAATATTATGTGATAATTTTTCCCCTTATGGAAGATCTGTGGTAGAAACTATATCACAAAATAATATCAAGCACCTTGTTTCTCCTCAGTGACATATGAAAATCAAATCTTAACAGTGTTTACATGGCCCTCATATTTGTGGGTAATAATATTCTCAGGATTATTTCAAGGGATAGATAAAAGCCCAGGACTGCAGGAGTAAAAACTTGGTGTACTGCAGTGTTCTGTATCATTTTTCAAAATCCAAAAAAGCAAAAATAGGTTGCTGCTGCAACGTTACCTTTGTTCCTTTCCTGTGTCATTCACTAGCTGTAGACTGTCCTTCTGACATTAATTTGCATAGCTATTGCTCTGTCCTTTTCAAATACGTGTTAAGAATTTCCTCTCTCATGATATGTTTAAACTGCTTAATGGTAATGGCTAGAGAACGGCACTCCAATGAATATGCTTTGGGATTAGTGTACCTTCTGCCTTCTTACTTAACTGATTAATCCTCTCATCTGTATATGTAGATAAGAATACACGCAACCTTACACTTTCCTTACTGCCACTCCTATTTTTTTCTCTTCCTGATGCCTTACCAGTAGTTTATACCCTTTCACTTTAGGGAATGGGCCTGATCTGGGCCCATCTTTCCCCCCAAAGTGCATTTTTCTCCCCAAATTGTGAATACTGTATACTCACTACTCCATTAAAGCTAACAGTATATTACAATGGTATATTAATATTGCTTGAAAAAACTCCATAAGGCATGCTACATATAATTACGTCATGTTAGTGTATTCTTTAGGCCATCTCTAGCTGTTTTCTGTGTTTGAGCCATCTTCTGTTTAGCAGAGAGGTGCCCAAAGATGCAGATCAACTTTGCGGTCTTACCAACTAATCAATAGTGAAAGTTGAAATGTAATATCAAATAATTATTGTCTTTATACTCCAGGAAACTATGGTGAAGTTATTGTAGGGAACAATGAACGCAGAAGAGTTGTGCAAAAAATGGTGAAGAGAGCTTGTAATTTTCAATTTAAAATTTAAACTTGATTAGACTTTAAAAACAGGCATTTGTATCAGCGACTACCATTTTTATTTTAATTGCCAGAACATTTTAGGATCTCAGCAAAGAAAAAATCCTCCTTGAATAGTGCAAACATCTTGAATGTGTGCATCAATATTAGTGTACCTCTCAGGAGTTGCAATCACAATGTGGGCTATAGCTAGATCTTGTATACATACATGTTAACAGAAAGTATATTCCTGTCCTATTGTTGTCTCACAAACAGAGTTCGTTACCCGGTGTGCAACACCCAATACGCACACAGAGCCGAGATACCAGTTTATTTCAAGTTTTGCGCAAGACCGGGTGCTCAGTGGTAGCTCCACAAAGCTAGCACACCGCTTGTTCATACAGGTACAGTATTTATACAGTCTAGTTACACATATGCATAAGTAATTACGCAAAGCAGTTTTCTATTGGTCTACATTTTCCCGTTTTATTCTTAAAGCTACAGTACTCCTTTAATATTCTGCGCATGCCCAAAGGTGAGGGGTCTCTGCTTGGGCTGGGGTCTCCAGCTCAAGGGGCATGACTTTTAGTAGGACAGTTCTCGTGAGGGTGCTTCTTATCACACTTCTACTAGTAGCTTCAGATTGTTCCCAAAACATCTTAATTAGCTTGCATACTTCTCCAGCATGTGTTTCACTTCCCAAGGACAATAGTTTTAATCAGACATTCCACATTCCGGTTTGAATCCCCCTTACCAACTTTATGTAAGTCCTGGCCTTCTACCAGCTCCTGATTGACTACACTATGTTCTCCTGACCTTTTCCCTCCCTTCCCCACTTAGGTTTTTTTTTGAGTGTAACCATTATGTATTTTCAATAGGTTCTTCATATTCCATTTTTTCAGTGATCCACCTTATGGTAGAAGACTGATAAGGATTTTCATCTCAGAATTTAAGCATGCCCTTCATGCTCATCCCCTTTTGTTCCTGGAGTTAGATTATAGGCAACATCAGCCAGGGTCAGAATCAGATTACACCAGAACAGTATGTGATCTTGCAGTAGAATAAGCGCTTTATTAATAAAGTTACACTTGAAAAGGGAGATGAGCAAATCTATCTACTGGAGCTGAATGGAGTAGAGCTGGTATAAAAGACAGATTATGATGTGGATTCAGAATGGCTTTTGGAAAGTGGGACATCAGCAGGAGCTAAAACTCAGGCCAGCCTCCTAGGAATGAAAATTTAATTGTAATTAAACAAGAACTGGCTAAGGAGTAGACTAAAACTTTTGAAGTGACATGCAAGAAACTTTCAGCCAAAATGAAATATTTTGCAAGCCTAGAGGACAAGGAAGATCTTTCCCCGATACTGCCTTCTTTACCATTGTGAGTTAATTTACTCTTTAATTGGTTATTTACTTCACCAAGCAAAAAGAGGAAAGGCTGGCATGTACAGTTCCAGCCTTCCATTTACAATAGATGCAAGAAATTATCAGAACCATTTATGGTCCAGGTAGGAAGCAGTACGAACCATTTCTGTAAAGATGGGCCTACGTCAAGGCTCTTTTAGAACCTCAAGCTGTGGGTCGAGCTGTCTGTGGATGAGCAGCGTGAACGTGGCTTCTCCACTGGGACACCTTGCCAAGGGGCCATGCTACCACAGCAGCTGTTGGAAACCCAATGTCACGGGCTGTGGAAGGAGAAACAACCAGTGCTGGGCATGTGGCCATTGTCTAAAGCCCCAGGAGCGTGCCCCATGTAGCAAAGGCATTTGATTTCTAGGGAAACGTCTCTTGCCTGTGAATCACCCTCTGAGCTCCTCATTCCATTTTGGCAATACTCACACGAGCACTCAGCTAGGCTGGTCATTCCTTGGTTACAACCACAGTGAATGGAAGATAACCAGCCTCAGCCAGCGCAGGAATTTGGGGAGAACAGCTTCTCAACCACAAAGGGAAGCTCCTGCCCCTGAAGAAGTACAGGGAAGACGCAGAGCTGGGGCAGAAGCAGCAGCTGAGCTTTCTGCTACCGCTACCAGCAAGAGGCTGGGAAAGGTTGGTGGGCGCTGCTTCTGGAAAGGGCAGCTGCAGCTGCTGGCCACCCGTCTTCACCTGCTCTCCTGGGTTTCTGGTGCAGGCAGAGCAAGTCTAGCTGTTTTGTCATCTTTGGAAAGTTTCTGACCTAAGGAACCTATTTGGCCTCAGTGCTGAGCCTCTGGTGCCTGCAAGGTACGAGCTGCTGTGGTTATTGGTGCGTGCTGGAGGAAGATTTTGGCAAACATGCACAGGCTATGGAGGAGGAACAGGGAAGCCCTTGCCGTGCAGCTGAGCAGGAAAGAGAAGCCTTTGAGTAAGATCCTGGGTAAAAGGAAATTCTCAAAACTGCAAGTGAAAATGTAGGCCTTTTGTTTCCTAGAAGCATTCAAAACTGCATCATATGGGTTCGTCTTCAAATTTGTACAATAAAATCAACCTTTCGCCATAACAAAACAGCATTGATAACGGGGACCTAAACGTATCGACTTTAAAAATTCCTTCCTGCCGTGCGGAAGCAGAACCCCGGAGAACGCGCCGGGGGGAGATGAGAAGCAAGGCTGATTTTCACGGCGTGCAGGAGCACAGGAGCAGCAGCCCTGACGACCCAGGCCGCCTTTGTACGCGGGGGGGGGGGGGGGGTAGCCCCGCACACCGGGCGGCGGTGAGGGGCTGGCAGCCCGCTCGCTCCCGCGGCGGCGCGCCCCCGGGAACCGCCGTGAGGAGGCGAGGCGCCCCCCCTTCCCGCCAGGGGAGCGCGTGCGCGCGCGCGCACGGGGAGGGGTCTGCGCCTGCGCGGCGGGCGGCCGCGAAGCTTGTCGCAGCCGCGCTCGTTGTCCCGCCGGCGGCGCCTCCTTTGTGACAGGCGGGCCGAGCGGGGCCCCGCCCCCCGCGCGGTGTCGGGCGCAGACGGAGCGGAGGCGCCATTTTGCGCTTCTGCGGGAGACGGTTTGGGAGGCTCTGGCGGGAGGGAGGTGGCAGCGGTACCGGTAGCGGTAATAATAACAGCAACAATAATAGCAGCAGCGGTCGTGGGTACAGTTGCTGCTCGGGACTAGCGTCCCCGTTCGCCCAGCCCCGTGGCCAGGACTCTGCCGACATGAGCGACGTGGAGGAGAACAACTTCGAGGGGAGGGTGAGTGGCCGTCCCTACCCGGGCCGTGCTGAGAGGGGGTGACCTGACCCGGGGAAGGTGGGCGGGGGCGCTCTTCTTCCTCCGGCCCGGTAGGGGTGGGGGCAACGCAGCTTGTCTCTAAAATGGCTTCTTCAGGCGCCCGAGTCTTGACTGGGCCGTGGGCGACTCGCGTCCCTCTCCTTTCCCTATCTCCCTCCTTTTTTTGCCGACCCGGCGCTGAGGAACTGGCCCAGCGCGGAGCTGAGCTCCGCTGTCTTAACCCTCGCACGCTTCCTTCTCCCATCACGTCTCTCTGTCCCCATCCCCCGCTGTCGGGGTGCGGGCCCTGAGCTTTGCTGCTGTGGGTTCGCCTCCACCCTGCTAGCGCAGGTTTTTTCTTTAAGAACAGGGGTTAGAGCGCTGCTGGAGCCCAGTGTTTCTCCCCGCTTGTCTCTTTATTTTCTTTCTTCCCCGTGATCCTGAGCCTTCTTGTTGTCCCGGCCCTCTGTTGTCTGCTGGGCCTAGGCTTCGGGGTTCTTGCCCTTCCCCGTCCCCCCTCTGCCTCCCAGCAGTGCCGATCTCCCGGTTGTGGCTGGGAGAGCGCGGTCCCGCGCAGTGTAGCCGAGGCCTCCGCCCGCGTAAAAGAGGAGGGACTGGGTCCTTTTGTGAGAGGTACGCTGCCTCTCCTGGCTGCTGGCCTGTAAACAGGATCTTCTTCGGGCCAGGCTTCCTGAAGCCATCGGGGAGGTATGGCCTTCGTTGTTAAACCGTTGAAACTCATTGATCACGCAGCTGAAGACTTTCTCTCAACAAGCTGCTGTGGTTTTGTAACCTTGTTAGGTCTGTTTCTTTTCTCTTCCCTCTGATTGCTGCGGTTTGTCATGTACACATGACTGGACCCTTCCATTCTCTATTTTTTTTTCTTAGTGATGATCAGGGCAAGCAGGAGTTAGAAGCTGCTTGAAACAGGAATGAAATGTGTGCTTTGTCCTGACTCCATCACTATTTACTGTTTTTAATTTTGCAGAGATTTTTTGTTGTTCACTCTTAAAGAGATGCTTTAGAGGAACACCTGAGCATCCTTTTGGTGACTTTCTCTGATGAACCAGTGACAGCAGCTTTGCAGTTATATAGGATTACTGCCTGGGGAAACAAGCAATGAAATTTTGGAAGAGCAGTGTCGTATTACAATAATTATTTTTACACGAATATTGTTACCCTTTTGTAGTATTAGTAAAAAAAAAACCCAACACTCTCCTAGGCTGAGAGTGCTGTACCTGGCTGTGCAGTGACTGCTGCTGGTTCCTCAGGTGAGGTAAACAAAATCTGTTCTTGTGTTGATTGCTTGGACAAAGATGGCTATATAGCTGAGCTCTTGTCAGCGAAATAAACTACTCTCTGAAGGGAAAACCAACTAAGTCTGAGAAAGACGAGCAACGAATATGCTTTGTTGTTAATTTTTTTGAATTTTTACTTCAATCCCCAATTTTACAGTAAGATTTATATTTCTAAAAATTATTTTCTTGTCTGTATTCCCACTGCGGTTTATTGTTAGGAAATACTTATGTTAGGTTCATCCACAGAAGATTTGTATTAGGTTCCTTGATGGATCTGTTGTTCGTGTTACAAAGCTGATATAGCTGTGTGGTTTCAGTATTTCGGCACGCCGCCTTCTGCCAAACGTAGAAGTAAAGTAATGTTTTGAGAGTATGTGAAGTCTGAAAAGTCCTACGTAGCAGTTTCTGTGACTGCTACTTCTTAGTTGGCTGCTTCTTTTTTTGTGGTGGAAAATTTACCTGTTGGAAAGAGCTGCTGACCGTGTTGAGTCTTCATTTAAAAAACCTCTATTCTTTTCTCTCCCTAACACTGGAATTTCTCAATCAATCTGGCATGTGGCAGTGTCTTGTCTACTGGTATTTTTTTATAACTGAACATAATGGCAGGTACTTGATTCATTTATAGTTTCGGGTTTTTGTTCTACTAATTAAGAACACTTACAAGCAGTTCTTTTTTTCTTCAGTAATACTTTTTTTGTTGTTGATGCTACTAAAATACTTGAAATAAGAAATTATATTTTAGGCTGCAAGACTTTATATTTGATTTTCACTGAAAGTGCTCACAGGCATAGAATTAAGCGTGTGTAACTTAGGGGCTTTAAGTGTTTAGTCTGCTGTTCCTAATTGGATAGAATTCTCTTACACACTGAATGTCCTGGTGCTTCAATTTGCTATATGCAGGCACGTGGAACTGAGAGAGTATGGCATAAGTTTTCAATGGGAGAAGAAACTGCAGAAACTAGAAAAAAGTTTGTAAAGAACCTGCTTTCCTGGAAATTGCCACAAATGAGAATTCTGAGTACCCTTTCAGTTCTCCCCACCCCGCTTCACTTTTAAAAGGACATCATGCTATTTAGTATTTAAAAACTGAATGCTAAAGGAGTAAGGGAGTTTAAGTTTAGTTTAAGTCCTTTTATATTCTATCCGTGTAGATGCATATTGTCCCCAGAGCACTTCAGTAAATGTTCTTGCAAGTAGTGATGAAGTCTGATACAAAGATGAAGGCGCTTACTGATATGTATAAAGTTTTGTCGAAAGGCTTTTCCTGTTTTGCTACTTACTTTGTGAATAAAAAAAGTTTGTATGTAAATAACGATAATTCAGTTAAATTTTTTAATTTTCCCACAGTATGATCAGGAATTTTACTTTTTTAAAAAAAGCTTATTTTTAGCAGCATCAAGATACTGTCTATGTATATGCTTTGCCTCTAATTTATTATTTTAAAATCATAATGTTAATGAATCTGAACAGGGAATTTAGAATAATCATGGAAATAACTTTCCAATGAGATTTTAAATAGTGCAAATTATGCAAACTTGCATTTCTAAAGTGTTGGGTAAAATAATTGTAGAGATTTTTTTTTTTTTTTTATTCTTGAGCTCACTCATCTTTATTGACTGGGTTTTTTTAAAACAAATGTTAATCAAATATGCTCAGACCAATTAACATCTGCTCTGTTTTTGTGTCATTTTGTTTCAACTTAAGCAAGTTCTGTATTAAGAATGTGGCTGGTTGAACAGAAGAAATCCCCCCCTCAAGCAAGTATAGGGATTTAATGGAAAGAAATTGATGGAAGAATGAGAAATATAGTGGATGTCCTAGAGCTAAGTTTATGGCCATTAAGGAAAAAAAAAATATTTTAAGTTGTGCTTCTTATCCAGTGACTTGGCTTTTGGAAAAGTCATAGGATTTTATCACCATTGAATGTTCTTGGTGAGCAGGTTAGATAAATGAGGCTTTAGTATCTTTTATTGCTGTCAGATGATAGGCAACTCTTACTTCCTTTCATATGTCGTTATTTTTAATAACACATTGTTCGTTTGGTGCGCATTCTGTGATGCAGCTTTATTAAAATGTTTCCCAGAGCAGTGAACAAGTTGGAGTCTGAACAAAGCTGCACTTCAGAAGTTCCACTTGAAACTTTGATCAATTATTTTTTTGAGCTTCTGATAATGTTTTGTTTTTGTAATCTTAAAAGTTTAGTAGATTTCTACCAATATTAATTGCTGTTTTTCTAAATAGATAAAACTTTTTATTGGAACAAAGAACTCAATTTTAGAACTCCACATTGGTTGTCTTCCTTCATTCTAATGAGATGCCTCTTCCTGCTCTGTGCAGAATCTCACTGTGATCTCAGTCTAATAAAGCACTTGAAGAAATACGTGATTTTGCATATGAGCCATCTTGTTGAAGGAAGTGCAAGTGGCTTTTGGATTAGCTTAACTGTGAATGTGTCTTGCATTTGCTTCATGAAGCTTGTATGCAAAATACTTCATTTCATATGTGTTCTAATGTTAGTTACCTAAATCTGATCAACTTTGAGATCATTTCTGTGGCCAAAAAAAAAAAAAGTAATGGGGGAGGAAGTCTGTTTAGCTGTTGTATTCAACCTCTCCTCTAGTTGCAGTTTGCCACCTCTGTGGAAAGGAAGGCACATTGCTTTCCATACCTTCTGAAATACAGGCATGATGGTCCACTTAAGCTCAGGAGTTCTGCATTTGCTTGGCATGTGCTGTGATCACCCAGTGGTTTCTAATGCCCAGTGTGGGAAAGGAGACCTTTTCTGGAAGTCAGGTTTTTTTCTTAATCAAGCTTAATAAATTCTAGGTTGTTTTGGACCATGCCAGATGGTAAAACTGCTCTTTTTGAAAACAAATTCCGTTTCCTATCTTCCATATGTGATAAAGACTGACTACAGAACCCTCCCTGAAGAGGCATATTTTCAAGCCTCAGTGAGAAGATTAACTTGTAATTTCAAAAAGTCTATTGCTGGAGCTTCCTCTTCCTTTTTTTTCTTTTGTTTTTTGTTTTTTTTTTTTTTTCTTTTAATCAGAGCAATATAATTGATAAATGCATAAAGTTTGCTGATGTTGGTAACTTTTAAAGTATACGTGTAGCACAACTTATGAGTTGCATTTTGTACAGAAGCTTATTACATATACCATTGAAATATTTATAGAAGAACAGCTAATTAAGTGATCAGTTTTATTTTTAGTATAGAGTGACAGAACATAGTATGAAGCAAAAATTATTTAACTTCTCTTGTGAATTTCAGGGAAAGTTGGTAGATTCCTGTCAAAACAGTGGTTAAAATCTAATCTTGTCCTTTCTCATAAATGAGATGTCACCAAATTGACAGTTTTATCCAGTGAATGGAGGCTGCTGCTAAATTTCTGTTTCTTTTTTGACTGCTCATATTTTTCTGTCCCCTTATAAAGTTGGACTTCACTTATTTTTTGAGTTTGGGCAGGAGTTTTTAGCAGGATTTTTGTAAAGTCTGAACTATGATTTTGCTGGCTTAGTGGTATTGGTAGACTACTTGTTGTCCTGTCCTTTTTTCACCCCATGTGTATTACTTCTTAACAAGGTCAAATGAATTTCAACTGAAATTTCTGTGTGATTTAATGATTTTTTTTTTTCTTCCCATTTGATTTCCCATGTTTTGCTATAGAAAGCCTAATTTAAACTTACTCAGTTCTTTTTATTTAGCATCTGATTTTAAATTTTGATAGCCTTTCTGTCATACTCTGAAATGGCAAGGTGTGAGGTAAGGCATGACAGAAGTTCAGGACAGAAGAATGGTGTAAAAGAAAGAACAATTTTGTCTTTTTTTTTTTTCTTTTTTCTTTTTTCTTTCCCTTATGTTCTTTATCATACCCTCTCATGATAGGTGGAAATTTGAAAGAATACTTCTTAAAGACTTCTGCAATTCTACTTTGCATAGAAGTGTTTTGAATGCTTTTAAAATAGTAATTGTATTGGAAAGTAGCATTTCTTCTGAAGGATGCGAGGAAGATAAATGGTAGATATAACTTGCATCAATTATATGGTTTAAACAGTTGTACCAGTAGGGATGAAATGCATTGACATGACAGACATCTTGCTCAGATGGATCATCTAAAGTTGTTGATAGTTGTTCAATGACTGCATTTATGTAATCATGAGGTAATGGGGGGCAGGAAGGGGGAGATATTCTTTCCATACCACTTTGTTTCTTGTTGTTCTTTCTGGGAAGAGAGAAGATAGAAAGGATGAAAAATAACTCTTCAGTGCTCTCTTTAAATGCTTCTAGCTGCGCATCTTCTTATCCAGCGAATCAGTAACTGAAGCTGCAGTCTTTAGATTTTGTATACAATAATTTACAATTACTGACTTACAATAATTTCTTTGGCTCCAAGTTCCACTTCTCGGTGAACCATTAATCCCATTTCCTGGTGTGTACTTAAGGAAGCCACCACATCTTATTCTGAGGAAGCATGCTGTTACGATTGAGATTTTTAAAAATTATTATTTTAGGTGGGTTTTTTGGTGTGGTTTTTGTTTGGTGTTTGGTTTTGTTTTTTGTTGGGGTTGTTTTTTTTTTGTTTGTTTGTTTTGCCGTGGGAAAAGTGTTGTTGACAGATGTAGCATTTGTTTTGAAAGGGAAGTATGATCTGAAGAATATTAGGAAGTTAGCTGACTGTCTTTTCCTACAGGCTGTAGTGACAGCAAATCTAGATAGTTTGACATGTTCACAGTGAGTATCTGCCTATAAGTTTGTAAGGGTGAAAGTAGTGACTGGACAGTTGCATAATAAAGCTGAAGGCATGAAAATACATACTGTTTTGTAAGATAGTTGTGGGATGAGAAGCTGAGTTTAAGAAATGTAGTCTTATCTGTGGCCCTTAAATGACTGAGGGTCCTTAGAACAGAAGGATAAGAAAATGTTGAGGATCCAGAGAGAAATTGTAGTCTTTTCTCTCTCAAGCAGTATTTAAATTAATTTCCATGATAACAATGGAGCTAAGATCAGAATGTATAGATTGGTTAAAGACTAGTACAGAATTGAGATATTTTAATGCTTTGCATAATAGAGGTGTCTGTTTTCTCTCGTTAAAGGCGATGTACTGAGAAAGAACGTTAACTATTTAATTTTCTCATTCGTATTGCAGAATGGATATAAATTGTTTATGCAGAACAATTGGGTTGGTCTGTGATATAGACTAAGATATAGCCTGCTAATTATTTCTCTGTTGTAGGAAGTAGAGGAGGAAAATTCTTTAAAATCTCCCTTTGTGACTCCTTGAAGCTCTGAATCTCTTAACCCCTGCCTGTAGTCTTGCTGCTATAAATCTTATTAGGTACTTTTTCAGCGTCATCCTGAAGTCCTTAAACTCTTGCAGATTATTGTGATTCCCTTAGTCTCTCCTTTTGAAGCACTGTAGGAGCTATAACTAGGTGATCTATGTTGCATCAGAAGATGAGATGTAATTGCCTGCCAATGACAGACACAGTATGCAACTGCTAACAGGTAATCTCTCTTTAGCTGCAGTTTACCTCTACAGTTACTTTGTTTGAGGAAGTTTGAAATGTGTAAGAACTTATGCTGTCACCTCTGACACTCCAGTTTTAAAGCTGTATGTTTGTGAGTGCAGCCCCTAAAGGGCTTAAACAGATAGTTCCAAAAGGACTTGACCTACATGAAATGACGTAACATTTGCTTTTGGCAACTTAATGCGGATTCGTTGTCATAACTGATGCTATTAGAAACTCTATGGGCGGTGTCATATAAGATGCTTCCGTTGAATAGATAAGGACACTAAGCTAACTCGTACATTGTATGGGAGTGATTGGGTCCTCGCTATTTTTGGCACCTCCCAACAATTCTAGATTGTGCGGTATTTGGTTTTTTGTTTGGGTGGGGGTTTCTTTTGTTTGTTTTGTTTTGTTCAAGTTTCCAAAGTTCTTGTTGTTCAAGAATTGATCTTTCAAATGTAAAAAGTATGGCCAACACAGTATCCTCATGAAGGAGTGACTGAGGAGGGTGAATTCTTTGTCTTTTTATTAAAGGATATTTTGTAAATCTGAATGATGTCACATGAAATGGTTTTCTATATTGCTGATCACTTTTACTAGAGAGGGAAGTGGAAATAATTCCCAGAGAAATTAGTAATTGTTGCAGAGGATGAACTGTAAAGGGAAGAATTAAGGAGGCTATCAAACAATGGAGAGTACAAAAATAGAGGCGAGGTCATTAAAAAGCATGTTAGCGGTTCTAAAAGGAAATGTTTTTTTTTATAGTGAACAGTGGATTTCAAATGTAAAAATAAAAACACCAAATAAAATTTTGTAATATTTAAGTGCACATACATCCTTTTATTTCAGTGAAAGTCATGTAGCTAGATCAGCAGATAGCCAGCTTAATAAGGGTAACCTGTAATGCAGACCTGATTATACGGTCCACATGTCACAGCCAAGTTTTGAATTTGACCTTCATCGATAAGTTTGGCAGGCCTCTCATCCCAATAGGTGACATTCTCCATGTGTCCCTTGTCCTTTTTATTGAGGTAAAGGGGAAAGGTAGCATAGCTCTAATACCTGAGAGACTCCTCACTAACAAGTTCCATTTCTGGTGGATTTATTGTCTTGAAATGTGAGGACAGCATCCTTTGAAAAGAAATTCAGCCTGAAGTACTGAAGAATTTAACTGCAAAAGAAAATGCAAATCTGGACATAGGCAGAGGAAGAAATAAATTGAGAAAAACATTGTGAGGACAAGCAGGAGGAGAAATGATGCAAATAAACATGAAATGTAACACTTATGGGAGGGGAACTTGCTATGCATTTTTTTCATTAAGAATTTTGCACATTTTTTGTGAAGTTACAGATGTATATAGCATACTGTTCTGGGGGGGGGGGGGGGGTTTATAGCTGAGCTCCCTAGAAATGCTGTACACTATAAAATGTGAGGAAATCCTAACCTGCTCTTTGTTTGCTTGTTTTCCTAGTTTTTCTCTTGTGTGCATTACCATGCAAGAAAAAAAACCTCCTGTCTTTATTTTTATTGGATTGCTTTGAACTGTACTATTACACATCTTGTTTTATATGGATTAAGTTGTGTGCAAGGAAAACAGGATAACAATGAGGAAGAAAAAGTAGGAAGAAAAATATGTTGCATATATCTATGTGCATGTATTATGCGAGTAAGTATGTGCATAGATAGGTTTTGACTGGAAATCTTTGGCCATTCTGTTGAACTGAGAGTGTCTTAGTAATAATGTGTAGGAGTAGAATTTGGGATATTCGATACTGAGAATTACATAGTTATTATTTTAGGGGGGAAATCACAGTTATTGATATCAATACTTTAATATATTTGTGCTAATTAGTTTTTAGTGTATCTATGTATCTTACCAAAAAAATCTGAAAGGGGAGGAGGGTAGCTTTGAAAATACAGTAAAACACTGAGAACTCAGTAAGCTCATTGTTAGAACGTAGACACTTATACAGTTTTAAAGATTTTTTTTTTTTAAAGTTGTTTTATAAAATAGTTTCTTGCACTTTACCTGCTGGCTTTTCAATTTGGTAGATAACATCTGAACTCCAGCAGAGTTTTATAATCCCCACGTGCTTAAATATACTAAATGTTCTTTTTCCATTAAGGTTAATGTTCGTGAAGAAATTGAAGAGTTTTTTCCAAGAATGTGGAAGATAAATCAAGATAAAAGAAGGCTAATGAAAAGTATTAAAGATCAGAAAATTAAAATTGAATGGGGGAAAAAATTGAACAGAAGATTGGTCAGATAGAAGCACTTGAATATTTTTTTTTAAGGCTATAATGAATTGTTTGAATTGGGGAAGAATACACGAAGTATGAAAAATGAAAAACTCAATGAAGAATGAAGAAAAGTAGAAAGCAAGAGTGAAGTAGAATTAAAAGAATCTGGAAGAATGAATGGGTCCTAGGTTAAGTAAATGTATGGTTTATGTTCCAGTGTCTGTATGATCAAGTTGTAGATGAATTTGCATGATTACTTAGTTAATAGAGAATTGGTGATCTGGTTCAAGCAGGGACCTATTTGAGGAAAGCATACAATATTAACAGTGGGTTAGCAAAATGAAATTTGTTTTGGAGGGTATTGCCTAACCATTTGTTTTTCAGGAGCAATCAATATAATAGAATTACTGTACTTTAAATGTTAGGAGTTAGGCATTTATACAACCAATACCATTTTTAATACTGTCTTTTTTGTTAGGAGTCTCGCTCCCAGTCAAAATCTCCAGCTGGGAGTCCTGCTCGTGTAAAATCGGAGAGCAGGTCAGGATCTCGCAGTCCATCGAGAGCTTCCAAACATTCTGAATCTCACTCTAGGTCAAGATCAAAATCAAGGTATGTCCAGGAAGTTATTAATGTGAATTCAGTGTTACTGCTTATGCCTATTTTTTTGTATATTGATGACATTTCTTTTCCCCTTGTTGTAAAAATTATAAACCACCTAGGGTGTATTAACAAGGCTATATTAATTTGCATGTTAGTGGTTATATAGGTGCACAAAGTTGGGGAAAGATTCCGTGAGTAATAAAGTATGGGTATGAATAGAGAAAGTAATATAAATAGAATTAGTAATGTAGAAATCACAACTAAAATTTGTAGGTTTGTCTCTTCCAGAAGAGAGAGAAGGGCTTGCATCTCAATTTAGAAAGGATTACATCTCAATTCTGTAAAAGCGCTTGCCTCCTTCCCCCAAAATCTTTTGGGGGGGAAGTCTTATGTGGACCTCTCCTTTAGGAAAAAAAGAAAAGTCAAGTGAGAACTGCAGCAAAGGTGGTCTGGGTTAGATAAAAGGAGTAAGGTCTGTAACTGTTGGAAATATTGGAAGACACTACTTGGGGAAGTTTTTGACATTCTTTCATTGGAGGCTTTATAAACAAAATCTAGGCTTTAAGATTGAAATTCATTTTTCGATGCTGCACATGTCCTTCTCTGTCCTTTTCTACCCCAAGTGTGTGTGCGCAGAGACAAAAGTTTTCTCAGTTCTGAGAGAGCTTGCTCAGAACAGGGAGGAATGTCTGTCTTTTTTTCTCTGATTATGTCATAAGTATTACCTGGCTTATGCTACCTATCTTCTGTCTTCCCTTGTACCATCATACTGGTGAAAATGGGGAGAGCTGCTGAATCATTCTTTCATCAATGAAGAGAGAAAACAGAAAACAGCATTTGTAGCTCTGGAGGGGGAAGAGGAATTGCATAGTATGAGGTTGTTCCTCCTCCCAAGTTCTTGGGAGAGATCAGTAATCCATCTTCCCTGTTTATATGCTTTATACCAGGGCAGCCGAAAAAGAGTTACTGGGCTCTGAATTACCAAAGTTCAGCCTAATGTTACAGCTTCTCTTCTTGCAATGTTAAGCCAGATAACTGACTACCTGTGGTTAGGATGTAATGTCCGTATGGAATCATGCAACTTTGATGGGATGATGCCTGTTTAAAACTGAGCTTGTTATTGGCTAGATGTCTGCAAATAAATGCTTGAGGAGTTAAGCAGGTGGTGGGGTTTTTTTGGTGTTGAATAATTTTCAAGCCTAGGTGAACTTCATTTGTAGATACCGTAGTGCTGCTAGATCTTTCCATTTTTCAGCCAAGACAGTATTTTACAGTGTGACATACCTGGTTTCTGTATCATTGTGAAAGTTGTAATTACATGTGCAGCCAAGCTGGTAAAAGTTTAAACTTTGAACTTCTCAAAAATGGTCGTGAATATAATCCTCATTTCATGCCAGAAGCATTCTCACAAAGCTAAAAACACTACCGAGCAGGTTATTGGAGATCCATGCAATCTTTAGATATGCAAAGTAGAAGAAACTTAACTATTTCAATTGTAGAGAGCCTCTAAAAAAAAGATATTTTTCTCTAGGAAATGTAAGGCTTACGATTCAATACATTATGTGCATATGACCTAACTAAAAGCTTTCTCTTTGTTGAAGATCCAGGTCCAGAAGACATTCGCACAGACGTTACACTCGTTCCAGATCCCATTCCCATTCTCATTCCCATAGGAGACGTTCTCGAAGCAGATCGTACACGCCAGAATACCGTCGTCGAAGGAGCCGTAGTCATTCTCCAATGTCCAACAGGAGAAGGCACACTGGCAGCAGAGTATGTCATGTTCATCTAGGCTGAGTATCAACAAAACAGTTGCTGCTTACATCAGTGTAGTCCAGGTTACCTGCAGGCTGAATTTGACCTGCTGTCTTGGTACTGGAGGATATGGGAGCTTGGAGGGGTAGAGGCGGGGAAGCAATCTCTGTCCTTACAGCTGGGCACTTATCTCTTGGGCCGGCAACTGGCAGGGCAGTTGTAGAAATTCATTGAAAACCGTACCATTGCAAGTCAGTATGTGCAGATAGGGTGACATATGCTTCCATCTGTTCTAGAAATTGACCCCTTCTGATTTTCTCTTTGTTACAGTTCCAAGTATATGTACCCTTCACAAAAATGAGACCTTTTCTGTGCAAGCTTGCAACCTGACAGTATTGATAAGATTGACTAGAGGAGCCAAAGAAGAAAATTCTCAAGTGTTTATTTGCTTATAACATACAGCATATTGTGTTGAAGGTTGCTTGTGATTTTATACCTCTGAGTAATTAATTCGGTTTAACTTAAATAAACCCATGTGTTATTAGCTAATGTGTGAATCTTAATAGACTAGAAAAATTTAGTTATGAAAAGGATCAGTAAGCCTCTCAAAATATGAGAATTATCTCTGTATGGACAGGAGGAAGTATAGATATGCCAACCAAGATCTAAGATACTAATCTTACGTAATTCTGAGAGATTTCTCCCAATGGCCTTCTTTATAATCTGCTCCAGTGCTTTAGCTTCTGGTTCCACACCACTTCAGGCTGACCTAAATGAGTGCTGTTACACACAGGTCTGTCTCTTCCTTGGTGAGGGCTGTGGTACTTTTCTGAGCCTTTTAGTTTTAATCCAGTTTAGTTTCTCCAAATTTTTTACTAATCCTGTCAAAAAGAGTATAGTTTTTTTTCCAGGCTTACCTTGGTGAAGCAGCTCACCAGGACCAGGTAATACCAACGTGAGGAGGAAGACAAGAGTGTGTGGAAAAGGGCAAGACTACAGCAATGCTAACGTACAGTGGCTTAAGCTGTTGTGAAGCAACGTTCATAGTTACACTTCTTGTGGATTGTTGCCAGTGTGTAATCATGATGTAGTAAATATGAATCTAATATCTTGAAAAATTGGCAGGAATAACAGAACTTCAAAAGGGTTAGCTGATTTCCTGGTGAAAGGTGAATGAATCCACTTCACTGCTTTAGGAAATACTAGAATATTTTGCTCTGTGAAGAAGTCTTTTTGCCTTGAAAATTACTCTGTGAAACACGAAACTTGTTTTCACAGTGAATTTCACATTAATTCTAAGTAGTAGTTCTAGTAGTGTCAAAATGAAACTCAAATCCACCAGATTTGAATCCCCTAAATAGTGAGGTCCTAAAGACACCAGGAAAATTGGTAGCAATTTTGCCACTTCTGATCTTGTAGAGAGAGCTTGCATACTGTGTTGATGGGAGGTGGTACAAAAACCTAATACAAAAGCTGTCTTTTAGTCCTCCGCAGTCAGTTTAGTCCTTCCAGTGGTGGTGTAACTGTCACTTGTTGCTTAGGGTACACAGACTGATTCTCAGTACTTCTCTTGCCTCAGAAAAGGTAATAGGGTTTAAATGTAAGGGGGGTGTAAAAAAAGGATGGTACTGACATGTGCTGTGTGGAAGGACTTGTCCAAACAATGATTTAAAAGACTGAGAGATTTCATTAGACTCATAAGAGTTTCAGTAATAAAAGGAGTATAGCTGTTCATGCCACTGAATTATCAGATTGAAATATGGAGTAAAAAGAAACCTAAACCTGTATAATTAAAACTTTCAAATTACAAACTGCCAGTTTTTGTTGTGCTCTTCAGCTATAATAAGGAATTGTAGAAGATTTATGTCTTAAAAGTTTGAACTTTGACAAATGGAAAGAAAGAAACTTCAAATATATGAGTAGTTTGGGCATCTTATTTTCACAATGGATTCGTGAACAAAAGCTCTGAAAAGAACACAACAGAAGATCTAAACCTGTTCATTCTTTGAATCAGGCTGAAAGGCAAGCTCTGAGGCATAAATTACTGTGTGACAATGGCTTTGAAAATCTGAAACTGAAATACAAATTTCAACTGTGTGAACTTCCAGTTGTTATTTTAGGAGAAACATTAAATCCCTGTGCCTGTTGCTGCTGTTTTAAATTGCTGCACCTAGTATAACAGGTGATGAAGCTTAACTGAAAAAACTATTAATTTTGATCAAAATAATTCTTACAGTGGAATTGGCATTAGACGAACTCTCTGGCATGTAGAGAAACTTTGAACCTAATAGAGAAATTGTACCTTGTACAGTTGTGCAATTTCACATTTGACTTCCTTTAGTTGAAGTGAAATGTATTAAGTAGATCTGTATCCTACATCGTGTCAGAGAATCAAGAGTCCTGCTCTAGAAAAGTGTTCATGCTTTTGGATTACAGTTTCACAGACCTGGCCTTCAACACTTGTTACTATTTAGATGAAAGAAGCAGGTGATTTTTCTTCCAGTTTGCAAGTAGAAGGAGAGAAATTTTCAAATGTAAATACTGACTTTCAGTATAGTTGGATAGGACATGTTGAGGGGGGAGGAAGTTTTGATAGAAGCTCAATTATAGTTCAACTGTCCGTGCTTAGGAGCTCACATGCATTTAGTGTGTGCAACTGGAGGCAGCGTGCACTCTTTAGCACCAGTGATGACCGTGCAGAAAGGCTGAAGGTGGGAGTTCAGGCTGGCTGCCCTGTTCTTAGCACAGGCTTGTATGTCATGTCTGCAGCTTGTTGGTCATGTGAGTGTGAAATACTAATAAAATAGGTTCCTGTTATTCTATAGCTTTTCTGTAATCAGAATGCTCAATTTTTATCAACTGAGGTTTTTCACCAACATGAGAAGTTTGTCTTTGTCTTTTTTCTAAAATAAAAATCATGAAAGTAGTTGCTTTTTCAAAATATCTTACAATTAGAATGATAACTGTTGAAGTGTTAAGCTTTGTAATAAACTCTGTTTAGTTTTCTTCAGATTAAAATTTTTTAATAATTGAGAAATTTTGATATAGAATGTGTAACTTGTTTTTTATAAACTTAATTGGAGTTGAACGTTTGTCTTACCAGGCTAATCCAGATCCTAATACATGTCTTGGAGTGTTTGGTCTCAGTTTGTATACTACTGAGAGAGATTTGCGTGAAGTCTTTTCCCGTTACGGACCTTTGACTGGTGTCAATGTGGTTTATGATCAACGGACTGGACGATCAAGAGGATTTGCTTTTGTTTATTTTGAGAGAATTGATGATTCTAAAGAGGTAAGTTCATGCTTTACTACTTTTAACAGGTGTCCTCTTTGTGCATTGTCTTCATGAATATCTCTGTAAAAAAAAAAAACAAACAAAAACAAAACAAAAAAAAAAAAAACCAAAAAAACCCATGTTTGTGTATTCACTAGCAGGTTCTCACAGATTAATTTAAAATATTTTGTTCAAACAACGTAGCACTCTTAAACAGATGAAGCATTTTAGTTCAATGTTCAGATGCTTGGGCAAATTTTGAGCATGAGCTGTCTGTATTGAATCACTAATGAGTGGTGTGCTTTGATTTTAGTCTGTTACTTCAAAATGAAAGTAGATCTTTAGACAGACATAGCCTCCTAGTATTTTGAAAGTTAACTTTTCAAAGTAGTTTTTTGTATCTATGAAAATTCTGAAGATTCTCTTTAGTTTCCATTTTCTTCTCTAAAAGCATGTCATTGTGCATTTGAAAAATAGTGGGGTTTGTCTTGATTTGTGCCTTGGTCCGTGACTTTGCTAGTTATACGGATAGCTGTTTACAGCTGGACTGAGTTGTTGTTAGTATAATTGATCTGTAAGGAAAGAATCAAAGAGTATGAACAGCAGCCTGTATTACGGTTCACCACAGTAAGCAGTATGTTTTTTACCTGTGTAAGGATACTGCAAGCTCTACTACACTTACTGAAATTTGTAGATGAAATTGCTGTTAAAAGTAAAGACACATCCTTTTTAAAAAAAAAAATATTTTTTTTTTTCTTTAAGCCTTCACTGTGGGATTATCTCTTCCTTCTGGGGCAAACTGTGTCGCAGACTTCAAGCATCTTGTTTATAGACTAATAGTCTTGGGCAGATGTTTCAGATTTGCTGTTTGATTGTTTTTACATTTGATAAGTATATTCATAATGCTTGGATATGACTCTTATCACTTAGCATTGAAGGGGGGAGGGTGACAGCTGTGAAACCTACTATCAGTATCTGAAACATGAAAACTCTTATGCTGGTTGATGATATTTTAATGAAAAAAGTTTCATGGATGACTTGGTTGAACTAGACTCACTTCTGATCTCTGACGGATTTCTGGTATGATCCAACAGAGAATCAGTTTATGGGAAGAGTAGGGTTTGTAGATGTATATATGTGTGGTTGTTGGAGGTTATAGGGGTAAGTAAAAGGACACCACTTCCTTTAGAGTGTCCCTTCTGTATTTTCCCACTATCACTTGGACAGGTTGGGAGAGGAGTTAGTGGGGTGGATAGCTGTATATCCATCTTTGGTAGCCTATTCTCTTCTAACTTGTAGCCTTTGTATTTCTTTGCACTGTGTTTGGTGGGATTTTGAAAATGTGACTGTTCTGTAGAACATTTAACATCGGAAATACTTTCACAGTATTCCTTGTCACAGTCATGTGCCAGTCATGTCTATTTTACAGCTTAATATGTCTTTAGAAGTAGGGGTTTCTCCTAGTTGCCATGGGCAATGGTCATGCATGACACCATGCATTTCTTAAAATGTTCCATGTAAATAGCATGAAGTAATTTGTTTAGTATAAAGCTGTTTTGGCAGATACTACAAAACTGGAATGCAAAGGACAAAAAAAAAAAGGGATATTACTTGCAGTCAGAAATACAGAAATAAAGATCAGCACCTCAAGCAGGAACTGAAATAATTGGGAACATAATTAAATCCATCTTTTTCTCCCCAGTGGGCTAGTGTGTGAATAGGGGGAAAGGATGCAAAACCTCCCAACACTTGGAATTTACATAACTGAAATACTTTGGCAAAAAGGACAGGAGAAAAACTTGTTTATTTGACTTATAAGTGGCAGCTAGTGTAGAAAAAGGGGATATAGCTATAGGTGTGAAACTCTGTGACAGGCCCTGTAGGAAAACACTGAAGGACGTGAAGTAATTCTCTATGGAAGATACTCAACTTTTCAGATTTGATCTATGCATGAAAGCAGTGAGACTTGAACTGCTTTTGTTCTGAGTAAATACCTTTCCTCTTAAAAACAAAACCCTAAACAAACAAAAAAAAAAAAACCCAAAACCCTCAACACCCTAAGCATCTGAATAGAGAGAATATAAAACTCTAGATGAGATGTTGAACTAAATTCCAGCCGTTTTAAAGCAGTCATAGATGGATTAAATATGTGTAGAACTCTACAGAAAAATGAGGCTTTCCTATCATCTTCATTATTGTCCTTCCAAGAGGGGTAACCCTTGGAAGGGGTAACCCAAGGGAGGCCTCTCAGCTGACATGCTCTCAAACACTGTTAATATTAAACTTTGACACCAAATGAATTGAGTAGTTCCATTTAAACTTTCATAACTTGATTTAAGATAGGTCAGTATCAGTATTGTGTGGATTCTGTTGCAGCTGAAATCCCTCAGGAGCTTTTTTGTCACTGGTTGGCACTCTTACAAATTGTATCATTGAGCTGGTTAAAATGTTGCTGTGTGTCAAGATTCTGAAACCAAGCGATGCAATGTTTCTAGTTCCATATGGTGGTAAAGACATTTTGAATTGTCAGCTAGCTCGATATTGTGGAAATCCATAGATGATGTAAAATATTTCTTAAAGGTGATACTTTGCAGTGTCCTAAAAATATCAAAGGGGCAGTAGTAAAGTTTATTTTCACTTAAGCTGTTTTAGACTTTCAGAACTTCAGATTGATTATGACACCATAGCAGCCTTGTTGTTAGCTGTTTATGATCATCCTCTTTATAAAGAGGAGCAGGGATTTAGCTTTTGATAACTACTAGGTGGAGCAGCTGTCAGAGCATCACAG
Source organism: Mycteria americana (assembly GCF_035582795.1). Taxonomy (NCBI): domain Eukaryota; kingdom Metazoa; phylum Chordata; class Aves; order Ciconiiformes; family Ciconiidae; genus Mycteria; species Mycteria americana. The sequence continues at coordinate 36,535,193 of NC_134366.1, read as the reverse complement.
TAGCTTCAGTCATTCCCCCTTAACAGGATTGGGAAAGAAATGTTGGGTGCATGTATCCATTCTAAAGGAGCTTTCTTGTGGAATCTCTTCTACTCTGTTTGAAACTACTGAGATTGAGATGAAACTTTATGGTCTGACAGAAGGTTCTTTTTCCATCAAATGTCTTTTATTGCAATGGTCTAGTGTTTGCAAGATAGCACTTGACTAGGTTATGTTCTGACCCATATTAAAGATGCTTGTGGACACTGTCTTTAGTTCAAAGTGTGATAGCAGACAATAAATGTTGAGAATTGATGGCTGTTTGTCCAGAAGACCTGAGATTTTGCTGTGCTAATGTTCTTTTCGGTGTGCTTGTTCAAAGCCTATTTGAAAAGCTTATGTTATTATCTACCTTTTTCTAGCAGAAAGGGTATTCTGTCTTATGGGTGTAGTGGTTTTCATTTCTTGTGAAGTTGTTTTTCTTTAAAAAAATTTTCTAAGTAATATTTGGTATTGGGTTTTTGTCTTGTGTGTTGCAGTGTCTTGTCTTATGTTGGTCACCCTTCTGCTAAGCCTTAAGAACCGCATGTGTAACATTATGCAAAGGGCAAGATCTGTAAACATCTGTTGAAGATCTGTTTCTCAAGATTGACATTTTCTTATATAGTTCTCAGTATTGGTAACGCTGACACTGAGCCAGTGTTGTAATATTGCAGTTTTGCAATATTTTTGCTAAATTATAGAGGATAGTCTCCTGCCCATCACATTAGGATTTTCTTCCTGTGTTTAGAGGAACACAAACTTTTATGTACTAGGATGGGGGGGGGGTGTGGAAGGTGGGGGGAGATTGATTATCTCAGGGTTAACAATAAATTGAGAGGATTGAGTAAAATGTGCTGGCTGTTCTAGGGACATGACTCTTACTACAGTTACCAGGGATTTCATATGCCACTATCCAGCTTTTCAGTAACTCAGAATGTGAAGTATTAGTTGTTTAAACTGAGGCTACTGTGAATGTACTATGTGTCTGTAGCAAGAACTCATCTGAGAAGCATTAGCTACAGCAGCTGTTGGCAATATGGAATTTTCTGTTTTCTCATGCTAGTTATATGCTCTTTACAGTTGTGACCATCTTTCAGAAGCGTTTTCTGAGGTAGGGTTCACTAGCAATCAAGACAAACTTTATACAAACAAACTGAACTATTAGCGTAATTCAGTTGCCAAAGAGCGGAATAATAACAGGGTTTATTGTCTTAATTTGCAAGACATTTAATCTGTGGTGCAAGCAGACCAGCTTAGAAGCATCATTATTGACCAAAACTTCTCCCATACCTTGTTGAAGAAATGCTTTAAGTATTGTTTGTGGTATCAAAAGGGACCCTTGATACACCAGAAGAGAACACAAGAAGGTCTCAAATGTTTGGAATTACAAGTTACAAACTTCTGGAGACTGAAATACCATGAAATTGCTAATACTTGCAGAAACATATCCAGTTACTCATTCTGGTTCTCTAAAATCCTGTATTTCTTGACTCTGAAAGTCTTCAAAGTATGCTTTAAAGAGAATACATTTAATCAATCGATGTTTAAGCTCAGAAAATTACGTATTAAAAATTATAATTGACAGTATTCTAATAATATTTTAAATAACAAAACCTCAAACTAGAGAATATAAATTGACTCTTGTTCAAAGGTGAAATGGACACTTGAATTCAACTTGGCAGACTGCAGTAAGCGTAAAAAGTTGGGTTTCTTAATTTCTTTTTTCATCCCATCAAGTTTTTTATTTTTTCCAGAATGTCTTTTCAGGGGTCCTCATTAAATCCAGACCTGAACAGGTGATGTCAGTATACTGGGGGGAGAAAAACTAGTCTATTATGTCCGTTCATCCCATGCTGTACCTGTGACATGGTGGAGATTATGTTTTTATTGGTGGCATTAAATACGATTTGGGGAGGACTTCAGGTAACCAAACAAATAAGAAACCCCAAAAAACTACAGTAAACAAAAAAGACAGTATCTTATATAGTTATTTTTAAATCATGGAAAATACATTTTCAAAATGAGTCCCAACATAAATTGTTCCTGTTTAACTATTCAAGTGTATTCAGTCTGTACGTCACTAACTTCATAGTGATGTCACATCATTGAAATAATTCAGAGCAGTTAGACACAGTTGAAATGAAGGCTTGATGATCTTTGTACAATACAAATGGGATCTTGAATTCCGTAGTAGTAATGTAAGGTGACCGTGACATCAGCTCTGCCAAGTCAAGTTCTCTCCCTCCCTTCTCCCCCCTTCCTCCCCACACCCTTCCCCCAGTGACCACAGTCCAGGTTGCAGAAATTTCACACATTGTTTCCTTGTCCAAGCTGCTCTTTGTGGCATTATCCAGACTGGAAGATAATTTAATTTCTTTCAGTGGATTCTTGATTGCTTAACCAATACCAGTCACTTGTGTAAGTTTGTGCTTATAATTAAAAGTTCAGTGTTTCCAAACTTGTTTTACTCTACGTAAATACTAATACATGTAGAAAACACCACATACTGTAATAAATATCAAATTAAATTGAAATCTGTTAAATTTAATGCTTTCTTTCTAACTGTTTTGAGCCACTGGAGGCCGTGATCCTGTAGTTTGGGAACTGCTCATTTTGTCAAACTAACACTTTACAGATAATAATTTGAGGGAGTTTTGTTATTATGAATAGGCTGCTGTAGATTTAAAACTGTAATCTAAGATTGAATTATTACCTATGCCATTCCCAATCCTCATTCTCTGTTTTCTGACTGCAAACATATAGCTGTGTATTCTGGCCTACAAAGTCAATTTTTCTTTATAATTTGCAACCAAAACTAATAGTACATGTTTATAGGAATCCTGCTCGCTTGCTTGCTTACTGTCATCTTGCAAAAGCCATGCAAGTCTTTTAACAGCATTCAGATATTTGGAAGAAAATCCAGGTTGAAATAAAAATGGACCGTTGACAGTTAAAGGCTCCTAAGAGGTTATTGTGTGTCTTAAACCCCAATATAATTTGATTTTTCTCTTCAAAATGTTTCATTTGATGGTCTGGAAAATATACTTCTATCTTTTAAATAGTATTTGAGAATGTCTTCGGCATTGTTAGAGCAATTTTTTTCCCTTTGACATTTAAATGTTCTTAACACAGCATTCCCAAAAACAGCAAGAAAAGCAAACTGAAATAAAAATACCAGTAATTAGAATCACTAAAATGTTTTTACAGCCTTTGTACAGAATGAATACTGTTGTATCACTTGTCTGAAACCTGGTTTTCAAACAGGGCTTTTGGTCACATTGCAGCAGTCCTTAGCTAATAATGTCAACTTAAGTACTTTGTTTCAAATAATTGAGATGTGCACATTAAGAATGATGCAGAGAGTTTGAAAACATCTTTGGAAGGAATTTCCAGTTGCTAATGACTGAATGTGAGTGATACGTACTATCAATTATTGTTGAATTCATAATGGCTTATTGTGGGTTTTGGCTTTTCTGCTTTTGGGGGATGCAGTCAGAACTGTAAAAGGCTTTATGTCTGTATATCTATTAAAGATTTTGATTAATTAAAGCTAAGAAAATTAAAGTTTTAATATTGGGTAGGTCATTAGACATTGTGATCAGGGTGTCTGAGTTTCATGCAGGCTAGTAACTATGAACTAATCTTTATCCACTAAAATGTAACACATTTCTTGGTACTTCCAAAACAATCAATCAAGTCTCAAAATTAACTCTTCATCTGTCTTGTTGGTATGTTGCTCTTCTCTGTACTGCTCCCTATGTCAAAGAACTCTTCCTCTTAAAGAGGTATTTGTTCTTTTAACTAAGTAAGACATGTGCCAGATGTTCTGGGTTTGAGGTGGCTTCTTGTCAGCTAAGCTTATTACTCTGCAAGTTGTTGCTCAGACATAAAACTGCCATGAAGCAGAAAATTCCTTACCTTTCAAGTAACTTGCGTATTGCTGCATTTCCAGAAAGATGCTTTTCATAATGAAGCTAATTTTTCAGCCAGCTATTTGCAGCCTTCATTTTTAGGTTTGTGCACGCACATTCCTAGGATGTGTGCACAGATTTATTTTAATTTAGGTCATCCTTGTGGAACAGGACTTTAAAAAAAAAGTCTCAAGTCTAGGAAACTAAAGCTAACGATCATGTTTTATTCACAAAACAGACTTTAGTGTATGTTGAAAGACTTGAAATGCTCTTTGGCTCTGCCTTGCTAAATGTGGTTGTTGTATTTTGTATGGGAACAGAACTCACTAGGTGGCGATATAGTATAGACATGAACAGCATTATTAAAACACAGACTAAGTGTAGTTAAATAGGTTAGTGATAATTCGGTGACTTCCAGTTTGGGGACATCACAGTTAAATCTTGAGGGTGTCAGGTTTTTGTTTCCTCCTCTGTAACTTGTATGTTAAGTCAGTAAGGTTCTTGTTGGAGGGCTGCAAAAAGTTACATTTCTGAATAGTTGTTTGTTTGATTATTAAAAAAAAAAAAGAAAAAAATGCTCTGCTTAGAGGCACCTTCATGTTTTGAGGTTGTGTATTGTTCCTCACAGTTAATAGCAAAGTGGTTGTGTTCTTTAACTCAAGATTGTAACAGTGTCTCTTCTCCACACATGAAAAATGAAAATAATATATATTGGGCTAAGTGCTGTGCTTAGTGTCACGAACTAACTGGTGTGTACTAGTATTTCAGAGATCCTAGAGCAGCTGATGAAAAGATCAAAAAAAAATTTGCCTTGCAAATTTTAATAGCTTTTAAGTCCAGTATTAACTGTTTGTTAAATTCTTAAGGTTGTGGGTTTGGGTGTTGTTGGTTTGTTTTGTGTTTAAGTTACTGTTGCATTAATATAATTCTCAAACGTACACCATGCCCCTTTGAAAAATTAGTTTCATGATTTTGAGTTTGTGAAAGGCCATTGTATTGATTCTGAAAGACTAGAGAAGCAGGGGCTAGAACACCCAGTGAGCGTGTGCACAGGCTGCGGGCAGGTCTGAAGGCACAGGCTTCTCAAGCGCAGACCCTTATGTGTATCGCTTTAGCGAGCTGCTATTGTGAGAGTGAGTGGGGAGGAAGGTTGTAATTAGGTATCCATGTAGGCTGAACCCGCCATTTTACTAAGCTCTGCTGGAGTAGGTCCTTGTAAGGGAGATGGCAGGAGGCTGGGAGAGCATGAAATGGCAGCCGACTAGCAGTAATCCGGCCATATGCACCCTACAGGAAGCCACTGTTTTGTACAGCTTTTGAATCCGCCCGTCCCCTCCGGGTCAGAGACGGCGGTAGGAAAGATGCAGTTTTCAGAAAAAGCTGTTTTGACTTTCAGTTTACCTTTCTGATGGGTAGAAGACAAAGTCTAGGGAAAGTGACTGTGTTAGTGGTTAGCACCGTGCTCTCTTAAGAAGGGACTGTGTGTCACGTTACTCCGGCACCCCAGTGCAGTCCCGTAACACTGCCGGCAAACGGGCCAGGGGGCAGAGATGAGCCAGTTGCTGCAGTGGGGCACTAGTAACCAGTTTAAATAAAACAAGTTCAGGGCTTGTTTTTCTGATGAAAAATAGTGTGTTTTGTACATAGCCTTCCACAGTTACCAGTAAGTTGCAGGTTTCATGTCCCTATTCTTTGTGTCTCCTGCAGGCAATGGAGCACGCAAACGGTATGGAGCTGGATGGCAGGAGGATTCGGGTGGATTATTCAATCACCAAGAGAGCACATACGCCCACCCCAGGCATCTACATGGGCAGGCCAACACAGTAAGGAGTTCACTCATTTCCTGTAATGGGACTAAAATGGATTTAAACTGAATGTTTGCAGTCTGGTTGAAGAAATAGAGCTACAGATACTTTTCTGAAATTTTAGCTATACCAATTGTATTTTGTCACAAAGTTATTAATGTAAAGAATGCGTTACTGTGGTTCACATACACTACTAAATCCTACTGTAGTTTATTGTATCTTTATTTATTAAAAAATACTGAAGGAGTTATTTTAAAAAAATACATAACCAGCATGGTCAGTTAATGCACCCTTAGCTTACTGAACTACTAAGGTGCCCATTTGCCTTTGATTTTGATGGGAATTAGGCTCAAATCCCTGATGGGTTTTCTGGGGTTTTTTTAAGGTGTTTTTCTTTAAATGTTTCATTGTTAGATTGTTTCATGGCATAGTCTTTAAGTGTGTGATTTACAGGAACACTTTAAAAAAGCTTTTAAATAATTTAAATCAAGATGAAGAGTAGATATCTGAAGTAATTTTTTTGTTTTTTTTCCCTAACAGCAGTGGAGGAGGTGGTGGCGGTGGAGCAGGTCGTCGCCGTGACTCATATTATGATAGGGGGTACGACAGAGGATATGACAGATATGAAGAATATGACTACAGATACAGGTACCTAATTTTTATTTTATTTCTGTAGGAATGGTGGATTTGTTGGAAAAATGGAAAAGTTAGATGACAAAAAAATGTTATTCAGTTTGTAGCAAGATTCTGCGTACATGCTTGCTATGTGTTAGACCCTCATTATGTTAGGTTTTGTGGAATTAAAATAGTCAGAATCTTCAGTGTTTATGTAATTCGGTTGTACAGTAAACAGTTGGGCAAGGGGTTAATTTTGCTACCTGAAGGAGGTAGAGCATGTGCCCTATGAATCTAGTGGACAGATAGAGAGGGTACTCATTTTTCCATGCTGTATATAGAACCAGGGACAGCTGATACACAGTGCTGTTTAAAAAGGGGTTATTTGTAGATGCGATTTTTAATGCCTGACATTTTATAACCATCTTGCTGTTTTGAAAGTTATCTAATTTCAGAGAATGTTGTTCAACAAGAATTGTAGGCATCTGGAAAAGCACTTCATGTGTTTGCAAGGCTAATGAGAGTTTATTAAATTCTTTGTCTGGGAATATCTTACAGTTTTAAACACATCAAATATCAAATAGAGAAATATAAAAGCATTTGTTGAATAACTGTAAGCCACAACCAAATAAAGCTGAAATCATTCATGCAGGCCAAGTCTTTCAGTGCTAAGGAAATGGTTCTGTTCTGTAGAAGTGATGTGAATAAGGCTTCTTTCATAATGGATGTTGCTGGGTTTCTTTTTTAATTTCCTTTAAAGGAGACGATCACCATCGCCTTATTATAGTCGATACCGATCACGATCAAGATCCCGTTCCTATAGTCCAAGTAAGTAAATACAAGTGAATAAATAGAATCTGGCTGGCTTAAACCTTCTTGTTAATCGATTAATATTAGTAGTGGAATTTCTGAATGTGAAGGCAAAAAAGGTGGGCACATTAAAGCTGAGATGATGTCTGTACAGTTAGTTTATAGTAACTGTGTTGTCTTTTTTTTTTCTTTTTTTCTCTCTCTCTCTGCAGGGCGCTACTGAAGATCAGAAGAGTTACAGTTGAGGACATGATTTTTAAATACAAAGTTCAGATCTTAGCTTCCCTACTGCTTTCCCTCCCATCCTCTTTACCTTGTCCTCCATCCAGCTCTTTTACAAATCTTTGGTTCGTTTAGAATATACATATCTTCAGTTGAAGTATTCCTGTTTTCCATCCCTCCTTATTGTAATACTCTTAAATATTGTAATTGTTGTAGTTTTTGTGTAGTAAAACATCTTAAGCAAAGTGAAATATAGAACCCAAAGTGCTGATACATTTTGGAAGTCATTCCTATTTTGTTTTTAAAACAATTGGACTCCTAACTAATCAGAAGAGAACATTGATATTTTTAAAGCTTGCATGTCATGTAATATACACACTCAGATACTTTAATATAAACCTGCATTTCCAAGTAACTTGTTAATCTTTCTGTTAAAATGTTTACCTATTACTTTGATAAACAAGTAACAACTTTGAGCCTTTTCTGTAATGACAAATTTACTTAGATAGTAATGAACCAGAGGAATTTTTTTTTTTTTTTTTGGCGGTAGTTGCTTTGAGTGTAGACTATTTGAGCTAGAGCAAAATGTGCTATTTGACTGACTGGGAGAATAGATCCTTGTACACTCAAAATTAAGGCTGTGTTTTATAGAGAAAGTTTCTGGATTGCTACACAGTGGATAACATTTGAAGTTAAAACTGTAAAAATCCTGGGGTTTTTATTGTACTTGGTTGAATATTTCCCCTTAATCGGTGCAGGAGAAAAAATATTTATTGAACTTAGCAATTAGTTATATAATTTGCTGTTCATTTAAAAAAAACAACAAAAGCCACCAATTTTTTGGTATTGCAGTAATGATTAAGCAAGTTTTGTTTCCAGTCCCTTTTGGAGTCTTGAAAGTATGGATGGAAGAACCTACAACTACATGTAAACCTTTTTTTCCCCTCAATAAAAGTTAATTCCACTGAGATGTGGTTTCTTGTCTTTTGTTCTGCATTTTGTCACCTTGGAATATAGGTTAAACAAGACTTGATATTGCTGTGTGGGTAATAAAGTCAGCATTTATGTCTTCTCGGGAGCCTTGTCTTCCCTAAGAATCAGCATGTGCTTACATGGGATGGCTAAGCAGAGTGGGTAGTCCAGCTTTCTCTCGTACCATCTTTGGCACTTGTTGGAGTCATGGTGAGATGGTTTAGGGAGAGAAACACTATTGACTTTGTTTGAATTTCTGGCAAGTTTTGCCCTCTGAAATAACTCGCCATGCGGCTGGTTGAATGTCGATGTTGGCACAGCAAAAGGAATAGGACTACAAAGCCCTCACAGCAAAAATCATTTCATCCTGATTGTCAGGGAATGCCACCAAAAGAGTTTGTCATAATTTTAAGAGGGTAAGTGTATGAAATGTGATTTTGTTAACTATTTCTGAATGTCAGTGCCAGGAGCTATTAAGTAATTAAAAGAAACACTAACACACATCTAACTATTTTAAAAGTGTGATGCAACGTACCAGGAGAAGTTGGTGACAAAACAAGTTCTAGCTTACTGGTTATTGCTCAATACTTTTTATCCATTATGTTTTATCCATAAACTTCAGTTGAAAACTTATTAAAATGAAAGCAAAGGATCTGAAACACTGAAGTAACCTTCCAACTCTGATTTTACTGGTATTTATTGGTGATCCAGACAAATTAGGAGATGTTAAGAAAATTGTTCTCTGTAAACCAAAGTGCCAAAGTCTCAACATGGAGAACTGTTGGTATTTTTAATTTTGTTTTTGCTCTTTCAAAATTAAGTAGTGTGCAGATATAGTGAGGCAAAAGCATGGGAAATAGCTGCAGGGCTGGCTGGGGGAGGCATTCAGGCTCAGGGAATTATGATCATAGGAAGCGAGAGAGAGGTGGCGGCTACTTGCCAGGTTATGGTACTTGTGGCCTGTAGTTGTCAAGGGTTGAGCAGTTGTATTGGTCAGGGAGCAGTTCCACAAACCTGTTGCCTGGAAGCTAAAGCCAGAAAGCAGTGTCTCAGTCCTTAGCTTGGAGATCGTCTCTTCCAACAGCTAGACCTAACGATCCCATTTGTCACGAGTCCATATAAAGTTATAAGTGGCAACAGTGTTGTATTACGTGGTGCATTTTGTGCTTCATCTTGACTGATGTGATCCAGTCCATTTCAAGAACAGGTGAAAGTGATAATTCCTACTGTAGTGGACATACTTGTATATGTATGTAATGTGTGAATAATTGTTAGATGACCATTTCTAAAACTGTCAATCCTGAAATGGGAAGGATAATTTGTAGCTGTTTCCTAATTCGTGTATTTTTTTCTTGTAAGTATTACATTTTTTTAACTGAGATCAGTTGGGCAGAGATCTTGGTGTTAGTAGTTGTCTGTAACTTCTGTGGCTTGCATTCTCCTTCTCTCTGCTTGGTTGTGAATGGGTTTAGGAACACTGTTTATATATGCTCCTGATTCTGTTTATGAAATAAAATAGCCTGGGTGACTCTTATACTGTGTCTCTAAACAAAGCTACTTAAACAGATACATACTCTCTCTAGTAATTTTTATATTTTCTTTAGTTCTAGATAAGGAATTCTAAGCATGGTCAGAACACTGTGCACTAAAGTTTTGCAACAAAGTAAAAAACAAGTCAAGCTAAGTAACAACACTTAGTGTTACTTTGTGCTAGTATACAATAGGCTTAAGTTCATAATTGAATTGCAGAGAATATTTAAATACTGACTTTAGACAAACCTGACGGTTTAGGTCATCTAGGTTTTTGTATAGCCTCAATTCTAGGCTTGGGATATAGAATGCAAGGTAATACTTGGTCTTAAACATACTGTGTTCCCAAATGCTTCAAAGAAGTGGCCACAAGAAGTTCACAACAGCTGCTACCCAGGTTAGCCCGAGACTGTGTGTAACGGAAAATTTGCACCCGATGACAACAATTAGAGACATACTAGTTTACACGTTGGGTCAAATAACTTCGGGGGGGGGGGGGGGGTATAAAGATGATGTGCATAAGGTGAAGTTTATTAAGGCTGTCACTTTGTCATTTGTCCTATGTAACTACAAATCTGTAGTGATGTTAAGCATTCGGTCTTGCAGTACTTAACCAAAGTGTTTCACTGTTGTGCTGCATGATATGAAAGAGGTGTGACCTAGTCAGCTGAAGCATGCTTTTTGGAAAAGCATCTTCTGTTGCGTGGTTTCACAAAGGGAGAACAGTTAGGCGTACTTACACCACCGCCGCCCCTTGCTAGTGGTCTACTCTGTTTAGCTGCTGCAGTCCTCTAGAACTAACATGAATTCTCCGGACTAGAGAAGGCAAACAATCTGGGATAGCCATTTTCTGTTGCTTCCTGCAAAAGCAAATTTTTTTGGTTGGGCAAATGAAGCGAACAAATCTTCCTCATGCGCCCAGTCAATGCCCTTCTCTTTTATACAGCAGTGTAAAGGAGAACACGAAATGCAGAGTCACGCCACGCCATCTGCAATACCTGTTGACATCACTTCTTGCATTGCTTACACTTTACTTCTGCATAAAGTATTTCAGGTAGGACTACCTCTGTCTATGGACAGGTAAGGAATGTTTTTCTGTATGATACAGAGCTGTAAATCCAGCACTTTGATCAAGTTTAGGTGAAAAGCAGAGTTTCCCTTAAGTAGGTCAGTAGTATGTCCAGACAGCGCAGAAAATGCCATCATCACACTTCCTCAGTTTAACCCAAACTTGTCATTAAACTGGAACCAATAAGCCCTAATACTTTTCCTTCTGCTTTAGATATGCAAGATGAAATACTCATTTAAAAAAATGGCCGAGAAAAAGCCTAGAAAAAGCTATGAGCCACTTAAACGGGTCTGTTGCATTTCATGAGGAAGTGAGAGACTGCCTTACACAGAATGATTTCTTAACCCTTGTGGTAGCAACTGAAGATTACGTCTTTGGTATCTAATAGCAGATATCTTTCACATTCAAATTAACAACCAAATTTATTTGGCAAAGCATTAAAGAAGGTCTTTGTTAACTAAGATCTGCAAACCTTTCTTTAAATCTGTTCTTGAAGAACAAGTGGCTATGGTAGGACCCGCTGTAAAAGGCTAGTGCTGCTTCCTGTGTATGATTACTTTTTAAGCTTAAAAAGTAGTTATTTCTCCGTTGTGCCCTTTTTTCTAAAATTTTTCTTCTGTTTTTGGTGGAGCTTTCCAACTGTGAAGGTGTCTGATACATTAGGGAACAAGAATGGAGAATTGTGGTCACCAAGAACCAATATTGATGTAACTGTTCCACCAGCCCCATCTGTGATTCCACCCTCATCCTCCTCCCAGTAGTGCATCAGGATGAGGATGCAAATTCTCTGCACAGCATCTCCAATTCAGTAATTTATGATCTGCCAAAGCTTCCAGGCTGAATTTTCTGATGCTAACCCAGTCCCATAATACGTGGAAAATAGCATCAGCAGTGAGCAGCACAGGCACAAGGTAACCCTCCAAGGTGCTTCAGTGTCTTTGTCTTTCAAGATTTACCCCAAAGGAAAGTAGTGACAGAGAGCTCCAAGTTGCATACAGATGTATCACAGGAGCTTGCATAGGTCTTTTTATTTGCTTTAAATGAGAAAAAAAAAAAAAAAAAAAAAAAAAAAAAAAAACAAACAAAAAACCCAACACAAACAAACAAGAACCCCAAAGAACAAAACCCAAAATTCCACATACAAACTCACTGGGGTAGAAAAATGGATCAGTGCTGTGTAGAGAGAGACAGGTCTTGCAAATCTCTAGATGGAGGAACCATGGGCTGTTTGGACCCCTCTTTTTCACTGCTCCATTTTTGCTCCTGTTCTCAGCATGGTGATAACCAGCCAGTCTTCTACTGGTTTGGTTTGTGGATCCAGGGTTATGAGATGCTTATTTACAGTACTTCGATAACTGTAAGCTGGCCCCTTCTGTCTCATGGTAGAAACCTTGTAGACTCATGGAGATAAAGAGAACCTGAAGGATGGCTAAAGGTAACCGATGTTTATACCCTATATGATGTTAGGCTTTAATAATTTGCAGGAACTCCGCTACCTTTTATAGGTTCTGTGGAAGCAGACACCTAACTCTCGCAGCAGTGCAGGAAAGAAGAACCGCTGAATGTTGATTACTAAATCATTGTTGATATGCGATTCCACTACACTGGCAACACAGATCTTACCAATATTGTGTAGTATCTGGTCTCACAACAAACACACAGAACGCCTTCATCAGGGAACATTCAACTGGTTGATGGCTCTCACGTGCACTGCTGGGATTTTTGGTGTGATCCGGACTGTGGCAGGATGGCAACATAATGGAGGGCTTTGACAGCAGGTGCTGTCTCCTGCTTGTCAACTTTCACAGTTTAATGTGCTTTCCTAATGCTCCTATTTCTTTTCTGCTCCTTGCTCTAGATGTCAGTTTTTCCCTTTCTCCAGGCTAATGGATTCTGTGCAGGATTGGGCAGGGAGGAGCAACATCTAGGGAACAAAAAGCCAATCTATTTCACACTGAAAAATCCCAGATGCCAAATCCCATGGTTACTTTACAGCTGAATTCCTCCTGGTTGAGGATCCTCTTCCATAAGGAGCTGCCAATTTGGATTTCTAGGTTGTGGCTTTAACAATATTGTGTTAATAATGCTTAGAATCTGATCTCTTAAAACAAACAAACAAACAAAAAAAAACAGAAAAAAACCCAACAACAAAAAACCAAACCCCCAAGATTTTAACCGTGCATCAAATACAACTTCAGTATGACTGAATAATTTGTATAGTTCCACAGGGCATGAACATCTCTGACAGTTTTTCTTCCTTCAGAGCAATTAATTCACTTCAGAGGAAGGTTAATTACAGGTAGTCAAGCTTCCCATTAGTGGAACATTGACTTTGCCAGCTGCTGCCCCTAGCCAGGTGCCAGGTTGCTGCTTGGCCTCCCTTGCTCTCGCTGGCTTGCTTTCTCCCTCGCTGCATGGTGTGGTGCACAGGCTAGTGCACTGAATGCTCTGTTCTCCTTGGCCGGAAGAGAGAGGCAAAAAAGCAGAGATAACAGGTCCTAACCTGCATTTCACGTTCCAAAGCCTTTCCTCCTCGTGTATCAGTGGACATCTGAACAGTGAAGATGCCAGCCTCGTCCCGGTGGACCACGTCCAGAGGAACATCTAGCAGGCGTGCTGTCTCTTTAGAGCAGGTAAGGAGGAGTTATTTGCCAAGCTGAAGACTAGCTTCTTGCTTGTGTCGACGTGTCCTTCATAACTTTACAACAAATATAAGTAATAATAAAAGTGGCTGATGCCAAATCTTCTGCTCGAGCAGCGATGGCAGCACGAGAAACTGTGGCTGTCGCTGCATGGCTGGGGTGGCCCTGGCCCTCCCTCCGGTGCAGCTGGCTCTCCCCAGGAGCGTTTGGTACCGTCACATCAGCTGCTAGCGCTTGAGGGAAACTGTAGCAAGAGCAAAGCTTCACTAAAAACCAAAAAATTAGTGCTGGGCTCACACTCACAGTGGAACATAAAGTGAAGGGATTTTTTCTTGTTTTAAAATAAAACATCCTTTCAAAGTCTAGATTTCCAGACAGTCTTATATACAGTGTGTTTAATTTCCATCTACTAGAGGCTAGAAAGGAACCCATACAGCAACCCATCTGAGGATTTCATAGAAAGGAGACAAGAGCAATAGGTCTTCAAAATATAAAAAGACAAAACCTTATGGAAGTTAACAACTGAACTAGATATTGACATAGCTGAGAGTGTTCCCTGGAAAGGGAAGTTCCTGCTGGGATAGAGTCACCCAATGTGGAGGGAATGTAGGAGGCCTGGATTCAGTTCCTACCTCAGCCTCCGTGGGTAACCTTGGACAGAATATTTAATCTCAGTTTTCCATGTATGAAGATGAGGTTAATAAAGACTCTTCTTCCATCATTTTTTTTTAATTTGGTCTGTTCTAGCTTTGGAAAACAGTGGGCGGATTTGCAAGAGGATCTGTGAAAGATGATTAAATAACTTTATATAAATCTATAAATAAGTTTATAAAGTCTATGCCAGTACTGACAGATGCAGAACATGTAAGAGTGGCCACATGCACACAGGGATATCCTTAAGGACTGGTCTATCTGGTCCCAAGCAGATGTTGCAGGAGAAAATGTGTTTTCAGATAGTCCAGTTCTAGAATTAAAACACCAAGAGGTTTCTTCCTCACATGGGCGCAGCGATGAAGGAACAGACAGCTTGCTTCAGTCCGGGGAGGGGGCTGAGCCCCATTTCTCAGCCCATGCTTATCCCACCCCAGCACTGATGTCCCCTCCCAGCGCTGGCAGGGAGGGCGAGGGGGACGTGTCCCCCCTCCTTGCTGAGCACTCGTGCAGTGCCTGCCAGCTGCACATTGCGGAGCAGTTGGAAATGTATGCTCGAACGCCAACACTTTTTAAAAATATTACAGAATCTATGTTTTAATACTCCCTTCAACTTCTGGGTTTTAGTGCATCTTTAATCATACCACACAGTTAGTTTAGCTCTCCAAAGCCAAAGAAACCTGGGATCTTTGCTACAGCAATCAGGGCCACTCGAGACGGTGGTTATCCCTGGGTTAATCAAAAAGCAGTTGTACAGCCCAGTCCAGAGGCTGACTGTACAGTCGAACCCACAAACCTCCCACTGGTAGCACCCAAGTGGGCTTAGGCTTGCTCTCCCCCCGCCAACCCCCCAGCGCAGTTGCCAGCTGCCAAGCAGGGGTCCCTGGGCTGCAGCCATCCCCCCCCCCCCAAGCTGGGGGGCTGCTGCCCCTGCTGTGGGCAAAGCCTGGGGGCTCCTCTCCCCACCCCCAGCCCTGGGAAAGACAACGTTCTCCTGTTTCTCTGCTCCCTCAGCCAAAACCAGGGCTTGAGCATTTCTAAGCCTGAAGAACTCATGCAGCTGAGCGCTGAGCGATGCTGGCTGGGAGCACCCTGGGGACCCCCACCCTCTGCCCTGCCACTCGCAGGGGAAGGAGGAGCAAGAGCTGCAGCCCTGGGCTTGCCGGGGAGTCAGCAGCTCCTTCCCCTGCTCTGGGGCAGCTCCGAAACCCACCGACCCAGCCGTGCTGTGAGCCCAGCTGCTCCAGTGGCTGCCTGGGCAGGTAGGACTGGGAGTAACTGGTATCGTGTTTGGCTTGTAGGGAGGGGAAGTGTTTAGAAAGCTTGAATCGTGGCCATTGTATTTTATTGTTTGAGTCCTGTGGGAAGAAGGTGCTACTTGTGCTCCTGATTTTTATTTCTTTTGAAATGGCCGGAGGAGTCCAGAGATGAATGAATAAAAAAATTAATTTGTTCCTTATGAGGGTCCCTGGTGTCCGCCTCTGACAGGGGAGCACAGAAGAAGAGCCACCCCAGCACCTGTGTCTGCTTCTGCCTCCTGCCAGCCAGCCCCCTTCCCTCTGTGCTTAACTTCGGCCTTGCCATACACCACCTCTCCATGCCTTCCAGTCTGCTACTTTTTTGTTTTCTTTTCTTTTCAGTTTGAGAAAGATATTTCTGTATTGCACCCCTGAGGAAGAGTCAGTGGAGCCTTCGTCCAAGGCACAGCCGTGCTACAGCACAGCGCTGGCTCCAGGCAAGCCTGCACAGCGGCCAGCTGGCACGGAGGGCGAGCTCGGGGGGCTCGGACCCCCCAGCTGGGCACTCCCAGGCTTTGCTGCCAGCCCCTCTGGGCTGTGTCCAGGTAAAACATCAAGTGATGGTTTGGCATCTACTATGTGTACCGCCGGGTGAGCAAGGGAGAAACGCGGTGTTACTGGCTCTCCGTGCCCGTGTGCATCTCGGCTGTCTCCAAAAAGCAGAAAAGCGGAGGTTTTTGCTCAGAGCCTGGTGTGGTGACACGGCCAGGTCAAACCCCACTTAGAGAGGACACATGAAATCCTGAGCCCTGGCTGGGGAAGAGACGAGGACAGTGAAACCAGGAGGCTGACACCCAACTAGGATGTATCGAAACTTCAGACTGGGAAAACTTTGGATGAAATCATTCTACCTGAGTTCCCAAACTGCAAAAAGAAACTTCTCCGGGCAATAGTGGCTTTTCAGCTACTGACAGAGAGGAAGTCTTCATCACCTGTTGGAAGAGCACAACAAGGGATGCGAAGGCTAGCAACCACCTGCTGCTTCATCTTTTTCTTTGTGACTGTTGCAAGTCTTCTTTGACTATCATGTATTAAAATGTAAACACTAAATTTTACATTTAATTACATTAAAATGTAATTAACTAAGGGAGGCAGGTAGCTGGGAAATTGCTAGACCTATGAAGGACATGCCTGTTTTTTAGATGAACTCCCCACAGCAGGCAGATCCTTGCTTAATTATTTCCTTTTTCAGCTTCTTCAAAAAATTTTCCACTGTACAGTTCTCCCTTGTTACGGTCCTTGCCGTGGCCACTAGTGTCCCGCTTTCTGGGTATTGTAAGCTGTGTAGGAAACGGGAAAGTGCGCGAGGCATCTCTAATGCACAGGAGGAGTAAGTAAGCAAAAATAATGAGAATTAAATAGGTAACAGGGCTGGAGTATCCAGGTGGGGGAAGTGTGGAAGAACCAGCTAAATGGAGACTTAGCTAAAGTTTGCTGCAAAATGGGAAGGTCAAAACTTATCTAAAAGCAAAAGCTTTGTTTTCTACCCATGCACCTATCCCTCTGCGAGGGGTCCTGAGCCCAAACCCCATGGAAGAGCGAGCAGAAGAGCTGATGGTTTTGCGCTAACCTGCCTCAGAGCATGGGCATTCCCATGCAGAAACGTACCTTTGAGGAGGTGGAGAGCATTAACATCAGCTTTGGCGCTTAGCAGGGAAAGAAAGCAAATGTGAGAGAAGGTTTTTTAATGAGATGGGCACCACAGAGATCTGGAGGAGGCAGATCTTCAGGCATGCTTCAGGTATTGTCATGGAGAAGACTCCTGCAGTAAGGCTAGAGATGAGGGGTAGGTTAATGACAGTCAAATAGGAACTGTCATGTCCTGCCCTTAGTGACATGTGTCACTCAAACACGTTTCTTATTGCTCCACTGTGACATGAGGAGCAAACCAGCGGCTCCTTTCCCCTACCCTGTGGTCAGAAACCCGCTGCTGGTCTGTAGGAATCGGGACTCGTCCTTCCAGCAGGAGACAGCAAGAGTGAGCGGGGGAGCATGGCTGTGATTTGAGTTGCTGCCCAGCACTCCGTGTGTCACCGGGGGCAAGAGGCAGCTTTTCCCTTCCGAGTAGGACCAAACTCTGCTCCAGCCTGGATTCAACCTCTCTGTTCTTTTTTAAAAGGCATCTTTGGCTTTTTCTTGACCAGAACATCTGTTGATAGCTGTCCTTTAAGGAACTGTTAATGGTGACTCCCTTTCTCCCGGAATAGGTGCAGTTTCTGTCAATCCCTGTGACAGCCGTTAGTCTGCTGAAACAGAGGTGCTGCAAAGAGAAGGGAGGATGAGGATGGGAGCAGGAATGTAGCCTACCACTCGCTTCCTGGAAACAACTGCAGCTTCTTCTGGCTCACCAGAGCGGTAGACTGGGAAGTGTGGCAAAACAGAGTGTAATATTTATTTATGTTCTTATTTTTAAACAAAACTGGGGAGATTCAGCTATCCTAAGCAGAGGGGTTTTATTCATATTAAGTGTAGTAACCCTCCGAATGGCAACGCTTGGTTCCAAGTCCACATTGGCTGGAGTAATCACTCTGAGAGAGTCATCTCACCTCTGCCTGTCCCTCCCCTGCCATGAAAAAAAAGCACTGAACTTTATTTTTAAACAGCGAGTTTCCAAGGTGTCGTAGGTGTTACCCTCTTTAAAAAAAACAGTCCAAATTGCCAAATATCCCCTTTGAGACAGTTTCACTGTCTCTCCACCCAGATAGTCCATGTTACCCCAGGGATGAGCCGGGCTGGGTTAGCAGAGGATGAGCAGAACAGGTCTGATGGCTTCCCCCCTCTGCGCTCTGTCTCCCAAGCTGAGACGCTGTTTTGCTCCATGGCTTCTGCACCCCGGTCAGCCAGCACGTTATGTGATGGTAAGCAAAGCTGCTGATATTCCAAGCATTTAAGATATCCCCTTTGCCAGGTATGTATTTTTACATGAATAAAACCCATTCCCTATGTTAATTTGGTTTTGGCAGAAGGCTGAGGAAGCAGGGAAGTTTCTCGGGAGTGCTCTGTGTGTCAGTTGAGGGCTGCGAAGGTGCCGTTGCTACCTTCACAAGTTCGGAAACATGCTTGATGCTTGCAGATGACTGGAGTACAGGAGTTCCCTTTAACAACATCATGGCAAAGTCTGCACAGTCTTACGGGAACAGGGTGGTTCCAGTGGTGTAACTGGGATGGCTTACGAGCACAAAGTTACTCAGGTGTTTGAAGGACAGGAAAATTATGTATATCCCAAGGACACTATAAAAAACCTCTCTGGCTTCTATAAGAGCTTGCTCCCTTTTGGGGATCGGTCTGGGTGAACTTTGCTGCAACAGCTTCTGTTTTCTTACCCCTTCTCCCCTCGTCCTGTAAAGCACACAGAGGGAGGGAGCTCAGGGAAAGCATCCCTGGAAGCGCTGCAGATAGCTCGTGCCTCCTGCGCTGCTGGGATTCCTGTTCGCCTGGGACAGACCTACAGTTGCAACCCCTGTTGTGTGTGTCGCGGTGACATACACATACACAACGCCTGTTGTGTGTGTCGCGGCGACATGCACATACACAAAGCCTGTTGTGTGTGTCGCGGCGATCCCTGTCCCGCTCAGGAGGAGCACTGGCTTCTTCCCCCTGCCCTCCCAGCTCGTCGGGTTGCACGGTGCCGAGGGAGGAGCAGCGCTCCCCGCCAGCTTGGGCTTGTGAGCCACGTCCATGTGTCACCCCAAGATTAACGTGGGCTACAGGTGATAAAATGATGGCTGTCTCCAGCAAAGTCTGGGTCCCAAAGATGAAACCCACTCCCTTCAACAGCTTCTGGAGGAAAAAATAACTCCTGGCTCCTGCTTCCGTCGCAGCACAACTGCACGGGGAAGCTTAGCAAAACCGAGGGAGAGGGCTTTGACCGTCTCTGGTTGAACCGAGAGCAGCTGTCGATGAATCCTGCTCTGGGCTTCAGCACCCACCTACCCCATCGGGTCTGGTGAAATGGATATAGGGAGGTAACCAGGGTCTAAAAGCAGCGTCTCTGCTCATCTCCTGCTGAGCCTGGTGAGCGGCAGAGAGGATTTCCACTCGAATACCTACCCGAATAGCTAAAATCATCCTCTGCGGCATGTGGCAATATAAACCTTCATTTTCCCGCCTGCTGAAGCCACCTGCTGTTGTCTCCTCCTGTTTTCTACTTTTAGCTCATTAGTTCCCTGCGACTACACTGTGCAGTCTCGCTGCCTTTTACCGAAGGCACGTCAGAGGCGACTAAATGCATCCGAGCAGCTGTTTGACCCGTTTGCTGCTGAAAAGCAGCGCGGACCAGCGTCAAGTCCCTGCTGAATAACAGTCCCAGGGAAGAAGCAGCTCTGAAACTCTGACAGCTCCAAACGCTACCAAGGTCTTTTTGTCACAGTCTCCTCTCTAACTTGTTCTGGGTGAGAAAGATGAGCCTCCGTGGCTATAGTGATAATTTTATGAGTTGGCTTCTTAAATATCGTCACAACTGCTCATTGAAAGACACTGCCAGCTTACTTTCTTGACAGTGATATCCATGCAAAAACTTCCCATAAGCTTCTACTAATCACGAGGAATGTGAGTGGGACTCTGAAGAGCTACCCAAGAATTTCCAAAATTTCACCAGGTGCAATAGATCAGGCTTAATCGGGGAAGGCTCTGCTTTGATTCCCTTCCTTTGCTGGGAAGGTAGTCTTCCTCTCTAACAAGAGAGAGTGTTATCTAAAGCAGCATCACGTTTATATTAAAAATACAGTTCCTCCTTGACAAAGATGGAAGAGAAAAAGTGTCATGTAGAAGGGATAGAGTTAGACAGGCAGGATTTCCTGGTCGTCTGGGTGTGTGGCAAAAGCCAAATGGCATTCATGAGCTTCAGCGACGGGAAGAATAGTGAATGCACCAGAAGCGAAGCGAGAAAGGAGGTGTAAGGAAGGGATTTCTCGTTGCTTTGCTAAACCGTACTGGAACACGGGCGAGGAGAGGGGAAAACAAGCTGCAAGGCTGAAGACGGCAGTGCAAACTGGAAAATTCAGAAGTAGCTCAGGAAGTTACTGAAGAAGCAGGAAGGAAAAAGGAAAGGAAAGGTATGTGGGAGACAGAGGGAACAGAAGAATCTGGAGAGCAACAGTTTGTGGAGAGAGGAAATCCTGGGATACACCAAGGGACGGCCATGCTGCGATGAGAGCAGGTGGCTGCAGAAATTTCGTGACCGCTGTCCATGGAGGAGAATGGGACTGAGCGGGATGAAGATGCAGAAGACGTTATGCTTGCCCGAGAAGTCACCTCTGGCAGTGGATGACGCTACCTGGAGCTTTCTGCTTGATCCACTTTCCACAACCAGTGCTAAGACTTTCCCTACCTGCCAAGCCCTCTCAGTGTCCCCTCGTCTCTCCGCAGCACTGTGAGCTAAGTCACCCCCTTGCCTCCAGCTACAGCGAAGTTTCTTATTACAGAAAGTTGTTTTGTGATGAGTCCATTTGTATGGTATTTTGCTGAGTACAAACTATTAACATTTGAATCAATAACTGCAGAACTTGCAAAATTTCAAAACAGCAGAGAGATTTGCAGAGAGGAGAAGGTGATGTTTACAGTCCTAAAGGGTTAGCAATAATAAAGAAGCAAAACTTCAGTTTCAGGGAGAGCTACAGAAATAGTCTTATTTTTCTTCTTGCAGTTAATACATTGTTTTTCTTCTGGAGTCAGACGACTCTTTAGTTACTGAGTGAACAATATGGATTTTTCACTACTGCCCTCCTCCTTTTTTTCTTTCCTTTATGCTGGCATGAATTCGCTCTTCCTGTCAGACATCGGTTACTGCAAACCCACAAAGATCTCATCTGCTTTTAACTTCCTCCTCTCAGCTCAGGGTCTGCACTGCTTCTTCTCCAGTGTAGTGCCAATTTCGTGCCAGAAACTGGCTCTGCTGTAGCTAGTGTCTGCCTGAGCTTGAGATCACGCTGACCCCAGCTTTTCCGTCGGCGGCAGCTCCCGGAGCCCACAGCTGCTCCACCCAACCCTCTGGTGAGACGTTACCACCACTGGAGTCCTGCTCACAGGACACCAGTCATCAAAACAGAGCTGTAAAATATCCAGGGGCTGTTTTTGAAGAACAATCCCCTGAAGGGACTGCTCAAGCATGTTATATTGAACCGGTCTTTCAGTGCCTCATGGCGCTGCTTCTTCTCTGCCCTCTCCAAAACCCAATTTGAACACGCAGGGTTTCCCTAGAGCAGCAGTAAGGCTCCAGCAAACCCTGACTTTCACCAAGCCTGTTCTCAGAGGCAAGTGGGAGCCCTGCAAACAAGGAGACCTTCAGAGGCACGAAGAGTGCTTTTCCCCATAGTTCATTGCCTAAAGCACAACCGTATTTGTGCTGATGGGAACAAGTGTACCAGCTGCTGTGCAGGAAAGTGTGAAACCGGGGTGCAGGTGGAAGGCAGTGCCCTGCACAGGGCTCCCCAGGCATGAATCATCTATAGAAATCCTGGTAAAAGACTTCACTTTCTGAATTCAGCCTTCTGGCATGGATCAGGGCGGCACTAGGACAAGACTCCTGCCACAGGACATGGGTACCAATGCACAACAGGACTGACAGTAAACCCCCCTTAAGGAGCAGAGGGACGGAGGCACAAAATACTGTTCAGTAAAGAGGAGAGGGGCGGGATGCAGGTGGAGGGAGCGGGAGACGGGATAACAACTGGGGAAAGAAAATCTGGTGGGAGCTTAAGGTCAGTGGTTGAAAAGGGAAGCAGGGTGGAAAACAAACAGAAGAAACAGGAAAGACATGGCTGCGAGTTGGGCAAAGGAGAGTAGGGACTGGGTATGAAAATAAGCAGCACTGGAGGTTTGTCTTGCTTTTTCTGTGTAAATACACATCAAACTTCACAATTAGCCACCCGTGTTGAAAAGCAAGGATCCTGTTGCCCTGAAAACGTAAATGTGAAGCCACTAGGGAGGATAGGACTGTATTTTATGAGAAAAAGAGCTGCTGAACAGATCTGCAGTGACTGTGACAGTGCCTCGGGTGTGTTGAATCCAGCCTGTTTGTGGGGTACAGCTCCCACAGGGTGACTTGCTCTCTGCTTTAGCGCTTGCTACCCTTTTCCCTTTGGCTTTTGCTGGAGGCAAAGGAAACACTCTGCAAATCATTGCCTAGAACATCAGCCTTTCTAAGATCAGATTTACCTATAGCACTTGGGAAGGATGGTGTGTTTTATCTATGCAGGGATGTAAAATCTGCCTTCTTGGGAACCACGCATGTACGCACTCTTCCTCTGGCTCTGCTATCTTCTCTTCAAGACCACAGCCAAAGAAAATGAGAGAAGCCAGCACCCCTGCTAGGGGCATATGTCTGGACGGGCACAAGCTTAATAATGTCCCTATTTAAATATGTATAAAGCCAATTGTGAATCGTTAATGTAACGCACGCACATGCTGAAACATTTTGGGGTGGTTTGGCTTTCCCCTGGCAGCGAGGTTAGGGCACCTTCCGTGAGGTCAACGCAAAGGAAAATACTGGTGCCTTCCCTTCTCCCGCTGCTTTGAAACCAGGATCTCTGTTGGTTTTGTGCCTGGTCTTTTGTGGCTACTGCAAAGGAGCATCGTCCAGAAGGCACCGTGTGCCTGTTCTCCAGCGGCTGCCGCCCTCCCGGCCCTTTTCCAGCCGGGGCCCCCCGCCGCAATCTGCCGGCCCTCCCCGGCCCCGGCGGGGGCAGCCAGCGTGGGCAGGGGCTGGGGGCCGGGGCCGGGGCCGGGGCCGGGAAGGATTTCGGTGGGGTGTGAAGGGACCCCGGGCGGGCGAGGGGGATGGGTGAGCGGCAGGCGGCCGGGGAAGGAGGGGCGGCGGGGGGCGGCGGGGGCCACGCTGGCGCGTCCCGGGGGGCCTCCCCGTGCCAGCGCTCCCGCCGCTGCCCCACGGCAGAGCCGGCCGGCCGGCCAGCAGCCACCCCCGGGCCGCCCGCGGCCCGCGGGGGCCGCCCGAAGCCCCCCCGGCCATTTTTGGAAGGGAGGGCTCCCTCGGCTTTGTCTGGGTGGCCGGCGGGAGGGCGGCGCGCCCCGCGCTCCTCCGCCGTGCGGGGCGTGAGGCTGGGAGCGAGCCAGCGCTATGGGGGGGCCGGGGGGCGGCGGGGGGGCTCCCCCACCGCCTCTGGCTTTCCTGCACATCCCTGCCTGCGGGCTGAACCTCTCACGCGATTTCAGTGCGGGAAACCCGCCCCCATAAAGCATCTGCCTGTTGTTGGAGGGGAAGGGAGCCCGGAGGTGATGCCGTGAAGCGTCCGACGACCCCAAAGCCACCTTTGCCCCCAGCAGCCCCGCTCCCTGCTTCTGCTCACCCTCCGCTCCCGCCTTCCCAAGGAGCCCAAGGCTGCGCCGGCCCTCGGCATCTGCTGGTGCAGCTCTGGTGCAGCTCTGCCCCACCCTGCCCTTCCTTCCTTCCCTTCCCTGCCTTCCCCGGGCAGAAAGGTGTCTTCCCTGCTCAACCTCCCCACGCAAGCCGGTCCCCTAACGCTTTGGCAGGTTTCTTAATCAATCGTTAGGCAGCAACTGTTGCGCTCCAAGGGGAAAAGGAGAGGCGAAAGCCTCATCTATCAATTTTAAAAGCCTCCCCGCTCATTCGTTGGGTGCCTTGTAGGTAGGGTCGTTGCACCCAACGCCGCGCTCGCTCAACTGGACGTAGGTGAACTCGATTCACCCCAAAGAGTTTGCTGCTCAAACGCCCGGCTGCGGGGGGACGGTGCCTACGTACAACCAAGCTCCACTACTGCCTTTAAATTATCTGTTAGTTTGGCCGTGTGTCTGCGGAACCTGTTTTATGAGCTTGTAAATGCCATTAAATCTGTTGGGTTTTAGCAGGTAGAGCACTTTTCTATCCAGCCTCTATTCAAGGTCTTCCATAGTAAAACAGGAATATAGAAAATTTGCATTTTGGAGTTAAAATGGTGTATCTGGACCCACCTACCACCCACAGTACCAGTGGAGATTTGACTCCATCGGTGGGGCATGGCTCTTCTTTCTAAAAAAAATACTACACCAGGAGTGGAAAAAGGAGAATTTCGCCCATCCCCGAAGGGCAGTCCTCTGTGCCCACAGGCAGGTGTTTTGGGACGCGTCCAAGCAAAGGCAGCCTTTCGTCTCTGATGCTGATGAGCTGCACTGGCCACTATCGCTCTACTTTTCCTCTAGGACTTGGTGGCTCCAGTCAAGGGCAGCCCCACCACCTCTGTCCAGGATATTTCTGACAACATTGCGCCGTTGAGCTTTTTTCCTGAGAATTGTTGAGCGTTGTTTCTGTTTCTTCGAAAAAGGAATTTGCTAGAAAGGAACCCATTCTTATTTTAGGACAACTCCTTACTGTTAAGAGAGAACATTGGCCACAGCTGAAAGGGGTTTAAGATTTTGTCTTAATATGTTCTTTCTTGGTGCTGTTTTCTGATTAATTTAGTTACATATAGAGAGTTTAAAATAGCAGCTAACCATAATGCCGGTTCTCACTCCAAGGCAAGGCAAGGTTTTCACCTGTCACTTGATTAGTCATTGATGGGGATTTCTAACACAGTCAGGAGTACAGTGTTTTGCCGTATCTAAAACTTATTCCCGATTTATTTCAAGGATCATGGAAAAAGAGTTATGGAAAAGAATGGATTGCCTGGAAAGACTAAGTGCTGTATTCAGTATTTAACTGCAAGAAATGCTTCACCTCTTGCGCAAAACAACAGAACAGCCCTTTTGTTTTACTCTTTTGTTACTATTTCTTGATTTTTTTAGATTATTTCTTAATTTCAGATGTACTTGTTCAGGATTTAGGAATGTTTGTATCCTTAAAGTGTATAAAAAGAAGATGAATAATAATAATAAAGATATAATCGATAAAGTTGGTTTTGAGATTACAAAATTTTTAAAAACCTTATCAGAAAATGTGTTAGTAAAAAATATTAGTAAATTAACACTTTAACAACAACAAATTAATACAGGAGAAAAACCATACACTTATGAAATATAATGCAGATCCAAAAGAAAATATTAGCTTTATTAATTTAGAAATTCAACAGTTTTGAAAATAAACCCTGGATTTCGTATATATTCTTAAATTTCATATATGGGTTCTGCATCTATGATGTTTACAACCAGAAATAGTCATTTGATAAGCAGATCTCAAAGGTGTTCAGAGTTTTCCACTGCTTGACCTACAATTTCAGAACTGCAGAGCAAGTCCTGGCTTGTTTTGCCTCTTCACCAGCCTCTGCAGAAGTTTTAAGATGAGTCTATGCGTGCACAGATACAATGTCTTATGCTATAGGCTTGCAACAAGATGTCCAACATTTAAAAGAAAAAAAAAAAAGAAACAAACCCCAACATTTGTATAAGAATAAACTGAATCAATTGCAACTTTATTTGCAGCAGATGGAAACTGCGTGTCTGTACAATAGGGTTCTTGTGGGGATTTCAGGTATAAAACCTCATATCTTTTTCACTCCTTTTTTCACTCATAATTTATAGAGAAAACAAAATCTTCCCTTAGGCTACAGTTTGTCAAGATTTTTTTCTTCCTACTCAAAACAGTTTCTAAGCTGTCTGGAAGCATGTACAGGGCAAAATGTATTTTTCTTATTGGAAAAGAAAGGGTTGTTCCCTCTTTCCTAATTATTAAGACAACTGAACTTTGAAACTTGACATTTCGCTGCTCCTCGTTGGAATACACCCATGAACCACTTCGAAGTTAGTTTTGAACCTCTGCAACTTACTTACAGGACATGGGGAAAACCATAAATTAGGTTGACAGCATTTGCATCCAGAAAGCTGATCTGGTTTGCTCTGTTTCTTCAAAAGCCAGCATTTGAAAATCCCATTTGCAGCTCATGAGCATAACCTTTTAGCCAGGCCAGGGAGCGATTTCCTAAGAAACTGAGCGGGCACCTGTTGGCCTTTGACTTCGCAGAGCCAGGAAACACTTTTGTCTTTTTCTTTCCACTGCTTAACTCTCTCTGCCCACACTTTTCTCTTTCTCAAAGTAAATAACCACAACTTGCTGAAAACTTATGCACATTCAAAACCAGCAGTATTTGAGCCAGTTTTAGCTTCCTAAAGCCTAAGGCAGCATTAGAAGTGTGCAATGAAAATTAAAAAGTCAGGATATAAAAAAAGTTATAGTCAATCAAATAATTAGACTATACTACTGATATGAAACATCCCCATTTATTCTTATTGTCTCAGAAATACAGATTCAATTATTTTGATTTTTTCTTTTTTTTTTTTTTTTTTTTTTAACTTTAAGGGAGAAAGCTCTGTATTTTTACTAACTTGCCAGGGCTGCAGGGAATTTAACTAGAATTTCCTGAATTTCAGGGTTTAATTAAGCAACTTGAACACTCAATTGAATCAAGTTACTTTACATCTATGTTTCGTTACCATCAGAACTGACATTGGATATTTTTTATTTTGAAAAAAATTAAGATCATATTTTGACTAGAACCATATTTCAGTTCAAAATTAGGATTTCAGCATTGAGTGTTAATATTAGAAACCCACACAAAGCTAAAACAAAGGGGTACAAAACACTTCTGAATTTTCCTGGAGCCATCATTTAGCGTAAGAGAGTAGATTGAGGCATGCAATTAACATTTTTTTTCACCCAAAGAACGAAAATAAACAAATTTTGGCATTTCTTTGCTAACACAGCTTTGACTATACTTTTACATGGTTAACCTATGGCAAAGAAGGTAAATTAGTCTTTCCTCTAGCTGTTGCCTATGAGAATGTTTCACTGACTGTTTACATATAGGCTGGGGCTTTATCACAGGTCTGATGCAAGAAAGCTGAATTTTTTCCTCTGGCCTCTGTGACCTCATTATGGTACTTTGTTAGTGTGTGTTCTGCGAGCTCAGCCTCACTCCTACAGCACGACTATACGTTCAAACAATGGACTCAAAACAGGCTTGCAAAAAATAGCTTTAAACTAGACTTGCAGACTCAGGTTTACCTAAATATAGAATTTGCTTCATGTTTTCCTACTTGATTTTTTAACTTTGGTTTAAGTAGTACTTCAAAAGCATTTAGAAGCTCAGATAAACTGTTTACTGTTGCAAAACTTTACAGAAACCAAAAATATTTCTTGAAGAAAAACTTGAATCTGAAATTTGTAGAAACTACTACTTAGTCTAAGATATATTTGTGTGCCTCCAGTTGTATCAAGGATTGCTCAATTGAGATGTAAATTGAGCTTTAAAACAGGAATTAATTAGCATGAAAGTAACACTATATGTATGCACTTTAATTTTGTCAGACTAAGACTTGTATTTATTTTCACAGGCTATGCCTTATGGGGATGCAGGGGATTTTTGTTTTACAGATCTCTCTTCTCCTACTTAAATACTTACTTTTGTAGAAGTTTTAGTTACTTGACTTAGCTACTTTTGGCAATAACTAGGCTGTACATAAAATGTTTTAGAAAAAATAAGGTCAAACTTCATTGACTAATCAACTATCAAAGAACCATAACTTGGGGGAAAAAAAGATGGGTATTCCCTTATATGAAAAGATTGTGCCAGCCATTTTATACTGACAATACCCACCCAAATAGATCTCTTGTAATCAAAATTCCCTAACATTTTATACCTAAAAATATGTACAATATACTAAGGTAACCCATTGCAAAGGAAACAGTTATATGGTATGGCTTTCATGAGAAACACAAAAGACTAAGCCTAATTTATTTTAAACCAGATGATAAAGAATAACTGAAACGACTTATTGAAATTATTCAGATATAAGCACTAATGTCTGCAGGAGGAGCCAACAGTCCTGCAGCTCAGCCTTCAGCCTCACAGGTAGTTTAAAATCGTCATATACTCTATAATTCACAGACTCAACTATTCAGTCTGCTTAAGAAACAGAGCAGAAACAAAAACAAGTAGCAAATAATAAATATATACTGTGTTGGGAAAACACAGTTTAAATACAAACATTCATGACCACGTTCTTCAAAGGATACATGTATTAATGGCCAGTTTAAACAGCTTTTTTCATTAATGTTACATTGAAATTGGAACACTTATTCCTGATTAAATTTGTAAAAGACATAACCAAAATCTGAACCAAACTATTGCCTGAACTGGAAGGCAAAGAATTCCTATCAACCTCAGGCAATAGAATATATTTTAAGATATTCAACCAAATTAAAACAAAAAAAAATTGTAAACTGTGAAACTTCAGCAGCTAGCATCTCCAAATTTGCTTTAATATAACACAATAACTAATTTATATCCAAAATAAGATTTTAAAAAAATATTAAAATCAAAATGTTGCAGAGTTTCTTCAAAGGCCAGCATTACACCAGAATTTTTTTAGAGAAAAAGAAATGGAGATTTTTTCTTATCATTAAATAATGGCTACTTGGAAGGAACTCTGGGCATCAAAATCTAACCAGTACCAGGTATTAAAATGCAAATTTAACACTCCTTTCTTATAACTTTAAGATACAGAAGGTCCTGGGGCTGAATTCACCATAGACCTATGATACCGCTAGCTGAAAACACCACTATCGTACTAGTAAGGCAAAACAGATTCTGGAGAGGAGGGTCTCATTGTTCTCGCCAAAGGGATTTCATGCTTGGGTTGCTGCCCCATTTTACTCCCTTACTTGATATTTTTTCCCCCTTGGCAAAAGATCTCCCTGATCACAGGAGGAGCAAACAAGAAATATATTCTGATTTCTCTAAAATGTAAGAAAATAAAACAAAACAAAAACAGAACAGAAAATCAATCTGAACCGAGTTAAAATACATTTAACTAGTGAGAAACACTTTTACTTCTGAAATAACGCCTTCATTTGCAGTTCTCCACTCCTTGTGAAAGCCCCACAAAATATTTTGTAGCTAGAGGAAGCCATATTGGCAATTCTTCCTGTCACTTGATCAAACAAACTTCTGAATTTGTCTGGCTGTATTATACATGATATATGTATATTTTCTCTACATTCTCTTTCCACCACAATTGCAAACATCTCAGGTTTCAGGTATCAAACTGAAATACGGTAAGTTCTATTTTGAAAGTCCCATTTTAAATCCAGCTGCACCAAGTGAAGTGAACACTGACGAAAAGTTTGTGTATATACATATTCAGAAAAGACTATAAGCTATTTTCACCTAATTTAAATGTACGTGATCAGATTTTTGTTTTGCAAGATCTGTTTGCAAATGTTTGAAAGCTGAAAATAAGATGAACTGAGCAATCAGTACTTGAATAGAGATCCCTGGACAAAATGCAAAAAAATAAAATACTTACTTTCAAATCAGCATGCAGAGATTCACTCTAAGCCACAGTCACAACGTTTTATATACTGGAACACTTATTTAGAAATTGCTTGTATTATTTTAATACAATAATACTGTGATAACATTGCATTACAAAATGAAAGAATTCCCTTAACTTTCCAGTAAGCAAAACAGCACAGACAGCTAACCTTTTTATAATTCTTTTTTTTTATTGACAAAAAAAGAAGACTCGAACAGAGCTGGCTACAATGTTTTATCTCAAGCCCTAAAACTTCCGATGCAACCGTGGAATTTATCCGTACCATTTCACACCCGCGCAGCCAGCCGCCGCGCTCCCAGTTGCTAATGCACCGGCTGCTGCAGGGTTTTGTGATCAAAACTTTCGAGTGGGAGCGAGCAGGTCCCCGCGCTCCAGCAGCACTCTGCAGAGCGCCTTGCCTGCCCAGGCAGCCTCTGCGGTTCCGAGGAGCCGAGCTGAGCCCGCTCCCAGCCCTGGGAGCCGAACCAGCCGCCGGCACCAAGCCGCCGCCGCCGCCTCCCCGAGCTGCCCGGACGGGCTGGCGGTGCGCGCTTCGGGAAGGGCGGTCGGACCCACCGGTAGCACCGCTCCAGCGCCCGGGTACGCCGGCACCCCCGGCTGCGAGGGGCCACCGCCGCCACTGCCCCCCAGACCCTGAAGACCCGCCGCCGCCCCGCGGCTCCCCGGTCCGGGCATCGCGCGGAGCCGGCCGCGCTCCCCCTTCCTGTAAGGCGCCCGCGCCCTGCCGCTCCTTTGTTCGCCGCCCTCCCGGCACGGCTACGGCTACGGCTGCGGCGCGGCGCCCGGGCCCGCCGCTGAGCCGGAGGCCCCCGGAACCGGCACCTCTGCGGCGTGGCACCCACTTACCGCCTTACAAAGCCCCAGCCCGCCGCCGGGAGGGAGCGGGCTGACTCTCCCGTCCCGTCCCTGCCCTCCCCTGGCCGCCACCGCCGCCGCCGCCCCCTCCCCTCACCGCGCCGCGCCCCGCCCCGCCGCCGCCGCCGCGCGGGCAGCCGCCCCCGCCTCCCCCGCCGCGCGGCCGCCGCCGCTTTCGCGCCACGCGCCGCAGGGGCCGGCGCGGAAGCCAATGGGCGGCCGCGCGCACCCGCCCGCCAGCCAGTGGCGCCCGCGCCGCGGCGGCGGGCGGCGCTGGTAGGCGCAGGGCGCAGCCAATGGGAGCCGGCGCCGCGCCACGCCCCGCGCCGCTTACTACGAGTTACTATGGCCGCCCGCGGCTGGGCGCGCGGGGCGGCTCCGCGCCCCCGGGGCTGGCGGCGCCTCGCGGCCGCGGCGCGGGGGGGGAGGGGGCGCGGCCGCCGCCGCCGCCCCTCGGCGGGGCTCGGGCCGGGGGGGTCGGCGCGATTGTCCCGTCGGCGGGGGCGGCCGCCCCGCGAGGAGCGGCGGCTTCGCGCCCGCGGCGCCGTGAGGGGCGGCGGGAGGAGGCAGGGCCGGCGGCAGCGGCGCCCCCGCCGTCGCAGCGGCGGGCGGAGGCCGGGAGCCCGGCGGGTGGCCGCCCGGCGGCCGTTAGGCCCCGCGGCAGCGCGGAAGGCGCCCGCCGCCCCTGCGCCCCGCGGTGGCTGCCCGGCCCCCGCTGCCCATCGCGTGGGCGGCCGCGCCTCAGCCGCAAACCCACGCAGGAGCCTTCCGTGGGCGGCGGTAGTCCAAAAAAACCCCCACCCCCAAAAAGGCATTTAATGGTAAACATTGAGGCTGCGGACCGTCCGAGGTGCTACCCGCCCGCCGGGCGCTGAGGGGGGAACCCCGCGGGAGCGGGGGGGCTGCTGGCCTCGGGAGGGGGGGAGGGAGGGGGCGCCCTGCCCGCCCGTGCCCGTGGAAGAGGGGGTGGGTGGACGCGGCGGAGGCTTTCGGTGTCTCACCCCGGAGGTGGGAAGAAGCACATGGTTGAGTTTTAATTCTAAATGGCAGACTGTCGTAAAAGCCCTTGCTAATTAAAGATTGGCTTTGCTTCCTCGTGTAGAATATTTGTGTAAGTATTTTAACTTCTTCTTGCTTTGTGTGGGCGATAAACATAAATATCTGAAATACAGGGAAAAAAAGAAAATTTTTATAATGCCTTTTCTTCCGGCGGTGGCTCGAAAAACACGTTAACTGTGAGAATGCTCTGATGTGTGCTCATGCATTTGATTTGTGACTGCCAAAATAAATTACATCTCCAATTGTAAAACTATGTTCTCAATAACGGTAAGATTTGGGAGTGCCCAACTGATCTGAACTGTGTTCTTCTGTACAGGGAAGCGGAGATTTGTCAGGCAGCGTGAGCAAGTTTTTGTTGTTGATTTGCCTTTTTTGGCATTCAAGGTTTGGATTTAGTCTTGAAACCACTAACCAACCCACACTTCTTGACAAACAAAGCTATACATTATCTAGCTTTACAGAAAATATTTCAGCTTATTAGCAAGATGTTTTCAGAGTATCAAAAAAAAGGGGATTGCTAATAAGCGAGGGTTTTTTTCCAATCATCTGATTACAAAGCGGTTTATGATGTTATTGGACAACTGATGCATATTGTTATCATGAACTCTCAATCTTAATTTCTTAAAAAAAAAAATCTTCCAGAAAAACAGATTATCAAACTAGAATATTAAATGAAATATATACACCCTGTTGAGCAGTTTTAAGAGGAAATACCAGATCACGCTATAGACCAACCATGTAGAAATGAGCACATGCAGACTGCCTTATAGATTCAGTACAAATCAAATTTATAAAGAATGCAATTAATCTGCAAGAACAGTGACTAATTCCTTTCACAAGTTTAACTAAGAATGTGGTAGTTTGGAGGGGGCTGTTTTTAACTTGGACAGACAATTTTTGTTTTAGCCAGACTACACAGGACGGGGTTACGAAATACAAATTCATTTAGGAAAAATGCCACATCCAGCATCGAAAAGTCATAAACAGGTTAATACGGTAGGAAAAAAAGTATTTCTCTCTATCCCCAGGACAATTATTTGCTAGTTTTCTACAAAATGGAAGTTGTGATTAAATTCTGATGAGTGGAACACAAAACACTCGCTTTCCTCAAGCACAAGCTGACAATTAAAAGTTCATAAAAATGACACTGAGATTAAACAATGGGTTGAAATTACCAATATTAGTTTCTCGGCAAGCCAAGCGCTCGGATGCACACAACAAAAGGGCCGTATTTCCAACTCGCTGCAACGTTCACCCAGCCCCTGACAATTTCACAATGGTCTGGGGCTCCAGCCCTCATGGTAAGACATGTCTCCTTGCATCATACCACCACAAGCGACATCTTCAGCCACTTGCTCTCCCTCCGAGCCCCGTGTACCACCGCCACGGCCGAGCTGCAGCGGCCGGAGCGCGGGTGACCAAAGCCTGCCCCCAGCACGGCTTCCGAGGAGATTTAAATCACCCCGCTTTAATTGTCTACTTGGTGGAAGTTAGGCACAAAACTATGGAGCGTTCCTGTTTACTACGGATGTCCAGACGTGCTACAGGACATGTGGAAATCCATTCACTGCTCGCTAATAAAAGTATTTAACCATTTTCCACGGATACACCTATGAAAACGTACCGCAAGAAGCCTACCACGGAATAAATGAAACCTTCGGCTAAAGTGCGTTGAATTATTAAACAAAACCTACTAGATCGCTATATTAAACACAGCGCTGGCTTTCATTTCCGTATCCTTTCTTCATCTTCAGGCAACATTTTGTTTGCACTGGAAAGGCTCCACACCCCCAAACCCCTCCCCCACAAGCCCACCATTGTATCCGTACGAATGTGGAGAATTATGAATGGTTCCTTAAACCGGGCCGGGGGGTGGGGGGGGAGGAGAGGGGTCGCCAAATCCCTTTGTGTGCCGTTACCAGCCGAGGGCAACGGTGCCTTCGCGTTTCACCCCCGCGCCGTCCACCATTACCCAGCTGGAAAGGGAGCGCGGTGCCCCCGCCCCTCCCCGGGCCGGGCAGCGCCGGAGCGCGGCTCCCTCGCCCCAGGACTCTCCCCTTCTTCATCATCCCCCAACTCCTCTCCACCCCTTTGTCTTTTCTCCCCCCCCCCCCCCGCCTTTCTCCTCCTTTCCGTGAGGTTCAGCGCAAGGGGCACTGCGAGTGATGCAGAAACATTACCATATGGGGCTCCTCCGAGGCTGGAGAGACCCTCCGCCCTCGCCCCGCGCAGCCCCCCAGCACGCAGCCGCGGCGGCTCTGCGCGGGAGCGGATCCCCGCTCTCCCCCACCGCCTCCCCCCGCGCCCGCACCTCCTCCCCCCTCTTCTTCTTCTTCTTCTTCTTCCCCCTCCTCCTCCTCCTCCTCCTCCTCTTCCCCACCCTCCCCCCCGACCCACGGTGCCGGGGAGCGGGATCGCCCAGGCACGACCCCAATGAATAATCCCCACAGCCTGGCACGGCGGGGGAGGAGCGGGGCGGGGGGCGGGCATTGCGGTGCCTTTTCCCCTCCCTCCCCGGGATCACACCCCGCTCGCACGGGGGGAGGTGCGGCCGCCCAGCCGTTTTTGGGCGGCGGGGGCGCGCGGAGCGGACTCCCCCGGCGGAAGGGCAGAGGCGGCGCAGGCCGGAGCAGCGCCGGCGCCCACCCAACTCCGGTTTCCCCTTCCCCCGCCCTCCGGCCTTCTCTAAACTTGTCCTGTCCAGCCTCCCCCCAGCCCCCCTCCCCGTCCTTCACCCCAGCCCTCCTCCTCCTCCTCCTCCTCCGTGAGTGTGCGCGCCCCATCCACTCGCTAATTGAAGAGCTGGGATTCCTCACGTGAGAAGTTGATTTGTAGTTTGAACACGTGGCTCATTCAAAAAGCCGGAATATTCAAGTAATTTTTTTTTCTCTCTCCCTCCCTCCTTCCCTCCCCCCTCCCCTTCTCTGTTTTTTTTTTTTTTTTTTTTTTTTTTTTATTGAGAGGCGGCGCCTGCACGCACGTAGTGTGACATTTTCATAGTCCGCCTGCTGCTGCCAAAGGGGCTTGGGGGCAAGACAAAAAAAGTAGTTTTTTTTCCCTCCCCTCCTCCTTTTCCTCTCCTCAGCCCGCCATCCGCGGCCCCGGCGCTGGGTGTTTCCCCCGCGCCCCCCATGCGCCCGGGTAGCACGGCAGGCACTTAGGGCTCCCGTTTCGCTACGCTTTTTTTTTTTTTTTTTTTTTTTTTTTTTTACCCCTTGAGAGAGAGAGGGAGGGACACAAGCTGCAGATCTGATTTTTTTTTTTCCCTGTCCTCTCTCTCTCTCTCCTTCCTCCATCGCATTTTGTTTTATTTCTCCCTTCCTCCCCACCTCCTCTCGCAAGACGAGGGTTGCAGCCCGCGGTGCGCGCCTCCCCGAGCCGCCAGGAAGATGAACAAGCTCTACATCGGCAACCTCGGCGAGAACGTCAGCCCCCTCGACCTGGAAAGTCTCTTTAAGGACTCCAAGATCCCCTTCTCGGGCCAGTTCCTGGTGAAGACGGGGTACGCCTTCGTGGACTGCCCCGACGAGAGCTGGGCCATGAAGGCCATCGAGGCACTTTCAGGTGAGCGGACCCTTCCCCCCCACCCCCCGCTCCCCACAGCTCCGACGGCTCTCGCCGCCCGCGCTCCTCCGCGGCCGCGGAGCTGCTGCAGCGGCGGGCTGGGCCGCGCCGCCGGCCTTGGGGGGGGGGGGGGAGGGGGGTGCCTGCCACCCTGCCCTCCCGTCCCCAGGTGAGGTGCGAGCTGTTGTTTTCCTAGCGCGGCTGGAGCCCCCCGGCCTTCCCGCGGAGGCTTTGCGCGGGGCTTGCGCGGCGGCGGCCCCCCGGGAGGGGCTGGCCCGGCGTGGCGGGGGAGTGGGGCCGGGGAGGGGCGGGAGCCTGGGCCCACGGACCCGCGGCGCGGTGGCTCCCATGTTTTTCCACACCCCACGGCCAGCCCTGCCTGGCCGGGGGCCCTCGCTGCATTGGGGGGGGGCGGCGGGTGCAGCGAGACGGGGGCGCGCTGCGCTCCGCGGGGCAGCGGCTGCACGCACCCCCGTTGGGCACAGCTGGACCCCCCCGCACCCCCTCGCAGGGGCCGCCTCTGCTCGGAGCGGGCTGGGGCTCCCCGCGGCTTGGCGCAGGCCGCAGGGCTGGGGGCGAGCCGCCGAATTGCCCCAAACTTGGGAGGGGGGGGAGCCCTGCCTGCCCCCCCCGCGCTGCCCTGCTATTTATTTCGGTTTCTCTTCGCTGCTCTCACGCACCCATCACCGCCTCCAGCAACGCGCCGGCTCCTGGCCCCGACATCCTGTTTTTGTGTGCTGAAAAAAAAATAAATTTAAAAATTAATTTTTTTTTCGTGTGAAGCGGCTTTTCGGAGATCTGCTGGGAGAGGCTCCCTCGGAAAAGATGGGCTCGGGCTGTGCTCGGTGTCTCGCCTCGGCTGCCTTCCCGCCCGCTTTCGCGCAGAAAACCGCCCGAAGTTGGAGGCCCGGCGGCGGCGCGGGGGGCGGCGGAGCACCCGCTCTCCCTCCCCGAGACGGGGCCGAGCCCGGCTCCCGCACACGGCATTTCACGGGTCGCTTTGAGCTCGGGGCTGGGGCGGAGGAAGGGGCCCCGCCGAGGGCAGCCCCGGCTCCCCCGCGGTAGCGGCTCGGCGCCGGGCTGTGTTGCCTTCCCGGGCGCCGGGTCCCCGCTCCGCCGGTGCCCGGGTTGCCGATGAATGGGCTAACGTGTTGCGCTCTCGTCCCCTGCTTTGCACCCCTGCAAACCCTCTCCGGGAGACGGGGACGCGAGGGATGCACAGCTGCGCTCAAATATTTTCCCCTTTCTGTTTATCTCTGCAGGTAAAGTGGAGCTGCATGGGAAACTCATAGAAGTTGAACATTCAGTCCCTAAAAGACAAAGGTAATTTATTTTCAATCCCCCCCCCCCCTTGCCTTCAGCTAGCCGGTGAGAAGCAATTCGAAAAATGCTTAGGTTTGTGTTTCTCTTCCTTGTAGATAAATGGACCGCTCTCTTAAACCCACAGGCGTGCACTCTGTGCTGTCCTCGAGGTTGTCTAGAATCACCCCCTCTATTTCTAATGTAGTGTCTTGGCCGGGCAGCAGTGGTAGTATTTAATTTATTAAAAAAAAAACCAAACCCCAAAAAACCCAAACAAAAAGCCTTTTTGCGGGAGAAGCAAGTTATTATGGTCTCATGGCAAATGATTGTGAAGATTTTAAAATTTAAAGTTCCATGAGAAGAGTTAAAATCTGGGTGTTAGCAGGAAATGAAATGTGGTGTTGTGAACCGTATAACGGGCAAGCACATGAGCTTTGCTCCAGCAACAAAAAGCATCTTGTAAATATACTGGTATACATATTTTTTTGATCCTGCCATGTTGGAGTCTGCAGCATTTTATAGGCACATAGTAGAAGTCTCATCTGTATTTGAGAGTATTTTTCATCACTATTTTGAGCTGGTCTATAGAAGCAGCAGGAGAATGACTTCTTCCCAATAAGGACAGGATTTATGCATCCTTAATTTCTAAATGTATGTTTAATTTTTGCAAGGTAGTAATTTTGTTGGGCCTCGTGTAAAGAAGCAATACTTGCAATAGAGCAGGGTAGCATTTTTATACTGCCTATAGCAATTCAGCCTGCTTCTTTCACAAATATTTAGATTATAGAAAACCTGGCGTGCACTAGAGAGTAAAAGCAAAATAGATCAAACTTTCCACGTGCTTGTTCCTGTACTCCATTATTCAATCTGGGAAGTATGTCTGTCTGTGTAACTTTGTTAAAAGGGGCTTCTACTATTTCAGGGTTATTTTAAAAAGTGCAGTCTTAAAATAGGTGATTTGAAAAGGTGAATTAGCTGTCTTGATGGGCATTGTATCTTGGTATTTTGCAAATTAAGTTTAATCACTATTTAGTGTTAGAGGAAAGCTTTGCTTGAGAAAGTATGGAGGATTTTTGCTCTAGTTAAGGGAGGGGGAACCCCTCTCTGGACCAATTCATAGCATGCTAATCTTTATGCTTATATTTATTTGATGCTTTTCATTGGAAATTAATATGCTGTATGTGCTCTTTCTCATTTATTATGCAAGCTATATGGCTTTGATTTACAGTAGCCTATATTTCAGATCTTTTGTGTATACAAAAATACTGTTGTAGACTGAATATATTTTTAGATTTAATGAGAAAATTCCATGGGACAGAAGAATTGATCATTTCCTATTAGTCTCTGTAATAAATAGATTTATTATCATGCTTATTAATCTTAAGCTTGCACAAGTAGTATTCTATTTATGCTGTTGAAAACAAATTCATTTCAATCATATAAAGGTAAATTTTAAATCACTGGTGGCCCCCTCAAGAGGTTTTTTTTTTTATCAGTGTTCCATGTCTTTAAAAGTATTTTCCTGTTCTTTCAGCTGTCAGCTGAATTGGTGTAAAAGTCCATTCTTCATATTGTTTTCATATTTGTCTGTAAATTAGCAATTACCAGAAATATGTATCTGTCTGTAACATGTTGAAAAGAATTCTGGACTGAACTTAAGCACTTTTCTAGGCATGCGTTGCCTACATATAGGCATAATATTGAAAAAATTGCAAATGTAATTGTATCAGCTTACCCGTACTGTTTCTCCCAAAGCCCTTATTTGTTAAAACACTGTTTGATCGTGCAGTATCATGTTGGAATGTATTAGATATGGTTCAGATTTATACTTCTGTTTAACAGAAAATTAAATTGCATTTCTCATAACTGCACTTCCTTCCCCTTTGTTTCCGCTCCCCCTCTCCCAAAATCAAATATAGAAAGCCACTTAAAATTCATTCAGTGGCCTCCATATGTAAAAGTGACTCTCTTGTTCCTTTTATAGATGTTTAATACTTTTCTTTTTTTGGGGGGGTCAAAAAGTTGGAGATTTTTTCCATGTCTCTAAACGTTGCTTACTGGGCATATATTTAGAGTTATTAGATAATGTGTAAAAACACAGTTTTCAAACGTTGAGTATTTTGGTGAAACTGGTTATTAAGGTGCTTTCAAAGTAACTTATTCGAAGTCTTTGTATCTTTTTACACAAGGGAAAGGTGTCAGATGCAGCTGGGGGGTGTGTGTATGTGTTGCTCACCAGGCCCACCCAGTGCGTTTGCACACTGCAAGGCCAGGCAACGCTTTCCAGAGAGCCCTGTGCACTCCAGTGTGTGAGATACGGTTAGAGCAGTGACGCCATTAAAAAAAAAAAAGTGGATGTGTCAAGTCTGTCTTTCAGCATGAGTGTACGGTTAATAGTTTGGTCAAATGATTACTTCATAAGAGCAAAAGTTGTTTTGTAGTGCACTGAAATTATTCAATACATTGTATTGACCTCTGCTGCTGTGAGCCTGCTTCATGGAGAGTCCTAGCTCCCCTCCTTACAACCTCCTTAAATAGGATTTTTAATTTTTTTTTTTAGCAGGGTGTGTATATTATTACTTGCAAAGGTAGTTTGTGGGTATCTTTCTCCAGAGGCAGCTGAGGTGCACGGGAGGAAAGGGTAAGGGTTTGGTAATCCGTATCCTAGTCACATAAAGGAAGGTCAAGAGGTGGTGTCAGCTAGGGTTGCCATAAAGTTGAGCTGAATCCAGAAGACAGTGGAGTGTGCCTGGCTTGTTATTCAGGGTGAAATTCTTGGGCCCAGTAGTCACTGCATTCCAGCCCTTGCTGGATCTTCAGATTTGAAGTAGGCACACCCAGGTTTGCAAAATTACCTTCCTACCTGCTGTGGAAGGAAGGAGAGATCCCATGTGTGGCTTTCTCCTTCCCCTCCCCCCTGGAAGCATTTAAAAACAGACAAGGGGATATGCTGTGGTTGAAAGAAGGGGCCTGGTCAAGGTTTCCTTGGTGGAAGGGTGGAGAATTATTTTGGGGGAGGTGCAAAGTATTTAATAAGCTCAGAGTAGATTCCTGACTTACTACTGAAATGTCAAGGGAATGTCAAAGGAATGCAGCATTTCTGCATTCAGACCCCTTGGTGTGGAGGAAGGCTATTGCAATATTTAAAGGTTTAGGTCACTTTATGCAAAAGTTGGAGAAGGCATTGTAATAATTCTGACTGCTAGTCACGCTCTGCGAGGGAAGGCAGGGCACTGTTAGTCACGATCGCTACTTAGATGGGTTTTCTTCTCGCAAAGCAGCAATGCGGGAGGAGGATGGTGGCAGCCCATGGCGTATGTGCGCCCGTGCCCGTGAAACTTATGGCGCAAGGCTTTGGGTACTACCTCGCCGCAATCCAAGAGCAGCTGGTATCTCACAAGGCGATGTACGCTGCAATCTGATTATTCAAATGGCCCTGATGTCACTTGTGCGTGATGAGGGGGGAGGGCAGGCGCTAACGCTGGGCACCTGGGGATGTGCCTGGCGCAGCCTCCTGGCCCCGGCTCCCACCTCCAGGTGGGCTTCCTACCCAGACCTGGTCCACCACGCCTGCTCCTGGGGCCTTCAGGTGCTTAAAATGCTCACAACACCTCAGTTGGGGTAATGACGAAGTGTTTTTTCCAATTAGAAGGTTAATTTTTTTTTTTTCCCCTGCCTTGAGGGCTCTTTGTTGAGAAAATAAATTCACTATGTCTCTTCTGGGGGGGGTTGTTTGGGAGAGGAGCAAGAGAAGAAGGTAGCGAAGGTGCACCTTGTAGGTAACGCTGCCTCATAACAAGCTGTGCTATGGGGAGCGCAATGACCTGCCAGCTGTGCTTCACCTCTCATGCTGAAGTATCTGAAGGCTGATTTGAGGAAAACAGGCCCAAAATCCCTCATGCAAACATCTCTGTTCCAGGGGCGAGCGTTACGCTGTTGGATGGGCATCGGATTGTGCTGCTAATTTTCAGTATAATGAGGGTTTGTATCTTGTGCGCGCAAGGCGGTGGGAAATGGCTTCGCAAGGCTAAAGTATGTATGGGGGCTACAATGGTCACAGTTATTTAAAAAAAAAAAATAACTTAGTGCCATTGATTTTTAGTTTTGCTTCTGTAACATGCTGAATGTAAGGAGACGTGATAGAAAATGTCATTTATCAGCTGTATTCATGCTCTTTTCCGCAGAAAGAGGCAGAGGACCGCGCCTGGGTCCAACTAGAATGTTTTCAAGAGTGAAGGGCCAAAACTTTGCACAGTGATTTTGGGTTTTTATTCTGTTTCCACATTTATTTTTGCAGATGTGAACAGGAAATTAATTTTTTTATTAATCTTCAAAAGCTTACAGTTAGAGTGGAAACCAACCTGAATAATTGTGGTGATTCCTACATAGACAATAAGTTGTTAAGGCAAGCACAGATAATTCTTCAGTAACCATGTTAACTGTTATGTTGTTGGAAGTTTAATTTTTATAACTCCTCATACTCTTTCATAATTAAAAAAAAAAAAATCCCTTCTTGTTGCAGTTTTTAAAAATAAGCTGGGGTGTAAGAAATGCAGGTCTAAATGCATGTCCTGAAAGGCTGGTCCCGCTCTCTTTTTCCTACTTTCCCTTTATAGAAGGTACCCCTAGAACATGTAGTGGACCTTAAATTGTGCGCAGATATGGTAAATTTTGAAGGGGTGGAATAAAAAAAAAAACATTTTGGAAGTGTAATTCAAGGGTAGTAAAATATAATCAGGAAATGTTTAAAATTTTTTTCTCCCTTTTTTTCCCCCC
This sequence comes from Mycteria americana, assembly GCF_035582795.1. Taxonomy (NCBI): domain Eukaryota; kingdom Metazoa; phylum Chordata; class Aves; order Ciconiiformes; family Ciconiidae; genus Mycteria; species Mycteria americana. The sequence continues at coordinate 36,493,811 of NC_134366.1, read as the reverse complement.
TCAAGCATGGGGTAATAACATTTTCCACATTTTTGAGACCTTGAAGGTGGTATTTTTGTAAAATGGGGCTGTGTTCGTTTCAGTTGCTCTTTTAAGTGCTGAGCATAGGACTCTACAGTGCTGGAGTCCTTTTATGGCTTCTGGCTAGCTACTGGGTGGACTTCAAATGCTTAGTTTTGACCTGAAAAATTCTTAAATGGCCTGGGATTTTACCTACCTAACAGAAAACGTGAAACTTCCCATAATGGCCATGAGAGAGGGACCCAGGCAGAATTAAAATACACCTAATACTTAACCACGGACAGGGCTAGCCCTTCAGGGAACCTCACAAAAAAGATTTTTTACTCCTTAAACCTGTTCCTCTCCTCAATGTCGTCTTAGCTTTCAGGATTTTATTCTCCTGGGATTTTGGTAACAGATACATAGTGCTGTGGAGCACAGTTAAAGACTCTCTTCTGGTGATTTCATCCTTACACAAGGCCATTGAGATGGGCACAGAGCAATACTGATGTGGGATTTTTTTTCTTGTAATTTAAGAGTCAAATTTATTATTGGAATTTGATTATTCGGAATCATTGAAGTGATGGAGAACGGGTGCAAGAATTAAATGCTGTAAAATCTAAGTAAGGAGGATAACTTTTCATGTTTTATAGAGGGAGAGGGATAGGTGGAAAAGTTTGAACAGAGTTGATGCACTTAGTAATATTGAGGTGCTTTTTGTAGTTCCAGAGCTCTTCAATACGATTCTCTTTTAATGTGTGTTCTCTCATTTTGTTTTCATACAGAAAATGTTTATCTGCATGTCAGTCCATTCTTTATGTTGAATGATGTGGAGTATAGAATTATATGTTGAGTTATATGTTAGTTACTGTTGAAAGCTAAGATAAAACCATAACTTTTCCTTATTTCATCTAGAAAGGTGATATTGTTACCAGAAATACTGGTGCATTATTTTATAGTTTTAGTCTGAGGTTTGCATCCTTATTTTTTCTTTTTTTTTTTTTTTTTTCCGGGCATGTCAAGTGCATGCACTTGTATGCCTTTCCATCCTGCATCTTTGCTGTATGCGTCTTATGTTTGCTGTCCAAATAAAGAAAATATTGTTGAATGTGCCCTCCAAAATCTCCCCAGGTGTTTGGGTTTGGGGTGTGCTATGGATATCAGTAAGCCCAGTGCTTGCTGGTGCTACCCAGACTCTCTGGGCATGTTTATCTGTGTGGGTACTTCTGTGGCAGTTGTTCCTTCTCATCCCCTGGAATAAGTAATTTGGCTTTGAAAAGTTTCTGTATGGGAGCAAGAGTTCCTGTGTGTTTGTGCATGTTTCAGGTAATTAACAAAAAATTGTATTATCTTCTGGTTTTGCTTCTTTCCAGATCTGCAATATTGGTTTGTGAGTGTGTGTTAGATGCATACGTTTAACCAAGAAGAAAATCTTGATGTTTGTAGTTGGGTACTTGGCAAATAAAGTGTGCTACCAGGGTCAATATTAGGGTAAATGTTAAAATTAAACATTTAACCTTAAAAAAATGTTTAAAAAGTACATGTGACAGCGATAGAAAAGTCGGGCCAAAAAAGGTGGTGTTTTCCAGTTTTTCTTCTGCAAGTGCGTTGAAATTTTCAAATGGAAAATTATATTAAATTATAATATTAATTGTTATTTTGCTGAAGTGTATTACCATGGCAGCTGGCACAAGAGAAACCTGTAGTATAAAAGCTGTCTCCTGTGCAATATAACCTTAGCAGCAATGTGCCTCCCCTATTGCCTGCCTCTTCATGGTGTGGTGGAATCGGCATCAGCTAAAACTGTCCTTTTGCAAATCTGCATGGAAGACTGCCTCTAAAGGGTAAAAAGAGGCATTCTGTATTTTTAATTAAGTTAAAATTTGGATAAGAGCACAGATAACAATGAGTCAAAGAGGGATCTGACTTTTCTTGGGTATAGGACTAAGTATTGAAACGAAACTGTCTTGAAATGAAAGGTCTTCAGCTGGGAAGGACCTTACTCCATTTTAATATTTTTGGTATCTTGATCATTTTGGGACTGTGGTCTGATTGGTGAGAAATAATGCAGAGAAGTGTTTCAAAGAGAATGTGTATGTACATGTGTCTGTGTATGTATGTGTATATATATATGTATAGACACGCGCATTTTAAAAGATTATATTACCATACAATAATTAGCAGTTTAAGAAGAGACCAGCTAAAAATATCTGGAGAATTTATAAAAATAATAAGGATTTTTTTTGCTGGTACTAGTACACTTGAACACAACTGGAGCTGAATGTTCACTTTTGAAAGATTAACTTTCATGCTCAGCTGAACTTTAGGAACGCTATTTTAAAATATGTAGTCTACACCATGTGTCTAATACATTTTTCCCCTTTGTGAAAATAGGAGTGCTTTATTGTTTTGATAAATTGATTTTATTTTAAAATGTTAACTGTACAGGTCCTGTATGTTTTCCCTCAAAAACGGAGCTTGCTTCACCTTAATGGAGCCTTAAATATTGAAGTGCAGAAATCAAAATTCCAGTTAGAGGGAATTCTAGTCTGTGTGAACAAAAATTTCTGTTGGGGGGGGGGGGAATCTTAAGTTATTTGGGTTCACAATCACTTATTCTCCTGAAATTTGTTCTTAAATAGCGGTTAGGGATGAAGTAAAATGCTTGTTGTGTTTGGATTTGGGATTATCTATTAAATATGTAGCATGGATGGATCAAGGCGGGACTCTGATTTTCTAGGAATAAGCAGGGCAGAAGGGCTAGCTATGAGAAACGGGGAACCCTCGAGTGAGTTGTACTATGCAGTTGCTCCACACAGCTTCCATCCTGGGGCCTGACCCTGCGCGCTCTCTGCCCCTTCTCCCCTGCCCTCGGAGGAAGTCCTCAGCCTGCGGCGGGGAGGCTCTTGGGAAACTGAGTTTGCAAAACTGCCCCAGCTTTGACAGGGAAAATGCACGTACTGTCTAGCAAAGGCAAAAGATACAAGTGTGTGGTGTGTGTGTGTGTTTTTGTTTGTTTTTTTTTTTTTTTTTTTTTTTTTAAAACAGTAGTGTTAAAACAGTTACAGAACAGATCATCCAGAAATTTATTTTCAGTGATAGAGTGGATTATTTGGTTTATACTTGCAGGGGAGATTCTCTATGTGATGGCGGCTTCCTGGTTATTGTGGAAGAATAGTTCAATTTTTCCTCCTACATCTAGAATAACAATTTCAAAACAATGTCTCTTTAGGACAGTACTTGAAAAACATAATCTGTAGGATGTTTGAGGAATTTAGGTAGTAGTTTAATCCAAGATCATAGAGTACACTTATAATGTAAACCATGTCTTGTCTTTTTCCTGATGCGAGTTAAAATTCTGGTAAAAATGCTTTAAATGATTTTCCAGTGAAAGTTTTGTGGCAAGCTTAAGCAGGTAACGGTTAGGGAAAAAATTAACTAAAATTTATTCGTCTGTGTCTTGGAATATTGTTACTAATTTTAAAATAATTTTTCAGATGAGTTTGCTAATTGTGCAATAGCGTACACAGGTTCCCCCCACCATCGAGGTGTTGGTCTGTTACAGATGTGTACTGCTGTGCTGTAAAGAGCTCACAGGTCTTTCCTACCAAAGGAACTGGATCTCTGAATGAACCACATCTTTCTCTGTGGAAAACCAGCCCTCTGGTGTGCAGAGGGAGCTATTCGCCAGGGTCAAGTGAGAGGGATTCAATACTAAGTGTCTCTTAGTGGTATTGATCACAGTAGGTGCTGGTGCTGATCAACAGCAAGAGTTCTTATACAGTGAGCTTTGCGTTAATAGAAGTTCAGTTATTTAAGGTGGTGAATATTTAGTTAATATTCAGTTAACTGAATGTTCAGTTATTCTAGATGGTGGTGGGCAGCAGCATAACTTGGTGACAGAGAGCTAAAAACTGCTGTTGCTAACCAGGAGGTACTCCTTTTGACGGTAACAGAAGTGCTGGAATATCTCAATACTTGTTTGTTACCTATTGTATGAACTTTGCACCTGCCAGGAAATTTTTAATATAGGATACTCTTAAGAAATGTGCAACTTCTAGGGATGCTTGGTGTTTAAAGCTGTATGCAAATTCAGATTCTCTTTCAATTTCAAATACATACGAAGAGATGGTAAGCGTGTAGTTTAACATGTGGTCTGTAGATTTACTAACACTTAATGAAGGAACTGGAGGATCCTAGGGTATGGATACAGCACAGGTACTTAAGTTTATTCTAAAAACCTGTACAAAATAAATCGGAAATGCTCTTAAAGTCAAAGCAAAGACTTTTTTTTTTTAAATATGTGTACTTGTCATTAAATTTCTTTGCAGAGTTTAATGCTGATGCCCAGTAGTAGTGGTGTAAAATTGTTCTCGTACTGCTAATACTGGTTCATTCAAAGAAGCACCAGAATGCTTACTCTATTAAACTATTGTTCTTAAAAACACTCCCCTCCCCCCCCCCCCCCAAAAAAAAACCTTAAACACCCCACATTAAGTTATGATAGTCAAAAAGTAGGTGATCCTTCATTTATTTATGAAATACTAAGTTTAGTTCTCAGTGATGGTCTGAGTCCTAATAGCAAATGGTGAGGTCCTGTTCTAATTCAGTAACTTGTTTTGGATTGCTGGATATTCTGTTTGCATTAACAGTGTGCTTGCTTAGAGTGAGTTCTATATCTCTGTTTAGAAGCTTTCATTTTTTTCTGTTATGCAGTTGAGAGGGCATTCTTATAAATAATGTGATTTCTACTCCCTCTTCTACCCTTGCTGCTCTCTTAAAAAAAGAGGTGACTGACATGTAAATATACCCCAAATTCTGCATTTAACATAGAACTGTAAACTTTAAGTTAAAGTTGTGGAGTACGCACCCTTTGTACAACTGGGCTTGATGACAGTTGTTCAATTAAACTCAAACCACAGGCAAAATCATCCTTTCAGGTATGTAGCATGTGCTTAACCCATATAGAGTTGATGTTACACATCACTCCTTGAAAGTAATTTTGGGAACAGATTTAGAAGATTTATCATTATAATTTGTAGAGCTCTTCAAGCTTTTTGACTGAGTTAAAGATTGTGTTACCTTTGTGTGTGGCTAGCTTCAGTAAAATCACAAAATTGCGTTGACTTGCTGCCGTTGGCTTTTGCCCGCCTCTGTGGCAAATAATAAGCTTATGTACGTTGCTTCTCTTCCTGGCCCTTTTGCTCACATCATCTGGTCCACACAGTTCACTTACTATGACTGTTACTGGTTTTGCATACGTTGGATTAAGTTCAGCATCTTAACATGAAAATGCTACTTCTGAATGCATGAACGGCAGTACAGATCCAGCATCGCACGTGTGGTTACGTCAGTCTCCTGCTGTATAGCAGTGCTGTGTTTTGTACTGCAGCTCTTCAAAATGGCTTTTCAAATGAAAGTTCAAGCTATCTTAACTTTTTAGCTATAGAGTGTTGGTGGAAATCACATGTGGTTCTGTATTCCAGAAAGCTGCTCTTTGACGTAGTTCTGACTTGTGTCACTGGGTGTATCATTTTGGGTGGTACCCTTTTTTAAAAAAAAAAAAAAAAAAAAAAAGGAAAAAAGGCAATACATAGAAAAGTCTGTCCAAAACTTGCTCATGTTTCACCACGATGAAGCCCTGCAAGTTCTGGAGGAAGAAATGGTGTTTCAGCAGTGATAGTTTTCTGGAGATGGCTGTGGTGTGTGTCCTACCTGATGAGACTTGGGTTAGATGAGGAGAGCTTTGCCTGGCTCGGGGAGGGGGGGAGCAGAGCAGGTGCCCCGACCTGTTTCTTTTCCCGCTAACATCCAGCTCTGTGAACTTCCCTTGCACTCTGTGGATAACGTGCATGTGGTTACAAACTATTAAAGCATGTCTTTGAGGTTTGGGGGAGGAGAGGGAGGGAGCGATTGCTTTGTTTTGAGGCTTTTGGTCGCTCCAGTTCTAGTTGTTACTGGTAGTTGTCTCTTATTGTGTAGTCCAGTACTAGGCAGGAAGCTGGTGCTAGCATAGTTTGAAATGAGCTGAATTTTTGGGGCGTAATGGTGGGGGAGATGAACGAAGACGACGTATGAACGGTAGTGTTAGCAGAAAATGATCAGTAACTCCTAAAGAAGGATGATTTCTTTCTGTGGATGAATATTTATCTTATAACATCATAGTCTTCCTTAAGCTGATTTTTTTTTTTTTTGTAGTTTGGTATTTTTAGCTTTCTCCTGCTCTTTATTTCTTTAAAACGTTATTTTTAAATCCTCAGTTGTTGGGTATATCTATATGCAGATGGAACAGTTGAATTTCAAACCTTTGAAAGGCGTATTTAAACTATGCTCTTGGATAAAAGCAACTTTATCTACTAGTGGGGGCAGGTATCGCCTAATTTAGGTATCTCTGTTAACAAATCAGTACTGCATGATTGTAAAAAGAAGATAGTAATTACTGTCTCGGTGTGATAAGTTTGCACATCTGTATACAAACTAAATTTGAAGTAATTAACTGCTAAATAATTTATTAAACTTGGTCAAAATTATCATTGTCATTCATATGAACTTTTTTCCTAATCTTAATTTCAATATCTAGCAGAATGCTATGAATTTGAAAACTACAAGTCACTAAATGCAAATAACCTTGATGTTAATGATAATTAACTTGTAAATTATACTTATGAATTAACTGGTTAGCTGTAGCATGATATAGGCCTTTTCTCTGCTTTGAAACTAACTGATCCAAATTTACGATTTTGCTCAGTTTAATACAAAGTGAACTAAAATAGTGTAAATATTAAATGCTACACTATGTAAAGAGTGGGTTTTCAGTGCAGAAATGTAAACTCCATTTTTTGTTTTCTGATTGTAACAGTGTATTTAAATCTACAGTGACAGCGAAAAAGTCAATGCTTGCTGTGATCTTAATCCTCAAAACATGCACTATATTCCATGTTTTCTGTGAAAAAGGAAATGAAAAATAATGGAATTATTTAAAAGGTGATAGTGGCTATCCTCTAATTGCTTTATACGCCGCTTCTTAAAGTCATGACAGTTTGTTTTATAGTATTATGAAAGCAGGGAAATTATTTAATATTAACTGTAAAGGTTGCTAAAGAAAATACACTTACACCTCTTGTGTACAAATGATTTTTCAACATAACTTGCCTTTGAAAGAAATTGTAAAATTGAAATGTTGCAAAATTTAAAGTTTTTGAACAATTTAATTTTAGTTGTTGACTTTTCCAGTTGAACAGAATGAAATGATACACTAAGGCTTTCATCAAGGCCTGGTACAAAAGCTCAGGGATTGCTTTCGTATATTATGCTTTGTAAGCTTGTGTGCACTAATCAAATCTGCTATGACAAAAGCACAGAAGATTGTTTTGGTAATCTTAAAAATGAAGTTTAATGAAAGATATAATTAACAATATTTCTATTAAGTAAATACAAAAAACTGTGAAAGATTCTTTACGCACAAGCTGTGATGCTCTAACTATGCCAGTACAAAATATTTACTGTGAATGAGGATTTGCTAGTGTAGATGTACTTACCCTGACCAAAATTATTGCTCTATAAAAAGAGGAGAAAATAAGCTTTGTAGACAGTAGAAAACGTTGCATGGTTGTTATTACTTTATAAATTTAACTTCTTAAAATGTGTTAATCAAAAAGTTACATTTTTTCCAGTAAACCTGTCTTTAGATCAAAACTTAATGTAGAAAATATTGCATATGCGTGCAAAGTGTGTATATTATTTAGCTCTGCATCCCAACTGAAAGATGGTGCTTTCTACACTTGGAGGGTATAAAATTTTTTTGAGGGGAGAGTACACAGTTGTTCTAAATAACATGTAACTTTTTACTCGAACTACAGCTATGAAATAATTTTATTTGGTGCTGTTCTGTCCACACAATTTTTGTGTAATTGAATAGCATTTCATTTTTGGGGGAGATCTCTTCAGAGAAGATTACTTAAAAGAAATGACAATAAAGTCTGAAAACCATAAGCTTAATTTGTTTCTCTTTGCAAGTAATTTAAGTATAGAAAAAGCAATGGCACTTTTTTTTTTTTAAATTCTTCATCTGGTGACATTCAGCATAAAAATGAAATTCAGCATACATGCTAAACAGCAGGGTGGTCACTTTCTATGACTTTTGGGTTTTGACAGGGCAAGAGAAAGGAAGGAAAAATATTTTGTGGTGATAGTGCAAAACCCACACATTCTAGCACTCCTCTGGTAGAGGTGTTATATCTCATCTGCTTTAGGTCACTTAATCAGTTTAAGGCCATGTGGAATTGCCATTAGTAAGGGCCAGCACTTGAGTGTTATTTCTTCTTGTCGGTATTCAATTAGTTCAACAAAGTGTACTAGTAAAATAATTACTAGAGCATCAAAGTGAGAATTGGTATCTGTGTGGTGTCTTAGTTATTGTGTGCATCAGTTTACACTTTAAAAGTGTTTTTTTTAAACTTTTCACTTCTGTGAATAAGGTTTACTGTACTGAATCCTTTGAGATGGAAGAACTTATTTTAAAGCAAAAATAATAGAAAGCGTATGGTAAATTTGACATTTCTTCTGCTGTAAAACTGGTGAAGTATTAGTTCTACTATTCCTGTTAGTGTGGTCTAGAAGATTTAAAAGAACCTGTTTGTCTTGCCAGTGCTTCTTAAACTTTTCTTGGTTTGCCTTGAGATTGAAGGGTGGAAATTAGTAATGAGGAAATAGTGGTGTGGTTTTGTTTGGTTTTTTTTTTTTTTTAATTAAAAAACCTTTAGCCATGTGAGCAGGCTAACTGCAGGTCTTTGTTAGGCTTTGCTGGAACATCAGATGATGATCATAGTGTATCTCTTAAATTGTTCAATTATCATGTCAGTATGAATCTATCCTCTTGCAAAGCTGAGTAATATATGTATTTATGAAAAAAGTAATAAAAATGGAAGTTTCAACCACAACGGATGCAGAGTGAAAGCCGTGCATGCATGTGCATGTACACACACACATGCATTACATTCTTTAAGAGTGGTTTTAAACACTGGAAAGAGCCTGAAACATGTGGCTGTACATTTGAAAGTGTTGATTTACTCTGTGCTCTTGTTAGCTCTGCTTTTAGTTTATTTTGTTCCTTCAAGGACCAGGACTTCATTCATATTTTTAGATATTATATAGACAGTTGCCTAAATGAAGTAGTTTGCCCTTGTTAATATCCTTTTATATCATGGAAGAGACTTGAAAATGCTAGCGAGCCTGCCTGTTAGCTGAAGCTTACATATACACTTAAAATCAGACTAAGCAAGATTTTTCATTTATTCTAGTTATAGCATTGTAAGCTTTTTGAAGTTAGATGGTGCTTTCAGCAGCACGAGTGTTTCGGTGTGTTTCCATTTCCCAGACCCCCAGGAATCTTCGTTTACTGACATCATTTAGGAATTGGACATTAATTTGTGTCATTTTTTTGTAAAGTAGCCTGAGAGGCAGCAAACAGGCTTTTCTTTAAAAAGTCTGTGTGTGGGGTGAAACAGCGGAGAAATCTGTGCTGGGATGGATCCCTGAACCACCCTAACACCTTGCTCAGTTTAAGCTCTGAAGTAGCTTGCTCTCAGCCTGAAAGGTTTAAATCAGATATTTAATAGCAAAAAAGTAGCAGAGGCTCCCTGCTCTCTGAGCCTATGTAACAGAGTTCTGGCAATTACATGCTTGGAGTGTATAGGCGGAGCAACTCTTGCTACCTTACCTCAAGCCTTATTTTGCTTCCCCTCCACCCCCCCAGATGAGAACTGAATTTGAATGGTTAATCTGGAGCATACAGTGAATTTAAACTGAGTATGAACAACTGTAGTTTCATTTGAGTCTGACCTGAAAGAGACCAAAATGGGTTAGACTCCCTGTCTATAGCTGTGGTGTAAGGAATCTGGAAAGCATTTCCGATGTTCTCTGCAAACACAGGCTCATGGCTGAGCAAGTTGGTCTCAGCAGCATGGTGACTACTGAGTTTGTCTATGAATGCTGCCAATTTTATTTAGATATTTCAATCTGAGAAGGGTGAATCACTGAGCTATTGTTAAGACAAGATCTAATCTGGTGCCACACCTCCCGTACCAAAAAAAGTTGCCAAAACTTTTACATCGTACATGATTATCTGTGTCACTTTTCCATAGGGTTTCCAACTGATGCTGCAAACCTCTGTGGAGTAAGTGATGGTAGCAGGGAAGACATGCAAAATAAAGGCACTGTGAGGGTACATCCAGCAGCGGCTTCATGGAACAAAGTTATCTTGTTGGCTTTTTTAGTTATTCAAGTCTTGGTACCCTTTTTTTGCTTCAGAAATGACACTGAAGTATCCTACACCATTTCTTTCTCCTCCTTGGGCTCTTTAAAAGGAGCTGAATTCACTGAAAATAAATAAAAAAAAAAAATAAAATCCTTCTTTTCCTTTCCCAGTCTAGAGCTCCCAGCCCCTAACTTGGCTGTGTATTGCAGGGACATCATATGCAAGTTTCACTCTAGAGCTGCTTCTTACAGCTGATGTAAAACTTTGCAGTTAGTCTGTAATGGAAATATTGATTGCTTCAACTAGCAGCCCTTGTGGGCACTAGGAAAACAGGTGAGGGGAGAGAAGAAGCCTTTAGCTATTTTGGTGGCTGAAGGAAAGGAGGGGTGGGGAGGAGAAAGATAAAAGATGAGCATTGTGTCCTGTCATTAGGGGACTACTAGTTCATACAGGTTAGGATACTAAATAGACAAATTTTTTTTGCATGTTTAGAAGCACTTTTGCGTTTAAAGATGTTATTTTCAGTCCTTCATATACCTCCCGAGTGTTTTCACTGTTATCCACATCCCAGTTAATTGCAAGTTAGTGGTGGGGTGGGAGAAAAAATGGCAAGTGACCATAGCTCTAAAATGTTTGGTCAACAAAATCAGCTCAGTAG